>NC_140415.1:132789083-134039083 GCF_965140295.1 Lepidochelys olivacea
GAGGTAATATCTTTTACTGGACCAACTGCTGTCCATGAAAGAGACAAACTTTCGGGCCCCACAGAGCTCTTCATCAGACCTGGCATGGAGCTCGGAAGCTGGTCTCTCTCACCGATAGAAGTTGGACCAATAAAAGATATTACCTCACCCACCTTGTCTCTCTCGATTTGGTTTTCAAACATTGCTGGTCTTGCTGAAATTTTTCAGGTATTTGTCAAAACACTGAAATATTCAGTGAGAAATTTTGGAAAGTTTTTTGTTTTTCATTGTAAATAAAATACAGTTTTGGTGGAGCAGTACTCAGTTCCCTTTCTGTAAAATAGGATTTTATGGTATTTCCTTCCTCCTTCACTATGTCTGTGTTGCGTGTTAGCCCTTTGGGTCAGGAACCTTACGGGGTGGGTGTGTGTGTGTGTGTGTGTGTGTGGCACTTAGCACAATAGGGTCCTGCTCTCAGCTGGGGCCTCTGGGACTGCTATAATATAAGCTAACTGAACTGTAGAAGGAAATATGACATTTTCTGATTTTCTCTCTATTATAGTGGCACAAAACTAGTATAAACAGATGGAGGATGAGGCTTGTTCTCTCATCCTGCTGTTGGCTAAAGGCTCCTGTCACGTGCTGAGCACCAGAAGCTAATCTTCTATATCCGATTGAACTCCAATGCAAAATAGAGCTAGGGCACAATACCTGCATTTGGGGAATGTTGTAGAGTTGCAGCATTTAGGAATTGGAGATGAGATTTTCAGACAATATGGCTTTATGATACATTCTCTAACTACTCCTCATGAATTAAAAGAAACAATCCACTGGAACCAGAGCTATAGTTTTAGGTAGGCGGTATTTTCTGGGCTCAATCAGTTTCTTCTCATGTGTATCATTATTGGAGCTGTTTTTATGACACAGACGCTTCAACTCAAAGACAGCTCCCATTTGGGTATAATTTAGACTACAAAATTACACTGAATTTCCACAGCACAGACGAGCAATGAAACACAATATATATTTTAACTAAAGCTGACATATTTTTGTAGCCTAACTGGCAGTGAGTAAAAGAATAAATGGACACAAATCAGACATCAAGAATTATAACATTCAAAAACCAGTCAGAGAACACTTCAATCTCCCTGGCCACTCAATTACAGACCTAAAAGTGGCAATTCTTCAGCAAAAACACTTCAAAAACAGACTCCAACGAGAGACTGCTGAATTGGAATTAATTTGCAAACTGGACACCATTAACTTAGGCTTGAATAAAGACTGGGAGTGGATGGGTCATTACACAAAGTAAAACTATTTCCCCATATTTATTTTTCCCCCTACTGTTCCTCACATGTTCTTGTCAACTGCTGGAAATGGCCCATCTTCATTATCACTGCAAAAGGTTTTTTTTTCTCTCCTGTTGGCAATAGTTCACCTTGACTGATCACTCTCGTTATAGCAAAAAGAACAGGAGTACTTGTGGCACCTTAGAGACTAACCAATTTATTTGAGCATAAGCTTTCATGAGCTACAGCTCACTTCATTGGATGCATTCATTTTTTTTCCACGGAATGCATCCGATGAAGTGAGCTGTAGCTCATGAAAGCTTATGCTCAAATAAATTGGTTAGTCTCTAAGGTGCCACAAGTCCTCCTTTTCTTTTTGCGAATACAGACTAACACGGCTGCTACTCTGAAACCTCTCGTTATAGTGTGTATGGTAACACCCATTGTTTCATGTTCTCTGTGTGTATATATATATATCTTCCTACTGTATTTTCCACTGCATGCATCCGAGGAAGTGGGTTTTAGCCCATGAAAGCTTATGCTCAAATAAATTTGTTAGTCTCTAAAGTGCCACAAGTCCTCCTTTTCTTTTTGCAGATACAGACTAACACAGCTGCTACTCTGAAACCTAATAGACAGCATCACTTATGTAATTCAGCTAGGAACACAGTAGTTGCTACAACGAATATGTCAGCTAAGCTATCAGGTTCAGGATCCTTCTTCTGAAGTTAATGGAGAATCCAGATCTAAGTTCCAGTCCATTATTCTATCCACTTCACCGCTCTGCCTCTTAGTTTTCAGCTGTCTGACACATTACTGAACCACAGCGCTTACGGATGGTAGAGTTCTATGAGCAGACCATCTCTCTGCCTAGGTACAATTGCTTCTACAGTACTACGTGGCTGACTGTGAGCCGGTTTTAACTATGACAAATGCTGAGGCCCTTAGCTCTTCCCTAGGGAGATTATTTCAAAGCCTAACACTTCTCACTGTTGGGGAGATTTTTTTTAAAAAATACTCAACCTAAATTTTGCTTTGCTTACCAAATCAAGCAAGTGGATTACCATGGTTAACAAAGAAGACATAGTAAACACACTTACCGGTATTAAGATTTGCTACCTGTGCCAAGAAACCAATGTTACTCTTTCTCTCTTGTTTGATTTCTGAATAACATAGCCTATAACAAAAAGAAAAGGAGGACTTGTGGCACCTTAGAGACTAACCAATTTATTAGAGCATAAGCTTTCGTGAGCTACAGCTCACTCACGAAAGCTTATGCTCTAATAAATTGGTTAGTCTCTAAGGTGCCACAAGTCCTCCTTTTCTTTTTGCGAATACAGACTAACACGGCTGCTACTCTGAAAATAGCCTATAACGTAGTCTAATGTGATCTCTGCCTTGGTGAAGAAACTTACTTCGACCTCTCTGTTCTCAAGCAGCACCATACCAATGAACAGATTCACCAGGCCCCAATGATTTCTGATGCGCTTCTCTCAATATCCCTGGCCCTTTGAGAGTCCTACTTCAATTTAAACACTGCTCTGAGAAACCAGTTAGAAGAGAGGAACCCACATGAAGTCATTTGGGTTTCATTCATTGCCAAACGCTTCATTAGTTGTGTTATTAGCCGCAGATGCCATTATGCCCCATAGCATCAGCAGGTATTTAGGAAAATCTCTTCTGAATGAAACAGACCAAAAAAAATCATGACCTAAACAAAATCAAGCCTGCATCCCCCAGCACTGACAAGGGATAGACTGTGAAAGGCCAGACTCACCCCACACCTACACTACAGCGGGGCAAAAAGTTTTGCAAGACCTTTTTTCCCTGTTGGAATACATGGGTTAGGCAGAATTGAATCTTGCTGTGGGAAAATGTTCAGCTTATTAAATTATTCAATTTTCAGATTGGAAGAATCAGAATGAAAAGTGACATCTGTGTCTATAGAATAGGCTTTGGAATGATCTCACATAAATTGTAGTATCTGTTAGGGGGCTTATTCCTTCACCCACTTACTTCCCTGGTCTTTCTTGCATGAACAGAGAGCAACAATACCCGAAGTCCAAAGGTGCAAACAATTCGATGTTTATTGGGGTGAACTTCCAGCAAGCATGATTCCAGTTTCCTTCCTTAGTATCCTCCTTCCCAGCTCTGACACCACAGAGCCTTACACCTGTGTCCCTGTTCCCATTACTACCCTTAGCCAAACATGATTCCAACTTCCTTACTCCCATTCCCTGTTCCCATTTCCCCCTTTAGCAAAACATGATTCCAATTTTCTTACCCCCATTCCCTGTTCCCATCTCCCTCACCCACATGCCCACCCCCACCCACACCCACACCCACACCCACACCCAGTCACTTCCTCATTGACTACAGATTATATTGTAAAACTTGAGTTCTGCTTAGCTATACCTTAACCAATCATTTTCCTGAAATTTAACTAACCAATCCTAACATATTGTAACATGATTATGTAACCAATTATATCCCACCACCTTAATTAGTTTACACCCAGCAAAATTAATTATACAGCAGACAGGAACAATCACAGAACCAGACAGAGATTATACAGACAAACAATAGCAAAGTGGGAACTATAATGACAAGACAACACAGAAGTGAGGATTTCACATCCCAGCTATTGATAAGTGAGTTCTTGCCAGACAGGATGCTATCAAACTAAGTTTCCTTTTACATTTTCTAGGCACTTCCCTTTCTCTGGAGGTGATAGGAACTATCAGGACAGGATTGTATTCCTAACAGCCCAATAGCACCTTATTTCAGTGTGACTAGTTTGGAATGTGAGGATGTGACCGGTCGCTTCCCAGCTTATGGCTGCCTCTGCTGCTTAGCCAAAGGCCTTAGACTAAGAACAGGGCCTCAGACTGTCACAGTAAGAGAAGGCCCTTACACCAGCAGACAGTGATTTTGATTCTTTCTTTTATACCTCTATCACTAGCCAAGTGATAAGAATACACCTAAATTCTTAGAGTACAGGCCTTTGCAGACAGGCCTGAATATCTATATCCTAACAGTATCCATATATATGTATACAACATTTTTCTTTTGAAATGGCATTTTAACATGCTGCATTGTTTTCTTTCAGTCAAAACTGTCAAATTTCTGTTTTCAACATTTCCAGTTTGAATTTTTTCAGAATTACTTGTTTCATGAAAAAATTTGATCGTGTGACTTTTTATTCCTCTTTGGTGTAGAAAGTCATTTCTGTAGTATCTTGCCATGTTTTGAGCAGCTCCACTTTACAACAGTTCTGCCCAGAATGTGATCCATGGAGCCAGTCCTCATAGTCAAAATATGACACACCCTGAATTTTCTGCAGCCTGATTAAAAAGGATCTGAGAAATACACAGATCAATAGAAACATTTCTAATATTATAAGGTAGATTCTGCCACCGTTACTCAAACTGAATTGGAGCACTCTAGATCTCTTGGGCCAGTAACCTTCATGAGTTGTCCCTTTCTCAGATAGGCCAGCCTCTTTCATGAGCACTAACTCACTTTAAAAATTAGAGGAGGAACTTGTTTAACTTTGTGCTGATGTTCCTTCAACTATCTGCAGGCACCATGTAGTACTCCCTGCTGCTCAGTGTCCTCTCTATTGATCATGCTGCAATAAACAAGTGAGATTTTTAGGCAAATAAGTCATTTGTCAGACAAAATCCACCAAATTCTGGAATTAGTTAACCAGCTGTAATAGTGTAATTAGCTGCCTGGACCAACAGGAGACTAAAACAAAATCCACAGCATCAGCAAAGCAGCAAACTCATTTAATTAGTTTGTAATGACTCAGAAGAGGATTTGAATGTTTGTGTCTAACTGTATTAACTACCTCCCGCAATTTTGTCACGCTATCTGGGAGCAAAGAAACCAGAGTCGTGGCTTACCATGTATCATGGGTATGTCCTGTAGAAATAATTGATAAGGTAACATAACATTCACATGATACTCTATAATAAAGGGCAAGAACCACTAAATACTTTTGATTCATAAGGTGAGACTGTATCTTGCATGCACCTCCTAAAAGGGTGCTGGCTTGGAACTCTTATGGGTGGTACCATGCAGTGAGAAATGAGACGTTCTGGTTGAACCCAGCTCAATTTGCCTATTCAGAACAATCTTCAGGAATAAGGTTGAGGTGGTCAGTGGGGTAGTGAAGGACATTTTCCATTGCTGGTGCCTATGCAGCACAAAGAGCCTAGTCTAACGCCTGTTGAAGTCAATGGACCTTTGGATCACTGGCAGTTCTACAGACAGAAGCCTTCCTTTAGGGCCTCATCCAAGGGCCAATCTGATGCCTTGTCCTAGAGGGAGGCCTAGAGGCTGCTAACATGAGAATTTGTCGCTAAGAGTCTGGAGTGATACAGGGCCAGAGAGAGAGTGCGTTGGGCAAGCAGCACGGGAGAACAGAAGCTGTCTGTAAAGATGCAGTGCTCTACTGACCTCTGTAGCAAAAAGAAAAGGGGGAAGGTGAAGACAACTCTCACCAATTTTAAAATGCTTCCTAGCTGCTTTAATATTGCGTCTTGCAGCCTAAAATATTGTATGAAATGTCAGATCCATAAATGTTTCCATTATGAATGTTGAGGGGATCAAAAAATAAGTGTCTAAGACATTTCAAAATCAACTGACTTTTAAATTCTTCCTTCTTTAAAAACCAGGGCTGGTTGGAGTCCAAGACTGAGTTAGAAAAATTCAGCTTGAAAGGGATATTATTTGGGGAAAGATTTGTGTTGAAGGGAATGTGCCCCCTGTTTTAAATGGAAAATGCAATGGAAACTTTACTGTGGGGCCATGAGACTACTTCTTTTCCCTACAAATTAGCCTTTTAACAATGATGGGACTCTCAAAAGTGCTGAAGGGAGTTAGCCACACAACTCCCAGCCTTGGTCTACGCTAGGAGTTGAGGTCGAATTTAGCAGCGTTAAATTGATTTAACCCTGCACCTGTCCACACAATGAAGCCCTTTTTTTCGACTTAAAGGCCTCTTAAAATCGATTTCCTTACTCCACACCCGACAAGGGGATTAGCACTGAAATTGGCCTTGCTGGGTCAAATTTGGGGTACTGTGGATGCAATTAGACAGTATTGGCCTCCAGGAGCTATCCCAGAGTACTCCATTGTGACCGCTCTGGACAGCACTCTCAACTCAGATGCACTGGCCAGGTAGACAGGAAAAGGCCCGCGAACTTTTGAATTTCAATTTCCTGTTTGGCCAGTGTGGCAAGCTGCAGGTGAGTGCAGAGCTCATCAGCAGAGGTGACCATGATGGAGTCCCAGAATCGCAAAAGAGCTCCAGCATGGACCGAACAGGAGGTACGGGATCTGATCACTGTATGGGGAGAGGAATCCGTGCTATCAGAACTCTGTTCCAGTTTTTGAAATGCCAAAACATTTGTCAAAATCTCCCAGGGCATGAAGGACAGAGGCCATAACAGGGACCCAAAGCAGTGCCGTGTGAAACTTAAGGAACTGAGGCAAGCCAACCAGAAAACCAGAGAGGCAAACGGCCACTCCGGGTCAGAGCCCAAAACATTCTGCTTCTATGATGAGCTGTATGCCATTTTAAGGGGTTCAGCCACCACAACCCGAGCTGTGTAGTTTGACTCCTTCAATGGAGATGGAGGCAACATGGAAGCAGGTTTTGGGGACAAGGAAGATGATGAGGAGGAGATTTTAGATAGCTCACAGCAAGCAAGCGGAGAAACTGGTTTTCCCGACAGCCAGGAACTGTTTCTCACCCTGGACCTGGAGCCAGTACCCTCCAAAACCACCCAAGGCTGCCTCCCAGACCCGCCAGGTGGAGAAGGGACCTCTGGTGAGTGTACCTTTTAAAATACCATACATGGTTTAAAAGCAAGCATGTTTAATGATTAATTTGCCCTGGCATTCGCGGCTCTCCTGGCTGTACTCCCAAAGCCTTTGCAAAAGGTTTCTGGGGAGGGCAGCATTATTCCGTCCACCATGGTAGGACACTTTACCACTCCAGGCCAGTAACACGTACTCGGGAATCATTGTAGAACAAAGCATTGCAGTGTATGTTTGCTGGCGTTCAAACAACATCTGTTTTTTATCTCTCTGTGTTATCCTCAGGAGAGTGATATCATTCATGGTCACCTGGTTGAAATAGGGTGCTTTTCTTAAGGGGACATTCAGAGGTGCCCGTTCCTGCTGGGCTGTTTGCCTGTGGCTGAACAGAAAAGTTCCCCGCTGTTAGCCATGGGGAGGAGGGAGGGCTAGCACAAAATGACCGGGAGGAGAGGTGGCGGGCTGAAGAGAGTAAGTAGCAGGCTGAAGAGAGAGCTGAAGCTGAAAGATGGCAGCAGCGTGATGAGAGGAGGCAGGATTCAATGCTGGGGCTGCTGGAGTATCAAACTAACATGCTCCAGCATATGGCTGAGCTTCAGGAAAGGCAGCTGGAGCACAGACCGCTGCTACAGCCCCTGTGTAACCAACCGGCCTCCTCCCCAAGTTCCATAGCCTCCTCACTCAGATGCGCAAGAACGCGGTGCGGGGGCCTCCGGCCACCCAGCCACTCCACCCCAGAGGATTTCCCAAGCAACAGAAGGCTGGCATTCAATAAGTTTTAAAGTTTTAAACTAATAAAGTGCTGTGTGGCCCTGTCCTTCTCTCCTCCACCATCCCTCCTGGGCTACCTTGGCAGTTATCCCCCTATTTGTGTGATGAATGAATAAAGAATGCATGAATGTAAAGCAACAATGACTTTATTGCCTCTGCAAGTGGTGATCGAGGGGAGGAGGGGAGGGTGGTTAGCTTACAGGGAAGTAGAGTGAACCAAGGGGTGGGGGGTTTCATCAAGGAGAAACAGAACTTTCACACCGTAGCCTGGCCAGTCATGAAACTGGTTTTCAAAGCTTCTCGGATGCGCACCACACCCTCCTGTGCTCTTCTAACCGCCCTGGTGTCTGGCTGTGCGTAACCAGTGGCCAGGCGATTTGCCTCAACCTTCCACCCCGCCGTAAACGTCTCCCCCTTACTCTCATAGATATTGTGGAGCGCACAGCAAGCAGTAATAACAGTGGGAATATTGACAGGTTTCAGAGTAACAGCCATGTTAGTCTGTATTTGCAAAAAGAAAAGGAGTACTTGTGGCACCTTAGAGACGAACCAATTTATTTGAGCATAAGCTTTCGTGAGCTACAGCTCACTTCATCAGATGCATACTGTGGAAAATACAGAAGACGTGGGAATATTGGTTTCGCTGAGGTCTAACCAAGTCAGTAAACTGCACCAGCGCGCTTTTAAACATCCAAATGCACATTCTACCACCATTCTGCACTTGCTCAGCCTGCAGTTGAACAGCTCCTGACTACTGTCCAGGCTGCCTGTGTATGGCTTCATGAGCCATGGCATTAAGGGGTAGACTGGGTCCCCAAGGATAACTATAGGCATTTCAACATTCCCAACGGTTATTTTCTGGTCTGGGAATAAAGTCCCTTCCTGCAGCTTTTGAAACAGACCAGAGTTCCTGTAGATGTGAGCGTCATGTACCTTTCCCAACCATCCCACATTCATGTTGGTGAAATGTCCCTTGTGATCCACCAGTGCTTGCAGCACTATTGAAAAGTACCCCTTGCGGTTTATGTACTCGCTGGTTTGGTGCTCCGGTGCCAAGATAGGGATATGGGTTCCGTCTATGGCCCCACCACAGTTAGGGAATCCCATTGCAGCAAAGCCATCCACTATAACCTGCAAATTTCCCAGGGTCACTACCCTTGATATCAGCAGATCTTAGATTGCGTTGGATACTTGCATCACAGCAGCCCCCACAGTAGATTTGTCCACTCCAAATTGATTCCCGACTGACTGGTAGCTGTCTGGTGTTGCAAGCTTCCACAGGGCTATTGCCACTCGCTTCTCAACTGTGAGGGCTGCTCTTATCTTGGTATTCATGTGCTTCAGGGCAGGAGAAAGCAAGTCACAATGTTCCATGAAAGTGCCCTTAAGCATGCGAAAGTTTCACAATCATTGGGAATCGTCCCAGACCTGCAACACTATGTGGTCCCACCAGTCTGTACTTGTTTCCCAGGCCCAGAATGGGCGTTCCACCGCATGAACCTGCCCCATTAGCACCATGATGCCCGCATTGCCGGGGCCCGTGCTTTGAGAGAAGTCTGTGTCCATATCCTCATCACTCTCGTCACCGTGCTGACGTCGCCTACTCGTCCGGTTTCGCTTTGCCAGGTTCTGGTGCTGCATATATTGCTGGATAACACGCCTGGTGTTTAATGTGCTCCTAATTGCCAAAGTGATCTGAGTGGGCTCCATGCTTGCCGTGATATGGCGTCTGCACAGAAAAAAGGCATGGAATGATTGTCTGCCGTTGCCCTGACGGAGGGAGGGGCAACAGACGACATGGCTTACAGGGTTGGCTTACAGGGAATTAAACTCAACAAAGGGGGTGGCTTTACATCAATGAGAAACAAAAACAACTGTCACACAGAATGGCCCCCTCAAGGATTGAACTCAAAACCCTAAGTTTAGCAGACCAATGCTCAACTCACTAAGCTATCCCTCCCTCTGGTATTTCAGGCAGGACTGAATCTCCATTAAAGTTTTCAAGGTGCCCCTGACAGACCTCACCAAAATGATTTTCGGCCATGGATTTCACAAAGGGAGGGAGGGGGGAGCAAATGAATACAAAACAAATCTGCTCTATTTCTTGTTTTGATCCACTCCATCTATCTTTTACCATTTTGGCTGGCAGCAGACGGTGCAGTAGAACTGCAAGCCATCCTCATCTCCTGCCTGCTCACCATAAGATGGTATGATAGGACTGCCTGCAGGACTAAAGAGAATGATCTGGTTGAGTCACTCCTATTTTAGTCCCTGCGCCCATGTCTGCCCAGATGCTCCTGATTGACCTTATCGAGGCAGCCAGGAGCACCTCAGACACAATGACAATGGATTTCAGGCCTATTGCACCATCTTCTGCCACAAGGCAATGAGTTGCTGCTGCTGTGTAGCAATGCAGTACCCCGTCTGCCAGCACCCAGGAGACCTACGTTGACAGTGAGCTGAGCGGGCTCCATGCTTGCCGTGGTATGGCGTCTGCACAAGTAACTCAGGAAAAAAGGCACGAAACGATTGTCTGCCGTTGCTTTCACAGGGCGGGAGAGGCCTGACGACATGTACCCAGAACCACCCGCAACAATGTTTTTGCCCCATTAGGCATTGGGATCTCAACCCAGAGTTCCAATGGGCAGCGGAGACTGTGGGAACTGTGGGATAGCTACCCACAGTGCAACGCTCTGGAAGTCAATGCTTGCCTTGGTACTGTGGAAGCACTCCGTGGGGGAGGTTTAGATTGGATATTAGGAAAAACTTTTTCACTATGAGGGTGGTGAAACACTGGAATTCGTTACCTAGGGAGGTGGTAGAATCTCCTTCCTTAGAGGTTTTTAAGGTCAGGCTTGACAAAGCCCTGGCTGGGATGATTTAACTGGGAATTGGTCCTGCTTCGAGCAGGGGGTTGAACTAGATGACCTTCTGGGGTCCCTTCCAACCCTGATATTCTATGATTCTATGATTCCGCTGAGTTAATGCACTTAGAGCATTTAGAGTGTGGGGACACACACAATCGACTATATAAAAACGATTTCTAAAACACCGACTTCTATAAATTCGAGCTAATTTCGTAGTGTAGACATACCCCCACTGGCAGTTAAAGGGAGTTAGGAATCTGGCTGTAGTAAGGAGTTTTGAGAATTCTGTGACGCTGGCAGACCAGGCACCAGCTCATGCCAAAGCCCCAGGCCTCACTGAACACGGACAAATTCACATCTGGGAACCAGGCTGGCTCACCTGTGTGTTACCATGGTTAAAATAGATCCTAAGTTGATAAGAAAGTTGAAAGGAAGCTGCATGTATTGATCTCACGTATACAATCTGTAACCCATGGTATAAAGTTATGCTTAGGGTATGTCTTCACTACCAATGTTAAAGCACTGCCTAGGGTGACCAGCTGTCCCGATTTTATAGGGACAGTCCTGACTTTGGGGTCTTTTTCTTATGTAGGCTCCTATTACCCCCCATCCCCGTCCCGATTTTTCACACTTGCTGTCTGGTCACCCTAGCGCAGCCGTAGCAGCATTTGAACATGGCTTTGTAGTCGTGGCACCAGCACTGGGAGAAAGCACACCCACCCAGCATTGTAAAAACTCCACCCCCACAAAGGGAGTAGCTCCCAGCGCTGCTTACATGGCTACTTTACAGCGCTAAACTTGCATCATTCCGGGGGGGGCGGTGTTTTCACATCCCTGAGCAAGAAAGTTTCAACTCTGTAAAGTGGCAGTGTAGACAAGGCCTGAGTGTTTGCATTGTAAACCTCTGTAACTGCGTAACTTACCAACAGGAAACAGGCATTAATTAATGTGAAGTGCTGCACCTACACACAAGAATGTCCATTGAAACCAAATGGGCCATTGTGAAACATCAAAGAACAAAGACTTTGATTGCCCGCAACCATGAAGAGGACACAGGTGCCAACACTTGTCCCATCAGTTCCAACTCTGGGGAAAGGGAATAAAAATCTCTGACCAGAAGGAACTGTCTGCTGTGAATGTTGTGATTTTTTTTTTAATGTAAAGGACTATCTATCACAAAGGCAAGCTTGCCTGGGTGGTAAGATAGACCAGAGTACCCAGTGGACTGTCTGTGACTCCTTGTTAAATCAGTTACAGTGAGTAAGGAGCTCTCACTTGCTACTTGGTTGGAGAAACCTAAGTATAGAACTCATAACCTGCTTGGCGTTTGTTACAAACCAGGGCACAATCTTCCCTGAGGTTGGCTCTCACGGTAGTGATCCATTCCAGACAGCTTGACAAATTCTATCCCAAATAAACAAGTGCTAGGTCATTTGTTTGACAGAAAAATCTGAGAAGACTGAGAAGGACCCTGCAGAAAAGCATTCAAGCACTTGGCTGCACGTCCAAATGATCTGAATTAGCTGGAAGTTTCCAATGCACTCAATATTGGCACAACTCTTCTCCCACTGAGGTCAGAGTTTTACCATTGAATTCAGTGGGAGCACAGTTAGACCACCTTTGAAAATCCCACCTGTTCTGTCTAGAGATTTTCTATCTTTTTGGCACTAAAATAGTTGAAACTGTTTCACTCAATACGCATTTTATAGGAGACATCTTCCTTTCACTTCTTTTTGTTCACCTGGATAGTTATAACTGCCTTTACACTCAGCTTAAAGAGCCCCAGAAATCTTGGTTATGGCTTTTGTCTGTTTTGCAAAATGTAATCAGTAGTCCTGCTTTCTGTTCTGAAGTGGTGCATCTTGTATCTGTAAAACTCCAAGATCTCTCTAGTTTATCAGATGTGTTTTATTACACTGTGATTGCAGAACGGTAATGTCCGTCCCCTTCTTTTTTGTGAATAGAACTTTTAAAAAATAATCAAAACTAAAAATAACGAAAAATTCTTTAAAAAAATATATAATCAGTTTTTAGCAAAATAGTTATCAATGTTTTTCATTTTTACTTAAAACTGTTTTTTTCTCTGGGGTATATTAACAGGAGTGTTGTCTATAAGACATGGAAGGTGCTTGTCCTGCACTGCTCGGCACTGCTGAGGCCTCAGCTGGAGTCCTGTGTCCAGTTCTGGACACTTTAGGTAAGATGTGGATAAATTGTAGAGTTCAGAGGAGAGCAGCAAAAATAACTGTTTTAGAAAACCTGACCTATGAGGAAAGGT
This sequence comes from Lepidochelys olivacea, assembly GCF_965140295.1. Taxonomy (NCBI): domain Eukaryota; kingdom Metazoa; phylum Chordata; order Testudines; family Cheloniidae; genus Lepidochelys; species Lepidochelys olivacea. The sequence continues at coordinate 132,802,097 of NC_140415.1, forward strand.
TAAAAAACTGGGCATGTTTAGTCTTGAGGAAAGAAGACTGAGGTGGGACCTGATAACAGTCTTCAAATATGTTATTGGCTGTTAGAAAGAGGATGGTGATCAATTATTCTCTATGTCCACTAAGTTTAGGACAAAAAGCAATGGGCTTAATCTGCAGCAAAGGAGATTTAGGTTAGATATTAAGAAAAACTTTCTAACTGTAAGAACAGTTAAATTCTGGAATAGGCTTCCAAGGGAGGTTGTGGAGTCCCCCTCATTGGAAGCTTTTAAGAAGAGGTTAGATGGACAAACCTGCCAGGGATGGTCTAGGTTTATTTGGTCCTGCCTTGGTGCAGAGGGCTGGACTTGATAACTTCTCGAGGTCCCTTCCAGCCCTACATTTCAGGAAATTCCAATGTTTGTGAAGAATTTAGCCCAAAATGATTTATTACTAAAATGAGACTTTGGGTTGGATTACATGTAAATCCTCATCTGAAGAAACCATTTAAATATTAGACTGGATGATACTTTGGCGACCTGCACTTTGGACCCTTCTCTGAGTTCTGAGTGCCCCTCTGTCAGGCATTAGGTCAAATAATTAGATACCTAATTATGCATTTAGGAGCCTAACTTTAATTCCACGCTTCTCAAAATCTTAGCCCAAGCCTACAAGCACCAAGGAGAATTTTTTTAAGCAGTGGGGATTGGACTTCACAGGTGGTGGCATTGTATCTCCGAGCAAGAGTGTAGTAGAACCTTTAATGGCCTCTGTAGGGTACTTAATGCTCACAATACTTACCGGGGAAAATGATGATGATGAAAATCAGTGATAATGGCAGCCTGGGCCTCATTTGGGGCAAATATTTGTGTGGGAAAAATCAATATAGATGTGGTGTTTAAACGCTGTTGGACTGCTTTGCTTTAAATTATTTTTATTACAAAGGAGAATAGTAGGGAAGAGGAACATACCACAGCCATATACTTATTATTTGTGTTACAGTAGTGATTAGAGGCCCCAGCAGAGATCAGGATCTCAGTGAGGGTACTGAGCCCTTTTGAAAAGCTGACTATTAGTCATTAAATTTTTTTTTTTTTGCCAGAAAAGGTTCATTTGTCAGAACTGAAATATTTCATGAGAACATACCGGTTTTGAGGAAACGTTTGGAAAGGTTCTGCAAAAGCCCAGCCTTCTGATGCTACATCTGCCACAATGGTTCCCTGGGGAGGGAACCATTGTCTGCTGTTCCCAGAGTCTGAAGATCAAAGGCCTCGGCTGTATAAAGGAAAGACTATGTATGGGGGTGCTTGTTCTGAACTTGTGGGGCCAGAAAACCCCCTTGGTGGGGTTTGAAGGACTGACTCCTACCTGAGCCCTTGTTGGAGTTGGGGTGTGTTCTGGTAAGCTTTATTAGCATGTGTGTGGGTTCTTTAACTGTTTTGAATATGTGTTCTCTGTAATGCTTCAGAGTAGGTGTGCTCGCTTAGAAAGCGGTGTGTGGTAACTCATAACTGTCGGCAAAAATGCTGTTCATAGCCTCTGGGGAGAAAGCAACGTGCAGACACTGGCCAGGTTAGGCAGTCTGGCTTGCTGGGGATATCACAGTGTAGGCAGGGGATTGTGCAGCCTGAAAAAATCCCCAGTCAGGATGGAGAGATAGACATGGTTCTCTACCCAAGAGAAGAGAAGACTGAGGAGCCAGGAGCCTATAACGATTTATTACTAAAATGAGACTTTGGATTGGATTACATGTAAATCCTTATCTGAAGAAACCATTTTAATATTAGACTGGACAATACTTTGGCAAATATACCCTAGGGAACAATGCAGCATTTTTCGGGGTAGCTAATACATGGGTGCAATAGAAATATGTACACAGCTAGCGAACTCAGTGCATCTTTCCATATCTAATATCTTCAGTTCTCTCCTGTAGTTTTATTGGCAAATGATGATGCACAAAAAGATTGATTGAATGGAATTTAAACTGCTCTGAATTTTTTTTTCAGAAAAGGTTCACAGGCAGAAAAGCAAGTGCTATTTAATGACATCTGTTGCCAACATTACTGCTCAGATGAGCGTAATTCCTTTGATTTTAGTGGAGTTGCAACAGTAGAGAGTATGGGCCATGTTTCTGGAGGCGTTTTGTCGTCTTGCTGCAGTCATCTGTGTCCTCTGCAAAAACCCAAGTTAACTAGTAGTAATTGGGGGGTGGGGAGGAATGTATTATTTTTCGTGTGCAATTTGACACACAGGGTCAGGCTTGCAAAAGTGCTCTGCACCAGAGCAGGGTAAAATATGTCTGAAACTTTTTCGCTTAAATATGTACTCATCAGCATCAAAACATTCCTCAATTCGGGTTGGCTTTGTCAAATGTTCATGTCGGGGGAGAGGGGCAGAGTAGAGTGAAATCTCAGAGCATTGTTGACTTCCAGTGCGCTTTGCATTACATTTCTCTTAAAACCCTCATTATCCTCAGAACAGCTGGCTCATTATTATTGGTCATCTTGTGGGTTCTCCTTCTCCATTACCACCACCTCCTCCTCCACTACCAACTGCTCGAGTTGCAGCCACTGTAGGAGATGCAGTAGTAGTGGTCATCAGGGCCTTAGCGATGGGAATCAAAACCGTGCCAGAAGAATAGCGATCTAAAAAACGCTGGCAACCTCAAATAATATGGGTCCATAGGTCTGTGCAAATAAAACAGGTTACACACTTTCTCCATCATGTTCTTACCTTAAGTTACCTTAAGACAGTGATTCAATGAACCAGCATAATGATCGCTTTTCATTCAGTGTAACAACTAGTATTAAAAATGGAGGGAGGAGAAACTGGTCTACGCTAGGAAGAAGCTTATGACTAGATAAGATCTCAGTGAGACCTGGGCCTTCCTATTCCAATCTTCTCATCAATGGATTAACAGATGTCTGTGTTACAAAAAGGGAGTTGACTATCACTAGGTGATTATCTGAATTTCTGCAGCTTTCCTTCCTCCCCATTTATCTTTTCAATAGTAAGAAGCACAAGTTGTGGTGGATAGAGACAAGAGTGGGTATTTGTCTCCAAATGCAAAGCTGTTTACCTCCTGCTAGAATATCTCTGTAAACAGACTTTTTCTGTCTTTTGTTTGTCTCCTATGGTTAAAATTGACACAATATTCATGAATACAGAAAATAACAATCAACACTAATCCAAGAGGCCCCTGGCAGCTTTTAGCTCTGGGCTCACCTTGGTAAAGCAGGATTTTAGGCATGTCTGTTGGAAGTGGAATCTGTCTCATTTGCTGGCAACACTGAAACAGTTACGTTGCACGTACAGAGAGTTTTCTAGAAAGTTTAAGTGCCCAGCATATAAAGTTTTCAGTGCTGCGAGATGTGCATCCAGCATCAAGGGTCCTGTAGGGCCCCTTGCCTCATCTGTTATATGGAGGCCAGATCTGGGACTTCCCATGCCACAGGATCCTAGAGCCTGAGCCCGGAAGTCTCCACAGCAGAGAAACAGCCCTGCAGCCCAAGCCTGGTGAGCCAAATCGGATGGCATTGGCCAGCTGCATCGTCTCCATTTTGTCTTCTTACACCTGGAGGAATTATGCTACAAACTGAAGCTCTGAACAAAGGACTGAATGACCCATCAAAGTTGTGGATATATTTCAAACGGACTTTCAAGCCAGAAAACTCACCAATACTGCTAAGAACCTGATATGTGGACTTTGAAGTCTTTGTATGTTTGTGATTGCTTTACCATTTAACAAACTCTCTTCTTGTTTGTTCTCTTTTTCTTTATAATAAACCATTAGTTTTAGATGCTAAAGGATTAGCTGGCAGTGTGGTATTTTCAGTTAGATGCAAACTCCTATTGACCTGGTAACATGGCTGACCCTTTGGGCAGAAGAATATTTTGTATATGTGAGCAGAGTTTTAAAATAAGTTCTCACTGTACTGGACCGAGGTGCTGATTGGGAGCCAGAGAATTGGAATGCAATGAGGGGGCTTGTGTGATTTGTTTTAATTTTTGAACTTAATTTTTTGCTTCTTGATAATGAGTGTGGGGGATGGGAGGCACAGTTTGTGACTGGTTGGGAAGTTTAACTTCAGTGTTACTCTCAAGACTGGTGGGTATCTCCTCTCCCTTTTGCAGCCTGCTCTGATCTTGGCATTTCCAATAAGGGCTGCCCTAGGCACACCAGGTCTTAAAGGTATTGTTTTCCAACTCTCAAACACAGCAGAAAAGAAAAGAAAAGCAGAAAAGAAAAGAAAACCAGTTTGCTGACTCATCTGATGGGAGTGGTGAGGAAACTGAGGCAGGGACATAGGTTTAGTGTCAGTTGTTTTGTGTGAGATGTACTCTCTTGGGCTTTACGTGATTAAATATATAAGAGTGGGAAGGTTTTAGACACTATGCCAAGTGTGTGTGTGTTGTCCGCTTCACAACTGCTGCGTGCCCCTGAGAGAATTCAACTGTCGCCAGAAGCATCACATCTTTGGGGTGGAGTTCAGGAGAGGGGTGGGCGTATGTTGGGGCTCAGCACTGGGGCTGGGAAGTAACAGGCTGAGAGTCCGAGCCCAAGGAATGTGCCAGAGGGGCCAAGGGAGGGACCTGTGCTGCAACTTGCTGAGGCTCTAGGAACCTGAACCACCCTTGGGATCCAGAACACAGAGTCTTGGGTTCCCTTCACAGCAGTCCTAGGACATGCTAAGATCTGGAACAATGAAATCATGTAAAGGCTGAAAGATCCACTTTATCCATCCTGTGCTGTTTAGTGCAAACTACATGTGTCAGGTACTGTATTTAGCACATGCATAAAACGTTAAGGAACATAGGAAAGGCCACACTCAATTAAACCAATGGTGCGTCTACTCCAGCTTGTGCAAGGCCATTAATAGATGCCTTGGTAAGAAGCCTGTGATGGTCAGTTATGGAATAACACCCAGAGGGGACATTTCTTCCAAACCCACTTGAGTTAGTGATTGGAAATTAACGTACTTCACATGCTCCACGTACAGTTTTCAAACAGCAATGACAGTGATTTTTAACCATAATTCTTTCAAATATGTCAAAGGCATGACTCTTCAGTGAGACCGAGATAGTGGCCATCAAAGAAGAATGGTCCAGTGGTTAGACTGTTAACCTAGGACCCAGGTTGGATTCCTTGCTGTGCCACAGACTTCCTGTGTGACGTCGGGCAAATCATCTAGACCCAGATTTTTAAAGGTAGTTGGGCATTGTAACACTGAGTGCAACAATGCTTAAGTGATTTAGGAGCCTCTCTCATTTTCAGAAGAGTTTTCAATACTTGGGCCTGGATCCCTGCAGGGAGTTAGGCATTACAATGCTGAGCAGCACAGTGTCTAATGTTTAGGGGCCTAGAAAATCACAGGAACAGCACTGCGGTCCGCAAAGCCCAGTTAGCTGCCTGTACAATGTATGTCCCTATTCAAGGAATGAGGAGAGCTAAGCATCTGAGGCCTGGTCTGCGCTACTGCTTACGTCACCCTAACTCTCTAGGTGTCTATGCTGCAATGGTGCTCCTGCCAATGTCAGTCGCTCACTACATCGACTTAATAACTCCACCGCCGTGAGGGGCGCAGAGCTTAGGTCAAAGTAATTAGGGCGACACTGTGTCTGTTGACTGTCAGCCCACGGGGCTGACAGCTGGAGCCCCACTGCTGCCCCCAGGGCTGCCAGCCTGGGTTGTCAGTCCCCAGGCGGGGGTGGGTGGGCTTCAGCTGTGAACCCCGTGCAGGGCTGCCAGCTCGGGCTGCTGGGCTTCAGCTGTCCGTGTTTGGCAGTGACTCATTCCAGTCAGTGGAAGCGCTCCTGGTGAGGATGCGCACTGCTGACAGGAGCATAGTGTGGACATGACCCACCGCTTTAATAACAGCACTGGCTGTAGGGCGACTTAACTTAAGTTGATTTAATTTTGTAGACAAGCCCTTAGAATAGGATCCATAAAAGCCAGCACGCTAGGTGGGAAGCTGCCTAAGGGAACCATTGGGAGCTGCCTACATGAAGGGCATGTGCTAGGCACCACCCTTCCCTGGGAAGTAAGCGCCTAAGTCCAGGCTGCAGGGAGGCACGTATCTCTGCTGGCTATCCGTGAATGGGAACCTGGCGCCTGGAATCAGGTGGCTTAGGAGCTACGGCATGTCTTGTGGGAACAAGTTAGGAACCTGCCTCAGCCCACACAAAACATCCAGGGGAGGAGGAGGTGCGCAATTTATAATGTTTAGCCCAGTGGTTAGCGCAATCACCTGGGATGCAAGAGACCCAGGTTCAATCCCTTCCTCTGCCATTGTTTGGACAGGGCTCTCCCACCACTGAGGGAGCGCTCTGACCACTGAGCTATGGGATAGTCAGCTGTGGGGTTCCCTGGGGCTCTGCTGTGGAAGCTGATTCACTGTGGATAGCTAATGAAGGAGTGACTGGAGCAGGGGACCTGGGCTCTGGGTCTCCCCATTGGGAGCCCTCCTCACTGGAGTGCAGAGTCATTCCTGCCGTCTGTATTATTTAGTATTTATTTACAGTGGAACAGCTTCAACAGGAGAGACGGAGGAAGCCACACAATCCCCGAGTTCAACGTTTAGGGCACCCTCCGGGGAGGTGGGAGATCTCCCCCTTTGGCAAAGGGGGGATTGAACCTGCATCTCCTGCATCCCAAGTGAGGGTCTAACCACTGGGCTAAAAGTTATAAAGTGGGTGGCACCGCCCACCTCCTCCAGCCAGATTCTGGATGGGACCCAATCCATTAGGCAGCTTCTGAGCATGCCTATGGGATCGGGCCCTGCACACAAACACACCTGTCTTCCCCTACTTCATGAATCACTCTGAAGCTCACGTGGGAACCAGGTGTCCGGACGCACGGAGGAGGCAGCAGTGCACATGCTCAGAGGTAGAAATGTCGGCACCAAGGGGACTTTCACCCTGAAAACTTAGGTACTGAGTGAATTTAGGCACCTACAGGGTTTGGCAGGGGTTTTATGGATCACAGTGAAACCTAAACTGGGACTTAGATACCCAAACCCAAGGCATGGGCCCCTAAGTCTGGGGATAAGGCCCTGTAAGCATCCCTGGACTAGCACCTGGGACGGTTGACGTTCCCACAGTGCCTCTGGGAGGTCATGCAGAGCTACAGCCAGGGAGCACTGTGGAGCAGAGGTGCTGCAGGAAGTACCGCCCAACAGAGCCAGAGTGACAGTATCCTGCGGCCCTCTGATTGGCCAGCTGTCCTATTTAACCCTGGAGGTTGCCCAAGAAAGGTGTCTGGGTAATCGCACAGACTTTGAGTTGTCGCAAAGTCATGACATTAAACTCCCTGAAACAACTGAAATACTGCCCATCCTGAGCATTCAAAAATCGTGAGCCAGGCCCCCAAAAATCAAGAGATTTTACAAAAGAATAAATGGGCTTTCCTTTTATTTGTCTTCTGGCTTCTGAGCCTTCAGGGTGCACTTGTGTTTGTAGAGAAAAGCTTGAAAACACGACATCAGGGCTAGAAACTTGGGGGCGAAGGCTTAATGAAAGCTGAGATTTTCACACAATCACTTGATTCCAGGAGGGGGTGCAGGGGCTTAAAGAACACCACCAAATATCATGAGACTTCCAATAAAATCGTGAGGCTTAGCAACACTTCTGATGGAGGTGAGTAATGGGGTCCAGAATTTGAACATGGTAATGTTTGTTTCTCATCTAGGAGGTTAAAACAGAACTTTCCCCACTGGAAAGCATTCAGATGTTAGGGTTGAATTATATACTTGTTGCTTGGGCAAAATATTAGGGCCCCGTTATGTTTTTCACCAGCCTTGTTTATCTGAGAATAGGTATGTATATAAATGGCCTATTTGTTATTCACCTCTGCTAACCTCTGTCTGTTTGTCTGTCCTGAGACTACGAGCTCTTTCTAGAGTATTTGGAGAGCGCCTAACAATCACTCTTGGTGGAAATCTGTGTACAGCAGGCTCTGAGAATCTGAGAAAATAACCCCTCAGCAAGGACATGTGATTCTAGGGTTGCCAATTGTCCTGGAGCCTCCAGGAATTAGAGATTAATGTTTAATTAAAGATTATGCCATGTGACAAAACCTCCAGTAATAGGTCCAACCAAAATTGGCAACCCTCCATGTGACGTTAACAACTGAATGAAAAACAGTCAGTGGCAACGCAGTAAGTAGCAGGAACATTTTTGGATGGTACATCTTGTGGCTTCACAGGCCGTCCGGTTGCTGACCTCACCTGGTCACTACTGAGTCAGTGGCTGAACCGTTTTTGTGACGAGTGAGCGGTTGAGCGCATAGCAGGATTATGTTCTGTGCCTGTCCTTGATTCTCCTTATGTCTGTAGCCTCCCTGTGGCCTTGAATCTTTGTCCTCCCTGGCTGCAGAATGCGTACAGCAAAGCCCAAATCCTCCGTTATGTTTCACAGCCTTGTTTGAACACATTTGTTTTTGGAGAGCACTTGGCTTTTGACTTAGATGTTGCTGTAGAAAATAAATGTTGTCGCAGTTCTGTAACTGGCCACTAGATGGCACAAGAGACACAAACTGCATGTCAGTTTCTTCACACCCTTTGCTCTGCTTCCAGACTCCCAAATGTCTATCTCCACTTTCATAATCCTCACCCTATGGAGAACAGTATACACCAGCCAATGCTGCTTAAAGGTTTTCTCCTCCAATTGAAGGAGGTTTTGTAATGCACAAAGCAAGGCCTAGTCTTTATTTTGGGAGGCTGCCATGCTGTGGGAAAGGCTAATCTGCTGTAGCTACTTGTTGTGCCATTTAAAATATAGTACACAAGTGCACGTTTTCTGTAACTGGCACAGAGCACCTAAGCAGCATGACTGTCTGAGGCAGGCAGGGAGGACTTAAGTTTCAAACACTGTCTCAGACATATCTGTGAATTCGGGGCCCACCCGTATTTGTGCGTTCAAATGAGACACCTGTGCATGCAAACTGGGCAGCTAGATGCCCATGTATGGGGTCTGATTTGTGCGTGCAAATGGATGAGCTCAGAATTTTGGGACAGAATGTTCGTGCCCTCCAAAGGTCCCCTAACTCAATACATCTTTCTTTGATCAAAAATCCTGCACTGTCTTCTGCATTGGAAAGCATGACACAGAGCTCCTCCAGCACCCCTTGCAGCCTCCCTGAAGAGATTTTAAGGCCAGAAGGGACCCTTATGGACATATCTCTTCTGACCTCCTGCATATCACAGGCCAGACATTGTCACCCAGTGACTCATGCATCAAGTCCATAGGGGTGGTTGCGTTACAGCATGTGTTTTTGAAAGAGATTCATTCTCAATTTAAAAACTCTGAGTGCTGGAAAAGTCACCACATCGAATCCAGCCCATCCTTGGAACTATCTTCTTCTTTCGTACTGTTCATCCCGTCCTGCTCTCAGGTAATCCGCTCCCGTCTATTAACACTGGATTAACCCCCAGCTCATCCAAGGTTGGGGTGGACTCCTGAAACCTTCAGATGACCAGAGAAGCTGGGAGCTCTGCTCCTGGAGCCCCTTGGGAGTTAGTGCCAGACCCATGGAGCTCTTACTTTTCATAGGAACAGAACTTTGCTCCATGCCAAGGGCCTGGGGTGGCCAGGTGTAGATTGATAGCCAGTAGCATCAGGAACCTCTAGGGGGAGCTCTGTGCATCTGTGCCTCTACCAACATCTCCAGTCCCACCCACAGCCCATTGAACTCCCTTCAGTTATCCTGGCATATCACTGGGCTTGACTGGTGCGCATAGCGCTTGTCAGACAACCATAGAAAAAGGAGGCCCCTGCCTTGAGGGGGTGACAATCAAAAGGTCCAGCCTGATCTGACAGAATCAATGGGAGCTGAGTCACTGACATCGGTGGGAGCAGGATTAGGACCTGGAGAGTTATTGCAATGAATTATGGCCTTAGAGCATGGTGGGGAGGGGGACTGGGAAAGAAACAGAGACAGCGGGCAAGGGAATTCTGTTCAGAGGAGTACATTGCCATTTCATAAGGAATAAAGGTCACACACATGTCCTGCTGGAGAGTTTTAGCGGTCAGGCACCAGACTGGGAGCGGGGAGTGGCCAAGTAGAAATCAGTTTTGTAAAGCTGTCCAGTTTCACTTGTATTTCAATATAAATGTGTCTGGCCTCTGCTATCAGCTGTTCACTACGGCTGTATGGTCTGCTCAATGCCTGTTGAATTACTCATGACTAAGGATACAATTGTGGAAACCTCCGTGACTTCCAGATTCTGCTTCAGCCCTAGGTGGCGGGGCTCGGGCTTGAGCAGTCAGCCCACCATAGCAGCAGGGCTCCCAGCAGTCAGCCCCGTGCAGGAGCGGGGCTCAGGCTGTCAGCCTCAGGCAATGAGCTCCAGCCATCAGCCCTGCGGCATGGAGCTAGGGCTTCTGTGATTTGTTGTTTATTGCCCACGTTCTGCCCATGACTTTTAATAAAAAGCCCCATGAGAAAATCTTAACCTTACTCATGAATGCAGCTAAACCTAGGCCGGGAGGTGGGCACAACCCATTACATTGCCTAGAGGATGCTGTTTTCCAAGCTGGCTGATAAAGGTGCTGTATTAAGAGGAACAATGAGAATAACTTTCAGGTCAGGCAGGACTTTGACTTTATATCTTAAAATCTGTTTATTTGAGGGATGTGATTTGATGTTCTAAGGTTAACTTTAAATCACCACCAGTACAGTGTATGCCGTGTTGTGCTGTGTCTCTTCGTTTGGGAAAGAATTCAAACAAACCTTGAATGTTATCTTGGCTGTGTTAACACTTTGCTCTCACAAAGGAAACATGCTTTTGGGGCCAGATCCGCTGCTGGTGCAAACAGGGGTAGCTCCTCTTGCCTTCAGTGGAATGACAGATTTACACCCTCACTTCTACACCCACACATAAACTGTTATTGACTCCGAATTAAGGCTACTCTAATGTATTTCCTATCAAACAAATCACTGAGGACCAGGGGAAGCACCAATTAAGCTGACATTAATGTCCACACCCACCTCATTTCTCATGCCTCACCCCTAAACACCATCACAGACTTGGCAACTTCACAGTTCTCGCCTTTTCAAGTCTCGCCCAAAGCCGTCGAGATCCAATTTCTGATATTCACAATTGCCCTCAAAGCAGGGCCTGAATACTCACTCCATGAAGATTGGAGCGACAGGGGAGGTGAGGTCATATCTTTTATTGGACCAGCTTCTGCTGCTGAGAGAGAGACGAGCTTTCCAGCTTACACCGAGCTCTTCTTCCGAAAGTTTGTCCAACCAATAGAAATTGGTCCAATAAAAGATATGACCTCACCCACCTTGTCACTCTAATATCCTGGAACAGACATGGCTATCCCACCACTGCATACAGTCCATGTAGATTAAAATTTTCAATAGTGCTTGAGGGATTTAGGAGCCTTTGTCTCATTTTCAAATGATGTGCTGAGACCCATATTCTGAAAGGTATTTTAGGCATTGCTGTGCTGAGTGTTTGTAAGGTCTAAGTGCCATTTTCAAAAATGGCTTAGACACTGAGGCTCATAAGTGTCTAAGGGATTTAGGCCCCAAAAGGGTAGATTTCAGAAGATGGCTAAACATGCAGACAGGTGTGTAGTGGCACTTTCAAGAGCACCTATCCAAGTTGGGCACCAAACTCCTGTTTAGAATGAGACACATCTGATGGGAATTGGAAAGACTCTTTACTTATACCTCGCACGCTAGGGTTGATGAGGAAGTAAGCACACGACCTCCCACACCAGCGATGACCCCTACCTGCTCATAGTGGGGGGGTAGGGGGACAGAGTGAAGGCCGTGGTTTCAGCAGATGTTGTACTCAGTACAAGCCAAGCCACAAATATGGGGGGGGGATGTGACCCCCCCAACCTGTCTCGCTCTGATCCACATCCCAACATGGAATCATCCCGCTGTGCCGCTGTAGCACTTCAGAGCTTCCGCTTATGCAAAGCAATTGGTTTGTTTGCCCAAGGGGGATTTCTTGCCAAAAATTAGGGGTCCAGAAATTAGAGATCTAATAATAATCTTAATGATTTTCCCTCTTCCATAATAACTCTGCTGTAACAGTCAGAGCATAACATGTGCAGACCAGAACCTTGGGGCAAGCCTCGTCTAAGAGTCCACTCCTACTTCAGAGTGCCTAGAATGGGTCCATCTCAATCTAAGCAGCCGCACACGCAGGAGGAAGTTTAACTCCGCTCACAGTAGGGCACCAGAGGGGAGGAATCCTAATCTCCTTGTTTCCATGTGCTTCATGCATACAATCCACAGGGAAAGAAAGAGGGTGCTTATGTCATTTTGCCATTAAAAAATGTCACTGCTGGCCCCAAGGGGGTGTAACTTCTCAGGCAAGTGGTCTCAGCAGTAGGACGTAGCCATTCTGGAAAGATAAGCCAGCTGCAACTTCTCAAGGCAAAACAGTGCACATAACCCATTCCCACTGCTAACCAGTGTAATGCCTCCCAGAATATAGGGGTATGTTTGTTGGTGTTTGTGGGTGTGATTAGTAAGAAGTGCGGTGAAAGCGGGGGCTGGCTGCTGAGATCACACCAGACACAATCTCCAAAAGTGCATTATTTTCCCTTGTAATTTTCCTTGCAGTTAATATTCAAGCTGCATGCAAGAGATTGTGTCACTAAACAAATCTCAGGTTACTGTGTAGACTGCGTAGAGCAGCGGTAACACTGGCTCCCCTGAGTTTTGCGCCCTGTCACTTTCGCAGCAGGGCGAGCAACGGCAGATTCGCTGGGTCGCTGTGCAAGGTGATGCTGCGTAACTGTACTGCCTTGTGCAGGAGCAGGAGCTAGTTAAGCACTGTGCCGAGCACACTTGCTTCTCCTCAGAGAGGCTTAAGCAGCTTTGCTGGATCACGTCCCTGATCCTTGGTTGTTTGTTAATGCCTATTTAACTCAATTGCCTGAAGAACACTTGTGAGAAATAACGTCTTTGTTAACAGTTCATATCAACGGATATCTGAGAGTTTGCAATACACAGCTCTCAAATCCCCAAGAAGTGCAAAACTAGGGAAGACCAGACTGGACATCCCTCATATTTTGAAGGTTAACAAAAAGAAACTGAAGAAACCCTTTACAAAAATCTTTCAATGATGCAAAGAAAGGCACAAAGTCTTTTGAAAGGAAAAATCAATAACACAATCTGGCCTTAAATCCACAAACACCATTTCTCTTCTGTCACTGAAGACACTACAATAGCTCACCTAGAAAACTCTCTACAGGTAACAGTTTTGTGAGTTTTGAGAGTGTAGCTCCTTGGGGATGCTGGCATCCCTCGTGCAGAAGCCCCAGCCTAGATCAAAAGCCCACTGTGCTAGGCTCTGTATATACACAGCCCCCTTCCCAGCAAGATGCAGTCTCTGCCTGGAGGCAGAGACAAGAGGTGCCACTGAGTCTGCCTGTCTCACCTGTACTTGAGGGACACACCCAGCTGATAGGGGCTGGACCAGGAGCCTGACTGACAGTCAAGATGACCTACTACAGGCCCCAGGGAGCCTGCCCGTGGCTGGGACTGCCCTGAGGTGTGAGCTGAGCCCAGGTGGAAGCAGTGTGTGTAGACAGAGCTCTGGCCAGAGGGAGGTGGGTTAGAGTAACTGGAGAGGGTGCAGTTGCTCTCTGTTGCAGAGGACTGGAGACTCCATTTGGCCAGGGAAGACTGGCTGCCTGCAGGGCTGGGGGTGGGGGTGGGGGTGGAGCGTCCCTTGCACCAGGAGCCAGGGCTTGACCTCACTGTAGCCGAAAGACAGCTGTTGGCTTCCCAGCAAGAGACACCAGCGCTTCACACCAAGCTCCAACCCCACCACCCAGGTAAGGCCTTGCGGGAGAGTTTGGCGGGTTGCTTCCATTATATTCACTTAGTTCATGGGCATCTAGTGTTTGTTGCTGTGGGATAAGGGTGAGATTCCTTTGCCTGTCCCCTTCTCCCTTGTTCAGGGTACCGCTGTCATTTCGGGGGGTGGAGGGGGGACCACATGCTGTTTATTGTGAGTTGTTGGTCCTTGATTCCCTGATGTAATTGCCAAGAGGTCATAGGGGCTGTGCATTAGTTTATGCACCTGGCCACCTAGTGGCAGCACTGTGCATAAAGAACCCAGAAGCCATTGGTCAGAAGGTGGATCACCGGAGCCCTGAAGAAGGAAGAATAAGGGGCCCTACCACCCTTGGGGGGTGGGGCGTGTGGGGGTCAGGGCTGGCCCAGGCTATGCACACAGTAAGAGAGAGTCTCTGTCCTGAAGAGTATGCAGACGAAATAATCCCTGTGCAGGAGGGCTTGTCTTTTTCTTCTGTGTTTGCACAGCACCTAGCGCCATGGGGCCCTCGGCTATGAGTTGGCCTCCTGGATGCTATGATGATCATAATAATAGAGAGAGGGAAAGGGACTTGCCTCAGTCACACAGCAGGTCAGGGGCAGAGCTGGGAACAGAGCCCAGCTGTACTGACTGCCACACTAGTTCCCTACTCACTGGACCCCACTGCCTCTAGCTGGCTTGAATAGTGCTAACGAGGACGCATCGGAGCTTATCAACATGAGAAAGAGTTGCATAGCTGGGCTCGAAATGTGGATTCTTCCCTGCCTCCTGAAACAGATCTTTGGGTCAGAGCCCTGCAAATAAATGTTATCAGGAAAGTCTGGAGGTTGGATTGGCTCCAAACAGCCATACATCTAAAGGCAGATATGTCATAACACTCCTAGGGCATTGTTCCTGGGAATGTACTTCTCTGAGCATTTCCAGATGTCCATAGAAAAAAGAATGCACAGAAGAAACATCATTTTATAGGAATCTCCTGAATGGGAGAAAAACTCCATAATCACATGTCCCGAGAGAGCGATCACTACAGGAACAAGAAATGCTGGGAACAAATAGATGTGGCAATCATTACAGATGTATGTCAAATTAACATGCCAAATAAAGTGTATGTGGCAGGGGGCTGGGGGTGGGGGAAGGCTGTTGAAATGGTTCCTGAAGCCCCATCAACCAGAAAATGTCCTCTTTCCCCCAGACCTGATGTTTCCCCAAAGAGTCCCTGACCTCTGGAGATTTAACCTGGGCTTCTCCTCCCAGGAGAAATACAATAAAATCTCTAAAAGAATTTATCTGTTAGGGGTATCTCTGTGCGTGTCCTTGCTCTGACCCCAATTCCGCAAAGCACTTAAGCACTGAAGTCCTCAGGACTTAACAACGTACCAAACGTTATATAGGAATTGCCATAATGGCTCAGACCTGTAGTCCATCTGGTCCTGCCTCCAGCAGTGGCCATTACAAGCTGCTTCAGAGGAAGGAGCAAGAACCTCCCAGTAGGTAAAGATGGGATAATCTGCTAGGGGACGCGTCTCACCCAAAACAGTTAAAGATTGGCTTAAACCTCAGACTGTATTTTCCTTGACCTGTGATAATTCTAGATATGCTTTGATCCATATAAATGCCCAGTCCCTCTTTGAATCTTACTGAGTTCTTGGCCTCTAGGATATCTTGTGGCCGTGAATTCCACAGTCCCATTAGTCATTGTGTGAAATGGTCTCGGTTTCAGATTTATGCCCTTCCAATTTAATTGAAGTAAAGAATGTGTTTAGCTACTACTATTCAGCTACTTAGGGGCCTGTTTCTCGTTCCGTTTCCTCATTTAGTTTGCTTCTCTCGCTCCAGTTCATCCTCTCTTCCTCCATCTGACCTTATCATCTTTCTGCTGTTTTTTCCCCACTTTCTTTCTGTTGTTTTCCCTCTTCTCTTTACTATTCCCTCTCCAATTCCTGGGTCTCATTTCCTTCTATTTCCTCCTTTCTAGATCTCTCCCATTTCTCTCTTTCACTATAGTTCCTCCATCTTCTGCTCTCCCCCTTACCAAAATCCATCTGTATCTCTCCTCTTTCTCCTCAATCTCCCATCAATCTCTCTCAGTGCTTCTGCCCCAGTCTCCTGCTTCCCTACAGGAGTTTCATTCTCCCTTCCCTCAACCATGTCTCTTCACCCTTCCTTTGATTCCTCACCCCTCTCTTTCACCTTGGTAAGCAACATTGGTAGAGTGGAATTTGTCCTCGTCCTTAGCTAAAGAGGTAGCCCTGGAGGATTCTGCGTATGACCCAAATCACACTGTACATGGTCACTACAGTCATTCTGCTTCATCGGAGCCCATCTTGGTAGTACTTGCGAGAGGAACGAGCTTTTGAATTGAGTTGATTGTTTCTTGAGCTCCTGCAAAGGGGAAGGTATTTATTTTATGATTGGCAGGCAAATTTGCTGTCCCAAAATGTTAAATACAGTGAGTCGGGCTGTAATTATTGAAGCACCACGGCATTGTTGTTATAGCTGCAGTTGCTTTGAAACAATCACGCTCAAGTGGAACAGCTGCCTACGGGGGAGCGTTCCTTTCAGTCAGCTACTAGGGTCTCTTGCTGTGTCTCTGGCGGGCGACCGCCCACAGCTGCCAGAGCACCTCTGCTCCCATTCCTCAGAGATGAGGCTGAGACAAGAAGCTGGTGTTAAAACACAGGCAAAGACAGAGCTCGATGTCTTGTGAGGTCGGGTTAGCAATAGTTCCTGGTATGGCTGCATTTAAGCCCTGTCTACATTGAAGAAATTCATGCCGGTGTTCCCTAGGACATGGTAGACAGGGTTCAGTTTCTGAACTCAGCCACAGATTGCCCATGTGACCTTCGGAAAGTCACTTAATCCACCTGGTGCCTCCGTTTCCAAGGTGGATCAGACTTCCCTGGCCCTCTAATGATTGTGAGGTGCTCAGGTGTATCATGTCTCAGGTGATGAGGATGGCCGAACTGGTCCAGGCTGCAGTCAGTGGGAGTTAAGCACATGCTTAAGTGCTTTGCTGAATAGTAACATACTCAGCACGTGATGAAATGCTTTGCTGAGTCCTGGATGCCGTTCAACGAAGCTGTGCTGTGTAAGCCCTGCTTCATGCCAGAGCACCACGTTCTGATGGGGCTGGTATTGATCATACTGGTGAGAATGTCCTTAATGTAGACACAGCCTGAGAAATGCCAGGAGACTGGCCTCCCCCCCACACACACATTTCAGCCACAGCGAGACAGCAGGATGCAGAACAATTGCACTCTTGCTCTCCCCTACCTCCAAGAACATTTCAGATTTCATTTCATTTTCATCTAAACGGGTCCAACCAATCCCCAAGGGGAACTTCGTTATAACACACAGTAGTGTTCTACCCATTTCAATACAGGTCTGGAGGGACCCCATGATACATAAGCACAAACACTATATGTCCCTGCCAACCTGTTTGCTGTTCAAACCGAATTGCCAGCCCCCTGTTAGAATAACAGTTAGCCTGAGCTAAACTCGGTGAAGGAAGAACATGATTTTAAGGCTGCACATGCAACCAGAAAGCTCAGAAGATGGGGTGAGAACACCAGATGGATGGCTTGGTCTGGGATGCATAGGAACAACTTGGCTACAGTAAACCAAGGTGGTTACAGCAGCTTTAACTGAGAATTTCCCTTGCTTGTATCCCGCCCCTCTCCTCCTCCCCTTCTCTTCCCCCCCCCCCCCCCGAGTTCCTGTCAGAGCATGTACTTTTTGTTTTGCCCAAGAAAACATATCGTTGCTGGAAAGGACAAGGCCAGACCCAGCCCACGAAGTGATCCATCCTTTATTTTACAATATGAAAAGGTGCCGAATGACAGTGGTGCCTCAAGTTAGCAACAGGCTGCTGTGGACAGGGTTTTTAAACTGGGTTTCCCAAAGCTGGGCGCGCTGTATTTAGGCACTCACATCAGACACGCAAGGACCAGGTTTCCAGTTCATCAATACCCTCAGCTGGGCCCATGGTTTTTTTCAAATGAGCTCAGCATCCAGCAGGTCCTGTTGTGACACATGGCTGGAGTTTCGAAAGATCTGAGCACCCTAGAAAATGAGCTGTCTGGAAAATCTGTCCCTTGGGGCCACTGCTTCACAGACGTTATGGGAGGCCCCAGAGCTATTACAGCTCTCTGATTTTTCTACCCAGCCTAACCACACATTACAGCACCCTACGGGCTCCTCTAGCCTGCACCAGCTGGCGATGGTTCCCAACAAAGCATCCACTGCCTTAGGATTGCTGGAGTGCACCACGCCCAGGCCACATCTCCTCCCCACCTCTCCCAGCCCCCAACCCACTCCCTCGTGCCAGGGGGTGTAGAGAGGCCAGTGTAGGGCTCTGCCTCATGTCGGAAGATTCCCCAACGAGGGGAATGTGACCAGTCTCTGCTCCCCTTGCACTGTCTGAGGCTTGCTTACCCCTGTGGGCCCAGGACCAAGGGGTAAGGATGTAAGGGGGGATTCTTGCTCCCTTGAGCAGGTGCACGGTCTTCCTGGCTCCTGCACCCTGGGGAGACGGATTACCTATACTGACGGGAGAACCCCTCCCACTGGTCTAGGCAATGTCTACACTGAAGCGGTGCAGCTGCGGCTATGCTGCTGTTGCAGTTCAGGTGTAGACAAGCCTTTAGCCTTGTGCCCCTTCTATGCCTCGTGGCCGTCTCCATTTTTCCTGGGCCCTTTGCCCATATCCACACCCCTTGCCTGTGGCTCAACCCAGCCTGGAGCCACCAGCAGGTCCACTTAGACTTATATTAATTACTTCTAAGTGTTACACCATACAACCATAGAACCAGCTCCTTGTTAACTTTGTATTCTCCCCCACCCCACCCCCCCTTTCCTTCATAAGGCCAACTGACTGGGGATGGAGACAGAGGCCATGGTCTCCATCGGTTTCTTCAAATATGTCAGTGAAGACTAGAGCTGGTCAGAAAATAGGGACTTGCTCTTGCAGGAATTTTCATGGCCATGGTGGGGTGGGTGGGGGGAGGGCTAGAGCTCCTAGCTCCTGAAATACAAATAAATAATAATAGGTACCTACCTGGGAGCGGAGCACTTCTGAAAATCCATCCCTTTTTCTTTTTTCAGATAAGCGTGTTACCGCTGCAAAGCAAGGAAAAAATCCAATCTTTCATGACAGATCAGCGATGTCACAATGTGCGCAGATTAATACAAATGAAAACTTTACGGTTTTTCTTTATAATGATGATCTTTGTCTGTGGCTTCAACATGGCTGGGATGGTATCTGAATGTTCTATTTCAGACCTTTAATGATAAAGGTAGAATTGATGAGATAAGAACAGCAGCAAGAGAGGATGGCAGGGACAGAAAGGTTAGTGGCGAAATATCTTCAGGGATGGAGTATAAATTGGAACGTGTACTCACAATCCACGCAAAGGTACATTTACGTAAGGACCTGCTCATTCCATCCTGCTGTCTGTTGTTAGATCTGTTCTCCTTATAGCAGGAAGCAGTCCGGTTAATGGAAAGAGTGACTTTCCCCCCACCTTCATAACAAGCAAATGGGAAATTTTTCTTTTCTGCATGGCCGATGGTGGTGGTGGGTCTTTCCAGTGAAGTGATAAGGACTGGAGCAGGGGCTGATTCAACAAGGCATTTAAGCAAAGCACTTAAGCACACACAGGCATGTAAGTCCCATTGAAGTGTATCCTTAAAGTTAAGCACATGCTTAAGTGCTCTGTTGAGTAGGGATGGACTGCTCAAGTGAGTGTTTAAAGATGGCCACTGATGATAATACCCTTGCCTTCCGCTAAATTGGTATTGTCTTTATTCGGTAATGCTTCCTTTCTCCCACCCTTTGTGGCCTGCAATGGCCAGGAGGTCAGACTAGATGATCCTGATGGTCCCTTCTGGCCTTAAAGTCTGAGTCAGTCTTGTCTATTATCTCATTTACTATGTGTATGTACAGCCCTGACCACCACAGGGCCCTACTCTCTGTTGGGAACCCCGGGTGCTACTGTTGTACAAGAAATAACAATCCAGCTTGAGGGAGAAATGGGCAATGGAATAGAACAGTATCTGAACATTTCTTGGAAAATGTCAGTTCAGCCTCTTCTTCTGTAATCTTGCAAAGCAAAAATCCAAACAGCTTCTGTTGGATCCTGGCCATGGTCTTTGCAGCAAAATTTGCGGACTTGGCTGCCTGATGGAGATGCCAGCACTCCCTCGCCTCTCTATCACGTCTTGGGCACTGACCCAAAAATCACCCACGTGTAGTTTAATGTCAGTAACACTTCCTGCCCTAGCTTTCCCGTCATTCCCTCTGTTAAACTATGTCTGTGACACGCAGATGTCTCAAACAATAACAGAATGTTGTAAAACTTAAAAACTAGTCGTCTCTGGACTGAGCACCAGTCTGAGGAATCTCAGCCCAAGTGTGCAGGTAACTGGAAGATTCTTGATTTGGAAGTGAATTCTCACTTGTAATGATATCATCATGCGTTAGAAGCAATAATCGCATCTCCAAAGAAGCAATAAAGCCACCATTATTTTCATTATTAGGTAACCACCTGTCACTTTAAATCCTGGTGCAAGATGAAGGCTCGAAGTCCTTCACTATTAAAAAGCTCATGCTCCCCTTCAACGATATTGTGAAAAGGCCAGTGCCCTTCCAAAGTTCAGGTTGCCAATGGCTTCCTCTGTAAAGCTCTATTTAGACACCCTCTAATTTTGGTATGAAGAATTGACATGGTCTGAAAAATGCCAGGCTCACTGTGAAAGCAACAGAGAAGTTTGAAGAAGATTCAGTTACAGTTTTTGGGTCACCAGGTATTAAGAAATTATCTTCATTTATATTTTGACTTTTATCAACTGTGTGTTTGTCTCCCTTTAGCTCAAAAGCTGCTGTTGCTGCCAATTCAAACTGTCCATATACAGTAGAAGCTTGGTCTATTTAGCTTAAGGAAGGGACGGTTAAAGGGGTGACTATCCAGGTCTATAAGTATCTGTAGGAGGGAAAAGCTCTCTAAGAGATTCTGAACGTAGCAGACAAAGATCTAACAAGATCCAATGGCTGAAAGCTGGCACTAGATAACTCAGACTAGAAATAAGGTGCACATTTTTAACAATGAGGATAATTAACTTTTGGAACACTATATCTAGGGGTGTGGTGGATTCTCTATCACTGGAAGTCTTTAAATCGAGACTGGGTGACTTGCTAAGAAAGAGCTCTTAATTTCTGGTTGAGCTAGAGCAGGGGGTCTCAATCTTTTTCTGGCTGAGGCCCCCTCAACATGCCACAAAAATGCCAGGGCCCAATGGAGTGGGGGAGCTCGGGGCTCCGGGGCAGAGCGGGACCCTTGGGCATAGGAGTAGTTTTACTTCTATTTTAGAGGGGGGCGAGAGCTGTTGGGGCTTGAGCCAGCGCCGCACAGCAGGGTCCATGGAGGTAGCCCCGCAGCCACCCTCTGACTCACTCTGGAGCCACCCGGCCTGTCTGAAATATACCAAAAAATATAACTCCAAGGGCGGACTCAGTTCAAAAAGTTTGAAAACTGCTCAGGGTAGAGGAAGGGGGTAATTAGGTCTGTGTGCAGGCAGGAGGTATCTAGGGGCTGTGTGAAGTGAGGGGAGTAGCTCAAGGTACGGGCAGGAGGGAGCTCAGGGTGCAAGCAGGGGGTAGCTAAGTCCTGTGTGCAGGAAGGGGCAAGCTCAGGGTGCAGGCGGAGGGAACTAGGTTCTGTGTATGGGCAGGGGGTAGGTCAGGGCACAGGTAGGGGGTAGCTAGGGGCTTTGTACGGGCCAGCTGAGAACTGCTGAGTTAGAACATAGTAAAAGAATAGCTGGGTGACCAGAGCTATCATGTGTCTGTCTACCCAAGCAGCTGGGCAGCGCACTCCCAGCTGCCATGTAGATACCTTATGAATCTATAAATCTCCTAGTAAACTTGTGTACCCACTACAGTTGACATATAGCTCCTGGCAAGACTCTCAGACTAACAAAAGTTCCACTTACAGAAAGAGCTATTGCATTTTCAGTTACCCCAAGAGAACAGGACTTTGATTCTATGTGTTAAGCAAGAGACAGCCTGCCAGCACAACAGGGGTTTGTGCTACTCCAGCATGCACTTTGAACCACCACATCCAAAGAGTTAGTATCCTTTATATTAGTGAATCAGATTGTGTGATTCTTAAATTAGCATGTTTCAGAGTAGCAGCCGTGTTAGTCTGTCTTTGCAAAAAGAAAAGGAGGACTTGTGGCACCTTAGAGACTAACCAATTTATTTGAGCATGAGCTTTCGTGAGCTACAGCTCCCTTCATCGGATGCATACCGTGGAAATTCCAGTAGACATTATATACACACAGAGACCATGAAACAATACCCCCTCCCACCCCACTGTCCTGCTGGTAATAGCTTATCTAAAGTGATCATCAAGTTGGGCCATTTCCAGCACAAATCCAGGTTTTCTCACCCTCCGCCCCCCCCCAAACTCACTCTCCTGCCGGTAATAGGCCATCCAAAGTGACCACTCTCTTCACAATGTGTATGATAATCAAGGTGGGTCATTTCCAGCACAAATCCAGGTTCTCTCACTCCCTCACCCCCCTCCAAAAAAACACACACACAAACTCACTCTCCTGCTGGTAATAGCTTATCAAAAGTGACCACTCTCCCTACAATGTGCATGATAATCAAGGTGGGCCATTTCCAGCACAGATCCAGGTTTTCTCACCCCCCCCCCACCCCCATACACACACAAACTCACTCTCCTGCTGGTAATAGCTTATCTAAAGTGATCATTAAGTTGGGCCATTTCCAGCACAAATCCAGGTTTTCTCACCCTCCGTCCCCCCCACACAAACTCACTCTCCTGCTGGTAATAGCCCATCCAAAGTGACCACTCTCCCTACAATGTGCATGGTAATAAAAGTGGGTCATTTCCAGCACAGATCCAGGCTTTCTCCCCCCGCCCCCCGGAACACACACACACACACACACACACATAAACTCACTCTCCTGCTGGCAATAGCTCATCCAAACTGACCACTCTCCAAGTTTAAATCCAAGTTTAACCAGAACATGGGGGGGGGAGTAGGAAAAAACAAGGGGAAATAGGCTACCTTGCATAATGACTTAGCCACTCCCAGTCTCTATTTAAGCCTAAATTAATAGTATCCAATTTGCAAATGAATTCCAATTCAGCAGTTTCTCGCTGGAGTCTGGATTTGAAGATTTTTTGTTGTAAGATAGTGACCTTCATGTCGGTGATTGCGTGACCAGAGAGATTGAAGTGTTCTCTGACTGGTTTATGAATGTTATAATTCTTGACATCTGATTTGTGTCCATTTATTCTTTTACGTAGAGACTGTCCAGTTTGACCAATGTACATGGCAGAGGGGCATTGCTGGCACATGATGGCATATATCACATTGGTGGATGTGCAGGTGAACAAGCCTCTGATAGTGTGGCTGATGTTATTAGGCCCTGTGATGGTGTCCCCTGAATAGATATGTGGGCACAGTTGGCAACGGGCTTTGTTGCAAGGATAGGTTCCTGGGCTAGTGGTTCTGTTGTGTGGTGTGTGGTTGTTGGTGAGTATTTGCTTCAGGTTGGGGGGCTGTCTGTAGGCAAGGACTGGCTTGTCTCCCAAGATTTTTGAGAGTGTTGGGTCGTCCTTCAGGATAGGTTGTAGATCCTTAATAATGCGTTGGAGGGGTTTTAGTTGGGGGCTGAAGGTGACGGCTAGTGGCGTTCTGTTATTTTCTTTGTTAGGCCTGTCCTGTAGTAGGTGTTCTGGGAACTCTTCTGGCTCTATCAATCTGTTTCTTTACTTCCGCAGGTGGGTATTGAAGTTGTAAGAATGCTTGATAGAGATCTTGTAGGTGTTTGTCTCTGTCTGAGGGGTTGGAGCAAATGTGGTTGTATCGCAGAGCTTGGCTGTAGACGATAGATCATGTTGTGTGGTCAGGGTGAAAGCTGGATTTGTGCAGGAAATGGCCCACCTTGATTATCATACACATTGTGAAGAGAGTGGTCACTTTGGATGGGCTATTACCAGCAGGAGAGTGAGTTTGTGTGTGGGGGGGCGGAGGGTGAGAAAACCTGGATTTGTGCTGGAAATGTCCCAACTTGATGATCACTTTAGATAAGCTATTACCAGCAGGACAGTGGGGTGGGAGGGGGTATTGTTTCATGGTCTCTGTGTGTATATAATGTCTACTGCAGTTTCCACAGTATGCATCCGATGAAGTGAGCTGTAGTTCACGAAAGCTCATGCTCAAATAAATTGGTTAGTCTCTAAGGTGCCACAAGTACTCCTTTTCTTTTTTTAAATTAGCATGATTTTTCATTAGTTTTTCACCTACTTAAAAGCTTTTTTTTTTCTTTGATGGGATATTCAAATTGAAATGTTTTTTTTTCTTGGGAACAAAGAAGAATCTGTGAGCATACCCCTGATAATAGGCAAGGTCTGTTTGGATTTGTCTGCAAAAAAAAAAAAAGGTCATAATGGGAGATAACTTAATCTGGAGATAAATTAGAGATAATTGAGTGTAAACTGCATGTGGTCAGAACTTAGATATTGCTTAGCTGACACATTAGCGCTATAATTCTTGAGAGGCAATGTGGTCCAGTGGATAAGGCATGGCTCAGGGGACCTGGAGTTTGTTCCTACCTCTGCTACTGACCTACTGTGTAACCTTGACCAACTCACTCCCCTTCACTGAGCCTCCTTTTCTCTTACCACCTGTTGTCTATCTTATCTCTGTAGGTTGTGAGCACTTTGGGGTAGGGACTCTCTTACTGTGTGTTTATACAGCGCCTAGCACAATGGGGCCCTGATCTCCAAGGGGGCTCAAGGCCCCACCACAGTGGTTCTCAACCTATTTACCATTGTGGGCCGCATCCAGTACTACCAGGATGGTCCTGAGTATGTCACATGGGCCACAGCTGTGTGCTGATTGGGCCGCAGGTTGAGAACCACTGCTGATTTCATATCACTCAAGAAGCAGCATCCTATAGACTTGTCTGACAATGTATGGCCTGAGCCTGCAAAACCTTCTGCATGTGCTTAGCTCTGTTACTCCTGGTAGTAAAACTAAGCACGTGTATAAGTATTGCAGGGTTGAGGCCTAAAAGAGCATATACCACTACGGGGGGCAGATATAGCCTCCTGATTCAATGGGGGCACTATACTAGATTGCCCATGGGCCACTGCCCACCCACAGCAACACCCTCCATCCTGGCACCCTAACCATAATCCCAGCGTGGTGCAGGCAGGGATGGAGAGTGAGCCCATTTTGCACTCACTGTACAAAGGTGGCTCTGGTCTAAGGGGCTGGGCCTGGATCCCCACTCTGGGTGTTGCAACCTGACACACAGGGTAGCAGCACCGCTAAGGTATGACCCGGCCCCTAGCGGAAGGGTAGCTGGGCCAAAGGTGAGTAGTTCATCGACCTTGTGTGCTAGGTTGCAATGCAACTTACTCAGATCTGGTCCAGAACAAACCAACCAACTAATGAGGCTTAACTTTCATTTAAAAATATAAACAAATAACTGAACACTGCACATGCTTGATTACTGCTGCTTTTAGTTTTAAAATTACTTCGATGCATACTCCTTGAAATTAACTGTTTTGCCCATTACATGTTCATGAATGTTCTAAAAAATGTTCTAATTTCTAAAAAGAAATTGTGATCTGCACAGGGCCCTACTCATGTGATTTATACACTGTGCTGAACAGAGGCCTAAATTTTTAGCACACGAGAAAACTCTTTAATTGGGGATTATAGAGACATCCAAACAGGTTGTGACCTGGTCGGTGAAGAGCGGCAGGAGAGAAAGTGACCTAAGTTTGGGGGCTTTTTAATTTCCTCTTATTAGGCTTTGAATTAAGCAGAAGTGAGATGCAGTGAGATTCACGAGAGAATAAAGAAGATCAGGAAACGCTGATTTTTCAATCTTTGAACAATAAATACATGTGTGATAAATCAGAGGGTTTTTTTAAAGAGTGACCTGGGTCTTCTACTATCTAGGGGGAATTACCGTTTGGGGAATGGAACTATCTGATTGCAGCATAGAAACCAAATTATATTTCTCTTTTGCTTCTGGTAGAGAAGTAATTGGAGATTATATGACTGTATCTATTCAGAGTGAGATTTGTGGCTCTTTAGATTCCTTTGAAAATCCCAGTCTGGGGGGCCAGGACAATCAAAACTACTACTGTTGGCAAAAAAGTTACTGAAGTGTTAATGTTAAAATCCATATAATAAAAAGAAAAATCTGCTATCTTTATTTCTGAAAAGTCTTGATGTTGAGGAAGTGTAAGGGTCAGCATTGGCTAGATTAGAATTTGGGTTGTGGAGGGGCAGAATCCATTAAGATTTCACTAGAAATTCTTCAGATATTTCCCAGACTTGTTTTAAATCTGAATTAATACACTTGATTTGTAGGGTTGCCAACTTTGTAATATTTAAAAACTGGATGCTTCAGCAGGAGTGTCGGAACCTCCCCGCCCCAGCCCCACCTCTTCCCTCCTCCTCCTGTCACTAGCTGCTTTGTCCCCTCTCCCTCCGCGCCCACCCCCCAGGTCAGGAGGGACTTGCCTGCAGAGCCCGGGCTGGAGCTGCAGCCGCCCATGCAGGTAGGAAGCTGAGTAGGGGCTGGCACAAGTGATGATGACCCAGCGCCTCTCCACCTGGACTTTGGGTGTCTGGTCACTAGATCCGACCGGACACTGTCAGGCCCCCTTTTTGACCGGACTTTCTTGTCGAAAACCGGCCACGAGGCCACCCTAGATTTGAGTGAATGAAAAAGAAGAGATCAAATTATTGAAAAATTGTAGTTTAAAATAAGAATCCTCCACTGTCCTTTAATAGGCGCCGACATCTATAGCCCACCAAATCAGCACTCTTAGAGCCAAATATTAATCAAGTTTCTTGGTCGTGCAATGATAGTAAGTGGGGTCTCTGCTCTGCTTCTCCAGTTGAAAACAGCACTATTCAAAGGCATGTTGTGAGACTGGGTGGTTTCATGTCAGTAATAAAACCTGTACATTTTGCTTCTTATTTTTTCCAGTTTTTGGTGCCAGTTTTTCGCCCTTCTGAACATGTGCCTCTTTGGAGGAAGCGATGGTGGACCTTAACTTTGCCTTCCCACATCTCCGTGCTGCAATTCAGCACTGCTGGTGACAACTCTCTGGGCATGCTTCTGTGCTGCCCAGCACAGGAACAGGTTATGTTAGGAGAAACTTGATCGTGAAGACTAGAAAACTCTTGTTAAAAAAAAAAAACGTGAATGCCTTCCCTTGCATTTCTGGGATTAAAAATACATGCAGGTCTTTATTTTAAAAGAGGAAAAGATGTGGGTTCTGATTGTTGTTGATGCTAGGGCCCCTTTACACCACTCTGGACAGGATCCTTTAAGAGAGTGTAAATGTATGCAAAAAGGAATTAAATGTAGACCCATTTCAGGGCCCCTGTACATTGCCAGAGTGTCAATAAGAACCAAGCCCATGGCATTTATTATGCCTCATCTATACCTTAGGTGCTTTACAAAACCCATCACTGATACCAACATGGCAAATTATCGATGAATGAATGATTGCTTTCTGCCCTTGCAAGGCCCCAATCTGGCAACTCAATGCATAGGGCCAGAGGCTGCTGCCCCTGCATGCAGTGCCATTGATTTCACATGTGGAGGATTTTTTTTTTCTGAGGGCCCCCTTCAGTGCAGAACCTCTCCCTGGAAGCAGGATGCCTGTTGAGTCATATCAGCAAGTTTGCTGTGTGTAGGCCTGGAAAGCTTGCATTCAGAATGAATGGTGAATATCGACAAAGCAAATCTGGAGCTGCAAATGTGGCTTGCTTTCAGAAACACAGTAAAAGAAGGGCACTCTTTGCTTTTTGACCCCGCAGCAGAGAACACTCCCCGGGCTTATGGGGAAAAGACTGAAAAAAGAAAAGCTGACTCGCTGGCTGACTTTCTGCCGGACAAACAGGGTGGGGACGGTGGGGAGGGGATAGTTTCATAGGCTGTGTGTATTCTGAGCCTACTGGCTCCTTTGTGAGGTTGCATCTGGTCTTGCGCACTCTCTCTCTCTCTCTCTCTCTCTTAAGATGTTTCCTTGCTTTCTAATGTAAGGGTTTCTTGATGTTTCTGGCCGTCTGCCTAGTGAGCAGCCCTGCTGCTGTAACATGACACAAATACCCACCACTGCCAGGAATGCCCTCTTCCCCTTCCTGACACTGCCTCCAGGGGGTCACGCTGCGGGAGAGGAGCTAGGCGGGAACTCCCTGGGGCAGTGGGCTGACACTGAGGGTCCTGCTAGGGGAACAGTGACAGAAGCGCTGCCATCCCTCCCTGTGCTGTG
The DNA here is from genome assembly GCF_965140295.1 of Lepidochelys olivacea. Taxonomy (NCBI): domain Eukaryota; kingdom Metazoa; phylum Chordata; order Testudines; family Cheloniidae; genus Lepidochelys; species Lepidochelys olivacea. The sequence goes on from NC_140415.1 coordinate 132,830,230, forward strand.
TTGAGCAAGCCATGATTTGTGAGAGGGAGCGCCATTGAACATCCCTACAGATTCCAGATACTGGCATAGTGCAGAAATAGGCCACAGAGGCCACTGTTACCCCCTTTCTGAGAGGGTCCTGAGGCGTTCAGCCACAGGAATATCCGTAGTTCATAACTGCTTTTATAGCCACCCCTTCGGCTGGTGAGAAGAAGCCCAGGGGGCTGAGCTCCCCTGTTGACACAGTTCTGTCCGTTTAAGCGGCTGAGGACCTGGTCTTGAGTTTGTGACATGAGCTGACTTGACCTCTCATTGTTTCTCCCAAAACAGGAATTTGGGGTGAGGTGTAAAAACCACCTTGCCTGGGGATTGTATTATAAGAGGAGCTACTGCCAAGGCCAAAGTAATGGCCGCCAAACAAGAACCCTTCGGTGCACCTTCCCTCATGGCCGTCGACTGCTTCGAAAATGGCCCCAGGGCTATGGGCAAGAGTGTGGCTTTTGCGGCATCAACAATACCAGAGGGAAAGGGTTCCTGTAGCCAAGTAACCTCTATCTGCTAGACCCATGCTTCTTGCTCAAAGCCTGAGGCCAGCTGCCCTGAAGGTAATGCCATTGCCCAGAAGCAGAGGGGATGTGCCCTCAAGAGGGAATAATTCCACAGTGTGGAAAGAAGGGGCTGAGGACCCCAATAAGTCAGCCTCCAAGGGGCTTCTGCAGCAAAAGCTGGGAGAGGAAACCAAACCTCACTTGGCCTAAGAGAGGGGGCTGAACTGAAGTATCCCTCAGGATTCGCCAGTCTCTCCTTTCTCACTTGGCAGAATCCTGACTGGACCAAGCTTTGTCAGCTAGGACTTCATCACAGCTTGTTACAAGATGCTTTTAATAATTTGTTTTTATTGTGCTTGGAAAAGGGGGAGGGGCTGCAAATGATTGTTTGCAGTAAATAAAAGGTGCCCTGGGAAGTGGTTGAGACCCACTGCTTACGTTTTGTAGCTTAGAAAAAAAAAACACCTCACCTAATATTTTTCAGTCATTGTCTAAGAATGGAAACCTCCAATGTTCTGGGAAACTTCCAAGCAAGCTATTCCGTGGCCAGGCGTGCTTTGCTGGAGAGCAGGTTACAGCAGAACCTCAGAGTTACGAACACCAGAGTTACAAACTGACCGGTCAACCCCACACCTCATTTGGAACCAGAAGCATGCAATCAGGCAGCAGCAGCGATATGGTGGGGGGGGGGAAGCAAATCCAGTACAGCACTGTGTTAAATGTAAACTACTAAAAAAAGGGGGGAAGTTTAAAAAAAAATTAAGATGGTTAAAAGCAGCATTTTTCTTCTGCGTAGTAAAGTTTCAAAGTTGTATTAAGTCAATGTTCAGTTGTGACCTTTTTTGAAAGAACAACCATAATTTTTTTGTTCAGAGTTATGAACAAGCTCCATTCCTGAGGTGTTCGTAAGTCTGAGGTTCAACTGTACTTGTTTTTCGCTTTTTTGTTTACTGTCCCACAAATCTCATTCTTCCCCACCCCCGCCATCACCACCACTTCCTGCTGATTCAGGCTCCCTTGACACTCTCAGATCACTCACTGGAGAGTCTTCAGATATATGTCCTCCGGCCCAGTTTGGGGCTCTTGCCGAGTTCAGAAAGCTTCTAACTCTGTGGCACTTCGAACAGACAGTTCCTTTTCATACACAGGCTCTCACACACTTGTGAAATCCTGCACAGCTCAGTCTCGCTCCCTGCTTGTTAAATGTCATGGCAAGGCTCCTAGAGCTCATGTATAGCTATCTTTCTTTTATGTACATATAATAAGAAGAACATAAGAACAGCCACGCTGGGTCAGACCAATGGTCCATGTAGCTCAGTGTCCTGTCTTCCAACCATGGCCAATGCAGGTGCTTCAAAGGGAATGAACAGACCAGGCAATCGTTAAGGGATCCATCCCCTGATGTCCACTCCCAGCTCCTAGCAGTCTGAGAGTAGGGACACTCAGAGCATGGGTTGCATCCCTGACCATCTTGGCTAATACCCATTGATGGACCTATCCTCCATGAATTTATATTGTTCTTTTTTGAACCCTATTATAGTTTTAGCCTTCACAACATTCCCTGGCAACGAGTTCCACAGGTTGACTACGTGTTGTGTGAAGTAGAACTTCCTTTTGTTTTTGTTTTAAAGCTGCTGCCTACTAATTTCACTGGATGACCCCTGGTTCTTGTGGTATGTGAAGTAGTAAATAAACACTTCCTTATTCACTTTCTCCACAGTATTCATGATTTATAGACCTCTATCTTATCCCCCCTTAGTCATCTCTTTTCAAAGTGCAAATATCCCCATCTTTTTAATCTCTCCTCATATGGAAGTTGTACCATACCCCTAATCATTTGTGTTGCCTTTCTCTGTATCTTTTCCAATTCTAATACATCTTTTTTTAGATGGGGTGACCAGAACTGCACACAGTATTCAAGGTGTGGGCATACCATGGATTTATATAGTGGCATTTTGATATTTTCTGTCTTATTATCTATCCTTTTCCTAATGGTTTCTAACGTTGTTAGATTTTTTGACTGCCACTACCCATAGAGGGGATATTTTCAGAGTACTATCCACAATGACTCCAAGATCTCTTTCTTGAGTGGTAACAGCTAATTTAGACCCCATTATTTTAGATGTAGAGTTGGGATGATGTTTTCCAATGCGCATTACTTTGCATTTATCAACATGGAATTTCATCGGCCATTTTGTTACCTAGTCACGCAGTTTTGAGAGATCCCTGTTGTAACTCATCACAGTCTGCTTTGGACTTTGGATAGTTTTGTAGCATCTGCAAATTTTGCCATATCAATGTGTACCCCTTTTCTCAGATCATTTATGAATATGTTGAATAGTACCGGTCCCAGTACAGACCCCCGGGGGACCCCACTATTTACCTTTCTCCATTCTTAAAACTGAGCATTTATTCCTACCCTTTGTTTCCTGTCTTTTAACCAGTTACTGACCCATGAGAAAACTTTCCCTCTTATCCCATGAAAGCTTACTTTGCTTAAGAGCTTTTGGTGAGGGACGTCATCAAAGGCTTTCTGAAAGTCCAAGTACACTATATCCACTGGATCACCCTTGTTCACGTTTGTTGTATCCCTCAAAGAATTCTAGTAGATTGGTGAGGCACAATTTTTCCCTTTACAAAAGCCATGTTGACTCTTCCCTCAACAAATCGTGTTCATCTATGTATCTGAGAATTCTATTCTTTATGATAGTTTCAACCAATTTGCCTGGTACTGAAGTCAGGCTTACTGGCCTGTAATTGCCAGGGTCACCTCTGGGGCCTTTTTAAAAAATTGGTGTTACATAAGCTATCCTCCAGTCATCTGGTACAGAAGCTGATTTAAGGAATAGGTTACATACCATAGTTAGTAGTTCTCCATTTTCAAATTTGAGTTCCTTCAGGTCTCTTGGGTGAATCCCATCTTGTCCTGGTGACTTATTACTGTTTAGTTTATTAATTTGTTCCAAAACCTCCTCTCTTGACACCTCAATCTGGAATAATTCCTCAGATCTGTCACCTAAAAAGAATGGCTCAGATGTGGGAATCTCCCTTACATCCTCTGCAGTGAAGACCGATGCAAAAAAAATGCCTTTAGTTATGACAGGCATTCATGACATTATGACAGGCATTGCCAGTTGGTGTTGCTACAGCGTCTTCCAAATTCATGGCATGCCAGCAAATGTTGAGCCTATGGAAGACATGCTGTGTTATGAGTTTTATTCTGGTAGAGGCAGTGGTCCTTGAAAGGGAGTTGTGCAGACAACAGGAGGGTTTGCTCTCTGCCTTGGGCTCTCATTGGAGTCAGTTCTTGAGGCAGAGTTGCTTCCTGCTGGGACCTATTATTGGTGTTGCACTGAGGTTCCTGAGAGAAGGGATTGCCCTTCTCTCCAGGTCTAGTGAACACGTGTAAGTAAAACAAGTTAAACTTAGAGCATACTTAGACCCCACCTCACTGATTTCTCCCACACTGGGAGGTTACTTGCAAAGGCCCTGGACATGAGCATTGCTGACATCAGAATAGAACTCTGGCATTGAAAGAAGGGACAATAACAATAAATAACTGTCTATTATGGTAGCATGTAGGAACCCAAACTAAGGATCAGAGCCCCATTGTGGTAGGTGCTGTACAAACAAGTAACAAAGACGACAGCCCCTGCCCCAGAGAGATCACCATATAGGTTTTAGACAGAATGCAACAGGAGGAAAAAATAGAGAAACAGAAGTGGAATGTTAGGAGAAGGATGTAATGCAAAAACATATTTTGCATAAAAGCAGAAATCAGAATTCGCCACTTGCCTAACAAATACCAGACAGAAGTCAAGGCAGAGGTAGGCTTTAAGGATGGATTTAAAACATAAAGTGCCTACTTAATTAATATTGATGGGGAGCTTTTCTCATGCAATAAGGGGCAGCATAGAAGAAATCATGGAGAAGTAGACAAAATACAGTGAAACAATCTGAAATATTAAGTATTTTCCACAATTAGTCTAAGCGATCAATCCAACAGTAATAATTCAATGACATACAATAGACTGAAACAATGTTTGTTTCTCACAATTAGCCATTTTCCCATCGTTCTAGGGATAATGTTGCTAAAGTAACAGGTTTCTTAGCAACATCCTAATTTTGTGCATAGGCTCACAATACTAGAGTACTCCAGACAGGACTGATTTCTTTGGCGTGCACAGTATAAATTCGATGTATTAGAGTAAGAAAGGGGTGGGCTTTCTTTCAAATATTATTATCTCTTAAGATCTTCACTGTCTAATTTAACAGTAAATTGGCCTAGTATGAAATATATTCTACAGAGGTAATGTATTCAGCAAGAGGAAAAGAGTGGGCCAGATCCTCAGCCGGTGTAACTAGACAGTGATCCACTGAAGTCAATGGAGTGACACCATTTACATCAGCTGAGAAGCTGGCCTGATGTTATAATTTTGCGTTCATTTTTTTCTGAGGCCTCTTTGTGCTTAGAATCACAGTATTTGGCTTTTCTCTCTAGCTAGATTTTATATCGCCACCGTTGTCATTACATCTGAGCACCTCCCAGGAATTAATTTACCCTCACCACACTCCAGTGGGGCAAGATTTAACCCTGTTTTTCCTGAGGCACAGAGAAATTCAAAGATTTGCCCAAGGTCATAAGGAGTGTCTGTAGCAGAGCAGAGAGCTGAACCTAGATCTCATAAGGCCCAGTCAAGGGTCTTAACCAGCTTTCCCATCCTCTTTTCATTGTCAGGATCAACCTAGCCTTATATTTTCCTTTTCTATGTAAGGAAATTAAATACCACTTAGAACTGATTCACCAAAACCCAAATTTGATGGGGCAGGTTCTGGTGCTACTGTAACATCTTATCTTAATTCATAAATTGGTTATCACTGTTCTGCACTCACAGCCACAACAAATAAGAGTTAACAAGAGCCATCAGGTCCACATTGACCTTTTGAGAGTGTTTTTTATGTAACAAAGTGTTCTGGATGCAGCTGAACTGTCTTCGCTTTCATATCTATTATTGTTTTACTTGCCTTGACAAGGGAGCTGGAAGCACTTTGATAAACAGACGGAAAGGTCATCTGGGCTCTGCATGCTGCTGCACCTTCTCATTCACAACTGAAAAGTGATGTGTTGAAATCTCTCCAAACCATCTTTTTCAGTGAATCATAGCAGATATCCCAATTTTTCCTGCAGACATATCACACTTTTGTACAGCAATGGTATATATGGAGATCATAGTTTGAAGTCAATGGGGGTTTTACCATTGGCTTCAACGGGAGCAGAGTTAGGCCAGTGCTGAAGCCCCCCTTCCCCACTCCTATTCATTCTCTTTTTTGTCAAGTGGTGGGAATAAAGAAGTACTACAAAAGACTCTGCCATGCCAGTAGTGGCAGTATAGAACTAACAGACACTTTACTCCAAGAGGTAGACCTAGAACAATTAGCTAAACTTTTATAATGTTGCTAACTTTTATAAATATATTTTAAATTATGATCTTAGCATTTAATATTTAATGTCATAAGTTGTCTGGAATTGGAAAACATTACTTATTTCATTGCCAGGGATTCCAGAATATCATCCTTCAAGAGTTTCCTGTGAAGTCTTACATTTTCCACTGACTTTTTTGGTTTAAGTTCTAAAACAGAAGTTCTCTTTTTGGTGGGTTTCTTTTTCTCTATACTGTGGATGTATTAACATTTCTTTTATCACACAAACACAGTAGCATTCTAGTCCCAGATCTGCCCTGGATATGTTGTTTGGCCGTGGGCAAGTTACTAAGAGTGAAATGTTCGAAAGCAGCAAAGTGCCTTTAGCACTTTTGACAGTGTTACCCTGAATCTCTTTGTGCCTCAGTTTCCCCATCTGTAAAATGTCAACCATAATGTTTACCCACATGTGTAAAGTGCTGTGATATTTGGGGAGGGGGAGGGAGGGTTGAAAAGCACTATGTGAATGCAAGTTGTTATACTTAAGATATTTCCACATGAGGGAAGCCATTGAACTTTAGTTTGCTTTAAAAAAAGGCTGAAATTTCCAAAGGCACGAAGTGGGATTTTAGCACCTAACTCCCAGGTTTTGTGTAAAGCAGTCTGTCACAGTGTGAAATTCCTTTAGGAATATTCCTTTTCCTCCTGTTCTTGTATTGATTGCCCTCTTGGTCCCTACACCTAGTCTATTTAGTGTGCTCAGTGTCCCCACTGTATTTGTGTATGTGCGTTTTTACAGACAATTTTAATCCTTTGTCTTAGGGAGTCGAGATTTCGTGACACCTATTACTAAAACAGGAAACATTTGTGCTTGTCTGCAGGAGTGACAGACCTTCTGCTGTCAGAGTTTTCCATCGCAGTTAGGAATCTGAGGGAGAAGTGAGTAAATAAGAGGCATTTTATAGTATTTCAGCTTTTGCATAGTAGCATACACCTCTTTTAAAAACTGACACTTGTACAACGTTTATAGAGTGTGTAGCGTATCTCCTTGAAGTTGGATTGAGTATATAATTATGGGGAAAGGAGGGGTAGCGTGGGCTAGTGGATACTGGACTGGACTGGTCCCTGCCATACCTGGGTTCTGTTCATGCCACTGACCTGCTGTGTGACCCTAGGCAAGTCACTTCACCTCTGTGTGCCTCTGTTTCCCTGCCTAGCCTCTGCCTATTTAGATGGTAAACCCTTTGTGAGAGGGCCTGCCTCTCCCTGTGTCTGTACAGTGCCTAGCGCAATGATGTCAGGATCTCAGCTGTGCCCCTCGGTGTGATTGTGATCTTAATCTTCGGTACAGTATGTGGATTACGCTAATTGAAGGACCACGTTACGCTGAGCTCAGCGTCGGCCGAAGCATCTTGTCTGTTCCTCCTTTCGCCAAGAGGTGTGCCTTTGTACCGCTGCTGCTGAGGGACTCCAGCAGCCCCACCGCTCCACGTGCCACGCCACGCCTGGCCGTCGGCACTTGTGCCTCGCCACGTGCGCCTGCTGCCAGACGTGCAGAATAACGGCTCCAGCGGAGAGTAGGGAAACATTGGCATGTAGATTGTCCCTTTGCTCCTCTAGAGGGAACTCTCATGATGCTGTTCAAATCACTCTGCTGATGATTAATACAACTGACTGGGTCAGAGGTGGGAAGAATTTCAATCCATTCTGCCAGACAGAAAACCGGCGCAGCTTTGGGGTAGTTAGCCTCCCTTGGCAAGAGCCTCACCTTTCCCCATGGTTCCTTCTGTCCCCTCCCCAAGGACCCAGGTCTTTGGGAGGTTTGTGTGGGCGTGCTTGGGAGAAGGGCGCAGCGAGCTGGGTTAACACCAGCCATTGCAGCCAAGGCTTTTATTAGGTGAAATCGACAGCTCACTAGCACCCCATCCCTCCTCTGCATATAAACTCTCCCCGGCAGCCACAGAGGGCTCCCGCTTCAAGGTCTGCTCTCTGTATGATGGGACCAGGCATGCCGGGCAGCAGCCAAAAGAAAATGTTACTTTGTCCTGAATACTGAATGGGGGGTGGGGAGAGGGGAATACAGACCACCCTGGAGTGTGCTGTCCAGCCATCTCTTTTATTAGGAGCCTAACTCCCCGCAAGTGGCACCTTACCCACAGCTAGTCCCATTCCGGTCAATGAGCATGCCCATGGAGTAAGATCCTATTCACCACTAGGAAGGAAGGGCCTCACAATCTGGCCCTCAGAGCTTTGAGCACTTGCCACAGTGATTAGAACGGCAATAGAAAAGCCTAGTAGGCTTCAAGGGGTCTCTGGCACTTTCCCCCTTTGCTGTCTCAGTGCCACTGGCCTGCAAACCCATTTAACGGGCTGGAATCTGGAGATGGGGAGCAATGCCCTTTATAGAGCAGGTGGCCTCCATCTCCCACCTTCCCTGCTACGAGCTGTCCGAAGGATTAGCGACCTTCTCACAAACCTCTGAGTACCGGTTCAGGGGTGGGGTGCAAATCACCAGTCGCATTCTTCCAGTCTTCTGCTCAGAGACACTGTGATGCTGTGGTTTGCTCTGCTCAGAGGCCGTGTTCAGACAATGGCCTGAGTCTTCATTCATTCCATAGATGTCTTGAAGTCGCAGCCAATGACAGAGGGGCAGATTGAGGTCAGGAAGGAATGAAATAATGGGTCAGCCTCTGACACAGCGGGAAAGAGGCAACAACCGATAGGGACAAATTGTGATCCAGGTCAGAGTCTAATGAGATAGAAGCGACAAGAAAGGGACTGTCTGAGTCTAAAGCAGATGGCTGACAAAGCAATCTGTCTGTTTTTTCTCACAGATCACCATTGCTCCTACTTGGCCTTCTATTGCAAATCAGTTCCAAGATCCTGCAATCAGCAAAGCAAATATTTGCTGATATGGCCACTCATCTGCCATAGCATCACCGCACTGAAAAACCATTACTTCAGAAGGTGTTTGCTGGAGCCAGACAGAAGAGGATGTATAAGCCACAGCTTTCTCTCCTTGTCAGGTCTTATATTAGTTTTGCCAGAGGCAGCAGTTTCTCGTTTACCGCTTTACCCGTTGGAAGGAAAAACATCCGAAAACTCACGAGAGAAACCTCTGAGACAGCAAAAAGAAAACAAAGTGCCCACACTCCTCTTTTGTACACAGTCACACACGTAACAGTGGTAATCATCGGGACTGCTCTGTCTGAACCCAGGGACCTTTGGCCAGATGACTTGAACAAGCAGCGGCTTGTTGGAGGTCACCCTGGTGACTTTTATGACGTGTATATACAGCCCAACTCTCTCATCCCTAATGTCGTCTGAGATGTCTTACTATTCACTTCCTCCGTTTGGTTCCCCTGACGCATTTGTGGATCTGGTCCATGGGTGCCTGGTTCTCCATGCTGGAACTCCATTGATTTCAGTGGAGTGACTCCTGATTGGCAGGGGCCAGAATCAGGTCCCGGCAGGGTATAACTGTCAAAGTGCAGCACTGGCTGAAAGGCTAATGAGTACATTAGAAATCTAACTCACCCTGCAGGAGGAGGTGGTGCACTTCCCTCCCCAGAAAGAAAAGGAGGACTTGTGGCACCTTAGAGACTAACCAATTTATTTGAGCATGAGCTTTCGTGACCTACAGCTCACTTCATCGGATGCATACCGTGGAAACTGCAGAAGACATTATATACACACAGAGACCATGAAACAATACCTCCTCCCACCCCACTGTCCTGCTGGTAATAGCTTATCTAAAGTGATCATCAAGTTGGGCCATTTCCAGCACAAATCCAGGTTTTCTCACCCCCTCACCACCCTCCATGTGTGCTTGCACTAATGTGCCTCCTCTGGGATAGCAGCAAGCAACACTCCACGCTATGACTGTTCATTATGGACAAGACTACGGCTTGCCCTGCGTGCCCGCTCAGGGGAGAGAGTGGGGGTTGGGTGCCCTCTTACCCAGCTACCCGTATCATGAGTCACAAGCCAGGCGAGAGAGCTCTCTGCAGGGCTGCTACTCCCCATCCTGCACAGGTGGGTGCGGAGTGGGTGCAGCCTTGACTCCTCACCCACACAGTGCATTGGCTGCTGTGCCAGGGCACCGGGCATCACACCTGTACCAGCATTCTGGTCACTGTATGGCCAGCTACACGGCTGCGGAGTAAACCTGAGGGACAGAGCTCTGCCTAAGGGGCAGATTCGAAGGGACTGGGCAGCATTAAAGCCCTAATTGGCCCATGAGCGCAAGGAGTGGAAGGGGGATGGGGAAGTAGAGTGGTGGAGGGGGGTGAGGGGGTGAGAGAACCTGGATTTGTGCAGGAAATGGCCCACCTTGATTATCATACACATTGTGAAGAGAGTTGTCACTTTGGATGGGCTATTACCAGCAGGAGAGTGAGTTTGGGGCGGGGGGGGGGGGAGGCGGAGGGTGAGAAAACCTGGATTTGTGCTGGAAATGGCCCAACTTGATGATCACTTTAGATAAGCTATTACCAGCAGGACAGTGGGGTGGGAGGAGGTATTGTTTCATGGTCTCTGTGTGTATATAATGTCTTCTGCAGTTTCCACGGTATGCATCCGATGAAGTGAGCTGTAGGTCACAAAAGCTCATGCTCAAATAAATTGGTTAGTCTCTAAGGTGCCACAAGTACTCCTTTTCTTTTTGCGAATACAGACTAACACGGCTGTTACTCTGTTCCCTCCCCAGGCAGCTCCCTTAACCCTGTTAACCATGTAGTAACATACAGCTTTTCTCTGACTTGCTCTGTGACAGCTGTCTCTGGCTTCTGCAAATGCAGCCTCCCTGGAACACTTGCAGGGAGCAGCTGAAGAGCCCAGGTGATGTCTCCAAGGGCCTTAGGGGGAGCACACTGAGTCTGACTGCCTCTCCCAGTGGGTGTAGCCTTTGCACCCCTGCCAGCATTTGCTGGTATGTGCTTGCACTAATGTGCCTCCTCTGGGATAGCAGCAAGCAACACTCCACGCTATGACTGTTCATTATGGACAAGACTACGGCTTGCCCTGCGTGCCCGCTCAGGGGAGAGAGTGGGGGTTGGGTGCCCTCTTACCCAGCTACCCGTATCATGAGTCACAAGCCAGGTGAGAGAGCTCTCTGCAGGGCTGCTACTCCCCATCCTGCACAGGTGGGTGCGGAGTGGGTGCAGCCTTGACTCCTCACCCACACAGTGCATTGGCTGCTGTGCCAGGGCACTGGGCATCACACCTGTACCAGCATTCTGGTCACTGTATGGCCAGCTACACGGCTGCGGAGTAAACCTGAGGGACAGAGCTCTGCCTAAGGGGCAGATTCGAAGGGACTGGGCAGCATTAAAGCCCTAATTGGCCCATGAGCGCAAGGAGTGGAAGGGGGATGGGGAAGTAGAGAAAGCGAACCAGGCTGTGTGAACCAGAGCCAAGAGAGATCTTCTCCCCCTCCCAGCCTTGGTACAGACGGCTGAGGAACTCTGTGCTGTTGTTGTCAGCAAGGTGCTGGGCATGCTGTGACGGGGCGGGGGGAACGCTGTCAATAACCCACCCCCGGGGTTTCCAAGCAGCGCGTCTCCAAGCTGTCTGTGCATGCATAGGGTATACCTGGTCCCAGGAGCAATCTACAGCTGGTAAAAGCTTTGGTACAGATTACTGTCCCTTGGGAGCCAGGGGCACAATTCAGTCCCTGCCCTGTGGCTGGCCTAGCATAGCTATGTACTGGCCTTTACTCGGGACTATTGGCAAATCTAGAATCTAGCCCCAGGAGTTGGTGGCACCTTTCCCGTTACAGCACCTATCTTTTGGCTCTGGAAGTATTTTTTTTTCTTTGCCAGCTATTTCCAGGCTCTCATGCAAAGTTGGATTTGCCTCAGGAGCAACTGACATTTCTCATGGCATCCTCTCCAAGCCTAATGCAGACAGATATGCTGGCAAGTCCTCCCACTCAGGCGCAAGCCGCGAAACCTCAGGATCTTCATTTTACGTCACATTGCTGTGACTACCAAGGCATTCCAAAGCCCTTACAAAGCAGCTGTCTCTAATTTCCTCATCCCGGAGTGATGAGACCAATTTAGCTTTAGAGCCTGGGGTCCTCTCCTGTCTGTGCCCCATCCCTACCCAGTTGGGCACATGAGTGAGCAGCCCCCACTCTCCCCACCATGGCTGGAGTTAGAAGCTGAGGTCCCCACGTGGACCAGGGAAAGGCTGGGAGAGCCATCCCTCAGAGGATTGGCCTCAGTGAGCTCTACCATTAGCCTTGCAGTCTGGTGGAATGAAGGCTTGGAATCCCATATGGAGGAACGCCAGGCATGAGCAGGGAGTAGTCTAACTACCTGTTCTGCTTTATAGCACCTGCCTCCAGCGGGAGGACTGATCACAGGTCTAGCTGACCAGTCTGGTTTTTGGTGCATCAAGAAGTCAGGCTCTCACTGGAAAGGCCCAGCTGCAGCTTCAGGATAAAAGAACAGGAGGACTTGTGGCACCTTAGAGACTAACAAATTTATTAGAGCATAAGCTTTTGTGGGCTACAGCCCACTTCATTGGCTGCATAGAATGGAACATATAGTTAGATAGATAGATAGCTATATACCTACAGATAAGTTGGAAGTTACCATACAGACTGTGAGTGGCTAATTAGTTAAGATGAGCTATTATCAGCAGGAGAAAAAAACTTTTGTCCTGATAATCAAGATGGCCCATTTAGACAGTTGACATGAAGATGTGAGGATACTTAACATGGGGAAATAGATTCAATATGGGTAATGACCCAGCGACTCCCAGTCTCTATTCAAACCCAAGTTAATGGTATCTAGTTTGCATACTAATTCAAGCTCAGCAGTTTCTCGTTGGAGTCTGTTTTTGAAGCTTTTCTGTTGCAAAATTGCCACCCTTAAATCTTTTACTGAGTGGCCAGAGAGGTTGACGGGTTCTCCTACTGGTTTTTGAATGTTATGATTCCTAATATCAGATTTGTGTCCATTTATTCTTTTGTGTAGAGACTGTCCGGTTTGGCCAATGTACATGGCAGAGGGGCATTGTTGGCGCATGATGGCTTATATCACATTGGTGGATGTGCAGGTGAACGAGCCCCTGATGGCATGGCTAATGTGGTTAGGCCCTATGATGGTGTCACTTGAATAAATATTTGGACACAGTTGGCATCGGGCTTTGTTGCAAGGGTAGGTTCCTGCGTTAGCGGTTCTGTTGTGTGGTGTGTGGTTGCTGGTAAGTATTTGCTTCAGGTTGGGGGGCTGTCTGTAAGCGAGGACTGGTCTGTCTCCCAAGATCTGTGAGAGTGAGGGATCATTCTTCAGAATAGGTTGTAAATCTTTGATGATGCGCTGGAGAGGTTTTAGTTTGGGGCTGAAGGTGATGGCTAGTGGCGTTCTGTTATTTTCTTTGTTGGGCCTGTCCTGTAGTAGGTGACTTCTGGGTACTCTTCTGGCTCTATCAATCTGTTTTTTTCACTTCAGCAGGTGGGTATTGTAGTTGTAAGAATGCTTGATAGAGATCTTGTAGGTGTTTGTCCCTGTCTGAGGGATTGGAGCAAATGAGGTTGTATCTTAGAGCTTGGCTGTAGACAATGGATCATGTGGTGTGTCCTGGATGGAAGCTGGAGGCATGTAGGTAAGTATGGTCAGTAGGTTTCCGGTATAGGGTGGTGTTTATGTGACCATCACTTATTAGCATAGTAGTGTCCAGGAAATGGACTGCTTGTGTGGATTGGTCTAGGCTGAGGTTGATGGTGGGATGGATGTGCACTGGACCTCCAAAGCTCATGGGCCTATGGACTGTGGCCCACATTCTCAAAGGCATTTAGGCACCTCTATCAATGGGAGTTGGGTGCCTAAATACCTTTGAAGATCTGGGCCTGTGTCACTAAGGCTCCAACCCAGGGACTGAGGGTCTCGGTTTTTGCTAATCTGTGGCTCATGACTCTAGTTTGCGGTGGTTGTGTAGTTGGGAATATACCTGCTTAATGAATTGTTATAGCCCAGATCATGTGCTTGCTTTCTCATTATGGCCCCCAAGGGCATAATTTCTTTGCACCTTGATCCACCAGGCTCCAGTCTGCTCTTAATTAGGCTGAAAGTATGAAGCCCTTAGGGAGGGAGAATAAACTAGTGGATGGGGTGCTGAGCTATGATTTAGGAGTTCAGCCACAGATTTTGGATGAGTCATTTTATCTACCCTGTATTTCTCTCGTCCCCAGGAGCACGAATAATATCCCCCTATCTCACAGTGTGTTCTCAAGCCACCCACCACCCAGGAATGACTGCCAGGTGATAAGGTGATAAGTGCCATGTAATACCTGGATACTAACAGTTGTTTTTTAAGTATGCTAGTTCCAAGCCATGCTCACTGGTATTTTCTTGGAGACAAAATAGTCTCCGACTTCAGTCTAGGACTAAGAGTCTTTCAAGACATCTACTCTTTATGCCTATCCACTGCACTTCTGGCTCTGTGCACTTTAAATAAAATCGCAAAAATAGCAAAAAGAAGTACACAGAGTCCTTCCGAATGTCAGACCTTATGTTTGTTCCCATGCCAGCAATAGTCACATGGGAGTAACAGTCCTGCAGCCTCAGCAGGAATTTGCCCTATAGTAACCTTTCTTCCCTGAAGCAGTGGGATTGTTTTAACGCAGATCTCAAAGTTAACATCATGGTGAGCTGTCAGGACAGACGATTCCCGAGTCAAAATCAAGTAGGAAAAGGAACTCAGTATTTCGACACAACTTAATTTATTTTTGTAAGGGAAGTTGGTATTATTCCTTTTTCAGAAATCAATAGTGCTTCATGCTAACCAGCCACTGCTTTCTCCTTAAGGCAGCAGAAGCCTTAATTTTCTTTAAGGAGTTGACTTGAATGGGATTCCTTGGTGTACACCTTCATGTACCTCTCTTTGCTATTTACTATGCCCAGGGGGATGTGCAGGAATTTAAATCTCACTGCTTTTGGAGGGGCATGTTCTGTGCCCCCTCCACAGTCCTGGGGCTGGAGGAGTTCTGTGCCCTCACTAGTTACTGGGGGGGGGGGTACTTGCCCCCTTGTGCACTTCCCTGACCACACCCTCTGTTTTGTGAAAGTTCCCATGGGAACGGAATTGCACGCCACGCTGCAGCTAGATTGTGATTTACCAACCCCCCCGATAAGGGGTGGCACAGAGAGGGCCAAGGAATGAGCTGGGGTGCTGAGAGTTCATTTCCCAGTTCTCCCACCTTGTTCCAGTGGGATGTCATCTGCTACTGGTCTATATCAGTTGCAGATTGCATCCCTTTTTATAGCCGCTCCACCGGCTAATGGACTGGAAAGATGGAGTCAAGCAGTACTTACTTTGTTCCAGGGCTTGCCAGGGCTGAGTCCAAATACCTCTAGGCTTGGCAGCTCACAGCCCTGGCACCTCTGAGCTTGCTGCGTCAGTTATAAAGTAAAAACATTGCTTGAGCCCCAGCACCTCTTTCATTACAAATTAAGCCCTAGAATCAGAATTCCACTCCCTCCCTGCCCCTGCCTCCCTGCCTGCTGGCATCCTAAAGGCTCAGAAACTAGAAGCAAACAATAATGTATTACTACTTAAAAATGTCTTGTGGGGAGGGAAGGCAGCTGACTCATTGATTTTGAACATTTGAGGCTGGCAGTAATGGGGACCTCAGACATCTATGGGAATGCACCACGCAGCTCAGTAGCCCTGTTTCACCAGAGGCAGTTGTGGAAGAAGTCATCTAAAATGTTTACAAAAAGGTAAAAATGCTCTCCCTCCCCTCAAAAATGCAGTGTATGCTGCTCTCCCCCTCCAACCATCCACCGCCGCAAGGTACAGTAAATGCTTCCCTCAGTCAAATGGTTTAGTATTGGCTGTACCATGGCAGGGCTTCTTCACTGCTGTCCTGTCCCAGATCCCCTCATGTTTCCCAGAAGGCCCTCAGCCACCCAGCTGTCTGTGGCCTCAGAGCTGCAGTGCTTTCTGGAGATGGGAGCAGAGCCGCTGCATGTTTAACGTCTGGTGGGGTCAGGCAGGAAGCCCGGCAGCCTGAGGCGCCGCTCCCCTCCCGACACCCTGCCTGTGACAATCACAGGGCCACTCAAAGCCTGCTTTGCTCCATGTGAGCAATATAGGATGGAGCCACGCCATCCCTCAAAACCAACCAAAGGCTCCTGGGTCACTCCATTAGCCCCCTCAGTCTATCCTGCCATTAAAAACCCACAGCTGGCTCGTGCCAGCTGACTCGGGCTCACAGGGTTCCAGGGCTGTTTAATTGCAATGTAGACGCTCAGGTTGGAGCCCAGGCTGCAGGACCCTGCAAGGTGGGAGGGTCCCAGAGCTCGGCTGCAGTTAAACAACCCTGCAGCCCGATCCCCACAAACCTGAGGCAGCTGGCACAGGCCAGCCCAGGGCGTCTAACTGCAGTGTAGATATTCCCTCCAAGGCCTCTAACCCCTCCTTGCCGGGAAGTGGAAGAAGGAGAGAGCACAGCACAGGAGCTGGCCCAGGAGAAGTGATTCAGGTGGAAGCTGGAGCACGCTGCGTGGCATGGAGCAGTGGTGCTGCACTCCTGGACAATCATTTTGTTCAAAGCTGGTAGAAAATAGTAATTATAATAAAATCAGTAGCAAATACGGCAGCGATGCAGTGGGCAAACCCGTGAAGCTAGTCCCTGTCTACAGGATGGCCAGCAAAAGGCTGTGAGCCTGCAATCCATAAATCAAGATTTCCCCTCAAATTCATGGGGAGGGGAAGAAAGAGTGAGTGCCAGCTTTCCTGATTTCTAATAAGGGTTGTCCTCTATTTATACCTGCCAGAGTGCTCTGTGCTGTGGGTAAGAGCCAGTTGGTTTCACCACCACCTCCCAGCCCTTACTTAACAAGTTGTCTTTTAGGATGGCTCAGTCACACTGGCAGTCAGGGTTGTGGAATGACCTCTTGCCCTCTGCCTGTTTTTTCTCTTTTTTCCAAACAGAAAACTACATTGTATTTTGTATTTTTTAAAAGATATTTTAGGATTTTTCCAGATCTGTTCAATTTTTAGTTCTCAAGTCGTTCTGTAGTGTTTACAATGAACTTAAACAAAGAGATGAAACAAAGAGAGGCTAGAAACATTCAGCTCGGATTTCGGTTTGTGAATGAAAACTACATTCTGAAAAGTTAAACAGGAAAGGATGAGACCACTGCAGTTCTTGTTATTCCCTTCAGGCCTGTGAGGGAATGAGACGGTTCTAGACGCCTAGAGGGGAAGGGGAATGGTTGGAGACGCTGGTGATTGGAGGGAAGTGTGTGGCTGGTAGGTTGTATGAACTGTCATTGGTAGTAGGAGAGGAAATTGGGTGGAGTCAGAAAGTGATAAATAGGACTTGATTGGCTAGACTGTGGAATCGCCCCTGGAGAGTGAGTAGGACATGTGATATCCTGGTTATATTTGAAGATGACTAGCTTATGTCTAGGCTTCGGTCTTCAGGATGTTGAATTCACTAGGAGGCTTTTTTTCCTCATTCTGTCTGTAAAAGCTGCTGATAAATACCACAAATGTGTGATTAATATTTACAGATCACTGACCCAGGTGTGTGAATCTGGGACCCAGCATAGCTGACGCTGAAGGAAGTGGTAGGAGACAAACTCAAAGGGACTGAAGAAATGAAAGTAGATAATTCCTCTGAAGTGAAATGTATTTAAGCAATGCTATGCAAAGGATTTATGTAGAAAATTGATTTCTTTGGGTTCTTCAAGATCAAATGTGCCATTGAATGAAGCCTTGTCCATTGAAGTGGAAGGAGCAGAATACTGATAAGTTTGATGACGAGTGTACTGTTAGTGCGACATTTTCAATGTTTTATAATCATCATCTAATAAAGCCATGATGACTTAATTCCTTGTTCCAGACCATCCAGTTGCTCTTCCATATCATTTTCATTTGGAAACAGTCCATTCATCTTCAACATCCAAAAAATGGCAACAACCAGTCTGCAATGAGATCATGAAAACAATGGAAAGGGAGACATGAACTTGATGAACAAGTCGCAATCTTCCGTTCTGCAAACAACCTTACCTTCAATGTAGCACACACTGAGTGATTTAAAGGAACAGTTGAAGCCCTCTAAATCTGTCTGGAGGGACATAGCCTATCTCACAAGCCCATTTCTAGGTGGTGAAAATGAAGGAAGAGAGGAAAAATTCAAGGAAGAACTAAAAGTATCTACCCTGATATTAACACATGATGATTGGTCAGATAAGAGACATGACCCAATAATAGCTGCATACATCAATACAGGGGAAAATGTGTTATGCTCAATAGCATTAAGTAAGATGTCAGACAAGAAAACCACAGGACATGCATTGTGTCAAAATTGCTGAAAACGCCATCCAATAATGCAGGAAAGAGTCTGACTACAAGGTCTCTCCTATTTGCTGAGACAACAAAAATATAATGAAAAAGGAGAGACTTTTTCACAAAGTAGTCATCCTTTACTGGACATGAGGGTGTGCGCCACACTAGTTAAACCTTGGTGATAAAGGAGTAACACCTAACAGTTCTGAAGCACATAGTGGAAATTCAGAGTGGGGTTTTCAAAAGAGCAAGCCCTCGACTTTTATTGAATTTCAGTGGGATTTGGGTGCATAGCTTCTTTAAATGCCAGCCTCAAAAAGTCCCCTTTTTTTCAAATTTAAATCTAAATGATTAATATATAAAAATGTTGTGTAAAATCTTTTCAAAGTTCTTCATGAGTTGTCAGTGGGTCTTTTAATGTGCTGAAGTTAAAAAGAGAAACAAAGAATTACTGCCCAAGTTGCGTAATGAAAAAGCAAGCCATCTCCCAAATCCTGAGCAAGTCATTGTGCTTACATTTTTACATCCACCATATTCCATGACTTCTCTCTGCTCTGAAAACTTAAAATAGGATTGATATGGGGCCATATTTTTCCTGGGCCCAGCTTTGGCCTATGTCCCCTTTTTCAAAGAAATTAAGATTGCAGGGCAAAGAAAATAAGCCAAACTCCTTTAAACTGCAGACAGAACTTTACCAAAATTAACGAGGAAATCTGGCTTAATTTTGGATCTGGACTAAAAACACTATTTTTTAAAAATTAGTGCATATATAAATAATTTTGATTACATTCCAAAATATGTGGGTGGGTGTTCTGCCTTAGCAAAATATTTCATCCAAAACACTCCTCTACTTTCCCATACCTTCATTTCACACACCTAATAATTAATGAACTGCAAATGTAGCCTCTATTAATTTATTCTTTATTTCTATCTGATGTGTATCTTACTCTGTTATTGTGTTGTCTGGGTGATCTTTATACAATAGTTTGACTCATCACTTTTCCTTAGTATTTATATATATATTTATTTGCTTTGCAATAATTAATAAAATTCACCACAATACAGCCCCATCTGGCAAAGTGCTCAAGCATGTGTTTAAGTGTGGGCTTAAATACCATTGAAGTCAGTGGAACTTAAGCATGTGTTTAACTTCCTTGACTTTCAATGGAACTGGGGGCTGCGGCACACCATTTAAAGGGGAGCACTATAGATTTTCTCCCCCCACCAGACCCACCTCTTCCCCCTCTCAAGCATTCCCCCCACCATCAGCCTGACCCCTACACCCACCCCTTCCAAATCTGAGTGAGTGGCATTGGAACCTGGCACACTGGGTTGTAACGCCCCTGTCAAGGTTCCTTCCCCACTCTGAACGCTAGGGTACAGGTGTGGGGACCTGCATGAAAAACCTCCTAAGCTTATCTTTACCAGCTTAGGTCAAAACTTCCCCAAGGTACAAAATATTCCACCCTTTGTCCTTGGATTGGCCGCTACCACCACCAAACAAATACTGGTTACTGGGGAAGAGCTGTTTGGAAATGTCTTTCCCCCCAAAATACTTCCCAAACCCTTGCATCCCACTTCCTGGACAAGGTTTGGTAAAAAGCCTCACCAATTTGCCTAGGTGACTACAGACCCAGACCCTTGGATCTTAAGAACAATGAACAATCCTCCCAACACTTGCACCCTCCCTTTCCTGGGAAATGTTGGATAAAAAGCCTCACCAATTTGCATAGGTGACCACAGACCCAAACCCTTGGATCTGAGAACAGTGAAAAAGCATTCAGTTTCTTACAAGAAGACTTTTAATAGAAATAGAAGTAAATAGAAGTAAAGAAATCACCTCTGTAAAATCAGGATGGTAGATACCTTACAGGGTAATTGGATTCAAAACATAGAGAACCCCTCTAGGCAAAACCTTAAGTTACAAAAAAGATACACAGACAGAAATAGTCATTCTATTCAGCACAATTCTTTTCTCAGCCATTTAAAGAAATCATAATCTAACACGTACCTAGCTAGATTACTTACTAAAAGTTCTAAGACTCCATTCCTGGTCTATCCCCAGCAGAAACAGCATAAAGACAGACAGAGACCCTTTGTTTCTGTCCCTCCTCCTAGCTTTTGAAAGTATCTTGTCTCCTCATTGGTCATTTTGGTCAGGTGCCAGCGAGGTTACCTTTAGCTTCTTAACCCTTTACAGGTGAGAAGAGTTTTTCCTCTGGCCAGGAGGGATTTAAAAGGGGTTTACCCTTCCCTTTATATTTATGACAGCCCCTCAGGGCATGTCTACACTTACCTCCGTAGTGATCGATCCACCAGGGATCAATTTATCGTGTCTAGTGAAGACATGATAAATCAACCCCCGAGCGCTCTCCCATTGACTCCGGTACTCCACCGGAGTGAGATGTAGGCAGAGTTGACGGGGGAGTGTCAGCAGTCGACCTACCGCAGTGAAGACACCGTGGTAAGTAACCCTAAGTATGTCGACTTTAGCTACGCTATTTTCGTAGCTGAAGTTGAATAACTTAGATCGATCACCCCCCCAGTGTAGACCAGGTCCCAGGTTTGACCTGGCCAAAAAGTGATCAGTCCATGGCCCAGGTAGTCCCCAGCTCCGGGGCCTCTGAATGGGAGTTTGGTGCCTAAATACATTTGTGAATCTAGACCATAAGGGGTGGGTATCCCACAGCATTCACAGCCACTTCCTGCAGTGAGTCGGCTAAAATACACCTGTGAGGAGGGAAGCAAATTCAGTAGCTGCATACTTTTTTTTGCCATAGGTAAGGGTAAGTTGAATTTTCCTGTTAAAGTGGGATACTATTCTGTCTGTTATGGCCTGATCCACTGAAATCAATGAAAAGACTCCCCTTGACCTCCCTGCGCTTTGGATCAGTCCCTCAGTAAGGAATACCCCCACCTCCCAGCCTAATTGAAATTCACATGTTCACTGGTAGGGTAGAGATGGAATTTAGGGGAAAGTAACAAGGAAATACTTCAAAATATCTAGGAGCTCTAAAGAATTAAAATTGCTTCTTTTTAAAATGGATGGGCTCTCTTAACATTTCTTCAGGGCTCTCTCTAGCTCAAAAATAGCTCATTACTAGCTTTGAAATAGGCTCCTAGACTTTAAGGCCAGAAGTGAGCATCAGGATCATCTAGTCCAGTGGTTCTCAAACTGCGGTTTGTGAACTCCTGGGGGTTCATGAAATGTTACAGGGGGTTCTCGGGAAAAAATTCCCTAATGGTGGACAGAGCTGTCCCTAGGGACACTGGGCAGCACAGGGCCAGCAGCACGGAGCCCCTGGACTTCCAAGAGCTAAGCAGATCAAAGCAAGCATATCTATCACATTGAGGAGATTTAAACTTCAAGACTCCTTATAAGAAATGGAAAGAGAGGTAGATATTTTTTGCTGTTTTTAAAATTAAATAGGCAGCTTTATTGTTTTTAAAATTATTATGAAGAACAAGTTTAAGCTTTGTTGTAATGTGCGTTGCTTGCCTGGACTGCTCAAGACCTGAATGCTTGTGTAGGAGGAACTCTTTGAGTTGGCTTCTTAAATACCTTCATGCTGTTTCACATCTGATACTCCTTGATGAAACAGAGGAGCCTTGTCTTGTAACAGGCTTATTCAATGTGATACAAGCTACAAAAGTGATATCTTGGAACAGTGTTGCCATTTTCATGATGTAATAAAAATACTGTAATGATAAATAATAATTAATAATAAATAGTGTGTAATAAACATGTCATAAAAACAAACTTTTTATTTCCAAGATCCCTGCTTTTATAATTTATACTCAGGTAAAGGAGAAAATCCCTGGAAATATTCATTTTTAGGAGGGGGTTCACGAGACTTGACATTCTAGTGAAAGGGGTGTGATGAGTTGGGTCACAGAGACCCCCGTGGGACTGCCACCTGATGTCCTGAGGCTACCTCTGAGCCCATTTTCCCTGGCAGCTTGGAACTTCAGAACCCTGCCTTGTTGAGCCAGACATGCCAGTCTGCTCCAACACAGACCCAGGGTCTGAACCACATCCCCCCAAAACTGCAGACCGAACTGAAAATGGCTAAGAAAGTGCTCTTGTCTCTAGCACCAGATACTCAGTTCCCAATGGGATCCCAAACCCCAAATAAATCATTTTACTCTGCATAAAGCTTGTACCAGGTAAACTCATAAATTGTCTGCCCTCTATAACACTGATAGAGAGATATGCACAGCTGTTTGTTCCCCCAGGAATTAATTACTTAGCCTGGGTTAATTTAT
The DNA here is from genome assembly GCF_965140295.1 of Lepidochelys olivacea. Classification (NCBI taxonomy): domain Eukaryota; kingdom Metazoa; phylum Chordata; order Testudines; family Cheloniidae; genus Lepidochelys; species Lepidochelys olivacea. The sequence continues at coordinate 132,852,753 of NC_140415.1, forward strand.
AAGCAAAAAGTGATTTTATTAAATATAAAAAGTAGGATTTAAGTGGTTCCAAGTAATAACAGACAGAACAAAGTAAATTACCAAGCAAAATAGAACAAAAACACGCAAATCTAGGCCTAATACATTAAGAAACTGATTACAGATGAAATCTCACCCTCAGAGATGTTCCAATAAGCTTCTTTCACAGACTAGACTCCTTTCTAGCCTGGGCCCAATCCTTTCCCCTGTACAGTCCTTGTTCCAGCTCAGGTGGTAGCTAGGGGATTTCTAATGACTGCAGCCTCCTTTGTTCTGTTCCACCCCCCTCGTATAGCTTTGGCACAAGGCGGGAATCTTTTGTCTCTCTGGGTCCCCACCCCTCCTTCTAAATGGAAAAGCACCAGGTTTAAGATGGATTCCAGTACCAGGTGACATGGTCACAAGTCCTGTGAAACCCCAACCCTTCATTCATCCTGACTCACAGGAAGGCTTGTGTCATAACCATAGGGGTAGCTTAAATTCCTCCTTACCTGTAAGGGGTTAAGAAGCTCAAGTAACTTGGTTGGCACCTGGCCAAAGGAACCAATGGGGACAAAAGATACTTTCCAATCTGGATGGGGGGGGAGAGGTTTTGTTTTGGGTTCTTTGTTTCTGTGGCCGTTCACTCTTGGGACTAAGAGGGACCGAACATCAATCCATGTTCTCCAAATCTTTCTGAACAAGTCTCTCATATTTCACACTTGTAAGTAATAGCCAGGCAAGGCGTATTAGTTTATCTTTGTTTTCTCAACTTGTGAATTTTCCCTTTGCTAGAGGGAGGTTTATCCCTGTTTTGTTGTAACTTTAAATCTAAGGCTAGAAGGGGTTCCTCTGTGCTCTTTCAATTTTCTGCTACTCTGTAAGGTTAACTACCAGCCTAAGTTTACAGAGGTGATTCTTTTACTTCTTTCTCTTTAAATAAAATCCTTCTTTTTAAGAACCTGACTGATTTTTTCATTGTTTCAAGACCTAGGGGTTTGGGTCTTTGATCATTTTGTAACCAATTGGTTAGGATATTATTCTCAAGCCTCCCCAGGAAAGGGGGTGTATAGGCTTGGGGGAATATTTTAGAGGAATAGGACTCCAAGTAGTCCTTTCCCTGATTTTTTGTTAAATCACTTGGTGGTGGCAGCGATCCCAAGGCAAGAAGGGAATCTGTGCCTTGGGGAAGTTTTAACCTAAGCTGGTAATAATAAGCTTAGGGGGTCTTCCATGCGCGTCCCCACATCTGTACCCCAGAGATCAGAGTGGGGAAGGAATCCTGACAGCTTGCGAGTCATCTACAGAGCCATCTACAGTCAATTGTCCTGGTTAATTGGAACCATCAAGATTCCAAACGACCATTAATGGTCCACACTTTGCATAATTACAATAGGGCCTCAGAGTTATATTTCATATTTCTAGTTTCAGATAGAAGAGTGATACATTTATACAAATAGGATGACCACCCTCAGTAGATTATAAGCTTTATAATGATACCTTACAAGAGACCTTTTGCATGAAGCATATTCCAGTTACATTATATTCACACTCATTAGCATATTTTCATAAAATCATATGGAGTGCAACCTCACAAGAGGTTCACAGGGTGTTAAAATTTGGGAACCACTAATCTAGTCTGACCTATACTTCGCCGGCCACAGAACCTCATGCACCCACTCCTGTAGTAGGCCCATAACTAAGGCTACATTTCAGTCACAAGTATTTTTAGTAAAAGTCATGGACAGGTCACGGGCAGTAAACAAAAATTCATGGCCAGTGACCTGTCCGTGACCTTTACTGTATACCCCTGACTAAACTCTGTGGGGTGGGGGTGGCCCAGGGGGTGCTGGGGGGGGCGGTCTGGGGGTTGCCACGGGTACTGGGAGGGTTGCGAGTGCAGCGACCTCCAGCTCCTAGCTCCAGTGTTGCCTCTGCTCCGCCCCCAGCCCTGGTTCTGCAGCTCCCATTGGCCAATGGGAGCTGCGGGGGCGGTACCTGCGGGTGGAGGCAGCACGTGGAGCTAGAAGCTGAGGGAGGGGAGTTCCTGTCGCCCTTCCAGGAACACCCTCCTCCGGCAGGTAAGCACGGTCCCGCACCCCAATCCCCGGCCCTGAGCCCCCTCTCCCCAAAACTCCTGCTGCTGGGGGCTGGCGGGACCTGATACTGCCCCAGCAGCAGCCGGTGCGACTGACCCAGGGGTTGCCTGGGCTGCTGCAGAAGTCACGGAGGTCACGGAAAGTCACGGAATCCATGACTTCCATGACAAACTCAGAGCCTTATCCATAATCTCTGGCTGAGGTTGATTTAAAGACTTCAAGTTACAGAGGATCGACCGTTTATTCCCCAATTCAAACCAGCAAGTGACCTGTGCCCCATGCTGCATGTGAAGGTGAACACCCACCCCCGCCCCGAGTCTTTGCTGATCTGACCTGGGGGGAAATTCCTTTCTGACCCCAAATATGGCAATTATTAGACCCCAATCATGTGGACAAGACCCACCCACCAGACACTTGGGATAGAATTCTCTGTAGTAACTCAGAGCCCTCCCCATCTGTGTCCGAGCACCAGCCATTGGAGATATTTGCCAATAGCAGTTGAGGATTGCCTAAAATATGGCCCATCTCCTCATCCCACCCCCTCAAGAAACTTATCAAGTTCAGTCTTGAAACCAGTTAGGTTTTCTGCCCCCAGTGCTCCCCTTGGAAGGCTGTTCCACAACTTCACTCCTCTGGTGGTTAGAAACCTTTGTCTAACTTCAAGCCTAAACTTGTTGATGGCCAGTTTATATCTCTGTTTGTTTTTGGGCCAGCACTGGTCCTTAACTACCTCCTCTCCCTCCCTGCTGTTTATCCTTCTGATGTATTTATAGAGAGCAATCCTATCTCCCCTCACCCTTTGTTTGGTTAAGATGAACAAACCAAGCTCCTTAAGGTAGGTTCTCCATTCCATCCTAGTAGCTCCTCTCTGCACTGGTTCCAGTTTGAATTCATCTTTGTTAAATATGGGAGGCCAGAACTGCACACACTATTCTAGATGAGAGCTCACCCGTGCCATGTACAATGGTACTAACGCTTCCCTGTCTCTACTAGAAATACCTCACCTGATACACCATAGGACTGCTTTCATGCTTTCCAGCTAGTTAAATCTCATTAGAAGCTTCTGGGCAGGTTGCATTTGTAGAAATAAGGTTGTCATTAAGCAACATCACTCGTGGTTTTCATAGCTCCCCTATTTAGAGTGTTTCGGGTTCTAGGATAATTGTGGGTAAATATCTTTAGCAGGGGTGCTGCTTCCTGACTTTCTGTGGCTTGTTGAGAATGGACACACAAGCCAGCCAGGCTTCCTCGCTGCTCAGCAACAGGTTTGATTTGGTGGGTTGGTGATAGTTAGGGCCCTACCAAATTCACTGCGATGAAAAACGTGTCATGGACCATGAAATCCGGACTCACCCGTGAAATCTGGCTAGTGTAGGGGAGAGGCAGCGCTGGGGGCTCTTACCATGTGTTGGTCTCCAGATGCTAGTCCCAGCTGGGCTGGGGAGGGACAGGACTTCCTTTTCCCCTGCAAGGGCCGCTCTGATGGTTGGGTCAGACCCATCTTCAGTAACTGCCCCTAGCTGCAGGCAGTTCCACAGCTGCTGGCTCGGAGCCCAGCTCTGAAGGCAGCACCGCCGCCAGCAGCAGTGCAGACCTAAGGGTGGTGATACCGTGACACCCACCCCCAGGACTCCCTTTGGGGTCAGGAACCCCCCAGTTACAACACCTTGGCATTGCAGATTTAAATATCTGAAATTGTGAAATTTATTATTTTTTAAATCCTATGACCATGAAATTGACCAAAATGGGGACCGTGACTTTGGTGGGGCCCTAGTAATAATAATTGATCCAATCTGAGTAAAGGAAGAAAAAGGTATCAAGTTACAAATGCATGTTACATGAGAAGTTCCTGTGGAACTCTAAGAACGCAGAGTTCATGTGATGCAAATGACTTTTTGATTATATTATCTAAAGGCGCCAACGAAGTTTGTATCCAGTTCTGGAGCAGCTGCTCTCCTGATTTGTACACATTGTTCTAGCTGGGTTAACTTTGAAAGCGCTAAGTCCTCCGTTCAAGGAAGCATCCCTATTCAGCAGTGAGGTTTGCTGAATAGTGGTGAGAAGCACAGTCTCAAAGCTAAGCATGTTCTTGAGAGCATTGCTGAACTGGACCCTGCCAAAAGTCATTCTCCCTCCCCTGCCAGTTCCCATTCCCATGTTCCCTTTGTGTACCTTGTGAACTCAAATCCCTCCTTCATTTATTTGTGACTTTCTGCAAAAGGCATCTGTTTGGAGGGTTTGGGGAAGAGGGCTGTGGGCGAGCTTCCTAGAGGATAAAGATGTAGATGGCTGGCTGAGTTCCTGGAGCAGAGATGATTTTTAATGCTGCTGAGGTTTAGTTTAATTAATTAATCACGTTAGGGCAGCTAAAGCCTCAGATAGGTGTCTCTACTTAAAATGTAAAAGCATAAATATTTTATTTAAGCTTATTCTTCAGTCTTTCTTTTTATTAAAAATACATTTGGACCACATTTTTGGATGTCATCCATGTCTACAGAAACAATACCATTCAGATAATGCCTCATTCACCCAAAGCAGCAGAATGCGTGCAGTATTTCACAAAACCAATTATGTATCCACTTAATGATAGTTCTACTGAGCCTGCATTTCTCCAGCTTACCTATGAGACTCTCATGTGGGACTGTGTCAAAAGCCTTGCTAAAGTCCAGGTATATGACATCCACTGCATTCCCCCTATCCACCAAACCACTTACCCTGTCAAAGAAGGAAATCAGGCTGGTTTGGCATGACTTGTTCTTGGTACATTCTTGGCTGCTAGGGATCACCCCTTCATCCTCCCAGGTATTTGCAAATTGAATATTTTATATGTTGCTTTTTTTCTCCTTTTTGCCCCTTCGTAAAGATGGTCACTATGTTAGCCCTTCTCCAGTCTTCTGGGACTTCTCCTGTCATCTGGGAGTTTGCAAATATTATTGCTGGTGGCTGTGAGATTTCTACAGCTAATTCCTTCAGTATTCTTCAGTGAATTAGCATCAGGCCCTGCTGATTTGAATTCATTCAAATTAGTCACAAGATCTCTGACGTGCTCTTTATTTATCCTCATCTGCATTCCTCCCCTTTGTCTATCATAGCTCAGTAGTCATCCGGTCACATGTTATTTTTTGTGTGTAGACTGAAGCAAAGTAGGCATTGAGCAGCTCCGCCTTCTTATCTTTCGTTATCAGCTCTTCTCCACTGAGAAGCAGACCCACGCCATTCTTTTTTTGTCTAACATATTTGTAGAACCCCTTCTTTTTGTTCCTAACATTTCTTGCCTGTTGTAGCTCATTCCTTGCCTTGGTTTTCCTGACTGTCCCTACACGCGTGTGCTATTCCCATGTATACTTCCTTAGTTCCATTTCCTGTATGTATCCCCTTTGGGTTTCAGATAGCTAAAAAGCTCCTGTGGCAGCTCTTACCTTTCTTCTGCATCGGAATAGTTTGATTTTAAGCCTCTAGTATTACATCTTTTAGGAACTGCCAGCCCCCTTTGACTCCTTTTCTTCCTAATTGGTCTCTTCGTGGGACCTTGTCTACTATTTCTCCAAGTTGGTTGAAACCCATTTCCACTCATGCTACAGCGAAGTGCTCAGATGCTAGATAGATAGGATCAGAGGGCAGAATTTGGCCCTGTGGTTTTCCTGATATTTCAATTCTCAGTATTGCCCATCCCAAACATTCAGAAATCAAGAGTGAGGACCTCAAAAATTCATGAGATTGGCTTAAAATTGTGCATTTCTTTTAACTTGTGGGTCTGGGGTTTTGAGTCTTTCAGTGTCACATTCCCGAGCTTTTCTCTGCAACACTGAGGGCTACACACTAATTTTAGTAACAGGGCCTCACTTAATCCATGACTCCAGGACCTGGGTGCTTTAAGACTACACCAGATTTTGTGAGACTTCATATAATTATAGTGAAAGCTGGCAGCCCTGAGTTCCTTCAGTGTGCGGGAGGAGAAGTAAGACACATGGGCAGGAGAATCTCCCCTGGCTCTTGTTTTGTGAGATTCTCTTAGTGCTGATGGAAAAACAAACATCCAACAGAGGGACTGCAACAAAAATGTTGAGGTCACCACTTCCTCTTGCATCCTATATTCACATTAAATGCTCCTTCTCTCCTGTCCTTTCTCTACCTCCCATTTCACTTTCCCAGCTGACCCACCCTCTCCCATCTTCCTTTCCACACTTTTCTTTGGAAATCTCTTGTCTCCTTTCCTTCTTGCAACATTCTGGAGAGCATTGCAGGGTCAGATAAGCACTGCTATGAGATTAGGGCAGGGGTGGGCAAACTACGGCCCATGGGCCAGATTTGGCCCATCAGGGCTTTGGATTTGGCCTGCGGGATTGCCACCCCCCGTGGCGCTGCAGGCCCCGCACCTCTCCCTGAAGCAGCTGGCACCAGAGCCCTGCAGCCCCTTGTGGGGGGGGAACACAGGGCTCCACGCGCTGCCCTCACCTGTAGGTGCTGCCCCCCACCCCCGGCTGGGAACTGGGAACTGCGGCCAATGGGAACTTCGGGGGAGGTACCTGCAGGTAAGGGCAGTGCACAGAGCCCTCTGCCCCCCTCCTTCCCCAGGGGCCCCAGTGACGTGGGGCCAGCTGCTTCTGGGAGCAGCATGGCGCAGTGTGGGGCCAGGGCAGGCAGGGAGCCTTCCTTAGCCCCACTGCGTGCTGCTGCCACCCTGGACCCACACCCCGAACCCTTCCTGCACCCCAACCCCCTGCCCTGAGCCCCTTCCTGTACACCACCCACCCACACCCCCTCCCACACCCCAACTCTCTGCCCCAGCCCTACATTCACGGCCCTGCATGCAATTTTCCCACCCAGATGTGGCCCTCGGCCACAAACAAAAAGTTTGCCCACCCCTGAATTAGGGAGATGTGCCCTGCTGTAACTTTCCTATGAAATGGCAAAAGTTTGATATGAACAGCCAAAGCAGCCTCTCCCACATCAAGAAAGGAGAGCTGGGTCAGCTACAATAAGAGTGAGGTCAGCTTTATCCCATCCCTCAAACCAAACCTCTCTTATGGCTCATCTCAGGACTTCAGACCTGGTTCCTACGTTTCTGCCTCTGACCATCCAGCTAGAGCTGAGAGGATAATTTTTTTTCACTTCACTGGCCAAACTGAAAAAAAAAATAGTTTTGGTTTGAACAAAACATTTTGCTTGACTTGAAGTTTTGTTGTGGAGAGTTGTCATATTTTCAGGGGATTTTCACACTTAATTTTTTTAAACAAATTTAGCTAAATTTCAGAATGAAACATTGTTTCAAAATGGAAAGTTGAAATTGATTTCAACTTTTGATTTTTTTCCCCTTGTGCATGTGGCTGAAACTATTCACTGAGGGCTTGGCTACACTTGCAGATGTAGAGCGCCGGGAGTTAAACCAGCCCTCGGAGAGCGCAGTAGGGAAAGCGCTGGAGTGTGTTCACACTGTCAGGTGCAAGCACAGTGGCGTGGCCACATTTGCGGCACTTGCCGCGGCATTTGGAACGGTGCATTATGGGCAGCTATCCCACAGAGCACCTCTTCCCATTCTGGCCCTGAGGCTTGTGGGAAGGAGGATGGGGGGCACGGGGTATCCTGGGTCCTGTCCTCATGCCCCGTGATGCATCGCTTCGCATCCCAGCAATCCCTGTGCTTCTGTCCACATTTGGTGCCATCTTTCAATGTTTTTTGTACTTTTGGTCTGCGGGAATGGATCCCGAACTGCTGAGGAATATGCTAATGGGTCTCACCAGCATGTCATGAATTGCAGTCAAGTTACTCCTTAAGCTACAAAGTGACAGTGAGGAGTCCGACGATGATGTCGACTCGAGTAACGCATACGACACGAGATTGCTTGTGGCATTCACGGACATGCTCACCAACATGCAACACTGCTTTTGGGCTCAGGAAACAAGCACTGAGTGGTGGGATCACATCGTCATGCAAGTCTGGGATGATGAGCAGTGGCTGCAGAACTTTCTGATGAGGAAAACCACTTTTATGGGCGTGTGTGCTGAGCTCGGCCCCACCCTGTGGCGCAAGGACATGAGATTGAGAGCTGCCCTGATGGTAGAGAAGTGGGTGGCTATTGCAATCTGGAAGCTGGCTACTCCAGACAGCTACCGATCTGTCGCTAACCAGTTCAGAGTGGACAAGTCAACCGTTGGAATAGTGTTGATGCAAGTGTGCAGGGCCATTAATCGCATCCTGCTCAGAAGAACCACGACTCTGAGCAATGTGTGTGACATTGTGGATGGCTTTGCACAAATGGGTTTCCCTAACTGTAGAGGGGCGTGCATATTCCAATTCAGGCACCAGACCACCTCGCCTCTGAGTACATAAATCAGAAGGGGTATTTCGCTATAGTTCTCCAGGTGCCTGTGGATCACCATGGGCGTTTCATGGACATTAACGCAGGCTGGTCTGAAAAGGTGCGTGACACACATATCTTTCAGAACACAGGTGTGTTCAGGAAGTTACAAGCTGGGACGTTCTTCCCTGACAGAAGATCACCATAGGGGAAGTCAAAATGTCCATTGTGATCCTTGGAGACCCCACCTAACCCTTAATGCCATGGCTCATGAAACCATACACAGGGAGCCTTGACAGCAGCAAGAAGCAGTTCAACAACAGGCTGAGTCGATGCAGAATAATCATTGAGTGTGCTTTTGGCTGTTTAAAGGGCTGCTGGTGCTGTCTGTATGGAAAGCTGGACCTGGCCCATGACAACATCCCAATAGTTATAGCCGCATGCTGTACCCTCCATAACATTTGTGAAGAGAAGGGTGAAAGCTTCACTCGGGCATGGACCAACACCTGGAGGCTGAATTTGAACAGCCAGAGACCAGGGCTATTTGAGGGGTCCAGCGCAGGGCTGTAAGGAGTTGGGATGTGTTGAGGGAGCAATGTGATGCTGAAAGCCACCAGTAACGTCTGGTGCCCTGCACGGGAGTGAAGTGCAGTGGTTCTAATGCTAGTAGGCACCTGTATTTGCTATGTATGATGCACTGACTAGTAGGGACAGGACTACCTGTTGCTTTCCTGGGCTATGCTATCTTTTACTTAATGCAATACAGAATGTTCCAAAACCAAAAAATTCATTTATTGAAAAGAAACACAACTGCTGGGGAAACGCACATGGCGTGACACATCTGTGCTGTGTGGGAGGAAGGAAGGGGGTGGGGTGGGGAAATGGAACAATCACAGATTTGCATATGTCCTGTTACCATATTCAGCCTTCCTGTCTGGAGGGCTGTGCAATGAGTGCTGCACTTCAGGCTGGCTAAAGTGCAGGGTGATTGGGGCTGAGTGCAGTGGGTCAGCGTCGTAGTTTGCAGGGCTGGGTGGTGAAGCTAAAGGTTTTGGAGGCAGCTGGTGGCAAAAAGAACCCGGATGTTGGGGAAAGTGGGTTGGTGGTGACATGGGGGCGCAAGGGAAAGAGTTTTGGAACAAGGGCTGCAGGGGGGGCGGGCGCGGATCTGCTCTGTCTGCAGCGCCTGCATCGCGTCCGCTTGGTGCTCCGTAATGCTTGGGAGCTGCTACATGGTTTGTTGCCAGTGATCTGCATTCTCCTGGTGGGGCCTCCTTTTGGTCTCCCGCCACTCCTGTGCTTTTTGATTTTCCGTAAGGGACTGCTGCATGACTTCATGTATCATGTCCTCTTTGCTTCTTCACAGCCACTTCCTGAGTCTTTGCAGCCTTTTGGCCGTTGATAACAAGGACGGCTGGGATCTCAGGGTTGCATCTGTAAAGCCAAAATGCAACATTTTACAGAGGCAGCATTGTTCACACCAGACAGAGCAATGATTTGGCCGAACTTATAGACAAGCACAGTATACACAATAGAACAAACTGTTCCACAGTGAACGCGCATAACCCACAAGTACCCTGAAATGATGAGTAACCACAGGGGCAGGGGGGACTGATTGTTCCAGGGCCGTACCGTCTTCTGGGATCTTGTGCCTTGGGGAGAGCCAACAGCTGCTTGGGGCCCCTATACTCAACACTGTCCCCTCATTTTCCACCGGATGAGTTCATCCTGGAAGCTATCTCGCTGCTGAGGGTGACCTCGAAAGCAAGGGAGGGTCTTTACTACAATGTGGTTTCTGCCCTGGCCCTTATGCAGCTTGCCTGTGTGCTGCAGTGGTCCCCCCGGGCCTCATAGCACGGTGGCGCGGACATGTTAGCCTGACTGGGACAAGGAGCACAGTAGCTCTTCCAAGGAACCTGTGCAAGTGGCTTGCCCAGCTTCTGCATGAGACCTTTGAAGAGATCACTGAGGTCGATTACTGCGATGTGAGAGAGCACATCAAAGCCCTATTCCGCATCTAGGCATGCATGCAGCCCTAACCCTTCTTTCTGTCACCCTCCTCTCCCCGACAGCCCGCACCCAACAACTCCCTTCACAAAATCAAAGCCGCTTACCAGGCACCTCATCTGCTGTTTGTTCTTCCCCGAGCACTGTCTGCTGCATCTGACTACCTTCCTCCTGGCTTGAAAACAGCTCCTGGTTGCATGCATCTAGGGATGCTGGGCCGTCCTCTGGCTCTGGCCCCCGCTCCTTCTCAGCACCCTCGCTCCCGCTTTCCTTCTCCTGCTGCCTTGTTGCACTCTGAGCTGCCACGGCCTCTGAAGTGTCCATCTGGTCTTCGGAGTGGAGGTGGGGTCGCCCCCAAGTATCACGTCCAGCTCTTTGTAGAAATGGCAGGTCACAGGGGCAGCACCGGAGCGGCTGTTTGCCTCACAGGCTTTACGGTAGGCATTCTGCAGCTCCTTCACTTTAACCCTGCACTGTACTGCATCCTGCTCATGGCCCCTTTCCATCATGTCCCTTGATATCTGCCTGTAGGTACTGTAATTCCTAGGGCTGGCGCGCAGCTGGGACTGGACAGCTTCCTCCCCCCAAACACTGATGAGGTCCAGCATCTCGCCATTGTTCCATACTGGGGATCGCCTGGCGCGGGGGGGCATGATTACCTGGAAAGATTCGCTGAGAGCACTCCACGCTTGGCTGAGCGAACAGGAAGGGGACTTTCAAAATTCCCAGAGAATTTAAAGGGCAGGTCTGACAGGTGGTCACCTGAGGGCAGGGCAGTAGACTTCAAAGTGATGACCAGAATGGCTAGAACAGGCATTGTGGGACACTTCCTGGAGGCCGATCAGAGCGCATTAATAGACCAGGACATCCACACTGGCACTGCGGTGCTCCAGCCGCCTGCAGGCTGCTCTAGCTTGTCCTGGGTGAATTATTATGGTGCAGAACGACCTCAACAGCAGGAGGTAGTGATGGAAATGTGAAGTGGATTACATCTATCTTTGTCCTCCACACAGCCACCCATCCCTCTAGCTGCACCAAGCACACCTCAGCCATGAGCAAGTTTCTAGTCATGTGTTTGGTAGCCCTAGAAATGTAATTATGCCATATGCAAAAAAACAAAACAAGACTTTCAACATTATAGAAATGGACAGTGTCAAGTTTGGAAGGCCCAACATTTGATTAACTACTTTTTTCCTTTGGGCCAAGATTTTCAGGAGTGGCTAGCAATTTGAGGAGCCTTGATTTGGGGTGCCCATCTTAAAAGGTTCTGATTTTTTCGGCCTTTTCCTTAAAATCAGGCCCCTTTAAGGCATCTCAAGGAGGGCAACCAAAACTGGAAGCACTGAAAATCACTAGCTGCTTTTGAAAATGTCTCCCTCTACCTGTTCCCAGAGTCCAGCAAATTTTGTCAGTTTTAAAATACTACTAATGTTTCAATGCTTATTTCCGCAAAACAAAACTAGTTTAACTAGGGAATTAATTTGACAATTTTATTGAAGTCTAGGGTTTCCATTCTGTACAAAATTGAGATGCTTTCTTTAGAAAATGTATATTACACTGCATTATTTTATAAGCATGGTTAAGTAGGTCTTTGAAAGCTATATACAGGATTAATAGCACACAGCTGTATAAATGGAGATAGTCTTGATAATCTCAGCAATATATACAAACTACCTTTACACACATAAAAATATATATATTTACAGGTAATAAATAACATTTCAAGCTAAATCATGTGTCCTCATGTATAGAAACCTTTCACCATTGGGCATTCAAGTGCTGTAGGTGTTTTATTACATCCTGTATTAAAAGTATACATGTCCTCACATGTCTTCTTTCCAAAGAGCTCAACTTTCAGGAAAATGCAAGTAAAAGCAACGTCAACTGGAAACATGAATCACTTTGTTTTTTCACTTTTAGAGGACTTGAGTGACATGCTCCAAATCCCAAGCAGCTCTCTTATCCTCTCAGCCATACTTCACTGGGTTAAGACATCACATTTTTAGCACCTTTTGAATTGTGGGCATTCCAACCTATTGCACTGGGTTAGCTCTTTGTTCACCTGATCAGCTAATGAACGGTATGCGGACTGAGAAAAACAACATACAGACAGGCGTAGGTTTTTCTTCTGGATGACTTAGCACAAATGCTACCTTCACCATATGCTTTGTAATAAATGCAAGGATTATAAAACACGGATATGTAATCATATTCTAGCTCAGGATTTCCTCCCCAGTTTTTGATTTATGATTTAATAAAAGAAAGCTACTGAACTTTTCATGGCATTAGAATAAATGTACATTATTTATTTTTTAAAAAAGCCAACCCTTCAGTTTTACAGTACTTGTGTGTGTGTGTTTGTGACACTTCTAATTCAAGCGATCTCAGAGCATTGTGTTTTGTGAACAATACACTCAGGCTCCTTGAATGGCCTAGATGCTGCACCTTACTGAAATTTGTGACATTTCAGACAGACAATCTTGCAGCTCACAGCTTCTACCCCTATGTCATAGGCAAGAAATAAATAGAGAGTGGTCTTTGGAAACAAGACTATCAGCAAAGGGAATGATGATCATACAGCTGATCCATTTTCATGTCTGGAAAATACAGGTGAACACGAGGCTAGAACAGCTGTGGCTCGAATGACTGAAACTCCGTGTCAGAGCAGAATGGCCTGGTTTTCACCTCATTTTGCATTGCTGTTGTAAACAGGTGATAAAAATAAGTTTCCTGCAGTTTCCAGTTTGTTGCTTCTTTTGAAGCCCCTAATCTAGCACAATGTCAGAGTTTAGATGGCTTTATTTGAAAAAGAGGTTACCCATTAATGTTAAAATATCATCGCAGGACAAAGAAAATGCCAGCATCTCCCATGATTGGAAAGGTATTGCAGGATGAACTATTTAACAGAGTAGAGATGAACAGGTCATACCTAAGGCTAAATCGGTACTCACAGCTCTGGAGTTTACCTCAAGTACGATTCGTTATTATCCAGAATTTTCTCTTTCCATATTCATTCAGTCCTGGGCATCTTTTGAGTACCAGCCTTAGCAAGAGCAGGTGCATGCTTTCCCGAATGAGGAAATGCTAAATGAGGAATACATGCTAAATATGTATTTGACCACCTTGAGCTAGGGTCAGCGAAGGGTCTTTAAACTCATTAATTAGCTGAATGGTAGTTGCCCAACCACAAAAACAGACATCTGTCCAGTTTTAGAAAAGTCTTTAAAAATTAAGAAATCAAGTTAAAAAAGCCAAAATACAGGCCCAGAAATGAGACTTTTCAATAAATACTAGGAATTTGCTATACAGTACATTATATCAAGAAACCTTGTTACAAGGTGGTATTTTGAGGCAAAATAACTCTTAATTCTTCCCGGTAATCAAGATGTTACACTTTCTGTAGAAGTATTTTAAACTACTTGGCTAATGTGTTCTTTATAGTTAAGTAACCACTTTGTGTGTTCTGAGACACTGAACAAAAGCGTCTCCTAGAATAGCTAGGAATAGCAGACTAAAAGGCCAGCAATATTACAGCTGCTAAATATTTCAATACATTCAGTTCTGAACACCCAGCATAATGGGGATTATTTTTCCATCCAAAGCAGAAATGTTTCATTCACTTCATTCTTCAGAAAATTCAAGAGCTGATCTTTCTTTAAGGTCTTGACTGGTCTCTAAAAGAGAAATAGGAACAGTTTATAACCTATATTAGCCTTATTTGTGGGATTTGTAAGAAGTCTAAACAATTGTTTTGTGGGACAATATGTTAGCTGCTCAACTCTTTGAGGGCTGTTGGTCACTAATTATCACACACACACACACACCCCTGATTTTTAGAGGAGTCCTGAGCACCAACAAGAAAAGGAGTACTTGTGGCACCTTAGAGACTAACCAATTTATTTGAACATGAGCTTTCGTGAGCTACAGCTCACTTCATCGGATGCATACCGTGGAAACTGCAGCAGACATGTATATAAAGTCTGCTGCAGTTTCCACGGTATGCATCCGATGAAGGGAGCTGTAGCTCACGAAAGCTTATGCTCAGATAAATTGGTTAGTCTCTCAGGTGCCACAAGTCCTCCTTTTCTTTTTGCGAATACAGACTAACACGGCTGTTACTCTGAAACCTGAGCACCAACAGTTCCCATTGACTTCACTGGAACTTAGCCCTGGAGCGAGGGTCTGGTACATCACTATGCAGAACTGAGACCTAAATAGACAGGTGCACCCATGAGACCTAAAAAGAGCTACTATATCAAATACTGCCCCACCACTGATGGCCTGAAACCTAGCTGTAAAGCCCAAACAAAGATGGACATGTTTTAAAAGAAAGCGCAAACAGTCCTGAAGACAAAAAAGTGTGTTTGCTTCCTGATGAGTTAGAAGGCATCACTTTATACCTGACCTGGCCGCTCATGTGCAAAGCATGGATGTAAGCCTGGTAGGGATTTACGACCCCTCTGCCCTCCCTTTGCACAGGGGTCAATGACTATACAGGGTAGCAGAGAACCAGGCCCAAATATTCAGTCACTTGAGTTTTGATAACCTTGGCAAAGTTCATATGCTTCCCCAAAGCTCACCAAGCACTGACCAGCATAACCATGGAAGTCAGTTTTCTCACCAGGCTTTTGGTACTGCCTGGTTTCAGCCAATACTGAGACCATCCCTAAAGCAATGTTCTACATTCATTGATTTGTCTGTGTGGCATCATATGTTCCAGGAGAGCTCTTACCCTTTGTCTGTTTTGTTGGGCTTATCAGCACATTTCACAAACATCACAGCCTTCTTCCCTCTTCTGAGGTGAGAGATCCCATCTTGAGAGCAGAACACCATCCTGCAGATCAAACATAAGATTGTTCACACAGCTGAGCAGGGACAGCCGTTTTAGCTCTGAGAATGCAATCAATGCCCAGAACCAGTGTGCCTTTGTCAAGGATGGTATCGTTTCTTTCTTAAATGCAGGAGCAATTGGCTAAGGAACGGCTAGAGCTGGGAGAAACTTTTCAGCTGAAATTTTTTTCCAAGCAAAAAAGGTAGGTTTGGCAACACTGAAACATTTCACCAATTTGCGTCAATTTGGCCAAGTTTTTAGTTTCAACCCTACGCTTCCCCCTCACTCTCCCCCCCCTAAAAAGAACACACTTTGAAAATTTTGTTTTGACACTTTCTAAACAAAATATTTAAATTTCGCTTTGCAACAAGTTTCCATTTCAGAATTTCCTTTAAAAGTCTAAACAAACTATTTTACCACAACATTTTTGTCCAAACTAAAAAATTTTTAAAAATGCCAACAAACCAAAAAAATCTATTTATACAGTGCTAAAAAGAACATTAAGATACTGGTTTTGTTTTTCAGATAGGGTATTTGTTTTTAAACATTCCCGTAGTGTCATTTGTAACATTTCAAACAGCCCAGGCAGTTTCTAGTGAACTTAGGTACAATGAAACTTCATTGGTAAGAGATTTTAAAAAGACACTGACTTGTTCCAATGCACTGTTATGGACAAATGGCTACTCCACTTAGAGTGACAATTCTGCATGCTCCCAAACTGTCATTTATTGGCCCAATTCTGCAAAGTGCTGAATGACCTCAACTCCTAAAAGGTTATAGTGTAAGGTGCTGAGCAATCAGGCTCTTGGGACATGATTCAGGAAAGCACTTCTATACAAGCAGAAAGAAATTTGGGAAAGGAGGTAAATTTGACTTTTTGCAGGCCCTCTGCACCAAATTTCACCCTTTGTGATTAATGACATGTTTTTTAAATGGCTGGAAGAACCTCACTTCCAGTGCAAATTCTGGCCCAGGAGTTTACACACATGAATATTCATGTGACTTTTGCTTTCTCTGAACATTCTTGGTTAAAAACCTTGCTCTCCTGAACCTTTGTGAATGAAGTATGCTGCCAATTTCACCCAAACCCAGCAGCTGCTTTTATTGGCCAAAGCTACTTGTTGATTATATTTTCCATATTTGTCCAGCTCTTTTACTGTGTATTTTGATAAACTTACTACTGTACAAAATTCAGAGCTGGATGTATTACACTACAAACAATTAGACAGATTTAAGTCCCTTTTTCAGTTCAGATTTTCTGCCAACAGATTTCAAGCTTTATGAATATGGTCACTGTTCTAAATTTGGTTTATGTGAATGTATTTCTGCTTCTGAACTACTGATGAGTGCTGCTTTGGGTATGCGGTATTCATTCGCAACAAAGTCACATGCTGCCGTTGCTGCCCTCCTGATTGGAGGATTCCCAAACAAATAAAGAGCTTCCAAGATGGCCACACACACACTTCCTGTGGGAATACAAATGTGGAACGGTGTTCAGGAATCCCTCCCTTCTCATGAGCATTCTTTGTGATGAAAATGTTATTTACACAAATGCTCAGAAGGAGGCAGGCTAGAGGGGCTGCAAATACGATCAAAGTCGCTGATTCAGCAAGGTTCTTACGCACAAGAATAGTTCCACTGAAGTCCACAGGATTACTCATATCCTTAATGTTAGCCACATACTTAAGTGCATGGCTGACTGGTGCTGAGTGGAATTTATGGGACCAGAATCCCTGAGATGCTGTAGCTGCTATGGTGATGTGAAACATCTGTAAACCTAACCTAATTAGCTGCTTGAGCCAGGTTCATGGCTCTTTGCATCACTACAGCAGCACAAAACAACCAGCATGTATCTATGAATCTGACCCCTGGCTTTTATTCAAACAAATGCTCCTAATTACTTGCCGCCCCCACCAGGTATCTTGAGAGTCCTGACACACTGGCAATGAAATCCAATCTTGAACTTTTACTGTAAGCAATTTAAACTGAATTACTTTTTCTGAGT
This sequence comes from Lepidochelys olivacea, assembly GCF_965140295.1. Lineage (NCBI taxonomy): Eukaryota > Metazoa > Chordata > Testudines > Cheloniidae > Lepidochelys > Lepidochelys olivacea. Next base: position 132,869,990 of record NC_140415.1, read on the forward strand.
TTCTCCTGCCTTCACTCTGACCCTCTGGATGTCAAAAGCGTAGGAGGTCCACCAGTCCGACCAGCTGAAAATGGATTCCTTCTCCCACTGCAATGTCAGCATGAGGAGGTCTCCAATATTGACTTCGGTGTAAACCAAGAAGGAGTAGGTCTTGTTTGTGGAAATTTCAGGTCTGTGGAAAAAAAAAAAGTTACAATCTGTGAGTGGGCCCTTGTGTATTTTCAGAGATGGGCAAGTGTCTCACTCCGGGCCTGATCCAAGGTCCACTGTAGTTAATGGGCATCTTTCCACTGACTTCAGCTCAGGCCCTTACAACCCACCCTAGCTCCCATCTCTGAGTCAATCTGTTGCTAGTCAGCTCCTACGCGCCTCCCCCTCTCCCCCCATCTGTGTGGCTTGTGGCAGACCCATGTTGAACAAAACTATGTTAAGTTACATGTAAGTCTTTGCCTTTAACTCAATGGGAACATGACATTAAGGCTCTACAGTGGGGGGGGGGGGGGGGGAAGAGCACCACTCTTGCATAACAGCAAATCCAAGCTATCCTAGTGTAAGCAGAACTCTCCACTGCTTTCCACAGAGAGCTCTGCTTGAAGAGACTGATGCCACAATAAGGTCTTGAATTTTTTTGGCTTGGAGAATTTTTGATTATGACGAGCCACAAGCGTGACTTGATGTTTCTTTTTCAAATCTCTGTTGGATCAAAGTGGCCCTTAGGGAGCCTATATGCTAAGCCTCAGTACTGCACGGCTGACAGCTGCTATCTTAGCCACATTTGAACCACAAGAGCTCAAAGCAGAAGTCTCTACTGTTCGTGCTAGAGAGCCAGGTTCTTTAGTTGGGGCTGCAATAGATTCATACCCTCTGTGACTGAGGCCTAGCAGGAGACCCTGTGAGCAGTGGGTTGTACTTGTGCTTGTCTGGATTTCCGTTGATACTCACAGTATCAAAGCAATGTTCTTGCTTTCATCGGCCGTGCCATACAAAGAGACCAGGAATGGCTGATTTGTCTTGGTCACATTCACCTTGCCAAAAAAATGGACCTTGACCTGGTAATGAAAGACTGGGTGGAGGAAGGAACAGAAAAGGAAAATTCATCATTACAAACAGCCTGCAGACAGAGAGAGAAAGAAACTAGCAAACCTGACAACCCTGAATCTGCCACCCTTGCTCAAGGCGACTAGCCCTTTGTTATGTGAGTAGTTCCACGGACATCAAGGGGACTCTCGTGTGTTAAGGATTACTTAACAGGAGCAAGGATGGCCGAATCAAATACTTCAGGGTTATTTGCGCTTGGCATTGGAATGGCAATATAAACTGTTCGCTTGGGCTTCAGTACTGGCTTGGTATCATTTCACGGGAAAGGTTCAAGTGTCTCGGTGCTGGGGCTAACCTTGCACGCCCAGACTCAAAGGAGTAGTTCTTTCTCATGCAAAGAGTCCCTGTGAAGTTGATTGTAACTCAGAGGTGGGCAAACGACGGCCCACGGGCCACATGTGGCCCGCGGGACCATCCTGCCTGGCCCCTGAGCTCCCGGCTGGGGAAGCTAGCCCCCAGCCCCTCCACCGCTGAGCCCCCTCCCCAGCAGGGATGCCGCTGCACGTGTAGTGTGGCTTGCACCCACCCACCTCCCAGGCTTTCCAATAAGCCTGTCCTCCCGCTCTGAGCGGCATGGTGGGGGGGGGGGGGTGGCTAAGGGGCAGGAGGTCCCGGGGGGCAGTCAGGGGGAACGGGGAGCAGGGACAGAGAGCAGGGGGGTTGGATAGGGGGTGGGGTCCCAGAGGGGCGGTTAGGGGCGGGGGGTCCCAGGACGAGCCAGTCAGGGGACAAGGAGCGGGGGGGTTGGATGGGTCGGGGATTCTGAGGGGGGCAGTCAGGGGGCAGATAGGGGGCGGGGACCAGGCTGTTTGGGGAGGCACAGCCTTCCCTACCGGCCCTCCATATGGTTTTGCAACCCCGATATGGCCCTTGGGCCAAAAAGTTTGCCCACCCCTGTTGTAACTGGTTCAGCGAATCACCACTGCACTGTAAACACCCACAAACTCCAGTCTGGCCACTGTGCCAACACTGGCCACACCAGAGAAACTTGGAGTACTGCTTGTCCTCGGCTTACTTCTGCAGTAGTGCAGCTTCTTGTTGCTCCTTACTCAGTGCTTGTGGCAAAGCCATAACTGGGTCCTTCATATGTTACTGTCAATGCTACTAGGCTGCCCTAGCCAGCCATCTACCTTAACAGTTCCTTCCCTAGCTGAAAGCTTTCAGATTCTTTCCAGAAATTTCCTTTTCAGACCAGCCACTGTGGCAATCAGGAAAAAAAAAGTGTACGTCTTGCAGTGACAGGCTCTGGCACAGACATTACTGTACCGAGTTTGAGTCTGATGACTGCACATCTCAGAATAAGTCACTCACCACACTTGGGTTTGCTTTTAGTTTTTCCAGCAACAGTAAGAATTGGTTTGGAAAAGAAAGAGATGGAAAAATTCAGAGAGTCAGACTATTCCAAGCAGAGTTACTGACTACACTGGACAAGATAGGTCCTTTTCCCTTTGGATCTCTTAACATTTTGTTACTTCAACTTCCCCACCCTCTTCTCCTTAACGGAAAAACCTCCAAGATCTTCAGGAGCTCAGCGTCTCCTGACATCAGTTTGCAGAGAGGCAAGATCATCATTCTCCTCCCACACAATGCAGTGTGAACAAAATATCTTTTCCACAATGAAACGGTTGCCACCTACCTTTATAGGGCATCTGAGAGCGAGTCTTCAAATACATTTTGCTGTTTCTCTTGGCTCTCACTTTGTTGACCGGATAGCCCAGATTGTTGCAACGGTTCTTCCTGCAGCTCAGACACAGCCCCTTCTCAAAGGTTTCCCTTGTGTTGCAGCGGTAGGCCAGGCTTGTCTTGTCTTCGTACAAGAGGGAGTCGATGAAGAGGTGGATGGAGCGTTCGTGAGAGCACTTCACCAGTTGATCCACATCTTTGAAGGAAGATAATCAGATTCCCCGGTCAGAGTGATCAGTGATAAAACAATCTATTTGAGATGAGGGCTTTATGGGGAGATGGTCACAAGTGCCTAGGGCGCACCAGCCCCATTGACTTGCAGTGCTCCTAAGTAGCCCAGGGTACACCTCGGCTGGAGCTGGAGGAGCAAGGAGCAGCTTGGGTAGATGCAGCATGCTAGCTTCGATTAAGCTTGCTCGATAAAAATAGCAGCACAGCTGCAGCGGCGCAGGGGGCGGGACAGATGAGTTGCCCAAGTACTGTCCCATCCCGGGCCCTAGGTCCTTGCTTGGGCCAGCTAGACCACCCCAGGGCCCACACAGACATGGCTACACTGCTGTTTTTAGCATGCTAGCTCAATCAAAGCTGGCCTACGTATGTCTACCCGAGCTGGAACTCACTTCCAGCTGCAGTGTAGCCCAGCCCTTAGGCGCTGTTGAAAGTCCCCCCACCCCACGATCACTTGGGCAGGTGTTAGCCCTCTCTTTCCCAACTAGCCTTACCTCCAAGGCCTTTTTCTGCAATCAGACGCAGAGCTTCACCTAGATTACAGCCTGGCTGGAAGCCTCCTCCATTTGGGTAGATGTCAATATGCCCAACAGGCTTCTGTATCCCAATGCTGCGATCTGGAGACCCCCTGGTGTAGGTGTGTAGGACATCGACAAAATCAGCATCATCTGGGGAGAGGCGTGTGGTTGCTTCAGCATATTCAAAGTTAGGTCCAGCTGGATCTAAACCTTCATGGGAGTAAAAAACATCCAAGTCAATAGATGAAACTGATGTAATCTGTGCTACAGGCCCCAAGTTTGGGAGCCTTAGTTTAAAAGTTGTTTTGTTTGCATTGTCACCTCCTTAAATACATTAATGAAAGCACACATTCATGTATGCTAAAGCATTAAATAGACATTAAAGCTTCATTAATTATTATTAATACACAGAATATGGTGTGTATAAAAGAGGCAGTTTAACTGTTACATGTTTGCAGTATTTATAGCCGGTGAAAAAAATGACTTTTCTCAAAATGTTTTCCCATTTTTCCACGATTTTGAAAATTTGAAGTTTTTTAAATTCAAAATGTCAAAAAATTGAAATATTTCAACCAGCTCAACTGCTGGTACAAAAACAAGCGTGTGTGTGTGTGTGTGTTGGGGGGGAGAACGGGAGATGAATAATGGGGGAAAAGATGGTCAGTGTTCCTGATTTTTAAAGAAAGTTCTAATTTCAAAATTGCATCAAAGTCAAAAAAGTGACCTGCTCTAATAGTAAATAAAAGTTTCAATTGTGGCACTTGCATCCACTTCCCTTACTGTGCAAATTCCCATAGCAAAATGGCAAAACGGGTCTAAAACAGATTGTTAACCTTGCTAGGACAGTTCTAAGTTTAACTCAGGGGCTCAGCACCTGGGTCTGAACACCGGGGTTAGCTTCACCTGGTTGTGAGCATCGACACTGCAATACCCTACCCAAGTTACTCCGTCCTCACTGGTACAGTGCTGCACTCATCTGGGGGGAACACTAGGGGTTCTGGGGGCATATCCATGATTCTTGTGTTGCAGTGAATTGAGCTGCTCTACAATTCTCTCCTAGGAGTCCCAGTGAATTGTGAAGTCTTGTTCTGTCTTTCTGGGCAAAAGTGGGGGAAGAGGGGAACAAAACTGTGGGAAGGAACTGGAGGACTATCAGCACTCAAGTGAGTTAGCCTGTGTTCTCACTGCAAAGTGGATGGGTTACCAACCCAAGTCAAAGCAGCACTTGTGATCTAGCCAATAGCCCCAGCAGGGCCAACCAACCTAGGTTTAAAGCAACACAAAACTCTGCGGGTAGACAGGAAGGAGGTTAGAGGCAATATCAGAGTAACAACCTGAACTAGCTCTGCAGTGAAGACAGACCCACAGACAAACTGGGGGTTTTCCTTGCTTTATAGGTCAAGCACAGTGGGGCCTAGCACAGTGGGGTTCAGCCCTCTGGGGCCCATCATCACACAAATCAATAATCACAATAGGCCAAGCAAGTCAACAATAAAAGGCATAAAACATAGGCACAATCACCATTGCTAAAACTAGGGCTATCAAGCGATTAAAAAAATTAATTGCTATTAATTGTGTGATTAATCGAACTGTTAAACAATAATAGAATACAATTTCTTTAAATATTTGTGGATGTTTTCTACATTTTAAAATATATTGATTTCAATTACCACACTGAATACAAAGTGTACAGTGCTCACTTTATATCTATTTTTGATTACAAGTATTTGCACTGTAAAAAGTACTGTAGTGCAATCACTTTATCATGAAAGTTGAACTTACAAATGTAGAATTATGTACAAAAAGTAACTGCATTTGAAAACAAAACAATGTAAAATTTTAGAGCCTCCAAGTCCACTCAGTCCTACTTCTTGTTCAGCCAGTCGCTCAGACAAACAAGTTTGGTTACAATTTGCAGGAGATAATGCTGCCCGCTTCTTGTTTACAATGTCACCTGAAAGTGAGAACTGGCGTTCTCATGGCACCGTTGTAGCTGGCGTCGCAAGATATTTACGTGCCAGATGCGCAAAAGAGTCACATGTCCCTTCATGCTTCAACCACCATTCTAGGGGACATGAGTCCATGCTGATGACAGATTCTGCTCAACAACAATCCCAAGCAGTGCGGATCGACGAATGTTCATTTTCATTATCTGAGTCAGATGCTACCAGCAGAAGGTTGATTTTCTTTTTTGGTGGTTCAGGTTGTGTAGTTTCCACACCAGACCGTTGCTCTTCTAAGAATTATGAAAGCATGATCCACACCTCGTCCCTCTCAGATTTTGGAAGGCACTTCAGATTCTTAAACCTGGGTCGAGTGCTGTAGCTATCTTTAGAAATCTCACATTGGTACTTTCTTTGCATTTTGTCAAATCTGGAGTGGAAGTGTTCTTAAAATGAACATGTGCTGGGTCATCATCAGAGACTGCTATAGCATGAAATATATGGCAGAATGTGAGTAAAACAGAGCAGGAGACATACAATTCTCCCCCAAGGAGGTCAGTCACAAATTTAATTAAAACACATTTTTTTAACGAGCATCATCAGCATGAAAGTATGTCCTCTGGAATGGTGCCGAACCATAAAGTGGCGTACAAATGTTTAGCATATCTGGCACGTAAATACCTTGCAACGCCAGCTACAAAAGTGCCATGAAAATGCCTGTTCTCACTTTCTGGTGGAATAGTAAATAAGAAATGGGCAGCATTATCTCCTGAAAATGTAAACAAACTTGTTTGCCTGTGCAATTGGCTGAACAAGAAGTAGGACTGAGTGGACTTGTAGGCTCTGAAGTTTTACATGGTTTTGTTTTTGAGTGCAGTTATGTACAAAAAAAATCTACATTTGTAAGTTGCACTTTCATGACAAAAAGATTGGACTACAGTACTTGTAGGAGGTGAACTGAAAAATACTATTTCTTTTGTTTATCAGAAATAATATACACTGATTTCAATTACAACACAGAACAATATATATGAAAATGTAGAAAAACATCCAAAATATTTAATAAACTTCAATTGGTATTCTATTGTTAAACAGTGCGATTAAAACTGCAATTAATCACAATTAATTTTTTGAGTTAATCTCATGAGTTAACTTTGATTAATCAACAGCCCTAACTAAAACCAAACCAAATGTCAAGACGAAGGTAGGAGAGAAAGAAGCCAGGGGAGAAACAGAGTCCCCCATTCTCTCTTTGTGAGCACACAAACAGATAAACAGCAGGGTGTTTCTTACCAGTGATCCTGTTAATCTTATTTTTGGTCAGACTTCCAGCAATCCCAGCAGCATGCGCACCAAGACTATAGCCCAGCAAATGGAGGTTGTCGAGTGGGTAATTGAATTGCTCCTATGGAAGATTTAAAAAAAAAAAAGTTTAAATTCCAAGGGTGCAAAACCAAAACAAGACAAAAAAGGTATCTGAAAAATTGCAATTTAATGTAAACCTACTCAGTCCCTGACTGAAGACAATAGGGTTTGACGTTTATTTCAGTGGGGACAGGATTAGGTGCCATGTAAAAGATTAAGGGCAGATTTGGGGGGCTTGACAAGATGACCCTTGTGATCCCTCCTAACCCTGTGGTTCTACAGTTCAAAGGCACAAAGGGCAGATAGACTCCCACTGAAAGCCATTGGGAGTTGGGCACTTCACTCCCATTTGTGCTTTTGAAAATCCTCTCCTAAAGAAAATTAATGTCAAGCAAGGCTATAGAATCATAGAATCATAGGCTGTCCTCGTATATGCTGCTCTCATCACTGCCCATCTCAGAGAGGGGTGAGCTGTGCACATATCCCATCATTGATTTTCATACGAATCACAGCACTACCCTGCTACCATAGCAACATTGTTCCCTGTACTATATTTTCTGGTGCTTTGTCCAGTCAAGTTTAACGGGTCCCAGGCACACGGTTTCCACTTGGCACTTGGGAGGCTATTCCACATTTTAAGACAGGGGTGGGCAAACTTTGTGGCCCAAGGGCCACATCTGGGTATGGAAATTGTATGGCGGGCCATGAATGCTCACAATATTGGGGGTTGGGGTGTGGCTGGGGGTGCAGGCTCTGGGGTGGGGCCAGAAATTAGGAGTTCAGGGTGCAGGAGGGGGCTCCAGGCTGGGTGAGGGGGCTAGGGTGTGGGAGGGCTCCATCTGGGGGGGCAGATTCTGGGGTGGGGCTGGGGATGAGGGGTTGGGGGTGCAGGAGGGTTCTCCAGACTGGGCCAAGGGGTTTGGAGGGTGGGAGGGGGATCAGGGCTGGGGCAGGGGTTTGGGGTGCAAGCTCTGGGTGGCACTTAGCTCAAGCAGCTCCCAGAAGCAGCGGCATGTCCCCCCTCCGGCTCCTACATGGATGCACACAGCCAGGTGGCTCTGTATGCTGCCCTGCCCTCTGGCGCTTGGGGCAGGGGCAGTGTACAAAGCCCCCTGGCTGCCCCTACACGTAGGAGACGGAGGGGGGACATGCTGCTGCTTCCGGGAGCCACGCGGAGTGGGGCAAGCCCCTGACCCCGCTCTCTGGCTGGAGCGCCGAAGCAGAACAAGTCCCGGATCCCGCTCCCTGGCAGGAGCTCGAGGACTGGATTAAAACATCTGGAGGGCTGGATGCGGCCCCCGGACCATAGTTTGCCCACCCCTGGTTTAAGAGATTTCACCACTAAGAAAGGTCTCCTGCTTTTTAGCCTATATCTTCCTTTTCTTAGTCTTGTCCCCTAGTACCACCCTAAAATAAAAAAAACCCTCTCCTTCTGCCATTCAGATATTGGTAGACTATTCTTATAATACAAGAACAATGGATTGCTGAGTCTAAGCTCTTAATGGGGTTTTAAAACAGTGTAGGGGGGATTTTCAAAAGCACTTGGCATTGGCCACTGACATCAGTGGGAGGAGAGCAGGCCAGCTTTTGAGCATTGAGTGCTTCTGAAACCCCTCCCAGCAAGGAGTGGAATTAGCCTACGGGGATGCGGGATTCTGAACCTGACCTGCTAACTCGTGTGAAGACTCCGAACTGCCTTTTTACTAGGATTTTCTCTTGCGTTAGATAATGTGATTTAAGAACACCCCTTTTCCCCAGTGAAGCCATGGCCTTAGACATTTAGATAGATAATGAGAACATCCAAAGTTGCAGAGAGTATTAAGACATTTTATGCATATAAACACTTGAACGTATGTCCTGAAACGTATCACTGACACATGGGATTTAGGAAGAGATTTTCTGAGGGCAAGTTGTTCCTTAATTATCCAACTATGGGGTTTCTTTCACCTTCTCCCGAGACATGTGGTATTGGCCTCCATCAAACAAGATGCTGAGCAGTAGATCAATATTGCTCAGGGAATCAATATGCCCCATTCAGAGCCATCCCTTGGGTAGGGCAAATCGGAGCAGCCGCCCTGGGCCCCACGCTTTGATAAAAATTGGGACTGTCTCGATATCTAGCCCTTTGTCCTGTGACCCAACCGATGTACGATTGGTCCTGATATTTGTCCCGATATTCAAGTGAGGAGGTGGGCGGCGAGATGAGGCAGGAGGGCAAGCGGGATGAGGAGGCAAACGGGAAGGCAAGTGGCAGGCGGGAGGGGGTGAGGAGGCGAGCAGGCAGACGGCGAGGAGGAGAGTGGTGGGCAGACGTTGGGGGGGAACAGGACCGGACGGACACTGAGGAGACTAGCAGGGTTGGGAGAGCAGTGAGGAGGAGAGCAGCGGGCGGGCCGGCACAGGGCATGAGGAGGTGAGCAGCGGCTGGGCAGATGGCAAAGAGACTAGCGGGAGGCTAATTTGTCCTGTTCCCCCCCACCGCCCCCAAAAGGGACAGCATTCTCTTTCTTGCACCAGCCGAACTTTGTGGACTTTGTTGTGTACTGGGGTTGCTCAGCATCTATGAAATCAGTCCTAAGTACAGATGTAGGCACCTAACTTTAGACCGTTGGTCTGCTTCAATGTCAGTTTCTCTTACCATGTGCCCTGCCTTCATTGTCTTCAAGGAAAGCTATATTTCAATTCTTTTAACTTTTCCTGACCATTCAACCCCTCCATCCCTTTCCATTCCTCTCTGAATTCCCTCTGGTTCATCAGAATCTTTCTACTATTGAAACGACTACAAATGAACACAAACTCTTCCAGTTGTGATCTCTCCAAAGCAATTCAGATGTGTGTGTGGGCCACGTAGAACATTTACCTAGTTTTGCCTCTATTATTAAATCTTTGGCTAGAAAAATCACACACACACACACACTTTCTGAATGGCCTGAACTTCCTCTTGAAAGAAATCTAGAATGGAGATAGAACAAACTAAACTGTACTGTTAAACTATTCTAACTCTGAGCACCTACACAATCCATGTCATCTAGCCCTCTGTACAAGTGCTTACCTCCATCCAGTCAATAAATACTGCTACATCCTTTCCCACCAGTTTAGTGTAGGCAGCAGATACTGGATAATGCTGCTGGGCACGGCTTAGCCAATCTACAACGACGACATTAGAGTCAGGTTCTCTCTTATACAGAGCATCCACCAGCTTTGGGACCCAGCTCTCATACATTCCAGTTACCTGAAAAGAGATGTCGCATTATTATTTGTATTGCAGTAACACCCAGAAGCCTCGGTTGAGATTGGAGCCTCACTGGGTTAGATGCTGCACGGACACATCGTGAGAGAGAGTCACTGCCCGCCCCCACCAGATGCTGAAGGAGCCATACAATGGGGAAAGTAAAACCTTTTTTACTGTAAACATACTTCTGTCATGGGCTCAAGTTTCAGTAATGCATTTCACTGTATGGCACTGAAATGTACCAGGCTTATGCAGCAGTTCTGCAGAAATGAACCTAGGGATTACAGTGGATGAGAAGCTGGATATGAGTCAGCAGTGTGCCCTTGTTGCCAAGAAGGCTAACGGCATATTGGCCTGTATTAGCAGGAGCATTGCCAGCAGATCCAGGGAAGTGATTATTCCCCTCTATTTGGCACCGGTGAGTCTACACCTGGAGTATTGCGTCCAGTTTTGGTCCCTCCACTACAGAAGGGATGCAGACAAATTGGAGAGAGTCCAGTGGAGGGCAATGAAAATGATCAGGGGGCTGGGGCACATGACTTACGAGGAGAGGCTGGGGGAACTGGGGTTATTTAGTCTGAAGAAGAGAAGAGTGAGGGGAGATTTGACAGCAGCCTTCAACTACCTGAAGTGGGGGTTCCCAAAGAGGATGGAGCTCGGCTGTTCTCAGTGGTGGCAGATGACAGAAGCAGCAGCAATGGTCTCAAGTTGCAGTGGGGGAGGTCTAGGTTGGATATTAGGAAAAACTATTTCACTAGGAGGGTGGTGAAGCACTGGAATGGGTTACCTAGGGAGGTGGTGGAATCTCCTTTTTTGGAGGTTTTTAAGGCCTGGCTTGACAAAGCCCTGGCTGGGATGATTTAGTTGGCGTTGGTCCTGCTTTGAGCAGGGGGCTGGACTAGATGACCTCCTGAGGTCTCTTCCAGCCCTAATCTTCTATGCTTCTAAGTAACTCACTGCAGGGCTGGACACTGCAATTGCTCGTTGTCTGTGGAGCTCCCACTGACAACAATAGGAGTTCTGGGTACAGCTCAGCTCCGGGAGAAGTTTTCTCTTACCGTCCATCCATGGATCACCACAAAGGTTTTACTGGTATGGTTGAAGTTGCATCGTGCCACGGTGTCTTCTTGACCAGGGACCAAGTAGCAGATGTCATCATCAGGTTCGTCAGCTGTCCTTAGAGAAAATTTGCTCTCGATCCCCTCAAAGTCTCTCTTTGTTTCTCTGGTGCTTCCTATAGTGGAGGCAGCATTTTGGGAACAGGTATTAAAACAGGTTCAGGAAGATGCATAATAAAAAAAACCAAGCATTTTGATAGTCACAGATCTAAAGAGGTCAGAAGACAAGGTAAAATCAATTTCATCCTGCTCTAAGGCCCATTTCCCTGCCAGAATAAGGACAGTAAAATCTGGCCAATTGTAGGAGTATGTTTATTTTAGGCGTTTATTTTAATCTGGTAATGGAAAAGATATAAAACTGGTGCATCTGAAAAGCAATTCGCACTGCATTGTGGAAAAATACCCAAGTGTTTCAAATTAGGGGGTTGGGGAAGAGGGAGAAATCACTGATAAGCTTCATATTATTGAGGTATCTTCCCCATAATTTCAGCTTTAATGAAAATCACTTAAGCAATAACAAACAGATTCTTCAGTAATTCATTAGTAGCAGCAAACTCATCCCTGCTTTTATGCAATGTGGGTGTCTAGGTTTGTTCTGACTAAAAAAAAAAAGCAAGTGGGAAGGTCAAAAGCCAGCCTTGGGGATTAAAACTGAGCTAACAAAACAGAAGCCCATGTTTCAAAGGCAATATTGCGTCAGACAATCTGATAATCAACTTTCTAAGAAAAGCTGCTCTCTCTCCATCCTAGTGAAGGAGAAAGGGCATATTAGTAATGACACTGCATGTGGTATGCTATGCCTGCAATGAGCAGTTCTTCCTTGGAGAAATTTCTCTGCTTTCAAAATAAACATATAAATTGCTTTTCATTTTTATGACAAGAGGAAGGAAGAGAGTGGTTTCACACTCAGTGCAGTATAAAAAGTATACACTTTTATAATAGTAATTTCCTCCGTTGTTTGGAATACGCTCCTAAAAACTGGAAACCAATATTTCTCCCCCTTTTTAGGCCCTGATGTATCCAGGCCATCCTTACTCTCAGCAAAGTACTTCAGCTTGTGATTAACTACAGGCTTTGCTGAACGGAGATGTATGTAGATGTGCATAAATGCTTTGCTGAACTGGGGCCTTAGTTGGCAGATTTCCTTTTAACAAGTACTGATTTCTCCTCTTCTCAACCCAGCAAAAGCCAGTACTTCTCAGTTCTGTTTACCAGTTTGTTTATTGGCACCATTTGCGGCAGGATTTCACAGAGTTCTGGGAATATAATCAGTAGTGAGCTGGAGCCGGTTCGCACTGGTTCATGCGAACCGGTTGTTAAATTTTGCAGCCGGTTTAGAACCAGTTGTTAAAGGGGTGGGCAAACTCCTGTCCTGTCCATCCGTCCTGTCTGTCCCACCTGAGCTCTTGGTTGGTGAGGCTCCCCTGTGAATTTTTACTCATCTGATGGCACTGCGCGCCTTCAGTGGCAGGTTCTTCACTCGCTCCGGGCCTTCGGCGGCACTTCAGCAGTGGGTCCTTCAGTGCTGCCGAAGACCCGGAGCGTCTGAAGGAACCGGTTCTTCAGCTTCTGGCAGCTCATCACTAAATATAATCATTAAATGCTCAGACCCAGAGCAGGGAACACAAAGATACAAAGTATGGCATTTTTACAAGACACACACAAATAATAGCCATTTTTGCTTGATTTTTTTCCATGACAAAAAGTTGATTTTCTGGAAGGAAGATGTTAAGAATGAGAGAATATTTCCTGCCTGGTATCTATATTTTTCAATACTGTCATTCTGTAAATTTCATGTATTATATATATATATCTTCATTGATTTAAAACCCAACCTTTTGTGTTCAGTTAAATTGCCTTATTCAGCAAGGTAATTAAGCAAGTGCCTAACTTTAAGCACTTGAGTAGATGCACTGAAGTTAATGGGATTCCTTACGTGCTTAAAGTTACACCTGTGCTTAAATTACCTTCTTGAACTGAGGCCTAAACTGTTAGTATTTGCATGTGCCCTGAAGTCCTGGAAACAAAACACTGCTGTTACTGTGAGTGTTAGCATCCAGCATCACAAATTAACAGTGATACAGCAATATCAGCTATACACACAAAAGCACTTTCATGCCAATAGAACTGTCTACACTAGGGCATTTGTATACTGGCAATAAAGAAAGAAAGAAAAGTCACACCCCCTAACTGACATTGCAATGCCAGTAAAAGTTTCTAGTGTAGACCTGGCTTTTATCTATTCCTTATAAATTACCCCCTTTGGGGATTTCCTTCCCCCCCTCCCCACCATGTACAACCCATTCAGAACTTCTCACTCTCACCACAAATATTAATTATCTCTTCAATCCATTACCTTCTTTCTGAAAAACAGTCTGAGTGTAACTAGGATCATTTTTCTTCCACCCAGAAAAAGAAAGCCCTGGAGGCTGACTAGTTCTTAGTTAAACATCAAACTGTTTAACTTTCCACTCACTGATGACTCAATAAAGTCTTAAAAAGGAATAAAAGCAGCTTTCAACTATGAAATGCATAGAACCTCATAAAGACTTTGCATATGTAAGTTCCTTTTTCATACAGGAAGACAAACAAGAATACTCCACCTGCATTCCCTTTATACTATTTTCTTTGTATTTAGCTATTACATGGCAATTCCCCACTGCATTAAAACTATTTGATAATCATCCAAAATATAGACTAAACTGGCATCTGCTTAATAGTGTGTCCATTCCAATACATAGGCTATTATTTCTGAGTAGCTGGGAGTATACCCTCTAAAAGATATTTTATATAAGATATTACCTCATCCACCTTCTCTCTAATATGCTGGGGCTGACACAGCTACAACACTGTAGGAAATAGACCCTCTAGTTTGTAATAACTTAACTCCCAGGGATGCTCTTACGTTGAAGTGTAGGTGATTATTAACGAGAAGAGCTTGCATTTCTATAGCACCTTTCACTGGAGGAGCTCAAAGTGCTTTACAAATATTCATTAACTCAGCCTCATAAAACACCTTTATACATAGGGACCATTTCATCCACCACTGAAATGCAGTCACCTCTGCGGCCACATCAATCATGTAACCACGCAAAGCCACAAGCCATTGGTTAGAGGAGGTGAAGGTGGTTACTGTGTCCAGCTGAAATCGCAGGGGAGAGCTAGGAGGTCAAAATGAATAGGATACATCTAGACTGCCAGGATTAGCACCCCTATACTTACAATAAGTGCCACGGACTCTTCAGTGGCCACAAATGGTCAGGGATTCAGCTGAAGGGCAGCATCTCCAGCAGCAAAGTACACCAGGTAGTTACTTACTCAGAGTACATTATGTATATGCGAGTCACCAATAATTACTTCCTGCTGTTCTGAGGTGTTCATTGGAGGTCTTCCTCAAGTTCTGTCCTGACCTCCCATTGGCATGCCAAATCTGATTAGATCACAGAATAAGATGATTTGGCTGCATCTCACATCTTAAAACTAGAATTCACTACAATTACAATTCTTTCCCCCTTCTATTTAGAATCTGCAATTTCAGTGGGGGGTGTGTGTGTGTGTGTTTGTACGTACACATTCATTCGTATACATATCTCACACACACTGAATATAGGCTGCAAAGGTCCTCAAGAGGTCATCTAGTCCCTCACCCCATTCTGAGACAGGACCAAGTATATCTAGACCATCTCTGACAGGTGTTTGTCTAACTTATCCTTAAAAACCTCCAATGAAGGGGATTCCCCAACCTTCCTTGGTGACCTATTCCAGTACTTAACTACCCTTATAGTTAGGAAAATCTTTCCTAATATCTAACCTAGATCTCCCTGTGAACTGTGCTTACATACATGTGGACTACATACTGCTTTAAAATAACAAAGAGGTTCTATGGGCTAAAAGTAGGCCCACCTAAGACACATTATTAAACAGCCATGTACAGCCACTCAGAAAACTAAAATTTGCCAGTTCAGTTTGTACCCCTGTTCAAAGTATAAATCATAGAATCATAGAATATCAGGGTTGGAAGGGACCCCAGAAGGTCATCTAGTCCAACCCCCTGCTCAAAGCAGGACCAAATTCCCAGTTAAATCATCCCAGCCAGGGCTTTGTCAAGCCTGACCTTAAAAACCTCTAAGGAAGGAGATTCTACCACCTCCCTAGGTAACGCATTCCAGTGTTTCACCACCCTCTTAGTGAAAAAGTTTTTCCTAATATCCAATCTAAACCTCCCCCAAATGCAATGTCTTTTGTTGTACCAGCACAAATTAGTTCAAATAATACTACCTTTTCCTGAAGGCATAATGATTGTAGCGACCATAATGAGAAGAAAATCTCATCACACAACTTTAGTTTAATATTTGTAAAGTAGCTGAAAGGAAATTCTGATGCAGGGTTTTAACCGTTGAGTTCTTACATAGAGCCAAAGAAATGTAGGGTTGTCTATACACAAACTCATGTCAGTTTAACTAAAGGTGAGTTTTAAAAACAATTTAGTGAAACTGCTGCATCCCCCCTCTAATCATTTATTGGTTTAAAATGGCTTGTATTAATTTAGCTGAATTTGGCACTGAATGGACATAAGCTAAAATTGATAGAAGTCAGGTTTCAATCAAATGAAGAATATCCACACAGAGGTTTTCAACTAATCTTAGGTAAGATGGTGCAACTTTGTGTTTAGACAAAGCCTCAGAGAATGTGACTTAAGTGCTCTTTAAAAGCAAAATTATTCCTTTTTAAAAATTAGTATTTGCTCTGGTCCTGATTCAGCAAGGTACGAAAGCACGTATGTTGCTTTAAGCACATGAATAATATCATTGTAGTCAGTGTTGCAGTACCTTTCAGATGCATACTTTTAAATACAAAGTATAATTTTCTGGCCTTTGTCATCTCTGTAGGGATGATGCACTATAAAGAAATTCCATTTTCTTGCCATGAAATTCACTCTGGCTTTTTTATTGTACACATTTTAACCATAATATTTGTCTGGGAGCCAGTCAAAATAATGCAATCTACAATGCTTGGCTTATTTTATTTTTGTAATTGAAGGGAGTAGAAGTGTTATGAGTAATAGGCCAAGTACAGACTCTGCTCTGAAAGAACTTGCTTTTCTGATCCTGCCCTAGCTATGTTGCCCATTCTCGCGATTTCATCCCAAGTCTCACAGTATTTGGTGTTTTTCTTAAAGCCCTGGTGCTGGAATCAGGAGGCGACAAGAGAATCTTCACCTTCCTTTTGTTAAAAAGGAAACTTTTCTAGCCCTCTTGGTTGGGAGCGTGGCGGGAAGGGGGCGGGAAATCTATAAGTGAAACAAGTGTGCCCATAAGTACCCATAAGCAAAATAAATATTTATTTTTTTAAAAAAATCCTTGTGATTTTTAAGTCAATCTCATGATTTTTTGAGGCTTCACTTGTGATTTTTGACCACGTGATGTTGGCAGCGCTGCAGCTGTGAAAATCAGCAGGAACTCCAGTCCCGCTACGGCCTGATCCGTTGCCCACTGAAGCCAACGGAAAGACTCCCATTGACTTCTCTAGACATTGAAATGGCTCCTGACTCAAGTAGAAGGGTAGTATCAATAAGAGGAGAATCAAGCATTATGGACCCGATCCTGTTCCGACTGAAGTCAATGGCAAAATTACCATTGACTTCAATGGCAGCAAGACTGTGCCCTTCATTGAATTTATCGCTATTGTCAGGTGGGTTGAGAACTGAATTTTGAGCAAGTTGAACTACCCCATCTAGGTGCAGGATATAAAGTATCATAAGATCTAAATAATTATTCACTATGGATCAATGGATTTGAACTGTGGATTAAGGAAGGAATCTTGGATAAACAAGAATTTCATCATTTGTACACGGATGTGGAAATTCAAATTGTTAGATACATAAAAACATCATGGGATAGATCCTCGGCTGGCACAGCTCCATTGAAATCAACACACACATGCTCAAATATTTACACAAACAACAGTGAGAGTTCTGTTGAGATAACTAGTCCTACAGCTGATAAAGCGCAATAGAACATCACGTATCAGTCACCTTGAATACCCCACCAAGCTTCTTATATTAGCCCATGTTCCCTAACAAAGTAAAGTTTTGTAACTCAGACAAGTGAAATGCTTTTGCAAGGGCTAAATTACAGAAACAATCAATCTTGATTTGATTTGAGTGGTTTAAACAATACAATAAAATCACACTGTTCGTTACAACTCCACAACACAACCCATAAAGCAGGCTATTGTTTAACTACTCTGTCGAAGAGCTCCAACTTAGTTTGTTCATCCCACACGTGAGGAAAGAACTCCGTGGCCTTAATCCTGCAATAAATGTTACATGGGCTAACTGCTGCACTTGCATAGAGCTCCCTTGGACTCAGCAGGACTCCACGTGGGCACAAATGTCGGCACACATGCTGGCTCCAAGCCTGAGTCATTCCCTGCGGAATGACTGCGTCCCTCAAGTGCATTTGGTATGCTTGTAAAATGATACACTGGGAGTACTTTCCCATCCTTTAGACGCCCTGGAGCATCTCTCCTACATTTTAGGACCGTCCTCAAAGCTCAGTGGTCCTAGCATCCTAAAACACTGTAAAGAATCACTCTTTAAAACAGTGTTAAGATGATAAAGTGCAGCTGTGGGCCGACTTCTACAATAATAAATACAAGGTCCCTTTTGATAATGATGCCCAAGGAGTATATGTACAGGCCAGTTTCCCAAATAGGAGATTTTCTCACACATTATAAATCCAGCAGGATCCTATGATTGCACTATGCTGTTAGTTCTCCAATATACCCTCTCAGAAGTGCCAAAGATTCTGTTGGAAAGTTGTTACAGTAGCAGCTCGGGCAGAGCTATCCCAAACACAGCATTTACAAGGAATATTAAAAGCTGGGGGCCAAATTTTTAATCGTTTACACTAATGTAAACTGGTGTAACTCCTTTGATTTAGATGGAATTACTCCAGATTTACACTGGTTAAACTGAGAATTTAGCCCTATAAATATAATCTTCCTCTGATTATACCGTGCCCTGTTTATTAAGGATTCAGACGTTGTTTCCTGCGGCCCAGATCCTGCTTTCCCCTGCTCCTAAAACACCCATTGACTTCAGTGAGAGTTTATGGCATGGCTAGATCTGAGATGTTCTTACAGGTGGGTCCCACATCATCTATTATTAGGGAGAACTAACACATTAAGTAGAAAGGCTTCAAAGCAAGGAATGAAAACGACGTTTATAAGTTTGCTCTGGGAGGGAAGAGAATTCTCATTTTATGCCACTAAACTATTATTGTGATGGGTGCTCTAGAATTACCATTGATAGAATAAGATTAGATTCAAGGTGAGAATCTATTCCTTTCACTGTGGCCTAGGATGATCATATGTCATGTTTCGGCCGGGACAGTCCCTTTTTTATGCCCTGTTCCGGCCGTCCCGACTTTTTTGGCAAAAGCGGGCATTTGTCCTGTTTGCTCTTGCCAACCTGATCGGCGGGTGGGAGATGTGTGGGAAGGCTCAGGCCAGCTATAAGAAAAATAATGAGAAAAAAAATGTAGACCCAGCTCCTCAAAGGCAGTTAGGCATCTAAGTACCTCTAAGAATCTGGGCCATAGTTAGTTACCATCTTAGCTTCACTCGGTGGTTTGCAACAGATGTGTCCAAACTTTTTTCTAACTGCGCAGACTTTTAAAAACATTAGTCTCTCTCCCGCCTTTGATGAAAAGTCGGTTGAAAGTTTCTTTGTTGAAAGTGTATTAGTTTTGTGGATTAGCAAAGTGAAAATTAGTGAAAGTCGACTATTCTCTAGGTGATATATTCCTCTATGCCATGCTCGGTGTGTGCTCTATATGCATATCCACTGTGGGATTAGAATATTCATCTTCAAACTTGACTCTAATTGCTTCATCTTCTTGAAAGGCATTTGTTACAACACCAACCCATGTTGCCACTTGGTTTTGTGTTTACATGAAGGCTCTATTGTGCAACTGGGCAGGCCACTTGACCCACCAAAATAAACAGTACACGCAAGTAGGGCCCGGCTCCTGTGCGGTACCCAGCTCCGACTGCCACCCAGGAGATGCCGTCCTCACTAGCGGGGCAATCAGATGCCACCTTGCTCATGACAAAAAATAACCCAGTCCCCGCGGCTTGTTCCCTGGAGGCGTCTCGCTGCAGTCAGTACCCGCACCTCAAGGATGGGGAAGCCACTTGGGGCCAGCAGCCAGGTGCCCTGCCCGGGCTGGGGGCCTGACCCCCGTCTCCCCGGGGCAGAGCAGGCGGGACCCCAGCGCCACCAGGGACGTGCCGGGCGGGCCGGAGAGCGCGGCGCCGGCGGCTCGGCTCGGCTCGGCTCGGCAGCCCCCGGGACGAGGAGCGGTGAGGGGCAGCCCGGGGCCCGCCGGCAGCGTGGGGCGGGCAGGAGCGGAGCAGCCCGCAGGGACTCCCCGCCCGGCCCCGCGCCCCGGTGACCTTGGCCCGCGTGCCGGGCATTCCAGCGCCCCGCCCCGCCCCCGGCGCGCGCCCCGCCCCGCACGCGCCCCCGGCGCGCCCCCCGCCCCGCCCCGCCCCGCACGCGCCCCCGGCGCGCCCCCCGCCCCGCCCCCCGGCGCGCCCGGCCTCGCAGCCGGCTGGGGACGGGGGCGACCGGCCCCCTGCGAGCCCCGGGCCCCTCTTCTTCGGCCCCCACCGCCGTGCGTGACCCGCCCCACAGCCGCCCCCTGTCTGCCCTACAACCTCCCCTGTGCCTGCCCCACAGCCTCCTCTGTGCACGGCCCCAGCCCCCTCCCGCCTGCCCCACACCCTCCTCTGTGCATGGCTCCAGCCCCTTCCTGGGGCCTGCCCCCCAACCATCCCATCCATGCCCCCAGCCCCCTCCTGCCTGCCCCACAGTCTCCCCCAAACAACCTCCCGCCTGCCCCACACCCTCCTCTGTGCATGGCCCCAGCCCCCTCCCCCTCCCGCCTGCCCCACAGCCTCCCCCCAAACAACCTCCCGCCTGCCCCACACCCTCCTCTGTGCATGGCCCCAGCCCCCTCCTGTCTGCCCCACACCCTCCTCTGTGCATGGCTCCAGCCCCTTCCTGGGGTCTGCCCCCCAACCATCCCATCCATGCCCCCAGCCCCCTCCTGCCTGCCCCACAGTCTCCCCCAAACAACCTCCCGCCTGCCCCGCACCCTCCTCTGTGCACGGCCCCAGCCCCCTCCCGCCTGCCCCACAGCCTCCCCCAGACAACCTCCCGCCTGCCCCACACCCTCCTCTGTGCACGGCCCCAGCCCCCTCCTGTCTGCCCCACACCCTCCTCTGTGCATGGCTCCAGCCCCTTCCTGGGGCCTGCCCCCCAACCATCCCATCCATGC
This sequence comes from Lepidochelys olivacea, assembly GCF_965140295.1. Lineage (NCBI taxonomy): Eukaryota > Metazoa > Chordata > Testudines > Cheloniidae > Lepidochelys > Lepidochelys olivacea. Next base: position 132,890,522 of record NC_140415.1, read on the forward strand.
CCCCAGCCCCCTCCTGCCTGCCCCACAGTCTCCCCCAAACAACCTCCCACCTGCCCCACACCCTCCTCTGTGCGTGCCCCCAGCCCCCTCCTGCCTGCCCCACAAAAACCTTCCCTGTGTCTCCCCCAAACAGCCTCCTATCTGCCCCACACCCTCCTCTGTGCATGCCTCCTGCCCGCTCTACAACTTCCCCCATGTATGCCCCACGCATCTCCCCTGTGCATGCCCCGATGCCTCTTTTCCTTCCTGTGCATCCACCCAACGTCACCCTGCATCTCACTAGTCATATCCCTGGGCGCCACCATGCACGCCCCCAACACTGCTTCTCTTTCTGACATGCACATCCCCAACAGCCACCTGTACATGGCCCCATCACCTCAGTCTGGTCTCCCCCATGCATGCTCTGATACCCACCTGTGCACGTCCCCAGCAGCCCCCCTTTCCCCTGTGCACATCCCCAGCACCCCCCATCCCTTTAGTATAAGGTCACAAACAGAAGTTCAGTTGATGTTTGCAAAAGCGATATTGTCTTGCAGCTTCTAGTGCTTCTCCCACTCCAAGGACTCAGACTTACTTGGGACAGTGGCTTGTGTCGTGGCAGTAGCTGTGCAGAGAGCAGCGAGGTAGTGGATCCACAGGCCCAGGGCTGCCAGCAATGCTCCCCTTGCCATCACTGGAGAGGTCTCCCTTTTCCAGTGTCCAGAGGAAATCAAGTGAGTGCAGTTTGTGCAGCCTGCAGCTCCGTGCAAAGTTTCCCTAAAGTTAAGTGCAAAAAGTGCCAGCAGGTCTCCTGGAGTAGGAGGGACCCTTTTCTGTCACTGCTTCAGGCTCCTTATGTGAATGGAAATATGCAAATAACCCTCACCACCTATTGGCTATAAAATCATAAGTGAGGGCGGAGGAGGGGCCCCATGCTCAGTTCCAAATACCAGCACTCAGTCTCTCCCTGCAAGAAGATGGGAAGCATGAGCGTCCTTACAGAGCTGGAGTTCAGCTGCAGTTTGCTCTGCCTTTGCTTAAGCAGTTTGCTGAGGAGTCTCCTGCACGAGGAGCAGTGGCTGATGATTACTCCTCCGGCACATTTATTTTGTAAACCCAGATCCTCTAATTGAGCTCTTCTGTCAGCTAGGGAGCCCAGTTTTAAAAACCTTTACAGAAGGATCCTCCAATTTAGGCATGCACTTCTGGAAAGCACTCAGTACAGCATAAGAATCTATATAGAATTAGGGCTTGTCTACACTTGAGTTAATTTGGATTAATAATGCCTGATTAATGCCATATGTGGACATTCTTATTCTGGAACAAGAGTGCTGTGTTCCTGTCGCATAATCCACTTCCAAAGCCTTTTCAAATAGCTATTCCTGAATAACTCCATGCGTAGGTAAGCCCTTAAACACGCAAAACTGAATGAAAAGAACATTAAGGTTGCAAAGTCAAGGACTCATAAGTTAGGAAATGTTAAAATTGAGGTTGCCTGTGAAACCGTTGTTCAACCTCCTTGCGTGTATGCATTATGATGCAGTCTTTAATTACATAATCACATACTCTTTTTTTCCCCCCCAAGATGCCGGACTCATTCAATGCACGGGCTGGACCTTGCTCTGAGTATGAGTGAAGGCCAATGCTGGCATTTCCTAACTTCTGAGTGCTTGAGTTTGCAACCTTAAATATAGGGGGTTTGTGTGTAATTTCCTAGGTTTAAAAAGCAAACTGGGAAAACAGAAGTCCCATCATGTGGGACCATTTTGATACCCACTTGACCCACCAGCAGGATTGGAATCTTTAGATCCTCCGCACAGACCTCCACCCCTTGAGCTAAAAGAGTGACTGTAGAAGTAGGTTGTCACCCTCTGTGTGGGCCAGGCACCAGAGGGGAAAGTGACATGCTTTGCCAGTTGGTTTCAAGAGATATTTGCTGACAGAGGAGGACTGCTGGGACTCCGGAACCTTGGATTCCATTTTGGGTTCCAAACGAGAGTGTTCTCTCATGAACACAGACTCCCTTTCTTGAAGCCTGGCAAATTTCTGTCCATGTCTCCTCCAGCTTTCCCTGGCTCCTCATTCCAATCTCATCTCCATCCCTGGCGCCCAGTACCAGTCTTCCCTAACGGCACATTGTCTCAATCTACTCCTTCTGCCCCCTCTTCTTGGTCCAGTTCTTGTCCCCTCAGCATTTCAGTCAAGCTCCCTTTTCCTAGTGATACTTTTGCATCCCTTTCCAGGGGTGCTGGAACAATTTTTATAGTGGGGGTGCTGAGAGCCATTGAACCAAATTGTAAACCCTGCATGTAATGGAAACCGTTCAAGCCAGAGGGTGCTTACCTAGTTCCAGCACCGATGTCCCTTTCTTGCCTCCATTCCTTGCCCCCTCTGCAATGAATGAGGGCTCTCCTCCAAGGCCTTAATGCTGCCTGGATGCCTTCAGGGGGAGCCCTGAGAACATAGGAGAGACTGTCTCCCTGCTCTCAGTTCCAGTGCCGGGCACTAGAGCAGCCTGCAACAGCAATTGCAAGGAAAATCCTGCTCAGTCCCTGCAGTCCTCGGCTGCAGCATGTTCACTGTGGACAGCATCTTTGGAGAATTTAGCTGTTAAGCTCCAAATAGGCTTTACCAAGTATGTGCAAACTGAGATTTTTTCAAAGGCTTACATAAGGTGACCAAATTTGAGTGGCATTTAACGGGAACAACCAAAGGCGCATCCCTGGCACCAGAGTGACCGCTCTGCCAAATTTCAAGTCCCTGCTGTAAAGCAAGGAGGTGCTAGAGCTTCTCAGCAAAACAATTGTAAGATGATTATTTTTTGTAATATGGGCAAAACAACATATTTGTCCCTCATCTAATTCTTGCAAAGAGCTGAACTGTTTTAGATACAACTTTCCCCCGCCAAAAAACGTCAGCCTGAGGCAGATATCTGGCATAGAACGTTTCAGCCCAAATGGTAAAGCTTGGCAAAACGATAAGGAACTTAAAAAAAGCTGTTCTCATGGAAAACATCAGGCAGTCATCCGACAGGTGGTGCTACCAGCTACATCTAAAACAGAGAGCTTGTCTGATGGACACCTACCTCTTCTCACATCTGGGACTCCAGCAATTACTTGTGTTGTAAAGGAAGGTGTTTAATATATTTTAGCTGCCTTTTAATGTGATTTAGCAAATAGAAATGAGGAGGCGGAGCCAGTACCGCATAATGAGCCAGCTCTTTATAGATCATCAGCAAGTGTTGGACAGACAAGCACCAATCTCCAGAACAGAATTAGTACTGGGGCTCTCTGGTTTTTGCACTCACTCGCTTGCACATCTTGTAAATACCAGCTGCGCGGGGTAGGATGTCGCTCCTCAAACTTGAGTACAATCAAGTGTGTTACCAAGAAATTGTTACTGGAATCAATTTCTCCCTTTTTCTGCAGCCCCTCCAATGCCATACAAAATCCCCTCCTGCTTATGAAATTCAAGGGGGAAGAATACCAGCTTCTTGTAACTTGAACAAATGAGTCACCCAATTACAAGAAAATCTGAGATATGTGGGATGTGATAAAGGAAGAATGAATCCCTTAACTCTAATGGTTTGCAGTTGTGCTCTTCTCAGTGTGTACGTTTCCCAGTACTACCAAGTTTTCCTTTCAGCTGCAGATAATTGTCATCAGATTGAGAAGAATCTTCATATGTAGATCTAAATATACTCAGTCCAACTATTATTCAGATTTGAATCTTGGAACCTCTTAAAGTAAATAATGTTATGGGGGAAAGCATAGTTAAATCAATAAAACACAAACTGATTTATAGTACTGGCAAAGATAGAAATGGGTGGAAGGTAATAAAGTTCTCCAAAATATAGATAATGTTATTGCTAACAAGAAAAAAAAAGTTTAGTGGAATGGAATTTAGCAGACACTGGAGTTGCAAAATGATGCTGTTAATTGCGCCAAAAGACAATGTAGAAGGTTAACATCAAAACAAGCCAGCAGAAATGCCAAGGTTCCCAAAGACAAAAGGGTTGTATTCACCCCTCACTTTGGCGTAAGTACATTAACTCCAAAGCAGTACTCCTAATTTACACCACTGCAACCGAGGGGAGAATCAGATTCAAATATTTCACTTGTACTCTGATCTAGCAGGGACACTAACGGTGAAGTTTAAAAAATTGAGAAAAAGTAACACTCTCACTTTTTAATATTTTCACACTTTTCCAGGGGAAATATTTTGAAAGTGTCATAATGTGTTATCCCCCTGCTGCCCATTCATACACACACTTTCTCTCACTTTTTAACAAAACTTTCCCCCAACTTTTTCTACTGAGAAAAAGTAAATGAATAGAAGAAGTGTTTTTCTTCACTTTCTCCAGCTTTTTTCCTTTTTGTCCACTGGAAGAGGGGGTAGTTTAAAAAAAAAAGAAATGAAGAGAAAGTGGAATTTTCCCCCCACTATTTGAAGACAAAAGTTTCAATTTAAAAAATCAAAATTTTTCATTTTGAAATTTGTTCAAAAACATATATTTTATTGAAATTGATCTTTTTTCCTGAAAAATTTTTTTTAATGAAATTCCATTTTTTGGCTAAAAGATTTTTACCAGCCTAGTCCCTAGTTCTGTACCAAATTTGTTTTACTGCAACAGCATCATACAAATTTGATTTCTTAGAACAGAGTCTCCTGGCTCTGGGTCCTGCTTGCCAAGGAAAGAGGGACTGTAACCTTGTGATCTGCCCTGAGTAAGGAGCAACACATTGTTAGCCTGCCCCAGGAGCAAAGGAAGGGACTACATTATCATTCCATCCGTGTGGTCCTCTAGCTCTCTGCTTGATCCATGGGGAAAGTAATCTGCACCAGCCCTTTTCCTAGCACACACTACTTATCCTAAATTCTAGCTAAATTGGAGAGACTGGCAGATAATGAGGGGCAGAGCCACTCCCTGCCCACCTGTCAATAGGGGCAGTAGCAGCCCAGGAATCTATTTTCCCCCTTATACTCATGCTGCTACCTGCAGTATGGGGAACAATGACAAAGGAGTAATGTGGCTCCTTTTGTCCCCTTATTTCCCTGCATGCGTGATCTGACCCTTAGTAAATAGCTGCTGTAAAACTCAAATTAAATATTTTTCAAATTACTCCTGTGCTACAGTGCTGAGATTCTCCTTTTCTAGTCTCCCATTGCAGCCCACATCCTGCCTTTGTGATTGTCACCAATAAATACCTGCAACAGTTTCACTTCACTCTTCCTCACCCTCCTCCACACCCTCCACCGCCTTATTTTTAATGCTAAACGGGATCCTCTTGTTTATTCAAGCAAACAGAATTGGACAATAGACAGAAACTCTCCTCTGCACCAGTAAACTGCAGGCTTTGGGTTTAAAATAGCTTACACTGCGGTGTTGGTAACTGTGCTCTAATTAATAATCATGCTGCAGATACTGCCTGCCGGAGTTATCTAATCCTCCAGCCAGACACTGCTTTCAAAATGCAATGCAATAACACAGACATTGCTGATAGGGCTCCCTTCTGGAGGGGGTGGGGGGTGGGTGTGGAGGCCAAATCGCCTCTCCCATTGGTTGTTTTGCTGGTATGGTGATCAGGTGCTGATCCACTGAAGTTGAAGTCAGATGATAGATTCCTACCTTATTGCTGCAGTAGGTCAAAGATGCCACTGTTTGAAAACTTGTGCAAGGTTAGGAAAATATGCAAGAGAAAGAGAGAGGCAGGAGGGGTCTTTGTCTAAGTGATAGAATTTCATCCTAGCAGTTACAACGAGCTTCAAGTTTCTTCATCATGCCAGCAGGATCAGAGCTAGGGAACTGAGCCGGTTCCCACTCCGTTTTGTCTGCTTCCTATATTTATTAAACGCATAATTTTAGCAACGGGAACAGAGCCTCTGTGCTCTGGGTCCTGCTTGCCAATATGAATCCTTGCTTGCCAAGGAAAGAGGGAGTAGGATGAGCCAGAGCGGTGCGTGTGGGGAAATGTATTTATCATTTCTTTATTAAGAAACACCCCAGAAAGATGAGCCACATTCCCTTATCTTTGGGCTCTCCGGCTGGGGCCAGAAATCATGCACATTCTGCTTACCCTTTATTTTCCAGTAAAATTCTAACAGATGGTGAGTGGTGCATGCTGCAAGTCAGGCTGAATTTCAACTCCTAGTGTGTGTGTGTGTCCGTCCCTCCTCCCCCCACACACCTTTCTTTCAGGTGTCTGTGACTTTCTTGAAAAAGACCTCTTGGGCTGACATTTTCTATACTCGGACTCAGCTCAAAGGTGAGTTTTTAAAGATGTTTGGGACAAGTTGGCACAGCCATTTTGGAGTTATTCAAGCAGAAATAAAGCCTTTTTCGCCCCCCATGTTTTGAGTGGACATTTTGTGCTCATACAGAGCCAGAGAGGGACTTGCCTTAAAGCAGCTGTCCATGTTAGGGCTCCCTGCATCCCAGTTCAAGTACAAAGGGAACAGCAACATCTGCCTCTGCAATACTTCTTTACGAAACAGATGGTCAAGGTGAGACAGAGAGAGAAGAGTAGGTTGTGAACAGAACGTGCTCCACCCGCAAGCATTGGCTAGCAGAGCTGAGCCAGCAGCATTAGTTGAGGGAGAGAATTAAGCTGCAAGGAGGAGAGCATAGTGACACTTGGGAGGAATGTGGCTAGCGGACAGAGGACTAGGCTGCGGCACAGGAGACATGGCTTCTGTTTCTGGCTCTGCCTCTGGGTGTCCTTGGGCATGTCACTTTCCCTCTGTACATCAGTTTCCCCATCTGTAAAATGAAGCACTTTGAGATCTGCTCATGGAAAAGCATTTGATAATAGCTGGGTGCTCTTATTATGCTATTCCTTTTCTGGACCTCTTGCAACTCGGCATGATGATATGCCAACCCTTACTCAAGATTTAGAACTCGAGCTCAGTCTGGCCCACAGCGAAAACATGAATGAAGCCAGATATGTCCACCTTGTCTTGTAGCTCTCATTAAGACCTAAGGTTCAAGCAAAGATTGAATTAAATCAGCCAAGCAGTTTGAAAGCTATAATCATGGAAACAGGCAAGTTTTGCACTTGTTCAGTAGAATTTTTTCTGTCCAGTTTTATTATGAATATTATTATTGGGTGTCAGTTTTGATCACATAATGGGATCACTTAAAGTTACAGACCCTGCCCCAAAGAGATTGCTGTCCAAATTCAGAGATGATAGCAAATGAGGAATATACATAGACCATAGGGGAAGGGAAGAGGATGGACAAGAATTTCAGTAATAAGACTGCACGGTTTACTAAATTTATCCCAATTCAAAATACACATGATGGGAGCACTCATGTGTTCCTAACTTTAAAACTACTGACCGGATTCATTTCAGCCTATGCCAGGAGGACTACATGTACAATAAACAGTTTGCATCAAATGCATCCTTAAGATGGAAAAGAAATGTATCAAAAAATGTTTTTTTGTCATGAGGCTGTTCAGGAAGGGCATTTGAAGTAAGAGGTATGACTGTATGCTCTGCACTCTATTGGTAGAGAGTTCAGATTCAGGCATCTTTGTCATCACTCTGCAGTCACCAAATCTCTGGCAACTTTCACTTGATTTTTAAGTCGCCGAGAGCTCAGTTCTGCTACTGAGGGTTGTCAGTCATCTTGTAGAAGTGGCCGTGGTCTTAGGCTTATTTCATAGTGCCCAACTTTACCTTCTCCTGCATGTATACAGCTCCTATTGCATGCTTAAAGTCCATGGGAATTGTGCTCACGTGTCTAGGGGTCCGTCATTTGTGTTTATACATGAATCTGAAGCTGCGTAGATGGGAGGTTGATGAATGAAAATGGCTATTCTTGCAAATCTTCCTGTTTACTTAATATCCAGTGCAGTTAAGGTAATAACCGGCCCTGTGTTCATAAAGAGCCCATTCAAAGACTCACTAAGAGGCTTAGAATTCTGTGAAGCTCAAACTCCGGGAGCGAGTTAGATAATAGTCGTATTTGGGTAGTCTGGTTTGTGTGGCGGCTGATAACATTGTAACTAACCAAACTGTGACATAAATATGACTGAGGAAACAGGCAAATAGTTTGGTTTGTTTCAAATTATTATTCCTGGGGGGATTTCAAGAATTCTAGTTAGATAATCAGGGACACATGAGTTTGACTCTAGTTTTTCTGATGTCATAAGAATTCTGGGAAAGCTGCTTCGTAAGCAATCTAGGTTTTTGTTTTTAAAAAATATTTCCCCAAAGTTTTCCAGGATCATAATCTTTAATAAAGACAATGGAGCAGTTTTAATATTTATTACAGTGGCGCCTAGAGTCCCAACACCCCATTGTGATAGGGGTTGTACAAGAATATAACAAAAAAGATGGTCTCTGACCCAAAAATCTTAAGGAAATAAAAGCTGACTAAAGTGGGGAAAAAGCCTTTAGCTCTTGAACTGTTTCAAGGGGTGGGATATGCTGAAATTGCAGTGAGACAATTTGAAAGGGGTAGTGGTGGTGTTTTAATTTAGATGGAATAAATGGGCCCCAAGAGTGTTAAAATGACCCTGAAACTGACCAACATTAAACAGATTTAAGCAAGGTTCAGGGTTTGGTATTCAGAGACCTCAGCCTGCTTAATACCATGGCAAATACATTATTGTTTTTTAACCTTTTATTAAAGAAACAGAAATGAAGGAAAATAGTTAAAGCATTTGAAATATAAAGTATTAAGTGAGATTTGAGTGTTTTAACATCTCTTGTTCCTTTTCCCTTTAGCTAGAGAAAATTTTTAAAAAGAACCCCCCTTCCCCATTTGACAGTCTTTTAGATGGTACTAGGAAGTAAAAACTGTTGGTTTTTGTGGAAAAGAAAAAAAATTGTTGAACTGGACTGGAGCTGTCATTCTTGCTGCTGCTGTTCAAGTCTGATCCCATTTTCTAGAAGGGAGAACAATACATACACAAGAGAGGAGAGAAAAGAACTGCAAAGATAGAAAATGCAGCTTCTGTGTCTCTTGCTGATTTTTACTTGCAACCTCAGTGTTGGAAAAATACAGGCATACACGCCTTCTTATCAGCCACTCCAAGACCTGGCAACCTTCTACCAGCATCGGGCTGTTTTGGTCATTACTTTTCTTTGCATATTTTACAACACTGATGTAAGCCTGTGACCAGAGAGGCAGTCTTGGCTGGCTAAGCCAGATTCTGATTAGACAGAAGGTAAAAGGAGAGGGATAGGAAAGGGAAGAAATAAGGCAGGGAAGGAAAAGGACACAAAATGTTACGTCCCAGGTGATGCTTGGGAATTAGTCAAAGCAGGTGGAGGTAGCGATGTCATCTGGGTCTCTTCTTTTGGCCTGGCCTGGTCAGGACGTTTTTCAGGATCAAAGGCCCAGTGGTGTTATAGTAGAACCTAGGACCCAGTGGGGGTGGCAGTCATAATGGCTAATCTCATTCCTTCCCTTCTTTCAGTCAGCAATTGTTGCGTTCACTTCCCTCCTCATTTTTCCCCCAACGTCTTTTCTTTTAAAGACCCCAGAAGGGAGTGATGGGTGGAATCGCCTTATTATTTGGTTTACCAATTAGGCTTCATTTTTGCCACACCAATTTTGGTCCATTGATTTCTGCTCTCATATGTCCCTTGTTTACCAGGCATGATTTTAACACAGTTCTTGAATTATATAAGTGGCTCTTTTTTTTGTTTGTTTGTTTTCCTTTTGTACCTTTTTCCAATGTTTATTGTTGTCAGTTAGGATAACATTTTATAAACTTTTACTTACTTTTACAGTTGAGCTTACAATCAGGGTCAATTCGTAAACCCAGTTATTACCACAGAGGGTTCTTTCTACCAGCAGGAAAAGAACTAGGTCAGACCAGATGATCACGATGGTCCCTTCTGACCTTGAAATCTATCAGTCTAACCATCAAGCCGACATATACTTTGTAATTTACATCTCCATAAAAGGAGCAGGAAGGCAAAATGGCTTGGCTGCCATCCCTCGACCAGCCATTAAATTGTTCCCTCTGCAGATTGACAGAATTGGGAGTGAGAGAAAGAACAAACAAATATTTTAGTGTTGCTTCTAGCAACGCATGGATGCCAAATCTATCCTTTTCAGCGGTAGGAACCATCCGTTTCTGTTCTCGCAGAAGCAGCATCCTTAGGATTGAAAGGGGTTAAGATTAGAGGAGGAAACGGAAGAAATGCAAGAAATATTGTTGTCAATTGGCTCTCCTTCTGCAGCCAAACCTAAGAAAGGCAAATGTCTGTTAGCATCTTCAACAGAGGAAAGAACAAGATGAGCACCATGACAAGCAGTACAGGGGGCAGAGATGCTTGCCCATCGCCAGGCCATGGAGAACCACAATATCTGACTCCTCTCCAGTTTTGAGACCTCTGAGGGGTCAAGAAAGGCCAATTCCCCCAAGTGCTGCTGTGTGTAGCAGGAGTGTGCCATCCCTCCCACCCTCATGCCAGGTCAGCGGAGATGTTGAGAGAGGAGAGCCAGACTCAGCGTGGGAACCAGGCTTTTTCCCTGACGTCTATAGCAAAGAACTAAGGAAATTCCCAGCCCTAAACAACAAATGCACTAAGATGGAGTCCGGGTTGTAAATACAAGCTGATAACTCAAAGGGAAAACTATGACGGGTTAGAAATTTCCCCTCCAAGTTGGTTTCCGATGGAAAATTGAGTTTTTGATGGAACAATTTTTTTGTGTGTGAGAAAAGTGTCTGCATTTTGCAGACAATTTCGATATTTCATCAAAAATCCAAATGTCCAAAACCCCAAAGTGTTCAGTTTTTGGCTGAACTATTTCAGTTTCCCCCCAGAGAGGAATTTACTGCATAACAAATTGCAAAGGGAGCTACTGTACTGATTGTATTAGTCATGATCAGATTGAATTCCTCAACCTGCTGCTATTTTAATTAAAATGCACTTCCATCTGCTGCACTCGAGTGCCTGGGAATGGGGGGAAATCAGCTCCAGCTTTCTCTGAAATACGAAGTGCCTTGGCTACAAGAGTCTGGGTTTATAGCACCTGAATTATTGAGCCCAGGGCTAGGCAGAGGGAAAGATCAGGGAAAACTGGAGGCTGGCCAGAGAAGGGAAACAGAAATAGAGGGACTGAGTCATCAGGGGAGATGAAAAGAGCTCCAGGAAACAAGTCTAGCTTGACCAAGGGGCGCCTCAGGAGATGTGAGACAGGATAAGAGCCCAGGCCTTGGGTCGTAAACAAGAAGGGAGAAGAATTGTTTAGGGTGGAATGAGGGGCCATAACCAACTGTGAAGGGAAAGTGTTAAAGATGGGAAAATAGAAGCTGATTATCAGGTTAACGCCCTGACAGTGAGATCTGTTGAATCATCTCTCCCGTGGGACTGATGAGAGCACCATCACCTGGGATATTTCAATCTAGCCTGGACAAACCCTGGATAATGTACCTTGGAGAGCACGTGTGCATTGGCTCCTAGGAGAGTGTCAGGATGGGGCCTACTAGCTCTGTTCCAGCTCTGTAAGAACATAAGAGGGGCCATACTAGGCCAGACCATTGGGTCCATCTAGCCCAGTATCCTGTCTTCCGACAGTGGCCTTTGCCAGATGCTTCAGAGGGAATGAACAGAACAGGCCAATCATCAAGTGATCCATCTGCAGTGATCCACTCCCAGCTTCTTGCAGTCAGAGGCTAGGGGGACACCCAGAGCATGGGGTTGCATCCCTGACCATCTTGGCTAATAGCCATTGACAGACCTATCCTCCATCAACTTATCTAGTTCTTTTATGAACCCTGTTATAGTTTTGGCCTTGACAGCATCCCCTGGCAACGAGTTCCATAGGTTGACTCTGCATTGTGTGAAGAAGTACTTCTTTATGTTTGTTTCAAATCTGCTGCCTATTAATTTCATTGAGTGACCTCTGGTTCTTGTGTTATATGACAGGGTAAATAACACTTCCTTATTCACTTTCTCCACACCAGTCATGATTTTATAGACCTCTATCATATCACCCCTTAGTCCTCTCTTTTCCACATTGAAAAGTCCCAGTGTTTTTAATTTCTCCTCATACTGAAGCTTTTCCATACCCTGAATTAATTTTGTTGCCCTTCGCTGTACCTTTTACAATTCTAATAGATAATTTTTGAAATGGGATGAGAAGAACTGCACACAGTATTCAAGGTGTGTGTGAACCATTGATTTATAGAGTGGCATTATAATATTTTCCGTCTTATTAGCTAGCCGTTTCCGAATGATTCCCAACATTCTGTTCGCTTTTTTGACTGCTGCTGCACATTGAGTGGATGTTTTCAGAGAACTATCCACAACTCTAAGATCTCTTTCTTGAGTGGTAACAGCTAATTTAGACCCCATCATTTTATATGTATAGCTGGGATTATGTTTTCCAATGTGCATTACTTTGCATTTATCAACATTGAATTTCATCGGCCATTTTGTTGTCCAGTTACCCAGTTTTGTGAGATCCGTTAGTAACACTTTACAGTCTGCTTTGGACTTAATTACCTTCAGTGGTTTTGTGTCATCTGCAAATTTTGCCACCTCACTGTTTACCCCTTTTCCGAGATCATTTATGGATATGTTGAATAGCACTGGTCCCAGTACAGATCCCTGGTGGGGACACCATTTACCTCTTTCCATTCTGAAAACTGAGTGTTTATTCCTATCCTTTGTTTCCTTGTTTTAACCATGTAATGATCCATGAGAGGACTTTCCCTTTTATTCCATGACAGTTTACTTTGTTTAAGAGCCTTTGGTGAGGGACCTTGTTAAAGGTTTTCTGAAAGTCCAAGTACAGTATATCAACAGGATCGCCATTGTCCATATGTTTGTTGACCCCATCAAAGAATTCTAGTAGATTGGTAGGGCATGATTTCCCTTTACAGAAGCCATAAATCGTGTTCATCTATGTGTTTGATAATTCTGTTCATTACTATAGTTTCAATGAATTTGCCTGGTACTGAAGTTAGGCTTACCAGCCTGTAATTGCCAGAATCACCTCTGGAGACTTTTTAAAATATTCTGTCACATTAGCTATCCTCCAGTCATCTGGTACATAAGCTAATTTAAGTGCTAAGATACATACCAGTTAGTAGTTCTGCCATTTCATATCTGATTTCCTTCAGAACTGTTGGGTGAATCCCATCTGGTCCTGGTGACTTATTACTGTTTAATTTATCAGTTTGTTCCAAAACCTCCTCTACTGACACCTCAGTCTGGGACAGTTCCTCAGTTTTGTCGCTGGAAACAAATGGCTTAGGTGTGGGAATCTCCCTCACATCCTCTTCAGTGAAGGCTGATGCAAAGAATTCATTTCACTTCTCCACAAAGGCCTTATCATCCTTCAGTTCTCATTTACCACCTCGGCCGTCCAGTGGCCCCACTGATTGTTTGGCAGACTTCCTACTGCTCAGTGAAATTTGCTGATAGTTTTTGAGTCTTTGGCTAGTTTCTCTTTTAATTCCAATTTTTTTCTATCAGTTCTAACCATCTGCCAGTGCCCCCCTTGGAACTGCAGCAGTGAAGAGCCAACACGCCCTAAGACAAAATGAAATCTGCTGTCAGATGGCCCCTCTCCTAGTGGAATGAAGCCCGTTTTATAGTGATGGGTTAATTTGTGTGGCAACAAAATAAAACAACACTTCCTTGTAAAAGAAACTCACTGTCCATCCAGCTAAGTACTCAAGGGAACTGTATTGCTCCTCCCACAATTTCCTCCAAGTCTGTAAATGAATTTTAATGCTCATAAAAGTAAAGGACTAGTTGTTCTGGCCTGAGTGGCACCAGTGTGAGCTTCCTCCCTGCGATCAATCAGTCTGTGTCACCATGTGTGATGCTGTACAGCTCTGCCTACCTCCAGAGATCATGCTGTGCTTTCACATGTACTAAGCAATACCCTTTTCCACAAGGGTTGTGGCATTGGTTCAGAGAGCAACAGGTTTTAGAGCAAGCATAGTGCTTTAGCCTGTTCTACTGTCATTCTGCTGGTCTAAAAGTGTTTTGTAACCACAAATTAAGCCTCAAATGCTGCTGTGAGTTAGGTCAGGGATATCTACGGGTCACTCCACCCATTAGAGAAATGCAACCACCTCTGGTGTAGAACACAACACTACTTAGTAGTTTAGAGGAAGGAGAATATTGTCTCCAACTGAAACTGCAGGTGGAATTTATACAGGTAGAACCTCGATAAGAGGTGGACTCGGGAAGCCACTTGCAGGGTAGAACAACAACTTTATTGTTATGAACAAACTGTGTATTCTTTTGTGCCAGCAGATGGTGATCTAACTATGGACACAGACACATATGCACAGTTCTGGTCTCTGGTCTTGTATAGAGCACTCCATGTCGGGTTGCCAGGCGTCCGGTTTTCGACTGGTACGCCCAGTCGAAAAGGGACCCTCGCGGCTCTGGTCAGCACTGTGGACCGGGCCATTAAAAGTCCAGTGGGCAGCACAGTAGGGCTAAGGCAAGCTCTCTGCCTGCCCTAGGTTTGCACAGCTCCCCATAAGTGGCCAGGGCAGGGGCAATCAGGGAAGCTCCATGTGCTGCCCCTGCCCCCAATGCCAGCTCCGCAGCTCCCATTGGCTGGGAACCGCAGCCAATAGGAGCTGTGGGGGCATTGCCTGTGGGCATGGGCAGCACATACCACGCAGAGGCGCCTGGCCACGCACCTCTGCCTAGGGGCCAGACGTGCCAGTCGCTTCTGGAAACAGCGCAGAGCCAGGGCAGGCAGGGAGCCTGCCTTAGTCCTACTGCACCACCGACCAGGAGCCACTTGAGGTAAGCACTGGAGCCCACACCCCAAACCCCCTGCTCCAGGTCGGAACCCCTCCCGCACCCAAACTCCCTCCCAGACCCCACACCCCTCACCCCCTCCCGCACCCCAACCCCTCTGCCCCAGGTCAGAACCCCCTCCTGCACCCAAACTCCCTCCCAGACCCCGCACACCCACCCAAACCCCCTACCCCAGGTTGGAACCCCTCCTGCACCCTAACTCCCGCCCGGAGCCCACACCCTGCACTCCCTTCCACACCCCAGTCCCGTACCCCAGCCCTGAACCCTCTTCCACAGCCCAAAGCCCTCATCCCCAGCCCCACCCCAGAGCCCGCACCCCCCGCTGGAGCCCTCACCTCCCCCTCACACCCCAATCCCCTGCCCCAGCCCAGTGAAAGTGAGTGAGGGTGGGGGAGAGCAAGTGAGTTGGGGGGGCCCTCAGGGCAAGGGGTGGGGCAAAGGTGCTCAGTTTTGTGCAATTAGAAAGTTGGCACCCCTAATTCCATGTCTCCCAAACTGGAATTCAACCAAGACACCAATCCCTAGCTGTGCGAACGGGGCCAGGCTCAAGATCTTGGGTTGAACTGTGCACCTCAGCTGTGACATGGCAGCTTGAGCAGCTCAGGGGCTGCTAAGGTGGTGCAGGGGCCTTGGTGCAGACCTGAGTCAGATAAAGGGGTACTACCTACTGTGGTGAATAACTCGTGCAGCCTCCGCGCAGCCCCGGCAGGTGCTCCAGCCAGCGGAGTTGAGACAACCTGAAGCAGCTTCCCGTGATCTGTCGTGAGCACAGTCCAAGATGTAAAGGCTGCCAGCCATTAAAACACTCAGCAGCGACGGCCAGGGAAGGTTTGTTTTCATGAAAATGTTGTTGCCCTTTTTGTTAAAATTGAAAATCCCAGTGGCCCCTATTGCTGTTGTAAAGTTCAATTTTTTTCAACCAGCTCTAATTTTTAATGGTAGTATTATTGTCACACTGCTACCCACGGTGGGCTCGGTGCTGGCGAACTGTTCTACTAAATTAAGGCTGAAGGTGCTCATTTTTGTACAGTACCAAAATCTCATGCAGTAAGTCATGCTCCCCCCCCGCCCCCATTTTCCCTTCCACCACCTATTGGTCTGTCTAGGATGTGCTAAGATCCCAGCTCTCCCTGCCCCTTTCTGCTGACTCAGTATTTTGTCTGTTAGACACTGAATACAATGAGACTACTCAGACACTTCAAGCTGAATGTGCCCTTAAGTGCTTTGCTGGCTCCAGGGCCGGTACGTTGGGAATCATGCCATCAAAGTCAATGGAGCTAAAGCCATGTGAAGCTGCAGCAGCTGAGAGGTGACTACGGCCCTTTCTCTTCCATCCTCAAACAGCTGCGCGTGCTCTTGGAGTGCAGCTGTATTCTTTTGTCCCAAGTCCTTGCACCATCCTTGCTCGCGTTCCTTTGCTTACTCCACAAGTGAAGAAGCAGAGCAGCCCCGCCTGAGTTCTTTGGGAGCCCACTGGTGCCCTAATTAAACACTGCGACAATACGCGTCGTGTTTCTGGCGCAGCCCCATGGAGAGCACGTGGGTCTGGGATGTGGGGTGCGGGCTGGACTCCCTTGGCAAGCAGACACAGTGAGTGCGAAGTGCAGTAAGACTGGAGGAGGGTTTTTTCCATTTAGCACGGGGTTTGGCGCTTTGGGCCTAGCTACTTGATTCAGTGAGGTCTTTCCCCCGCGCCAAGCAAGCATCACTTCATATATGTGCATGCCCGTGATTTAAGCCCCCTGTCGGGGAATAAGTGCTTAAACAGGGGGGTGCTACATTTCCAGCATCTTGTGAGACCTGTTATTTATTAGTCTGACTCTTTGCACTGTTGATTTTGGTCAGGACTTTTTGTTTTGTTCTCCATTATATAAAGCAATAAAGAGGATGTTATACAAGAAAGCAGCTCGCTCTTTATCTGATCCTTTCCCACGAATCCGTGTTTTGGATTCAAAGCCAGGGCTCCAAGCTGAGCTCTACCATTGTGATCTGCATCAGGGTCTTACAAAGAAAGGCCCCCCACTGCCGCACAACACCTAAGCACACGCTTCAGCCTAGGTCTAGTCATCAAAGCACTTGAGCGTGGGCTACATCTGTTCACTTAAAGCTGAGTAGATGCTTAAAGTGAGTTGCTCAATCAAGGCTATAGACTCTATATGCACACTGGGGCTCATTAAGGGACCAGCACAAAGAGAGAGCCATGCAATCTCCCTGACTTGCACCCTCCCCTCCTTGGGGAACTTGTGCTCAGGAATCTCGGCAGCTTCCAGAGCCAGGCAGTGCCAGGAAGAGCAAGAAGCTTCACTGCCTTTCTACCTCCAAGCTCAGCACCGCAAATCCCGCTGCGGCTCTCGGGGGGGGATACGAGAATGCTAGACCCATGCAATCCCCCCACACATCCACCCACACACCAGCAACTTTTGGCAGGCACTTGCATAGTTCCTCCTCTCCAGGGCAGAATTTGGCCTTCAATCATCGGCAAATGCAGACTCAAATAGTGCACCAATTAACACTGCAAGAGAGATGATCAGTTGTTTCCCTTGGAAAACTAACAGGATCTAATGAAGTGGCATGGCGCAACAATCAAATAGAAGGCATGATTATGGGGCGGCTGCCCCTCAGACTACCCCCTGAGTGCTGCCTGAGTAAAACTGACACGATCGGACGCCCAGCTCACAAATGAATAGGAATTGAGCATCCAAATCCCTTAGGCAACTTGGAAAAGCGAAGCCTTGCTCTTCCACAACACGTTACTGTGACACTGGTAAACCAAGTGCCAGCTCTGGCCAGGGCCATAGGCATTAGCTAAGAACTGAGAAACTCATCGCTGGAAACCAAACCAGCTCACCTCTATGTTACCTGTTTTGAACAAAACTATTGGTCTTATAAGAATGTATTTAGTGTTTACACAGTGAAATGCATGTAAGTGGCTGCCTGCATTAATCTTACTGGTAATGTCTGTAGCCCATGTCACCTGGTAAAATATGTTTGTTTTATAATCGTAAAAACACCTGCTCTGAACTTGTGAACCCAGATGGGAAGAGTGGCTCCCCACCTATCCAGGGGTACTATCAAAAATTAAATGGGCCATTGTAAGACAAAAGCTTTGTTGACTGCCCCATCCACCAAAGGAGAAGTATGGGCAGAAGGACTTGTCCCACCAGTTTGAATGCTGGAAGGGCGAAATAAAAATAGCTAACAAAAAGCTTTTTCATCTCTTTGCTGTTTGGACCTGCACTAGGGCTAACGCTGAGAAACAAAAAAAACAGAGCTTCCCAGGCCGACCGGGGTTAAGCCCTAAAAAGACATTCAGTGCTGACAGATTACTCCATCTCTTCGAATCACAGATGGAAACTCGTTTGTGTATATATGATTGCTTGCTTTAACCTGTAAATAACTCACATTTCCTTTTCCTGGTTAATAAACCTTTAGTTAGTTTATTACAGGATTGGCTACTGGCGTTGTCGCTGATATGCGATCTAAGATACAAATTGACCAGGGGTAAGTGATTGGTCTCTTTGGACTGGCAGCAACTTGAATATTTTTGGAGTAAGTGACTAAGTCCAGCTTGCCTGGGTGGCAAGCTAGATCGGTGTGCCCAAGGGGACTGTCTGTGACTCCATGGTAAGACTGTTACAGTGTTCTAGGAGTTCACATTTGTTGCTGGGTTGGTGAAATCAAATGATAGAATGTAGCCCCAGTTTGGGGTGTCTGCCTTGCTTTTGACAGGCTGCCCTGAGGTTGGCACTCTCAGCTGTGAACCACTCTGACAGCATGGCAGAGAAATTTCAGCATGAACTGGCTGGAGTCTCCTGCAGCAGAACCACACAACAAGTTGTTTTTTATTCTCCAGCTTATGCAAGATCTAAGTACATGGCATTAAAAGGACACACCGTTTTGAACATTCGATTGCATGCCCTAGGCAAGAAGCCCAAGGACATCTCTGCTGCTTTGACTGAGGCTGGTGTAAACACTGACAAAGAAAAGAAGTCTTTGCAGCACAAAACCATGTATCACCAGAGATGCAGCGAAGGCAGGCTAGCCATTGGTCTTGGATGGCTTAGACACAACAAATCCTGCATCTTGGCAGGGGGTTAGACTAGATGACCTTTGCGGGCCTTTCTAACCCTCTGGTTCTCTGATATGGTAAGGAGCAAATTTCTTGCCGCTGTTGCAGGGAGATGGTGAAAGTACAAAATGCAGATGACTTGGTTATTCCTGTATAAACAACAGCATCAGCACCCATGGGTGAGAGCTGGCGAAACTCAGCAGATCACAAAAGAAGAAACAAAAAATAACCATGCCTCAGCTGGATGCTGGGCTAGCAAGGTGCATCAAGCTTTATGGAAATGCAGGAAGGAACAGTATTAATCATGTAATTAAGGAAACCAGACAGGATGCAGAACTGTGTCATTCATCCTTAGTGTACAGATAGTGGAAAGGCTCCCGTACAGCCCAGTACAGTATTAAACAACATTTCAAGTCCTGAATTACCTTGTTAATTTTTTTCCTTATTGAAATGAAATCCTAGCGCTGAAGAGGAGAATGATTTGTGCCTGAGTCTTTCTGCCAGGAAAGCCTGGATTAGCCTTGCCTCCTCCAGCTGGCCCTGCTCTTCTTTGCTGTGTTTATAACTGTACGCAAAGGGCACTTGGTGGTCTGGGGCGGGGGGGGGGGGGGCGGGGGTGTTGGTGGGGAAAGCTAAGCAAACAGCCCTGCTGTGCCTGGGGCTACAAAGGCCAGACACCTCGCACAGCGCGCTGTGGCCCACCTTGTAAGCGGGAAAGGCTAACCCGCTTACATTCCTCTGCTGCTGCAGGTTCCACGTGGCTTCCTGTGCAGGGTGAGGACAGCAGCTGGACCATGGGATTAATGCACAAAGCCCTCAATGGCCCAGGCCTCGTCTGTCTCTCAGAGCGTCTCTGGTCTGTACAGCTGGGAGCTCTACAGCAGATAGAGCACAGGGCAAGGGTCCCAGGGAGTAGGAGTGGGGCTTTTGGGCAGCAGGGCCTCCGTATGAGCAAATCGTCCCCTCAGAATGGGCTCCAACCATAGCCCCTTGAGGGCATGCCTTCGTGCTGGGACAACAGCAGCGTGGCCCGGTGATGTGCCCCTGCTGAGAAGGGCTGGGGAGGTGCTGGGCCTTGTAGCCTTACCCCATGCAGTTAGAGGGAGGGCTGAAGAATATACATCGCCCCGGCTGGATGATGCTTGATCAGGTGACAGTTACTAAATACCGGTATCCTAATATTCTTTTGTCCTCCACTGAGGGCGTTTGGATGAAGAATATAATTGGCATCGGATAATGATCAGAATTCATTAATTGTGAACGTTGGAGCGTCACATTCATTGTAGCTTAATTCTCTGGTGTCTTATTTTTATTTGTACTCATTTCTGAGTTACTGCCGAGCTACAGCCCCTAGTTGTTACTTTGGGATCTGTTCTCACTGGAGAATGACATGCATAGCAAGCCCTGCTGCATTCACATGTATGTAATATGCTGGTTTAATGCATGTGAGCCAGTCTCCTTCCAGGGGCTAGCCCCCACAAAAGGTTCACAGATACAGCTCATTACACATTCTTGCATCAAAAAAAGTACAGACCCCTAAATCAGCCTAATTCCCTCCCTAATTTCATTTCCTAACTTGGGGGAAATGCCCTTTGGCCTAATAGTATATTAATTGCTCAACTATTAGATAGTTTTGCTGTCTTATAAAGAGAACCAGCCTTTGGGTTGCATCACCTGGAATGCTGGGCACAGAAAGCACGAGGGGGTGCTGCTGTAGCTACATGAATTTGTTCCCAACATTTTGTTACATTGAATGGCACCATAACCTGGCTCTTGCAAACATGGTGTTTGACCAAAAGCTGTCCCTAAATTTGGTCTGTTGCCCTCTTTCATCAAAAGTGATTAAAGAAGGTCCACTCCCATTTTGCTAGTGCAATCAAGTGAGTTTCAGTCCTAAATAAAAGGCATCTTATGCTGCAACAAAACAATTCCAAGATGCCTGTGGGCGTTACATGGTTGTGAAATTATATTTCACCGGCAGCCAAACAAGCCTGGGCTGCAATTTTGTCAGATTTCATAGATTAGGTAGCGCTAGATTTACTCAATAGTTAACTGAGAGACCTCCAAGGAAAACTGAGCTTGTGCCAAAAGCAGCCTTGATAATTCAGCCGATGGCAGCTTTTCCCTGGACGCTGGGAATGTCCCAGCATAGCATTAGTAGCCATGTCTTGGTGGAGATTTTATCAGCGCTTTATATCTTGAGCTTAAATGTGGTACATATGCTTTTGGTTCCACAGCCACAGGTTCTGTTCCTGCTTTGGGCCAGTACGGGAGAGATTTTTCAAAAGCACTCAGCACTGGCCTAACGCTGCTCTCGCCGAAGTCAGTGAGAGCTTAGGAGCAGCTAGGCCAACACTAAAACACTCTTCCTGCAGCCTCTTAGTGGTGTTTCCACCAGTAAAATGGCAGCAGAATGTCACTCTCAGAAAGAGAGAGAGAGTTCAGAGAGGAGAACATGAGGAAACTGAGCCCCAAGAGAAAAGCAGGGATGAGGAGGTTGTGACGAGGGCCCTGTTTGTTGACTGGGGCCGGGCCCAGTGCAGGGTTGGTACATCCCATCACACAGTCATCTGGACTCCCTGTGGGATCAAAAAATTGTAACAAGGTGGCCTCAGGACCCCTGGTGGGGCCAAGCAAATAATCCACCTGTGGCCCCTGGGCAAGGTGGAACCATCAGTTTGTAGCCTCCAAGCCTCCTGGCTGGGGCAAGCAACAGCAGTTGTGGGTCTGGGCAGGGCAGGACCAACAGTCAGTTTGCACCCCCCGAGTGGGGCTGGGTAAACAAGCTGACTATGGCCCCCGAGCCTCCTGGGTGGGGAAGGCAACAACAACTGGGCGGGGTTCTGACCTTCTGGGCAGAGCAGAACAAATGGTCAAGTTGTAGCCCCCAGGCAGGGCAGAGTAAACAAACAGTCTATGGACCCTCAGCCTCCTGGCTGGGGCAGGCAAACAAACAGTAGCCACACTTAGTAGCAAGTAGGGTGGGGTAGGGGAACCCAGGCACACCCTGCTCCACTGGGTTCAAACCCAGGGCCCTATGAAGCCAGGGGATTCTCCAGTCAGGTTTTAAGCACTGACTTCTACTACATTCCCTGGGTCACTTCCTTCTGCAAGGTGCATCTCAGGCATCTCCCTGGCTGGCAGCAGCTTGGCGTCCCCATAAATCTCTGCAGTCATCTGGTCGTCCCCAGCGTAGTCCGGGTTGACGATTCCCACCAACTGGAGAGACTCAGGCATCTCTGCAGGAGCTTGCAACACATATCCGTCTTCCTCCTCAGCCAGCCAACACTGAGATGGGCTTCCTCCTTTTATCTATCCCTTCTACTTGCAGCATGCGCAGCAAGGGTGAGGGGGTGCGGTCTCTTGGACCCACAGTGATTGGTCCATCCCCGTTGGCCCAGTGTGTGGTGAGTTCACTATGTCCTTGGCACCTTTCACGTAACCAGGCTAGGTGAGTAGGCAAATTTCAGGCTCCTCATTCATTTTTACAGGCCACCGTACTGGTTTGTCTGCAGACACTGTGAGGAGGCAGAAGGAGAGAGAGTCTGAGCCGTAGGGATCCTTGCAATTGTTCTTAGAACTTGAACTCTAACCATACCTAAGCAGATGCCCCACAAACAAGAGAGAGAATTTTTCTAGCAGTGCATGTGTCCCTGATACTCTGTACAGCAACTAAACCTATAGCAAAATGAGGTTACTGAGACAGAACCACAAGTAACAAATAACAATCCTTACTACTGGATGAAATCCTCCTGTGATCAACTTCCTTTCCTCCTGTCAGCTTCACCTCTAGTTTTCCTGGGCTGAATTTTAGTTAGCTGCTCACTTTCTTCAAAAAACAGCCATTTGTCCCTTGGGTCATCCTACATGAAAAATTCTGGATCATCAAACTCACCTCAGTCCCTGGAAAAATCATGGTGCAGGTCCTCAAGGAAACCATTTTGAAGCACTTGGAGGAGCGGAAGGTTAACAGGAACAGTCAACATGGATTCACCAAGGGCAAGTCATGCCTGACCAACCTGATTGTCTTCTATGATAAGATAACTGTCTCTGTGGATATGGGGAAAGCAGTGGGCATGATATATCTTGACTTTAGCAAAGCTTTTGATACGGTCTCCCACAGTATTCTTGCCAGCAGGTTGAAAAAGTATGGATTGGATGAATGGACTATAAGGTGGATAGAAAGCTAGCTAGATCGTCGGCCTCAATGGGAAGTGATCAACGGCTCAATGCCTAGTTGGCAGCCGGTATCAAGTGGACTGCCCCAGGAGTCAGTCCTGGGGCCAGTTTTGTTCAACATCTTCATTAATGATCTGGATGATGGGATGGATTGCACCCTCAGCAAATTCACAGATGACACTAAGCTGGGGGGAGAGGTAGAGACGCTGGAGGGTGTGGATAGGGTCCAACGTGATCGAGACAAATTGGAGGATTGGGCCAGAAGAAATCTGATGAGGTTCAACAAGGACAAGTGCAGAGTCCTGCATTTAGGAAGGAAGAATCCCATGCACCGCTACAGGCTGGAGACTGACTGGCTAAGCAGCAGTTCTGCAGAAAAGGACCTGGGGATTACAGTGGACTGGATATGAGTCAGCAATGTGCCCTTGTTGCCAAGTAGGCTAACGGCATATTGGGCTGTATTAGTAGGAGCATTGCCAGCAGATCGAGGGAAGTGATTATTCCCCTCTATACGGCACTGGTGAGGCCACATCTGGATTACTGCATCCAGTTTTGGGCCCCCCACTACAGAAAGGATGTGGACAAATTGGAGAGAGTCCGGTGGAGAGCAACAAAAATGATCAGGGGGCTGGGGCACGTGACTTATGAGGAGAGGCTGGGGGAACTGGGCTTATTTAGTCTGCAGAAGAGAAGAGTGAGGGGGGATTTGATAGCAGCCTTCAACTACCTGAAGGGGGGTTCCAAAGAGGATGGAGCTCGGCTGTTCCCAGTGGTGGCAGATGACAGAACAAGGAACAATGGTCTCAAGTTGCAGTGGGGGAGGTCTAGGTTGGATATTAGGAAACACTATTTCACTAGGAGGTTGGTGAAACACTGGAATGGGTTCCCTAGGGAGGTGGTGGAATCTGCATCCTTAGAGGTTTTTAAAGCCTGGCTTGATAGAGCCCTGGCTGGGATGATTTAGTTGGTGTTGGTCCTGCTTTGAGCTTTGGTCTAGATGACCTCCTGAAGCATCTTCCAACCCTAATCTTCTATGATTCTATGCTATTAGCCCATCTGAAGAGACCCAGCCCTTGAAAATAATAGGTTTATAAAAACTGAATTGTGCCTCAAAACAGATAAAGTGTCCTTGGTGTTGCAGAGATAACTGGCTCAGAGAGTTGAATTTGCATCTATCTAGGGTTTGAAGAATGGTCTTGTGGATAAGCCACTGGGGACTTGAAGTCAGAAGACCTGAGCTTAATTCCTGGCTCAACTACAGATTTCCTCCCAAGTCACACCTGTAAAATGGGGGCAGTATTCTCTGTCTCAGAGCTCAGACTGCATGACAATGCGGGCAATACAAGTATATACAGAGATTCCCATCAGGACCAGCGCTATTAGAGAAGACTTTTCCCTTCTGTCTCCCTGAGAATGCTCTGATTTGTATTTGTTATATACAATTTGATGATGTCAGTCGAAAAGGTTTTAGATATTTATTTGTGGTTTACCTTTGCGCTGCTTACCTTTGCTCTCATATTTAGGATTACCTCTGCTCCCAGTTACAGGTCAATAAAAATGTAACATCTATTATTAGCAGTGGAAAGGCAATTGCATATAGCATGCCAAGTTCAGATTCTGGACTTACTAATTCTAGGTAAACAAGATAAATTTAGATATATTTGAGATGCCAATAGTAAAAGCTTTCAATGTCTGTTAGAGAAATGTCTCCTATACCTCCATGTCAAGTGTAAAAGTATAATTAGGCCGGCCAAAAATGAATTTGAAGAGCAACTAGCAAAAGTGTCAAAAACTAACACCAATACTTTGTTTAAGTACAGAAGAAGCAGGAAGCCTGCCAAACAATCAGCGGGGCTACTGGACAATCGAGGTGCTAAAGGCGCATTCAAAGAAGACAAGGCCATTGCAGATAAGCTAAATGGATTCTTTGCATCAGTCTTCATTGCAGAGGATATGAGGGAGATTCCCACGCCTCAGCCATTCTTTTTAGGTGACAAATCTGAGGAACTGTGCCAGATGGAGGTGTCAGTAGAGGAGGTTTTGGAACAAATTGATAAAGAGTAATAAGTCATCAGGACCAGATGGGATTCACCCATGAGTTTTGAAGGAACTCAGATATGAAATCGCAGACCTACTAGCTGGGGTATGTAACATATCACTTAAATCAGCTTCTGTACCAGATGACTGCAGGATAGCTAATGTGATGCAATTTTTTAAAAAGGCTCCAGAGGTGATCCTGGCAATTACAGGCTGATAAGCCTAACTTCAGTACCAGGAAAATTATCTGAAACTATAGTAATGAACAGAACATTCAGACACACAGATGAACACGATTTGTTGGGGAAGCGGCAACCTGGGTTTTGTAAAGGGAAATCATGCCTCACCAATCTATTAGAATTCTGTGAGGGGGTCAACAAATATGTGAACAAGGGTGATCCAGTGGATATAGCGAACTTGGACTTTCAGAAAGCTGTTGACAAGGTTCCTCACCAAAGGCTCTTAAGCAAAGTAAGCTGTCATGGGATAAGAGGGAAGGTTCTGTCATGGATCAGTAACTGGTTAAAAAGACAGGAAACAAAGGATAGGAATAAATGCTCAGTTTTCAGAGAGAGGTACATAGTGGTGTCCCCCAGGGCTCTGTTCTGTTCAACTTATTCATAAATTATTGGGGGAAAAGGGGTAAAGAGTGAGGTGATAAAATTTGCAGACAATACAAAGTTATTCAAGATTGTTAAATCCAAAACAGACTGCGAAGAGCTACAAAGCAATCTCTCAAAACTGGGTGATTGGAGAACAAATGGCAAATGAAATTCAATGTTGATAAATGCAAAGTAACGCATACTGGAAAACATAAACACAACTATACATACAAAATGATGGGCTCTAAATTAACTGTTAACACTGAAGAAAGAGATCTTGGCGTCACTGTGGATAGTTCTCTGAAAACATACGCTCAATATGCAGCAGCAGTCAACAAAGCTAACAGTATATCTGGAACCATTTGGAAAGGGCTAGCTAATAAGACAGAAAATATTATCATGCCAATATAATAGTCCATGGTACACGCACACCTTGAATTCTGTTTGCAGTTCTGCTCATCCCATCTCAAAAAAGACCTATTAGAATTGGAAAAGGTACAGAAAGGGGCAACAAATATGATTCAGAGTATGAAACAGCTTCCATATGAGGGGAGATTAATAAAACTGGGCTTTTTCCAGCTTGGAAAGAAGATGACTAAGGGGGGATATGATAGAGGTCTATAAAATTATGACTGGTGTAGAGAAAGTGTAAAGGGAAGTGTTATTTACCCCTTCACATAACACAAGAACTGGGTGGGGAGTCACCCAATGAAGTTAATAGGCTGCAGGTTTAAAACGAAAGTATTTCTTCACACGACACACAGTCAACCTGCAGCACTCATTGCCAGGGGATGTTGTGAAGGCCAAGACTATAATGGGGTTCAAAAAACAATTAGATAATTTAATGGAGGGTAGGTCCATCAATGGCCATTAGCCAAGATCATCAAGGACATAACCCCATGCTCTAGATGTCCCTAGCCAGAAGCTGGGAGAAGTCAACAGGAGATAGATCGCATGATAATTGCCCTGTTCTGTTCATCCCCTCTGAAGCACCTGGCATTGGCCACTGTCAGAAGACAAGATACTGGGCTAGATGGACCATTGGTCTGACCCAGGATGGCCGTTCTTATGTCTTATAGCTGGGGACGGTCTTACATGTCCATTGTTTTTAATATATCACAGAGAGGAGACAGTGTTAATTGTGAAGAAGGGTTATTCCAGTAAACATCTTTGGCAGTTCTCTGTCACCCACAGCGTAGGGTATTACCGCAACCTTCTGTGCCAGCCCAATGCAGCTCCTCAGCATCACCGGGTTCACCGGGTTCTGTTACATATAGGTTCTTATACTGCGCCTCTCATCATAGGAGCTGAGATCCTGCGTGTGAGCTGGACACAGCTGCAATCCTGGGGAAGTTTGTGAGACCGTTTAATATGCTCTTTGCTAGACAGAGAGGGGTCTAGCTTCCTACAGAGAACCTCACAGCAGTAAAAGAGTAAACAGTGCCACCTGCTGGCACCAAAGGGAAGGATTATATATTTTATTAGCCTGCTCCAACAAACCATCGAACAGATACTCACTAATAAGGGTCCCAAGGGAAATGCTGTCAGCGTGCTCTTAGATGATGCTAGTGTGTTTTATGTGAAATGCGAATACCTTGGAAGTAAATGCTGTCTCTCCTTGTGAGTATTAGCAGCTCAAGCTGTCTTTACTGGAAACACTTTAAGGCTTGGCATTGGCTCAGGCCATGTCTACACTTACAGCAGCACAGGGGTGACAAGATGGCTGCCCTTCTGTAAGAGCGCCCGGGTAGCCGTGCCGTGCCGATGGGAGAGCGCGCTCCCATCGGCATCATAAAACCAGCTCACGAGCAGCGGTAGGTCTGTCAGTGGGAGAGCGTCTCCCGCCGACATAGCACTGTGCCCACAAGCGCGTATGCTGGCAAAACATACGTCACTAGGGGCATGTGTGTTTTTTTCACACCCCTGACATAAGTGGTAGTGTAGACACGGCCTTAGTCGTGCTGCGGTACTTAGCTAACCGCCATTCCTGTAGTGTCTGAGTGCTGCCTGATCTGTTACGTATCTATTCTCACCAACCCCTGTGAGGTGTGAAGTGATATTATCCCCATTGTACAGACAGGGAACTGAGGCCCAGCCAGACTAAGGGATCTCTGCAGAGCAGCAGGGAGGGTGCTTCCTTAATGTGGATAGACAGATGCGCTAAAAATAGCCTGGCCACATTGTCTAGGGCTAGCCGCCCGCGTATGTAGCCAGGGGGCAGGCAGGTTTGGTCTCAGCAGCTAGCCTGAGCCACTGTCGGTGCGGCTGCAGCCACACTGCTAGTTAATTTAGCTCATGTCTGGCTACCTGCTCTGCAGATGCAACCTCCCCCCTGCAGCGTTGCTGCACCCCCACGCCCGTGACTTGCCCATGGCCACCCGGGAAGCGTGCAGCAGAGCAGGGAACTAACCCCGGGTCTCCCACTGCACCATCCTTCCCATTTTTCCCCAGGGATGCTGAATGGCAGGAACATACAGGCCCAGACAGCCAAAGTGCATTTGGTAATGAGAACCACTTGAGGGGCTTCCTTAGGAGGGGGACACCAAAAGATTAGGATGGCTGAGGGCCTGACCCTGAAGATGTTACCCACGTGTGTAAACCTGACTCATGCCGGCAGCCCCCTACACTTCAGAAACACAACTAGCCTAAGTAAAGCCAGCACATCATGTGAGTAAGTGACTGCAGGAGCAGGCCTTTGTTTTAGAAAGGGGAATTGGAAGTAGAGGTTTGATGGGAATCTATAAAATAATGAACGGCCTGGAGCTGTACAGGTGAGTAACTCTATTAGCCCGTTCACAGACGACAGGATAAATTAACTCATTTGCAAGCACTAAATTAAAGATGGATACAAGGAAGACTTTAATCAGCTGTATAACTAAGCCAGGAAGTCGCAGTTACAGGAGATTATTGAGGCAAGTAGCGCTGTACATTTGACCCCCAAAGACGATACATTTATGTGAAAGGAGGTCAGTGCCTGCACTAGGCAGGGCAAAACACAAAAGGTGGGATTTCAAAGGCACTCAGCATTAGTCTAGCTCGGAGTTTTTTACCGCTGACTTCAACAGGCGCAGAGCTAGGCTAGCTCAGTTTGCTTTTCCAACTCCGACTCCTATGGGCTCTCATGCTTCAGGCCACAAGGGGGTCAACCAGCTACGCGTAGAAAGAGATTCCTCCATTTGGTAGAGACCTGCAAAGTGTGCCAGGTTTGGCTGTGTTTGTTCTTTCGCCTGCATCCAGTACAGTTCCGGCTGTGCGAATGGGTGCCAGATCGGATAGCGCGTTGGCCCAGTTCAGTGTGGCAGATGGCACTACATCAAGGGCATAAATACTATGTTAAGGATGGTTGTTGCTGAAGACCTTGGAAGCCGCACCAGTGGATCCACAAGCTTAGAAAGGCTTAGAAGGATTAGGTTTTTATCAGTAACTGTCAGTTTCACCCCCACACAAACCAATGGAAAACTATTTCCACTGATAATAATTGAAATGTACAGACAGGCAAAGTAAGAAATATGCTGCCTGGAAACTTCTTAGAGCCAAAATCCAGGGCTGTATATTTTTGAATCAGACTTGTTACCAATAGACGAGCGAATGAATAGTAAAAATGGATCTGACTTGCTGAGTTGCGGATATTTACTTTAAAAAAAGAAAAGGAGGACTTGTGGCACCTTAGAGACTAACCAATTTATTTGAGCATGAGCTTTCGTGAGCTCAAATAAATTGGTTAGTCCCTAAGGTGCCACAAGTCCTCCTTTTCTTTTTGCGAATACAGACTAACACGGCTGTTACTCTGAAACCGGATATTTACTTTGTATATTTTGACACGTGATGCTGACAATTTGTGGTTTAACAGTTTACAAAGCTTTTAACTTTTTGAGTCTCAGCATCCACCATGGTTAAATAATTAACTGACCCCCTCATCATTTCCTGCAACTATGAAAATTTAAATAGGTAAAAATAGAAAAATATGCTGAAACTCCATAATTTTGTGCAACTGTGAAAATTTAAAATAGATTTTTTTTAAAAGTGCTTAAAACTAAATGTTGATATTGTCTGTCAAAATTATAAAATAAAAATTGAATTCTGTCAAACCTAACTCTAGAGGAAGCAGGTCAGGATGCTGGCTGTGTGGTATTTTTTCCAGCACTGGTTGGAGCAGGGATTTATGGGACCACATCAGAGCTAAGTGAAAGTTACTGAAGTGCGGCCAACATTTTGTTGAGCCTCAGGAACTTTCTAACCAGGTCAGAAACCAGTTGTGTTTTCCCTGGTTTGAAGGCTTTGTTTGCCCCTTCTCCACAGAAGGCCTTTGTCCTTGCCCCTCGGCCACAGTCCTGTCTTTACTAGTGTCTTCTGGAGGCAGGCTTGCACCTGGACTGGCATCACGGTGCCAGCATACCAGACATGCCAGCGTACTGGATCAGCTATTTAGCTCAGAATACAGCTGCTCAGAAAATGAAAACCTATTTTCATGAAAAATGCTGATTTTTGATGTTTTCATTTCAAAGTGTTTGAAGCAGGACCCATTTCTCCACATTTTCTGTTAATTTTGTGGGGGAGAGTATATTTTAATCAACATTATCCAGCTGGCTAACAGAACCATTCCTTAGCCCAAAACCTGGCATGTAGATGTTACACCAAACCTGTTGGTATCAATGGCTCCTCTACCCTCCCAAGAAGCTTTTCTGGAGGGAGGGGAAGTCAAAAAGGCTTCCACAGAACCATGGCAGGGCTCAAAAAAGAGCCATGACAATGATCAAGAGCCTGGAAAAAAAACTATTTAAGAGAGAATTAAAAGATTGGGACATTTTAATTTTAAAAAAGAGAAGAATAGGAAGGGATATGATAAAAGTATATAAGATAATGAATGGTCTAGAGAGGGTAGCTCAGGAGCTTCTGTTCACCCTGTCTCATAACACAAGAACAAAGGGGCAGTCAATGAAATTAATTAAAAAAGGGCAAATTCCAAACTGATAAAAGGCAATACTTTTTCACACAACATGTAATTAGACTGTGGAACTCACTGCCACAGGAAGTCATTGAGGCCAAGAACAGCAAGAGTCACAAAAGGGATTGGCCATTTATATGGATAACAAAACCATCCGGAGTTATAATTAATGACACCAAAATTTTGGAAGGGCTATTAAAGCTCGTGCTTCAAGGCTTAAGTCAATCTCTAACTATTTGATCTCATCCTGATTTCTAATGTTGGGGGCAAATTATCTTACCTCTGACTACAGAAGGGTCCTTACACCTTCCTCTGGTGCATCTGGTGCTGGCCAGTGTCAGAGACAAGATACTGGGCTAGATGGACCTGAGGTTTGATCCAGTCTGGTAATTTCTATGTTCCTAATTTTCATTAAATCAGCTCTGCTGACGTGGCTATGTGAGGAAATGTAGGTTTTTAACCATTTTAAATTCAAGGAAGATAAGGTGGGAAATGAATTTCTTCTTCCAACACCAACCCTGGGGAGAGAGCTTATTCGCTGCTGGAAGAGCCACCACTCAGCTCCCAGGAGAAGTCGCACTCCTCGGTCTTTACCCTCCTGCGTTCTGTGTCACTATGCAGTAGTTTTGCTCCTGCAAATAGAGCACATACTCTGGCAGACTGGAAGTTCAGGGATGCACAGTCCAGACTAGTGGGGGGTTGTGTCACCCCTGCCCTGCACCCTTGGGTGCCTTATAATGCCTTGCTGAAGTAGCTCCCACCTGGGCTGCTCACAAACAGCCTTCCAGCATGCAAGCCACACCTGAGTGTCTGTGTGTAACTGCAGCCTGGGTTACGCTCTGGCTCTTACCAGCCTGGGTTACACTGCAGGGTGATTGCAACACACTCCCAGTCCTGGATTTCCCCAAGAAATGTATCTCCTGTACTGCCCAGCCCTCTACTGGACAGTACAGCTATTTTAAGTCCATTATTCCTTTAAGGGAAAAAGATGCCAATTTATTATCTCAAATAGTTATTCAGACACTTCAATTTAAACACACTGGATTAGATAAAACAGTAAAACAAGTTTATTAACTAGAAAGTGAGAAATTTTAAGTGAGTACAAGTAATAAGGCATAAAAGTCAGAAATAAAAGAAAAATAAAGATAAAACATTTACTAATGTCTAACTTAACAAATTATATTAGATTCAAGCAGAGTTTCTCACCACATGCTCCAGCAGATTACTGACCAAACTCTCAGAGTCCAGTGGCTGCTTCCTTTGTCTCTTCAGGTGCAGGGAATGCAATAGGCAGATGCCTGGGGGGTGATGTCCATCCTTTTCAGTCATCTTCTTGAAAACCATTTCCACCTGAGACCCAGGAGCCAGAGAGTCTTTGTGGAAGGATACTCCCTGCTGGTTTTTTCACCTGTTTGAACTTTCTTTGTCTTTTCTTCCTGATTTATGACTCGGTTTACTGCTTAAATACAAACTAAGCACAGCACACATTCCTTTGATTAGGACAGACCTGTTTGCCAACTTCTGTTTGGGCAGGGCTGTGGGGTTTGGAACGTGTGTTAACATCACCATACAGGGTTATTACTGTATAATGTCACACACACTGTTGCCACACATATTTTGCCAGGACAATAATGATCAGCAAATTACAAGTTTTCAAATGATATCTTACAAGGCCTACTTCATACAAAGATAATTACAATAGTACGTCGGGTGGGCATATAGGAGAATATTGTCACACCAGGGCAGACTCGGAGTTCAGGATGCCCAGCACTGCTTTCCCCCTACTTGCTGGGAGGCCCATCTGTGCCAGACACAGGGCGGGGGGAGGGGGGGTGATATGAGAGGCAGGACACTTTTGGGGCAGTTCCAGAGCCAATCAAAGACACTGCCCCACCCAAAAGGACAGGCTGCACCGAGTTGTCTCTTTCCAGTCTCGGACAGAGCCACATGCTCAGCAGTGACTGCCACACAGCACCAGTGCTCCTCATCCTAATTATGTCCTTTGGTTCGCCACCGGGATCCTGATACGCTCACCTCCCTCTGCCTGTTGTTTCTGGATCACAGATATTACCTGGTAACAATGGGAACCAAAGGCACCACAGTGCTGCAGCAGCAGCTCGCCTCGCCACAATTTCCATTCAGAGAGCTTGTCGGTCTGTCTGGGCTTGCAACCTTCCCTCCGCAATGGGATCCCATACTCAGAAGGCTGCAGCTAGTATGCTGGGGATGCTGCTTTCCTCCTGGGTTAGACAAACCAACAGGCTTTGGGGAAGGTTTTTCTGCAAATAACCACCCCATTCAACCCCCACTTGTCCATCAACATATGCTAATCAGCCACGTGCACGTGCTTCAATGCAGTATCTGGAGAAATGGGTTGATAGAGAGGCACTCCGAGGGCAACACATCACCTGCCCAAGGGAGCAATGTGCACAAGGACCAGCCCACTTTGTGGGGGTACCGTTGCGGTCTCCTTCTAGGGCCATGTCTCCAAGAGGTCTGAAAAGGAGCAAATAAAGGATGTAAGAGAGTGAACGATCCTGGGGAAAAGAAAGGAAAAACCCAAGCCCTTACTCTGAGAAACTGAACTTACCAGAAAATAGACACATAGAAAGTGTGTGCATGTCTGCTTTGGGATACAGCATAATCCTGCTGATCTCACTGGCAGTCAGGGAGGGATGTGCTGGCTGTAAGTATCCATTCGCAAAGCATGCTGGGAATGGGAGGAGTCTGCAGCCTTATAAAACACAGGCTCTTGGAACGCAGCCAGCATGAGGGAAAGTTGGGCCACGCAAGGAGTGCTATCTCGTGGGCAGAGCATGCTGGCTGTATGAAGGTGCTGGATTTGAGACGCTGGGCACCCAGGCTGGGGCTTACCTCCTTAAAGAGACCATGGACTCTTCAGAAAGAGAAAGACCCTGGGCACAATGAGCCCTCAAAACTTATGGGGTTAGGGCACTAAATGCTGCTGGTATCCTGTGGCTGCTGGTAAGGTACTTACCAGCCACCTGTTGATTTTCTCCAGTGCACGTAATAACGTGCGGCCAGCCTGCGGATGGTGTGATGGCCGCCATCTTGGCTGAGGGCTAAAAGCATGAGCTGCCATTGCCTGAGCTCAGACGCCCAGAGTGGGCCTGACACACACACTCCTATGCGGGTTACAAAGGCACCAGCGTTTCAGACTGGGCAGGGAACGGCCCCGTTTGTGCTCACCGTTATGCCAGCCTGTGACGTCACAGGAGTCCTTGCAGAGGGGGCTCATAGCAACAGGCCTCTTTACTCTAGAGAGCCCAGCCTGGGCCAGCCTTTTCATCGCCCACTTTGTAAACCGCTGCCTCAGCGTTTGCCACCTCTTACCCACTTTCATTGCACGGCCTGACCTGGCACAGCAGGGCCCTTGCTGCCACCTACCTTTTGTGACCCTGCTGGGGCACTGTCCAGGCCGATTCCCCACTCTGGCACTTCGCGTGCAGAAGGTGGGGGCCGCAAGGATTCTAAAAATTAATTCTGGCCACTCCAGGCTGGTATTAAACTCCCAAGGTTACAGCTTCTCTCTGACCTTGGATGGGTAGATGCTGCAACCCCCCAAGTGCAGAACCCCTTTGAGAGCCCAGGAAGGCGCACTTGGGAATTCCTTCCTGTGGGGTGCCCTCAAGCCCTCTCACCCGCCACCCCTCCAGGGGAGAGCTGAGGAAGAAGAAGAAGGGGAAAAAAAAGAAAGAACTCAGCTGTTGCCACCAGCTAATTAAACAACATCTGCACAAACCTCCTAAGACACAAACATCCAATTCTGTTCTTTAAAAAAGGTAAATTTTATTTAAAAAAAAAAGAAAGAAAATATATCTGGGAATTCAGGCTATTGCTAGATTTTAAAAGAGCAACTATAAGGATTAAGCACCCTGAATAGCTTTCTCGAGGTCCAGCTCAAAGGTTACAAGCAAAACAAAAGCACCTGGGGTTAGCACAGAGGAATCCACAAGCCCTAAAGAAATAAAAGGAATAAACCTAATCACGTCTCCCTAGACATTTCCTGAGTCACTTACATATCGGGGGTTTTAAATGAGTAGTTTCTAGGTATGATACAGATGATTTTTCATACCTGGCCCAAGCTTCTTACAGCATAGCTCTGCCCTGTCCGCCTCTCCCCGGGAGAACAGCCACAGGCAGACAAAAGGGGAGTTTTTTCTCCATTTTAAAAAGTTCTAGCCTTCCCATTGTTTTTTTTGGCCAGGCGCCCACTCACTTCCTTTTAGCTATGGATAGCAGTGAGACTTTTTGACCCTTCAAAGGTAGAGCAATTAGAGAACAGCTACTAAGAGGGATTTTATAGCTACTGGCTGGCTGGGTGTCCATAAAAGGGAGATACCTGCCCCCATCATTTATCACAGGTGCAGTCAGCAGAGTCCCCCTCACACACACCCTGGCAAAGTCCTTTATGTGGGTGGATGGGTGGTGAAGCTTCCCTCCTCTGGGACCCACTGTGGCCCGGCCTAAAGGCCAGGGGTGTCGGTGCAGGAAGGATGGGTCCCAGCATGCCCACAGAGCAGTGGTGGTGGGCCACAATCTGCCCAGCAAACAGCTGATGTGCAGGTCGCCCCGGCCAACTAGCACCCCAAAAAGAAGCAGGGCCACGGCACAGGGGTGGGATCACAGCACTGGGCAGAGCCCTGGGGTCCCAGGTCCTGGGTTTCCTTCCTCTGGCCCTATTGAGAGGTCTCAATGCACAAGTATCCCGCAGAGCGTGCACTCCACATGTTGCCTCACTGGATAAAGATGAAGCCAATCCTGAAGTTTATAACAGGATAAGGAAGGAGGGGGCAGATCCTCAGCTGGTGTAAATCAGCATTCAAGTCATTTGGGCTACACTGACTTACATCAGCTGAGGTTCTGGTCCAGAGCCTTTAAATTCAGGCATTCGTCATTGCAGGTTAGTAAACCGACCATTTAATTCAATTAACGTAGACAGGTGAAGTCCCCATTACTATTTGGTGAGACCAGACACTGCAGACATTAATAAGGTAGGAGAGATTGCTGTTATCAGTAGTTTAAATGGCTCAGAGATTCAGAACATCTTTACAGGTGCATTTGCACTCTCTCCACCCCCTGTTCCTGGGATCATTAATTACAGAAGGAAAAAAAAACAACAACAAAAAGAAAGCGTGGACATTTCTAACCGTAAAACTATATTTCATTCTGGCCTTGATGCACGACAGCACTTCAATGCAGATCCTCAAAATGCATTTAGGCAATGGGAGTTAGGCACCAAATATCTTGGCAGATCTCGGCCTTAAAGAGAGGCTCAAGAACCACTGAAGCCAGTGGCTCTTATTTTATTGACATCACTGGAACTGAAGCACATGCTTAAAGGGGCTTTTAAAGAGAGGCAGGCTGGCCCAATGGTGAGCGGGAGAGGCTAGGACTTGGCAGATTTGGGTTCAATTCTTTGCTCTGCGACAGACTTCGTCGGGGAAGTCACTTTGCCTTCATGAATCTCAGTTCCCCATCTGTACAACAGGGATAACAGCACTTCCCCACCTCCCAGGGCTGCTGTGACATGAAAGACATGGTCGTGAGGGCCAGACTTGGACCTTGGATCGCTTCCTAAACTGAGGCTTCTATGGGCAGAGTCGTGCTCTAGAAAGAGTCATATATTTCCCCATGTTGTAATAAGGGACCTTTCTGCAGGCTGGGAGGAACCAGCTTTTCACTGGACATGTTTTAATCAGAACATAATGAGGCTATTTGTCTGAATTACAATAGGTCCTGATATTCAGAATAAATAACCAAGCTGGGTGTTGATTTATTTGGCTTGTATGTCCCTTAAGGCAGGGAATAAATCTTATCTGTGTTCTGCAATATGCCATGGATATTTATGGTACTGTTTGCTGTATTCCGCCCATTTGTACCCCCAAGACCACGCTGCTGTCTAGCTCAAGCGCAGAACTTCTCCTGTGTCTTTTAAACCATGCCTCCTGCCAGCCGTCTGTTGGCAATTCTTCCCAGCGACTGGCTCAGAGTCTGAGTATT
This sequence comes from Lepidochelys olivacea, assembly GCF_965140295.1. Lineage (NCBI taxonomy): Eukaryota > Metazoa > Chordata > Testudines > Cheloniidae > Lepidochelys > Lepidochelys olivacea. The sequence goes on from NC_140415.1 coordinate 132,927,117, forward strand.
GGTCACAGTACAGCTGGCCCTGGTCCATAGGGAAAGTTTTTTGGTGTGTCACTTTATTGGGTAGCCTCTTAGTGTGTTGTATCGCTACATCTTCCAACATAGCCAAATACAGCACTGCACATAGAGAAACGCTTGATAAGCTTGCCCAGTTTAGGAACGTGCTATTGATTTGCCAGCGTTTAACTAATTTTAATGGAGACGGGGGAAGAATTAATTGCTACATATCAAGGATATGCTGCCCATAAATAGAAAAGCCTAAGACAGTGAATAGGGCACTGGACTGGGACTCAGGTCACTTTGGTTCTTTTCAGAGCTCTGCCGCTGACATGCTGTGTGACATTGGGCAAGTCACTTCACCTCTGTGTGCCTCAGTTTCTCCCTTTCTTTGGGGCAGGGACTGTCTCTTACTATGTGTATATACATTGTCCAGCGCAGTAATAAATAATTACAATAGCACTTTTCTTTCATAGAGCTCAAAGTGTTTTACACAGGAGGGTCGCATCATTTCCCCTGTCTTATAGATAGGGAAACTGAGGAACAGAGCAGTGAAAGAACTTGCACAAGGTAGGCCAGCAAGCCAGTGGCAGAGCTAGGAATAGAATCCAGGTCTGCTGAGTGTCTTTCCAGAGAGCTACTAGACCACACTGCCTCTCAGACTGGGTCAGAATTGTCCCTTCTGGCCTTAAATCAATGAATAATTCTTGCTTCCTTCTATCACTGACAGACCTTACACGAGAGCAGGGGTTCTCAAACTTCATTGCATCGTGACCCCCTTGTGACAACAAAAATTACTGTACGACCCCAGGAGGGAGAACCAAAGCCTGAGCCCGCCTGAGTCCCACCAACCCAGGTGCAGGGGCCAAAGCCCAAGCTCCACCACTTCAGACAGGGGATGGGGGGCAAAGATTAAGCCCAAGGGCTTCAGTCCCAGGCAAGGGGCCTGTAGCCTGAGCCCCACCACCCAGAGCTGAAGCCCTGGAGCTTCAGCCCTGGGCCCCAGCAAGTCGAAGCCAACCTTGGTGACCCCATTCAAATGAGGTCACGACCCACAGTTTGAGAACTGCTGCACTAGAGATATTTCTATTATAACCTGATTTTGGTTGGGGCCTGTGGCTGCCACTGTAATACAACTAGATGGTAACGCACCTGTCCATTGCACATAACCAAATGTCAGCTCCACTGATCATTTCCCACCACACATGCTTGGTATTTTGTGCCACAGGGGACATAAGAAAGGTTTAATTCTGGTGCAAGCACTGGACCTTGAGAAAAGTATCTAGACATGGGTTGACACTGAGGCAATGGGTCATGGCCCGCTGCTACAACTGTAGCATGGGAAATAAGGGCCATCAACCCATCTCATTCAGCGAAATGAAGCAGGGCAGAAATAACTCAGACGTCTTCTTAGGCATCCAAACATATGGTGCCGCTTCTCCTGAAAAACCCATTAACAGTTTGACAATACCAAGTTGGACGATTATTACTCTTTTCAACCAGCCGGATTTATTCCAGGACTTGGCTTTGAGCAGGACTCCCATCTGAGCTATCCCACCTAGGCCCTGGAGACTAATTGTAGAGTACTTAGCTTCCACCTCTTGTTTGTTTCACCGAAACAACCCCCTTCATGTTTCCCTGCTAGTTCCCTCGCTCCCCCACCCCCGCGGCCCCGTAACTCTTTGTTTTTAATGATCAAAATATCAACAAAGAATTTCCCACTTTGCCCCCCTGGCCTGGAGGAAATAAGGGAACCCCAACTCCAGCTACCCAGGAAAACCTGACAACAATAAAGCGAGATGCAGCTCTCCCACTCATTGACACTGGGAAGTGACCGTGTGTTATTAATTTGGCAGTATTCCCAATCCCATTCGCCTGAGGTTCCTTTTGCAATTGAAGGGCCACAAGAAGAAAGCAGAAGAAGAAAGAAGAAAGCACAAAGCAGGCCTGACGTTGGTTTCTTTTTCTCTATCTGCAGGGGATGTTAATAAAAATAGAATACTCTTTTGTATCCACCGTCTCATAGCTGCCCCCGAGGCTGTAACTGGGGGACATGTAGTGAAAAAGCATTCCAGCATCTCTTCCGTGCAGCTGCCATGGCCTCCAGCATCTGAGCCTTCGCGGTTGTGCAGGTCGGTGGAGAGCCTGAAAATGTAGTTAGAGGATGTGAGTGCCTCATTCATGTCACCAAGGTGAAAAGCCAGCTGTCCAGTGATAGCAGTTTAAATGTTGCCTAGTTCCCTGCTCAGAAAAGCAAGGAAGAGAGGAAGTATCGCAGCTTGCAGATGTGCTCACTCCACCGCAAGTGATGTCTCATTTTGGTGCCAGGAGTCGGGGGGGATGAGTGGTGACTGGGAGAAAGAAGCCAACCCCAGTGAGCCTCCATTCCCACTAAGGAGGAGCCAAGCTCCAGGAATCCAGCAGAGGTACCCAAGACTAGATGTCTTTTGGGAAGATAGTCTTTAGCCAAACACACATTATTGGGCTCAGCACAGGGGTAATTGAAATGTAATGGCCAGTGTTATGAAGACTACATGAGCGAATGGTTCATGCTGGCCTTAAAACCTAGGAAGCTATGAAAGTGGGAGGGGAGCTTGGGAGAGTACCACCTCTATCAATGCATCCCTTGGCTATTCCCCTTAGGAGCTTTCAGTCTCATCAGGGAATTGCTCAGTCATACAATGCCAAGGCATTTGTATAGGTTTTATTTCTTGGGTCCCTTCCCCTTTTCTGGAGCACTAGAGGCTTTGGCTGTGGTTCCACTCATTGGCTTTAATTCTGTTGTTGGGGAATCAGAGGCTCATTCAGCCCCACCACATGAAGGGAAGGACACCCTCAGCTAATTTACCTCTGAGCGAGCATTTATCAGAGTAAAGAATAAAGGGCTTACTGTGCAAAATGGCTGCTGCGGCAGCTCTAATCAATACTTGCTTGATGGATTGCCTGCCAGGAGTCTTTCAGGCACATCAGTTCAGCTGTTAGACTTTTGCTTGCTCACTGCTTAACAAAATAAATAGCGATGAAGCAAGGTATTTAGCTTAAAGCTGCAGCTCAGGATTAGAACGGTGTAAAATGCATTGTGGTTCCCCGCACGCCCCCCACTCATTTCCTTGGAAAGAATGTTAAATTCTCAATTTTTCTGTGGCGCAAACACAGGGCATGAATGCTACCCATTTCACAAGGGGCCCCCCTTCCTCCAAGATCAAGAATTGCATTCCTAATACAAGGTGGCCACTATTTCTTTCAGTTCCCCCTTAAACAGAAACCCTGTCAGGGAAGAAGGAATTAAGATTTCATGTGAAGCGGCTGATGTTAGTTTGGAGCTCCACATATACCCGTCTCTCTTCTCTGCTGTGCCACATGGCAAAAATGGCTCCCCGTGCTCCTGAGCAGAGCCGGCTGCTAACTGGTGTGAAAGCCAATGCATAACGGGAGTTCTCAGCTCCCGCCACTGTCCTGGCTCCACCTCCAGATCTCCAATCCAAAGGAAGGAACAATGGGCCACTCTTCCGGAAGTGCTGGCTTCCCATTGGGAATAAAGGGAACTGCTGGGTCTTATTTCTGTGCCTAAATGGGAGCGGAGCTCTTTGGAGAATCAGGCTCGGACTGTGGTGCTAAGTACATCTGAGATCTGACCCTACAACACCTCCCAAAGCCTAATGATGGGTCAGACTCAAAAGCAGTGGCTGGATAGCAACAAAAGCCACAATTTCCCCCAAAATAACATCAAGTTGCATCGGGCTGCTTCTTCTCCTCCTTAATACTCCACAATAAAACTAAAACAATAATGTGGGAAACTTATAAGGCTGTGGGATTCATTTCCCTGTCATGAATGGCATTTCCCAGGACGTCGGCTTTTGTGTTACTGATGCTGGTAATTTGCCATGGGCTCAGAAAGGTGAGTCACAGACTTTTAACAGCTGTCAGGTGAGGGTCACAGGAGCCCTCATTTGTTCTCATTGGCATTCTCCTGCTGCCCCCGTTCCCCTGATTCTAACCCAACTCTGCTCACTACCAGCCCATTCACCCCGCTCAGTCATCGCTCCCCTGTACTCTCTGCCTTACATTTGATCACTCAGGCCCAGAGCTTCACAGGTTATTTAGGTGCCTAACTCCTATTGAAATCAATGTGAGTTAGGAGCCAAAATACCTCTGGGGACCTGGGACTCAGAGTCCTCTCACTCACTCTCCCAGGCCTGGTCTGAATTCAGTGTGATCTGCAGAGCAGAGCTGCAGAGGATTGTGCAGCTCCAGGGCGGGACATTTTTACACAGTAAGAAATAATCCCAAGCAGTGGGAGCAGAAGTGAGGGAATTCCTCATACTCCTCCTCAGAAGCAAGCTGTTGGAAGGGATGCTGAGGCAGCTGTGTGGTGGTGGGGAACAGGATTTTGGAGGGAACTGGGAATCAGGAATGGGGTTTTGGAAGGAGTCAAATCTGGAAGAGATTCATCCCTGAACAACCTGTACTCCAATGGAATAATCCAAAGGGCAGGACTGTGCTGTGGGCAGGAGCCAGAAGACTAGTGGAGAACCAGACATATACCCTTGAATAGGTTAGGGGACAGCAGCTACAGTGGGCAGGAGAAACTGGACGGTGAGAGGCCAGGAAAAGGACCTAGGCCAGGTTCTGCCTCCAGGACAACTGGGACAAGAAGCAGGGGGTCCTGACTGGGAAACTAACACCCACAAAGCAGCTAGAAGGTTGTAGGCAGTAGGACCCTGCATCGAGAAGTCACGGGGGGAGAGCCTGAGTCTAATCACATATAGAGCCCTGGGGCATTGTGGGACCGAGAGCCACAGCAGGCAGACATCTGCAGAAGAGAGATCAGTGGCTCCAGAGAGACTAAGCTCTGCAAAAAGAGGGGCCTAAAGCAGGAAAGCCGTCCTCCAAGTCTGCCTTAAATGGAGCACAGCCTTGCAACCTGGAGAGTAAGATTTTGAGGGCAGGGCTCTTGGCTACATTTGTACAGGGGGGCCCTGCTCCCTGTCTGGGGCCTCAGGGCACCGCTATAATAGAAATAACAACGATCATAAACGGCTGCTGTAGCAGAAGTACTGCAGATAGTGGGCCCAGCCAGAAGGAAGATCCAGCATGGCGGGAGCATACAGTAGGGCTCCAATCCTGCAGCATTTAAGGACGTGCACAGCTTACTCAGGCAAGGTTGTCCTCTTGGACCTAACAGGACTACTCACATGTGCATGCCTTTCTGCTTGCAGGACCAGGTCCTAAACCCGGAAGATGCCCTCCTCTAGTTATTTAGCTGTAGCTCACAAAAGCTTATGCTCAAATAAATTGGTTTGTCTCTAAGGTGCCACAAGTACTCCTTTTCTTTTAGTGAATACAGACTAACACGGCTGCTACTCTAAAATATATTTATAGAGAACCATTAGATTCACCCCAGCTCTTCCCGGAATGAATTACAGGGCCATGGCATTGGGCTCTTTCACTAAACTTCCATTTGGTTTTGAATTCTGATGCTAGTTTTGGTAACAGGACTAATGGCTTATTTATACCATGGGCGTTTCTTCACTGGGACATTGCTGGCAGATGTAATGTAGCTGGAAATAAAGCATGAATGTTTAACAGCAAGGATAATTAACCATGGAAATAACTTACCTAGAAGTGTGGTGGATTCTCCATCATTTGGAGCCTTCAAATCAAGATTGCTCAGGCATTTCTAAAAGATGCTGTAGGTCAAGCACAAGCTACAAGGCTGGACGGAGGAATCACTAGGTGAAAATTCTGTGGCCTGCACCAAGAGGAAGTCAGACTAGATAATCCTCCATTGCTCTTACACAGCACTGTCCAGTTAGGGGCCTCCAAGCACTTTACCCAGGAGGTCGGGATCATTATTCCCATTTTGCAGGTGGAGAAACTGAGTCACAGAGAGGTGAAATGAGTCATACAAAGTCACCCAGCAGGCCAGTGGCAGCAGAGGGAATAGAGCCCACGGCTCCTATGTTCCAGTCCCAAGCACTATCCAGTCGGCCACACTGCTTCCAATTGCTGACCAAACTGCTCCCTTTTGGCTTTAAAAATCTGTAACTATTACTTGTTTCCTTTTATCACTGAAACCCCCCTCTTTAGATATTTTACTATCAGGGTACCTCTATCCTTAATGACTTTTATCTTTAAACATGTATATAAAAGCTTCAAAATGAATCGCAGAATGACTTCACTATTTTATATTGAAACCAAATGGGGATACAAAGTAAAATTAATAGGGAGGTTTGGCAAATGTCGAGCTATTATTTACACTGGAAAAACCAGGGCTGGTGCTCACATTTCCTGAGCAATGTTCCCCTGTTCTCAGCTGGCCAGGGTAAGAAGCTTGGCATGCTATGCCCAACTCCCCTTCCCAATACAGGAGTGCATTTAGAGGGAAGAACTCTTGGTCCAAGTAGAAAGATGATTGAAGAAATACAAATAATACTGCTCAGGCCGTGGGCATCACTTTAATTCTCTGTGCCTGTTTCCCCTCCCTGTCATTATCTGTCCGGCCTATTTAGTCCTGGTCTCGCAAAGATTTGTGCATATGCTTAACTTTATGCACTGCAAGTAGTCGCACTGAAGTCAGTGGTTGAAATTGGAATCAATGGCAAAACTCCCACTGATGTCAGTGGGGTCAGAATTTCACCCGATGAGACGGAACATGTGGATAAAGTTAAGCACATACCTAAATCTTCACTGAGCAGAGTCCAGACTGAAAGCTTCTTGGGGCCTGGGCTGTCTCCCCCTGTGTGTTTGCACAGCGTCTAGCACAGATCTTGGCTGCGGCCTTTAAGCAATACATAATACAAACCGCTATTAATAATGGACCAATACTGGTGGGCCACTTGCAGTGAAATGCATTTGTCATTTTTGCACGGAGACGGACACGCGACATATCTCAGCTAGTAACCGTTCAGAACTCAGCAAGCCCCAGGCACCAATCAGGAATCCATGGCTCAAACACCAAATGTTGTTAGTTTAGTCGGAGATATTCAAAACTGCCTAGAGGATCTGAATATGACTATGAGCCGCCAATGTGATGTGGCCTTGAAAAAAGTTAATGCAGTCTTGGGACGCATCAGGAGAGGTATTTCCAGTAGAGATAAGGAGGTATTAGTACCGTTATACAAGGCACTGGTGAGACCTCATCCAGAATATTGTGTGCAGTTCTGGTCTCCCATGTGTAAGAAGGATGAATTCAAACTGGAACAGGTACAGAGAAGGGCTACTAGGATGATCCCAGGAATGGAAAACCTGTCTTATGAAAGGAGACTCAAACAGCTTGGCTTGTTTAGCCTAACCGAAAGAAGGTTGAGGGGAAATATGATTGCTCTCTATAAATATATCAGAGAGATAAATACCAGAGAGGAAGAGGAATTATTTAAGCTCAGTACCAATGTGGACACAAGAACAAATGGATATAAACTGGCCATCAGGAAGTTTAGACTTGAAAATTCGATGAAGGTTTCTAACCATCAGAGGAGTGAAGTTCTGGAACAGCCTTCCAAGGGAAGCAGTGGGGGCAAAAGACCTATCTGGCTTCAAGATTAAACTCAATAAGTTTATGGAGGAGAAGGTATGATGGGATAACATGATTTTGGCAATTAATTGATCTTTAACTATTCATGATAAATAGGCCCAATAGCCTGTGATGGGATGTTAAATGGGGTGGGATCTGAGTTATTACAGAGAATTCTTTCCTGGGTACCTGGCTGGTGAATCTTGCCCACATGCTCAGGGTTCAGCTGATGGCCATATTTGGGGTCGGGAAGGAATTTTCCTCCAGGGTAGATTGGAAGAGGTCCTGGGGGTTTTCGCCTTCCTCTGCAGCATGGGGCACGGGTCACTTGCTGGAGGATTCTCTGCACCTTGAAGTCTTTAAACCATGATTTGAGGACTTCAGTAGCTCAGACATAGGTGAGAAGTTTATTGCAGGAATGGGTGGGTGAGATTCGGTGGCCTGCATTGTGCAGGAGGTCAGAGTAGATGATCATAATGGTCCCTTCTGACCTTAATATCTATGAATACCCAATCTACCAGTGAGAAGTGGGCCCCCAGCTATGTTAGGTGGCTTTGAAAATTTCAGCTAGAGAGGAAGGATGGTCCAGTGATTAGGGTGTTAACGTGGGGTTTGGTAGGGTGAGGGTCAATTCTCTGCTCTGCCACAGACTTCCTATGTTACCATTGGCAAGTGAATTATCCTAGCTGTGCCTCAGTTTCCCTGTTGTACCATGGGAATAATAGCACTTCCCTACTGCACAGAGCATTAGGAGGCTAGGAGCACTGAGGAGCATTATGCATTCAGATACAGCAACAGTGATGGCTGTAATTACTACTGATAAGTGAAGCGAGATAATTGATTCCTACCTCACCAGGGTCTGATAGTATGACCCTGCTAACAATGAGCTAGAAATACCAGTAACTAAAGAATTTTACAACTTCTTCATCTCTCTCATAGACCTTGGCAAGAATGATAACAATGATGCCAGCCTTCTTCCTTGAGATGTGATGTGTCTGGAATTGCAGAAATGCATTTGGGCCTAAGGGTACTTGCTGGGGAAAGACAGAAGGAAGATTACCCTTTAATTGGAAGTGACCTGAACAGACAAAGAGGAGAAAGAATTATTTATGTTAGATCCTACAGTCCTAAACCAGTCCTACAGAAAAATCAGACCTGTTAGCAATTGGACAGCAATCCTTTCTGGGGGCTCTTGCAAAATACAATCCACTTAGAAAAGAAGGGGGGCAGCACAAAAATATTGGGGAGTGTTTCCAGACCTGGCACAGAAATGAGCCTATTCTTAATCAGCTGGTATGAACTGGCATAGCTCCACTGACTTTCATGTCCTTCATCTGACCACTGGAGCGAGAGTTTTTTACACCAGCTGAGACCCTGGTCTCAGGGTTTTTTTAGACTTCTAAATACTTGAATCAAGAGATAGAAATTCAAGCTGATATTTAAACCCGTCAGTTTCAAGTCATTAGACAGCTTTCATGAGTCAGACACAACTCCTTGAATTGATCACATTTGTGATTCAAAGCCAAGTACAAATGCAAGTAAAGCCATCCCCAGGGCTCATAAAATAGGCCCTGATGTTTGCATGAAAAAGATACTGGTTCCCAAAAGCCCTGCAGCTCACAGATTATTATTTATTACTATTTAATTGATCCAGATGAATGTGTAGACAAGGTCCCTACCCAAGAGAGTTTACAATTTAAACACTCAAGGTGTCCTAACTCCGAGCCCAAAGAAATCAAAAGTAAAACTCCCACTGACTTCAGTGGGAACAGAAAGAGGCCAACTCTGGCTATGTTGGAAAGCCCACCTGGAACTTGTAATGACCTTCATCTGGGAAGGGCCCAGTGCTCTGGGGTGACTAGCTTTAGAGATCAACCAGGTGCCCAGACAGGTTCACCGCACTGCTAGGCTTCACGCCTTGCTGAGGCAGCAGACCTCGGAGGCAGGTGAATGGCCCAAGCCCTGGATGCTAATGCCAGTGCTGAAGTACCTCGGCCTGCCAGGCACCGGTGCCAGAGCTCCTTCCCCCTTCCCGGCACAGATCAATCGATTCTCCGCTCTCCATGTACCATTCTGCCCTCCCACCCAACACCCACGTGCTGAATGTCAGGGCCTGGCTCCCTGTCCCTCCAAAGCGCCCACGTCCTTCTTGGGCCAAGTGCTCAGGCTCTTTTTGAGGTCAATGGCCTGTCATGGCCATCCGGTGTCCCACTTCTAGAGCCTTCTGCTAGGCTGAGGCAGGGGAGCCAGTGTCAGCAAGGCCAGTGGTGTGGTGACCGTGGGAAAGGGGGTCTGCTGTTTCCCATGGTACACTCGGGACACTCAAGCGCTCTCCGATGAAGCACATGCAGGGTGGAGGCTGAAAGCAGCCAGTTCCGCTAAGGGCTCATCTACACCAGCACACTCAGGGAAGTGAAGATGATTGAGCTAAAGGTGCAAAGTTAAAGCACACAATACCCATGTGGACGATCTCCTTCAGAAGTAGAGCAGCCTTAGGTTGCTGTGCCTTAAGCTCTCATTGATACGTGAAGACAAGCCCATACAGGGAAGCTTAAGTGAAGTCAAACCACTTTGCTCCTGAATGAGAGCATTCACACAGGGGTAACTTTACATCTTTCGTTAATTTGTCTTAACTTCCCTGAGCAACCCTATGTAGACAAGCCCTAACAAAAACAAGGTCAAAGATTAACAAGCTATGCACAAACATTATAGAGCAACTGCTGCCAACACTGAGGGGCAGGTAGATGCCTTGAGAATGAAGCAACTGCCCTACATCTTCATGGGGACTGAGCGGGAAAGCTTCCCTAGAAGGATTGCTGTAAGCTTCAAATTCTATGCAGTGTTTAGATTCATAGATTCATAGATATTTAGGCCAGAAGGGACCATTATGATCATCTAGTCTGACCTCCTGCACAATGCAGGCCACAGAATTTCACCCACCACTCCTAAAAAAGACCTCACACCTATATCTGTGCTATTGAAGTCCTCAAATTGTAGTTTGAAGACCTCAAGGAGCAGAGAATCCTCCAGCAAGTGACCCGTGCCCCATGCTACAGAGGAAGGCGAAAAACCTCCAGGGCCTCTTCCAATCTGCCCTGAAGGAAAATTCCTTCCCGACCCCAAATATGGCGATCAGCTAAACCCTGAGCATATGGGCAAGATTCATCAGCCAGATACTACAGAAAATTCTGTAGTGTTGTTGGAGCCCTGTGGGTCCCAGGATATTTTAGAGACAAGGTGGGTGAGTACGAGATTCTGGGGTGCAATCCAGACCAGTGAGGGGCTGGGTCACCCCTGCCCTGCGACGTTGGTTGCCTCGCAATGGTTTTCTGCTGTAGCTCCCAACCTGGGCCCCTCACAAACAGCCTGCAGGTCACCCTGAGTGTCTGTGTATAGCCCCAGCCATGGGCCATCAGCCTGTCAGCAACACACCAGTCACGCTCTGGCTTCCACCAGCCTGAGTTATTATGTGCAGGGTGACGCCAGCCCACTCCCAGGTCTTATCCCCAAATCGTGTTCTGCACTGTCCAGCCCTCTCCTGGATGGTTCAGATATATTAGGTCCATTTCACCACTAAGGGGCTCAAGATGCAACAATTTGCCACCCTAAATGGACTAACCCACACAGTTCACAACATTGGATTAGTTTTGATTACAGAATAAAACAAATGTATTTAACTATAAAGAGGTGGGTTTCAGGTGAGTAGAAGTAATGAGGTCAGAAGTCAGAAATGGTTACAAGAAAAATAAATATAAAATACTTTCTAAACTTAACAAACTAGGCTTGGTTCAAGGTGAACTCCCTTCCCACATGTTTTCAGTAACACTGATGCCCAAACTCTCAGGCCAGGATCTGCTCCCGAAGTCAAATGGCTGTTTCTTTCATCCTTTTAGGTGAAAAGAGAGAGGGGGGTAGGGAGAGAGAACTTGGGGTGTTTTGCCCCTCACTTTTATAGTTCAGTCACCCTTTGAAAGGCATTTTCCTGAGAGTGACCCCTAGATAAAGCTCTCAGATGGAAAGAACAAGGAGCCATGGAGTCTGGTGAGAGAGAAGTTTCACGCTGGTTTTTTTCACCTGTGTATGCCTTGTCTCTTGCTTTCCCCATTCCATGCCAAAGAATGGCCACTTGATAGGTGATGGCCCATCAGCTTTGATGACACCTGGCTGGGGCGTCCACTTGTCCTTTGTCTTTGAGAAACAGGTTTACTCATGTCCCAGACTTATCTGGTAAACACGCTTCAGTCATGATGTCAGCTTATGTTCATAACTTTACATATAATGTTGTTACATACATTTCACCATGATATTATTGACCAGTGAGTTATTAGTTTTCAGATGATACCTTACAAGGCATATTTTGTACAAACATTACTACAATCGTGGGTAGGGTGTGAATACAGGGGCATATTTCATCACAGTGAGGTAGTATCTTTTATATTGGTGAGAGAGACAAGCGTTCAAGCCACACAGAGCTCTTCTTCAGGGCAGGAAGCTTACAGAGGGCAGGTCTACACTTACGCTTTAGTGAAAAACGCTACTACACCAATGGGAGAGCTTCTCCCCTCGATGTAATTAATCCACCTTTGCAAGAGGTTGTAGCTATGTCGACAGGAGGAGCTCTCCCACTGGCATAGCACAGTCTACACTGGGGGTTAGGTCAGTCTAACTATGGTGCTCAGGGATGTGGATTTTTCATGCTCCTAAGCAGCATAGTTATACTGATGCAAATTGGTTGTGTAGATCTGGCCCCAGAGTGTCAGCCAAACGTACTAAACAGTCTGTTCTATCTTGTAAGTAGTTAACATATTTCAAAGGACCATTCAAGGTGAAGTGGCCTGTTAACCCGCTCCAGTCATAGGAAGGAAGTGGTGGGGGGGAAGAAACGGGGGGTGGGGTTCCTTTGAGGATGAGGACTGAGAGTGATCACTTTGTGAGAAGTGTTCCTCCACAGGTGACAGGGTGTTTTTGTCTTTTATCGTTTTCGTTCAAGAGCATAGTGATGTCTCGTTTCACCCACATAGTTGTTGTTGGGGCATTTAGTGCACTGGAGGAGGTACACTACATGTTGAGATAGGCATGTGTAGGACCCAGGGATCCTGAAAGGTGTGTTGTGGGGGTGTTGATAGTTGTAGCAGTGGAAATCTGTCTCCAGGTTTTGCATCTGTTGTTTCTGGCAAGGTCTGGTGCCTCTTTGAGTTGGTGTGTCCTGATCTGTGGGGAGCTTGCTTCTGATGATGAGCTTGGAGAGGTTGGGCGATTGTTTGCAGGCCAGAAGAGGGGGTTCAGGAAATATTTCTTTCAGGATGGGGTCCCCATCGACTATGGGTTGTAGTTGTTTGATGATACCCCATACGGGTTCCGATGTGGGGACAACTAGGGGTGTGCGATTAGTGGGGGGCAGGGGGCATTTCTGTACCAAAGCAGGTTCTCTAGGGCAATTTGTCAGGGGGTATTTGACTGAAATATGACTGGAGAGGGGTTAATGGGCCACTTCACCTTGAACGGTCCCTTTGAAATGTGTGTTAACTACTGATGCTAAACAATCTGTTCCACCTTTATTTAGCTGTGCCACTCCGAGTGCCTTTCCCAGCCCTGCAGAAGAGCTCTTTGTGGCTCAAAAGCTTGTCTCTCTCACCAACTGAAGTTGGCCAGTAAAAGATATTACCTCACCCACCTTGTCTGTGTATGCTTCCAAGGGCAGACTGACTAACAAGCAGCTGTCTTATAGCCCCGCCGCTTCCCCCCAGCGCTGGGTCATTTAGTTCAAGCAGTAGCCACTCCTGAGTTTAAATCCACAGGTCGCAGGTTCAGTCCCCACAGTTGACCCAACCAGGGGCCTCATTCCACTCAGTCTAAAGAGAAATTATAGAAAAGCAGCAAAGAAAACCAGCCCCCAAGCGATTTCACTCTACCTGCATTTCAGTCCCAAGCCTCTTTGTGCCCACACAGCCTAATCAGCCTGCCACAGCACCCGGCTTCCTGCCAGCCGGAATTGGACTCTGCCAATTTGTCTTAAGTGTCGTTGCAAACGGTAGCTCAAGAGAAAGAGCATTTTTTGTTTTTCAGAAACAATTACAATCGCTAACTGCCGCCCACACCTCAGGGATCTCAGTTGCCCGAGAAACGTGACGTGGGCATTGCTGTGGTAACTGGTATTCACTTCTTCACCCTTCCTCCTATCAGCCAGTTTCAAAGTTCAAGCCTCCAGGGAACAGCCCAACCCCCTGCCCGAGCCCTCCTCTCTGGCAGTGCCCCTGCAACACTCCTCCCTCACTTCATGAAAATCCATTTGGAAGCGGCTGAGGGAGAGCAGTAGCTAGACCTGATGGAGCTGGCCCCATCTACCCAGCATCAGGGCAGTACAGTCCCAAGATGCCCAACAGCGATCAGCCGTTGAGATGAGACACAAGGGGAATCCATTCCAGGAGCCATGCTCAGCATGTAGCTTGTGATCTGCACGCTTATCAGATTGACAGCGATATTCTCTACACGTGCTCAGACAGCAGCTTTCCTACTCTCCTAACTTACCTAAACCAAAACCAATGCTTCTCACAGCAGAGGCGCTCATCTCCCCCAAGGGCTGTATCTACACCGAGTCTCCAGTTACAGCTGTCAGCTGCCTTTGCTGTGCTTTCTCTGACAAAGCGTCGTTAGAATTGTTGTAAAAGGCACACGGGTGGTCTTTGCACCTTTGCCGAACCTCTGAACAGTGGAATTTGCTCAATCGTTCTAAAAATATTCAGCTTCCAGTGGAGACCGAACATGAAAAACATCAGAGGACAAGGGGGATGAATGCTGCTAGTACAGCAGTTCTGAGCATCAGGGGGAGATTGAAAAGATGTTTTCTGGGAATGACATTTTCTTCAGACATGGAGATTTAGGTTTTTTTCAGTGATGTCTGTAGCCCTTTGGACTGTACAGACTTCCTTCCGAACAAACTGCTCCATGTTACGGTGACAATGCTCAGCTCCAGGTAGTTCACTCTTCCAGACAACACAACACAAATAAGGGGAAAAATGGACTGCTCTTAACTTGGTTCAATCTGAATGGCCAACAAAAGGCACCTCCCTGACCTCAGGTCTGCCTGCCAATTTTCAAAGCTCTGCAGCAAAACATGGAGGCATCAGAGATCTTCAAAATGTGGTCAGAAGAATTTTTACAATAGAAAGCACTAGGCAACTTTCAGACAAGGCTGGCTGCTGCCCCCCCCCCCCCCGCCCCTACGAAAAGCCTTTCTGATTCCCCCTGGGCTAGCATTAACTAATTCTGTTTTTTTCCAAGTCTTCACTGACTGTGTAACTTGTCTCCCATGCTTGTCATTTACAGTATGGCCATGTTGTGTTTCTTCTCCTCCAGCCTCATTGCACTCACATTGGAATGAGTCTTGTTCCTTGCAGTCTTTTTTGCAGAGGAAATCTAGTATGTTGAGCCATATTTCTGATTTCTTTTAGAATCCCCCGGCTTTCTATACCAGTGGATTTCAACACATCCTCTGAAGGGTTGCATTTTCAAATCCATACATGCTGAAGTACTCATGCATTTTTCCCCCTGCCTGACCTAGTTGCCCAAATACCCTATGTGCATTCAAGCTGGTGGATGCACATGAATAGGTACATGCGTTTGCAGACCCCAGCTTGCATGTAACAGTTTGGGTATTTTTGTCCCTTAGTGAGGGGCATATACAAGCACTTTTGCACATGTGCGTTGTAAAATACTACCCCGGTATTCTAATTCCACAGTACTTGTTTTTCTAGAGTGTCTTCTTTCCTGTTATTTTTGCATTCTCTAAACTCATCCCTTTATTATAGCCCGTGATCAGTGGTTTCTAGCTTCTGCACATGGGTACATTCTCCTTTAGTGGTTGGCCTGAGGCATGTTCCATTACTGGTCATCATTAACCTTATCGTTGCTTAAGTTTCTCTGGAGAGGGATGGAAGTTATCTTGCTGTTGAGCCGGTCTCCCCATGCAAAGCAGCAATAACAATGATTTCGGTGCTAAGGAGGAAGGCTGCTTTGGAGGTCATCACAAAATGGAGTTTGTCTTATGACCAGTTAAGAACCTGAACCAAAGCCCATTAAAGTCAATGGGAGTCTCTCCATTAACTGCAGTGTGCTTTGCATCAGGTCCAAAATGAGGTCAGGAGTAACTCATACGATAACTGCAAGGAAACATGATAATGACAGTGAATCTTAGCAGCAGCCCTCCTGCATTTATACTTTATAGTACCTCAAACTGCTGGTTTCCACCTTTGAGTTGCTAGATGAGAACATACTATTACACAGCACCATGCCAGGTTGGCCTGTGTACCTCTGTGTGGTTACTAACCTTATTGCATTAGAGATTTAAGCTCTTTAGGGCATGAACCATCTTTTTGTCCTGTGTTTGTACAGCACCTAGCACAATGGAGTCCTGGTCTGTAGCAGAGCATGGCAGAGCCCCCGTAGCTCCTGCCTCTACTAAGTCCACAAAGTCATTCTGAGACCCTGGGGTTAGTATCCACTGGTGCAGTTTATTCACAGACTTGTTCTCATTGCCGTCTCACCATGCACAGTTGGCCCTTCACCATCTGCAGGGAGGGAGGGACGGAAGAGCTACCTCCCTGCTTCCACTCCCTGACTTTTCCCTTTCTTTCTGCTCTTCCCCTAGCTTCTTTGCCCTGAGGCTTTTATACCCCCCCAGGCTAATTATGCAGCAGCTGTCTCAACCTGGCCCTAACTGGGGAGGCAATCTCCAGCCAGCTCTAATCTATCCCCCTAAATAGGTGCTGGCATGACAGAGGGCTGAATCAGCAACCCCTTGCCCAGCACCCTGTCACATGGTCCATAACTACAACTCCTGGGTGCTAAAGCACAATACACATAATAATAGCATGGATTTAGCTGCAGGCATATGATCACCTCCTGCTTAAATCACCACCCCCTCACTGGATTCTTTATATATGGGCTGAGCAGATCTGGAGCAACTGGGGCCCCAATGCAGCAGTGGCCTTTGGGTTTCCACCTGCATCCACAACCGAACCCTTTCCAGCATCTCCTACTGTGGTGTGTCTCAGGACAATGCCAGTGAATGTAAATGCGTCGGTTTTCCAGTTTGCAGGTGGAAGCTGCTGTTTTGACATTTCGTTATAGTTTAAAGCATTGTGAACATGTATTTTGATTACGGACAGAAAATGCTTATCACAGTAGCCTGCGTCAGCAGGAAAAACAAAATGAAAGGAGTTGTGAATAGCCCTGAGAGTAACGTTCATAAGTGAGGAGAATATTTTCAGGCATAGTTAAATTAACTTGTGCTCATGTGAGACACTTCATAGATTTTCTCTATGGGCTTCCGCATACACACCATATTTGGTCCTTTATACTAGAATAAATCAACATACCATGTGCTAGAATTAACAATCTGCTTATTTTCAAGTCATCAGCTCCTCCCTGAATGGGAATTGGGAATATCGTAGCAGAGTGCAACAGTCCTCAATTCCGAGCACTAACGATGATCCTAAGAATGTGAACATCCATTTGAACTGTAATACTTACAGAGTCGTAGACTTTAAGGCCTGGAGGGGGCACTAGATCCTCTGGTCTGATCTCCTGTATGTCAGACCAATACCACCCAGCACCAACACACTAAACCCAACAATCAAAATGAGATCAAACTATTACAGCCCAAAGGAGACTAGAGGAAGGCAGCCGCAGGCAGGGAATAGGACGGACTGAGGTGCACCAGTGCCTAAGGCCCCCACAATGGCAGGGAAATGATCAAGTGAGATATACCCAGATAACCCTGGTAAGTGACCCACATCCACACGCTGCAGAGGAAGGCAAACCCCGCCCACCCAGGTCACTGCCAGCCTGACCTGGGGGAAAATTTCTTCCCAACCCCACATAGGATGCTTAGACCCTGGGCATGTGAGCAAGAACCAGCCAGCCAAGCACCTGAGAGAATGCTCGGTGCCACCTCAGAGGCCCACCCTGCCCTCCCCCACATCTCATCTCCAGTTGTGGACATCCCTGATGTTTCAGAGGAAGGACATAAAAACCCTCTCCCAGAATACACTTCAGGGGGAAAATCCCTTCCTGATCCCTGCTAGTGGCAGGCTGAAACCCTGAAACATGAGCTTTAGGAACATCAGAGACAAACTGTAAGTGAGCCCCAGGCCTGCTGAGCCCTGCCTCCTACCATCACAAGCAACCTCATCACGCAATTGCACTCATAAATTTGCCCAGCTCTCTCTTACAACTAATTAAGTTGTTTGCACCCACAACTTCTATTGGGAGGCTGTGACATTATTGACGTGAACTGTGACCATATAGATCATTGTTGCAACCAGGGTCCTATGGTTGCACCAGGTCTTGTACAGAGGAGATCAAGTGGGGTGTCTATGAAAGGTTGCAGTCTGCTGGTTATGATTATGCTGTCTGTATGTGTGTATCATTTTTGTATTTGAAGTTATGAATATTGGCTATGTACTTGTATCTCAATGTGTTTGATTCTAAGCAGCCTCAGTGAAGCATTTGGTCAGCTCCTTGAGAAAGGACTATTCTCAGTAAGTACCCAATCAAGAAACACTTCACTGACAAAAAGAAAAGGAGGACTTGTGGCACCTTAGAGACTAACCAATTTATTAGAGCATAAGCTTTCGTGAGCTACAGCTCACTTCCTCAGATGTGGAAGTGAGCTGTAGCTCACGAAAGCTTATGCTCTAATAAATTGGTTAGTCTCTAAGGTGCCACAAGTCCTCCTTTTCTTTTTGCGAATACAGACTAACACGGCTGCTACTCTGAAACTTCACTGACAATGGACTTTGGGAGACGTCAATCCACATCTGAGCTTTCCTGGGAATGTTCAAACTAACATGTAAGCAATGGCATCGGCCTGCAAAAAGCTGAATCATTCATGGACATGTGACTTGCCCAAGTAGCTACAAACTCCATCTTGTTGCTTGATTTTTCACAGAACAAAGGTGTTTCCACCCACAAGAGAAAGAATATAAGAGGCCCAGGAAACTTCTCCATTTTGTCTTCAGCTGGCTCAAGAGATGGCCTCTCCACCCCCAAGAGATGCCTGAAAGAAACTTGAACAAAGGACAGTAACTATGGGGGTGTGAGTGATTGCTGGACCCAGACTAGCTTATTGGGACACCTCTGAGGCTGAGATTTACCTATATTCAGTTTCCTATTGTATTAGGCTTAAACTTGCACATTTTGTTTTATTTTGTTTAGTAACTTACTTTTTTCTGTCTGTTATTGGAACCACTTAAATCCTACTTTTTATACTTAATAAAATCACTTTTTCTTATTAATTGACCTAGAGTAAGTAATTGATACCTGGGGGAGCAAACAGCTGTGCATCTCTCTCTATCAGTGTTATAGAGAGCGGACAATTTATGAGTTTACCCTGTATACGCTTTATACAGAGTAAAACGGATTTATTTGGGGTTTAGGCTCCCAGAAAGACTGAATACTGGGCACTGGAGACAGGAACACTTCTTAAGCTGTTTTCAGTTAAGTCTGCAGATTTGGGGCATGTGGGTCAGACCCTGCTCTGTGTTGGAGCAGGCTGGCATGTCTGGCTCAACAAGGCAGGGTTCTGGAGGCCCAAACTGGCAGAGAAAAGGGGCTCAGGTAATTTCAGCACATCAGGTGACAGTCCCAAGGGGGTCTCTGTGACCGAACCCATCATAGAGGCTGTTCCAGAACCTCACCCCTATGATGGTTAGAAACCTTCTCCTTATTTCCAACCTGAATTTGTTCACGGCCAGGTCATCTGTTTGTTCTTGTACCAGCATTGTCCTTTAGCTTAAACAGCTCTTCATGCTCCTGGGAATTTGCTCTCTATAAATAAATTAGGAAGGTAATCAGATCCCCTTCTTTTTGCTAGACTAAACAAGCCAAGCTCTTCTCGTCTCATAAAATAGGCCTTCTGTTCCTCTGATCATCCGAGTAGTTCTTCTCTGCACCTGTTCCAGTTTAAATTAATCGTTAACATGGGTGACCAGAACTGTACACAGATTCCAGATGAGGTTTTACCAATGCCTTGGACAATGGCTTTAATACTTCCCTATCTCTACTGGAAATACCTCACCTAATACATCCTAAGATTGCATTTCCCTTTTCCACACCTGCATTACCTTGGTGGCTCATACCCACACACCCAGGTCTCTCTCCTCCCCTGTTGCTTCCAGCAGATAAGCCCCCCGCTTGCAGCAGAAATTCTTATTATTGGACCCTAAGTGCATGACCTTGCAGTTTGTATTATTAAATTTCATGCCGTTTCTGTCACTGTAGTCTTCACGGTTATCCAGATATTTTGGTATGACAGTCCAGTCCTGCTCTGTATTGACAATGCCTCCCGACTTTGTATCATCAGCACATTTCATTAGTATACTCCTATTTTTGTGCAAGGTCATTAATACAAATACTGAATAAGACTGGTCTTACCTGTCTAACTTCAAGTGCCTCATCTCTAACTTGAGGGAATTCCCGCAGACAAAAACCTCAACATGGACAAAGATGCAGAGAAATCTTCCTAGTACAGTGGTGTGTGGTGTGATTTTTTAAAAAGGGCATGCATGTTTGCTATTATTGCCTCTGCACATTTCACACCCCTAATTTAAGGAGTCCTCCATGCCTCCCGCACCCGTTCTGGCCCCCTGCATACTCTGTGCCCCTTATGTCCTCCTTGTATACCTCCTGCATGCCCCACCACTCTCCTCCCCCACTCCATGTGACCTCCCCCCTCTTTCTTCCCTAAGAGGTTCACCCATTCCACAACCTGGGAGCACAATGCCAGCCCCCTTCCATGTGGTTCTGGTGTCCCCAGACCTCAGCCCATACCCCTCCCAGTTTCTTACCCCCTCTGGCCTCTGTGTTTGCCCCCTTTCCTCCTACCCTCCCTGCCCATGCCCTCAATTCTGCCCAACAGCTGCAGCAGCAGGCATGTGTAACCAGCTGCAGAGCAATTTACTATAGCTGTCACTTCACAAGGATGAGGTAGACGGGGATTACGAGCCCAGCCAGTGGCTGCACATGACTTTGGACGTTAAAATGTGTTTTGAGAGAGAAAATGACCAGGCGATTCTGAAACCACTCCTTTCTGCTGAGCGAATGACACGAGCCTTGATTGCACACTTCTTCCAGGCCACCCCTCACGCCTGGGAAAAGCACCCAGGGCCAGTCTGTAAAGCTACCGTCGTATTCTCCTTCAAGTCACCTCTCAAACTTCACCTTTGCAGCCGTACATCTGGAACAATGCCACTGATCAGCGAGAGGCAAGGTGGTGAGTTGTGAATACTGTGGTTACTGCTGCCAGCTGGCTAAGAACTGTAGGCATCTTGCTCCACTCCAGACCCCTTGTTGTCTCATCCACCTGCTACAGCATTCAGTTTAGATCGTGAGACCTTTGGGGCAAGGATGGTCATATGCTTTGCGTCTGTATAGCACCTACCACAATGGGGCTCTGACCCAGTGGATACCTGTAAGTTCTGGTGTAACACAAATATTAAAGAGCAACAGCTTAAATGAAGGTGCACTCAAATCCAGCAAATGAAATACATTTGGTTTATTTCTTTCTAAAGTTTGTACATATACATATATCATATACATGTGTGAAATCCTTCACTGCTTTGCTCGATTTCAATTACACAAAAATCATTCAGAAGGCTGCAGACTTGTAGTTACCCTGAAGCAACATTATCCCGCCTTATAAAACACAGAGGAACAAGAGTTATAATCGTGAACGTGTACACAAGAGAGAACTAGATCTCACAGTTTCAATACATCAGAGGCAAATTATTTGTCTGCTTACTCCAGCTATGCTCAAAGAGAGGGAAATATTTATATACAGTCACCTCGGAGGAAAAACAAAGCAATGTAAACTTCATTTCAAAATATTATTTAAACGATATAACAATAGCCACGAGTCCTTTCCCCAGGGAGACAGGACAGTCTATAAGTGCCTTCATTTACGAGGAATTATCATTCTAGTACCTGTCACATAGACTAGAATAGGAAATCCAAGGGCATCCTATGGTACCGTTAGAAAACAGCAAAGGCCCTGATTCAGGACAGCAGCTCTAGTCGGGAAAGCACGTGATTAAGTCCCACGTACATCGGTGGCGCTTAAGCACTTGTTGAAATGCTTTCATGATTTGGGGCCTCAATCAGGTCTGCATCCCTCTGGCTCTTTGACCACAGATGTGAAATAGGGCCTCTATATAGAGAAATTTACCCTTAGTGGGGAGAGCCAGCATAGACCTTAAATAGGGCCTGCCCCAAGGGTCAGAGCAGCAGGATTTATTCCCGTGGAGAAGGGCTGGAGAGAACCTCAGCACTGCTCCATTACAGACAGACTGGCTCTCCAGAGAGCAGTGACGATGGACTAAACTGCCTGCCATGTAAACAAATCCACTGGCGTCTCAATAGTAAAAGGAAAACAAGTGAGATTATAAAGGGATTATAAAGTTCCTATACTAGCAAAGAGCACAGAGCAGTATCCAGAGACAACGTAAACAGCAGGGTTTACTGCTGGGCCCCACCCAGGGGCTCTCTCTGGCCCTGTCCTGCCTGTTCCTGAACACTGTAGAGCATTATTCCAATAAGCTTTGATCTAAATCAAGGTGATAGCTTAGCTGCGGAGGTGCATGTTTCTGTGTGGAGTGTTCTCTGAAGTGCTGGGGCAGAAGGCTACCATTAAAAGCGAACATTTCCACACAAGCCCCCCACAGTGACTGATGACTGAGAGCTCAACACTGATTTCCTGGTCTAAGGGAAGAGAAATCACTGCAATGTCTCAGCCATAACCGTGTGGTCACAGTGGGTCAATGAGGACTCTTTAAAGGCTGCAGGAGACTGCTGAGCCACCCCATTTCACTACATTATCCCACACAGGGTGGACGCCAAAGAAACATCTCAGATCCCTGATACAGGGAGCCCAGGATCCTGGCTGGCCCGACCAAAGTTGATGGGATTTACCCTCGTCATTTCATCCTCAGTTGGAGTCTATTCCACTAAGTTTTCAGTCCTGTAAAATGCAAGCTCTCTGGCCCTGATCCAGCAAAGCACTTAGGCCTGACTTCACTGAAGCTGCTCATGTGCTTAAAGTTAAGTTCATGCTTAAGTGCTTTGCCATTCAGGGCAGAATCTAGCCCTAAATCTCCATTCCTCCTCTACTGGTTTAATCCAGGTCGTTCCAACATCATACAAACTGCAACACTGACTCTGATATCATTCTGCAAACCCAATGGATTTTATTACATATTTATTTGGGCTAAAAATCCCTCAACTGTTTCACACTTTCCAAAGGAAACCTGAGGGCACCACTTGAAATGCTCACAGCTGACACTTCCCCCTGCCACTCTTTGTAACTTATCAACCACATGGATTCTTACACATATCTCTGCAATTGTTACAGTAAATCCCCACCACTCTTGCAAAACCACGACAGCCTGGGGTAACATTTTCAAAAGGGCCTAAGTGACCTAGAAGTCTAATGACATTTAGGCAGCCAAGTGACTAAGGCATTTTTGAAAATGTTACCCCATGTGGATTATTCACAGAACTTGGCCAAGATTTCTTTAAACAATGGGAGCCTTAAATTAGGCTCATAGGTAGGCATTTGCAAAAGTGCTCAGTGATGGCCTAACTTTGCTCCCTTTTAAGGCAGTGGATGACAACAACAGGAGCAGAGTTAGCCCAATGTCGAGAGCTTTTTCAACTCCCACCCCACAACTGATCTCTATGCTCCTAAAGAAATTACTTTTTTTTCAAATTTCCTGAGCACCCAACAGCTTGCAGTGGGGGAGGTTTAGGTTGGATATTAGGAAAAACTTTTTCACTAGGAGGGTGGTGAAACACTGGAATGCGTTACCTAGGGAGGTGGTGGAATCTCCTTCCTTAGAAGTTTTTAAGGTCAGGCTTGACAAAGCCCTGGCTGGGATGATTTAATTGGGGATTGGTCCTGCTTTGAGCAGGGGGTTGGACTAGATGACCTCCTGAGGTCCCTTCCAACCCTGATATTCTATGATTCTGCAGAACATGCCACGGCAAGGCTGGATTGAGAAAAACGCTAAACCTACAAAAGCTTTTAACAACCGTTCAACTGGCTGAAACAACCCACGCCTGCTGTTTATAGCCATTACACTGTCTGGACAAAACCGAAGCATTGGAAAAGAATAACCTTTGCGGAGTTTGATCACAGAAGCCATACATTGCATAAGAACCACACCCACATTCACACACGCTCACTGCTTAAACACACTCAACAGGTACTGGATGCTCACTTTAACTTCGTGAGATGAGCAGTAATCTCTGAACTTTAAAGCTGCCAAGAAATTCTTGTTCTGTATCCATGCCATTGGATTTAGTCAAGTTACACAGTGCTATCAGCCCACCCTAGACAGTGGGAGCAGAGAAAGGACAATGTTGAGCACTTTAGAAAGCTCCAACCCACGTCTCCTACTAATCTATGGAGTGTTATAATAAATAATCAAAGCTAAACCTCAGTGCTGTCAACAAGAGAAATGAACAAGTTACATTTTACGGTGCGTGAGCCTTACATATTGCATTATTTGTTCCCATGCTAATGAGCAACATTCAGTCATTTGCAATCGGCGTCAGAATCATTCGCCTGCATTAAGCCAGGTTTCCCTATACCACATTTTTCCTTGCTCTTATTAACTCACAGTATTGAATAAGAAGCATTGTATTGTGTTGGGAAAAGAAAAAAGTGTCAGGGAATTATAAAACCTAGCTCTTAAACAGCTCTTTCCACCTGTAGATCTCAAAGCACTTTACAAAGGGGGACAGTATCATTATCCCTGTTTTACATATGGGGAAACAGAGGCACCGAGTAGTGAAGTGACTTGCCCAAGGTCACTCAGCAGGTCAGTAGGAGAGCTAGGGATGGACTCCAGGTCTCCCGAGTCTCAATCCAGTGCCCTTTCCACTAGGCCATAAATGGCTATTTTGCATAGTAACAGCAGCTTTGGTTTCTTGAGTGTCTTTTCAAACACCCCAAGAACTCCAAGGCAAAAGGGAAGGTAGGCAGGGAGTGTGAATAGGCAGAAGCAATGCTCACCATGAGCTACGAGTAACCATGGAAATAGCTCCTTTCTTCTCTAGGCCTCTTCATAGTCCCATTTGGGGTCGTCAAGAGCTGAACAAGTCCAGGAGTGTGGGCTGAAGAATTCTAGTTGAGCCCAGGACACATTCCATACAGACCTCAGAGAGTTACACACGGGCTTCAGAACTGCCCTACCAAGAGCAAGCCTGAGATGTAGATGCCAAGCTGAGAAAGTAGCACTGGGTGAATGTTTATGCAGGCAGCAGCCCAGTAGACTTCTCTGAACGAAATACTGCTAAGCAAGTCATCAATGTTCAGAAAAACAGCCTCAAAAGCTCATGTTCGGATAGCCTAGCTAATATGTCTCAAGGCACAGGTATATCTACTTAGACAGGTACTGAGTGGAAATGGCATCCCATTCACACTGATCCCCAAAAGTCACAAAATGCCTCTCTGCTTCCTAACTGCCTAACAAAATAAAATCTCCAAGCCCTCTTGACAGCATGGGCTGCATGTGCCCCTGGGTAAGAGTGAGGCTTTGGGAAGAGAACATGGGATATTAAGTGTCTTTCAGGGAAAACACCTTCTTCGCTCTAACTCTGGAATGAGGCCGCAGGACAGCTGTGTCCGTGTGGAATACAGGGAAAGGAGGAAGAGCCCCAGGAATCCGGGACTCAGTCACTCTCCTCCCAGATGTAATTATGATTGAAAATGCAGCCTTTCATTGCAGACAGAATGAGCACACCACCAAGGGCTCAAATGGGGGAGTTCATCAACCTTGCCAGCACCAGCCTGGGGCCTCACCATGAAAGAAGAGAGACCAGCAGAACCATCCACTGGCAGGCGATGCACTGAGATGGCAGACAAGTGCACCATGATAGGAGACAAGGAGAAACCAAGAGTGGTTAACTATGGTAAAAAGTCCAAAGCAGATTATGGGGCTGCAGAATGTGAACAGAGTCTCTGCTCCACTAGAGAGAAAAACTTCTCCCTCTTGTGAGCCTAACATGCCTGTGCAACATCCCAGAGGCTTAGCAATGGCCTTCGTGTCTTTTACTCTCTAGAGTGTCTCTGTGATCTTGAGCCTGAACGCACCGCACCCATCAAACAGGAGGTCTTCCACAAGGCATGAAGTGAAAAGCCCATAACGGTTAGCACTATGAACACTCCGCTCTGGCCAGGTGGTTGAGAAAGAACTGAGGGTGGTTCGTCCGTCGCAACCCCATATTATCCTCGGCACGGGACATGAGGATAGCGAGGGTGCATGTGTGGCCCATATGAGCACTGCTGCCAAAAATCTCCAATCTCAGGCGTCCGGGAGGCATGCACCCCTCACATGGAGCATTCCCAGGGACACTCCTCAAAGGAGGAGGAAACACTGGGCCCTGGGAAAATTCTTTTAACAATTTCCAAACTATCAAGAATCTGAGAAATAGTTTGAATCTAAGTTTCAATGAAACCATAGTCCCAACAGCTCAACTACATTATTCCTCAGCTGACTGAGTTACCCACCTACTGACAACAACTGAGCTAACAATGTACAAGCTGGTCTAAAAGGCTGCAGGCCTGGGTGGAGATTGGCCACGCTCCAGATTTTTTTTAATTTACACACACACACGTACGTGCGCGCCAGCCCAGCAACTCTCAGCCATGACCTACAGACTCATCCCATGCACCAAACCCCAGAATCCTTTCCATTTGCAAAGGATTATGGGATTCGGGTTCTGAGATATTTTGGGTGGTTGTGGGTTAGAAAAAGGGGTGTGTGTGTGTGTGTTAGAAAAGGTGTGTGTGTGTGTGTGTTTAGCAGCTTGTGGTCTTGGGGAGGGGGCCGAGGGCAGGTGCTGGTTTTGCTTCTCTGTCCTTGCTCCCCCATTCCCCCACACCACCAATGCTGGAAGGTGGGAAGTTCTGCTCCAAGGGGCTGTGGAGCAGCTCCCCTTCCCTGGAGCCCAGCCCGTGGTCTCTGTGTGGGACGGGTGGGGAAGAGCTGTTCTCAGGTTGGATGGATAGATAGAGGAAGAGAAGGAGAAGGAGCCTCAGCAGGAGGGAGAGACCCAGGCTCCTGCTGGGGCCTAATGACCATGAGATTATTGCAGCTGTCCACTGGCAGACAGGACCCAGCAGGTGCCTCCCCCTCCCCCACCAGTTTAGAATGGCTACTCTAGCCCCTGGAGCGCACCCCATGAGCTGTAATGTTGCAGAGCTAGCCAGCCCTGCCACGGGCCCAATCCCAACACTCTCACGCAGCAATCCCAATGCCTTCAGTCGGAGACTGGCCTGAGATATGGCATCAGGATTAGAATCTGCAGGAGAAAAACCTGGGGAAAGTCTACATGAAAGCAAGGGAGGTGGAGGCCTCATTGGGCAAGAGGTACTGCACATGCTGAAATACCCAGGATTTGGGAGTCCCCTGCACACTGCCCTTCGAGTGAGCAAGAGCAAACCCTAAGAGCACAGCACGGCACCTCTCCGTCCAGGTCAGTGTAGCTCCTTGGAGGTGAGTGCAAAGGGTTAATCATGAGAGTTCTGACTACAGAGTGACAATCCAAAGCACCCTGCATGGATGCTGACATCCTCAGCTATTCTGAGCTGCTTGTTATCAGAAAGGGACCTCCCGTTCAAATCCAATCTAGACCTGCACTGGGCCAGTGCCCTGAAGCCAGGGTAACCGATCACGGACGTCACAATCACCTCGCTGTGGAGAAACCCTCCGGTGATATAGCTGAAGGCAGAACACTGGCTCTTGTGCCCTGTCCCCTCCCTGTGGCCAGCACTGGGGGAATGGCTGGGAACAGGTTGTGTGGCTGGAGGTTCTCACAACCCAGTGATTCCTGGCTGCCATATTTTCCCTTGGAATTACTGGGCAGCTGGTGCAATTTACAGCAGCCTTTAGGCTGCTCTAACTTGCACCAGAAGACCAGCCTGGCACACAGTGGGCCCAAGCCAAAAGAAACACAGAAGTGGCTTTAAAAAGTGACCTTTGCAACCTTGTCCCTCTTCAGCTGCAATGTTTCTTGACAGCAGTGAAGGACTTGGGCACCTATACAGTATAATCACACATTTATCTTCTCTGCTAAAAGCAAATATCCAGGAGCTGGAAAGCAAGGTACTTTGAAAATAATGTGCAACACATAACAAGCTAGATTCTCGGGGGATGGGATTGTGTGTGTCAGGGGTCAAATGGCATAGTTCCAGTCTCTTCAGTGCTGATTTACACCTTCTGAGAACCTAGCCCTTTGCTATGCTGTAATGTTAAAAGCACACCAAACTGCAATACTGGTCAGCACTCTGATCCTGCTCAGTGAGGTCTGTGGAGTTTTGCCACTTACTTCAATGGCAGCAGGATCTGCCTTTGTGTTTTCTCTTTACTTGTTTCAGTAAAACCTATCAAAGGACATGGCGACACAGGTCAGCTGTAAAGAGACACAGCCAGCAGTGGGAATTTCAAATGATACTAAAACCTCACAAATTCTCAGATCACTAATCTGCCCACCTCAGAACTCTCACAAAAAGCAGGCGGAGCTCAGGGAATATTGAACGGCTGAAAGCTGAAGTGAAATTGCATTTTACTAAGACTGGATACGTTTTACAAAATATACCACAATCCATGTACAAACACACTCCGGAGTAGCGTAATAAATAATTAAAACTAAACTGCATTTGACAAAATCAATAAAATGCATTTTGTGATTCACTGTGTCTGACTTTTCAAACTGCATGAAATTCACTCATCTGCAAGGAGCTCCCTAGTCGTGAGCATGAATTATCCTGTTTCTGCGTAGATTGAGAAAGATACTGTATGGGAGAATTTCCGCTTGTGACGGAGAGATCAACAATTCAAACACAACCCATGGGCAGCCAGACTATCTTAAAAGCCAACGCAAACATTTGCAATTGTCACCTCTTTACAAATAGAGTGCGGTGGTTTAAAAGGCAAACACAACAAGTACCTGGATGCCTTGAGTAAGGGCCAGAGTAGAGCTGCACTGCCCTGGGAGTGGAGCAGGGATCAAATTGTGACTTCTCTGGACCATTTCTGTTTCTGCTGTACTGTTACTGTGAGGAAGTGATGTGAAATGGTCAAGATCATCTCCCTATGTAACGGCATTTAGCAGTCCGAGTATTAGCGCTCTCTCTCTCTCGGTATAACTCAACCTCTCGTTTACTGCCCTTTTTTTTTTAAACTACTGCTGTACAATGAACAGCTGCAGGGCGCCTAGGCCTTTCTCCTGAGTGGCTAATCTACTACCCCTCAACGAGTAGTTCAAATTATTTCTTCCAAAGTGTATTACCCTTGCTCTCGTCTACAGGGAATGACACTTCCCAGCATGTTGCTCAAGCACGTAACTTTGGCCCTAATTCAGGAAAGTTTCTCTTCGGGGCAGCACTTAGACAATGTGTTTAACTTTAAGCATAACGTAATTTTTAAAAAATAAATCCAAATGCTGGAAAATGTTGACCGGCCCGCCTCACAGCTCTGTGAATCGCAGTCACTCCCAGTGTCATTTTTAAAATCAGGTCAGGCACTGGCTATCCTCTAGATTTCTAGGACGACGGCAGATTACAAATGTTTGTGAGCAGCTCAGTCACTCCATTCATAAGTCACATTGGAACTCTTGGAATCAATACCATCGGGTCCTGGTGAGTTACTGCATCCTAAATGATCAATGTGGTGCACCACCTCCTCTTTCAATGCTACGATCTCTGACAGCACAGCATGGGTATTGCAGTCTAGAGCTCTGGGGTACGTATCTCATGGTTGTTCTTTGTGGTGGAGGCTGGTATAGAGAAATCATTTAGCTTCTCTGCAAGGTCCTTATCTTGCTTGATTGCTCCCTCTACTGCCTGCTAGTCTGGTAAATTAGTAGTCCAGAATGGTTTGATGTCCATGACCAATCAATCAGTCCTTGGCCTCTCTGCTGAGCCTGCCCACAAGTATACCCTCTGTAGTGAGGAGCTCCGTGATGTAAATACCAGCCCCTGCAAGAACCAGACCTGAGATAGCTAGACGTTTCTTCGAGGCCACCTACTGCAGTTTATATTGACCTGGGCTGTCTTCGCATATTAAGGATTAGATCCCCCAGACGAGACGAGCTGGGGGGACCTGGGAAGATGGGCAGGCCCTGGGAAGAAGCAAAGGTGTCTCTTAGTCATCTTCATGCTCCCTGGATCCTGGCCCTTGGTGTAAGTTAAGGCAACCTCAGGGCTGCTTTAAGTTACACCTGGCTACCCGCAGCCCAAAAGGGCCACTCCAGCAGCTGGGGAAAGCTGAGGTCTACAGACACCCTGGCCAAGTCCCTTTTCCCCAGGCCATGTCCTTATATAGAAGCCAGGAGTTGCTATTAAAGGAAGACTCCACAGAGAGCAGGTTTTGCTGGCCCTATGGCTGCATCGTTGTGACTGCCAGGGACAGAGCAACTGGAATGGGGTCAGATTCTGGCTCTAAGACCAAAGAGTCTCTATTCCATTAAGTCCCTGAGTCACCAGGACTTCTGTTCCAACATATTCTTTCTAAACACTTGTGAAAAATTCAAGGGATCGTTTAACAGAGTTCCTTTCAGAAAAGAACAGAAGAACACCTCCATTGGTATCAGAGTGACTGCAGAATACCTGCGCTTACTAAAAAGGAATAAAAATTCTGGAGGGAAACCGCAGATGAACAATGCATATTAAGACTCTATATGGCAGCAGCGTGAGAGCGTATTGTTGAGAAACATGTGGGGTTCCCTTTTCTACTACAACACACAGGCAGCAGTTGTCATCTACAACAGCCTATTGCTTAATGAAATAGAAAAATAAAATTCATGCTGGCTGGATCAATCATCAAAAGGGACATGGCTTTGGGCATCCCCCTCCCCCTGCGCCCCCAAAGAGTCTTCACATTGAAAAACCTGTTCTAATTCTGTATGCCCAGCGTTCCCGGTGATTTTCACTGTTTAGTCCCTTGGTGTGTGTGGGTCCAGAGTTAATACAGTCCAGTACCCTCCGGCTCCTACCACTATAGTACAAGTACCAGTATGTTTCACATCACTGGGAGATCTCCAGTCGCAGTGTCAGAATTTAACTAACCTGCAGGGAGCGGTCAGCTCCATCTCCACAACAATTCGTTTCTCGTCACTGCAGCTAGCATTTACTATGCTGCAGTGCTTGTCCAGTTCCTTTTCCCACTGCAAGGAGAAAGGTCACAGGTGACTTGAGATGAAAGTTATGTGCCAATGAAAGAGGACAGAAGGGGAGGAGATGTGCAATAAATCAGAGAGTCCCACTCCCACCCCTTTAAAAAAAAAAAAAAAGAGGTGCTTCAATGGCTAGATGATAAATTAACAAGGCAAAGCAAACGAGGAGCCAAGACACCTCCCACAATCTGTACAGAAACAACAAAATATACAATAGAAAATGTCATTACCACCCCATTCAGGCAGATGCATTGGTTTGTTTTTGTCAATGACAGGTTAGCAAAGGAAACTTTTGACCAATGGTATTTTGCTGCATGGCTGTTTCTACAGCTGTCTCATGCAGTCTAAGTGACCTTCTGCTTGATGCTGGGTGTTTCTGGCCTGTAGTCCTTCCTCTCGGAGATGTTTCGCTTCACCTTGACACTAACAGGAGACTCCTGATTTAACGAGGGACTCGAATGGGATTTCTTCAGTCCTGGCCCATCATTTTCTCCACTGCTCAGAAGCTCCTTCCCCCCTTCTTTCAGTAGGGCAACATAAATCTCATAGCGGATTTTCTGGAAAAGGAACAAAGGAATGGATCAGCCTGGATGAACTTCTCTGGGCTGTGATAGGCAGGAGGTCCACGTGGATCATCAGACTGGCCCCTGGAAATCTAGGAGTCTAATATGTATGTGAACAATGGTGGCTAATAATAATTACACCACACAGAAAATGTCTGAGCCAGCCAGAGCCCAGGGATGCTGTACGATTGCCAACGTTTATTCCTCAACCATGCAAATCTTTGCTCTGTACCTAATGGCCCTCGGCCAATAAGAGCACAAGGAGACTTACATAACTGATGGTTGGCAGTTTCTGAATAGCCATACAGGGCATGCTGAGCTGTACCTTCCTGAAGTAGAGCAAAACCCTGCTGCACAAGTAGCCCTGATTAAAGAAAACAGGAACACTCACGCAGCAGGGCATTACTCAGCATGCGTACACACGACAGTCCAAAGCAGTGGTTTTCAACCTTTCTTCATTTGCAGACCCCTAAAATAATTTTGAATGGAGTTGCGGACCCCTTTGGGAATCTTAGACGTAGTCTGTGGACCCCCCCAGGGGGCTGCGGACCATAGGCTGAAAACCACTGGTCCAAAGGGACTGCGAAAATCCTTCTGCTCAGGTTTGCCACTGTCCTCAGAGCTCCCCAAACTTCTGTGGCCACAACCAACCTGGCCACTGCAGGTTCTGCTCCCTCTGTCCCAGCCCGTGTGACCCTAGATATTAAAACACTGGATCACACAGCATGCACAGAATCACACAGGGATTCTCTATGCTGGGCTCTCCCATGGAGAGCGGGCGGGTGGGCTGAACATCTGCCTTCTACAGGGCAGCTCGACTCCACTTTGCCTCCAAGAGGCTATTCTGCAAGTCCAGTGTTCGGAAAACAGGATGGGGAAACACAACCTGATCGCCTGAGGTCGACCGGGCTTTGCTCCCTGATCAGGCACCAATTTGTTCCATAATTGGACGAGTGTGTTTCCCTTGGTTACTGGGCAATTCTTGCTTTGCAAGTCACAACCATACAGCACCTCACACAATGCCACAACAATCAACAGGCATGAATAAGAATTTGCCTGCAAGGGTTTAGCAAAGTTAGCCAGTACGGCTGGTGATGGGAAAGGGGCAATCCATCCCTCAGCAGCCATTAATGTCAGTGTAGGAATGGGAATTAAGGTGATCACAGCGGATGGCGGGGGGGGGGAACCCCATGCTTCTACTGATTATTAATCCATTTTTCAAAGTAATAAAAGAGTCTCTAAGTTATTATGTTCCTGACTGAGCCCAAATGTTTAAAGAGAATTCTCTCCATTTATAATAAAATAATAATATTCAAGCAATAATAATAATTATTTGAATGCAAAATAGTAAAAAGTGTTGGGAATGGCTTAGAAGAGGACAGAAGAAGGTGGGAGAACGTGACCAGGTTTCCCAAAAGTCCTTTGAGAAACAAAATCTTACTGAGAATGATCACAAGAGAAATCTGTTTAAAAATGAAATGAGGAAAAAAACAGCCTGAACAGTTCCATATCGGGAGGTCCAGCACAGCACTGCAGAGACAAGAAAGAGGTATCTATCGCCTGTCACTCCAACGAGGGGAACCAATTAACAGAATTCTGAGGATGTGCCATGCTTCACTGCATAATGAATGGACAGGTTGGCAAGAGCAGGAAATAGTTATTCCTGCAAGGGCTGGCTCATCATCACATTTATCAATGAGCAGAACTGCATTCATTCCGTGTGTTTCAAATGATTAAAATAAACACAAACCTAAGCCAATGGTAACAACAGAAATAAAACCCTGGGCTGGATTCCTGCCTCAATTTAAGCCGATGGGAGTTTTGCCATTGACTTCCACTGCTGCAGTCTGTCCTCAGCCTCAGTTTAAGCAATGTACAAATAAAGGCTTCTTTAAAGTTAGACTGTAAACTTGCTCTTTTTTACACCAATGAGAAGCCATATGGGGCCAGACCCTCAGCTGATGGAAATAACATGACTTGTTAAAAAAACCACCCTAGGAAGCCTCATCAAGAAAATAAGAATGTTAAAGTTGCAAAGGAAAATACTTAAAAGTCTAAAATGCCCATACAACCTAATCTCTGCCCCCTTGCGCATATGGATTACAGGAGTCTTCAGTGAGACAGTCACACAGCACAGCCCGTGCCTCCTCTGATGAGCATACACTGCCTCACGCAAAGCCAAAGATGGCTCAGTACACAGCAGAAGGGAGAAACTGCTTTGTTAGCAGTACTGTTTTTTGCAGAGAGCAAGACCAGAGGAAGCACAGGTAGCTGAAGGAAAAGAAATGACAAGAGCTTACGAGAAGGGGAAATCTGGCCTTCTCCCTCCCTTTGGGAACCGTGCCATTTCCTTTGGGTGAGTCAGGCCTTTTTTCACTAAGTTTCTGTGTTTTCCTTTCCCTTCTCCTGCTGCTTTCAGTGGCCTGATCTGCAGGCTTGGCTTGAGAGCACCCCCTACATTCTCGCCCCTACCTCAGCAAGGTCAGTCACTCAATCACAATTGCTCCTCCAGGCTTTGCTCCAAATGATGGAAAAACCGGAGGAAAATTTCAATTGCTGGTATTTCACAGCTATCATACGCTTTCTACAGCCAACCTTCAATTTTATGCATTCTGTGAAATCTGTGACAAGCGTGAAAATAGCCCAGCCTCACATATTAGCAGGTTAAAAACACCTTCTCTCCCACAGGGTGAAAGTAGGTGTAACCTCAGAGCTATTTACATAGGCACCTTCGGCAGCTTTCTTCAAACCTATTTGCTCTGCAGGATTCAATTTTCATTTGAGGTTCTCTCTAAGAAAGAGGACATTATTTGTTATTATCCCAGGGTAGCTGGTCCCTGTGGATAGACTAAACCCAGCTCCCTGAACCAGAGCCCAATCCAGCCAATTAAAAGAGGGCTGGACCACACCTGGGCCTATACAGGGCTGCTAGTAGGCAGCTGGAGAGGGAGGGCTGTAACAGGCAGAGCCTCAGAGGGGAAGTCACACTGGAGTGGAGCTAGCAAAGGGCTCAGGGGAGCGGCCCTGCGACTGCTGCTCCAGGAGGGGAGCAGAGCTGGCCAAGGCTGGGAAGCCTGCAGGAGCTGGAGGGCCAGAGACCCCTTGGAGGGGTGGCCCTAAAGCCTGTCACTGAGGATTGAGTTCAGACTGTGTTCTGCCTGTCTGACAACCTCTGTGGTGAAAATAAACCTCCTAGAAGAGCCGAGCGTGGCCGCGCATGGTTTGGAGCCGGGGAGAAGCGACAGCCCTGGTGACCGTTATCTAAATGTGTGGTGTACCGATACACATGGCCATTTCTTTCCACGCTTCACTGCTAAAACTTGCTAAGGAAAACAGGCACAGAAAGAGGACAATATAAACTCCCCAAGCCAGAAACATAAAGGGGCATGATTCTCATGGCTGCAGTCTAACTTTCAACACCATATGCATTACCCGTGTTTTATCCTCTTCCCCCTCTGCTTTACCTGTGAGTCACCTGTGCACAGTGCCAGAGTTTTGATGGTGCAGTGGGTGCATGTGCACTGAGTGGACGGTACTACGTTTAGAATGCCTGTTTCTCCTCTGCTTCCTTCAGAATACACAAATGACTGATTATTACTATTATTTATATTACAGCAGCATCCAAAGGTCCCAACTAAGATTGGGGCCTCACTGAACTAGGCACTCTGCCTGTCCAAGGGGGCTGATAAACTAAAGAGACAAAGGGAGGAAAGAAGGAAACATTATTATTCCTCATTGTACAGATGGGGAACTGAGGCACAGAGAGGCTAAGTGACTTGCCCGTGGTCACACAGGAAGTCTGTGTCAGAAGCAGGAACTGAATTCCAAACTCTTGAAACCCTCCTGCCTGATGAGGTAACAGGTGACTGCAGTCAAAACTCTCCAACTGTGTCAAATGTTTGTGCCATTTGTACCTGCGGGCGCAGGGGAACCTCAGAGTATAATGACCAACTTACACAGTTTTAATCATATTTGACATACTGACTGCTTGCCTAGGTCGAAGCTTTGACTTATCTTAAGTGTTAAGGAGAGGTAATGTGGTAGGGACAGTCTTGCAGATGTTTACTAGTAACAAAAAACAAAAAGCCCCGTTTGCACCATTGATAATACAGGCATACTATTACTGTCTTTATTGGCTTAGTAAATACTAGAGTATTGTTATTCCTTTTCTTAGTTCTATGAGGAGTTCTGTAATTTCCAGAGCTTTTCTCCAAGACAGATGCCTAGCCAATGTATTTAGTGCTGTATCCCATACATACCTCAAACTCCAGATAGTGGTCTTTCAGTTTGTAGTCATCTACTTCCTTGCCTTTAAGTTTCTTGTCCGGCGGGTAGGAACGATGCTCAGCTAGCTCGGTAGAGATTTGCTTCAGCTTAGCTTCATGTGATTTCAGCTGTTCATCCTTCAGAAACATATTAGTCATGTAAGTGTCAGACTCTCAAAGATTCAGTAAGTGAAAAAGAAGAAAAAGACCCGCCTGTACACTAAACAGCCACTTCTGGCAAGTAGCGTTTTTTTAAACATTTCATTTTATTTATCAGGTAAATTGTTAGGGCCAGCCAGATCTTCTAGGGCTTGGCTCCCAGCAGCTTCCTTGTAGGCATCCAGAAGAAATGGCCAGATTTTTTAAGGTACGCAGCACCCAGCACCTCCCCAAGGCAGAATCTACCACTCCTTCCCCAAGTGAGAACAATGGGAATTGCCAGCTGAAGAGCCCTGCTGAAAATCTGGCCATTCCACTTTACTAACCCCTGTGCCAAATTCAGCCAAGTCAGTGATGTTGTGCAGGGTACAAGTAAGGGCAGACTTGTCCTCACACTTAAGGTCATCGCAATTTGGAAGCAACTCTTGTGGAAAACAGGATTGGTACAATTGTCAGACCCCTCCCCTCTGTCATTCTGCCAGTATGTGCTTTCCAGTCTGTAGCAGC
Organism: Lepidochelys olivacea; assembly: GCF_965140295.1. NCBI lineage: Eukaryota > Metazoa > Chordata > Testudines > Cheloniidae > Lepidochelys > Lepidochelys olivacea. Next base: position 132,963,353 of record NC_140415.1, read on the forward strand.
CAGTTGGTTAGAGCTATGCAAAGCACAGGCTCTCCTGGGAGGAGGATGTTCTGTCCTCTCCTGAAGGCTCATTTCCTTTTGTTAAACTTTACTCCACTGTGCAGTTGGAGGGGGCAAGGACTTGCTACTCTTTCTTTCTAGGCCATTTCCTTTGTCACAATCATCCCAAACCCACTCAACCATCTGGGCAGACAATGGCACTCTTCTGCAACTCCCAGTACGTGTTCGCTCTCCTTCAAAATATGCACTTCTTAGGTCCTGCCGGCCCTACAGAGCGGTCTTATTTCTGATCTTGGGTTGGACTGGGCTTTAAATTCAGCACTGCACTTTAATGTTATTCCTCAGCCCACTGAACTAGCACTGCAGGAAAGAGCAGAAATGGTGAAATCTCATCTGTTTCTGACAACACAGGACCTGCTAGACTGGATCAGACCCAAAGTCCACCTAGTCCAGCAGTGGCCAACACCAGATGCACTGGAAGAAAGTGCAAGGACCCTGCAGAGAGAGACGTCAGATCTCACCCTGATCTCTAACAGGTTGGCTTAAGCCCTGAAGCACGAGGTTTGATATCCGTTCCAAAAATATTTACCATTCATTATAACAGCCCAGGACATTCCTGATATCTATATAAGCCTCCAATCCCTTTTTTGCTCTAGCTAAATTCTTGGCCTCAACTTCCAGTGGCAGAGAGTTTCTCAGTCTAACCACACATGTGGAAGAAGCACGGCCTTTTATAGATTTGAATCTGCCACCTTTCAGTTTCACTGAACATTCCCTTGTTCAGGTGTTATGAGAAAGGGAGAACAGAAGCTCTTCATCTACCTTCTGTAGGCCAAATAATTAAATACTTTTATCACATCCCTGTTAGCAGCCAACTATAGGATGTAAACACGGGAGGTGAACTTGGTGAAACGACTTAGTACAATTATTTTTGTCTCGTCTCCTCCTTATCTCCCATTTCTGTCAGGGTCTGACCCTGCTGCCACTGCTGCCAATGAAAATGACGACACTGATTTTACTCCGAGCAGGCGCAGATCCTTTGAAGCAAGTGCTGTCGTGGTCGTCTTGATTCAGCTCACAAACTAACACGGAGACCAGAAAGAGTTGATCATTCACATTTCATCCTCTGCAGAATGAGAAACAGCCTGCTTACAACCTCTCCAGCTTGCAGATAAAAGCAGACAAGTTTTAGCTTGTCTTTGAATTTATCTGCTTTGAAAAAATAACAATCTTTTGCTATTAGCTCAAATAACTTCACTTATTCTGCTTCTCATGTCACCCTTTTACCAGTATGCAAACCACAGGGGTTTGTTGTTTTTTTTGTTATTCCTGATAAAATGGAAACAATGAAGCTAGGAAACGGTGTGCTAAATGGAATGCTATCTCAGCGCAGTGATCAGTGAAAGGATTTTTTTGATGGCTGTGGGTGAATTATTGAAACCTCAAGCCGTGGCAGAGCTGCAGTGAAAAAATGGCAAACAAGACACTAGTTTGTATTAACAGAAGGTGAAAACCCAGAACAAGACAAGTACTATTACTCTTGTTTAAGGCACTTGTTAGACTTCCACTAAAAATACAGCTTGAAGTGCTAATCTCCAGGCCACTGGAAGAATGATATTGTCAGAAGGTGGCTTTGAAGAATCTAGGTTATGAGGAACAGCTCTGAGAGCTAAGAAATTCTGAAGGCGAGTCAGTAAATGGTGATGATGGCATAAAGCCTTTCAAATTTAGGAAAAGGAGTAATGAAGTTCAGAGAGATTTCTTTCACAATGCTAGCAGTAGATAAAATACTCGGGATCGCTTCATTCCACAGATTAGATTCTGTCCTCTACTACTGTGGTACAAAAGGAACACAGAGGAGACCCACACATCCTACAGGGCATTCCCCCACTGGTGGTGAATCTGCGGGGGGCCAGAAGCCAGCCTAGCTAGCTGCATGCCAATCACCCTCACAGCTCCCATAGATGCACCAGGAGGGGGCCCAGAGCACATTGTTCTACAGCATGTGCATCTTAGAGAAGCTCTGAAGCTGCTCTAAAGTGACACTGGATGATGAACCGGCCTCTGGCTGGCCCCAGGGTCAATAAGCCAGGAAGGTGGCTCATGGCCCACTTTTCTCATCCAACTAAGCCCAAAGGGTAATAAATGCATGGGATAAGATTTCAGGGAAGTCCGTGGGCACAAAGAAAATACCTAAATTCAAGAAACACCTAAGGCAGTGGTTCTTAAACTTTTGTACTGGTGACCCCTTTCACATAGCAAGCCTCTGAGTGCAACCCCCCCATATAAATTAAAAACACTTTTTAATATATTTAACACCATTATAATTGCTGGAGGAAAAGTGGAGTTTGGGGTGGAGGCTGACAGCTTGCGAACCCCCATGTAATAACCTCATGACCTCCTGAGGTGTCCCAACCCCCAGTTTGAGAACCCCTGACCTAAGATTTGTTTCAGGAGGAGGAGACTGAAGACTCTCAAATAAATTAAATCTTACAGGGTCAAGGAGTATAGGCATAAAGTTGTGCTCTTGTGCCTGGAATGTCTTACATTCCTAGCCACATCCAGAAGACAAGGACTTTCTATCTGATGTGTAAATGAGCCTAAGGGCTTGGCTACACTTGCAAGTTAGAGCGCACTAAAGAAGCCCCGGGCACCCTACCTCCTGATGTGTCCACACTGGCAAGGCACACAGAGCGCCCGGACTCTGCAGCTGGAGCACTCCTGGTAATCCACCTCCATGAGAAGCATAGAGCTTGTTGCACCCTGGCTGAAATGCCCGGGCGTCAGTGTGAACGAGGTATTGCATTATTGCGCTCTGATCGGCCTCCAGAAATGTCCCATAATCCCCTTAAATCAAGTGGCAACTCTTGTCATTGTTTTGGAATCGGCTGTAGGAATGCAGATATGCCCTTTCAAAGCTCCATTTCTGACAGCCGGCTGCTTATCTGCTCTGGGACAAAGCAAACCATTACTGTGGAATGCTGCTGTTGTGAGCTTGTGTGACGGTGTGTGTGTGTGTGTGTGTCTTACAAGACAGCATGCTGACACACTCTTGGCCCCCCCAAAACCCACTCTCTCTCCCCCCACATACACACAACACACTCCCTGTTACACTCCACCCCCCATTTGAAAAGCACGGAGCAGCCACTTGCACACTGGGATAGATACCACAATGCACTGCTCTTTGTGGCATTGCAAGAGCTGTTAATGTGGCCACGCCAGTGCACGTGCAGCTGACAGTGTAAAAACATGGCAGCGTTTTCCCTGCTGCGGTCTCCGAAGGCTGGTTTAACTCCTAGCGCTCTACATCTGCAAGAGTAGCCATGACCTAAGGCTATTGGTGATACCTCCCTTTCTTCAGAAGCACAAACAAATTACATCAAGTCTCCATCCCCTCCCCACCTTTAACTCTGCAAATATTTCTGGTCCTAAGAAGCAAGTAGAGATAAACTCCTTTAGATGGAAGTGCTAGCAAGACTGTTTGCAGAGGAGCTTTACTACTGATAGCAACAAAACAACATAGCTTCAAGCTTTCAGAAGAACCTCCCAAGCTCATCTCCGGACAAAGGGAGATATGCTCTTTATGGTAACGGCTCACCTGAGATAACTTTGTTGTGGTGGCCGGCAGCAGTGGGCGACTGAACTTCTTCTGAGAGCCAATAGCAGCTGGAAAGGGTGGAGCAGAAGATATTGCTGCCACACGGTTGATTTTGTTGATCCACGCCTGCATTTCTTCTGGGCTCCTGTGGAAGACAGATGGAGAGCAATCCGAACATCGGTGACCTCAGCGTCTCCTCCCTGTTCCTCCCTGCTGTCAGCATAGGGACATATGAACTGCCATTTAGCTCCGTGCCCTACCTCCAGTAGTGGCTAGCGTCAGAAGTCTCAGAGGGTGGCATACAGAGGAAGTTGCTTCCTAACCACTTCAGTTAGAGGTTGGCTTACGCCTGGAAACATCCATTTTGATGACAGGCAAAATGCTCTCACCCCTTAATTTGCTCATTTCTTCTTTTCATCCTCAGTGGCTTCACTGAACCACAAACATGGCTGCACCATTAGCTTGATTGCTAATAACTTCCCTTCCACAATCAACTACTGAGCCACAGAATACACAAGCAGCGACTACTTCCCGATTAAATTTAACTTAAGGAATGGCCCTTGTCCAAGCTTCTACTTTGCCTACCCAAGACACAAAATCCTGCCTTCGACCTCACTTTTCCAATCCCTCTCCCCTACTTCTTACTGCAGAAGGCAATTAATAGCACAATTCTTTCTGCACTTCTCAACTAACCAGCCTCTGTAAAACACTGAGTTTACTGCCGCACCAAGACCCACAGCAAAGAACTCCAAGACCTTCAATTAAATCTACTGCAGGCTATTAAAAACTGCATGGGCAGTACCACTGACTGAGGGCTTGATGGCCCTGGTGATGTAGGGAGGGGCCAAGCAAAGTATATCGGATGGTATAAAACCTGGGTTGGAGAAAATCATGTATATGCAAGATAGATGTGTCTGGTTTCCATCTCTTCCAACTGTAGTCCTGGTCCTGCAAAGACTTTCACGCATGCTTAACTTTAGGGACCGTGACTACTGCATAAAGCCAAGCTTAAATCTTTGCCAGATACAGATGGAAAGGTGTGAAAATCATCCTCCGAAGAACATAACCACTGTCAAACTAGGGCTCTCGGTGGGATCCTACCGGTACAGTTTTGTTTGAAATGGGACTACGTCAGCACGAACGAGGTAACTTTTAGAGTGCACCAGCAGGCTCTACACATGGCAGGCAGAGAGCAACACGGTAGAGTGCTTTTGATACCACACACCCCTAGTTCTTACTGCAGTGCTGCATAGTCAAGCCTTCAGCATGTGCTTCCTCTGGAGCAAGCTGTGGGATCACTAATGGTGTTCAATTTCTATACCATATCGTGGTTCAGCAGGAACATACTGCGGACAGCTGCAAATGGGCTGAGACTACACAAACAAATCACATCAAAATAATTTGGATTTTCAATGTTGAGTGCTACAAGTGGCAGGTAAATTGCTAGCAAGGGCATGCAAATACAAAGCCAGAATGCTTTGCTGTATTTCCTGCCTTTATTACTTGTGATTCAGCGGAGGCCCTCTAGGCCAGTGGTTCTCAAACTTTTTTTCTGGCGACCCAGTTGAAGAAAATTGTTGATGCCTGCGACCCAACGGAGCTGGGGCAGAGGGGTTTGAGGTGTGGGAGGGGCTCAGGGCTGGGGCAGAGGGTTGGGATGAAGGGGTGAAGGCTGCAGGGTGGGGCCGGGAATGAGGGGTTCAGGATGTAGGGGGGTTCTGGGCTGGGGCAGGGAATTGGGGTGTAGGAGGGGGGCAGGGCTCTGGGCGGGGGGGGGCAGGCCCTGAGGTGGGGTTGGGGATGAGGGCTTTGGGGTGCAGGAAGGGGCTCTGGGTTTGAGGGGGGCTCATGGCTGGGGCAGGGGGTTGGGGAGCGGGCTTACCTCCAGCGGCTTCTGGTCAGTGGCACAGCTGGGGTGCAGAGACCGGCTTCCCGCCTGTTCTGGCACTGTGGACCGCTTCACCCCAGAAGCGGCCAGCAGCAGGTCCGGCTCCTAGGCAGAGGCGCGCAAGCATCTCTGTGTGGCTCTCACCTGCAGGCACCACCCCCCAGCTCCCATTGGCTGGAAACTGGCCAATGGAAGTGTGGAGCCAGTGGTTAGGGTGGGGGCAGTGCGCAGAGCCCCGTGGTGTCCCCCCCGCCTAGGAGCTGGACCTGCTGCTGGCTGCTTCTGAGGCGCAGCGCAGTGTCGGGACAAGTAGGAACTAGCCTACCTTAGTCGGGCAGCACCGCCGACGGGACTTTTAATGGCCTGGTCGGCAGTGCTGACCAGAGCTGCTGCAACCCAGTGTCTTACATTCCGTGACCCATTACTGGGTCACGACCCACAGTTTGAAAACCACCTAGGCTATAAAATCCATCAGACAACCTACAGACTGGCTGATGTTCTATTTCGCTGCATGTTCTAAGGCCTTGAACGTGTATTCTGATTCTTGCAGGCTGACTCCTGTGCCCTCATGAAGCCTTGCTGGCCTCCTGGGGACTCTGTGGGGTGCAGCAGTCTGCCCACGCAGATCTCACGGGATGATCGGGGCTCAAGCAGAACATGGATTTTTTTTTTTGAGGCCAGAAGGGACCCTAAAATAATCTAATCTGATCTCCTGTCTAACACAGACCATAGAATGTCATCCATTTACTCCTGAACTGAGCCCAGTACCTTGTGTTTGGCTAACATACCTTCCAGAAAGGCCTCCACTCTTGATCTGAAGAGATCAATAGATGGAGAATCCACCACTGCCTTCCTTTGGCAGTTTGTTCCAGTGATTACTCACCCCTACAGCTACACATTTGTGCTAATTTCCCATTTGAACTTCATCTGGCTTTTACTTCCAGCCATTGCTTCTCATGTCTTTCTCTGATAGAGTAAAGAGCCCTTCAGTACTTGGTCTTTTCTCCCCATGAAGGTACTCTCACATCCTAATCAAGTTACCTCTTAATCACCTTTTTGATAAACTGAACAGACTGATCTCCGTTAGCGTCCCACTTAACCCTTTAAGTCACGAACTCACCCCTACCTTCCTGCCAGAGATTACAATCATACCCCTCTCCTCCCAACCCTTTTCTGCCCACAAACAAAACAGCCCTAGAAAAACTCGGAGTGAACGGAACATACTGGGCTTGGAAAAGCAGGACCCTCCAGTCAGCTGTTTTGAGCTTTAGGACGTTGGGCCTCTTCTCATAGTCTGTCGCCTTTGATGCCAATGCATGGTGCACGCTGACTGCATTTTTCAGATCCTCCTCAAACAAAACCTTTTCTGGTTTATATTCATCCTGCAGTAATTACAACGAAAAGACGGCACAAGTTATTTCAGGTTGTTCATCTCTTCCTTTAACCTAACACAGTCATGTTCCATGAAAAGCCATTAGCAATGATTATAAAAATATCAGTCATCGGTCCTATAAACATTTCCATTTTTGAGTTCTTAAAATGTTACCCTTTAAGATTCTTTAATACCTCAGCAAGGAAGTGAAGGAATTCCACCACCTTCCCGACAAGAAGAGGGAAGAACAGTAAGTGTCATGAAGAGGTTAAATATATCCTAGAGGGCTACATTCCTCAGTGTTCTTAAGTCATACCCCAGAAACTGATTTTGGATCTCACATGGTGTCGAACCAGTGTAAAATCAGAATCAATAAAAAAACCCAGTACAATCTGAGACACAGCAGTGTTGTAAAGTGAAGCCGCGAAGACACTAGTCAACCAGGGGTTGTGCATACGTGTGCAACATATGAAGGTGGTACAGCCAGCCAAAAATAGGGCATTCCAGAGGCATGTCAAGGGACAAGTCACCTCCTGGCAATGCTGCACTGGTGTAAGTTTACACCAAGTTGCTTAAAGAGAAGTTGCAAATAGCACTTAACCTCTATCCATCCCTAACCTATGACCACATGATGTTGATCAATCTTGATGTCAGATGTGTCTCGTTGGGACTCCTGGTGCTGAGCAGGGTGGAGCATAGCTGCCCCATAATGGGGATCTAATGTTTCAGGGGGGAGAATAAGCTCTGACCATGGGTGATCTGTCTCCGTGATTATCAGACACTACTGGGCAGACCTGCTCTAGGAACAACAATGCACGGTGCAGCAATGCTTTAAATGGAGGCCCCGCTTAAGGGAACTGACTCATTTGAGTGCCCCGCACTAGGTCAGGTCCTCAGCTGGTGTAAATCAGTGTAACTCCATGGAGCTGGCCAATTGAGCACGATTAAACCTACGTGGGAATTCTAAGGATATACACGCCACTCTGCAGTCAGAACTAACTAAGTTGGTGCCAAGCCTGGAATTACGGGTTTCCTCGACTCACCACCTTGGCTAGTTCAGTGTCCACACAAATTAAACCATTGACTTGCTGAGTTAGGGTTTCATCAGGATTCCGCCAGGTGGCTCATGCAGCAGGACACAGCCTGCACCCGATCTTCACACTGCGGGTGTAAGCACACCACTCTCATGGACTGATCATCTCTGACCCCCGAGTGCAGGACAGAGCTTTCCATCCCCCCCACCAGGGTCATGGAGTGGCTGTGCTGGTTTTCCTCCAGAGACGCCGATGATCCGGGTGGTTTTCTCAGACACAGGATCCATGCAATGGTGGGTCTGGTAGGTCATTATCACCATTTGCTGCCCAAAACCAATGCACTGGCCTGTAGACCTCCCCCTGCCTGTCATTTGCAAGAGTCGCTATGGTTCTGCTAAGACCTGCAATGGAGACAACAAGAGGGTAGGAGACTGGAGCAAAAGAACCCCTCTGAATCTAATCAAATGTGGCATAAGGAGTGTGCATGGTCCCATGGCAAGGAGAAAAGATGGAGATTGGCAATGCTCCATGGAGAGATGCAAGCTGGGATAAGCCTCAAGCCTGCAGTAGTCTGGCTCTAAAACGGTCACCGGATGTCAATGATTTGGCCAGCTACTGCCCTGTCTCACACTTCCCCCACTTCTTGGGAGGGGGGATGATGATGGTAAGTCAACTCCAGCAGTATCTGACTCCCTCCAGTATCCCCCTCCCAAGGAGGCTTCACACCTGGACACGTACGGAGACAGAAGGATCCCTTCTTATCTACGGACCTAAGTCAAACACCCACGCAAATCCTATTGGTCAACTGGCAGCAATACCACTGATTTTGGGCCTCTGTTAACTTCCCTGAAAGCCCTGGGAAGGGAACCATGGAATCTCTTAAAACAATTTTACTTTGTTACTCTCAGACAAAGTCTAGAGGCTTGTGATGGGCAATCAAACTTCCCTCACAAAAGCCCTCAGTCCGGTAGAGCTGATACGGGATGCTGAGACTTGGGCTGAAGGACCCCAGTAGTTGGAGAAAAACAGGCTACACATCTCCTTTAAACAGGCACAACACAATTCCCCTGAAGTTCCACTGTCTGAATCGAAGTCGGCTGGCTCAGACCCAAACCCAGTTACACTGAAGCAGCATGACAGAAGAATTTGGCAGGAGCTCTGGCCTCTCTATCCGCTGAAGTCATCCTTTAATGCAGTGTTCAGTCTCAGCGTCCAACTGAACTCATCTCTCCTTGGATTCCAGGTAGCCAGCCAGAACTGCCTGTTCCATTTCCAGCGGACTCGGGCTGGGCCTTCCTTAATCCATTTTTAGAGAACCCCAGCATGACATTTTGCTGGTTACCAGCTATTGTACAGTGGGTGGACGTCTTCACTGGCTATGCACGATCACTGTAAAACTCTTTTCTTCTAAGGACCCTGTAGGTCTCCAGGAGCAGCTACTTAGGTATGGGCTCTGTCCTTACGTCATTTATCGTCTCAGGTCAATTTTTTTATTTTTATTTTTTGCTAGTCGAAGAAAAGGGTCTGAGCAAATTTATACACAGAATATCCTACCCCATAGCATCACAAAGATACAGTGTAACATCGCAAAAACAGTATCGCTGCAAACAAAACCCAATCCAAATACACCCGGGTGGCCTGCTTTACTGCACCATTTGTCAAGAAACCATTTTTTATTGCGTGAAAACCAGCTCAAGCTCACAGTCTTCTACACACGCATCCCATTTCAGCTCAGGCTAATGACGAGACATTGTGACAGTCTCCAGTTCCACTGACTTCCCGTCACATTAGAATGACAGAGGGCAGGAAATTAATCTGGGACTCGAGGCTTCCATGCACAGGACAGACGTTATAAGCTCGTCAAATTTCTGAGTTTATATAATCTTGGGAAGATGTATTTAGTTGGCTAATTGCAAGTGTTTCAGCAAAGCCCCTCTGGCAGCCTGGCTGCTCATTGATTCAGAAAGCATCTTTCTCAAATCACTCATTTAATAATGGAACAACAGGCAAGACAGCAGTTAGCACTGGCCCTGTTCCACTGAATATGTGGCCATAGGCTCTGATTCTGCTGATGCTTATACAAGTGTAAACTTGGAGTTACCGTCCTTTAGATACCCACTGTAATAGGTGTCTTTGAAAAAAGAAACATGGATAGCAAATCGTGTGAGAGCAGAATCAGGTCCATGTTGCCCTTTGGAAGATGATATATCTACCAGTTTTCAGAGTAGCAGCATTGTTAGTCTGTATCCTCAAAAAGAAAAGGAGTACCTGTGGCACCTTATTTGTTAGTCTCTAAGGTGCCACAAGTACTCCTTTTCTTGATATATCTACCAGTTATTCTTACTGTGATCTAGAGGTCACTGCTGAGATTGGGGCTCCATTGCGCTGTATAGAGATAGAGTATTCTTGAAGCGAACAGCTCACAATCTCGACTGACAAAATGTGGGAGGGCTAAAAGAGGCACAGAGAAGGGACGTGACTTGCCCAAGATCATACATATGGCAGAGCAATGCAATTCTCAGAAGAGCTTCCACGGAAGCCAAGGTAGCTAGAGCTTTTCTGGAAGTTAGGATAATTTGCATATCATTCAGGCTTTGTATACACTAGCACTTTTGTTGGCAAAAAACTTTTGTCGGTCAGGAGTGTGAAAATACCACACCCCTGACTGACATACGTTTCACTGACAAAAGCACCGGTGTGGACTGCCCATAGAGTGGCTACACGGGAGATTATGCAGCCGCGCAGCTACAGCTGTGCTGTTGTAAGGTCCATAGTGTAAACATAGCCTTTGTGCTGAAAACCACAGTTCTGTAGCTTTCACTACAATTAAGCATGCCAGACTCTGCAAAAATCCTGTTTCTCCTGAAACAATGAACTTCTGGACTGAGATTTTTCCATGCTTCGTTTCTCCCTAAGGTGGATTTCGTGGAATCAAAACATTTTGCGGAAGCCTGTCACTTCTGACAAAAGCTTTGACGGGAAAAAGTCGAAACCAAGTTTTGACTTTCTCGTTTCCTTTTGATATGGTAAAACTGTTTTGTTTCAAGTTTATCATTTAGTTTGGTCTTTTATATTTAATATTTCAACATTATGTAAAGTCAAAACAATTCGATGGTTCCAAACTGAATTTTTGTTCACTGCAGGAAATTTCAGCATTTCATGTTGATCTAGAATAAAATCCCCGCCCTGTTTCTGGCCAGTTTGAAGGCAAATCCTCCCCCTAGCCTCCTCTCAGGCCATGTTTAACGGACTAGCGTCTGACTTGCATCATGGCAGACAGGGGTCTCAAGAAGGGATCTGAAGAAGGTGGTAGAGGCCTTCTGCATCAGTTCAGGAAAGAAGGTCCATACACACAGGCAGCATGGAAGGTAGCACGGAGATATGTGTGTGACAAACAGGCAGATGATGTTGTCTTCACTGGTAGGGCAGAACGTGTGAAGCCGTGAATGACAGCAGCAGACGAGTAGGGGTGGGCAGAGTTAAGAAAGAGAGAGAGAGACGTCATCAGAGTGACAGGCAGGGAGAGGATCTGTGTTCGGACTGGAGATGTGCCATGTGGGTCTTGGGAAGCCAGAGCGGGTGCCCAGCTGAAGGGAGGCTCCAACAGGAAAGGGTTGGGAACCCTTGCTTTATCCCTCTCAAAGAAAGCTATTTCTTTTACCTTTTGCAAGTAAAGCACTGTTCCCTTCAGCACAGCATAGAAGGTTTTCCAGCCACGCTTCCCTCTGGGAGCTAAAGAGAAAACAAAAGAAATGCAACCCATTTAACTCAAATCCATTTTACCCTTCGTCTAGGCAACAGGAAACCTACATTAATTCTGCATTCAATGACTCTTGTATTCTGCTTTTCAAAGGGGAGCGTAACTAGCCAGAGTGCCTGCTTTGCAGCTAGGGCCGGGGGAAACAAAACAGCCAAGATTACAGGCCGGGCCCGGGTCAGCAGGCAGAAAACAGCTGCAGTACAGGTCCCTCTCCTATTCTGCAAGCCTGACAACATGGATTTCACCAGCAGCAGGAGTGGGAAATGCGTGGGCCACACCCTCCCATGCTATTCAGCACAGTCCGAGCTCTGTGTCGCGGCAGAGGCTTAGAGTAGTGCAAGACCACCAGATAGAGGAATTGGAGGGAACTTCTCTAAATGCAGGCAGGCACCACCCATAACTGTTACAGTGCCACTCTGTAGGGGATGGCAAACAAAGCATCCATCCCTCTTGCTGCAGCCACAAGGAAACCAGGATCAAGTTTTCAGCTGCTTCCCCAGTCCCCTCTTCCTAGCAGAAGGAGAGAAAATGATGGAAGACAACTAAAATCCCAGACTAACTCCTATATTAAGATGGCATTAAAGCTGAAGGACCACACCAGTGAAAACACAATAAACTTGTAATTATCCCAAACCAAGCATTACAAAGCCAGGGAATTCAGAGTTAAAGCTACACTTCAAAGTGTACCCCAAATAAATGTGTTAGTCTCTAAGGTGCCACAAGGACTCCTCCTTGTTTTTACTTCAAAGACATTCGAGCATGTTATGGTGTAAAAATGCACTGTTTGTAGATTCATAGAGCTTAAGGCTACAAGGGACCATTAGATCATCTAGTCTGACTTCCTGCATAACACAGGCCATTACATTTCACCGCATTATTCTCTGTTAAGCCTATTGGTATTTGACTAAAGCATAAATTGTGATGGATTAAAACACCTCTTCCAGCTACAATAAACAGCTCTTTAACCCCATGGTATTTTCTCCCCTTGAAGGTACTTATACACTGTGTAAGTACTGTCACCTTGTTAAGGTTCTCACAGAAGTTTTTAAGTGACTTTAGTGTCTAAGTGACTTAGAAGATGAAGTCCCATTAACTTTTAATGGAACTTCGGCTCCTAAGTCATGCAGGCACTTTTGAAAAATTTGTCCTAAATGACTTAATCGTGTTTAGGGTTTTTGCAGAAAGTGTAATCTTTAGTCCATTAAGTAATACACATTTTTTATTGTTCTGATTAAGCAAATAGCATAACAAAGGAAGCACACAATTCTTCCTTAAGATTTGTAAAGGGAGTGGACACCACTAGCAAACCTGGAGTGGGATGTTGGTAAAGTAATTCAAAGCCACTGCTCAGAACCTGTTTAGAACATGAAGTTTAACCAATGAGGTGGCCTAATTATTAAGAAGAATCAGGCCACTCTGATTTCAAAAGAACCTAAATATGGATTTAGAAGTCTATCTTTAGGGCTCCAACTCTGAAAATGTTGACCTTTAAGTTTTGGTTCTAAGACACCCTAGCATAATACATGACACAACCTTAAGATACTTGTACACAATTGAAAAAGTGTAGCAGGTATTCATAGCCCATAATAAAGTCAGATTTTGTTTTCAGTGTTAATCCCAGCAATTGCAATATGAGCTAACACCACATATACATTAACAACAATCGGGAAAACACGGATACGCTCAGTAGTCTCTGCTCTCAAAGCCACATTTCTATCGCTTTCCCCACCCTAAAAAACAAGGCTTCATATTGCAGTGACGACTGCAGTTTTCAACAGTATAAAAATAGCATGTGCACAAATACACCCCCCACCCCAAAAAGCCCTCAATAATGAGGCCTCCGTTGTAGAGTTACGGCAATGAGGAAATATGAAGTTAAAAGCCGGAAATGCAACCAAACGTAGCTGCACATTTATTATGAATAAGGGGCCAGGAGGTACCAAACAACATCCTATTTCTGAAAGGATGCAAGGTCTAATTTGAACGAGAGCATTATACATCACTAACAAGGAATGACCTGCTAGATTACAGGGTTATTCTGAAAGGCCAGTGAACTTCTACAGGGATGGACCAATCCTTGGATTCTCAGATGGGGACTGTGACAACCAGGGGGGTTGCAAACAGGTGTTTTAAGGGGACAGGACCATCCTTCCCTTCTTTATGAAAAATTTCTGTTGTAAGTTGGAATCACAGATGGCAAAAGTTGAGGACTATTTGGCAAGTCCATGAACAGAACTTACAGTACTTCCAATAAAACTGGTCTGAGTTTTGTGAACACCACTTCGGTTTCTTTAAGCACAAAAGACAAACATTGCTCTCCGATATTACATTTTCATTGCACAAATTCACTAAAGCAAAGGCATGGGTACCATTAATTTTATGCTACTGGGCATGGAATAGTCCTCAAAATGGCCCAATAGTGTTCTTTTCTGCTGTGATAATCAAACTGCTATTTTGTTTCTTATGCCTTCGACAACCTAGATGTAGCAGGCTTGTTCTCGTTCATGGGCACAAGGCCTCAAGCCACTGGAGGGTGAAGAGAGGTACCTAAGAGATAAAACAAACATAAAAGATGCTCACTCCTCTTTCCATCCATATCTGCATGGATTTTACGAGCCAGAAATCCAGTTTTATACACAGCAGCATTGGGATCATGAGGAATGTCCAGGAAGGGGTTATTGGAATGGCCGATCCGAGTGATGGCCTTTGAATGGGGTCCACTATCCTTCTCATCAGTGCCATCAGAGTGAGATTTTTTTTTCTCCTCTTCGTCTCTAAAAAGAGATGAACACAAAGTTTAAGTGAAAAACACATCGCCCAGCGCCATTATCCTGCAAGGTTTCATCTTCTTAATTTCTACACATGCTTTATTTTTCAGAATTTTTCCTCTCTTTAGGTTATTCTAATAAGCATTTTTTTTTACTATGGGCTTGATCTAAAACCCACTGAAGACAGTGGGATGTCTGTCTCCCATTGTCTTCCGTAAGTTTTGGATCAACGAAGTATTTAAGCACAACCCTAACTTTAAACGTTTTGACATAAAAAAGTCATTTTCTAGTGACAAAACTTTTATGGGGAATATTTTCAGCCAGTGCTATTTGTAACTAACTGTTTCTCCGTGGCTTGGGCGCCCAATTCTACCACCCGCCCCTGCCAAGCTCTTACGGAAGTCCGTGAGTGAGAACTGCAGGATCAAGCCCTTGCTTTTGAAGAGACTGCTTCTCCCCTCCTCGCCAGTGAGGAGATATGGAAAAAGCAATCCCATGGCAAATGAATTGGTTTAGCAATGACAAGAAGATATGAATGCTTGAAATCTTTATATTTGTGAGGTCCAGTTATGGAGATCTGTACCTATGCTAATATTTGCCTCTATGAGTTCCAGCCTCTCACTTGACAAACCATCACACTCTCCCAGGACCCCAGATCCACGATGTGGGGGGAGTAACAGGATACCCCTGTTCCCAAACCTAATTCTGGAACAGAGGCAAACAAGAAGCATTTGAGAACTGGCGTTTAAAGGAGGCAGTTCCCGTGCAGAAGGGGATCTCCAGACTGCATGTGCAGGAGGATCACGCAAGTGCAGTTACAAGGCAGATTTCAGAACAGAACTGCAACACTAGTTTACAATACCCTGAATTTTAGCATTATTATTAATAATAATAATATAATAATTTATACTACCATAGCGCCTAGAGGCTCTAGTTGTAAGCGAGGACCCCATCGTATCAGGCACTGTTACAATTCTCAACAATAAATTTAATTTGGGGATTTTCCTTTTCCCAAAAGTAGTAAAATTCTCCATCACAATTTCATTATTTTTTTCCCTTGGTGGGGTCATTTTTTCTGTACACTTCAGACTAAAAAAGGAATCCCAATACCTCCATTTTATAAAAGGTAAAGGTTGTTTCACCAGCAGACTAAAAATACTCCTGTTCTTTTTTTAAAGACACCACTGTTTTCCTGTAATCTACATAACCCTGCTTTGAAAAAGGCCTTACAGATATGGATAATTTGAATGCAGACCATGGATTTGCAAGGATCTTCATTGAACAATTCTTCAAGCATGTATATTATATATTGTGTCTCCATTCACCCTATTCTACACTCTAATTCTTACTTCTATTGCCTGCATGGGGAGCAAACATACTTGTTATAAACAATGGGGGAAATGCTGATCTCTGTGCTCCACCTAAATATCATGCAAATGAAACATATTTCACTTTAGATTATTCTACGCCTAAAATGAAGCAAGTCAAACTCAGTATCCTTCTCCACGATGGAGCCGGTAAGGATCCATCTGATTCTAAGGGCAGAAGGGACCATTATGACCATCTAGTCTGACCTCCAGCATAGCACCAGGCATGGAAATCATACCCATCTCGCCCAACAGTTTAGGGTTGATATTAGGAGAGGATGGCAAGACTTTAACTTCCTAATACAAATGTACACCCACAAGAACCTCGTGGTGATACTGGAGACCCTGAGGGGAGTTTAATTCAGTAGAAGGATGTAAAGTTATATACCAGTTGTTGGGCTAAATTCATCCCAGGCGTAACTCTACTGACATCACTGGAGGTACCTCAGGGATTAATGGTGTGAAATTCCAGCTCCACTCAAGACAATGGGAAATTTGCTCTTGACTTCAGTGATATCAGGATTTCAGTCATTGTCTTTGCCATGTTTCTGTCGCTTCCCCCACCCTAAAAAACAAGGCTTCCTATAGCCCCAGTACAATTATAGCTCCATGTTCCCGAGAGCATGAGGCAAAAATAGTGTCAATCCCTATGTAGTCCGACCCTCCCCCATGTCCCTCACTCTTTAAACTACAGACCGGACGTTTAACACAGCTAGGGGAGATCTGCACCTGTATGTAAACAAGCAGAGATTATGGAGGAGTGGAAGGAAGGGGGAAAAAAAAAGAAAGAACAACTATCAAATTTCCGAGGATCTCCATTTCCCTCATCACACTTCCTATCTCGTTCAATCCTACTAAACAGATTTCATGCAAGAGGAATTGGGAAGCAGCTAAAATAAGGTATCTTTCCTGACAGTGTTCTTCTCTGAAAAGTGACTGTATGAAGGAAAAGAGATATAGGATCCCATATTGAGTGGCTCTCCGCGACTTCCAGATCAGAGCTGAACACATTACAAATCACAAGACATGGTTCATTTTAATAGCCGACGGCTTTGCAATGGCAGCTAAGTTAGCACTTGTCTTTGATGGTACTTGAGAAGGAATGGACCACAGCTCACCCTCCCAGAGCCGCACTTACTCTGCCCTGCTGATAGGAGTATAACTAAAAGCTTTTGCTACTAACTGAAGTGTCCGATTTTGACCACACCAGGGAGTGGATGTGTTGAATACGGTGATGCTTTTCTGTCTACAGGTTCGATAATGAAATTTATGGGAGCCTTTCATGAACTTCAGTGGGCTTTGGATACAGCCCTGTGGCTGCACTGTAAACAGCAGCATGGACAGCAAGTCTTTTAGAATGATGACAAATCTAGCCAGTAACAAGCGATAAAGAACGAGATGAGGATCATGTAGCAGTCCTCCATATATCATTTATCAACCATATATCACATATTACCCTGCTCTGCCCCAGGTCTTTAATCCACCACGTACCAATTGCTGTCAAAGCTCGGAAACCCTGGTTTAGCCTACAGGAACAAAGAGAATCTCTGGCTATCAAAGAGACTCTGACCAGATTAACAGCATTTCTTCACACTTCAATATCCTGACTGCGCCGACCTAGCACTACAACAGCTTCACCGGTGGTAATAACGTGCTGCTCCATCCACTGTGACGGAGCCGACTGTTCTCATGTGTCCACCCTCCTTTGCAGGCCAATCTAGAGGGGCGGGGAGGAGTTATGGTCCCTCTCTTTTCAGGATAAGTAGTCCCAGAGCCCAAGCACTGCTATTGTGACCAGTGACCGCACAACGAGGAAGGCGGCTTCGGGCTCAGCCCTTCACAGCCACTACTCGTAGTCCAGCCCTAAGATAACAGGATTGCCATTAGAGCTGTTCTCAGAATGTGCCCTGCATCAGCTGGGGTTGGAGGTAGCTTGCTCATGAGCTTGGATTGCCCCGGAGACCCAGGCACTAATGGCTGACCAGCCACATACAGCATTCCAGGAGGATGAGGTGGCCCTTCGCCCATACCCCAAATTCCTATCCAAGAAGGGTCTCCGAGTTCCACCTCCGCGAACCTGACTGTATTTCCCCCCGAACCCTACTCACTACCAGGGGAGACCAGGCTGCAATGGCTAGGCATTAAGAGGGCTTTAAGCTACTATCTGAACAGGACTACACCACCCCATAAATCACCTTGACCGAAAACTGTGGGAATAATGCTAGGAGCCAATTGATTCCCACCTAGGTTGTCCATGTGGATTAGTCTCTGTGCACGCTTTCGCCAAGAACGAGATGAAATTCTGGCACATTCCACCAAGCCTAAGGCAGCTGCAGGGGCTGGCCACAAAACGTCTCTGTTGCTGGGATATGACATGGAGCTCCATACATATATCCACGCTGCTTTATTCTAGCTCAGAGCCTCAGCTTGGGAGAGCAGTCCTGCGATGTTTACTCAGGAGAGACTCCTCAGATCCACCCCCTTTGAGTCTTGCAGCTGTCTGTTAATTACCAGGAGCGGGGCTCTCTGCAGATAACGCTCACAGAAAGAAGAGCGGTTGCTCATCCATATAATGGCTGCACACTTCCAGATGATTGCCTGCACGGATTCTTATTACCTGTCCACCTTCCCTAATATTCCAAGTCATAAAACAGATTCTTGGTTGAGCAGAGGGAGCTGAGTGGGGGCTGAGGCTGCTCCCTTTTATGACCCCTCAGGTGGGGACACAAGGGCGTAGACGGGATGCAAGCAGCCCCAATGGATTGTGCACGCCGGGAAGCTGAGCTTGCGTACTGAGGGTGCACGCATCACCCTGGGTGTGGAGCCATGCAGGCAAACATCTCAAAGAGACACAGCTACTCTGGGGTGTAACCCTTTTCTTTAACACTAAAATCCACTACTCAGCACTGACATCAATCTAGGGCTGGTGCATCCCTTTCCTGTTGGCGTATTCATGCCGCAAAGAAGATGAATAAGGGGAAATGCCGATTAATATGGTTAGAAACAGAAGTTTTCTCTTGTGTTTAGCACGGAGTTCTGATGAAGTATTAGCTTGTCAAAAAGCAGATAAGGGCGGGTAGATTGGCCTCTTCTGAATTAAGTCTCTTTAATATTAGGTTGTTGTCAAATTCTCCATAGTTAATCCAAAGACAATACTAGACAACAAGCCAAGAACAGGAAACTCAATCCAAGAGTTGCGTTTCTATTCAGCGATTCCAACACAATGCACTGGAAGGTAAAGGAAGAAACTCAACATCTGTTTTATTTATGTAGTCATGGAACAAACAGAGGATTTATATTTCTGCCTTTTGAAGATGAAGTTTCCTACTGAATTAAATGTCTTTCCTCCTTGCAGACACAGCTGATTTGCATAACTAACAACTTTCCTTACTTGAGGAGAAGGGAAGTAGAACATGGACTTTTCTAAAGGAAGAGTGAATCCAATGTTTGAGTCTCACGGACCAAAATGATTGTCTCCAGAGTCTAATCACAGTGCAATGTACATAGGAAATGGATTACCATACCGGGGACTGATTTTAAGATCATGAATTCTGCACAGTATACTTACACTGCCCAGTCAAGCTTCTCATTCTTGATCGAATTGTAGAGAGCCTGCAAAGAAAAAGAAACAAGAGGGAATTACTGTTTGGACTCTGTCATATATTTTTCAAGATGCCAATAGAAAATTTGTAACTACCACTAGTAAATGAGTTGCCTCTGAACAAGAAAGAGCATTAGCCATGCATGGCAACTCTTAGACTTGAGCAGGAGCAAGAATACTGGTTTAGGTCGGACAAAAATTTTAGAATATAGGGTCTGAGATTTCAATAATTCTCCAGAGGTAGAAACATCAGATACATTTTTTGTGCAAAATTTTAGTTTTGAAATATCACACAAGCTACTGAAATGCAAAAGACATTGTAAGACCACAGGAATGCATCTGGGGTCAAACCCTGGCTCTATGGAAATCACTGGGACTTTTGCCATTGACTTCAATTAAGTCAATTTCACCCCTGGCTTTTATGGAGATCTGTACCAGAATAGCTTACCTGTGAGACACATCACAAATATCTTGTACATTGCTATAGTACTAAGGGCCAGTGTCTTTGGCACTGAAAATCCCAATTCTTTTGGTGTCAATGGCCTGTTGCGACAGGTCTTTACAAAGTGGTGGCCTGTCGGGGAATTTGAACTCCTGTGGACATCAGATAGTTGGAATGAGCTTCCTCTGAGTGGGAGAGTTCATACCACATTGGCTAAGTGAGTTTGATCAGGTCTCTCTCACATGGTTGACCCATATAGTGGATAAGAGCCTACTACTGCTAACAGCTAATGGAGTAACTCCTTTAATTTAAGTGGCCAAGGCCTGTACTTTTGTTCGTGAAATGCCCCAGGTTCTAGCACAGCGTATACTCCACACTTGGGGGGTACTTTACACACACTAGTAAATTTACTTCAGCTTATTTCTAAACACCCTCCCACACACACACATACACACAAAACTCTGTTAACATCTAGAAGAAGTTGAACTTGAAACAAAACAGACCATTATAATACATGGCTACCAAAATACAACACACCACCTTTGAGCAAATATGGAAATCATCAGCTACAAGGTATGTAACTGTGGGTATCCTTGAAACCAATTCAAGTATGCATACCAATAAACAATAAATTCCTACTGACCAGCACCCGGACAACCTTAACTCTGCCCCAAAACAAAACTCACAATTAGAGCTGTGTGAATAGTGGATTTTTTGGTTCACTGGCAAATCCAAAACCACCAAAACAAAATCTGGTCAAACCAAAAATGAAATTTTTCAAATTTTAAGTGAATTGAAAAAAAAAAATCCGCTTTTTAAAATGTTTAAAATAAGATTAAAAGATGTTTCAAAACAAAACATCATTTCAATCTGAAAATTCCAAGGTTTCCTTTTGGCAGTGTTGAAATGGAACATTTCAATTATTTTGGATTATTTTTCCGGCCATCAAAACAATTTGGCAAAATTGACACAAATTCCCAAAATGTTTCTATAAATAAGTAGCCCAGCTCTCCATAGGACTATCAAGTCTCATCCAATCTTATCCACCCATCACACAACTGGGCAGCCCTGACCCTGCAACAAGAGCCTCCCGGGCAAGCCTCAGAAGTCCCATGGAGCCCCACATGGTTCCCAATGCAGGATCAGGGCCTTAATGCTTCACTCTTATTCATACAAAAGTTGGGAAAACCCTGGCCTTTAATTTCACCACTTGCAACCAGGTCAAACAAAGAGACTCTTACAATCCAAATCTCCTCCAATGCCAGGCACAACTGTGCAGCAGTTACTACCACCTTCCAGCCACTGTGCAAAATAATTCCTTGCACCCACAGTTTGACAAATATCACGGAAGAAAAGGCTAGTAGATGCACATACTGGGCCAGATACGGAGGTGTGTCTGAGCTATATTCAGTACCCCCGAGAGGGGTGCAGCATAGATGGCTTTCTGCCACCTGTTCATGGAGCTTAATTTAGCTTCATGGTCTCTCTAACGTGAAGTGACTAGAGCAAGCCTTCATGGCCAGTCTGCAAACTCAGATTTGCAAGCGTGCAGCCTTTCCTGCTCGACATGCTCCGGCATACCGCTATACTGCGGGAGCAGGGCCAGGCCTGAGTGGCACAGGGCCACGGTATCTTTATTTTATCTCTTAAGCAAGATCATAAAATTACGTTCCTTAGATTAAAACAGCAACGGCTAGTGTTGCAATGAAGCATCACATGTACCAGTGTTATCTGTGTTACACCGGAGCACACAGTCCGCAAGTGACAGCCAGGGCCCCATTGTGGTGGGTGCTGGACACACATGTAAGATAATGCAGACCCTGCTCTGAATTGTTTATGCAGTCTATTACTATTGATCTGCAGTAGTTCCCACTGCATGCTAACAGCTTTCCCAGGCCAGTGCTCCACGTAGGCTCATGAACCAAGGACAAACAATTAGACAGCGGTCAGGGAAAGGGGAATATTTATCTAATTTCAAGGCAAGACATCACAAGTGGGTTTAACCAAACATAGGTGGGAGAAGGGGAAAGAGAACCAGGTTAACCTCAATGGTGCAGTTATAAATGAATTAGATCCAGGTTCCTTTTATCAGTATAGCATGAGCTGGAAGAGATGCCTATAGTTAGGGTTGCGAGATACTCTCCATTATGAGCCCCTGTTTTCAGTTTGTTATAACTTTGCTAAACTTCAATTGTTCAGACTGGTATTTCCATGTTTGCTCTCTAGCACAGGCTTGCTGGAGACAGGGTATGAAGAGGGAGGAGTTTCAGTTAAAACTGTTCAGCTGTTTCCAAGAATGAGGTTAGGGAAAAACAGATAGTTTTGCCAATGTCAACTTTTTGGCCAGTTATTTTTTTGAAGAGCTCTAGCACCCCCAGACTTTGTAGCAGGGATTGGAAATTTGGCAGAAGGATGGTCCTGGAGTCAAGGAGGTGCCTTTTGTTGTCATTCTGAAAGTCCAGCCAGATCTGGGTTGAGTTAAAAAAGAGTTAAAATGGTTATTTGCACACACTCAGTATTACTGATTACAGGTTTGCTGCTAAAGATCTCCGGAGATCCATCTGCACCGGGCACACTCCAGCCCAACAGGGCTTCCTACACAGTGGGCACAAAACCAGAGCTCCAGCTGGGGAAGGCAACAGCGACTACCTCACTAATTTTACCTAGAGGAAGGTACTTGTGGTTGGGACCAGCAGGAGACAATGGGTTCTAGTCTCAGCTCTTCCACTGACGGACATTAATTAGGTGCATTACTCAGCCCTCATTACTGAACAAGGCCTGACATTTCTACTTTAACAGGGTAGTGGGCATCATACACCCAGTCATATGATGGGTGTGTGGGGAGGAAGAGAGAGTCCCCAAGAAAAACAATATATTCTCTCCACAAGATAAATAGATAGATATTCTTTTATTATTTACACAATGGACAGGAACTCCTCTCTAGCCCCTTTCTCCTCTCACCGCTACAGAGGGTATTCCAGAGAGAGGATGGATTGTCTGGTAGTGAGAGTCCTAGCTTGGGCTGCTGGAGATTCAGGTTCAAATCCTGCTCCACCACAAGCATCCTGGGAAAGTTACATCGTCTTTCTGTACCTCGTTCCCCACCTGTAAACCAGGGATAACAGCACTGCCCTGCCTCACAACCATGCTGTGAAGACAAATACATTAAAGATTGTGATGCGCACAGACCTAACAGTAGAGTAACTTTTGCAGCCTCCATGGCCCTAGCAGGTATGCAGTGGGGAAGAGAGGCAATGTTTCCCAGTGGGTAGGGGGCTGGGCTGGGCATCAGCAGACCTGGGTTTCCTAGCTCTGCTACTGACCTGTTTTGGACCTTGGGCAACACGCGTCACCTCTGTGTGCTACGGTTGCCAAGCCTCCAGGATTGTCCTGGTGTCCCCAGGAATTAAAGATTATGTCATGTGATGAAATCTCCAGGAATACATCCAACCCTAACTGGCAACCCTACTCTGTGCCTGTTACTCCAAAGGCTTGAACCAGCGGGAGGCACTATACAGTTTGCCTTTCCCATTTAGATGGTAGCTCTAGGACGGTCTCTCGTTCGGGGTTTGTACAGAGACTAGCACAATGGTGCCCCAGTCTTCTGTTGTGTCTCTACGTGCTCCTTCAATTCAAATACCTGCAGCGCTGCTTAAAGGGGCAGCAGACAACTTCTGACTCTGCTCTCTGCACCTGCAGAGTAGCGCGCAGTTGCCCTCTCCTTCTCCCACGTCACCCTAATGCACAGCAGAGGTTTGGTGATGCTCATGCTCCCCATGTGACAACATGCACTAGATCCAGTGCGGGGCCCAGAACAAACAAATCACCTCCCCACCCCCCCCAGTGTATTACCGCAAAAACACAGGAAGAGTCAACGTTCATTCAGAGTGGGAAGGCCTCTCCAGTGGACAGGGCACTGGGTTAGGACACACGAGAGCAGGCTTCTATTCTCAGCTGGGCCACAGACCCGTTGCATGACCCTGAGCCGGCCTATGCTGTGCTCTGCCAATGGGCATATCCCTCGTGTTCCTAACAGGGGTACTGAGAGGCAAAACATCCATTAACAAATGTGAAATGCTCACATACTACAGCGAGGTACCTAGACAGATTCCTTCAATCTCCGTCAGTCACAGGGGTCATCCTTAAACAATGTGACCTCAGTACCTTAGGTATTCACTGCACTTGCTATGGGGAATAACTAGAGAATATTGAGGCAACGAACAAGTTTTTAAAGGTAACCAATATATTTACACATCTTGGGGCAAGGAGCAGTTACTGAGCAGAAGCTCAGGGTGTATCCCATTCTCACTCTCTGATGCAGCTGCTCTGCATCAGTCCAGGGATGCAAAGCAACTGTAAACGCAGTTTAAGATGTACTATCTCACTGAATCAGGCCCCGTGAGATTCTTTATCATCATAAAACCCCTCCGAATATTTGAAAGCCAGTGGCAGATCAACACATACAGCCTGAGGGCCTACACTGCCATTTTATGGCTACTCTCTAAGGCCCTGATTCAGAGAGCGACATTCTTTTAAAGGTTTCAGAGTGGTAGCCGTGTTAGTCTGTAACAGCAAAAACAATGAGGAGTCCTTGTGGCTCCACAAGTACTCCTCGTTATTCTTTTAAAGAATGTGATAAAATCAAGGGGACTTAACCACGTGCTATCCTAAATCGGGGTGTAACCGATCAGAAATTACAACAGTGACATTATAGTTTTGCTAAACATAAGGGTGGTTTTTATTAACTTGAATTTACGCTCTCTCAAATCATCATTAGGGTATTTGAAAACAAAAGCATTTCTATAATGTCACATATGCATTTAGCTGAGAAAATTACAGCAACTCATCTGCAAGGACAGGAAAGGGCAGGGCTTGGCAAATTTACCAGAGCCCAGTTAAGCCAGAGGACTAGACCCTGGATCCTTTTGGGGAGCTCCAGCACCTGACTCCTGCTAGTACCTGTCCTGCACCCTCTGCTCTAGCAGGTGGTCGGGAAAGAGCTTTCTGTTTCTTCTACACCCTCCAGAGCCTCGGGGCTTCTGTAAAGGGACAGGGTCAAATCTATTCTATTCTTTCCCCATGTCCTTCCCCTCCCCCAACCAAATATTACTCTGCCTCTCCCAGAACCTCTGTTTCCTGTGTCCCTGTCTCTGCTGCTCCTCAGTGCTTTCCTGAGCAGCAGCTGAGGTCTGAGGTTAACATCCCCTCCCTAACTGCCAGGGAAAACTTCCCCCGATGAATGGGCGGGCGAACCTTTAAGGGAAGGGTGTTTTACTCCACCTCACTTTAAAGCTGAAGCCCACCTGGAGGAATGGAACTAAAAGAGTCTGTATATTTTCAGAGGCACTCGGCTTTGGCCTCATTTTGCTCCTATTGAAGTCAGAAGCAGAACACTGAGAGCCACTGACAACTCCTCCCTGTACATAAAGTATGTACTGTATTTTAATGAGCTAAGTCACATTATTATGACAACCACCACGAAACTCCTGAATGCATTAAACTATAAGTTACCACCCATTCGATGATTAACTCTCATTCCCCCAAGTTCTCATGTGTAAGAGTCACTGAGTCACCAGAGCCATGTACTCCAAAGTCTACAACATCTGCAAATCTTGGACGAGCCTACGAGACAGTCACGTAACACAAAACGAACGCACAACCGAGTGTGAATGCAGAGATGAAGATGCAACTAATTATCCCAGCTGGTTATTGCTGAGAGGTAAATCATTTAGCTAATAAGAAAGTCAGGTAATGCAAAACCTTCCAGTGCAGATGAAAGCCAGGTCAGCAGGGTTCACTGTGCTGATGAGCTGCAGGGGAACGCTGCATGAGCCCCTTCTTTAAAAAGCCAGCCATGAGGCCTGCTAAAGGAAAATAGGGACTTTCTTTAAGAAATAAGTAGATGATGCTGTCTCTTGTCCAGGCTGGCCAATAGGAACGGATTGCCAGGACTGAAAGGAACAGACTGCTAAAGGCTGGCTCTGCTGGCTAACATTCACTAGCCTGCCTGCACACACCCAGTGCTTCCATGATCTCAGCAGCTACTGAAAAGGGAACTCCCACCTGGCGTGTTCTCCTGCCTCTCCCCCAGCTTCCAGGTGCACCTGGGAGATGCACCAGGTAGCCCTCACAGTCGTCATCAGACATTCCAGCAATGTTCAAGAAAGAGAGGGGCCACGCCACAGCTGATGCATGGTGTGGAAGTCCTTTGGCTACTGCAGCCTGCCTATTGCCTTGCCAATGACCTCCCCGCCCCACCCCAGGTGGTGCTAAAAAGCCAACCTACAGCCCTCTCCAGTCACCCACCAAGAGAAGACCTGCTCCCCACCCCCACGAGCCTGGGGAAATACATTCTCCGATACCAGCTGGAGGAGACTGGGTGAGAGCTGGAAGGAATGGAGGAGCTGAAAGGGGGAAATGTGCGGGAAGGATGGATGGTTTTGCGGTGGGTGGAGGGAAAGAATAGGGGCTTGATAAGGATTTTGGGGGAGGGGAATTTTGAGAGCATCACCAACTGAGGCAGAACATTTTTGAGGGAGCCTCCTATTTTAAAAAACATTGTCCTTAGAACAAAAGCCTGTGTCATCCACACCAGCAGCAGAAAGTGGAGACGGAAGGCTCGCCACGCTCCCAAGAGCAGAGGGTGAAACGCTGCGCAGGGTACCTGTGCGCTGTAATCTCGACACATCAGGCTAGCTAGAAGGCTCTGTCCTGCACTTGCCTGAGCTTTTCATCAACACTATGGTTAAAGGGAGCCTATTGCATGACTGCGGACAAAGCTGTTGGCGAGCTGCACAGAACCCAGTGCGGACGGATGAGAGATGTGCTCCAGAATACGGCAGCACTCGCAGAGCATATTTCAAAAATCTAGGTGGGGCATTTCACCATTCATGTGCCTTTGCGAAGCCGGCTTAAGCTTTTTGCAGCTCGCTGGTGGACTGCTGTACCTAGGTATGTCTGTCTGGAGAAAAAGCTGTCAGCCAGGCTAGATCACGCAGTAGGGCATCAGATGCATTTCACGTGACCCACATTTGAACCCAAGTCTCCAGAGGTGACCAAGCTACGTTAACCTGCTGCGCCATCTACACATGCCAACCTGCTGGCCAGCAGCTTTGAAAGCTGCAGATGCGGTTAGCCAGGTCCATAGTTCAGTAGCTAATGCTAATGCATCTCAGTTGTTGTTTAGCAGTAAATGAATGCGAGTCAGGACAGCTGGGTTCTGTTCCCTCTGTGCCACGGGGCAGATCACATGACGTCTCTCCACTCATTTCTTCTAGCTATAAAATAAGGCTAATGCTAGGGGAGGGAAAGCTCAGTGGTTTGAGCATTGGCCTGCTAAACCCAGGGTTGTGAGTTCAATCCTTGAGGGAGCCATTTAGGGATCTGGGGCAAAAATTGGGGATTGGTCCTGATTTGAGCAGGGGGTGGGACTAGATGACCTCCTGAGGCCCCTTCCAACCCTGATATTCTATGATTCTAGTCCCCTTTGCTAAGTCCTTGAAGGTCCTGAAAGGGTGTGCAAGTGCCAGGTACCACAGAAGGAGTTTGTTGCTGGAGGGGCAAGGAGGGACTAACAGACCAGACCCCACTCCCCCAGCCAGTGGGCTAGAAACATCTTCCAGCCCAGTGTCGACTATGACAGGCCCTTGGGTTTTTTATTCCAGAATCTCCAGTGTACCAGGTATGCAAGCAGGTGTAGGTGGAGAAGGGAACATAGCCACAGGGGAACAGGCTATAGGCTCAAGCAGAACACAAAAAGAGAATTTATACACAACCAGGACTAGGATCCTATTGTGCTAGGCACTGTACAAACACACATGACCCGATTTTCACTTCCCCTAGGGCCTCTTTACACCTCTTGAACAATTACATTTACACTCACTTTACACTGCACTGGCAGCCCAGAAAGGCCTTCAAGGGGCTTTCATGTAAATGTGAATCAAGTCGATAGTGAGACTGTCCTTACCCCAGAAAGCTAACAAACGACACTGGCTGGCCAGACTAAGGGTGGGAGGGGAAACAAGCAGAGAGAGGTGACGTGATTTGCCCAACGTCACACAGCAAGTCAGTAGCAGAGCCGGGAACAGAACAGAGGCTCCCAATATGGTGCTACCTCCTCTAAAAAGGCAAACAGTCACCAGCTAAAAAAGACAATAATAGGAAAAGATAAAAGAAATTTTTTTTATAGTGCATGCGTCTTTCTGCTCTGTTTTGTTTGGCTCTGTCTCTCCTGTTTTGACTGTAAGCTCCTGTGGGCCAACACAGGTCTTCATACATGTCTGTAAAGCACCCAGTACACTTTTGGATGCCATATAAATAATAATGAGAATAGAGAAATACAGATCAACTTTGAGCAAAAAATAATACGGTAAAAATAAAAATGCATCAACAAACTGGGAAGTGGAGCTGAATAGTCTAGAGAAAATCAGACAGTATGTTTTCCATTTCAGACATCAGAGGCAAGCACTGCGGAGGCAGAATTCTATTAGCTTCAACGGGAATTCCACACTTTGTGATTATTATTTTTATTACAGTAATACCTACAGGCACCAACTGAAATCAAAGGTCCACTGTTCTAGGAGCTGTTCATACACATAGTAAGAGATGGGCCCTACCCTGAGAGCCTACGATCTAAACAGACTGGAGAGACAAAGGGAAGGGAGGGGAAACTGAGGCACAAAGGGGTGAAGAGACTTGCTCAAGGTCACACAGCAGGTCAGTGGCAGAGACAGGACTCCAAGGCATGTCTCCGGATTCCCAGTTCAGTGACCCACCCAGCATACCACAAGACCTCCCTACGCATGTGCATGGAGCAGCTTTATGAAAATGAATTGTCCCAGTGATTTCAGTGGAATCATTCACATGCCTAAAGTTAATTACATAGAGAATGTTTGTAAAATCAGGGGCATGAAGTGCTTGAAGATCTATCCCTTACTCGGTAGCTTGTCAGAGTAGGAAACAGGAGAGTAAGAGAAACAGCTGCCAGGGAGAGCCGACATATACTTAATCCTGCCTCACTGTGGGGAATGAACTATCTGACCTTGTGAGGTCCCTTCAAGTCCCACATTTCTATGATTCTATGACATTGTATCAGCAATCATGTTATTTCACTGAAACAACCATGGCCACATTGTGTTAGTTATATTGAATAAAAGTCCTTCTCAAAAGCAAGTTTACTGAAACTGTAAAGTAAAACCTTTGAAAAAGTTTGCACTGCTCCATGGCTAAGAGCGTTAGGTCTTCACTGCACATCGCGCGTACTATAAACTACGAGTGCATAACCCGGACAAAGCAAAGAATGTCCGCGGAGAGAAGGGATGTTTTCATTGTGACATTCCTTCAGAAGAGTCTGCTGGAATGTAACTTCTGCACTGATGTACGTGGGATTTGGAACAGACACAATAGGTCTCCAGCACAAATGAAATGCGTGTGTGTGGGTGTAAACATGATACACGACCACATACACACACACAAACCCTGGCTAGACACCTTTACGTGCTCTTCAAAACCACTCCGACCTTATCTTGTTTTAACACTCCCTAGTGAGCAGCTACTAGCAGTCTATCCTGTGTGATAACGTGTGTGTGGTGGAAGGGAAGGTAGAGGGAAATTTGTTCACCATTTCAAGCATCTTGCTCACACACGGCCAGATGCTGTGAGGTGTTGGGCTGACGCCGAGTACTCCACTCCCACTGGAGGTGATTAGCACTTCCGAGAATAGGTACACGGAGAGTGAAAAGAAAAGGAGTACTTGTGGTACACGGAGAGTGGTGGAATGAGGCAGGCGCCAACCCTGCATACAATGTGTGTGTGTTTGCCTACAAACAGCAGCGACAGTGCTCTGCTGATTCAAAGCACACTAACCCCAGCTCCCAGAGCAGCTAGTTATATCCATGTTAAGCAAACAACCATACATACATACATCCCTACCAGTGTACAGTGGAGCCTTCCCAATAAATATTTCATGGTAATATTTAATCATGCAGTGCAAGTGAGATGATATTTTTATCTAACTCCCTCAGAGACAAAAGTAGAGCCATTTAAACAGGGAAGGAAAATGGACTTTAAAGAAATCTGTATAAATAATTTCCCCAAAATGAAAAGAATCCCAGAGAGAGAATTTGCAAATACAGGCAGCTTGCCGAGGCACAGAGCTCCAATTAGCATTCCAGCTAGCAAGTTTTCAGTGTTTACTGTTGTATGAAGCTTCGACACAGGGCATCCCTCTAAAATCCGATCTCTGCAACACCAACCCTCTTTGCCTTCAGTCTCTTCTCAAACTGATAGATCTTTCCTGGCTTCACAGCAACCCTGTGATCGCTAGAGATTACCCAGAGCCACATGAAATGCCTTCATTTCTCACCAGACCATCAATACAAGATTTTCTATCATCTTATCCCTAGTCACGGCAGACAGAAATATTGTGCATTTATTTTTTACCTTGCTTTCTTTAGCAGAAAACTCAGAGGAGTTGGAGATTTTCATAGACGTTGACCGGTGGGACTGCCGCCAGAGAGTGTCTTCTCGGGAGTATTTCACGGAACCTGTGGCTCTTACTCGGACCTTGCTGGTGCTCTGCACACTATTAACTCCAATCATTTCCGAGGATTGGGGAGAGGAGAAACAATGGCCCACCCCAGACCAGTGCAGTATAGTGAAGCTGGAGACAAATCTGTAAGGACTGTCTGGGGAACCTAGGCTGGAGCTATCAGTGTTTGCTTAAAATGCACCAGGCTGTTTGCTCCAGCATCTTCAACTACACTGTTTTGAGCCAGTCTGATTGTTCCAGGCATTGCTCACGTCACTGGCCCTGAAAAGAGAGACAAACTCCACCCCTGCTCCCCTCCCTTCTTCAGCACACGCTCCCCCTCCCCGGACACACACTAACACAGGCACAAACGCAAAGACACACATCCCGGATACCGGGACCAATGGCACCAGGCCAAGCAAGGTAATTCATTCTCAACCCTTTTATTCCTGTGATGTCATGCCTCCTTCATTAATGTCTCCAGGA
Source organism: Lepidochelys olivacea (assembly GCF_965140295.1). Lineage (NCBI taxonomy): Eukaryota > Metazoa > Chordata > Testudines > Cheloniidae > Lepidochelys > Lepidochelys olivacea. Next base: position 132,994,197 of record NC_140415.1, read on the forward strand.
AAATAAAGACACCACATACAAAAGCCTTCAGTAACCTGTCAGGCACTGGCCCTTGCATGTGAAAAATGCTTATGGATTCCAGGACACTACAAAAAGAATCCCGGGGCTCTAGAAAGTGGGTTAGAAAAATAAAGACACTCCCATCACTGCCTGCCCTTAATGAATAGTAACTATGCTTAGCACCTCTAACTGCATTGTTATCCAGATACCTCCAAGTGCCCTCAAAAGAGGCATGAAAGGGACACTGCTGTACCCATTTTAAGATGGGGTAATTGAGGTGCAGGAGAGGGCAAGTGATTGTCCAAGGTCACTCAGTCAATCAGTTGCAGAATTGGGAATAGAAGCTCAGGGCATGTGTCTCCCCTTTCCAGTGCAAATATGGGCAAAGGAAATAGATGCTCCAAAAATCATTCCAAAACAGGAATGCAGCCCATATCCTGTACCCTGTCCTGCCAGCACATCCACAGAGGTTAACAAACCAAGGGCAATTTGCAGCCCCACACAAGCCCTAGGCACCACCTAAAGCCCACTCAAACCACACTTTGGGGGCTTAAGTGCTATATGGCCCCTATGCTGATCTCTGTGCAGGAGCGAATGTCATCCAATCAGCATGCACAGTTTCAGAGAGGGTGGATGCTCCCAGTAAGGGAGAGAAGCTGGTTACCTAAACCCTGCGAAAGCACCATCATTTCTGGCTCCCGGAGACCCAGAATATAGCAGATTGCACGTAACCATAGCAACCAGCTCAGAGGCAAGCGCTCTCTCCTGTCCAAGGCGGAGAGGTAGTGGCTGCTGCTGACACAGGAAGAGCAGGTAGCCAGCCAGTACAAGCGGGGAAGACGAGCGGATGATGGGAACAGAGCCCCGAACCCAGGAGAGATGGTACCCATACCAATGGAGGTGAATCACAGGTGTCTGGGATGCAGTGATCAGCTGCCCCTGAGCTGAACGTGAAAACTTATCAGCGTGTGCCAGTCATGTTGCTGCCCTCCGCGATGGCCTTTGCACTGCTGTGATATACACGACGGCTGTCAAGCTGCTCTCACCAGCAGCTGGAGATCCAGAACATCCAAGGGCCAGCAGGTTTTTAAGGCCTGGCTTAACAAAGCCCTGGCTGGGATGGGGGATTTAGTTGGGGATTGGTCCTGCTTTGGGCAGGGGGTTGGACTAGATGACCTCCTGAGGTCCCTTCCAGCCCTGAGATTCTATGATTCTATGACTCACTCCCTCCCTCAGCCGGGGGGCAAGCCTGTGGGGTAGACAGTCACTGCAGTGCCAGCTGGCCTCAGGAAGCGCTGCTAGCTCCTGTAGGTTAGCGCAGAGACACATTTGTTACAGGAAACAAACAGACTGGGACCAGATGCAGCCTCCCCCGTCCCGCACTTGTTTACAGACACCTGAACCGCAACCCACATGTGTCACCACCAGACACTCGGGGTCCCAGAGACAGAACGTGCATCATCAGCGCGGCAGCAGTGACAGGAGCAGAAGGCTTCTGCTACATCTGCCGCAGATCCATTCTGCTAGTTCTCAGCATCTCCAAGACCCAGGACCCTGACCCACAATGTCTGTTAACTCCCACATGCACTGGCTGGAAGAGGTGGAAATCACCCCTACCAGGGACACCTCTAAACCTTTCTTACTTGTTAGCACCTGCGTTTTTCATGAAGAGTTAGGGGTTGGTCATAAACACACTTTCCTTTCTGAAAGGGACCTCTTCTATTTGCTGGCGTGTCCCTGAGAAGTGAGTAAGTCATGTCACATCCATTGTATTCTGCATCCCCTGGCTCACAGCAGGAAGAGCATGTAGCTTTCCTTAGAATCACCCCTCTTGAATCTTGACAGGTATACCCATCGTATCGGGCCATGCGGATAATGGCCTTCCCCCCACACCACCACCATCAGCAACAGCCTTGTAGTTTAGGGATTAAAATATGCATTCAGATTATTGATTTATGCTTGCAAATTTACTGTCATCTGACTCCATCATGGATTGATTGCAGAAAAGTCTCCATCATGGAAGATCCCACGCGTGTGATGCAGCAAGAAACCATACTGAACTTGCCCTAGAACTGCTCCAAGCAGGTCAGAAAAACGGAACTTGGGTCAATAAAAAGAGACTTCAGGAAATAAAAGTCAGTGGGCCAGATTCGCTGCGGGTATAAAATTATCAGCGCTTCTCTGGGATCAGTGGAGCTACACAAAGGATCTGGTCCTATTTCTGGAAGCTACCAATCAGCACCTCTGAAAATCAGGCCCTCGCTGTCCCTAGTTGGGCACCCAAAATTGGGCGGGGGGAGGTGACTTTTAAAAATTTTGGTCTAAATGATTTAAGTGAAAAAAATCCACAAAGTCACCACCTTGCTACCTCTTAAATTCTTTCCTAAGTCCTCTGCCATGATGCCTACATAGCTCCAGCATGCTGCAAAGCCTAGGCAGGGGGCAAACTGAGCCCTGGGCTTACTGTACAGTGATTTGCTACCTTTACTGCTACCTTCTCCTCTTGCTCCAACCCACCTGCAGAGTTTCATCACCACCTAGACTGTGAGCTCCTAGGGGGAGAGAGTATCATCTCCCTGCACTTCTGTACAGCTGGGCCCTGATTCCTGATTGGTGCTGCCAGATGCTACTGCTGTGTAAATAATAAACAGCAGCAGGAAGAAATTAGAGAGTATTTGTCTGGACACTTTGAGAGATTCAATTAATGGAATTTATTTTAGTTTAAAATATTAGATGGTGATATGAATGCGAAAGACCTACATTGTGATATTGGAAGAGAAATCCGATATGGGCTTTGGGGAGCACACTCAAAGGCCTGGTCTACATGACAGAGTTAGGTCGATGTAAAGCAGCTGATACCTGGAGTTGTGACGGGGCTCTGGCTGTCAGCACCCCACAAGCCCCACACTGACAGTTAAATCGGTACAAGTGCTCCTGGTGAGGGCGTGCACCCCGACAGAAGGAGCTAGTGTGGACATCCCAAACCGATTTATTTACTGCGGTGGAGGTATGTAGACATAACTTAAGTCAATTTCATGTTAGCGTGTAGACTTGCCCAAAGTCACTCCCACTACTGAACTGGAAGAAGAGCTTTGCTATCTACAAACTAAGAGACAAGACTCCATTAGTACCACTCAAGTCTGATCCTCGTGACAAAAAATAAACATTCATTTAAAAAAATCCCAACCCACTCCTGAGACCAAATGACATATTTGTGCAGCATAGTTATTAGGGCACAGGAAAGACAACAATATTGAGTGAATCTGTGTATTCGCCAGAGGAAGATTCCCTCTGTTTAAAAAAACAAAAAAAACCCACCGTCCAAACAGACAATACAAATGGGTTCTGTTGCACGAACAAAGCGTATATAATATATATCTTCCTAAACATGGCCACCAAAAGGTGATCAGCAATCAGCTGTCTTTGGGGAGCTGATCTTACAGGGATATTTAATATAATGATTTCTGAGGTCTGTTGACCAGTCAGAGTTTGACAACCTAAATTAAATCTTAATGTCTCAATCGACCGTGTATACAGCAGTCCCTGATACCTGACCGCAACTACTTTTGTCTTCTACACGCACAAGTAGTCAGATAAAGGCAAAAATGAGGAGATGCTGTAATAGGATAACAGCATGTTTCATGCATGGTGGGAGGATGATGGATATCCATGTAGCTTTCTGATGTTATCTAGCTATGCTGTCTTCATGCTAGCCACCTATCCTCTGTTGACCGCAATACACTATACAAGACAAGACATTTACAGAAACACTGGGTCTGATCTTGCCCCCATGGAAGTCTAGAGCAAAACTGCCATTGACTTCCACACAAAGGAGGATCAAGCCCGCTGTGTTCTTCCGAGGTAAAATGTACTATGTACATGTATGTATTATGTGTCTGAACACAATGAAGAGTCCCATATGTCCATGGAGCTGATTCTGATCTCACCCAATGCTTTACATCAGTAAATCTATTTAAGTCAGCAGAGTAACACCAACACAGTATTGGTGTGAGATCAGAATCAGGCCGCATCCTTCAATTTTCTTTTTTGCTGGGGGTGGGGATGGGGGAAGAAGTGGGAGAGGGAGAAACTCCATCTTAAACCAAAATAAGTCACTGCTGAAATAAAGTGTCACATTACTAATCACGGGGACTGCTATGATAATGAAAACAAACTCCTTTGCAACATTTGGGATTTCACAGATACCACATAAATACTGCAAAAATCACTCTGAACATTCCCTTTACAACTGCTAGAAATATAGCTGGAGAATGAGGAAACTTCACTCCCCAGCCAGACCCTCCCCTCAGCCCACAGAAACACAATATTGTAGGCCATACTATTTTTTATTTATACCGAAACAGGGTAAACCTGGAAGGGAATCAAGTCCTGTTTTTACATTACTTGTTTTAATAACTATATTCTAATTACATCCTCGGCTCACAAAGACAAACAGAGTTATACATTAATTGAGACTTCCATTTAAAAATTATCAACATATTATTTAATATAAAAAAAGTCATTAAGTTTTTCATAAATATAAAGGGAAGGGTAAACCCCTTTAAAATCCCTCCTGGTCCAGAGGAAAAATCCTCTCACCTGTAAAGGGTTAAGAAGCTAAAGGTAACCTCGCTGGCACCTGACCAAAATGACCAATGAGGAGACAAGATACTTTCAAAAGCTGGGAGGAGGGAGAAAAACAAAGGGTCTGTGTCTGTCTGTGTGATGCTTTTGCCGGGGACAGAACAGGAATGGAGTCTTAGAACTTAGTAAGTAATCTAGCTAGATATGTGTTAGATTATGATTTCTTTAAATGGCTGAGAAAATAGCTGTGCTGAATAGAATGAATATTCCTGTCTGTGTCTCTTTTTTGTAACTTAAATTTTTGCCTAGAGGGATTCTCTATGTTTTGAATCTAATTACCCTGTAAGGTATTCACCATCCTGATTTTAAAGAGGTGATTCTTTTGTTTTTACTTCTATTTAAAGTCTTCTTGTAAGAAAACTGAATGCTTTTTCATTGTTCTAAGATCCAAGGGTTTGGGTCTGTGGTCACCTATGCAAATTGGTGAGGATTTTTACCAAACCTTCCCCAGGAAGTGGGGTACAAGGGTTGGGAGGATTTTGGGGGGAAAGACGGGTCCAAACTCCGTTTTTTCAGGAACCCAGATAAAGTTTGGTGGTGGCAGTAGAAATCCAAGGGCAAAGAGTAAAATAATTTGTGCCTTGGGGAAGTTTTAACCTAAGCTGGTAAAAGTATGCTTAGGAGGTTTTCATGCAGGTCCCCACATCTGTACCCTAGAGTTCAGAGTGGGGAAGGAACCTTGACAAAGTTAAAGTTGCAACAGACGATGTACCATTAAATACATCCATTAAAAAAAAGCCCATCTAGTAAACCTTGACATCACAACTGAGGTTACAGAAGGGCTGGTTTCAGAAGCAACTGCTGAATTGCACATATGCATAAACACAGGAAAAAAATCTCTGGCTAGTTCATTGACATGACTCTGCACCTGCAATAAGCACTCCAAACAGTGCTGAAGCCTAAATGGCCCAGATGAGATGCTCTTCACATGGCCTTCTCTCAGAACCATCCGTACAAACGTTCATGCCATCCTCTGATTCATACAGCTGAGCGCAACCCATGAAATGATGGCTATTTTAACAAAGGCAGGGGATTTACATGGGTGTCCTGTATTGCATCTGGTGCAATGCCTCCCAAGAGATGCAGCACAGAAGGCAAAGGCCAGGGGGCAAAGCTGGCCTGTGGTTTAAATTAGAGGCTGCTTTACAGCAACCTCCCCAGGGCTGCCTGCAGGCTGCCTGGACTCCCCGTGGAGCTCCTTGCTATGGACACAGCCCCCTGACATGCTCCCACTTCCAGCATGCCCCCGAGGCCTGGGCCTATGGAAGGGACTAGCACAGGGGCAATGAAATCAGGTTTATGTTGCCAGGAGAATTCTGCCCCAGCCGCTGCAGCTCCTGTGTGGCTCCTACATGCCAGCGAGGCCAGAACCAGCCCCTTAGGGTATGTCTGTACTATACACTAAGCCCAAGCTCTGACTCAGCTTGAGCCCAAGACCCACTTCCATCCACAGACGGATCAGTTTGACTCGGGTCAGCCAGCACTCATGCCCCAGGTCCTAGGATGGGGATGGGTCAGAGCCAGAACCTGCCATTTTGCAATATGGACTCAGTTCAAGCCGCACGCTCAAGTCAGAAGGTCAGCATAGTGCAGTATGGACATGTGAGCACAGCTGTGAGACCTGGGTTCAGCAACTGTCAACACAGGATTGTAACGCAGCGTGGATGCTCGAGTGCGGGCTGGGAAACACCGAGTCTACAAGCCCAGATCCCACAGACCTGGGCTTACAATGCAGGGTAGACATATCCTTAATGTTTACTAATAACTTATTAACACCTTACATACTTCATCATCAGGTAATATGACTTTGAAAGAAAACTAAGTGCTCTATTTAACATCAGGCATCAAAGAAAAACAACAACATTCAAGTTGCAACCCAATGTTCTTGTTTGAAAGGAAAATAGTTTAAAGTAGGTCACGGAGAGTAGCCCAATGTCATTCTCAAAGTGTGATGACTAACAGAATGCAGGAGCACAGAGGATTTATAAAGCAGTAATTCCAAAACCAATGGAAACTGCATTTCTTAAAAATATGGTATAAATTATATTGCTACTCCCCCTTTCCCCGAGTTGCAGTACAGAACTTAAATTTCTAGCAGATCAGTGGGTGGAAGATCAAAGAATGTTTTTCAGAATTTGTTTTCTACCCATGTGGAGGTGGGAGTAATATGTCAGAAGGACCAAAATGTATGTGTGACATTGTATTAGAGATTTCCCAACGCAGAAGGATCCAAGGCTTCTGATTTTAAAAGGACAGCCATTGCTGAATAGTACTGTATGGGTTTTCTGAGCTGACAATCTGGACAATTTAGAGGGCTAGATGGAAAGCTCAGAATTTACATGTTCATCTTCATCTTCTAGAACTGCTAAACATTTCAGTTAACAAGTCAGACTGTAACGGACAGCTTCTATTATTTAGCAGGATGAAGAAACTGATTGTTCCCACCTGGAATTGTCCATTTTTAAAATAATCCATCCACAGACAATACATTAATGAGACTTTGCATTCTTGGATGAAAACGAAACCCCAATCACTCAGAAACCGGTACTAAACTACACAGCTGCTTCTGCTAACACTGGAGACTCTGAGCCGACTCTCCCTCATTCCCTGCCCCGTAGAGGTCCACACACAGATTCAAGCCCCGTTGTGCTAGCTGCTCTATAAACGTGTAGGGAGAGAGAGAGAGTTTCTTCCCCAAAGAGTTTACAGCGCAAAGAGCTAAAGAGCAAAAGCAGCACGAGAGGTGAAGGTCACTCAGTACATCAGCGGCACAATCAGGAACACAACCCATGTCTTCCAACTCCCAGCCCAATGCTCTGTTCACTGGGCAATCCCTGAAGCATATAAGACGAGAATATGTATTTCTCAACAACTATTAAAGGTTTTGTCTCTTGAGCTGTTGGTCACTGTTCAAAAAGCTTTATCTTCCTCTATTCAGAGGCACAAAGCTGGTGTACAGAATTAGACTTTGGCTGCTAGCTTGTGTTGATTTCCAGACAAAACACTAGGGCTTATCTGCCTTTAGAGAAGAATACAGATATTAGATTTTTCTGCTTACGTGGTTTGACTCAAAATCCTGGAATCTGGAAATAAAGTATGGTAGGAACTTTTCATTATCTACCAATCATCTACCTTAACAGCACCACAACACTTATCATGCTAATACACCTCTGAGGGACAGATTCTGATGCCCCTGTCAAGGTTCCTCCCCCACTCTGAACTCTAGGGTACAGATGTGGGGACCTGCATGAAAACCTCCTAAGCTTACTTTTACCAGCTTAGGTTAAAACTTCCCCAAGGTACAAATTAATTTTATCCTTTGCCCTTGGAATATCCACTGCCACCACCAAACTCTAACTGGGTTTACTGGGAAACGTAGTTTGGACACGTCTTTCCCCCCAAAATCCTCCCAACCCTTGCACCCCACTTCCTGGGAAAGGTTTGGTAAAAATCCTCACCAATTTGCATAGGTGACCACAGACCCAAACCCTGGGATCTGAGAACAATGAAAAAGCATTCAGTTTTCTTACAAGAAGACTTTTAATAGAAATAGAAGTAAATAGAAGTAAAGGAATTACCTCTGTAAAATCAGGATGGTAGATACCTTACAGGGTAATTAGATTCAAAACACAGAGAATCCCTCTAGGCAAAAATTTAAGTTACAAAAAAGACACACACATAGGAATAGTCATTCTATTCAGCACAGTTCTTTTCTCAGCCATTTAAAGAAATCATAATCTAACACATACCTAGCTAGATTACTTACTAAAAGTTCTAAGACTCCATTCCTGGTCTATCCCCGGCAAAAGCAGAATACTGACAGATACAGACCCTTTGTTTCTCTCCCTCCTCCCAGCTTTTGAAAGTATCTTCTCTCCTCATTGGTCATTTTGGTCAGGTGCCAGAGAGGTTACCTTTAGCTTCTTAACCCTTTACAGGTGAGAGGAGTTTTCCTCTGGCCAGGAGGGATTTTAAAGGGGTTTACCCTTCCCTTTATATTTATGACACGCCCCTCAAATCTCAGCTAGGGTGAAACACTGGCTGGGATTTCTTCCTGGAGCTCTAGGAAAAACAGAGTTAATAAGACACATGCATCTCTAAATATACTACCAAGTACATAAAGACTAACAATATTTTCCACATCTCAAGGACGATTTTAACCAGTTGATTCTGGGAAACTTTCACAGGAGAGTGCATCAGCCACTTTGTTAGAAGCTCCTGAGATGTGTTGGATGTCGAAATCAAAATCTTGGAGAGCTAAACTCCACCGAAGAAGTTTTTTGTTAGTTTCTTTGACGGTGTGAAGCCACTTCAGTGCAGCATGGTCGGTTTGCAGGTGGAAACGCCGTCCCCAAACATATGGGCGTAGCTTTTCCAGAGCGTAGACAATGGCGTAACATTCTTTTTCACTGACTGACCAGTTGCTTTCCCTCTCAGACAGTTTTTTGCTGAGAAACACTACAGGGTGGAATTCTTGATCAGGTCCTTTCTGCATTAAAACTGCTCCCACACCATGCTCGGACGCATCTGTGGTTACTAGGAACGGTTTGTCAAAGTCTGGGGCCCTTAGTACAGAGTCAGACATGAGTGTCGCTTTAAACTTGTTAAAGGCCTTCTGACACTTTTTGGTCCACTGAAAGGCATTTGGCTGTTTCTTTTTGGTTAGGTCTGCCAGTGGGGCGGCGATTTGGCTGTACTGCGGTACAAATAGTCTGTAATAACCAGCCAAGCCTAAGAAGGATTGAACCTGTTTCTTTGACTTTGGGACAGGCCACTTTTGGATAGCATCCACTTTGGCCTGTAGGGGGCTGATAGTTCCTTGACCCACCTGGTGTCCAAGGTAAGTCACTCTGTTTAGGCCTATTTGACATTTCTTAGCCTTAACAGTTAGTCCTGCTTCCCTTATGTGCTCAAGGACTTTTTGTACATGTTCCAGGTGTTCTGCCCAGGAATCCGAAAATATGGCCACATCATCAAGGTAGGTGACTGCATATTCTCCTAATCCCGCTAGGAGACCATCTACAAGTCTTTGGAAGGTGGCGGGTGCATTTCGCAGCCCGAAAGGGAGTACATTAAATTCATACAGCCCGAGATGTGTGGTGAAGGCTGACCTTTCCTTGGCAGATTCACCTAGCGGTACCTGCCAGTACCCCTTGATTAAGTCCAAGGTAGAGATGAACTGGGCCCGTCCCCGTTTCTCTAATAGTTCAATTGTGCGTGGCATTGGATAGTTGTCTGGGCAAGTTACAGCATTTAGCTTACGGTAGTCCACGCAAAATCGTATTTCCCCATCTGGTTTGGGAACTAGAATCACTGGAGATGCCCATGCACTTCCAGAGGGGTGGATTACACCCATCTGTAACATATCCTGGATCTCCCATTCTATAGCAGTTTTAGCTTGAGGAGACACCCGGTAAGGTTGGACTTTAATTGGGCGAGCATTGCCTGTGTCAATGGAGTGGTATGCCCGTTCAGTCAGTCCTGGGGTGGCTGAGAACGTTGGCGTGTAGCTAGTGCACAGCTCCTGGATCTGCTGTCGCTGCATACGCCCAAGGGTCATGGAGAGGTTCACCTCTTCCACACCCCCAGCACTTTTCCCTTCGTAGTAGACACCTTCGGGCCACTCAGCGTCATCTCCTCCCTGGGCTGTAAACTGACAAACCTTTAATTCTCTGGAATAAAAGGGCTTTAGAGAATTAATATGGTACACCTTAGGCTTTCGGTTGGAGGTGGGGAATGCTATGAGATAATTAACAGCTCCCAGGCGTTCCTGGACCGTGAATGGCCCTTCCCACGATGCTTCCATTTTATGGGCCTGGAGCGCCTTTAAGACCATGACCTGGTCCCCTACTTCAAAGGAACGCTCTCTGGCATGTTTATCATACCAGGCTTTTTGCTCTTTTTGAGCATCCTGTAAGTTTTCTTTAGCAAGGGCTAAAGAGGTTCGGAGGGTGTTTTGTAGGTTTGTTACAAAGTCCAGAATGTTACTTCCTGGAGAAGGTGTAAATCCCTCCCATTGCTGCTTCACCAACTGTAATGGCCCCTTAACCTCACGGCCATATAAAAGTTCAAATGGGGAAAACCCTAAACTGAGATGTGGTAAAACTCTGTAGGCAAAGAGCAACTGCTGCAACACTAGGTCCCAATCATTGGAGTGCTCATGTACGAATTTACGTATCATGGCCCCCAAAGTTCCATTAAACTTCTCCACCAGGCCATTTGTTTGATGGTGGTAAGGAGTGGCAACCAAGTGATTTACCCCATGAGCTTCCCAAAGGTTTTCCATAGTTCCTGCCAGGAAATTAGTCCCTGCATCTGTGAGGATGTCAGAAGGCCAACCTACCCTGGCAAAAATGTCTGCTAGTGCCTGGCACACACTTTTAGCCCTGGTGTTGCTTAGAGCTACTGCTTCCGGCCATCGGGTGGCAAAATCCATGAAAGTCAGTATGTACTGCTTTCCTCTGGGTGTCTTTTTTGGAAAAGGACCCAGAATATGCACAGCTACTCACTGAAATGGAACTTCAATGATGGGGAGTGGCTGGAGAGGGGCTTTGACCTGGTCTTGGGGTTTTCCCACTCTTTGGCATGCTTCACAAGACCGGACATAGGTAGAAACATCCTTGCCCATTCCCTCCCAGTGGAATGACCCCCCCAAACGGTCTTTGGTCCTGTTCACCCCAGCATGGCCACTAGGGTGATCGTGAGCTAAGCTCAAGAGCTTGGCCCGGTATTTAGTTGGAACTACCAACTGTCTCTGAGGATGCCAGTCTTCCTGGTGTCCACCAGAAAGAGTTTCCTTGTATAAAATTCCTCTTTCTACAACAAACCTGGATCGATTAGAAGAGCTGAGAGGCGGTGGGTTGCTCCATGCCGCCATCCAAGCTCTCTGGAGGCTTTCATCTGCTTCCTGTTCGGTCTGGAACTGTTCCCTTGATGCTGGAGACATCAGTTCCTCATTGGATTGTGGGCCTATGCTTGGTCCCTCTGGAAGCGATGTAGGGGATGGGGCTGTTTCCGCTGACTGTGAACCGCTTTCCGCTGGGACACTCTCTTGGGGTTTAGGCTCTGGCTGAGCCTCTTGTGTAGGGTTATTGGCTGCTGCCAGTTCAGGTTTGGTGGGGCCCTCTGGTGTTGAGGTTGCAAGTACTGGATTCAGTGCTGGCAATGGGTCTGGTGCTGGTTGTTCCGCTGGTTCCTGTTCTGGGACTGGTTCCGTCTGGGTCTCTAGGACTGCATCCACTACTGCTGTTGCAGACATTGGCCTGGGGTCCGGGTCCATCACCTCTGACTGGGTCCTGATAGAAGTTTCCGGAACAGAGCTAGGCCTCACGGCTTGTTTAGCCTGGCTACGGGTGACCATTCCCACCCTCTTGGCCCGCTTCACATGATTGGCCAAGTCTTCCCCTAACATCATGGGGATGGGATAATCATCATAGACTACAAAAGTCCACGTTCCTGACCAGCCCTTGTACTGGACAGGCAACTTGGCTGTAGGCAAATCGAAAGAGTTGGACTTGAAGGGTTGAATCGTCACTTGGATCTCTGGGTTGATTAAATTGGGGTCCACTAAGGAAGCACGGATAGCTGACACTTGTGCTCTGGTGTCCCTCCACGCAGTGACCTTCTTCCTGCCCACACTCACAGTTTCCCTCCGCTCCAAGGGTACCTGGGAGGTATCTGGGCCTACGGACCTCTGGTGTGATTCTGGTGCAATGAACTGTAATCTGTTGGGGTTCTTGGGGCAGTTGGCCTTTACATGCCCCAGCTCATTACATTTAAAACATCGTCCAGCTGATGGGTCACTGGGGCGAGGTGGGTTGCTGGAGAACGGGGTGGTGGGATGATAAGGGGTCTGGAGGGTTCTTTGGGAGGTAGGTGGGGCTTTGGGCGGCCCCCGGTAATAGGGTGTGGTCTGGGGTTGTCCCTTCTGGTCTCCGCTCCAACTGCAACCAGGTTGCTTCTTCTCTGCCACCTCCACCCATCTGGCTCCAATCTCTCCTGCCTCGATTACAGTTTTGGGCTTTCCATCTAGGATGTATCTTTCTATTTCTTCAGGAATACCCTCTAAGAATTGTTCCATTTGCATTAGGAAGGGCAAATTTACTGGAGATTCAACACTTGCTCCTGATATCCAGCATCCCAATGTTTCACAATGTGGTAGGCATGTCGGGTAAATGACACGTCTGGTTTCCACCTTAGGGCTCTGAACCTCCGACGAGACTGCTCGGGTGTTATCCCCATTCTGACTCTCGCCTTGGAGTTAAACAGTTCATACTTGTTCATGTGTTCTTTAGGCATTTCAGCCGCCACCTCAGCTAAGGGTCCACTGAGCTGCGGCCTCAGCTCTACCATGTATTGGTCGTTAGAGATGCTTTACCCAAGGCAGGCCCTTTCGAAGTTTTCTAAGAAGGCCTCAGTATCATCACCTGCCTTGTAGGTGGGGAACTTTCTGGAATGGGAAGTGGTACCTGGAGAAGGATTGCTAGGGTTTGTTGGTATATTCTGCTGAGCCTTTACCTTCTCCATCTCCAGTGCATGCTTCCTCTCTTTTTCCTTCTCCTCCTCCACATGCTTCCTCTCTTTGTCCCTTGCCTCCATTTCCCTCCTGTACCTCCTTCTCCAGCCGCATGAGTTCTGTCTTTCATGTTCCTTTTGTTTTTCCTCAGCCTGAAATCTGGCTAATTCCAGCTTTTGTTGTGCCATGGATTCTGTCATCCTAACCTCTCTATTTTTAACTAAATTTACACCCGAGGTTTAGAAATAAACAAACAAAACTTGGCTGTAAAATTTTGCTGTGCTGGAATAGAATACCTATTCTCTGATAGTGATTGTCAGCCTACAGAAAAAGACAATTCCCTTTGTCTCTGCTCTGGCCGCAAATCAAAGCAAAAAACCTCCAACTACTTGGAAACCTGCTTAACAGCAGACCAAAAGAAAAAAAAATTCCTTTCACACATGTGCTCCTTGTAAAAAAAAAATCAAAATCCTAAAGAAAAGCCCCTGCCACTTTTTTCCGGGCAAATGGGTAGAACACCCCCCCTATTTACTTTTAGGGAAAAAAAAAAAAACTTCTGGTTTACCAGGACTGTGAATTTCCCTGCAGGAGGTTAAGTACCCTGCCTCCAGGCAAAGAAAACCTGCAATTCACAAAGATAATCCCCTTTTGTCTCTGCTCTGGCCCCAAAGCAGAGAAAAAACTAGCTGCTTTCCAGCAGCCCCAAAGGAAAAAAACATTTCCTTTTTAAAATCTGTATTTCTAGTTCAAAAAAATCTCAAATTGATCTCAAAATGATTTCAGGTTAATCCCACCTCTGCCACCATGTCAAGGTTTCTCCCCCATTCTGAACTCTAGGGTACAGATGTGGGGACCAGTAAGCTTACTTTTACCAGCTTAGGTTAAAACTTCCCCAAGGTACAAATTAATTTTATCCTTTGCCCTTGGAATATCCACTGCCACCACCAAACTCTAACTGGGTTTACTGGGAAACGTAGTTTGGACACGTCTTTCCCCCCAAAATCCTCCCAACCCTTGCACCCCACTTCCTGGGAAAGGTTTGGTAAAAATCCTCACCAATTTGCATAGGTGACCACAGACCCAAACCCTGGGATCTGAGAACAATGAAAAAGCATTCAGTTTTCTTACAAGAAGACTTTTAATAGAAATAGAAGTAAATAGAAGTAAAGGAATTACCTCTGTAAAATCAGGATGGTAGATACCTTACAGGGTAATTAGATTCAAAACATAGAGAATCCCTCTAGGCAAAAATTTAAGTTACAAAAAAGACACACAGATAGGAATAGTCATTCTATTCAGCACAGTTCTTTTCTCAGCCATTTAAAGAAATCATAATCTAACACATACCTAGCTAGATTACTTACTAAAAGTTCTAAGACTCCATTCCTGGTCTATCCCTGGCAAAAGCAGCATACCGACAGACACAGACCCTTTGTTTTTCTCCCTTCTCCCAGCTTTTGAAAGTATCTTGTCTCCTCATTGGGCATTTTGGCCAGGTGCCAGCGAGGTTACCTTTAGCTTCTTAACCCTTTACAGGTGAGAGGATTTTTCCTCTGGCCAGGAAGGATTTTAAAGGGGTTTACCCTTCCCTTTATATTTATGACAGCCCCGTCTCACATTTGTATTCCAATAAGGCTATTCATAGAATAAGGCACTATTCAATGTAAGGGTATCAGAATCTCATTGATTAGAGAAGCTAATTAGCAATACATGCTAATTGTAACAACTATCTGCAACATATTATAGTTCACAGTTCTGCATGATAAACAAACAAGTTTGCTTTAACTGGCTAAGGTACCTAACAAGTTATAATCCACAACACTCAAAACCACTAACTACAGGAAAGAAAGATTAATCCCACAGGAGCACTGACAGCAAACAGTGGACAGAATTAAGGTGGTGTGGGTGTGAGCTTGGCGACTGGGGTTGAGCAGTGTTAATTTGTTAGGAGAATGGGCAGTACATGTCTGTGTAGGATGATGTGTGCATGTAAGCAGATGGTTTTACTCTGCATTTTCTGGGCTTTGTGTTTTTCAGGTTGGCATTATTACCTCTTAGCAACCTGAATGGTTTTTGGACAACTGTTTTTTCATATTTAAATGTATTACAATGGGCTACAGAAAACAACCTGTAAATGTTGTCCCTTCTGGGGTAAAAACTAAACAAACTGCAAATGCCTTCCTTTTCTTTTTTTTTGGGTGGGGGGGGTTGTTTTGAGTTGTTTTGGTGAAATGTTCTCTAAATTCTTGATCCATACTGAATAGAAATCTATATTTTTTTGCTGTCTATACTTTTTGCTGTCCTCATTTGCGATACTAAACCAATAAAAGCACTGTAGGAATTAATGCCGTCAACCAGTGGTCCTCAGCCTTTCCCTGCTGACACTTCCTCGAGGACTTCCTTCTCATCTAGCTGTGAAGTAGCTGGCCTCCCCTTTCCATTTTGCAGCAGCAGGGGGTTACGACCCCTTAGTGCAGAACCCATGCTGTACACAAATGAAAGGGCGTGCAGAGGATACAAAGGAAAGCAATTCATGCGCACACAGCAGCGATCAGTATGATTTCCTCTGGGTAAATAAGAGAGGAACAATTAAGCTACTTTAAACTCGCCCCTTTTCTCCATTAGACATCTGAAATGACTGGACTGGAACAAACAGGATGCCAGGAATCCTTTTCTAATCAAGTGTTTGCTTTGGAGGGTCTAAGGGGAAAAAAACCCATGCTAGACAGAAAGGCAAGAGAGAAACAAACAAAACCTTAATTAAGTGCAAGAAACTGATAGCAAAATGAGACACACACTGCCTCGCAGCTTCCATAGGAAATTGTGCAGCCCAGGAATCAGATCAAGTATTCATATGATTTCAGAAACTAAGGGCCAGATTTTCCAGAGCTCAGCACCTAGTAGCTCCCACTTAAAATGTGGTCACTTCATTTAGGTGCCTCTACGGCAGATGAGCTGGTACTCAAAATGGCTTTGAAAAATCGGACCTTAAATGTCCAAGTCTTCAAGCTGGATTTGAATCCTACCCCCATCAGACATTTCCTGACAAGAGTTATAATCAGCTAGTCTGTATTATCGTACACTGTACTCCTGTCTCTTCTCCCTTTGGTACAGTTACCCTACTGTATAGCTCTCTAACCTCCCGTCAGCTCTGTGAATAGCAAACACCTTCCATCAACTCAGCAAGCATGTAGCAATTACAGAACCGGCCCATTTCCATTTCATGTGTTATGGGGAAATGGGGCAGCCACAGCCAGCCTGCTGGGGACCAGCCAGCTTCAGGACTCACATGAGACAGACAGTTGTACCTATGGAATAAAACCTTGTCTCATTCCAGCTTCCTCCACCATCAACCCAAGGGGGTAACTCACAACAAACGATCTTGGTTCTCTAGGGACATGATACCAATAACTCTGAATCCAAAGAAAACCAAGTATTGCCTTGGGCCCTATAGGCAGGGATCACCTTGGCTCAGAGCTCAATAACAAACACAGTGTTCTTCCATTTATTGCAAATCTGCCGCTGGTCCCCAGTTGTAAATTTATGTAGCTGTGTGAGTCCAGATTTGCTTTAGGAGTGAGCAACACAACTACATAAGGCTATATAGATACAGGCATCACACACATTTCATATTCCTTGCAGGATTTTATTAGACTTCCAAGGATCAAGGAATTTTTACTAGAAAAATGTACTATTTCAATGGGTTGAAAGTGAAACACTACCATGAAGTCAGGGTCAACTTGCCTGACCCCAGGCTGATATGACGCAAAATCCCTAGTGTGGCTGGCATATGTAAGATCAGAATCAAAGGGTGGGATTTTTAAAAAAGCTTCAGTGCCTTTGAAACATTTCACCCAAAAATCTAACTCGGCCTGGATTTAACTGGCCTAATTCTCCCTCTCTTACACCAGTTAACACCATGGATGTCAATGAAGTTCTTCCTCATTTACACCTGTGCAAGGGAGGGGAGAATCACAGCCTGGGGGCCTGATTCTCATTTATCCCAAGACCCTTTACACCAGTGTGACGACATGGAGAGGCCTCTGAGTGTAGTAACAACTGGCACCCACTTCGAGGCCTCTGCACTGCCAGAGCACCATAAAGGGGCCTTAGTGTAAACAAGGCTCAGGTCCAATATCTCCATTTATACTGTACATCAGTAACTGATGGCAGCTGCATGGGATGTGTGACAGACAGTTTTACTGCAGCTAGGGTGGAATGAAAAGCAAGCCAAACATCTCTCCCTGCCTGCTAAAGTACTGATTGGATA
Organism: Lepidochelys olivacea; assembly: GCF_965140295.1. NCBI lineage: Eukaryota > Metazoa > Chordata > Testudines > Cheloniidae > Lepidochelys > Lepidochelys olivacea. The sequence goes on from NC_140415.1 coordinate 133,011,626, forward strand.
AATACTGCAATCAGATCTCAGGGAAACCAAGCTTTTAATCTCAGTTACTTGTGCTTCTTTGCCTCTATGGTTTTCAACTTTAAAAAAAAACAAAAACCTCAGTGTTGATGGGGGGGGTGGGGTTGGGGGGAAATGGATCACAGACTGAGATATCAGAGTAAAGCTCTATTCAGTGTTAATGAGCAGATCTGCAGGAAGACACAAGGTGCTGAAGATCGCATCTGGATTTCTCATTTCAAATACCAGCAAGAATAAAATCTCAGCTCCTGAAGTGGTATCAAAGACTCTGCAGCTTAACTATAAAGCTCTGTGCTGTATAGCCAAGTGTCGGTATTGTACAAGAAACCTTAGTAAAACAGAGACACCTCTCTTGGGGGAGAGCGGGAATCGGATCTCACATCAGAGATCTTCTGAAGCTGATAATGAAGAGAGTATTACCTTGCTCCCAGCAGTCTCACCATTCTGCTTCACAGGAAGCAGCAAGCTTGATGTCGGCAAACCAAAATTTTGCTATCTCAAAGCCATACAAAATAAACACACTGAGCCAGATTCTGCTCTCAGTGGCACTGAAGGTTAATTAGAGGCAAGAGTTAATTTTTACTTGATCTTTGGTTGTTTTAGATACCATGCAGGAGAGTAGTATCTCTTAGCTAAATATGGCTCTTCCTTGCTATGGCAATTCAGACTCCACATGTGGCGTACGTCAGGGCCAGCTTCCTGGAGAATGAGCTACATGGTTCCTGAGGCTTTCAGTTATTTTCTTCTCCCTTAGAATCATAGAAGATTAGGGTTGGAAGAGACCTCAGGAGGTCATCTAGTCCAACCCCCGCTCAAAGCAGGACCAACCCCAACTAAATCATCACAGCCAGGGCTTTGTCAACCTTAAAAACCTCTAAAGGAGGAGATTCCACCACCTCCCTATGTAACCTATTCCAGTGTTTCACCACCCTCCTGGTGAAATAGTTTTTCCTAATATCCAACCTAGACCTCCCCCACAGCAACTTGAGACCATTGCTCCTTGTCCCGTCATCTGCCACCACTGAGAACAGCCCAGCTCCATCCTCTTTGGAACCCCCCTTCAGGTAGTTGAAGGCTGCTATTAAATCCCCCTTCACTCTTCCCTTCTGCAGTAAATAACCCCAGTTCCCTGAGCCTCTCCTCGTAAGTCCTGTGCTGTAGCCCCCTGATCATTTCCATTGCCCTCCGCTGGACTCTCTCCAATTTGTCTGCATCCCTTCTGTAGCGGGGGGACCAAAACTGGACACAATACTCCAGGTGTGGCCTCACCAGTGCCGAATGGAGGAAAATAATCACTCCCCGCAATCTGCTGGCAATGCTCCTACTAATACAGCCCAATATACCATTTGCCTTCTTGGCAACAAGGGCACACTGCTGACTCATATCCAGCTTCTCATCCACTGTAATCCCCAGATCCTTTTCTGCAGAACTGCTGCTTAGCCACAAGCCTACCAAAAAAAAAAGAAAAAAAAAAATGAACTTTCCCTGCATCCACTAAACTTGGAAAATATACCTTTAAGCCCAGCCCCATGTAATGGCAAATGCCTAACTTGCCAGTGAGAGGAGAATGGAGAAAGAATTGTGACTCGCAGAGATGCAGTTCTCTCCCTGACCCCGGCTGTACTGATGAGAGGCGGGCGTCTGGTATTCTCAGACTTTTGTTCGCTGTTACATTTTCAGCTGTGACATCATGCCACCTGGTGGACTCTGCATAGATCTAACAGGAATTGCAAAGGCACGAGCAAGGATGCTAGAGAGGCACCATTTTTAGGGGTTCTGAGTCAGACACTGAATTTGCTTTCATTCACAGTGTTGCTAATGGAACAGTTAAATTAAAAGCATTTTGCTGAAGCACCTTGCTGAATAAAGGCCTATGCACCTGATTCGTATTGCTAAACATAAAGCCTGTATCAGCTGCAGACTGCCAGTAAGAGCTACTGAAAAACAAGGCTACTGCTTTTCAGTACATTCAGATTTACTAAGAAAAACAATGAGAAACAAACCCTTGGTTGTGCCCGAGCACATCTCAGCAGAGTCAGGGGACAGGCAACAGCAGCTCTAAAAGCCACGTTTCTGCCTCCTCCCTCTCTGATCCTGGGGCCGGACGGGGGTCAAATCAGCCTCCCACACAAATGAGAGTATCAGCTAGGAACCGGGACAAGGGCAGGGACTGATGGAGAGTACTGCATTCCTGCCATACCCTCTTTAGCCCCTGAAACAACCCCTCCAAGCACCATCCCACTCCCTATGCTGGGATGGTCTGGGCTGGCACAGAGCCAGCTACCCCAGGTTTATAGCTACCCATTTAGGATAGCTTTACAGTCAGTGCTAAAGGTCCTTAATAGCATGGGCCAGGATAACGATCATCATTCTTCCAACAGCGGAAAAATAAACAGCAGGTGAGCCCAATGGAAATCTTCCTTTCGTACACTAAACGGGCTATTTAAAGACAGCACCGGAGATCTAGCTAGTCAGTAAGAGCCTTTGATTACTCTGCCAAGTAATCCCACTCCGCCTCTCCAAGGCAACAGCAGACAGGAGTTTACCTGGGAGCGTCCTCTCAGCGACACTTCGGTTATTAACCACTCAGGTGAAGGTTTTTATTTTTTCCAAATAGGGGCTTAAATTTAGGAAGCAGAGCCCAGGAGGAGCCAAGAGCAACCGGAGAAACCACAAAAATGAAAAAACAACCCTGAACTATACACTGCGTCTGGCATTTCATTAGGGGCCCTATCCAAAGCCCACTGAAAACAATGGGAATCTTTCCACTGACTTCTATAGATTTTGGGTCAGGCGCCAGGTGCAACAATATTTCGTATTTTCCCATTAGTGAGCAATTCATGAACTCTAGTGTAAATTCTTGTCTCCCTTCCAACAGCCTGATGCTTCATGCCAACCCCCAGGCAAAGAAAAGAAATATTTCCCGCTGTTAGTGGGACTAAAATGAGATGTGGCCAGCTCAGGCTCTCTGCAGTTATTCACATTTAAAGACTCTCAAAAATTATACAAACAAACCCTGAAGAAAAGCAGTACAATGCATTCTAATCTAAAATTATCTCTCCCATTTTGATGTGAAAACCACTATGAGCCTCTTCCCAAACTCTATATAAAACTTATATAATACACAATTCAGGGGTCCCTCTTAAATATGCAGTTGCAATAACTGGCTGGCTTTGTGCCTGCTCTTATCATTACAAAGCACTCGTAGATTGTGCCACACCTTTGTTTCCTTTTATTAAAAACTCTGGCCCCAAACCCGCAGAGACTAACGCATAGACTTACCTTTATGCACTGCAAGCATCTTCATTGGGACTACTAATTGACTTTGCAGGAGTGAAATTTTTTCTGTGCTTTGGGAGCAGAGAAAAACCCATTCACCATTGTGAATGACAAATAGGAATTCAATAAACTGCATGGTCTATTTTAACTGTGATTCAGGAATCAGTCAGTGAAGGCAAAACCAAATCTCTTACTTTAAAACCAGCTGTTAAATTCATCCCTTACCTTCAGCAGCCCCCTGGGGAAATCTTTGCCTTCATTCATCCCCTGAAGGTTGGCAATGAATTCTTGGCAGGTCATCTTTTTCCCAATGTTCTAGAAGTCACCAAAAGATACATTACAGAAACATACAATTAGATTGGTGCTGTTGTCCAACAACAGTTAGGCCTAAGAAAACCACATCTGGATGGACAGCATCTCCTTGCTCTAGTTTGAGCCCAAGGCAGGCCGTGCAGAGAAGCATTCCCAGAATTATACAGACATCGGTGCAAGCACGTCTGCATGACCCAGCTGGAAAACGCACAAGAAATGTGTGTTAATAATCCAGCCTCCCCGTTCAAACAATGGATGTTAAGTAGTACATAAACATCATAACGAGGGTGGAGGTGGTGGTAGTGTTTCCTAGCACTTGCATGGTGCTTTTCATCCACAGATCTCCAAGCATTATCAAAGGGTAGGGTTATATTCATTGAACTTTAAGGTCTGACTTCAGAGAAAGCTGGAGCCATGTTGCCAAAGCTGCTGTCCGGAAGCTGGGAAGAACTTCTTCCACCAGGCTAAGAAACCGAAACTAGAACTGGAAAATAAAGCTCTGAATTAAACCTGATATTTCTAACCCTAACTTTCGGTGACTCCCTGAGGTTGGGGCTGCACTGGCATTTCCAATCCAAAGGGCCTTTTTTGGTTTATAGTCTCACTTGCACTTGGGTGATCAGCAGCAGGGTTGGAGCACCCAGGTTAGCCTAGCCTGGCTGTGAACAGCCAGACTGCAAAGGCCCATGCAAGTCAGTGTCCTCACTGGTGCTGCGCTCCCCAGTGTGTGTCACTAGGACTTCTGGGGGGTATATCCCATGGTTCTTAGCACTGCAACAAGCTGAGCCACTTTATGATTCTTTCCCAGTGAACTATGGGAGAACTTGTCTGTCCATCCGGGCACGTGGGAAGACACTGAATCACTCACTACAAAGTAGACAGTTTACCACCCTGAGTTAAAGCAGCTCAAGACTATACCCCAGCTGGATTGAAAGCACCACAAAACTCTGATGAGAGGGCTCCATGTACGACAGGAGCTGGGTTAGGGAAACATGTGAGGAAGGGCCCGGGTTAACTCTGCTGTGCAGACAGACCTGACAGACCTGAGGAGCTCCATCTATTATATAAGTTATGGACTTTTAGGGCTACATTATCCCTTGTTCTTTGTGCCTGCTACTCCTCACCAGAGCACATGGGCAGGGAGAGGTGAGGAGCACGCTGAGCCAGGATTCCACCCCCACCACATCACCCAGCAATGCTGATCCAACAAGGAGATTTGCTACTGTATAAGAAAAACAGTATATAAATCACTACCCCCTTCTCACAGAGCAAAGGGATGACCAGGAAGGAACTGTGCCATCAGAGGGGTGTCTCTGACCTACACTGCCTCCTGGAGCAGTACAGCTTACACACTAGCCCCCAACTGGCCCTAACTCCTGCTTTTATTAAGCTTCAAAAAACAGCTCTGAGAGGGTGAAGTTTTAATTTTAGATTTAGGCTTTTGCTGCTACAGTCAGACCCTAAAATTACAATTCATTTCCCCACTTGAAGTGGGTTGCTTCCCATATTACTAGGTTCCTTCTTTGATATTCTTTTCCAGCACATGGTAACTGAAGTGGGTTACTCCAGTACACGGAAAGAGGATGAACTGCAGCAAGACAAGGAGGAATAAAGTGGGTTCATTAGATCCATTCACTGACTCCTTTAGTAGGCTTCATGGCATAGCAGAGTCATACTAACAGGTTGGAGCATGATACTACAGTTAGAAAACAGGCAGTTATGATATGTGCAGAAGAGGCTGCATTCAAAGTTATAAACACCTAACTTACCACCTAGAAGGAAAATGCAAAAGAATAAAAAGATTACAGGCGATCCAAGGAAGAAAAAGACAAGAGAAATACATGCAGGGTTCTGTTAGTTGTTATGGCGGCTGCTCCGCCTTCTTCACACTTAAGACAACATGGTAATAACCACCAGTCACAGAAATCTGAAGGTTTACATGGTCTTATGACAAACAGAATCAGCTTAGCCTCAGCAGCCGTGTAAAGGGATAGTCTCCAGCTAAACACCATGCTAAACAAAGGAGCAATCTGAGAGTGCACACTATGGGGCAGATTCCTGTATCTTTACTCATGATGAGTGCTGCCTTATTCCTTGAGAGGTGCCATCAATTTCAGTGGGACTCCCGGAGGAGTAAGGTACTGTGCTCAACATGAGAGGGTAGCAGAATGTGGCTTGCTGGGAGTAGAGTTTGCTTGTAACTTCTTTTCCCTTATAAAACCTGGAGGCTGAGATCTGCAAAGCCACTTAGGGGCTTTGGACTCCCACTCCCCATTAAAACTAATGGGAAATGGATGTTGAAGTCCCTTGGACAGCTTTGAAAGTCTTAGCTATAACTTTTATAAGTTCCTTGGAGTTGCTCTGAAGTTCTGTACAAGGGGCAACCTCCTTTCTTGTAAGAGCCACCCCCAAAGGTTCCCAAATGTTTGAAGGACAGCTCTGCCTTGCTTCAGTTAGAATACCCCCTCCACATTAAGAACCCAGTTTGTGTCGGTCCCTGGGGTGCTTTAAGGCAGGTCTCCATGCATCGTAAATACATTTTCTGAAATACAAATTAAACAGCCACATCAAACCAATTGAAGTTTGCATTCCTCCCACCCTACCCCCACATCTCAGCCTCTGATCACATAGCTCCCCTCCCCACCTCGGATGGCTGAGGTACAGTTTGTGTCCTTGCCTTAATTTTAACCTGTAGGGCAGAGAGCCCGTCTGCCATGGTCTGCTTGAGCAAGGATAACTCGGGCAAGTGCTGGTCCTTCTCCGCCACCTAGTGGCTATGAGTAGAATGGCACTGAATGAAAAGGGGCTAGAGATTGTGGTTCGATTCTCCCAGGCTCTTACACTGTGTCATTACACCTCCCTTGAACAAGTGCCTGTCAGAATTGTTCCTTCTGTGCGCCAATGGAACACAAAAGACATACCCACAAGAGACAGGGAGGTTGCATGGTCACAAAGTGAAACAACCAAGCAGGGACTTAGGGAGGGAGTTTGTGCACCCATTTTAGCGATGTGGCTCCCCCTGGGAGCTACTCGCTCCCCTGAGGGCAGAATCCCTCCTTGCACTCCTTTGGGAGAGGGAGTTCTGCACTGCACCCAACATAGATCGATCTCTAGCAGGCATGGTAGAGTCCCGAATTGCGTCTTCAGTTAAAGCATGACTGTGTTACACCTTTTCTGGCTCTGTCCAACAAGAAGAAACTCCACTTCCCACTGGAAATCAGCATGGAATCCAGATTTCCACAAGAATCTCACTCTACCCTCTGTATTGCCAATTATCTTGGAGAGTAAATTACTCTGGGCCTGATGCTGCAGTCATTCATGCAAGCAAAGCTCCTATTAGCTTCAGTGGGGTTTCATGACATGACATGACAGACTGTAAGGTCGAGCTATTGTTGGGTAGCATTTGCTTTTGTGTAAATGCATGTGTTTTCTGGAAACAGCGTATGCTGACTAGTTCTTATTCATGCAAGTCAGCTGGCTGACGCCAATATTCCTGAGGGTAAGTGCTATTCCGGGTCACTTAAGGGGTGCAGAATTAGACCCTAGAGGTGTAGTGGAGACCCCCCCAAAAATGTGCAGCAAAAGGTTAAAATTCAGAGCAGTCATATCTCACCATGAGCACATACAATGGGGTGTTTGGAGCACTGAAATACATGTTGTGGTCTCCTACTACACCAGTGCGCTGGACACACCCTTTGGCTTATTTGGTTCATGTGTGTTTTCACATTAGCTGTAGGGGATACCGAATGGACGTTAACTGTGGTCACTAGGCTTTCAGTTCATAACTGGCTGCCCAAACATCCCCATTTCCTCCCAGGTCCTTTCGCCTCCTCCCCAGGACAGCAAAGCAGCAGGGAAGGTAGAAGCCAACAGACACTGCTGCTGCCAGGTCAGAACAGGCTGCTGTCCCCAGGAAGAGCAACACAGAGGAGGGATGGGCAATGTTGCAACTGGGGCAGTGGGCACAACCCTTCTGGAGGTCGGGGGGGCATGTAGGGAACCACACCCACTGTCACACCCCTTCTGGGGGTGCAGCTTTTCCCAACAGGATCTGCTGGCCAGTTGTCAGGTGATCGCCTTTGAGACACCCCATGGAGGAAGCAGTGTCTGTGCTCTGGGGAGCATAGGGACTCCAACTGTACCCAAGGACACAGGCGGCGAGGATGCCTATGCGCCTTGTGCTGCTAGCAGAGCGGCCAGTGGCCATCCTGCTCCCGAAGGGGAGCACCATGCAAAACAAGGAGCGCTTGAGGGCTGATCTGTGACCAGCACCACTTCCTGAAAGCTCAACTTTGACAGGCGAGCTCTTCCTGAAAACAAGGGCATAGCATGTTCTTAGCATGTGCACTCACATGGCCATGTAGGTCAGTGTTCAGCAGCATCACTGCACAGGTGAGACAATGGACTCCATCTGGGAGAAGAAACAGAGCAAATATCACACACAGATAGTAGTGTGAAAACTTGGGACACTCTTTTTTCGGGGTGGGGTGGGGTGGGGGTATAGTTACATATCTAAGACAAAGCCCCTACTATTGGGAAGGTCCCGATAACATTGGGACGTCTGGTCACCCTACACATAAACACACACGACCCAGGACAATGTATTTAAGATCAGCTCAGGTTGCACTAGGACCTTGCTCCCCAATTGAGACTGCCTCTGCCTTTAAGGGGAATCCGCTCATCAGGTAACACACAGAAAAATGCAGGAAAATCAATCTAAAGTAATGTAACGGAAAAGTCAGTTCATCTCATACTTTCTTTCGTCTTTTATCACCTGACAAACCTGTCTTGCAGCATCGACTGATAAGATAACGTAGATTTGAAACCACACTCCCGGCTACTTTTGCTGGCATCAATACGCCAAATGCAATCTGTTCTTTTTTTTTTTTTTTTTTGCTCGTTAGGGCCAAACCAGAAAGAACAAACTCCCTGTCTCCTTGCCTGGGACATCACTGACCTTCCAGCAAGGAGATGTTATAGCCTCTCTCAGTCGGTATGTCTGGTCTTCCAGAAACATAGGCCCGAATAACATGGTCACATACGAGTTCCCCCCACAGGACCCCTGCCTCCGGCACTGCTTGCCTTCGACTCTGAATGAGGCAGGGCTGTACAGTGGAAGAGGCTGCTGCTGCTCACAGGACCCCAGCCACATACGCTGCAGGAGCCGCATGCTGTGCAGCCGGTGTGGCCGGGATCCACAGGAAGAGGCTCTTGAGGGGAGAGCACTGGACTAGAAGCCGACAGAAATGGGTTCTCTCAGGCTTTGCCACTGGCTGATTATGTGGCATTGGCAAAGACATGTAGGCCAACATTTACGGAAGCAGCCACTGACTGTGTGTTCCTCATTTTCCTGAGGCCTCATTTTGAGACGTCCAGAGCCAGCTTTCCAAAGTGCTGACGGCCTACTAATCCAGCTGAAGTCGATGGGCGTTGCGGGTGCTCACCATCTGTGAAAATCAGGCCCTAGGTGTCTCGCATTGGTCACCCCACACTAGTGAACACTTGAAAATGTCGCTCTTCATCTTTCTGTGCCTTAGTACCCCCATCTGTAAAGTGGGGGTCAGAGTATCAGCTCACTGGGGAGGGGTGAAGACACATTCATCCCTCTCTATGAAGCATTCAACTGTTACACTGATGAGCACCATTAAAAAAAACAAAACAGTTTGGAAATTAACAATTTCCTGTTCAGTGGGAGGTTTGGATGGTGTACAGTGAATAAAGCATGGGGCCGTACGCACTGTCCATCCTGTGCACTGAACAGGGCAGGGGTCCTACGGAAATAAATAGTATGTGATCGTATCTTGAAGCCAGCGGGACTATGTATGTGCTGAGCTCATTGCAGGATCAGGCCCTAAGGCTATGTCTATGCTACAAATCACTTTCAGTGGGGTGTCGTGCCCCTGTAGCTACGCACCCCAATGAAAAGCAGGCTGTGTCCACACTGAGGTGTGGAGCTACAGGTGTCGGTAAAAGGCTCTGGCAGAGGGGAGGCGATGCAGAAAGGCTTCAGCTGCTCCGCACTGCCAGAGCCTTTCACTGCAGCAAGGAAAGGCTCCAGCATCGGGAGGCAGCAGTGTAGATGGGGAGTCATGGCTTGGGCCAATATAGAACGTGTAGGGTATGTACTCAGTATATAACCACACCCTTCTTGTGCGTCTTTACCTCACTGGCTTAATCCGTGCCTCACGTCTACACTACTATTTATATCCATGCTGGGGGGCTATGCACGTACATACACTACACGAGGCTGAACGAATCCTGCAGTGTAGACATACCCTAAGAGGGTAAGTTCTTTGAGGCAGGAACCATATTACCCTAGGTGTCTGTACCACAGAGTACAATCCAGAGTGGTATATCGGGGTACTACAGTAGTGTTAAATAAAACAGCAGCAGCCACCATCACCAGCAAGGGTAACTTCCATTCACCCGGGGTTTCGATTTGTGGTGTTCCAGTACAGACACACAGATCACAGGGGGTTGGACTAGATGACCTCCTGAGGTCCCTTCCAGCCCTGATAGTCTATGATTCTATGATTGCACAATGCACTTCCCAATGAAGCATGTGCCTTCATTCTCAAAGAAATCTAAGCAAAATATCTCAAACAAGGAACACTGAATTTGAAACAGTCCACTCCCCGTTACATCTCTGCGTTTCCACTGAAGGGGATGAAGGCTCCACTTTGTAACCAAGGGCTCACTGGGTCCCAAGAGCTCCGCTGAGGGCTGAAATTCAATATCGGAAGCTGATCGGCAATTTAAAGTACTGCTACTTCTACTGGACGCAAAACATCCCCCCAAGTCAGCGGATGAAACAAAAAGGTTCCTGCTGATATCTGCAGGGGATCAGAGGGACACTGTCAACTTCGAGGCATCATGTCTGGCTGCAAATGGCACCCCTGCTAGAATTACATGGAGCACCTGAGCGGTCCCTCAACCCAGCAAAAGCTTTGCCTGGACTAGCCTACCTAAGCTAGCTCAAGTCCCGCTACCACGAGTCCCCACTGCACGAGAGACAGCGCCGCAGGGCCGAACACATACCCAGGGGCCAGGCCAGGACTGTACTACTGGCATTGAAGCCAGCATGGTGCTGTCTTTGCTGATAGGACCACCCCCGCTAGCTGGGGCAGGCCACCCCATGCACATACCTGAGGTGAGCAAGTGTTCAGGAGGGGGGCAGAGATAAGCAGGGAGGAGGCAGAACCTAGGTGCCACACCCTCAATGCTCCAGCCAGAAAAGCTGAATTTAAGCTGTACCCCACTCCTGGCGCAGGCAAATCACTTCTCCGGAACTGTGATTCTGCATCAACATCCTTCGGTAGTCCCCTACTGGGATGCAGCCACTAACCACACTTCCCCGTACAGGGCTGAGCCAAAAGACACAATCAACCCCTCGGCTCTGGGTGAAGCTAAACATTTATTTTAGATTCAACAATTCACTTCCCAAGAGTGTCATGGAGGAAAATATTAGTTTAGTATGGAGTCAGCTACTGTAGATTTAATTCTAATTCCCTCCATACCCAATTCTTGACCCTGACTCCAAACAATGTCTTGTTTCCTCTGTGTTGTGCACAGTTGGTTATTCACCTTCTACCACCCCAATTTTTAATGTATTCGTAGCTAAAATCATCTAGGTAGCTGGGATTAAGGGGGGCCTGAAATATATTTTTCCTCTTTCTTTCTTTTCCTGCTATCTTTATTATAGACTTACATATGATCTGATGTAGTTGGAATTTTTAGGTCAAATTCTCTGTTGGTGTAACTCCATCAAATTCAATGGAGTTATGTCAGCAGATAGTTTGCCCTTTTACTTGGGAATGTTTTCTTTCTTGGTTTAGGTTGGTTTTTTTTTTTTTCAAATTTTAAAAATTACCGAGAGTGTTGAAGAGGAAGTTGCCTACTAACTGATGTTAGCTGGCCTTCATGAAAGGAGGCCAGGGAGGACATGCCCAATTTTAAGCATGTATGTAGCCACGCTGAGGAACTACTCAAGTGCTTAGGCATGTTTAAATACCTTGTTGAACTGAGGCCAATATGAGTAAGGTTGCCCTGCCTATGTCCATACTTCTGGCAAGGATAAATTAGAGGACTCCCATTCTCACTGTTGTCAATCTCTCGCCTTCCACAAACAGTCCATTTTCATGCATATACTTGTTTTACCTCAGGCAGGAGAATATTTCAAGCAGGAAACATACAGGCGATAGCCCAAAGTGAAAGAACAAAGAGGAATGCCTATGACCTAGAAATCAGAAGCAAAATTACCTTGAGTAGAAACGGTGTTTGGGTTACACTGATAGTATCTGTTGGAGAAGTGGATTAATACTCTCTCTCTTTCCTGAGTTTCTCCAATAAGTGAAAAGGCTTTAAAGAAACTCCTAGAAGAAGTTTAAAGAAAGCTGAAATTAAAAACACAGATCTCTACTGGCATGGCATTGCCCTTATAATATAGCACATTTCACAGTAAGGGATAAATGACTGCATATCAAAAACTTGTTTCCAAGAGTCTTCTAACGGAAGAAAGCCCAACTAGATAATGATTCCCTATGTACTTAACCCAAAAGGGGAAGGCAAGTTATTGATGGTCTGAGCAGTGGCATAAATGTACTGACACAAAACTGTATTATTTTAAATATTTTCCTCTTGTATTTGGAGGCTTTTTGGATAAAGAATATGCAAGGGATAAAAAAGAAGAGCACACCCGGGACTATTACCTATTTGGACTTTGATGGAAGACTGGTGCAGGCCTGGTACTGTGGATGGTGCAATTTTTAAATGCATTTTCTGTTGTTCTTTAAATGATCACTTTGGTCCCTATCCTGCAGACATCTAGGCATGTGCTTAACTTTACTCCTGTGAATAGTCCCACTGAAATCAATGGCACCACTCATGGTAGTAAGCTAGGCATGTGCGTTAAGGTTCTGTGGGATTGAGGCTTTACCTTACTGCCCTGGATTAAATAGCTTCAGAGACAATAATGTTTATGGTTAGCCATCTCTCTAGCATCTATCACCACAGTACCCCAGGCCTCCCAAATGATCAGGGCCAGACTGTGCCCTGAGGATCCCCAGTGTGGGGATGGTGTGAGGCCACGCGGCCCTATGGGGAGCTCCAGGGAAGGGAGGAAGGGAAGGGAGGCTCCCTCACCCAAGTGCACCAAGAGCAGGAACCATCTGGCCCTAATGAATCTATCCTCACCACAGCACTGTAAGGCAGTCCAATACTGTTCCCATTTTACTGAGGACAAACTGAGGCACAGGGAGACTATGACTTGCCCAGTGTCACAGGAAAGTTTGTGCAAAGCCAGAAGTGCCCCCCTCCACTCCACACACACACATGCCTTCCGAGTCTCAGAGCAGTTTCCTAACCATAAAAGCATCCTTCCTCCCAGCAGCATTGCCAACTCCTCCACTGAAATTTTGTGCTCTTTGTAAACAACCAAATCCTGCAGTCAGGTGATCGCATGGGAGTCGCCACTTTCATTTTTTTATTTTTAAAAAGGATGCTTCCAGCCCTCATGGTCGCAAAGAAAACCTTGAAAACGTAAATCTTGAAGGCTTAACACAAGAAGGCAAATAAAACATACACCAGATGTGCTATTTCTGAAACTCTCGAGATTTTGGGGGCCTGACTCGTGATTTTTGAGCCCTTGTGGTCGGCAAAACTGTACTAGTAAATGCTCCTTTTATTTACACTACATGATGCAGGAAGTCCACAGTGGTATAGTTGAATCATCTCATATTTTAGAGAGAGAGAGAGAGTTGATGCTGGCTGCCTAGGAGATCTCTGCATCACCAGATCTTATATCTGTGTGTGTGCATGGACGTGCGAGGAATGTTAATAATTTTATATATGAATTTTAAACAATCTGCTTCATTGTTAAACACAAAACTGTGCCATGCTAGGAACTCTAGTCTCTTCCCAGTTCATATTGCTGCCCTCCATTTGAACAGTGTTTTGCAAACAGATACGACACGTCCTCTGCCCTGACAAATCTACAATCTAACAAATAAGACAAAGGCAAGGGAAGCCACGGGATCACAGAAATTAATATTCAGTACAAAATATATCCTCCATTATTTTGTCCGAAGAATACTGCAATATTGAGTGGAACAGGCCCAAACACAGTAGGGGCTAGATTATTGCTAATATACACAACCCTGCATTGTGGGTGATATGAAGCTGCCTCACCCCATCAAGAGCTATGGCTCCACCTCCTCCTTGCCTCTCCCATTCCCCTTTGCTGTGATATGTGCCCCTAGGGAGCAGGGTCTGTGACTGAGACAGGCCTTAAAGTGGTGGGTGAAAGGCTCTCTGCACGCTCGCCCCTGCACACCATGTAATGGCCAGGCACAGTCTGGATCTGTAGTAACACTGATGTTGCAATGTTCTGGACAAATACTGTACCATATATTTTATTGACGATCACTACTATTAATATAAATGGGCGTTATGAATAATCAAGGGAAGAACACCTCCCCCCTCCTCCCAAAACATGCGCTGAAGGGTACTGGATTTCACCATTTAAAATATAAAGTGTATTTGGAATCACACTGCATGGCTTATAAAACTGAAATATGCAGCGATTATTCCACAACATGGGGCTCGATCCTGCATGGAGCTGAGGATTCTTACTCCAGTCTAGCAAAGTGTTTAAGCACATGACTAGTACCACAGTCTTCAAAGAGTTAAATACATGCTTACGTGCATTGTTGGAGCGGGTCACAGTGCTCAGCACCTTCCAGGACTGAGCTCCTGGAAACTACACTTGCAAAAAGTCCCCCTTTTTTTTTGGACAAGGGCCAGTTGTAAACTAATCTTCATAGTTTTGTATCAATGGAAAAAAATCTCTCTCCTTTAAAATTATTACTATTTAGCTGTCAGAACACTTATATCACTGCTAGCAGATTGTTGCCACATAGAGGGGATGTTTCCACTCCTAAAAATAACAAAACAGAAATATTTAAGGGAGAGGCCCAATTCTGAAAATTCCTAAAAACTAGGAAGCTAAAATGCTAGGGCCAGCGTTTCAGAAGGGTACTGAGCACCCATATTCAAAAGGGTCCTGCACCCAGCAGCTCCCATTGTTCTAGATGTTTTTAGATGCTTACAAGATTTCAGAAGAGCTTAGTACCTACAGCATGCAGTGCAACTGGAGAGCCTGAATTCCAAAAAGGCTTGGCACATTTCATGATTCAGCTGTCAAATTCCCTCATTCTTCTGATTCATAGCACTTCTGCACTGGCTCAATCATGTCTTTCCTATTAACTTTTAACGCATCACAGCGAGGGCACAGTGGTATTATTTGTTCCCCTCGGACAGTCTATACCTCTATGTTCACCCCTTTTACAAGACTATATTAAATTTTGTACCAAGTATGCCTTGTGAGGTATCATCTGAAAAATCATAATTTGCTGATCATTGTCCTGGTGAAATATATGTGGTAACATTGTATGCAAAGTTATAAATGTCTACTGTATAACATTACTGAGACATGTTCCAAGTTTAGAAAAGCAACCAGAAACCAGTTCCTCAGAGACAAAAGGCAAACTGACACCTCAGCCAGGTGTCAACGAAATCAAATGGACCTGCACCTGGTTAAATGGCCATTCTTTTGGCAGGAAAAAGGGTATGAACAAGAAATCTACATCTTGGCAAAGAAACAGCTGGAGGTTCCCATCCCCATAGACTTTCTGTCTCCTGACCCCCCAGCTGGAGAGGATTCTCAAAGAGGAAAAGGTGCAAGAATGGGGAACAGAGGCCCCAAATTTCTCCTTTCATCTCTACTCACGACATTGACAACACATGAAGGACAAAGGAAGCATCACTGGACTGGTGAGGGATCCCGGCAGAACGGAATTCAGCCAGTACGACTGCTAAAACGTGGTGAGAGACATCTTTGCTTTGAATTCACTCTAACTTGTTAAGTTAGGAATCAGTAGCGTTTATTTTTATTTTCTTGTAACCAACTTGTAATTATGCCTCATTACTTGTAACCATTTAAAATTTATCTTTTTGTAGTTAATAAACTTGTTTTATTGTTTTATCTAAGCCAGTGTGTGTGCTTAGACTGAAGTGTTTGGGAAACTCCATTTGAGATAACAGAATTTGTGCATATCATTTTCTACTAATAAAATGACAGTCTTTATATGAGCTTGTGTTGTCCAGGAGAGGGCTAGGCAATACAAGACTCACATTTTGGGGGGGCAGTCTGGTACTGGGAATTGGCTGGTGTTGCCCTGCAGTGTAATTCAAGAGTAGCTGCCAGTACCACTCATACCAGATAACTGGGAGTAATTTACATGCTGGAAGGTGGGTGTGAGCAGACCAGGAGTGGCTGCTCTCACAGCGAAGCAGTGTAAAAGGTACCCCAAGTTGGAGAATGAAGGAGACACAGCTGTTCAGCAGTCAACACTGCACCCTGGGTAATGTCACACCAAGAATTTTAACAGTTCAACAAAAGTGTTTCCCTCCAGGGAATGTCACCAATTTTTAGTTTCTTTAGTAATATTATGATAATATTAGGGTTGTCAAGTGATTTAAAAAATTAATTGCGATTAATCGCGCTGTTGAACAATAGAATACCATTTATTTTAAATATTTTGGGATGTTTTCTACATTTGCAAATATATTAATTTCAATTACAACACAGAATACAAAGTGTACTGGGCTCACTTCATATTTATTTTTGATTACAAATATTTGCATTGTAAAAAACAAAGAAATAGTATTTTTCAGTTCACCTCATACAAGTACTATAGTGCAATCTCTTTATCATGAAAGTTGAACTTACAAATGTAGAATTATGTACAAAAAAAACTGCATTCAAAAATAAAACAATGTAAAACTTTAGAGCCTACAAGTCCACTCAGTCCTACTTCTTGGTCAGCCAATCACTCAGACAAACAAGGTTGGTTACAATTTGCAGGAGATAATGCTGCCTGCTTCTTGTTTACAATGTCACCTGGAAGTGAGAACAGGCATTCGCATGGCACTGTTGTAGGTGGCGTTGCAAGATATTTACATGCCAGATGAGCTAAAGGTGCATATGTCCCTTCATGCTTCAACAACCATTCCAGAGAACATGCTCCCATGCTGATGATGGGTTCTACTCAATAACGCTCCAAAGCAGTGCGCACTGATGCATGTTCATTTTCATCATCCGAGTCAGATGCCAGCAGCAGAAGGCTGATTTTCTTTTTGGTGGTTTGGGTTCTGTAGTTTCCGCATCAGAGTGTTGCTCTTTTAAGACTTCTAAAAGCACGCTCCACACCTCGTCCCTCTCAGATTTTGGATGGCACTTCAGATTCTTAAACCTTGGGTCGAGTGCTATAGCTATCTTTAGAAATCTCACATTGGTACCTTCTTTGCATTTTGTCCAATCTGCTGTGAAAGTGTTCTTAAAACGAACACGTGCTGGGTCATCATCCGAGACTGCTATAACAACATGAAATATATGCAGAATGCGGATAAAACAGAGCAAGAGACATACAGTTCTTCCCCCAAGGAGTACAGTCACAAATTTAATTGACGCATTTTCTTTTTTAATGTGCATCATCAGCATGGAAGCATGTCCTCTGGAATGGTGGCCGAAGCAAGAAGGGGCATATGAATGTTTAGCAGATCTGGCATGTAAATACCTTGCAACACCGGCTACAAAAGTGCCATGAAAACGCCTGTTCTCACTTTCAGGTGACATTGTAAATAAGAAGCAAGCAACAAAATCTCCCGTCACTGTAAACAAACTTGTCTGTCTTAGAAATTGGCTGAACAAGAAGGAGAATTGAGTGGGCTTGTAGACTCTAAAGTTTTACGTTGTTTTGGTTTTCAGTGCAGTTATGTGACCAAAAAAAAAATCTGCATTTGTAAGTTACACTTTCACGATAAAGAGATTGCACTTCAGTACTTGTCTGAAGTGAACTGAAAAATACTATTTCTTTTGTTTATCATTGTTACAGTGCATATATTTGTAATCAAAAATATTAATATAAAGTGAGCCCTGTGCACTTTGTATTCTGTGTTGTAACTGAAATCAATATTGAAAATGTAGAATAACATCCAAAAATATTTAATAAATTTCAATTGGTATTCTATTGTTATAAGTGCAATTAATCGCGATTAATTTTTTTAATCACGATTAATTTTTTTGAGTTAAATCGCGTGAGTTAACTGCGATTGACAGCCCTAGATAATATTATTTACCCCTTTGTATAACACAAAAACTAGGATAATCCAATGAAATTATTAGACAGCAGGTTTAATACAAACAAGAGGAAGTACTTTTTCACACAACACACAATTAACTTGTGGAACTTCTTGCCATGGGATGTTGTGATGGCCAAAAGTATAAATGTGTTAAAAAAAGAACTAGGTAAATGTATGGCTGTTAGCCAAGATAGTCAGAGATGCAACTCCAGCTGTGGGTGTCCCTAAACCTCTGAGTGCCAAAAGCCAGGAGGGAAAGACAGAGGTGAATCACTCCAACTGCCCTGTTCCATACACTCCCTCTGAAGCTCTGGTAATGTCGGAGACAGGATTTGTCTGGTACTTGTCTGCTACTGTTGGAGACAGGATACTAGGCTAGATGGACCATTGGTCGGACCCAGTATGGCAGTTCTTATGTTCTTATACACTCGAATTGCAAACTGAAAGAACGGGAACTAACCTCCCCTTGGACTCCATCTTCAATTCCTTAGATTCTCTAGGGATAATTATATCTATTGAGACAACGTGAAAAGAACAAGAAGTTTGGACATAAGCACATACCTGAGGGAGTGATCCAGCGTCATACCCGTGAAATCAAAAAACTTCAGGTATTCTTCAGCCACAAGTTTGCTGAACTCATTGCTTAAAAAAAAACCAAAAAGTTTATTATTAAAAAGCAACGCTCAAGCTGCTCTTATTATTGTACAGAATCAACCGTACAAATGATAGTGGCCCGTGTCAACACATACTTTTTACCCAGGTGCTTTGCCACATCAGAGCGCTTGAATCGGTCCAGTTGGTAGAGGCGCTTAGCCAGCCTCCTGGCTGCTTCCAAATTGCTGTCGGTGCCATTGCTAAGATCTTTACTATGGTTTTCGGCGCCATCTTTCTCCAGGAGCTCATTGCCACCCATGGCAGCTGTGGAGTCGAACAGTGAGTTTTTCAGTCCAGCATTGCTATGTGATAGAAGGAATGGGAAGGGGAGAAAAAAGAATAAAGACCTCAGGAACATTTTCAAGAAAGATTTACTTTCCAACTGGCAGGAAGACGATTAATTGGCAAGACTGCAAGATACGATGAACTCCACTCAACTAAAAAACTGTTGAGAATTGACATATTTGTATAGTAAAATCCCGTGTTTTGTTGTTTGTACTGACTTTTCACAACACATGTAACTCTGCATGGCAGGTGCTTGACATGTGGTGCTCAAACTGATGCATCAAAAAGAGTTCCCAAAATGAGCTACTCATAAATTGTGGACCATTATCTCAGAGTAACTCATCTGCAATCCTATGGTGAGCAAACTGAGATTTACAATGGCTCACTCAAGTTATCTACTCCATCCTTCCCAGGCTTCCCTATGTACCAGACCTTGGTTCTGCTTCCAGACTCAGACTGGTCTCCCAGTGTGCAGGAGCTGCCGCGGACCTCAACAGAGTTCATACAGGCTCCATAGCCCCTGCTGCGCTAGCAAGGGCTACAGCCGGTCCTTTGAATTTTAGAAGGTGCAGAGGGAGGCAAAAGTGGGAAGGGGAGCAGGAATCAAGATAAGGGGTCTGAGGTGCAGGGGAAGCTGCATTAAGGTGGGGAGCTGACTCTCAAAGGCTGGCTGGAGACTGCAAGAAGCAGGGACCATGTGGAGCATCTACTTTCTACAGCTTTCCCTGCTCCTGGTGCTTTGTGGCTCCAGGGCTCTGCACCACTGGGTCCAAGCACTGGTTATGCTGCCCCTGCCTCTCCTGAGTCTCCCCTCAGACACGCAGCCAACACGTATACTTGTACACTCTGCACACCATACTAATATGTATTGTGCATTACATTCTATCTAAATGTTAGCACAAAGCTTTATAGTTGCATGGTATTAAGCTTACTCTTGTTCACGCATGCTAAGTATCCCATAACACTTTGCAAAGCTGAAGTCAACTTTGGCTCTGGCGAATACAAAATCTGTCAAAATCAAAGTACATTTGTTCTGGGTCCTAGTACAAGCACTATTCCACTCAACTGGTTTGGAACGTAATATGCAAAACAGAGCTAAGAAAAGTACAGCCCAGAACAAGAAGTTAAGGAATGGTTACAACTAGTGGGATGGATTTAGTGACATATAGAGAACTGTGTAACTTATAACGTCACGCTACAAAGACTACTAGCTGAAATGCAGATCTTTGAAGCATACCTTCAGTGTAAGGGGAACACGCTGCTAGACAAGAACTGCTTCCTGGAAGAAGGGTACGTATGTCCCCTTTCCATGTTGTATTGCTTTGTCTTTAGACAATGCATTTGGCTACATTCAGTTCTTTGGTCTCTTGAACATTTTTTAAGACCGAACCGTGATCGCAGTCAAACAATTGGCTGCACTTTTCAGTCAACAAGCCCAGAACTCAGAGACAGCTTTTCCCTTGTGTCGAAACTCCTGTGCTTTGCTAGAGAGCCCCAATGCAACTGGCCACCACAGGCTTATCAGACTGGGGCAGCCAGTGGGAAATCTGACCAGACCCACGCAGAGACCAAGTACCTGGGGCCGAGGGTCTGTACGAACACCCTGCCCAGCCAGTGGGTCTGTTGCCTGGATGCAGGATGGTAGGTGTTGGATACAGGATTTGCACACCCCCAAACAGACACACACCCCCATTCTTCCCACTGCTCCCCAACACCCACCCAGCCTGCCCCAACATTCCCACCATCATTAGCACAACTCCAGTCGTCCCCACGGCTCCCCTAGCACTGGCACAGCTCCAGATAGTGCTCCCAAGCTCCCCATGTGCATAGGTCCCTTCAGAAATACCTCGCCTCCCAGGCCACATGTCCCCTACAAAGATCCGGCTCTCCTGCCACCACGGCACAGCTCCATTAACCTCACACATCCCTCCCACTAATTTCACCCCTTCCTCCCCAGCAGCTACACCCCCAGCATTGCCCCTCCATGCCCACAGCTCCGCAGGTCCTTTCACTCTGCCCCACAATCCCAGGGGCCACCCAAACAACATTAAGAGAATGGACCCTTGATGTCTCCTGGGGGAGGGCCAGGCGGCCATTTCTCACCCTTCCCTCCCACTGTCCTGTGGAGGGCTAGCAGTTACCCTTCCCCCAAATTTTGCTCTTTGGGGAATCAAGGTGAGGGGGCTCGCTGTTCGTCTCCGTCTCAAGGCCAGGAACCAAAATCTCCTCCATGGCCTTCTTCCCTGTCGAAACCCTGGGCTCTGGACTGGCATTGGGCTGGCGGGTTCTATGGACAATCCAGGCCCATTGATGGCCTGGAATCCTCAGCGCCAGAAAACCCTGATCACTATGGGCCAGAGCTCAGATGCACCCGCCAGGCCCAGGTCCCACCTGGGGGGAGAGGGCAGTGGTCCTTCCCTCAAAGATTTCCTGTCCTTGGATTGGGGGCCACAGGGACCCCCTGAGGATGGGGGGGCAGGCCAGTTGGCCACCCCCAGGAGATTACAAGCTTGAGTCTGACTGGGGACTCCTTTAGTGGGGTAGAACTACTGGGGGGGGGGGGGGCACATAGAAGTAGACAAGATGAGCTGTGGAGGCAATTGTGTGGGGGAGGGGAGGCAGGGTAACTGCAGGGTGGGGACAACAGATCTGCACAAGGAGGCTGGAGAAATGGGGGGCAGGGTGTGAGATATGACGGAACACAGGGAGGAGGGAGAAAAAAATGGGAACTGGGGGGGCACACTGTTAACCCCATGCACGGGGTGGGGGACCATCCTGGCAGGAGTCCCTCCATGCTAGAGCGCCTGAGCAAAATGGGACTGGCACCTCTACGCTATGACAGGGCCCTTATATAGCTTTGCCCTGCCTCAGGACCAGGGGTGCAGTGAACTGTACGATGGAAGCAGGTGTGTACAAGGAAGCTGACCTACGGAAGACTAGACAGGGAGATGGCCAGGGTTGGTGGGGAGCCGAGAGGCTATACTCTGATGCCTCACCATGATCTCTTAACACCTCCATTCAACTCCCAGTCCAGATACCTGCCCTGGGGGGCGTCTTTCCAACATCCATGCACCAGTGCTCAGACTCTCCTTCATTTCCCCCCCAAAGTCTCTTTGATCCATGCCTCCCACAATTAACAAACCTACAAAACTTCCCCACAAAAAATTAGACTGAGATTCCATTTAGAAAGGGGTAACAAATGACAGATGTTGTTACAGACAGGAGGTGAGACAGACTAGATGCCCTCGCAAGGTCCCTTCCAGCCCGACAGTTCTATGATTCTGCGAGGGAGAAGTGTGTGTGTGTGGGGGGGGGTTATATATAGATGGCTGTAAGCACTATAGCAGGACGTTTCAGAGTAGCAGTCATGTTAGTCTGTATTCGCAAAAAGAAAAGGAGGACTTGTGGCACCTCAGAGACTAACCAATTTATCTGAGCATAAGCTTATGCTCAAATAAATTGGTTAGTCTCTAAGGTGCCACAAGTCCTCCTTTTCTTATAGCAGGAGGTGTTATCGCAGCCTAGAACACATAGTTATAAACCACTAACTGATTTACTGGAATCTATAACACAGCAGTTGTTTATTAAAATGTCTGATAATCATTCATTAACTGTTTATACATGGATTCTTCATACAAAGTGTGACCCAAAAAACTTTGCTAAGATGGAATTCCCCACCACACAAATCACCACCTGCTTTCTGCCTTGAAGCACCCACATCAAAGGGGTGAGAACTGCAGCTTTCTTCCCATGTTACAGCACCCATTGCATTCACAGCAAGAAAGGGCAGTGGTGCTCCTCAGGAGTATTTTTTAATCAACTCCATCTGTATTCCCTTCCTTCCAGCTCTGTTACGGAAGAATCACTCAAACACATATGTTGTGAGTGACATTTTCAGTAATCCTCTCAAACTGAGATTTTCAAAGCATGTAAGGGAACTGAACACCCAACTGCCATTGCAGTTACTGGGAATTTATTTATCTTGATTTAAACAACAAAAAGACACCTATAAAAGGCGCCAGATGCCTGAATGCATAATTAATACTGCAACGAAGCCCCAGTGGCACTGAAACAATGTCTCATGCAGGAACTCCACCTGACAGTTGCCACCTGCAATACAAAAACACTCCTTTCTACTCCTTCATCCCTCAGCCCTCCCCAAAAGCCTTACCCAGCTTCTGCAGCGTGCCTTTATAGTTACCAAATCTGGGCTGTTTCGGACTAAGCGGGGGGAGTAAGTTCTAGAGCCCAGGGTGGATAAAAATCAATGAGGTTTTTTTTATTTAAATTGGATTTTTTTTTATAAAATGCTTTTTGAGGAAAAAAGCAATCTAAAGATAGTTTTAATTAAGATACATTATAGCTAAAAGATATTGCATCATGGATTAGGGATTATAAATTCTAATTCAACAGTATGAGACAATATAGTCATGTAATGTTTAAGAAAAGTTTTGTAAATGAGTTCCAACAGTTCATGGATTAGGGACCCAATCTCACGGGAGTCCAGGGACTTCTGTATAGCTTATTTAGGTTAATCTTTCTACCTACCCAATGGGACTCAGTGCTCAGTCTAGAAGATACCATCAGAGACGCTTAGTTTTGCGGTTCTCAAACTGTGGATTTGTGTCTCCAGTGATAACATGCTTGTTAATAGCAAAAATGTTTTTAAATAAATAAATATATAGAGGTGAGAAATAACAGACCTCAGCCCTATTGTCCGTCTGAAAATTTGCATCCACAGAGTCAATCCCTTACCTCTCTCTAAAAGTGCAAAGTTTCAAAAAGTTAAATGAATAGAAGATTGTTGGGAGTGGAATAGATCTGGACAAGAAGAAGTCTGGAGATAAATGTGAGAAGGGAGGGACAGGCAGCAGAAACAAAAGGGAAACTGTTTGAGCAGCATATTCCAGAAGTCTTGAGGCCTTTCTGAATGTAGCCTTCATTGATTTGAGATCCACCATACCATTCTCTCACTAGAAGGGAAAACCTATAATTAGCAAAAGAGGCCCAGTATGGGAATATTTTAATGAAGGTCCTCTACCTGTGGGTAAGACAGACATGCGTGCAAAATAAAACAGTGCAACAAAGAAATGCAAAGCCTGGTTTCCCGAATGAAACATCATGAGAAGTGTTCCTTCTCAGGAGGAAGCTGCGTTGAAGATGATGAAAGGAACAGGTCTGAACATGCAGAATCTTCAGGTTGGTAAACTTTTATTTCATACTTCTCTCTTGAGGACTGCCCGTCTTCCTTCTGGACTATTCTTGAATTCTCATGTTTGAGCAACAAATATCTTTGTTACTCTATGGTACTAGCATTTTAGATGCAGTTGTGATAAAAATAAATTGCTGAAATAGGCAGATCTTCCTTTTACAATTTCACCTTTAAAGTAGTACTGAGTGTTAGTGAATGTAATGAGTAATACTAAATGAGCAGTATGGAAATAATTAAATAACTGCATTGACTTATTTGGTTTAGGAGAATCCATCCTCAACATACAGGATTCTGAAGACTACCACCATCAAGATCACCATCATTTTCTATAGTTTCAGAGTTATCTGCCAATGACAGTGTTTCAGCCACATCATGATACTAAACTGGGAGGAGTGGTAGATACGCTGGAGGGGAGGGATAGGATACAGAAGGACCTAGACAAATTGGAGGATTGGGCCAAAAGAAATCTGATGAGGTTCAATAAGGATAAGTGCAGGGTCCTGCACTTAGGACGGAAGAATCCAATGCACCGCTACAGACTAGGGGCCGAATGGCTAGGCAGCAGTTCTGCGGAAAAGGACCTAGGGGTGACAGTGGACGAGAAGCTGGATATGAGTCAGCAGTGTGCCCTTGTTGCCAAAAAGGCCAATGGCATTTTGGGATGTATAAGTAGGGGCATAGCGAGCAGATCGAGGGACGTGATCGTTCCCCTCTATTCGACATTGGTGCGGCCTCATCTGGAGTAGTGTGTCCAGTTTTGGGCCCCACACTACAAGAAGGATGTGGATAAATTGGAGAGAGAGTCCAGCGAAGGGCAACAAAAATGATTAGGGGTCTAGAACACATGACTTATGAGGAGAGGCTGAGGGAGCTGGGATTGTTTAGTCTGCAGAAGAGATGAATGAGGGGGGATTTGATAGCTGCTTTCAACTACCTGAAAGGGGGTTCCAAAGAGGATGGCTCTAGACTGTTCTCAATGGTAGCAGATGACAGAACGAGGAGTAATGGTCTCAAGTTGCAGTGGGGGAGGTTTAGATTGGATATTAGGAAAAACTTTTTCACTATGAGGGTGGTGAAACACTGGAATGCGTTACCTAGGGAGGTGGTAGAATCTCCTTCCTTAGAGGTTTTTCAGGTCAGGCTTGACAAAGCCCTGGCTGGGATGATTTAACTGGGAATTGGTCCTGCTTCGAGCAGGGGGTTGGACTAGATGACCTTCTGGGGTCCCTTCCAACCCTGATATTCTATGATTCTATATATGTCACATAGCCACAGTAAATCACCTGTAGCAAAAAGGAAAAAAAATCTCCATCATCTAAAACAACCAAAGATATGTTTGTAATCTGCTGGTTCTTATCACAAAAAGATTTAAAAATTGCCCAGTTTGTTTATGCAACAAACTCTCCTTTCTGTAAGATTGAGAACCCACACTTCAAACATGGTTCAGTCATTAAGACCAGGATACAGTTCACCCAATAGAGCAAATGTCGCAGGTAAATTGCTGGATAAAGTATACTAAAGAGAAATTGAGCAGTGTGCAAACGGTCTAGAGGGTAACATTGTTAACCTGAGTCTTGATGGGTGGAGCAGTGTCCACAATGATCCTGTTGTATATGTGCTTGTCTGACAACAGAAGAAGGGAAGGTCTTCCTTCCAGAAACAATTGATACATCAGGAAATGCACACACAGTAGAATACTTACAAGAAGTAGCAGTAAAAGCCATAACAAACTGTGAAAAAAAATTCAAATGTCTACTCTGCATCTTGGTCACAGACAATGCTGCAAATGTATCCAAGATTAGAAGAAATTTAGAAGAGAGTCCCAAGCTAATAACATACGGTTGCAATGCTCATTTGATGCACCTCCTAGCCAAAGACTTCAGTGTTCCAGTAATAAAGGCTAATGCTGTTGAAATTGTAAAATACTTCCGTAACAACCACTTTGCAGCAGCTGCTCTGAAAAAAGTGGGAGGAACCAAGCTCACTCTCCCACAAGACGTGTGATGGAACTCAGTAGTGGACTGTTTTGAGCACTATATCAAGAACTGGCCTAATCTGATGACAGTGTATGAACAAAATAGTGAACAAATAGATGGCCCTGTCATAGCCAAAGTTCTCAACATTGGGCTTAAGAGAAATGTTGAACACATGCTGAGTACCCTGAAGCCTATTTCTGTAGCCTTGAACAAAACGCAGGGAAATAGCTGTTTTATTGCTGATGCTGCTGAAATTTGGAAGGAACTGAGTGAGATCTTAAAAAGAGAAATATGCAATGACAGAGTTAAATTACAAGCATTTAAAAAACAAATGGGACAAGCACTATCTCCAGCTCATTTTCTTGAAAATATTCTCAATGCCCGGTACCAGGGTCAAACCTTAACTGCTGAAGAAGAGGAGTTGGCTAGGACATGGACATCCAGCAATCATCCCTCCATAATGCCAACTGTAATAAACTTCAGAGCTAAGGGTGAACCATTCAAGAAATATATGTTTGCTGACGATGTTTTAAAGAAGGTCACACCAGTGAACTGGTGGAAGTCACTTAAGCACTTGGATTCAGAGACTGTTGACGTGATAATCTCACTTTTAACAGCAGTAGCTTCTTCCGCCGGTGTAGAAAGAATATTTTCTTCCTTTGAACTAATTCATTCCAAATTGAGAAATGGTTTTGGACCTGAAAAAGCAGGAAAGCTTGTTTTTCTTTTCCAGATTATGAACAAACATGAAAATGAAGGTGAGGACAACTGAGTTAGCTGCAGAAGCCAATATTTTAAGTTTCTCGTGTTGATCTGGCTGACATAGTCAATTTAATTTTTCTTTCTGTTTTTAAATATTTCATTTAACTATTTTAGTTAACAATTTTAACAAAAACAAACCTGATTTTAAAAATCTTGAATGTTTAACTAAATTCAAAAATTCATATGCTTGTTTTGTTAAAATATTATATGTTTGCTGTTGAATAAAAAATCCATAATACGTAACGCTGTTGTTTTAGTTAAATAAAACAATTTAAATGTCTGTCTGGTGATGTTCTCTTCCTAATACAGCATGGAAAGAAAATCCACCAAATACTAATGACTTCATAAATATCTGCTTCTATTACCTTTGGTAAATGAAATAACCAATCATTCATTTTCTGATATAGCTGTAAAATTAATCTGAAAAGTTTTCAAAATAAATCACTTTAAAAATGTATAGTGTGTATCTTCTAAAAATGAAACCTACATCTATCTCTGAGTTGTGAAGAATATGTATTAAGGTTATAACGACCAACAAGAATGCACTTTAATGTAGAAATCCATGATTAAATCAAGTCTTCCTGACTAGTGATTTAAATCATGATTTAAATCAAATCCACCCTGCTAGAGCCCCATAGCTCCCACAGAAAATACCCTGCCGGCAGCCTCCTCTCTCTTCATACTGGACATCTGACTCCTTTAGGCATATTTAAAAAAATCTCAGCTTTAATGTT
Source organism: Lepidochelys olivacea (assembly GCF_965140295.1). Taxonomy (NCBI): domain Eukaryota; kingdom Metazoa; phylum Chordata; order Testudines; family Cheloniidae; genus Lepidochelys; species Lepidochelys olivacea. Next base: position 133,039,057 of record NC_140415.1, read on the forward strand.
GAACAATACAAAGGGTAAACAGCTACAATACAAATTGCTGCTATACACCCAATATGCTTACAGTGCTTTCCCCACACACTCACACACCCCCCCTTCAAAAGCCATGTCATGTCAACCTATGCACAACCTCTGATTTTGTCACAGAGATCACGGTGGCCACAGAAATCGTGAATTTGAATGAAGTGTGAGAAACCTTGGAAATGTCTTGTAAAAATGCATTTGATTAGTCCACCACAATGAGTGGCGTTGTGCACCAGGTCGCAACGCCACTCAGGTTTGGCCTGTCCACCCCTCCGCTGATGGAGACAGAGGGGCGGATGAGCCAAATCGTAGTGGCGCTGTGACTTTATGTGCTAGGTCGCAACACCAAAGGCAGAGAGTCCAGTCAGGAGCAGCTGCTGTGGGGTGAGTACAGGGTGGACTTGCTCTCCAAAACCCCTTTCCTAGGCCCCATCTTTCAGCACCCCCACTATACTCTTATGTTGATGTAATGCAAACTACATTATTTGGTGAACTTTCCGTGACCTATGTTCTTTTTCCTGCATCTCCACCGTGAAATTTACTAAACATTTCTGTGCCAAAATCGTAGCCTTAACTACCACCAATAAAACACAGCCCTGTCTCCCCCTCTACTCCTTATTACAGGCAATATTTATAACCCTAGAAGGTGGCCAGCACTGACAGAAAACATCTGCATCCTGAAGTCAAATACAAGAATGAACGCGACCACAAACCATGACCGGTTATATGGAAATGCCAGCAACTACCATACAGTGACCTATATTCCACAGCAACTTCCAGCACAGCACTTTAGAAATGAAGGAGAAGAAAGCTTGCTTCTTTTACTGTTGGCAGCTTGCCAAAAGAGTGGTCTTAGAGGGAATTTCACTAGTCTAATTTCCCAGATATAAAATGCAGTCCAAGTCAGGTGTTTCATTCACAAAAGTATCATCTCAAAGCAGCTGACTATTTGATTCAATATTCTCTGAGTTTTTCTTACAACTAAGCAATAGGCTACTAGTAGGCGTGGGGTAAAAGTGGTGTTTGGACTTATTCAACACCTAAATTTAGCATTCATATCAAAGAGGCCAACTTGACAATACTAGAGATTGAGGGTGAGATTTTAATGCTCAGTTCTCATTAGAAATTAATGCATGTCCAAATCACTTAAGCAGCTTTGAAAATATGAAGCCCCAAGATATACAACATCTTTTGAAATCCTTGTTCTCTAAATGTGTAATGAGGATTATTTAATTAGTTCCCAGATCTCTGTTGACAATGATGCTAGTAGCCAATTAGGGCCAACTGTGATGGTGGTTTATGTGGACACCTATTCATTAAGAACTAGACCAAGAGGACCTCAGGTAAGGATTCAGATCTATTACATAGATGTGAAAGCTCCTGTGCCCACCAACTCTGGTGTTTATGTGATAAAAATGAAAATCTGCCGCATGGTATAAGCTAGATGGGTGTATAATGGAGTTTATTTAATCAGTGCTGTCATAGATATAAAGGGAAGGGTAACCACCTTTCTGTACACAGTGCTATAAAATCCCTCCTGGCCAGAGACAAAATCCGTTCACCTGTAAAGGGTTAAGAAGCTAAGGTAGCCTTGCTGGCACCTGACCCAAAATGACCAATGATACTTTGACAAGATACTTTCAAATCTGGAGGGGGAGGAAGAAGGCTTTTGTGTGTCTGTGTGATACCTTTGCCAGGAACAGACCAAGGATGCAAGCCCTCCAACTCCTGTAAAGTTAGTAAGTAATCTAGTTAGAAAATAGGTTAGGTTTTCTTTGTTTTGGCTTGTAAATTCGCTGTGCTGGAGGAAATGTGTATTCCTGTTTTTGTGTCTTTTTGTAACCTAAGGTTTTGCCTAGAGGGATTCTTTATGTTTTAAATATGACTCCCTGTAAGATTATCTTCCATTCTGATCTTACAGAGTTGTTTTCTTATCTTTTTTTGTTCTTCTAATAAAGTTCTGATTTTTAAGAATCTGATTGGGTTTTTTGGGTCTTAAAAATCCAAGGCTGGTTTGTGCTCATCTTGTTTATTCTCAAGCCTCCCGAGGAAAGGGGGTGTAAGGGTTTGGAGGGATATTTTGGGGAAATAGGAACTCCAAGTGGTCCTTTCCCTGTTCTTTGTCTAAATCACTTGGTGGTGGCAGCATACTGTTCAAGGACAAGGCAAAGTTTGTGCCTTGGGAAAGTTTTTACCCTAAGCTGGTAAAAATAAGCTTAGGGGGTCTTTCATGCAGGTCCCCGCATCCGTACCCCAGAGTTCAGTTCAGAGTGGGGAAGGAATCCTGACAAATGCCTAGAGTTTAAGGCCAAGAGAGATCATAATGATAATCTAATGTGACCTCCTATGTATCACAGGCCACAGAATTTGAGCCAGTGATTCTTGCAAAATTAATCACAGGAATCAGGCAAGAAGGGAACTTGAACTCCTGGTCATTGGGGTCACAGACCAGCACAATATTCCCTGTGCCACCAGTGGAGTTTGAGCTAACTACTTCTGTCTCCTGGTGAATTTTTACAGCCTCTTCTGTCCTTTCTGTTCCCGCATTCTCAGATTCTTATCTGAAAACTCTGATGCGGTGTGCCATAGTATCCAATCAAAAATGAAAATAATATGATGAATAGCTGCAGCCTTAAATTCAGTGCATGGCACCAACAGTTGGTCTCTCCTCCAATAAATACAGATTTAAAACATCTCCACAATGGGACGTAACTGTGCAGGAGCCCTAAAACAATCTATAATGGTTATCCCACTTTTATTATTAATCACTGTGCTAGCACCTAGTGACCAAACAAGTCATGGTGCTAAATCCTACACACATATAGTAATTGACATTCCCAGGCCTAAACAGTTTATAGTCTAAAAGACAAGACACAAAGTGGGTGAGACACACAAGCAGGAGGAGGGGAGGCAAGAGGAGGATGGAGGGACAAAAGCCAGAGGGTGTTTTAGCACAGTTTAGCTACGTGCACATTTCTTTACCAAGCAGTAACAGTAACCACGACCTGTCACTTGCCTAGCCATGATCAGTTTAATATGTGCATTAAGGCAGATGCCTTTGACTTATAGTCTCATGTGGCTACGCATGGAGCCCTTCCCCCAGGAACGTTGCATCCAGAAGAGAGAGTGCACAGAATTCCGGGAGAGTTAGGGGAAGATGGGGCTGAGGTTTTTATAAGATTTATGTGGTGGTTGGGGGGTAATTATAGCTGTTTTCTCAAACTATACATTGCTGTGATAGCAGCTTTATTTAAAGCCAAGATAAGGCAGCATCCGTCAGGAAAGCCCATTCCAGCAAGGAGCTTAATGATTAGAAATAAAAGGGTGAACATCCTGGCCCAATGAAGTCAATGGCAAAACTCCCATCAAATTCAATCGATGCAGGATTGCTCTCAAGTGCCTACCATGTGTCCATGTGATATTATGAAACTAAAGTTGTTGTTTTGTTTTGAACATGCCTTCAGTTTCAGTCTTTTTTACACTTTTTATGAAGAAAAAGTTTCCCAAACCAATATACAGCATCTCTGACTGTCAGCAGTCTTATCCATCATTATCTGTCCTGCAACATCACCTACAGGCCGCAAGCAGGGATTGGTACCCTATTCTACTAGGCACTGCGGATAGGATCTTCTAGTGCTGAGCGCGGAACTCTGCTCTCACTGAAGTCAGCGCTGACTTCCATGGGAGCAGAGTTAGGCCAACACTGCTGGCTGTTGAGAAACTCCCACCCTGCACATGCAATCACTTACCGAAAGAGGCAATCCCTGCCCTAACGAGCCTACGATTTAAGGAAAGTTAATATTAAACTGGGGACAGATACCTAGAACCACTGTGGAAGAATCATTCCCTGGGGACGAAAGCTTCTAGCCAGCTTTGGAACATGACCAGTCACGGCCTGCAATAACTGATTGACAGCATGGAGAGCCAGAGGGCTTCCAAACTGCTTCCAACAGATCTCAAGACTGATTGTGAAGCTTGTCTGCCGTGTCCTGCAGCTCATTAGAAACTCATGTCAAACAATGATTTACCTTGTCAATTAACTTCTATTACAGGCTCTCCCAAGAAAAATTTCCCTTTCTTGGTAGGTGATTCACTGTGCTACTTTGCTCTAACTGGTTTCATATGCTTTGAAGTCCCGCATATGACCTCTCTTCAAAGACATGCTTTACAGTAGATCAGTCTTCTATGGGCAGCACAGCGGCACACACTTGCAACTCCAACTAACTTTGCAGCTCCCCAGTATAGTATAGTATCAATGAGTATATGAATGGAGGAAGACTATGGATCAATGATTCTGTGGACAGCTGCCAAGAAGCCATTAAAAAAAATACCAAGTGCTCAGACTTGTCACACTCCAAAGAAAGGAATAAAGTAATATGTATCTATATATCCACTATGATCTATCACTTCTCATTCTTTACCAAGAAGATTTCATATTCCAAGTAGATTTTAGAAGTAGAACAGGCTCAGCTGCTTAACATAACCACCAGCTGCATGTAATCATCCTCCTTATCTCTCTCCTTTTGCTTCCATTAACGAAAAACTCACAAATCGTAAATAGGAGTAAACATCTAAAATGTCAGAAAATTTCATTTCTAGGAGGCATGAAATGGAGCAAGTACAAACCCTCTCCCTATAGGATCACAGTATGAGAACAAAAAGAAAAGGAGGACTTGTGGCACCTTAGAGACTAACCAATTTATTTGAGCATAAGCTTTCGTGAGCTACAACTCACTTCATCGGATGCATTCAGTGGAAAATACAGTGGGGAGATTTATGTACACAGAGAACATGAAACAATGGGTGTTACCATACACACTGTAACAAGAGTGATCAGGTAAGGTGAGCTATTGCCATGCATCCGATGAAGTGAGCTGTAGCTCACGAAAGCTCATGCTCAAATAAATTGGTTAGTCTCTAAGGTGCCACAAGTCCTCCTTTTCTTTTTATGAATACAGACTAACACGGCTGCTACTCTGAAACCAGTATTAGAACAGCAAGATCATCCACCTAAAAGCACAGGATTACAGTCTCCCAACAGCCAGCATGTCCCGGTGTTACACTGATATTACAGCTGATTGTAGCCTCAAGTACAAGCAGCAATCAAACGTTTTGCTGAAAATGCTGTGGACCTGATTCTTAAATTTAACCCACGACCCTTTCACACTGTTGTGGCAATGTAAAGAGACCTGAAAGTGGGTGCCCGCTTTAAGGCCCCTTTGCACTGCTAGGGCAGCGGAAGGGAAATGTATTGTACATGAAAACCAGGCCCTTTCTGATCCAGCTGCTCTGTGGCAGTGCTCTTCTGCAGTCGCTTATCGAGGATCCAAGGTTTTCAAATAATAAAAAGAATTATTTTAAAAACCCACACAATATTTATGCAAACTGGATTTGTACCCACAGAGGGCCGGATACTCCTCTGGTGTAAACTGGCATAGCCCCAGGGTCTTCAGTGAGATCTGGCCCATCTGCCTCTCATTGAGATCAGAAATAGACCAAAAAAAAAAAAAAAGTACATTAAATCCCAGTTACCTCTGTTAGAACATGCTCAGCCCCTAACTGTTCCATGCATGGGATAGTTTTCTATCCCATCTGTTCTGCAAACATTCCTCTCCCTTGGAGTTTCTTGCATACGTTGCAGCTTTTGAGAGCAGTACAAATACGGTGCACTGGTTCTGCCTGGTATTTCCCCACAACACTTTAATACAGCTTCCTCGGGAGCAAGAATCAAAACTTGAAAGACATTTAACTACTTCCCCTGCTCTTCCTGGTTCCCCACAACAACTTCCCTCCACCAGACCTGCTTCAAATGCCCACAATACAATGAAGTCACACATGACCGCACACTAGCATTAAAGTTTAACTGTTTGGAGACTGGCCCAGAAAGCTCATGTGAATTGTGCAGCTGTTGCAGCTTAATTCTTTTGCCAGCAGCTAGGAAAACTGATGGTCAAAAATACAGCGTTTGTTCCTTTCCTTAAAGTCGGTTCTTTTTAAAACAAACAAACAAACAAACAAACAGATGGTGTGTAGTAGGCCACTCATTTTCCACAGGAGTTTTATTTCATAATTCTGCAGTGAAACAACCTTTCCTCCTTTTCACAACTGATAGAACAGCCAAATGCTCTGCCAAGTAGTTTCAATGTTATTTGCATTGTTTTGGCTACCCATAGTTCTCCTTGTAGCAAAAACAAGACACCATTCACACACAGCTCCCTACAGTTGTTTGCTTCTACCTCTTCTCCAAGCAGGCAGCTGAGAAAAGCAGAGTTTACCAGCAAGAATGCAGAAGGGCTCGACTGACAGCCAGACATAATCCACGGCTAAGAGGACAGACTGCACTTTGGGCCAGGTCATCAGCAGGGCATAAAACAATATAACTCCATGGATCTCAGTGAATGGATGTATGAAGTGTAGGCTACTCGCCTAAAAAGCACTGACTTTAATGGGGCTATGTCAACACAGGCCAGCTGAGCACCTGACCACTGATGCTTTGTACTAAATAGGTGTGTGCAGTTTTCGGATCAGCTGCTGGTGTATTGTGGGGGGTTTTTTGGTCAGCTCCTGGATTTTTTTGTTTTGCTTTGAGAGGGAGCTGAAAATGGAGGTGGTGTCAGCAGCCTGGTATTTTGTTTGTTTGTTTTTTCCAACAACTGTTTATTTAGGAAGTATAAACAGTTTTACAAATCCTCATCAAACATGCATGAGAAATACAGTATAAACCAGTACAAAAGTCAACTCAGCCCTTTTTTGTTTAGAGAAACGTTATACGCAATGATACCACTGTCAAGTTTTTCTACTTAGCAAGGTATTTCCAAATGTTCTTAATGGTTCCTCCTGGCCTTATAATCTATGAAGCTAGAGGATGAACCTTCCGACACAACACAGGCAGGTTTTCTTAACGCAAGAAAAACTCCTCTCTCACCAACAGAAGTTGGTCCAATAGAAGTTGGTCCAATAGAAGGTACTACCTCACGTACCTCGTCTGTCGAAGGCCTGGTGTACACTACAGTTAGGTCAGCGTAAGCTGTCTCATGTCGACCGAACTCTGTAAGCGCCTACACTAAAATGTTGCTCCCCCTCATGTAACTCGCCCACTATTCCGACTTAATAACTCCACCTGCGCGAGAAGCGTGGTGCTTAGGTCGATGTAGTTAGGTTGACGCAGTGAGAGTGCAGACAATGCTTACATCAGCTGTTGCTGCCTCTCAGAAACCATCCCCCAATGACCCACCCTGGCAGTTAAATTGGTGCAAGTGCTCCTGGTGAGGATGTGCACGGCCAACACAAGGAGCATAGCGTGGATGTATAAAACCGATTCAATTACTGCAGTGGGTGTACGTGGATGTAACTTAGGTCAACTTAATTTCGTAGTGTAGACTTGCCCTTAATATCTATTTGTCCTCTCTCTATTTGGCACATTAATTTTCCATAACCGTAACTTCACGTATTTCTTGGAACCATTCTGGGCAATTTTTTTCTTTTCCAGTAAGAAGCTACCAACACCCTAGCACCTACATTAAGGCTGGAATTTTCAAAGGAGCGATAACGGAGTTAGGAGCCTAACTCCACACCTTCTGGAGGCTCTCCCATACCAGGGGAATCCTCTGCAGGGTGATTTCTGCTCCCTCTCTGCCACCTGAGCATTGCCAAGGAAGTGGATTGGGGCCAAAATTCTGACCCATTAATTGTATTGTTGCATGATGCTTCTCTAAACAAAACGTGATGAGCTCATTTCTTAATTGTTGATAGTGCATCGTTGGTGCTCTTACGATAAAGATTTGAAAAACTGTTCATGCTTCCTAAATAAACAGCTATTTTAAAAAGCAAGTAAGCAAAGAAGTTACATTTGGTGGGTCTTCAAAACTGTTAAACAGCATTTCCCTTTTCAGTTTAAGACCTCAACCTATTACTGTGAAACTCTGGGAAAGGCCCCCCAAAAAAATCACATAATCAAAGTCATTCTAAGGAGAACCCTGCTGCACGCTCGAAGCTTTGTTGTGGATTGTTCCTGAGAACCTTCAGGGTTACTTTTTTACTTTTTTTATTACTTTTCAGTGATGAGCTGCCAAACTCTTAACAACCAGTTCCCTCCTCACCCCACGAGGGGGTTGTGGCCCACCCCCGCCCCCGGGGACTCCTGCCCCATCCAACCCCCCGCGTTCCTTGACGCCGCCCTGAACCCCTGCCCGCCCCCAGAACTGGGCAGGAGGGTCTCGTGGGCCACCATACTGGGTGCCCACCCCACCCCACCCCTAAGAGCCAGACGGACCTGCCGGGGGGCAAGGTGGGGAGTCCCAGCGGTACCTACCTGGGGCAGCTCCCAGGAAGCATCTGGCAGGTCCTTCTGGCTCCTAGGGGCGGGTAGTGGCCGCTCCCCGCACTGATCACATCAAAAGTGGAGCCTTAGGTACCGACTCCGTGGGTGCTCCGGGGCTGGAGCACCCACGGGGAAAATTTGATGGGTGCAGAGCCCCCACCGGCAGCTCCCCGCCCTGCGCCCAGCCCACCTCTGCTCCGCTTCCGCCTCCTCCCCTGAACACGCCGCCCCGCTCTGCTTCTCCGCCCCCACCCCGGCTTCCTGTGAATCAGCTGTTCGCGCGGGAAGCCGGGGAGGGCTGAGAAGCAGGTGGAGGCTTCACACTCATGCGCAGGGAGGCGGAGGTGAGCTGAGGCGGGGCGTGGTTCCCCTGCGTTCCCCCCCCCCCCCGGGTTACCTGCTGCGGCGCAGGCGGCCCTCCTCACGCCCCCCCCAACTCCAGCTCACCTCTGCTCTGCCTCCCTGGGCCTGAGCAGGAAGCTGCCGCCTGCTTCTCAGCCCTCCCAGGCTTCCCGCGCAAACAGCTGATTCACAGGAAGCTGGAGGGCGGGGGGGCAGAGAAGCAGAGCGGGGCAGCGCATTCAGGGGCAGTGGCGGGGCGGAGGTGAGCTGGGGCTGGGGGCGGAGAGGGGAGCTGCCGGTGGGTGCTCTGCACCCACCAAATTTTCCCCTTGGGTGCTTCAGCCCCGGAGCACCCATGGAGTCAGCGCCTAAGGTGACACTTTTGGATGGTTTTGGATGGTTGTCCTCATAGGACAACCGGTTCTAAAAGGGCTTCTAAATTTAACAACTGGTTCTGGTGAAGCGGTGCGAACCAGCTCCAGCTCACCACTGGTGATACCAATATTTTTAAATCTGTGTGTCTAAATTCAGGGCACCTAGATAAAAGTGGCCTGATTTTCTCCAAGCCTGAGCACCCGAATCCCTTGAAGACAATGGCAGCTGCTGGTTGCTCAGCACTTCCGAAAATCAGGTCTCTTATTTAGGGGCCTAAATATGGATTTAAGAGTCTAATGTCAGGAAATCATGGCCCAAATCGTCACGTTCTGAGATCAGCCTCCCCCACTTTGAAAACTTTGAGAAGATCCTTGGAGAGGAAATACCATGTTTTTCTCCTCACCCCAAGGGTATAGCTAGTGAAAACAGGGACAGGACAATTAAAGAAACAGAATCTAAGAGAAAACCAGTGGCCCCAGATACAACAGTGTAGAGGAAACACGAACCAAGCAGAGAGAAGTTTGCAAATGCATTACCTGGACATACGGGACCGGTGCTCCATTGTCCTGCATTTTGTGTAAGCATTTACACCCAATGAATGCAAAGTGGATGCAAAATGCTACCAAATCAGAATCGTTGCATTTTGCCCCCACTTTGCACTGGTATAAATCACTACACAATGGCAGGGCAATGGGGATTCAGGCTTAATGTCTGGGTGCCGCAGTGCAGCTGTAAAGGCACACACCCCTTCTAAGCTAACCAGTCTTAAAGGTTGAACACCCTGCCACAAGGGAGTGACAGGAAGACAAAGTATAACCTTCCAATTCTCTGTTGTTCTGACTAAATGAAACCCTCCATCTTGACTGTAGCAAACCTGCACGTCGCAGGGAAATGATAGTTCCACAGACAGACCGGCTCTAGAAGGAGAGAAAGGGAGAGAGATCTAAAGCTATTAAAACCCAAAGGAAGCAGAAGATTGAAAATCTTTCCCCAGGAATACAGGCAGCACCAAGGTCTCATTCACCCCCATTTCTCCCCTACTCCGTTGAGCTCTAAGCAACATCAGCAAGAATAGCTGGATAACTGAACTGTACATGAGGAGAGGATTCCTTTTAAAAACAAGCAAACCTGTACTTCAGAAAGGCTCTCAGCAAAGCTCCTGCCTAAGAACCTGCAAGCTGGCTGATTTTGGCAAAGGAAGGCACTGCCCCTTTCCCTGCCCCCACTCAGGATTCTGCAGGCCATTGTCATAGTGATCCTGTTTTTCTGTCATGCATAGTTTGTGTCAGGACTTACGGAATGTAGTCAAGGTCAGCCGCTGATAGGCTGGCAGGGGAGAAACACCCAGACACAAAGGAGCCCATAGGAACTTGTAGCCTGGAAGTCTCTAATCATTTTTATTTATTTATTTATAAGCCATGTGACTGGCCTTCCCATAGCAGTGTTTCACCCTCAGAGAGCGCGAGAGCTGTACTGCCGACAGGGATGCTGCTCTTCTGCACATTCATTAAAAGACAGAGCTGCATTACTGCCATGCATTACACCCAGACAGCTCAACACCTAGGGCCAGATTTTCAGCCGCACTATGGCCCCTTTATACGGCCAGCACTGCATAAAAGGGCATCTCGGAGTACATGAAACCAGGCCTTTCGCGTCTGTCAATCAAAGATAATTTCATTCTGAGTGTGTAATGACTGGGGGAATGTCAACTGGCTGCTTCTCCTTCCTTTACCAAAAAAAAAAAAAAAAAAAAAAAAAAAAGCTATTTTTGATTTGAACATGGAGCTTCCCTGCCAAGCTTGTATCTTTTGCATATATATATATATATACTGGATTTAAAGAACCAGCCATCTTTCATGATCTGTTACTCCAGAAACTAGAATCAACATTGGGAAAGGTTTTTCTTGCACTTGCCGCCCCCCCCCCCCCAATTGTGTGTCACTGAATCTGAGGAGACGGTAAACTGTCCTGGGTGGTTGGTTGGTGTGGTTTGGTTTTTGGTATTCCTTCTTGCTGACTGTCCTCATCCCTCTGATAGCCCCTCGCCATCCCCCCTAATATTATGAACTGCCCAGCTATACCTTCTGCCCCCCACATTCATATCCCCATGACCTGCGGTTCTCAACTTGGGGTCCGCAGCCCCCTTTTAGGGGGGACACGGAGCCCCACCACTGAAACCTGGTGCCCCAAGCCCGAGTGCCCCCCGCGAAGCTGAAGCGGGGAATGGCGTGGGGCTGAAGTTGCAAGCCCCAGTGCCTGCCGCAGGGCTGAAACAGGGAGCAGCGCAGGTCAGAAGCCTCGAGCCCCGGCAGCCCCCCACCCCTTCCACAGGGCTGAAGTGGGAAGTGGCGCAGGGCTGAAGCCGTGAGCCCCGGCAGCCCCCAGCGGCTGGAGCAGGGAATGGCGCAGGGAGCCCGGACGCCCCCGTGGGGCTGAAGTGGGGTGTGGCACAGGGCTGAGGCCCCGAGCCCCGGAACCCACCCAGGGGCTGAAGCCGGAAGCAGTGCGGGGCTAAAAGCCTGAATCTCCCAACCCCACTTCAGCTGGGAGCAGAGCCGGGCTAAAACCCTGAGCCCCCTTGTCCACCTGAAGCCAGGAATGGCGGGGTTGAAGCCCCACCGCCACAGGCATAAACCTTGTGCCCCCCAACTCTGCCCATGGGCTCAAGGGTCTTGCCCCGCAAACTGCAGTGCCTTACCCAGAGTGGGGAAGTCCTGGGGGAAGCTCCACCCTCCCCGCACCTCCTTTTCTCCCTCAGCCCCACTCAGGCCCTACCCTTTGGCCAGATCCTAGGCAGGAAGACACAGACAGGCAGTGAGGGGCGGCTGCTCCTCTGGCTGGTGGTGCCATGGAGTGGGCAGCTGTGGCATTCCCCCGTCTGCTGCTGGTGCCTGGGGTTGCATCTGCTCCTCAGCTCCCAGCTTCCTCTGACTGCTCACGCAGCCGGTCAGAGCTGCCCAGGCATCTCCAGACCCAGCAGAGCCCTCAGGGAGTAGCCACTGGCACACAGCCCCAGACAGGTGGGTGGCTGGATGAGGTGAGTCAGGGGCTAGAGGTGGCAGTCCCTCCCTGGACCCTGCTGTGCAGAGCTGGCCTGAGTCCTGCCAGCCCTAGCTCTCCCCCACCCCCCAATAGAAGTCAAACTACATCTATACCCCAAGGTCCCTCCTCCCCGGCCAGCTGGGCCCCTGAGTTTTTCTAGCATGTTGAGGGGGGGCTCAGAAAGAAAAAGGTTGAGAACCCCTGCCCTAGACCCTATTTAAGTCAGAATTTGATCCCCGAATCTTAATTTTTGTGTGTCAGCCCTGAAAATTCTAACAGGCATACGTGGCTTTAAGCATGGGAGTCGCCTCATTGAATGCAGTGGAACTGCTCACCTGCTGAACACCAAGCCCATGTGTAAATCCTCACAGGATTGGGCCTCAGCAGGCTCTCTGACTGGACCAGAACACCTGGGTGTACCCTCCATCCAGCAACCAACTACTCAGGCTGCAGAGAGCCCCCCTGGAGCTACATGGAACATGAGTCCACTCCCAGGGGACCACTGAAGTCAATGGTAACAATCCCATTAAATTTAACTGAGCCTGAATTTCACCCTTTATCTGGAACAATATACAGCACACAGTGGCACCTAGTGACTGCATGCTATACTGCATGAAAATTTCTCATTACAATGCCTACCAAGCATTTAAAGCTGTGGCTCTCAACCTTTCTAGACAATTGTACCCCTTTCAGGAGTCTGATTTGTCTTGCGTACCTCCAAGTTTCATCTCACTTAAAAACTATTTTGCTTGCAAAATCAGACATAAAAATACAAAAAGTGTCACAGCACGCAATTACTGACAAATAGCTGACTCTCTTATTTTAGAATTACATGGTAAAAATGAACCAACTGCAATAAAAATTTTGTACTTACATGTCAGTGTATAGTATATAGAGCAATATAAACAAGTCATTGTCTGTATGAAAGTTTGTTCTAACTTTGCCAGTGCTTTTTTGTAGCCTGCTGTAAAAGAAGGCAAATATCTAGATGAGTTGATGTACCCCTCCTGAAAGACCTCTGCATACCCCTAGGGGTCCAAGTACCCCAGGCTGAGAAACTGGTTAAAAGCCAGGAACACAAAGAGACTAGTGGAAGATCTCAGGAGAGGAGATGGCCAGGGAACCCAGTTAGGGAAACTCAGAAGCTGGCAAAACAATGTATTTTTTCACAACCTCATGGCCAAACCATTTTAACTGAAAAATTCCCATAAAATTCAACGTAAGGCAGATACCTGGCATGGGGAAATTGACAAGTAATCAGTAATCACAAACGGGGTCTTATAATGAGAAGTGTTGGGAACCTTATCTGTAGGAGAAGCTTCCAGTTCTGCCTAGAAAATACACACACACACACAATTAGAAAACAGTTAAGATCCACCCACACAAATCTTTGGACATTTCTTTGTTCTTAGTTATGACATACAACTTTAAAACTCCTTCACACCCACGCATCCCATTCACCACTCTTACTGACAGATTCCATCCCTCCATAAAAAAACCCCACACTTACATGTGCAGTAACTCAATATACACACTGTGATGTTGCACTCCATATGCTTTATGGAAATATGCTTCTGAATATGACATAACTGAAACATGCTTTACTCTAAATACCCCTTGTATGGTATCATTAGAAAGCTTGTAATCTACTGAGTGTGTTCATCCTATTTGTTTGCATGTATTATTTCTATATCTGTAGTGAGGAGAATAAGACATAAACTTGTATCACTGATGTAAACATATTAAGTGGAGGCCATTAAAGGTGCTCCAGAAAATCAGTTGTAAATGGCCTTAGGTTACTTTAAAGCCTACCTGTGTACGTGTGGGCCAGCCCCTGGCGAATGGAGACTAGGGGTCTTACAGTGATATGTGACCATGTCACATAATACTAGAATCCATCTTAAATCTGGTACTTTTCCATTTAGGAGGAGGAGAGGGGACCCAAAGAGACAAAAGATTCCCACCCTGTGCCAAAACTATAAAAGGCGGTGGAGCAGGAGAAAAGGGGCCAGTCATGAGAAAACCCTGCTTACCGCCTGAGAGGTCTGCTGGATCTTACGAAGACTGTCCCGGGAAAAGGATTGGACCCAGACTAGGAAGGAGTCTAGTCTGTGAAAGAAGCTTATTGGAACATCTCTGAGGGTGAGATATTACCTGTAATCAGTTTCTTAATGTATTAGGCTTAGACTTGCGTATTTTGTTTTATTTTGCTTTGTGACTTACTTTGTTCTGTCTGTTATTACTTGAAATCACTTTAATCCTATTTTTTATACTTAATAAAATCACTTTTGTTTTTTAATGAACCCCGAGTAAGTGATTAATACCCGGGGGAGCAAACAGCTGTGCATCTCTCTCTATCAGGGATATAGAGGAAGAACAATTTATGAATGTACTCTGTATACACTTTATACAGAGTAAAACGGATTTATTTGGGGTTTGGATCCCATTGGGAACTGGGTATCTGAGTGCTGGAGATAGGTGACCTGCTGAGCTGTTTTCAGTTAAGTCTGCAGCTTTGGGGGCATGGACCAGACCCTGGGTCTGTGTTGCAGCAGGCTAGCATGTCTGGTTCAACAAGACAAGGTTCTGGAAGTTCAAAGCTGGCAGGGAAAACGGGCTCAGAGGTAATTTCAGCACATCCGGTGACAGTCGCAAGGAGATCTCTGCGACTGAACCCGTCACACACACCACATTCCTCACCATTCCACTATGATGCACAGCTTTAACTCTGACCTTAACAACATCAACATACATGTCTGTAGGACGTGTGTCCTAATGAACTGTAGGATGTGTTATCACTTCATGAGATTTTTAATAATGTTAATTGTCTGCAGTGCTGTGTGTACCTAATGCCACACTGCAGCTTGCGATTTCCTGTACCTAGTTTGAGAGGTGGGTTTGTGTTACCTTGCCAACAGAGTGCTCCAGCTTCTGAAGTGAAAAAACAACACAACTTCATGGTTGTATTTGTTTCTTTTCACACACACACCTTTTTTTTTAAAGGGATGGGGAGAAAATTAGCGGGAAACATTCAAACGTGTTGTATGCAAATACAACATAATGGTTGCAAATCTAAAATAAACTGAGGAAGTGAAAGTTAAGGCTTCCATAGCAATGTTTTCAAACCCCCCCCCCTATCTCCCACCCCCATTTGCTGAGCAGCAGATGCAAATTTTTCCAAAGCATCTAAGTGCTCTGGGACCTACATTCCATTGACTTTCAGAGAGACTTAACCTAAGGGTAGGTCTACACAGCAAAGTGTGGGAGGGGGCTCAGAGCTGGGGCAGAATGTTGGGGTGGGAGGGGGTGAGGGCTCTGGCTGGGGGTGTGGGCTCTGGGGTGGAGCCGGGGATGAGGGGTACAGGAGGGGGCTCAGGGCTGGGGCAGAGGGTTAGGTGAAGGGGGTGAGGGTTTCAGTTAGGGGTGAAGGCTCTGGGGTGGGGCCGGGGATGAGGAGTTAGGAGTGTTGGAGCGGGCTCAGGACTGGGGCAGAGAGTTGGGTGCAGGGGGTACGGGCTGCCCAGGGGCTGCAGTGGGGAGAGAGGACTCCCCCTCCCAGCCCTCTCTCGCCGCAGCAGCTCGGGGCCGGGAGAGAGGCTCCTCTCCCCGCTGCTGCAGCTCCGGTGGAGCTGGGCTGGGCTGAGGGAGGGGCTCTCTCCCGTGGCTGGGGCAAGTCCAGGGCAGGTCCAAGCTGGTGCCGGCGGGGAGGAGTACCTCTCCCCGCTGCGCCAGCTCCGCGTTGGAGTAGAGGCATCTCTCCCTGCCACAGCCCTGAGCCCCTGCGTGGGCTTAATAGGCAGCTGCACAGCTTAGAGGGAACTTAGGTTGGCACCCAGGGTTCAACAATTGCCTGGGTTACACAGGAGGGTAGATGCTCAAGCCACAGGCTACAATATCCAAGGTCTGCTAACTTGAGTTCTACTAATCCTGGTCTTACCTTGCAGTGTAAACATATCCTGAAGGGCTAGTGT
Source organism: Lepidochelys olivacea (assembly GCF_965140295.1). Lineage (NCBI taxonomy): Eukaryota > Metazoa > Chordata > Testudines > Cheloniidae > Lepidochelys > Lepidochelys olivacea. The sequence continues at coordinate 133,055,128 of NC_140415.1, forward strand.
CATAAATATAAAGGGAAGGATAAACATCTTTAAAATCCCTCCTGGCCAGAGGAAAAACCCTTTCACCTGTAAAGGGTTAAGAAGCTAGGATAACCTCGCTGGCACCTGACCACAATGACCAATGAGGAGAGAAGATACTTTCAAAGCTGGAGGGGGGGAGAAACAAAGGCTCTCTCTGTCTGTGGGATGCTTTTGCTGGGGACAGAACAGGAATGGAGTCTTAGAACTTAATAAGTAAGCTAGTCAGATATGCGTTAGATTCTGTTTTGTTTAAATAGCTGATAAAATACCCTGTGCTGAATGGAATGTAGATTCCTGTTTGTGTGTCTTTTTGTAACTTAAGGTTTTGCCTAGAGGGATTCTCTATGTTTTGAATCTGATTATCTGTAAGGTATTTACCATCCTGATTTTACAGAGGTGATTCTTTTTACTTTTTCTTCAATTAAAATTCTTCTTTTAAGAACCTGATTGTTTTTTCATTGTTCTTAAGATCCAAGGGTTTGGGACTGTGTTCACCTATGCAAATTGGTGAGGATTTTTATCAAGCCTTCCCCAGGAAAGGGGGTGTAGGGTTTGGGGAGGATTTTGAGGGGAAAGACGTTTCCAAGCGGGCTCTTTCCCTGTTATATATCTGTTAGTCGCTTGGTGGTGGCAGCAATGAAATCCAAGGGCAAAAGGTAAAATAGTTTGTACGTTGGGGAAGTTTTTAAAAGCTTAGGTTAAAATAAGCTTAGGGGGGTTTCATGCAGGTCCCCTCATCTGTACCGTAGAGTTTAGAGTGGGGAAGGAACCTTGACAGCTAGTCTGGGCACTTCCCAGACAGGTCCTTTCTATTCATTGGCTGCTAGGAGCTGCAGTAATGTAACAACTGCTCACAGGGATTTGCCAATTTACCTTGCCTTTCTGCTGTCATGTCTAGGGGCAATTCCACTGAGCAGCACTTCTGTGGAATTCAGGGCTTCCAGTGTTGGGATCTATACAGGTTTCTGGCCTCTTGCTGTTTGCAGCATGTCTGCAATTGCTTTGTGCCTATTTACTTCAAATAGCAGAAAGCATACAGGGAGTGGAAGATGGGAGGGATCAGCAAGGAAAGCCACCTTATTGAGGTCAGAACATGTAAGGATAAAGTGAGAAAGGCTAAAAGTCAAGCAGAGTTGGACCTTGCAAAGGGAATTAAAACCAATAGTAAAAGGTTCTATAGCCATATAAATAATAAGAAGAAAACAAAGAAAGAAGAAGTGGGACCGCTAAACACTGAGGATGGAGTGGAGGTTAAGGATAATCTAGGCATGGCCCAATATCTAAACAAATACTTTGCCTCAGTCTTTAATGAGGATCTCAGGGATAATGGTAGCATGACAAATGAGAATGAGGATATGGAGGTAGATATTACCACACCCAAGGTAGAAGCGAAACTCTAACAGCTTAATGGGACTAAATCGGGGGGCCCAGATAATCTTCATCCAAGAATATTAAAGGAACTGGCACATGAAATTGGAAGCCCATTAGCAAGACTTTTTAATGAATCTATAAACTCAGGGGTTGTACTGTATGACTGGAGAATTGCTAACATAGTTCCTATTTTTAAGAAAGGGAAAAAAAAGTGATCTGGGTAACTACAGGCCTGTTAATTTGACATCTGTAGTATGCAAAGTCTTGGAAAAAATTTTGAAGGAGAAAGCAGTTAAGGACATTGAGGTCAATGGTAAATGGGACAAAATACAACATGGTTTTACAAAAGGTAGATCATGCCAAACCAACCTGGTCTCCTTCTTTGAGAAAGTAACAGATTTTTTAGACAAAAGAAACACAGTGGATCTAATTTACCTAGATTTCAGTAAGGCGTTTGATATGGTTCCACATGGGGAATTATTAGCTAAATTGGAAAAGATGGGGATCAATATGAAAACTGAAAGGTGGATAAGGAACTGGTTAAAGGAGAGACGACAGTGGGTCATACTGAAAGGTGACCTGTCAGACTGCAGGGAGGTTACCAGTGGAGTTCCTCAGGGATCGGTTTTGGGACCAATCTTATTTAATCTTTTTATTACTGACCTCGGCACAAAAAGTTGGAGTGTGCTAATAAAGTTTGTGGATGATACAAAGCTGGGAGGTATTGCCAATTTAGAGAAGGACCAGGATATCATACAGGAGGATCTGGATGACCTTGTAAACTGGAGTAATAGTAATAGGATGAAATTTAATAGTGAGAAGTGTAAGGTCATGCATTTAGGGATTAATGAAAATAATTTTAGTTATAAACTGGGGATGATGCATCAATTAGAAGTAACGGAGGAGGAGAAGGACCTTGGAGTATTGGTTGACCACAGGATGACTATGAGCTGCCAATGTGATATGGCCATGAAAAAAGCTAATGCGGTCTTGGGATGCATCAGGAGAGGTATTTCCAGTAGAGATAAGGAGGTTTTAGTTCTGTTATACAAGGCACTGGTGAGACCTCATCCAGAATATTGTGTGCAGTTCTGGTCTCCCATGTGTAAGAAGGATGATTCCAAACTGGAACAGGTACAGAGAAGGGCTACTAGGATGATCCCAGGAATGGAAAACCTGTCCTATGAAAGGAGACTCGAACAGCTTGGCTTGTTTTGCCTAACAGAAAAAAAGCTGAAGGGAGATATGATTGCTCTCTATAAATATATCAGAGGGATAAATACCAGAGAGGGAGAGGAATTATTTAAGCTCAGTACCAATGTGGACACACAAACAAATGGATATAAACTGGCCATCAGGAAGTTTAGACTTGAAAATTCGATGAAGGTTTCTAACCATCAGAGGAGTGAAGTTCTGGAACAGCCTTCCAAGGGAAGCAGTGGGGGCAAAAGATCTATCTGGCTTCAAGATTAAACTCAATAAGTTTATGGAGGAGAAGGTATGATGGAATAAGATGATTTTGGCAATTAATTGATCTTTAACGATTCATGGTAAATAGGCCCAATAGCCTGTGATGGGATGTTAGATGGGGTGGGTTCTGAGTTACTACAGAGAATTCTTTCCTGGGTATCTGGCCGGTGAATCTTGCCCACATGCTCAGGGTTCAGCTGATCACCATATTTGGGGTCAGGAAGGAATTTTCCTCCAGGGCAGATTGGAAGAGGCCCTGGGGGGTTTTCGCCTTCCTCTGCAGCATGGGGCATGGGTCACTTGCTGGAGGATTCTCTGCACCTTGAAGTCTTTAAACCATGATTTGAGGACTTCAGTAGCTCAGACATACGTGAGAGGTTTATTGCAGGAGTGGGTGGGTGAGATTCGGTGGCCTGCATTGTGCAGGAGGTCAGACTAGATGATCATAATGGTCCCTTCTGACCTTAATATCTATGAACCTATGAAAATAGTACAACATTGTCCAAGGCTTGTTAAAAAAAAAAAATTGGAGGAGGAAGGGAGAAATAACTAAATGATGGGTCGAAACTACTGAGAGTGTCCCTGTACAGTTAGCTTGACCTTTTAATAACCTTTATTCAATAGCAGACAGTATTTCTAAGGGTTAACTTTTTGAGCATAGCACAGAAGTAATAAAAGAAGTGAAGTCAATGCACACGCTGTATCCTAGCTGTAACCAGGCGCAGACTCACTGGCTGCGCCTCCTGCTGGTCGTCTCAGGGAATTAGCATTCCAGCCTCCGGAGTGCCCTCTTCAGGCCTTTATAGAGCCAGCTGGGCCCTGATTGGGGCGTGATCTGGGTCTCATCCTCAGCGACTGGCCCTTTGACGGTCTGGGTTCCCACCTCCTGCAGGGTTCCCTCCATCCCTGTTGTCACCTCCTTCAGTTTTGGTCCTTCCAAGCCCACAGGCACCTCCTCCGGCCTCTCCTCAGTTCCCCTGAGGGGGCAGTGCCTCCTTATGTGGCCCAGTGTCCAGCAGCCCCAGCAGGCCCTCTGCCTCCTTGCTGCCCTGGACCTTTCCGTGTCCCTCTGGCCTGGGCATGCCCACCACGAGGGGCCTGCAGGCAGAAGGGCCAAACAGGTTGGCAGCTGCCCAGGTTCCCTCACCCAGCTGCCTGTCCACAGGAATTGTCCCTGTCTCTCCTCCAGGCGAGGTGCCCTGCCCCTGTCCCAGCAGGGACAATCCCTTTTTAAATGTCCCCGCCTTCTGCAGGCGTAAGACGTCTGTTGTTCTGCCACTTACCACCGTTACCTCCGCAACTCCTGCTGGAGGATCTTTGTCGGGGCCGCTGCTCCTCCTCCTCCACCAGCTGGCCCATGCTCTCATGGAGGGCCCACTGCACCTCCCATATGTCCCATTGCCTGCCCCCACCCCGGTTCCCCAGCCGGTGGTCAGCCCCCTTCCTCCAGCACACTGACCCCGGGGCCTCCCCATAGAAGACCCCCGTGTACCCAGGGTCCATCATCCCCCAGGTCACTCCCGTTCAGGCAATAGTTCTACTGTCCACGCCCTTGGCCCTTGTATCGGGGTAGGACTGCTTACACCCGTATTCTCCACCACTCTGAAACCGGGCGCAGACTCACCGGCGGTGCCTCCTGCTGGTTGTCTCAGGGAATTAGCATTCCAGCCTCCAGAGCGCCCTCTTCAGGCCAGTGTCTCGCCTTGCTACTGGCTCCCATGTCCCTCCCAGGACCCTAGTGCCCCTTTCACTGGGTGCTGCCCCCTGGCAGTACCCCACAGTTCTGCATCTCCCCCTCCCAGGGGAACCCCCCACCCACTAGACCTACCTTGCCTCAGTCGTAGACTCCTGCCAGTCACCAGCTAGCCCCGGGCCCTGAGGCAGACTGCAGGATGAACCACTCATCCCAAGCAAGGTTGGGTTTGGACCTGCTGCCTCTGCCTAACCTTTGGCTGTTCCCTGCCACCCCAGTACCGGTTGGGCCTAATACTAGGCCGCAGCCTGGGGGTTTCCTGGCTGGAGCTCCCCAACTCCTCAAGCCCTTCCCCAGCCCTGCTCCAATCTAGGTACTCTGCTTAGGTCCCTGCAACCAGGTCCCTCCCTCTCAGAAGCTAGAGAGAGTGTGCTCCTGGGCTTCTGGCTCACAGCCTTTATAGAGCCAGCTGGGCCCTGATTGGGGTATGGCCCCCAGCTGTGGCTGCTTCCCCAATCAGCCCCACTACCTTCCCCTGCCCCACCCTCTCCCAGGGCTATCTTAAACCCCCCTGGGCCCGAGCAGGTGTCCACCCCCCTACACTAGCATGCACAGCCTGGCAAGATCATAGCAGTCCAGTCCTTCCTGGACTCTCTGTTCCTCAAGGACCAGAATGCATGGCGTGTCGTGTGTACTGCTTTCTCAAGCCTACCTTTGTGACAACACCCCGACCTACTCAGCCTGGTAGGCGTCAGTCTACTTTTGGTTCCATCTCTCCACTTTGTGCAGCAAAGCCTTTTAAACCCTTCTTGAGTGGCTCATGCAGCAATCTGAGCTTCCCCTCATCAACACTCATTTGTAGCTTCATCTGTAAACCGGGGTTGTTGTTATTTGTACACCTGTAACATTTGGTGCGCCACTCTAAGCACCAGGGCTTCCTGCCGCTATTGATAGGCTGGCAGATTGAAAACAATTTGAGTTATTGCTTCTGTGTCTGACTTGCCTCTCTTTCCTCCTCCCAACCCCCACCCTGCACTCTTCAGCCTCCAACCCAGCACAGAGCATGATGTCTAGCTGACCAGACAGGGGTTCCAAAAAACAAGGAATTGCCTACAAATATACTGCATCCTCTTGCACTGTCCCTATCACTCTTCTCTAGTTTGTCTTCCTTGTCTTTCTCCTTGCATAACAGGCAGCGTGTAGTATTTTTGTACTTTGTGACAAATTATTAAATACTCCTCTAACTCTCTCTTGTACAGTTTCTAACATACAGAAGTAAATGGCATTTGACAACCTGTGGGAAATTGAGTACTTCTGAATCCATGGGTAGAAGGGGAGTGAAATCCTGACTTGACTGAAGACAATGGCAAACCTCCCACTGACTTCAAGAAGGCCAGGATTTTGTGCCAGATATTTAATTGTCCACACATGCCTTTACGATTCAGATCAAGGGGTTTTTATAAGTCTTTCATAAAATTACTGCTTCCAAAATCAGGCACAACTGGGGATGATCTGAGACGCATGGGCTTCTTGGCACACTGACAGCCTTCTGGCAAACCTCACCTTCTTGAGATGTCACATTACAGGCCATCTACTGGTAGTTACATAGACATCACAGCTAAGCTTACAAGTAGTTGGTAGTGTGAAATCTGTCCATTTCTGCAAAAAAGCAAGTCTGTCTGGCTTCTCTCTTTCCCTGCGTTATTTATTTCACTGGACACAGTTATGCACCCTGTTTTAAAAAGTTCAGCATTAAGAATTCCAAAATGAATTCTGAGAGATGCTGCGGAAGCAAATGCCCTTTAAAAAAAAATTTTTTTTTACCTGTCCAAATAAGTAACCTCTGTGACGTCTCTTCTGAAGAGGGTGTCACTTCCATCCCTTAGTCCACTGGAGATCTCTCCACATTGACTCTTGATCTCACCATTTGTGGGAAGCTTACAGACATCTTCCTGTCCTGAAGCAGTTCTTTCTAAGAACTGACTGCCTTCCTTGATACGTTGCTGGATCATCGGAGTGAGTGGCATTTCAAAACTAAAGTAACTATCGGGTTCCGAGTATAAAGTCTCCAGGGATTCCGCACTATAATATAAAGAAGCATTGTCTAGAATGTTTTCAAACTGTGAGCTATACACATCAATGGAAACTTCTGCATGCCTTTGTCCAAGGACATCTCCATAGCCTCCTGTGGCTGCTTCTTCCTCCTCCATGATCCTAGGAATAAACCAAAAAGAGTCGGTTTAAGTTTTGTTCGATTAGAACTGTTGAGTAAATCTGCTTATTTTCCCTGTGAGTGAGTCACACATATAAAAAGGAACTCAATGGTCCTGAGTTCTAGTTATTCGAATACAAAGCAGAACTGATACTTTGGTTCCAGTGCCATGCTGGAGTACAGAACTAACACAGTCTTCTTCGCTGGTGTGCTACAGTTCTGAGAAGGGAGGAAAAAATATTCAGGAGAAAAGAAAAAGTGATGTTTACTAAGAAACAACATCAGCTTGCTGTGTTCAGTGAAAGAGACAGTGTGCTTTTCGGAGCTAGAGTATGAGTCACAGACATATCTAGCTCCCCCCTCTCACAGCACCTCTACTGACTGCAACACAAAAGGAATTATAGTAGATAAGATGCTTCACCAGGAACTTAGGTCCCAGTCAGCGGTGCGGAGGCCGGGGGGGCAGGGCATGGAGGGGGCATATCCCTGGAACCAACCCAGCCCCACACAATCCCAGTGCAGCATAAGAGCCTTAGAGGAAAAATTAATACAAATCTCTATTAAAAGCAACCTAATACACTAATACTACATAGAAAAAACACAGGTAAACACCCACACAGGTAGTATCAAAATGGAAGTGGAATGTGCAGCGCCGTTCAGCCTCTCTGCAGATGGCCATACACGGGTTCTAAACCTCCCCTTGGAGAACTCTTAAGTCAAATAGGGATGAGGTACTCCAGAAACTCAAGGCAACCACGTGAGGTTGTTTGGTCTTCGTCAGACTTCTAACAAGCAGTCTACCTTCCCTCAGATTTCCTGGTACTACACACACACACACTCTCTCTCTAAATAATAAACAAGACTCAATTTTTTCTCAACTTTAAAATGTGGAATTTTCTTGCTGTTTGGTTTTAGCTATTCTCCAGTGAGAACTGAGGCTCAATCACCATAGCGTTGTGTTTAAGAGCCTTCTGGAAAGCAAGTAGCCTTTAAACAGAAGTGAAAGTGACTTTAAAGAGTCAAACCAATTTATTTGAGCATAAGCTTTCGTGAGCTACAGCTCGCTCCACTGAATGCATCCGATGAAGTGAGCTGTAGCTCACGAAAGCTTATGCTCAAACAAATTGGTTAGTCTCTAAGGTGCCACAAGTCCTCCTTTTCTTTTTGTGAATAGAGACTAACACAGCTGCTACTCTGAAACCTTTAAAGAGTCAGTTTCACTCCTGTTTAAAGTCAGTTTCTAGTCTACTATTATTTGTAGTAGGGTAACATCTGGAGAGCCCCAGGCAGGTGCAGTAAAGACTCAGGGGCCCTTGCCCTAGTAGGATGTTTCCAAAAGTTAAATAATCTATTTGAAATTTGGTGAACTGCAAAAAGTAAGTAGCCTAACTGATAAAAAGTAATCTCGATTTTTCTGTAATTATTTCAGTTGTAACAAAGTAGGAATATACATTAAAATTTTAAACCTAACCAGCGTCCCCTTAACTGACTTGCCACAAAATGTCAGGAGAGGTTAGTGCTAGTCTAGACTAGCAGCGCTACATCAGTTGTGCCACTGTAGCACATCTGGTGAAGACGCTCTCTGCCTCTCTCCCCTCGGCATAACAACGCCAACTCCGCCAGCAGCAGGAGCTGTGTCGGTAGGAGCAGCTCTTCCGCCAACAGAGCGCTGCCCACACCGGCGCTTAGGTCGGTGTAACTTACGTCGCTCGGGGGGGTGGCTTATTCACACCCCGAGTGACATAAGTTATACTGAAGTAAGTGGTAGAGTAGACAAGGACAAGAGCTGGAAATGTATCTCAGCCCTGATGCCCATTCTGCTACTCTACCCTCAGAACCGCACCCTCTCCTAGCTAACGACTTTGCTGAGGGATAAAAGGTTGTTCATTGGCACATCTTGTATGTCCAGCCTAACCATAATAAATGTTGTTTTCTTCTTTAAAGTCCACTTGTGGTCCGAAAAGTGGCTCTGTAAAAACGTCACCATGATCAAATACTTCTACTTTCCATTTCAACTCAAGTCCCCGTTTTTATGGCTACAAACATGTTTTTATTCTTAATGGTGCAGGAACCACTATCAGACAAGGAAAGCAAGCTGTATTCTGTTTGGCCTCACACATCAACAGAATTGTGAACTGCAGTACTGGTGAAGATGAAAGAAGCAGAAAGAACCCAATTTGGCTTTCAAGGTTAAGCCAGGGCAGGAAGTAAAAATATCTTCCCAGTTAATCGATCAAAATTTAATCTGAGAATGAGTAACTTGTGTTTCTGATATCTATGTTAAGGCTCCAAAACTGGTACCTCAAGGCTTGGCATTGGGAATATCTTGCTGTATTATCTCCTGATTGTTCTAAATTTACATATCAATTTAAAATATGTTGTCGTGGGCTAGGTACACCCCATCACGAGGTGTTGGGTCACATAGGGTTAGATGGAAGGGCGTAGGCAATTCTGCAGCCGGTCAGGTCCTACACCGATGACCCTTACTGTAACATGGGGTAGTATTACTTAGCGACCAGAGTCAGTGAGCAGCCCTTCCCATCAGGGCAGCGTGGCCCAATGGCCAGAGTCAGTGAAGTAGCCCTCCTCTGTGAGATTGTGTGGCCAGTTGGCCTGTTGGGGGAGTGGGGCACCACTCAGGGGAGTGTGGCGCTCTGGGTAAGGGGACTCGGGCCCTCCCTGCTCCTCCGAGCCCCAGCCCAGGGCCCTGGCGGTGGTGCTCACCACCGAGTCAGTGGGGATCCTCCCAAAACATGCTGACCAATCCCCTGGTTCACTAACCGGCAAAAAGTTCGAGACCCCTGGGCTGCTTCTTACCCTTTCCCCCTTGCCAAAACTCCCCAGGTCCCCAAATGGCCGGGCTCCCACCAGTACCATCCTTTCTCTGGGCTTGCCGGGCAGCCTGGAGTCTCCAGTCAGGAACTCTGTGAGCCACAGTCCCATAGTCGGGGTTTGTAGCAACTCCCTGCAGAGAGCTTGCAGCCTGCGTCCTTCCCCATCAGCAGCCTCCCCAGACTGAGCTGGGCTGCTACCTTTTATATGCTGCCTCCAGGCTAAGCATGCCCAGCAGGGTCGGCGGGGCGGGGCTTCCTCTGCCTGCAGAGCAGAGTTAACCCTTTCAGGGCTGGCGCAGGGTAGGTACACCTCATCACACATCTTTAATTGATGTTTGTCTATATATTTTTTTCTTTCTTTATAGATTCAGTGCTGTTGTCAGCTAATTTCTAAGTTGGGCATAAGCTTTCGTGGGGGAAAAACCCCACTTCTTCAGATGCTTATGTCCAAATAAATACCCCACGAAATCTTATCCCCCAATAAATCTGTTAGTCTTTAAGGTGCCATCGGACTCCTCGTTGTTTTTGTGGATACAGACTAACACGGCTACCCCTCTAATAATTTCTAAGTTATCATCTGCAAAAAACCTAGAGTTTTCAGGTGCCTAAGTAGCCCCTGAAATAGCTCTCCTGGTATTGGGGAAGTCAGAGGAACCAGGTAATTGATAAAGTGGGTTTGGTTGGTGGCGGGCAGAGAACAATGCTATGTAGACACTCTGGAAGGAGGGGATGGAGATTGGTGCCTCAGCACCAAATCAGCACTTTGAAGGCTTTCTTGAAGCTGCCACCTATACTTCCTGGTGAACAGAAGCAGCAGCACCATGGGGTGCTCTTGATGCACTGTGTGATAAATGAGAGGGGGGTAGCTCCCTTTTGTGGACATCCAGCCAGCCAGTTAGCTATAGAATCCCTCTTGGTAGCTGTTCTCTACTTGCTTTTCTGTAAAGGGTTAAAAAGTCGGACTGCATGCGTAGGTAAAGAGAAGTGAGTGGGTACCTGACCAAAAGAGCCAATGGGACTGCTAGTACTTTTTAAAATTGGGGGAAAACTTCCCTTTGTCTGCGGTTGTTGTTCTCCGGGGAAGAGGGGAACAGGGCAGCAGTTATGCTGTGAGAAGCTGAAGGCCAGGTATGAAACTCATCAGAATCATAACTAGAAATTGCTTATTTGGAAACCCAGATATGTAAGTACATCAGGAAATGTCTAGGAAGACGCAATTAGGTTTATTTTGTTTATTTCTTATGGCTTGTGGACTCCTCTGTGCTAACCCCAAATGCTTCTGTTTTGCTTGTAACCTTTAATCTGAACCTCAAGAAGGTTATTCTTGATGTTTAATTTTTGTGAGTGAGTTTTTAAATCTAGCAAAAGCCTAAGTTCCAGACGTATTTTCTTTCTTTTTGTTTTTAATAAAATTTACCTTTTTTAAGAACAGGATTGGATTTTTGGTGTCCTAAGAGGTTTGTTGTTTAATTAGCTGGTGGCAACAGTCCATTTTCTTTGTTTTCTTTCTCAGCTCTTACCCAGAGAGGGGTGAAACGGCTTGAGGGTACCCCACAGGAAGGAATTCCCAAGTGTGCCTTCTTGGGTTCTCAAAAGGGAGGTAGAGGGGTTGCAGCATCTACCCATCCAAGGTCAGAGAAAAGCTGTGACCTTGGGATTTTAATACCAGCCTGAAGTGGCCAGTATTAATTTTTAGAATCCTTGCGGGTCCCCACCTTCTGCACTCGAAGTGCCAGAGTGGGGAATCAGCCCTGACACACTGAACATGCCATACAGAAATAACGACTCCCCTGGAGCTGTGGTCTGGTGTGCTGGAGAGCAACCAGCAGAGCCTTTCTAAGGCCAATGCCTTTGCATAGAGCAGTCGTTCCCAAACTTGTTCCGCCGCCTGTGCAGGGAAAGCCCCTGGAGGACTGGGCCGGTTTGTTTACCGGTCGTGTCCACAAGTTCAGCCGATCGCGGTTCCCAGTGGCCGTGGTTCGCTGCACCAGGCCAACGGAAGCTGCTGGAAGCGGCGGCCAGTACGTCCCTCGGCCTGCGCCGCTTCCGGCAGCTCCCATTGGCCTGGAGCAGCGAACCGCGGCCACTGGGAGCCGCGATCAGCCGAACCTGCGGACACGGCAGGTAAACAAACCGGCCCGGCCTGCCAGGGGCTTTCCCTGCACAAGCGGTGGAACAAGTTTGGGAACCACTGGACTAGAGACACAGACCTGCCCTTCACCATACCAAGCCCTCGCTTCATACAATCCTGTTCTCCTCAAATTCTGGGCCCCAGCACTACACAGCTCCCCCCATTTTGCCAAAGCCCCGCATAATCCCACAACCCACATCCCTGCCCCAGTGCCCACCCTCACGTTCCATGCTGTGCAGCCTGCCTACAGCTGCTCAGGAAACTTTAACAAAAAGAAAGATTTGAACATCTTTCAAGTGTTCCTTTTTCCCCCACTAGTATTTTGCCTCTCATCAGGGAATCATCTCCAAGTATTCAAAAATCAAAAGCCAGGGCCCCCAAAATCATGAGATGGCTTAAAAATCATGAGATTTTAAAAACATAATATAATACATTTGAGGGGTTTTTTGTCTTCTGGTTTCTGAGCCTTCAAAGTGCACTCGGATCACATTTTTAAGCTTTTCTCCACAACCAGGAGGGCTCAAAACTTTTTGTTTTAAAATGACAGCTGAAATTCTCACATATTCACATGGCTCCAGGATTTGGTGCTTTAAGAAATCCAATAAATATCATGAGATTTGTGATAAAATCACAAGAATAAGCAACACTACAAAACCATTCCTTTTGGTAATCATGGCAAAACTCAAAGGACTCTGAGTAATAAAAGGACTGACTCCATGTATGTTTTAATGTGAGCCTTTCAAAAAACAGCTGGCATCTGATCTAAGATCAGAATGTGTGTGCAGGGTCGCAGGCAGGCCCTATCGTCGTTCACCAAGAGGAATACAAACAAATGTGAAGAAAACAGGACACAATTTGAATAAGGAACAAACATTCGCAATTTTTTTATATATGTAATATAAAAAAATGCCACTATCCTCTTGTACTGTATAGGAATAGGGTGGTATCCCTTTAAATAATTTGTGATCCGTCTGGAAACACTCACTGTGTTCTATGTTTAAAACCCTGCCAGAAATCAGCCAGAGCAGCAGTATGTATGTGGCTAGGCCTTGCCTGTGTGTATATTTAGTCAACACAGTTATCTGGGACCTAACTGTGCCCATGTGGGTTTCTTCATGTTGTCTTTGTTGTGTAAAGGGCAAACCACAGAATTCCTCTAGAGTTATCGTGCCCAATTTGGAGACTAAATTCAAACATTAGAAGTGTGGAACAGACGGATTTGAGTTCTGCTTCAGCACAACCCTCAACTCCACATTAACGGTGCCATCACTACAGTCATCTCCATAACATTCTATACAGCAGGCAAATAATCTAATCAGTCATTTGCATAGCAGCAACTCCCACGGTGTGTTAGGCATGGCCCACACGTGGGAATTCAGTCCCTGCCCCACAGAACGTTCTTACCTTTCACTGTCTGTGTTTAGCACATGGTTCTTTTCTTCAGCAAGTTTATCCTTCACAAAGACTCCATCCTCCCCACCTTCAGCTAGCAAAGCTAGAGAAAAGGACTCCGAGCCAACTCCTGGTTTGAAATCTGCCTGGGCTTCGTTCCAAACACTCTCAGACAAAGTGACTAACCCTGAGGAAACTGGGGCTGGAATGGGATGGCTTGATGCTTTGGAGAACTTCTTTTCTACAGACACGGCCCTTTGTAAGTGTGCATTGGCCTCTAGCGCTGAATGCTTCACTCCCTTCTGCTCCTCTGCTTTCTGTATCCATAAAATCTCCACCCCTTGAAATTCTACATGTTTGCTCACAGCTGCCTCTTTCGATATCCTCCTCCCAGGACCCGCTTGCATCTCGCCTGGATTGTACGCTGAAAATTCCTTCTCAAAATCTGACCATCCCTCCCCCAGAATACTGATAACGCCCCCAACTTTGCTATCTGCCTCCAGGGCTGGTACAGATGGTCTGTGACAGCTTGTCTCCTTCACTTTGGGGACCTCCTCAGTTTTATTATTGATGGCTTGCAAGGACTCTGACTGCATTTCTCCAGTTACTATTGCAGCCAGATCTTTTTCTATGATCAAATACAATTTCTCCTCAGCTCTTACTTCAGATGGAAGAGGCTTGTCTGAGGGTTTTTCTTGGCCTGCTGGAACCAATTCTCTGGCTGCCTGTACGTCTTGGCTGCCAATATTCCTTTCTTTTTCCATTTGCAGCTCTGAACAAAGAGAAGCGTTTGCTCCCTTCTGTATTTTTGCAGCTTCTAGCTCTTGAGAAATTTTCATAATCCCAGTCTGTCTATCAGTACGTGGCAAAGTTTCTTCTTTCGATGGTAGCAGTGATACCTCAATGCAAGATTTTGGCTCATTTGCGTAAGTGCCACTTGCAAGAAGAGTAGGCAACTGGTCATCCTCCCTCCTTTCTGGACTGCATGTTATAGCCTCTGCTAGAAACTCAGATGAACTCCTCAGTGCTTCTGCACCTTGCTCCATAGTGCCATATTCTGGAAATTCATTGGAGACGTTATGTGGGAGCAGAGTGCTATCTCCTTGTCCACCTACACAAAAGAAAGAGAGTGTATTTGTCTATTGGGTACATCCATTTACTTGTTAAGGGTATTAGCTCCATTCCCAGATTAGCTGCATTGCTTCTGCAAGCCCACTGCAAAGAAATGCTATTGTATTTAGCTCTTTTTGAATGCTACTGCATTGTAAAATTGGGCTTTTTACATCTGAGTGTTGGGGAAGCATATTTTTTGGAAGTTACCACTGCCAAGTTAGGAATGCCAAAAATATTTGCTGAGCTTCACAGGGTCCCAGTGGCCCATGAATAGCATGGACACATGCCAGATGAGAGAACTGAAGAAAGTAGGTATCTGGAGGTTTAACATCTGTCCATGATGTGTGCATTATCATAGAATCATAGAATATCAGGGTTGGAAGGGACCCCAGAAGGTCATCTAGTCCAACCCCCTGCTCAAAGCAGGACCAATTCCCAGTTAAATCATCCCAGCCAGGGCTTTGTCAAGCCTGACCTTAAAAACCTCTAAGGAAGGAGATTCTACCACCTCCCTAGGTAACGCATTCCAGTGTTTCACCACCCTCTTAGTGAAAAAGTTTTTCCTAATATCCAATCTAATCCAATCCCCCACTGCAACTTGAGACCATTACTCCTCGTTCTGTCATCTGCTACCATTGAGAACAGTCTAGAGCCATCCTCTTTGGAACCCCCTTTCAGGTAGTTGAAAGCAGCTATCAAATCTCCCCTCATTCTTCTCTTCTGCAGGCTAAACAATCCCAGCTCCCTCAGCCTCTCCTCATAACTCATGTGTTCCAGTCCACTAATCATTTTTGTTGCCCTTCGCTGGACTCTCTCCAATTTATCCACATCCTTCTTGAAGTGTGGGGCCCAAAACTGGACACAGTACTCCAGATGAGGCCTCACCAATGTCGAATAGAGGGGAACGATCACGTCCCTCGATCTGCTCGCTATGCCCCTACTTATCCATCCCAAAATGCCATTGGCCTTCTTGACAACAAGGGCACACTGCTGACTCATATCCAGCTTCTCGTCCACTGTCACCCCTAGGTCCTTTTCTGCAGAACTGCTGCCTAGCCATTCGGTCCCTAGTCTGTAGCTGTGCATTGGGTTCTTCCGTCCTAAGTGCAGGACCCTGCACTTATCCTTATTGAACCTCATCAGATTTCTTTTGGCCCTTATTACCTTGTGTTTTATACATTAATGTTATTGTCATTTTCTCTTTTTAGTTGTTCTAAAGAGCAATGGTATGGAAAGCAACTGGTTAGATCCCACATATCCCATGAGTACGGACAAACAAAACGGGAAATGCTAGAAAGATTCCAATTAGTTGATAAGGTAATTAATGAACCATGACACTCTCTAACACTACACCCTCATCTTTTCAGAACCTGTATAACTGAAGGCCGAACTGCAGTGACACATGGACATTTATCATCACACTTTACAACTTTCCAGTAAAAGATTAAATCTAGTGTCACACATGAAGGCTGGGGGTTTTCTGTCTTGTTTTTCAAGCTGATGAAAATAAAGCAATTGAGACAACTGATGGCCAGATTTTCAAAAGAGCTAAGCACCCAGCAGCTCCCATTGTTCTCAGTCAACACTAATTCAACTGTTCTCAATGGGAGCTGCTGGAGGCTACACTTATGAATCTCTGGCCACTTCAGTTAGGTGCCTATGTTGAGGCTGAGCACTTTTGGAAAAATCTGGCCTTGAGTACTTACTTAGTCATTCAGAAGAAAACTAGAAGCATGTTTTGGATCCCAGTTGTATCAATTATTATTACAATACTGAGACATGCTGAGATCCAAATCGAAACCATCTCCTGGCTTCACACCCCACCCCTACTTGGACGTGGGCCTGGGGAATGTATCTGGAATTGGACATGGACCTACATTTCAAAAATTTGAACAAATTTGGAGTGTTTTGGATTTAGATCCCATTTCACAGCCCATGTCTAATTGCCATGTAGCCCCAAAGTAATGAAGTCAAAGGCTCTTCTATAACTGTGACTAGCTAGATTCTGTTTACTTCATCTCTCTGAGATAAAAATTCGTAGGGAAGTTATTAATGGCATCCAACTCTTTCAGATAGTCCTACCATGTCCTTAGCCGTGCATCGTGGCAACACAGTTTGTGGCCCTATCTCCAAAGATAGACCAAATGGACTTTTTAAAAGAGGAATAGGCAGACGCTGACCCAGTTTTTTAACCTACTAGTTCTTCAGCAAAGGTTTTCAAATGTATAGGAGAGTGAAAGAAGGCCCAATTTCCCATTAAGCAGAGGCTGAACAGTTTCTAAGCAGTAATATTTATTAACAACTGCCTAAGCACACGGATAGGCTGAATTATTTGTTTCGTATCTGCATCCAATCTGCAAAAATGGCCGGCGGATATCCGCATCTGATATAAAGCAGATATCCACAGGCTTGCAGGGCTCTACTTATAAGGAGTCCCTTACAGTCCCTTAATTTTTGCCTAAGCACATCTAAACGGCCATGACTTCCTCTCATATGCTGAAGAACTGCTTAGAAAACGCATTTCTAGAAGCAGCCAGAATGCTTCCAACATGCATTCAGCTTTGCCTACGTGAGTTTCACAAACCAGCTGCATGTTGACTGTAACAGGTAAGCTACAAGGACAATTAGTGACCATGTTTTAAACCTAAAACCCTTGCAAGGGATTTGTCAGTCTCAAAGGCCATCTCTGCTTCTGAAGCAATCCAAGACAAACAGTGCAGAGCTTAGTTTTCAGGCAATGAATATAGGGCACAGCTGTGAGCTTCCCCACACACCCTATGTGACAAGGCAGCTGCTTGGTAAAGCAGTAAACAACTCACAGAAAGTTTCTGATGTTTTCATTTTTTTCATTAACTCCATGAGTAACCTAATCCCTAGCAAACCCATGGCCAAAGCTTTACGGTGCATCCAAAGAATAGAGGAGTGCTATTTAAAAGACTCACTGGGCTAAAGCAAAAACTACGAGTTTGAGGGTCTTATTCACATTTACATTACATCCCCCATTATACTGCTCTTCCAATATAAAGCCCATTTCAAGGTCCCTTTACACTGCCAGTGTTGTGAAGGAGCCCTACTGTAAATAGGAGTCTTTACTGGAGCCCCAGGGAGAAACAGCAAATTGATTACCTCAAACTAATTTCAATCTAAAATGCTCCTAAAGAAAACATGTGAAATAAGCAATCAAAGCAATAACCTTTTCTGATATGGCCTACAGGACCAACTTCCACGGTGAACTTTACCATGGTCTCTATTCTTTGCAGGAACACATTCTGGAGGGTCAACCAGCAACCACCTGTTCTTAAAAAAGGCTTACTATAATGCACCTGAAGAAGTGGGCTGTAGCTCACAAAAGCTTATGCTCAAATAAATTGGTTAGTCTCTAAGGTGCCACAAGTCCTCCTTTTCTTTTTGCGGATACAGACTAACACGGCTGCTACTCTGAAACCTGTGATAATGCTAGTGGAGCACACGCCTTATTTCAGGTAGCAGGGTTTAAAGGAGCTCGAGTTCTTTAAGGGAAACCCCTCCCCTCTTCCCATCCACCACCACAGCATCATGTCTTGCTACAGCTCCCAGCATATCCTGCCTAGCCCCCATCCCCCAACATGACTGCATTACAAATAAGGCTAGAAAAGGAACAGCAAAATCAGGTGCTCCGCTGAAGATAAGCAGAACAATAAACGATGAAAGGATACCCTCTTTCAGGTAACACCAATTTCTACTTTCCATTTAAGGTTGCTTCTTTCAATAAAGCAAAATAAAAAATAAAAAGGCTCTAAGCTAAAATAGCAAGAGAGGTGTACGCAAGGAAAGCTGAGACACTGGAAAAATATAGCCTGAGAGCAGCTGGCACTTTTTTGATGCCTAGAGATTTAAAGAATCCATTACTTAACCTGCACTGGCATAAATACGATATTTCATATGTAAATAATCGACCATCAAATTTCAATCTAACACAGGAGCTTGGTCATGGTATAATAAAGGAAAGGCTAGGAAGCAAAATAATAATAATAATAATAATAATCATCAAATACACATTACAAATATGGAAAGAGATTTTCCCAGGAATATTTTACAAAAATGTCTCTCTCTCTCTCTGTTAGCTAACTAGCTAAATATATATTTATTTGAACAGAGTCACCTACTCACAGAGATTACTGTAGCTCCAGCAGTTACCCATTGGTCAATGAGTATGCATAGATCATCAGTTTATCTATAATGATACAAGCTAATTCGATTGCTGCTGTTCTAGTCAACGGGAATCAAAATAGTTTCAAATTTCCGGGCAGCCCGCTGCCCTGCATTGCACACGGAGATGTAAATGGAAGCATTCTGAGCATTATGAAACTGATGAGGAAACTGCAGTCTCATTCACTCTATCACAGAAGCTAAGGAGTCCAACTTGGCAGCTTATAGAAAATAGCTCCACTAGGGATTTTCTATAGTTGAGAAGATTATTTCCAGGGAGATATTTATGATTAACAGGAGTTTGTTTTATTATAATCAGATTCATCAGCACAAAAGAACCAAGAGTACAAAGGCAGTTCTGAGAGTATAATACTGGCCTTGTAGTAACAGAGGCACAATGGCACTTTCACATTATAGCGCATCTTCTCTGATGCAAGAATGACTGCACCAAAAAGACAGGTTTCTTATGTTTTAATTGCCTCCAAGCCTGTGCACTGTTCATAAGCTATATTTTAAATTTAAAAATTGAAGAATTTATACTTATGCTTTCCTTTTTTTTTCCTGTCCCAAATTTAAGCAAAAAAAAAAAACAACTGTTTAAGGGGGGAAAGTACCATTGTTGATACAGCATATTAGTGTATGTCACTGAACAACAAATTGCAGGAGTCATGGAATTTTCTTACTAACTTAACCATCTCAAAGGCACATAACCACCTAGAGTGTCATCTTAAAGTCCCTCTAACAATACTGTAACAAACTATTTGGTTGTATCAAGAGTATCTCGTCTCATACAGAAATGGAACTGACTCAGCCCATCAGACAGCAGGGATACTGTACGCTCACAAATAGGTTTTTTTTCTGCAGTTCTTTAGTTTCTAAATGATGCAATTCCCTGTGCCTTGATTGGTTCCAACTGGTGGATGGCCTTTATTAGCCAAAATAGAAGGATTTGCATAATCATAGTACAACTCTTCTATAATGGTACAGCAAATATCCAAATCTCTGTGTTGATTGACTACATTGATCTTCCTGCTCTGCCTGGCACCTCTCCTCAGGATTTTCAAGCTGTCTGCTAGCAACAAAGATATTGCCTGTACTTCCCATGCCCTTTAGCTGAAACCAGGAAACCTCCAGAATTTACATGAAAGAAAGGGGAGCAAGGGCTGGGAGATGTATGAAAGGAAAATTGATTTACAGGAGGAGGTGGAGAGAGACAGCCAACGGGAAAGAAGTTCGTGCTATCTCCATTGTGACCAACTCTTACTATGTTATCACAGGTTTCAGAGTAACAGCCGTGTTAGTCTGTATTCGCAAAAAGAAAAGGAGTACTTGTGGCACCTTAGAGACTAACCAATTTATTTGAGCATGAGCTTTCGTGAGCTACAGCTCACTCGGATGAAGTGAGCTGTAGCTCACGAAAGCTCATGCTCAAATAAATTGGTTAGTCTCTAAGGTGCCACAAGTACTCCTTTTCTTTTTATGTTATCACAAACTCCCGATAGTATTCTTTTTGAACTCCCAGCGCCTGGAGTCCTGTGGTTATGTCAGAATCCCAGCATTCATTAAAAAAAAAAAAAGCTTGAAAATATGAACTCTAACAACCTCAAAGATCAGACAGCAACTGAAAAGAACACAAGATTTATTCTTTAAGTCTCATGATATTTTGGGTCCTGACTTCAACACTTCAGGTTGGCAATACTGTGTAACTCAAACTTAAACGCCATCTTTTCAAACACTGCCAACTCCTCCAAATGGTTAGGAGTGTTGTGAAGTCTACAGAGTAACTAAAAATGCATAAAAACTAAAAATCCAATGGTGGCAGGCTTCACTAGACTACCTCGCAGGCTGGAGAGAAGACGCCATCATCCTGCACCAATTCAGAGGCCTGCACGTAACAATACCCTTGGAACAAGACAAAGTTCAAGAATAACATCCAGCATGTCCTGGGAGACTTCAGCACAAAGGATTATTAATTACAAACTGCTGTAGTGCCCACAGATGGCCAATGAGATGGCTCAATCTCTAGGGTCGTTACCTTGAAAGCTACAACGGTAGGACAGAGCAGCTGCTAGCACAGGCTGAAATGAGTTAATGGAACAGAAATGGATGGAAAAACAACTGAACTCAGTATCCCGATGCACCAGCATTACCATTTCTCACAATGTTATTGCCAGTCTCATAATATTTGGTGTTTCTTCTTAAAGCCCCAGCTTCTGGATTCAAGTAATTACATGAGACTCTCAGCTTCCATTTTTTTTTAAAGAGTTAATAGCCTCATGGTTGCAGTAAAAATGTGACCCCCTAAAGGTTCAAAAAACACAAAGCACATTAAAAAAAAAACAAATTAATTATTTTTAATCTCTCATTATTTGGGTGGGATCTGACTTCCGCTTTTTAAAATGGTTGGGCTCGGGAAAAGTTTTTTAAAAACCCAGTCTTTAGCTATAATATTGAATTTTTGGAAAACCAACAACATGTAATTGCTGATAGGGCTGTCAAGGGATTAAAAAAGTTAATCATGATTAATCGTGCAATTAATCGTGCTGTTAAACAATAACAGAATACCATTTATTTAAATATTTTTGGATGTTTTCTACATTTGCAAATATATTAATTTCAATTACAACACAGAATACAAAGTGTACAGTGCTCACTTTATATTTATTTTTATTACAAATATTTGCACTGTAAAAAACAAAAGAAATCGTATTTTTCAATTCACCTAATGCAAGTACTGTAGTGCAATCTCTTTATCATGAAAGTTGAACTTACAAATGTACAATTATGTATAAAAATTAACTGCATTCAAAAATAAAACAATGTAAAACTTTAAAGCCTACAAGACCACTCAGTCTTACTTCTTGTTCGGCCAATCGGTCAGACAAACAAGTTTGTTTACATTTGCTGGAGATAATGCTGCCCACTTCTTGTTTACAATGTCACCTGAAAGTGAGAACAGGCGTTCGCATAGCATTGTTGTAGCTAAAGATTCATACGTCCCTTCATGCTTCAACCACTATTCCAGAGGACTTGAGTCCATGCTGATAACAGGTTCTACTCGATAACAATCCAAAGCAGTGCGGACTGACGCATGTTCATTTTTATCGTCTGAGTCAGATGCCACCAACCAAATACTGATTTTCTTTTTAGATGAAAAGGAGGACTTGTGGCACCTTAGAGACTAACAAATTTATTTGAGCATAAGCTTTCGTGAGCTACAGCTCACTTTATCGGATGCATTTGGATGGTTCAGGTTTTGTAGTTTTCTGTATCAGAGTGTTGCTCTTTTAAGACTTCTGAGAGCATGCTCCATACCTCGTCCCTCTCAGATTTTGGAAAGCATTTCAGATTCTTAAATCTTGGGTCGAGTGCTGTAGCTATCTTTAGAAATCTCACATTGGCACCTTCTTTGTGTTTTGTCAAATCTGCAGTCAAAGTGTTCTTAAAACAAACACGTGCTGGGTCGTCATCCGACCAGCTATGACAGGAAATATAGGGCAGAATGCGGGTAAACACAGAGCAGGAGACATACAGTTCTCCCCCCAGGAGTTCAGTCACAAATTTCATTGGCGCATTTTTTTTTAACGAGCGTCATCAGCATGGAAGCATGTCCTCTGGAATGATAGTCGAAACATGAAGGGGCATACGAATGTGTTGTCTATGTGGCATGTAAATACCTTACAAGGCTGACTACAAAAGTGTCATGCGAACTCCTGTTCTCTCTTTCAGGTGACACTGTAAATAAGAAGCAGGCAGCATTATCTCCCATAAATGTAAACAAACTTGTTTGTCTTTGCGATTGGCTGAACAAGTAGGACTGAGTGGACCTGTAGGCTCTAAAGTTTTACTTTGTTTTGTTTTTTGAGTGTAGTTATGTAACAACAACAAAAAATCTACATTTGTAAGTTGCACTTTCATGATAAAGAGATTGCACTACAGTGCCTGTATGAGGCAAATTGAAAAAAATACTATTTCTTTTGTTTATTTTTTTTATAGTGCAAATAGTTGTAGTCAAAATAATAGTAAAAAGTGAGCACTGTACACTTTGTATTCTGTGTTGTAATTGAAATTAATATATTTGAAAATATAGAAACAAATCCAAAAATATTTAATAAATGTTATTGCATTCCATTGTTTAACAGTGCAATTAAAACTGCGATTAATCACAATTAATTTTTTTAATCACGATTAATTTTTTTAGTTAATTGCATGAGCTAACTGCGATTAATCGAGAGTCCCAATTGCTGAGGTTCTCAGGGCATCTGAGGGGCAAGTGCGGGTCAGGGGTAAGGACTGTACTGCATTTCTTAATGCACCACTACTTAAAACACTCATGCTAAATGTTTGAAGGAGACCAAACTTACACACAGAGAATCTACAGACTTCCAAGGAGGGTTTTTATTGGCAATAAGGGTCTAAAGGAAATGATCCTATAATCAGGATTTAGTGACAAAGTATGGACCTTTGCAGCCACCCCAAAAGAAATCACACAAAAATATTCAGTTGTATTTTATTTTCAGACTTGTGACCAATCAGCCACCCCACAAAACATTACAGGCACTGAATATTGAGGCAGACAGGCACAAAAGCTACCTATATTTTTGGGACTTAAACCAAGAGGAGACATTGCTGGTAAAGGTGCAGCTGGATATTAAGTACACACTTTTCAGCAGGGTTCTTCAGTGAACAAGGAGTTTCCCCATAGGAGGTTGGACAATGTAAAAAGAAGGGAGTTACAGCAGGGAAAAGATGGCCTTGTGGTTAAGGCATTGGCTTGTGACCCAGGAAATGTCTGTTCTATTCCTGGCTATGCCACAAATGTCCATGTTACGTTAGCCCCCCCACTGTGCACATCCATTATAAGACAGTGTTTAATAGTATGACCATATACTATCTTTTCCACAGCATACTCTGGGGCTCAATCAGGGTTGTGCCGTGAAGGAGACTGTTGTGCCCCTGCCTTATTTGTGGCAAAGCTGCCAGGCGTACAGTGAAGGAGGCAGGGGATTACAGGACGATGAAGGACAGGTTTGTGGTTAAGGCAGCTGAATGCTGTCCTGGGGGAAATCAGATTCTATCCTACCTCTGCCACAGTTCCCTTGTGAGGCTGGGCAAGTTACTTAAAGCAAACTTTTCACAGGAGGTCACTAATTATGGGTTCCTCATTTTCTGGGTGTCCAGCGCAAGGCACCTGGGGCCTGAATTTCAGAAGCACTGAGTGCTCACAACTGCAACTGAAGTCATGGGGAATCACGGACACTCAGTGCCTTTAAAAAAGTCCGACCCTAAGTGGCTCAAAACAGGCATCCAAAATGAATGGACTCTTTTGCCAATTTTGTCCTTCATCTCTGTGTCTCAGTTCCCAGTCTGTAGTATGAAGATACTTTTCAGAGTAGCAGCCGTGTTAGTCTGTATTCGCAAAAAGAAAAGGAGTACTTGTGGCACCTTAGAGACTAACAAATTTATTTGAGCATAAGCTTTCGTGAGCTACAGCTCACTTCATCGGATGCATTCAGTGGGAAAAAAAAAATCCGATGAAGTGAGCTGCAGCTCACGAAAGCTTACGCTCAAATAAATTTGTTAGTCTCTTAGGGGCTACAAGTACTCCTTTTCTTTTTGTTCTAATACTGTGATCCTACAGGGAGAGGGTTTGTAGTCTCTCAGGGGCCACAAGTACTCCTTTTCTTTTTATGAAGATACTGTTTCCTTAATATTGGCACTTCCTGGATCCTGAGTGCTTTATTCTACAACATTAATAATATACATTCAACTTCTTTTCTTTAACTGGCTTGCTGTGATATCCTTGACCCTGAGCTACAGCGTTTATTGAGTCTAAGTGGTTATCTCCTTCACAGAAAGCAGTTGTCAAAGTTATTATGACAACTTTAACCACCCTGTTTTTAAGTTTAGGTCAGGTTGTTTCCAGAGCCCTCTTACAAAACAATATAGTTGTTAGTATAATGCCTCAGAGTCTTTGTTTTGTTTCCTCAGGTCGTTACTGAAGTCTGGATCTCTAGCCCGTCAGTGCTGACCCTGGGGCTAGCCTCACATCTGCAGCATTCAGTCCCTGACGGGCCGTGGAGCACACCAAAGGGAGGAACAAGAAAATGGGAGCTACCACACTTGATCAGACCCATGGTCCATCCGACTGTGGCCAGGACCAGATGTTTCAGAGGAAGGTGCAAGCAACTGCATAGTGCAAAAGCATTGAATAATCTGTCTGAAAGGAAAAGGAGGACTTGTGGCACCTTAGAGACTAACCAATTTATTTGAGCATAAGCTTTCTGAAAGGACGGTTCTTCCTAAATCCCCATCAGTTAGGCACTGTCTGATGGCCTGAACCATTATGGTGTTTATATCCTTCATTTAATAAAAAAAAGTTTAATCCTGTCAAATGTAGCTATGAATATCCTCTTCCTTACTAAGCTCTTTGCCACACTGCATCTTGTGACAATGAGTTCCACGGGTTAACGATGAGACAATGTAAGGCACAGTCCCACACTAAAGTTTCAGAACTCTTGCTACTCTTTAATATATCCGGTATTGCAGTGGGGTAACTAGCTGAAATTCCATTCACAACTTGTGGATTCAAATACGTCTGACAAAGTGATGAATTTACAGATGGAGGCTTGAGTTTCACCCTTTTAAAAATTTTGCATTTGAATCCCATTTAATTTGGGCAGGTTTGTAATCCTAATTCCACATTCCATATATTTCGCCTCGTGTTTTCTGTTCATTCCAATTAACCACATACACATAAAGAACAATCTCTGCTTTGGCCTCTTACAAAAAGTAGTTTGGGGGCTCAGCAAGAGAGCACAGCTGCAGAGGGAAACCTCAGAGAAAGAAATCCAGGTGTCCGGAATTGCCTTGAGAGTGGAAAGAGTGAGAGATGAAGAGGTCATGGCTGACTGGGATTTTAGATGAAGGGGGCAGTCCAGAGGAAACAGGAGAAAGGTAGGGAGAGGAGAGCCACGGTAGGAATGTAGGTGAGGGAACATGTGGAACCTAAGGGACAGGATGACAGGGAATTCGGCGATAAGGAAGGGATGTAGGGAGAACAAAGGTTCAGGGAAACATGACGGAAGGAGGATGCGGAAGGTAGAGATGGGGAGATGGGAAGGGGAGGTTTATCTGTTGAGAGGAATGGAGGCAGGAAGAAAGAGGAAATGATGTAGAGAAGGGCAGTGAGGCAAGTTGGGTAGAGGAAGAGAGCAGAGGGAGGCAAAAAGATTAGTGAGACAAGCACAATGCTTAGTCAAGTGTGTGAGTAAAGTATTCTGATATTTTCTTTGCATAAGGCAACCAGAATCTTTTGCCACAAGTTGACAGCCTCAGGCTACAGAAGGGTTTGAGCTTGTACAAACAATAGCTGGAGTACCACACAACCTGTCACATAACATGAGCATATGTTAACATAGTAAGCGTTCCGTTGTCATTGCCACGACTGAGGCTCAGGAGGCTTGTAGGTGTAGAAATAGAGGCTCCGATTCTTGCATAATTGGTAGCACATGGCATCTTAACGTAGCCCAGAGGATAACGGCCCCTTGAACGGTGAATTGGCTCATCAGGAATTTGTAAAGCAAGTATTTTCCTGTGGCTGTAAGGGCAGCCAGAATTTGCATGACAACCATACAGTTACGAGGAAAGCATTCTAAGATGTTTGATCACTGGTAAGATTAGACTGTTCATTGGGATATGGCTGTCAGAGTTACCGCCCTCAAAGAATCAACACTGGGTCAGAATAAAGGTTATTCAGGTGCCCTAACTGTATTTCCATACCAAACAGTTTGGTTTCTTGTCCAACTTCACTTTAATAATGAATTTCCTGGCTCTCTCATTTCTTTTAAAAAACAAATATTTTGTAGGGATTTTTTTTTTACCCTCAACTTGCTGAGATGTACCTTCTACCTTCACATGGAGTTATCTGGATTTTTTCTTTTTTAATTTTATTTTAAAAAATACATTGAAACTACAAAGGGGTGTGCCTAAATGTAAGAGATAAGAATATTTAACCAATAGCTATCTGATTTCCATAAATACTTACATATTCGAGGTTTCCAAATCCACATAAATAAGTGATTTTTCAATTAGTGAGTAGACTCAGGAAATGTCTTCTATAGTCATGTTTAGTTTTGCTTTTGAAAAGTTTTGAGAAGCCGAAGGGATGGGATTTGGGTAAGGAAAGCACCAAGGCAGCAGGAGGATAAGTGGGATTGCCTCCTGCAGGATACCCTGAGGGGGTAAACTCCTTTTTACTCCCTACAGCATGTCTATCCGCTCACCCGCTGTTTCCCAGACAGCTCCCTGCGCTGCGAAATACATGGGTGGAGGGGAGGGATGGGACAGCCTTGGGCAGGTATTGAGCTCTGGTGAAATTTTTTCAAGTTGTGTTTTTAAAGCCTCTTGGAAAGAGCCCTCTGACAAGACTTAATTAGCTTTAAACAAGACAGGGAGAAGAAATTTGTTTTTTTTCTGACAACTTTATAAGTGCACGTGTTTGCGTGTTTCAACAGGACTGGGTAAGATACCACTTGCCTACAGTCTGCTTTGTCCTTCTGGCCTTCGGCTAGTGCCCATTTTCACAGCTGTGGCAAAACATGCTGAAGCTTATTCCACTTACTGTCAATTTCTCTAAACAGAATTGGCCATTTTGTTAAACTTCTGGACAGCCACACCTCTTTCTCACAGCTAATCACCTCAACCTCTCCCTCTTCTTCAGGGCAATCGCCCTTTTCTGATTGGCTCAGGAAAAAGGAGCTGCTTTTTACCACCCAACAAAACAACAGACTTGGAGTGGCTGGGAGACTTCACATGTGTTCTGTGAAGTTCCTGGGAGACACGACCTGGAATTGGGTGCTGAAGTGATTGAGCCATACAGAAACTCAAACATTTTCCCACATTTTAACAAGACAAGCAAAAGACGAATGAATGGAATGCCCATCTCAAGTCAAACTAAGTTTGGCTTTGTTTCTGAAAGTTATTAGCAACATATGGCTAAGAAGCCGTCTTCGTTTACTTTAATAACATCTGCTTTTCTCCCCCCTTTTCTAGTACATCAACCCTTGCTTGTGTAATTTCATACTAGTCTGGCATGTCCAAGTTTTCAAAAACTGAGGAAATAGCATGCAAGTTTGTCCTGCAATTTTTAAAAGGCTTTCAATATGGTAGAGGAGAGGATCTTCCAGGCCCAGAGCCTCTTCCCAACTGACCCGAAAAGTGGTGCTTGGTTAAACAGAAAGCCAGACAAACACTGCCTTCCCAGTCGGTCAGTAGTCTCTGTAAGTTCATACCCATGCTTTCTCAAGGCTGTATTTGAGACTGAGAAAGCTAAAGGTAAAATTATTTTCCATCCGTGACACACACCCCCTACACACACACACACATACTTCAACTAAGAAGCACTCTGGTCCATTTTTCTCCCAGGATAAAGATTGCGAGAGCCATGGAATACATGAAATTAGCCAGTTGTTTCCTGGCATCTTTTCTTGACACAGCTGGTCCACTTTCCCATGGTACCAGTACCTTCAGGTCAGACAGTGTGATCTCGCAACATTTTTAGAGAATTTGATTTATAAGAAAAGAAGTAAAACTGAATAGGAGAGATGGCTTCTGAACTAAAAGGAAACAAAGAATTAACTAGTTTATACTTGGCTTTTGCCAACAACTTTGCTAAGAAGAATGAGTCCATGTATGATAAGAGGGAATAGATTTGGATGGACTGTCTTCCAGAGGAGTGGGTTTTGGTTTTGGACTGAGGTGTGGACGGGCAATCCCAAATTGTACTAAAATAAGAGTTTCTTTGAGATACTATTTGAATGGTACCTTAAACCAGAAAGGTTAAAATACAGAAACACACAAAGGGTGGGGAAAGATGTTGATGAAATTATGGGGAAGAAGTGCCTATATGGTGGACATGTTCAATTATTAAATAGTATTAGGGTGCAATTGTTGAACACTTATTACCACATATTCCTTTTAAACCACTCCCTTAAACAGATTACCAAGAACAAATCTTTAATTTATTAATAGCTCCTAGACAACTGGTACTTTCTCACTGGCAACAGGGTTGGCAGGGGTGAGGAATGGCTCTGAGAAATACTGGAAGTTGGTGATGTGATGGAAGAGTGAACACATCAAGCATGTACACCGCCCAGCAGACAGAGGACAAATAGATACCAGGCTAGTTAGTAAGTATTTATTCAATACATTTGCCCACAAAAGTCATTGCATTTGACAAATTTCTTTAAATGGTAGCACGTATGAGGACTTGCTTTGGGTTGTTAGTTAGTAAAGACAGAATTTTCAGGTTTAAGATGTTCCCAGAAACACTGAACATGCATTACAACTGTGCTGTTGCCTAATGATACTCTAAACAAGATATGAGCTCGTAATGAATCATGTACTTTGTTAACATGTTTGGTGATGATCTGTAAAGTTGTTTACATTTCCTAAATAAACAAGTTAAAAAATTAGGCATGCTGGATTTCCTGATAAAACTCAGCAAGAGCCTTGGAGAAATTACTCATCATCTGGACTTTAATTCTGTTCATTTAGTTTTTCTGCCCACTTCAAAATTTGCTTCTGAACAGATTCTTGCACAATTTTGGTATAAGAGACTCCTCTTTTTAACTAAAAATGGCATAGTAAAGACAGCCCATAATCTGGAAGGTTTAAATTTACCAAGATGTAAGGAGTAGCATCTCCTCAGACCAGACTGCCTCCCACTCCTGAAATAAAGGCAAGGATTTGTAGTAATC
Source organism: Lepidochelys olivacea (assembly GCF_965140295.1). Taxonomy (NCBI): domain Eukaryota; kingdom Metazoa; phylum Chordata; order Testudines; family Cheloniidae; genus Lepidochelys; species Lepidochelys olivacea. Next base: position 133,084,313 of record NC_140415.1, read on the forward strand.
CAAACAAGAACGGAGAGAAATGGGCATCTCCACTGCAGTTCTTTACTCTGCTTGGCCCAGGGCTAGCTGTGGGAGGAGGCGAATGTCCTTACTACAGAACAGGAGGAAGAAATGGGGCTGACCCCAAGACATTACTTCTTGCTGCTGCATCCAGAAAATAAAATGGTGAGTGGAGTTTTTCCAATACAAACAGAGAAAAAAGTTTAGCTTGAGTGTTTAGCCTAGAATATCTAAATTAAATCTTAGGTAATTGTAGCTACCGATATAGAATCATCCAGAAACACTTTAAGTATACATGCAGTGAATATCAAAAGAATTGGCAATGATTTGATTCATACAGTGTTAGAAAGTGTGGCTAAAATTACTCACAGTGTACAGCTGGCAGAAATAGGAGCTGTGAGACTTACTGTACAAACTCCTGGAGAAATATTGAACGTGCCTGGCACAGAACTTTTACAGTCACGTGGCAGTGTCCCCATTGAAACAGAGAGGAAGGCAGTGCTACATGCCACAGGACTGCAGTCACATCAGTGCTGATACAAGGGGTGCAATTCTCATTTAGAGCAAGGCTCCTTTACACTGCAAATTACATCAACATGCACTTTTAAGCACCTTCACAGCAGTACACTGTAAGGTAGCTTTAATGTAACTGAGAATCAGGTTGTCTGTCTGTCCTTCAAGCGGTGGAAAAAGCACTTACCTGTTTCTGAAGGTTTCTCTGTTTCTGTCCCACAGAACAGAAATTCATATTTGGCCTTGGCAACACTGTGGGAATGAGCCAATGCATCATTAACCCAAACAAAAGCTTCTGCCTGTAGAGTCAAAACAAAAAATAGGGTTAATCTTTCACTTAAAACGTGGAATGTTAATAGTGAATCATTCAGCATTCAGCATGTCAACAGACTAGGGATTTTCAAAATCACTTAGCACGGCCTCTGAAGTCAATAGGAGCAGCGTCAGGCCAAGGCTAAGCACTTTTGAGAAGTCCATCTCTAAGTCTTACAGCCAAGATTTTCAAGAGTGAGCAGTGATTTTGGGGCCCCAACTTGCAGCACCTTAAAGGGGCTTAGTTAACAGGGTGGATACTCGGCAAGTCAGTGACCACTTTCAAAGGACCTTCGCCTATGCATATAGCTTTAGGCACCCGGGTTTGAAAACCGTGTCACTGTAGGGACAAATACTGAAAGGCACCCAACATTAAAACCTTCATTAAAAATTACCATTCTCCCAGTTGAGGAGGACACACAAGTTTTTCAAGATGAATTCTGCAACACTGACTAAATAGTACCTTCTGTACTAGGCAATATTTCTTTGTCGTAAATTTTGGGCACTGAATTTCTTCTGTCATGTGTGATTGTGCATGTAACAGAATTATAAGCAATGGGGGAAGAGCGAAATGATCAACTATAAAGAATACTGATAAGTAAGTTTTGCTCCCAAATCATCTTTCCACTTTGGGAGCACTACAGCCTGGAAGACAGGCATAAAAGCTGCACACTAAGAAAAGGTATGACTAAGAGAGTTCAAAATTTACTCCATATTAAAATAAGGCCTTGTTTTGTGGAGGAGAAGTTAGTGTTGAAATCTACTGAACATGCAGGATTACAGCTTGCTAAAGGTGGGTGGTACCCACTAAGGCTCATGAAAGACTTAGCAACCCAAACTTCATGATAAGGACCACAGAATCTAGAGACAGAGATGACCTTTCGGGTGGAATCCTGGCCCCACTGAAGTCAATGGACGACTTCAGCAGGTTCAGCATTTCAGCCATGATATTTTCTGCAATGGGTGGATGGACAGATGAGCATCTCACTCCACATTCCAAAACAGTTACTGCAGGCTTTTCTGGCCATTCCTCTCCTCCCCCATCCCTAACTTTCTTCTTCTGAGCCAGCTTTGCGGAATTTGGCCCAGCATTTTGATGGTTGGTGTATAAAATCCGACACAGAGAGTCATGAGTATTTGGACAGTAAAAAGAACAAGGGTCTCAAGAGGGAAGCATTTTAGGAGACCTGATCCATCAGAATAGCTATTAACCGTGAACCTCCTGAAGTTGCCCAATCAAGTCAGCTGCATACTACACCCAGCTACAACAATGTACAACAAAAGATTTGTCCAAATGACTGAACAAGTTATGCATTCTTCATAAGGAAGCTACTTTGATTAGACATGCTTCTCACTGTATAGTTGTGACATGTGCACAAAGGAGGCTTCTTCATATGTAGAGAAAAATTGCATGTACCTGGTTTGACTTTCTAAAAGTGTAACAGGTGCCGCATGAGCAACAGGTGCCAGGAGAACACTAAGTGATGAAAGTCAAAGTCTTTAAACCACCATATTCGCTCTTCACTACCCTAAGGAGTTAGATGGGATCCTACCCATACAGGAACAATATCAAATTGTGCCATACTGTCAAGAAAGAAATTCTTGTTCCAGTTCACTACACCCTAACCATTTATCCAACAAGAGTCAAAAATCCCTGTCATTTTAATTCATAGGCTAAGATTTATAAAAATGTGTGCCTAAAATTATACTTTTCAGAGTAAAGTCGTGTTAGTCTGTATTCGCAAAAAGAAAAGGAGGACTTGTGGCACCTTAGAGACTAACCAATTTATTTGAGCATGAGCTTTCGTGAGCTACAGCTCACTTCATCGGATGCATGCCGTGGAATTATACTGAAATCTTCTGTCAGACACCTAACAAAAACAGCAGAGTGCGCAACATTCTCGGAAACAACATGGCCACTTACTCAGGTGCCTAAGTATAGACTTGGGCCACAATTCTTATTTACTAGGACTGTCGATTAGTCGCAGTTAACTCACACAATTAACTCAAAAAAATTAATCACGATTAATTGCACTGTTATACAACAATAGAATACCATTTATTTAAATATTTTGGATGTTTTTCTACATTTTCAAATATATTGATTTCTATTACAACACTATATACAAAGTGTACACTGCTCATTTTATATTATTATTTTTGATTACAAATATTTGCACTGTAAAAATGATAAAGAATTAGTATTTTTCAATTCACCTCATACAAGTACCATAGTGCAATCTCTTTATTACGAAAGTGTAACTTACAAATATAGATTTTTTTTATTATACAACTGCACTCAAAACCAAAACAACGTAAAACTTTCGAGCCTACAAGTCCACTGAGTCTTACTTCTTGTTCAGCCAATCACTAAGACAAACAAGTTTTTTACCTTTACAGGAGATAATGCTGCCTGCTTCTTCTTTACAACGTCACCTGAAAGTGAGAACAGGCATTCGCATGGCACTTCTGTAGCCGGCGTCACAAGATATTTACATGCCAGATGTGCTAAAGATTCATATGCCCCATCATACTTTGGCCACCATTCCAAAGGACATGCTTCCATGCTGATCATGCTCATTAAAAAAATAATGTGTTAATTAAATTTGTGACTGAACTCTTTGGGGGAGAACTGTATGTCTCCTGTCCTGTTTTACCCACATTCTGCCCTACGTTTCATGTTATAGCAGTCTTGGATGATGACTCAGCACATGTTGTTCGTTTTAAGAACACTTTCACAGCAGATTTGACAAAAAACACAAACAATGTACCAATATGAGATTTCTAAAAATAGCTACAGCACTCAACCCAAGGATTAAGAATCTGAAGTGCCTTTCAAAATCTGATCGGAACGGGATGTGGCGCATGCTTTCAGAAGTCTTAAAAGAGCAACACTCTGATGAGGAAACTACAGAATCTGAACCACCAAAAAAAAGAAAATCAACCTGCTGGTGGCATCTGACTCAGATGATGAAAATGAATATACGTTGGTCTGCTCTGCTCTGGATCGTTATTGAGCAAAACTCATCATCAGCGTGGACACATGTCCTCTGGAATAATGGTTGAAGTATGAAGGGACATATGAATCTTTAGCACAGCTGGCACATAAATATCTTGAGACGCCGGGTACATCAGTGCCATGAGAACTCCTGTTCTCACTTTCAGGTGACATTGTAAACAAGAAGCGGGCAGCATTATCTCCTTGTAGGCTCTAAAGTTTTACATTGTTTTATTTTTGAATGCAGTTTTTTTTGTACATACTGTAAGTTCAACATTCATGATAAAAAGATTGCACTATAGTACTTGTATTAGATTAATTGAAAAATACTATTTATTTTGTTTTTCTACTGTGAAAATATTTGTAATAAAAAATAAGTACAAAGTGAGCACTGGACACTTTGTAATCTGTTGTAATTGAAATCAATATATTTGAAAATGTAGAAAACACCCAAAAATATTTAAATAAATGGTATTCTATTATTGTTTAAACACGCAATTAATTGTGATTAATTTTTTTAATTGCTTGACAGCCCTATTATTTACACTGTAATATATCCTGACTTTCAGACCTCTTTTATACTGCTTTGGCATTATAAAGGGGCTTTACTGTAAATGAGGTTCAGGCCCTTAGGACCTTAACTTCACGCACCCATTTTTAAACATCTTGGCCAGAAGTAGTGCAGTTTTAACACCATGGAGTGGTAGCTGCCATTACGTTTGTCTCCAAAGAAAGACTGTGCTGCAGTAAAGGGCCCAGCTGTAACTGTTGGATCAAGCACAAAGTTAAGATTTCTGATTTTTGTTCTCAATTTTGCCACTAACTTTGGGGCTGATCCAAAGCCCATTGAAGTCACAAGGTCTCAGAAGCCAAGAGCTTAGCAGCATTCAGAAGAAGCCTGGACATTTACAGGGAACATTCCGAGCTGCATTAGTAAGGATTAAAAAATAAATACAAGTTTGGAAATGATATAAACCCTCATACTTCAGGGCATAAGCCAACTCCCTCAGCTGGAGGTTAGGAAGAAGCTTGCCTCATAAGCAAGTTATGACATATTAAATCATATTAAGCTCTTAGCCTTGTGGCAGCGAGGTCCCACCTACTCACCAACTCCATTTCTGCGGCATGTCATGCTTGGGCTTGCTAAACACATAAAGCTATTTGAAAGTGCACACATGGCTCTCACCAATGTCACATAGACCCGCTATTCTCATTTAGCAGCTGGAGGGCTGCATGAAGTAACATAATTTGCTACTTCTTTTTTTTTTAATGTCTCAGTGTAGGTTCACATGAAAGTTCCCTAGGCATTTGTGTATGCAGTTCTTATCCATTAAAATTCACTCCAATGCAAAGAATTCTCACTAAGGCTTCAGTGGTGCATTAGGCCCTTAATACTGGTCCTTAGTGATACTCCAGTGCAGTGCAGCTGTATGTGGTTTACCCTGATGTTTTACCCTTAATGGCAGAGCAGTGCATTTTTAAAAGACACAGAGGCCTTTGAGGTGTCTAAGGAGAAGATTTATTTATTTTGTTTAAATATGAAGCTAGGTTGCTGAATCAGTCTTTAGGTATCTAAGTGGATGACCTGATTTCCCAGAGTACCAAGCCCTCACCAGGTCCCCCCATGGAAGCTCCTCTGTGTGCACTTTTAAAAGTCAGGCCACTTATCTAGACATCAACCCACAGACTTAAAGCCCCACATTTGACTACCTTGGCCAGAAAACACTAGTCTAGTATTTACAATGAAAGCCACCTGTGTGCAACCATCTTCAAAGGGACGTTAATCAGATTGATGCTGAGTTATTGAACATTAGCCAGTGTCCCTTCTCAGACTCAAATATCCCACTGCCACTATTACAGCCAGATTCACATACAGAGCCATCCAAGGATAAGGAACAGGGCCAGATCAGCCCATCGCTGGGCCCTAAGCACACGTACACAGTTGTTGCTTAGTTTGTTGGATCATATTAAAGAAGTTCTGTATTAAAATCACAAATGAGTTTGATTCCCCAGAGTTTCAATTCCAGGGTATTACTAATTAAGAGGTCTCTTGGTTTTTGGTACTGTTTCTCTCCCTCTATGTGTGAAACTTGCAAGCTGCTAACTGTGTTCGTACATTCTAAGACAGAGTCTGTTCTCAAAGCAATTCACAGAGAGAGAGACTCAAAGCAATGCTCTAACAACAGAAACAGCACCCAGAGACTCCCTGCCCTTTTGTTGTATTAACAATTGTGATTAAAATAGAGATAGAGGATGTATGTGGATGGATGCTTGGTGTGGATAATAACTGAATGATCAGGGAGGTGCCAGCCTAAGAATCCAGTGTCCATCGGCTGAAGAAGGCGTCAAGTGGAAATAACCAGAGGACCCCCCGGAGGGCAGACTGGAATCCACCCAACAGCCTCAAGGATGGGAGAACCAAAGAACAAGATAACATCTTGGAGCCGTCAGGAATGTGCTATCTGCTGATTGATTCAGCAACAGCATGATGAAGCAATTCCCATAGACTGGCATAGGAAGAAATTCCTATAAAAATAGACTCTAAAAAGTGAGAACTTTGGGGTCTGATTCTGCAAACCAACTTCCAGGAGCATCAGATGAGCATCTGACAAGGCCCTGCTCCCTCCTCATGTCCAGGCCACCTGGCCAGTGACTTGGCATGAGCAACTCTAAGGCTGGTAACTATGATAACAACCTTGCAGAACCTGTATGTGTGTGGGTGTGTGTTTGTATGAATGAATGTGTGAATAAATATGAGATTGAATGGAATGTTATAGCTATAACTAACTGCTTACTATGATTCTTTCTGTATTTACAATAAATGTGGTATTTTGCCTTTTCCCTTTAATAAGATCCTGCTGGTTTTTATTTTATTGGTACAACAAGTTAACCCCCCTCCTCCCCAGATCAGTCAGCAGCACAGGCTCCCGCTGCATATATACTGCCCCTCTCCGGTCTGCCTCCCTCCTGGCCAACTGCCCTGTGCCGGCACGACTGCAGCTCCCCATCCCGCACCTGGGGCGGCGAACCTCCAGCTGGTCGTCTGGCTCAGGTGCTGGTGCAGGAGCTGGCCCACAGCAGCAGAGTGGAGGAGCAGCATTGGCCACCCCACTGCCACCCCTCCATCACGATGGGGGCGAGGCCAAATTTGAGTGAGTGGCATTGCAACCTGGTGCACAGACGTTGCATCCCTGCTGGGGTTGCTCTCCCCCCTAAACTGGGCCCTTGGCATGTGCCTAGGCTGCCTATGCATTAATCTGGCCCTGGGGAGGAAGTCTCCCCGCTAGAGAAGGCTGCTTCCCCCAGGAAGGAAGAAGGTATTTTTTGTCCTTTTGGGACATCTTCCTTTTCTTCTTGGGGGCAGGGACCAGCAGGTGAATGCCAGACAAACAGAGAACGCAGAAGGGTCACTAGCATAATACCCCAGGACAGAGCTTGGGACTTGGCAACCGCTAGCATCTGAGGAGGTAGCAGAGCAGGTGGGTCTTCCTCTATGTGGACTGCCCCTGTAAGGAGCAAAAGCAGAGCCCCAGAGACAAGCACAACAGACCAGCCAGATACAAGAGAGTTTCCAGCACCCCAGGAGGAGTTATCAAGGTCAGGAGTGGAACAGCCAACATCACAGTGTAACATTTGGAAAGATCACAATAGTGCAGTCCATTTTGGCTAGAGTCCACCTGTCTCCATGACTCTGATAATCCTCACTCCCCAGGGACCTCTGTGCAGTTTGGGAAGCCCAGGTTCATGGCAGCCAGGGAAAGACCATGCAACATGAGGGTAATATAATCAATGCCAATCAACCGGGGCTTGTGGAAAACAGATCTGAAGCTAACCTGGTATTTTGTGAAAAAAGAGTTTCCAAAGCAGTGTCCTGGCTGGTTTTGGAAATAGTCACTTGAATAAAGAAACCTGAACGTTCTTTCTGTTAACTAGAATAAAACCATATCCTGAGCCTAAGAGACTCTTACTATTAATCCTGGCATTTGTTGTTCAGTGTGGAGAGATACAATTATTACCTCAATGACGTATTTATGAGCTGCTGTTATCTGAAGATAAGCCAACACTTCAGCTGTGCATTTGATAGTAAAAAGTAAGGAGAGAACCATGTTCATTACCAGATCAGATTAGATATTCTGTTAGATATCTGATTCATCAATGTAACTTTCCTGAGAAACCAGGTCAAATGTCCCAGAGACCGGATATGCATGCCTGATCACTTAATCCCCTAATCAGATGGTGTTTATACATTCTGATTACTTGGTTTTGTAGCCACATATTAGCAGAGTACAAATAGCATCTTCACTCTTAACTTGTGTAAGTCTTCTGCTGATGAACTCGTGAGGCAATGTCAACTCAAGACCTCGGTAGTCAGCTAGATACCACTCCAATACCTCCCACGGATCCTCAGTTCACCAACCTAGCAGCACACAGCCTCCAGAGCTGGGAGCCATTCAGGTACCCCTCCAGTCAGGGCCCTAACATGTAGTCAGTTATGCACGGGATGGCCTTTAACTCCCCTTTACCATCAACTTGGCCTACTCCTGACCATCAATACTACTCCATAACCATGCACGCTCAGCTTAAAACCCATCACTGGCTCTCCGGTCCCATACCCTTTTATAGAACTGGAAGCTTTTTCCCATTCAAACAGTAACCTGTACTGATCTCACCGCCAGGGCTGCCAAAGTGCCTTCCCTCCATTGGTGAAAGGGCAGCTGCATCCTGCACCATCAGACCTGGCCTGGCCAGGTGTGATTCACACCTTTGTGGCTTCCAGGCTGACCACTGCAACTCCCTGTGCTTGGGAATAAGCACATTGACCTTAAAGATCCAGACCCTGGCAACAACCCTAGCTGCCAACAGTATCATAGAATCATAGAATATCAGGGTTGGAAGGGACCTCAGGAGGTCATCGAGTCCAACCCCCTGCTCAAAGCAGGACCAATCCCCAATTAAATCATCCCAGCCAGGGCTTTGTCAAGCCTGACCTTAAAAACTTCTAAGGAAGGAGATTCTACCACCTCCCTAGGTAACGCATTCACCACCCTCCTAGTGAAAAGTTTTTCCTAATATCCAACCTAAACCTCCCCCACTGCAACTTGAGACCATTACTCCTTGTCCTGTCCTCTTCTACCACTGAGAATACTCTATCCTCTCTGGAACCCCCTTTCAGGTAGTTGAAAGCAGCTATCAAATCTCCCCTCATTCTTCTCTTCTGCAGACTAAACAATCTCAGTTCCCTCAGCCTCTCCTCATAACTCATGTGTTCCAGTCCACTAATCATTTTTGTTGCCCTTCGCTGGACTCTCTCCAATTTATCCACATCCTTCTTGTAGTGTGGGGCCTAAAACTGGACACAGTACTCCAGATGAGGCCTCACCAATGTCGAATAGAGGGGGACGATCACGTCCCTCAATCTGCTCGCTATGCCCCTACTTATACATCCCAAAATGCCATTGGCCTTCTTGACAACAAGGGCACACTGCTGACTCATATCCAGCTTCTCGTCCACTGTCACCCCTAGGTCCTTTTCCGCAGAACTGCTGCCTAGCCATTCGGTCCCTAGTCTGTAGCTGTGCATTGGGTTCTTCCGTCCTAAGTGCAGGACTCTGCACTTACCCTTATTGAACCTCATCAGATTTCTTTTGGCCCAATCCTCCAATTTGTCTAGGTCCCTCTGTATCCTATCCCTGCCCTCCAGCTTATCTACCACTCCTCCCAGTTTAGTATCATCCGCAAATTGTGGAGCAATCCACATCATCCTCCAGATCATTTATGAAGATATTGAACAAAACCGGCCCCAGGACCGACCCCTGGGGTACTCCACTTGACACCGGCTGCCAACTAGATATGGAGCCATTGATCACTACCCGTTGAGCCCGACAATCTAGCCAGCTTTCTACCCACCTTATAGTGCATTCATCTAGCCCATACTTCTTTAACTTGCTGACAAGAATACTGTGGGACACCGTGTCAAAAGCTTTGCTAAAGTCAAGAAACAATACATCCACTGCTTTCCCCTCATCCACAGAACCAGTAATCTCATCATAGAAGGCAATTAGATTAGTCAGACATGACCTTCCCTTGGTGAATCCATGCTGACTGTTCCTGATCACTTTCCTCTCCTTTAAGTGCTTCAGGATTGATTCTTTGAGGACCTGCTCCATGATTTTTCCGGGGACTGAGGTGAGGCTGACTGGCCTGTAGTTCCCAGGATCCTCCTTCTTCCCTTTTTTAAAGATTGGCACTACATTAGCCTTTTACCAGTCATCCGGGACTTCCCCCGTTCGCCACGAGTTTTCAAAGATAATGGCCAATGGCTCTGCAATCACAGCCGCCAATTCCTTTAGCACTCTCGGATGCAACTCGTCCGGCCCATTGCACTTCTCGTAATATGGGATTATCAAGAGCACTCATCTTGAAGATCCTACATTGCACTGGCCCATGCTATGTAAGAGAGCCCCTCTTACTCAGGTATTGCATCCTTATTCCTCAAGAGTTGCTTTCCTAGCAACTAGCCCAAAAATATGGCACTCCTTTCCAGAGGAGGTAGGAATGACCACACACCTCAGCATTCAGAGCTAGGTGCAAACCCATTTTTTTAGCCACAAGAGCAACAAAAGAAAAGCTTGCACTCTTCCCTCACCCAGCAACCTCTTGGAAAGGAAGGAGAAATCTAATTTACTTGCTGGGCTCCTTGCTCTATTGTCTCCAATTTGCAGGCACCCAGATATTAGCGATAGGTGCCTGGTAAGAACCCAGTTTGTGTACCTGCAAATGGAACAACTGGGTCCCTTAACTACAATTAGTGAAGTCATGTGTGATGCTAGTTGCCACAAACCTATCAAAAAAATCCCTATATCAAGACTGGAAATCGAAGTCTTATCATGCAATCCACCAGACATACACAGAGATGGCCCAGCCACGGCAGAGCCATCGACTGCAGTAGTAAGCCACTCCATAGGCTTTTTATTCCCTCTTTCCCAATTTTCCTGGGACTACCTAACACCAAGCCCTCAACTCTATGGTAACAGACCCATTAGAAATCCTAATAGAGCCCATTTCCTCAGGCCCTGCATAGAGGAAAGGATTTGGGCCATATGAATAATGCAGGAGACATGGCTTCTGAATCTATATGAAAAGGTAAGTGATGTCAGAAAGAAAGAAGCCCTAACAAAGTGCAACTGTGTATATGTAAAAAGAAAAGGAGTACTTGTGGCACCTTAGAGACTAACCAATTTATTAGAGCATAAGCTTTCGTGAGCTACAGCTCACTTCCTCAGATGCATATTGTGGAAACTGCAGCAGGCTTTATATATACACAGAGAATATGAAACAATACCTCCTCCCACCCCACTGTCCTGCTGGTAATAGCTTATCTAAAGTGATCATCAGGTGGGCCATTTCCAGCACAAATCCAGGTTTTCTCACCCTCCACCCCCCCACACAAATTCACTCTCCTGCTGGTGATAGCCCATCCAAAGTGACAACTCTTTACACAATGTGCATGACAATCAAGTTGGGCTATTTCCTGCACAAATCCAGGTTTTCTCACATCCCCCCCACCCCCATACACACACAAACTCACTCTCCTGAACGCCACTAGCCGTCACCTTCAGCCCCCAACTAAAACCCCTCCAACGCATTATTAAGGATCTACAACCTATCCTAAAGGATGACCCAACACTCTCACAAATCTTGGGAGACAGGCCAGTCCTTGCCTACAGACAGCCCCGCAACCTGAAGCAAATACTCACCAACAACCACATACCACACAACAGAACCACTAACCCAGGAACTTATCCTTGCAACAAAGCCCGTTGCCAATTGTGCCCACATATCTATTCAGGGGACACCATCACAGGGCCTAATCACATCAGCCACACTATCAGAGGCTCGTTCACCTGCACATCCACCAATGTGATATATGCCATCATGTGCCAGCAATGCTCCTCTGCCATGTACATTGGTCAAACTGGACAGTCTCTACGTAAAAGAATAAATGGACACAAATCAGATGTCAAGAATTATAACATTCATAAACCAGTCGGAGAACACTTCAATCTCTCTGGTCACGCAATCACAGACATGAAGGTCGCTATCTTAAAACAAAAAAACTTCAAATCCAGACTCCAGCGAGAAACTGCTGAATTGGAATTCATTTGCAAATTGGATACTATTAATTTAGGCTTAAATAGAGACTGGGAGTGGCTAAGTCATTATGCAAGGTAGCCTGTTTCCTCTTGTTTTTCCCTACCCCCCCCCCCCCCGAATGTTCTGGTTTAACTTGGATTTAAACTTGGAGAGTGGTCAGTTTGGATGAGCTATTACCAGCAGGAGAGTGAGTTTGTGTGTGTATGGGGGTGGGGGGGATGTGAGAAAACCTGGATTTGTGCTGGAAATGGCCCACCTGATGATCACTTTAGATAAGCTATTACCAGCAGGACAGTGGGGTGGGAGGAGGTATTGGTTCATATTCTCTGTGTATATATAAAGCCTGCTGCAGTTTCCACAATATGCATCTGAGGAAGTGAGCTGTAGCTCACGAAAGCTTATGCTCTAATAAATTGGTTAGTCTCTAAGGTGCCACAAGTACTCCTTTTCTTTTTGCGAATACAGACTAACACGGCTGTTACTCTGAAACCTGTGTATATGTAGCCAGTTCCTCAGATGCCTTTAATCAATGGTGTATTTCAGTGCAACTAGGGCAGGTCCTTAGCTGGTGCAAACTAGCACAGCTCCAGTGAAATACATCATCTCAGGATCTGACCCATAGTTTCACTACCTGATGAAATAGCATTTCAAATAGGAAGCGGTTTCTTTCCACAACACTAACTAAACAAATACCGCTCAAATGACTGAAGTGATCATAATCAGCTACTGAGAAAGTGTACAGGTTTGTGAATGACAACTTAGTTAATACACCGTTTTACATTTTTCTCTACATTTTGCAGCAGAATCTTAATTTTACAAACGCTGGCCTTATGAACAACTCGTTATAGGGACCAGGTTTCCTTGACAGGGAAACAAGTCACACAATGGAAGTGATGTTGATGAAGAACAAGTTCACATCCCTGCACATTCCGATGCCTTCAGTGCACTGGAAATCACTTTTCAATCAAGGCAGAGTGGAAGTCCGGGAAGTTTCAATGTCTAGCAACACACTAACGTCCCTGCTAGCTAAACTCAAGATGATCAAAGAAAAATACCGGGGTGGGGGTGGGGGGGGGTTCTTTTCTTTTGGCGAGAGGCTCCCCTGCAGAACACGGGCTGCTACCGCGGCCCTGACCCCGCTCTCCCGCCTCATCTCCACCCCGCTGGCCCCCAAGGCACCGGCTGCCTGGGCGGGGGGTCTCTGGCGTGCCACGGGGTCATCGAGAAGACTGGCCCGGCGGCGAGGCCGGCCCCTCGAAACCCGCTGAAACCGCCTGCGAAGCTCAGCGACACCGGCTCCCCGCAGCACGCTCCGGAGCGCGGCGTGACTCCCGCTCCGGGGGCGCCCGAGCCGGCGCCCGGGCTCCCGGCTCCCTGCCCGGCTGGGGCGGGCCGGGGGCGCTCGCGGCCCCGAGCCGCGCCCCCCCCCCAGCCTGTGGCCCGCCGCGGGAGGCGACGCTCCGCCCGCGGGCAGCGCGCCCGGCTCCGGTCCCTTACCCCGCCAGCGCCGGCGTCCATCGCCCATCGCCCGCCCCGCTCGCCCGGCCCCGGCGGCCGGAGCCGGAGCGGCGCCTCCCCCGCGCCCAGCGGGGCTGCGGCTGCGGCTGCCGGCGGCGGCCGCCGAACTCCCCCGCGAGCCGGGACGGAGCCTGTCCCCGGCGTCTGGGCCTGTGCGAGCCGGCGGCCGCGGCTACCCTGCGCGCATGCGCCCGCGGCCCGGCTCCGAGCCCCGGCCGGCCGGGCGAGCCGCGGGGGGCGGCGGGCGCCTGGGCAGCCGCGGCCGGGGCTGAGGCGGCGCGGGCTCCGCACATCCCGCCGCGGGGGCGGCGCCCAGCCCGAGCCGCAGGACCGGGCCCTTCCCGCGCCCCCGGAGCGGGGGGGTCCCGCCGGGGCAAGGTGCGTGCCCCTGGGCGCGCGGGCCGGGCTGTGGCTGCCCCGGGCGGGCGGCTCCGCCCCCGGGGAGCAGACAAAGCCGCGGCCCCGCCGGGAAAAGCCCAGAGCCCCCGGCCGCGGCGGGTTCCAGGCGCCCCGCGACGGCAGCCGCAGAGGCGGGGCGCGAGCCCACCGGCATGCGGCAGTTGAGGGGAGAGGGTTCCCAGCTGCACCCAGGGGCCTTAGGGGCACGCGCCCCACTGATTTAGGCCCCTAAGCGTTTCTCAAATGCGGCCACCGTGGCCTCATGTGGCCCCCAGGGATTTTTCTTGTGGTCACAGCCTCCTGGGCTGGGGGCAAAGTACCGGCCCCTCCCTGTTGCTCCTGGGTGCCCCTCCTGGGTGTTGATTTCTGGGGCTGCCAGCAGGAGTTGGGCCCTGCCCCCCTTGGGAGACACCTGAGGCACAACGCTGGAAGAGCAGGCACCCCGTGAGTTCCCCACCTTCCCAGGGGCCCTGGGACTCAGGCCTTGGGGTTCAGCCCTGGGGTGGCGGGCTCTGGTCACAGGGTTTCGGGTTCCAGGCCCGGGCTCCAGCTGCATGGCAGCAGGCCCTGGGCTCTGGCTCTAGCCCCTCGATGCCTCCCCTGGCCCCCCATCCAGGGCTTAATTTTGCCCCAGGCTTGCCAGGGCTGATTAAGTCTTCTGTGAAAAGTGATATTTGTATGTTCGTTAATATCACTTTTCACAATGGACTTACTAGCTAGCAATAAATACATTACACTGATTTGGACGTGTATATGTGCATATTTATTTGTTTTTCCTAAAGCTAATTAAGTATTTTAGGGAAGAGTGTGAGTGTGGCCACCAGCAAGAGTTGGTGGCTGCACTCTGAGGCCACCAAAAATTTGTCCTGAGAACTCCTGTTTTAGTGGGACTCAAAAAGTTCACTGCTGGGGCTCATGCTGTGACCCATAGTGATGATAGGCTAGTGAATTAAGTTGTTTTCTGTTACTTTACTCAATATTTTCTCCCTTGTATTTTTGTGATATTTCACATAATTTTCAGTTCATGAAACTTAAACAGTTATCAGTAGTTTGTTTCAGTTGTAACAGTTTGTGAAGTTGGCAATACCATAGGCTCTAGCAAGAAAGTTTACCTCAGGGTTGAATCAGCACCTGTTTATAGTTTGAGCATGATCAAGTTTATATCTGAGAAGGAACAATGATGCAGACCGGATGCCAGCTCATGCCAAGGCCCCTAGGCAGCACTGAACACTGACAAATGCATAGCCAGAAACCAGGCTGGCTCACCTGTGTGTAAGTATTATTAAAATAGATAGTAGAGTCATAAGAACAGATTTAGACTTTATGGAATGCTCGTAGGATGCTGCGTGTATTAATCCTACTTATGATATCTGTATCCCATTTTGTAAGGTAACGTTTAAATGTTTCCTTGGTAACCATAAAAACATTTGCTAAGACTGTAAATCCCCTACAGTCAGGGGAGAAGCATTACCAAGTGTGAAATGCTAGTTCACCACAAGAGGTGTTATGTTCTCCCCAACAAAAGAAGGTCTACAGTCATCAGACAAACCACTGTGGACAAAAGACATTGCTGATTGCTCCCCCCCCCCCCCCCCCCCCGAAGAGGCTACATGCACCAGCTCCTGTCCCATGAGAGCTTGAATGCTGGGGGACGGGAATAAAAGTGCCTGTTAAGGTGAACTTGGGATCTTTGTGCTGTCTGGACTCTATGGGGCAAAGATTCCTAAACACAAGAAGGAGATCCCCTAGCTGCTTGGCTTGGGTTAGCCCTAAAGGACATAAAAGTTTACTTCTTATAGAAGCTTTTGTTACCTTTTGAACTTAAGATTGTACCTCATTTGTGTGTGTTTACTTGCTTTAACCTTGTAAATAACCTCATTTCATTTTCCTAGTTAATAAACCTTTAGTTAGTTTGTTACATGGTTGACTACAAGCATTGTCTTTGGTTTGAGATCTGTATACAACTGACCTGGGGTAAGTGACTGGGACTGAAGTGAGCTGTAGCTCACGAAAGCTTATGCTCAAATAAATTGGTTAGTCTCTAAGGTGCCACAAGTACTCCTTTTCTTTTTGCGAATACAGACTAACACGGCTGTTACTCTGAAACCTGAATATTGTTGTGATTCTGTTGTATGGGACCATCTATCTCGGGCAAGTTTCCCTGCGAGGCAAGATAGATTTGAGTACCCAAGCGTTACCAGATGTGCCTGTTACTTTGGAGTATGCTCATTTATTAGGGTTACTGTTCTGGCGGGGGGCTCTGTAATTCTATCAATGTACTGCTTGCGTCACTTGTGTTCTCATACAGAGCTCTACTTCTGCACATTCCCTCCCAATGGAGCCATCCTGCAGGATCTGCATTCCCCAGGGCTGGGTTCTTCCAGCCCCAGAATCAGACAAACACACACACATTAACAGGGCGCGTCTGAGAGGACCGTGTTAATCAGCACTCCCAAGCTGACCCCTTCTATGTCCCTGGACTCAGCAGGCTGGCTCAAACAGCACCTCCATGCTGTCACCCTCCTATGCCATGGGCACCGCACCAAAATAGAGCCCGCCTGAGCAGGCCGGGTCGAGCAGCACTTCCAAGCTGCCACCCTCATATGCCCCAGGTTCAGCGCGTCCCTTTCCCCACTTTCATGTTACCACTGTTCTGGTCGTAACCCACTAGATGAGCAAACCCCACAAGATTTTTGGGTGCTGCAGGGATCTTTAGTTTAGGTACGAGGTGAGTTGCTGCAGAGTGAATGAGGAAGTCAAAAAGCACCCACGGGGGGGGGGAGGGGAGAAGAGAGAGAAGAGCAACCAGTTTAACCATGAAAGTTATTTATTGCCACGTAATAACCATAGGGGAGCCACACAAACAAAACAGTGATAATATTAAATCTAACAAATTTGATTATAAAAGTCAGTTTAGAAAACTAACTGATCACACAAGTCAGGGTCAGAAGGCTATACCGAGAGAGAGAGAGCTGGCTTCTTACCATTCTGTGAAGCTTGAATCTTGTAGCTGAGGGTCTGGAGTGCTGGAGACAGGCAGAGCCTCCAGCACGATCAGTCAGGAGAAGATGAAGTCCCAATGGAACTGATACAGATTTTGCATCCAGGTATCAGAGCACTTCCTTGAGCCGTAGGTAAGGGGTTTTGTAGGGAAAGAACAATGGTTCAAGGGAGAACACTAGATTAGTTTGAGTAAACTGATGGCTCAAGAAAGTATACCAAAGTTGTTTTGTTCAGGCTAGACAATAGGAACTGATCATTCCTGGCTATGGGTAGTGTTCCTTCGAGGGAGCTCACAATGCAATTAGGCAGCTTCAGTATTTTGGATATCAATAAAGGATTTATTACTAGAATTGGTCTGATAACTACTGAGCTGGGTGTGTGCAGGGGTGGGTTCATTAACATCTGGAGCAGAGATCCCCCATCATGCAGTGCTTCCCTGCTTTTCTGGTGCCGGAGTTCTGTGCGGTTCTTGCCTTGGAATCTCTGTTCTCCATTCTGTATGCTAATGAAGACGCCTCCCTGTCCCATCTTTGATGCAAATGAGGCTAGGGGAGTTTCCTTAATCTTGTCAGGCTTGTCCGGAGGGGTTTAGGTGTGTCTCCCAGTGCCTTTTCATTGCTTTTTGTAAGTCTTTCTTCTGGTCAGTTTTGGTTAAAGCAGAGGAGGTTGCGGGGGGGGGGGTCTTTCGTGAGTCAGACTGGCTGGGTACTGCACCCTGGTTCCCCAAGAGCTGATAGGTAACACAAGGGGCTGTCTGTGGTTCCCTCAGGGCCTGAGGAGTTTGTTACTTTGTTACTTGGTTGGTAAAATCAAAATATGTAACGTGCAATCAGTCTGGGGTTCATGCCCTGTTTCTTGATAGTCTGCCCTGAGGTTGGCACTCACGGTCGTGAGCCACTCCAGACAGCGTGACACTATGCACTGACTGACTATGTGCGGCTCTGTACTAGCCTGACCCCATTGTAAAGCAATGCAGACTACAGTTTGTATTTGCTCTTGTTCAGCTGGGGTTAGGGCAGTGCAAAAAAAAACACACCGCAGGTAGTTATGCAGAGCCAATGTGTGTGCTGCTCACACAACTACAATTGCCGGTGATCCAACAACAAACCAGCACTAAGCAACCTAGTGTCAGGTAGCACACACAGCACCATAGTGTGGAGCAATCAGAGGATGGAATCCCTAGCAATTAATTAAACCTGGCTTGCTCTGTCAAATTGTGTCAGCATTTAGCTTTATTTCTTCTGTTGTGGGTAACAGGCCTTTTTTATTGTTCTTTTGGGCAAGGGTTTCCCTCCCATTGTGTCTGTGTAGAACTTCCTGTCCAGTTAATTCAGTTGCCCTTAGTGCATTTTATAGCTAGAAGAAAGCTGAAGTCTGAATTAAAGTAACTGGAGAATTCATGATTTTTGTTTTGCTACTTCTACTGCAGTGGCAAATGCACTTTTATATTGAGGTTAAGTCTTGTTCCAATTCCCTTGCTCTGTGCTGAAGGCCTTCAGAAAGTCACTGAAGGCAGAAGTGATCCTGAAGGACGACCCATCACTCTCACAGATCTTGGGAGACAGGGCAGTCCTTGCTTACAGACAGCCCCCCAACCTGAAGCAAATACTCACCAGCAACCACACGCCGCACAATAAAAACACTAACCCAGGAACCTATCCTTGCAACAAAGCCCGTTGCCAACTGTGCCTACATATCTATTCAGGGGACACCATCGTAGGACCTAATCACATCAGCCACGCTTTCAGAGGCTTGTTCACCTGCACATCTACCAATGTGATATGTGCCAGCAGTGCCCCCTCTGCCATGTACGTTGGCCAAACTGGACAGTCTCTACGTAAAAGAATAAATGGACACAAATCAGACGTCAAGAATTATAACATTCAAAAACCAGTCGGAGAACTTTTCAATCTCTCTGGTCACTTGATTACAGACCTAAAAGTGGCAATTCTTCAACAAAAAAACTTCAAAACCAGACTCCAACGAGAGACTGTTGAATTGGAATTAATTTGCAAACCTGGACACCAGGCTTGAATAAAGACTGGGAGTGGAAGTGTCATTACACAAAGTAAAACTATTTCCCCATGTTTATATTCCCCCCCGCTACTGTTCCTCACATGTTCTTGTCAACTGCTGGAAATGGCCCACCTTGATTATCACTACAAAAGGTTTTTTTTCTCTCCTGCTGGTAATAGCTCACCTTACCTGATCACTCTTGTTACAGTGTATATGGTAACACCCATTGTTTCATGTTCTCTGTTTATATAAAATATCCCCACCGTATTTTCCACTGCATGCATCTGATGAAGTGAGCTGTAGCTCACAAAAGCTTGTGCTCAAATAAATTTGTTAGTCTCTAAGGTGCCACAAGTACTCCTGTCCTTTTTCCCCACTTGTAAGTTATTGATACAAAGCCTGCCCCATCCTGGCCCTTTGAGTTCATTACACTCCTGAGGCAGTGGTATTTCAATATAACCTCCTCCCTCTCAGAGCCAAGGGCAAGGGTAGTAGGTTCTTACCTCCCAGCCATGAGGCTGCTGCCTTGTTTTCCCCAGCAGCACCCCAGGATTCCTCCTGGAAACAGTCTCCTCCTCACAGTTGGGAGATCTCAGTGCTTTAGCCAGAGGGAGAGTCCTTCTCTTCTAAACACAAAATGAAAGTGCACACTGGCCCTCCTCGGCCCATAGCCTTCAGTGGTTCCTCTGACACCTCCAGATGGGAGAGATTTCCCTTCCCCAGACCAGACAGTTCAACTGTCCTATCCATCAGTATCTACCCTGCCCTGCCTCCAGTCTTCTCTGGAAGCCTGTGCTGTGAGCCCTACAACAGGATCCTCACACTCAATTCCCATCCCAAGCCCCACCACATTCTGCACCCTTCACCCCACCCCATTAGTCCCTTACCCAGCTGTTCACAGCCTCTTTGGACACCTACCAGGACCCTGCACAGGCTTCAACCCAGGTCTCCCATCTCCTGGGCCAGGCTGTGAACAAGTTACCTCTTTTCAGGGATCCTACCCCATCTCAGGCTACTTCCCCTGCAACTTCAGCAGCCACTCTACTTCTCTACAGATCTTGCCTCATCTCCCTTCTCGCAAAGCCACAGGACCTGCTCCCCTCCCTTGCTCTCTGTCACAGGCTTCCTTTACATTACAGCCTCCAGAATGCCTGGCTTTAAACAGGAAGAGGGGTGTTGGGCTGCACCTGCCCTTAACGGGCCAACACACCCTGGCAGAGGAAACATCACATTGTACCTATGTTCTTTCCTCAGCATTGTTGCATAAATTGTACCCATTGGTGTGCGAGGGTCAGCAGCCGAGGAACCTGCCCCCTTACCGTCTGTCCAGAATTGATGCACACTATTAATCCCAAAGATGGGGGACAGATTTGCTTGAGTAGCTCCATTCCTGTCTAAGAGGACCCGGGGTTAGGGAGTGCACGCATGCTGAGAGGTATTCACTGTGCAGATGGCACCCAGCTCCACCTCCTTCCCCTGTCTGACCCAGCTGGGGCAGTGGAACAAATAACCCAGGACATTGTTCTTAGAAAAAGGCACCCCGCCCAGATTAGACCAATAGCCACCAGATTAGACCAAAATATAATGGACTTTATAAACTTGTATTGGCCAGGAGAGGGCTGGGCAGTACAGGACGTACATTTCTGGGGGAATATCTAAGACTGGGGGTGGGTTGAGGTCACCCTGCTGTGTAACCCAGACTGGTGAGAGCTCAGTGTGACTGGGAGGCTGCAGTTACACACACACACTCAGGGTGTGGCTTGCATGCTGGAAGGCTGTTTGTGAGCAGCCTGGGTGGGAGCTACTTCAGCAAGGCATTGTAAGGCACCCAAGCATGCAGGGCAGGGGTGACATAACTGCTCATTAGTCTGGATTGTACCCTTGTAGTAGTAGGATTTTATGTTTGTATTTTGTGTGATTTAGAATAAAGAATACAAAATAATGAGATAATAAAGCATGTATTAAATGTATTGGTGTATGATTTGATCATATCCTGCCAGCCACCCTTTTTGAATAGCAGAAAGGAATGGGCTAATGAGCCATTTGGTAAAGATGCATCAGCCGGAATCTGTGTCTGGGCTGATTTCAAGGCAGTAACAGACGTTTTAAGGTCACTATTTTGTTATAGGTTTAGCATTTTAAAATAAGTAAAAGAATGTCATGATTGTTGTCCTGTGCATTGCAATTTGATATCCCTGTTCAAAATGTTCTATGTAAATTAATTCTGTTTTGTGTGTGAATAAGGAATGTATGTGTTAAGAGATAAGCGTGAAGGCCATCGCTGAGCTAGATGTATGAGGGAGGAACCAGAAATGGACACAGGGCGCTGGAAGGCTGCAACACACCCCTATTAAAATGTCAGAGGAGGGCAGATTAATGACTCTAAATATATAACAGGCACCTATCAATGGGGACAAAATAGCTGTGATCAAAAATAAGGAGGACAATTTAAAAAAACAAGCACTTGTCAAACAACAATTGATTACAGCATAACAGTGCAAAACTCATTGGTCCCAATAAAGGAAGATCACTATATAAACACGGTGCCTTGCCGTGAAACTTTGGGTTTGTCCTACCAAGACTTCCTCAGAGCATCGCATCGCAGCCGACAGAACCCAGCTCCTCCCTACCGGTTGACCTCTAGGTTGATCCAGACTCTGGACTGGAAACTATAACATCTACTGGCAGGACAGTGTGGGTGGGTGGGTGGTGTGATTGAATGCATATGCTAATTGTTGTATCTTCAATCAAAACGGCACATTACCCTTTCCCCTGAAAAAGATCCCATGTGTTTCTTATAAGTATAACATTTTTGGTGGAGAATTGCGAAATGGGGAAGACATGCACTGTGATTGTTAAAAATACTGCTAAATATCGCTAAAAGGTATACCATACGTATAAAGTGATCAATCACTCAGGTGTGCACATCCCCAATTGTAGAAGTGCTGGGCAATAGGGGGAGGATTAGAGTCCTTGCTCTGACCCATCTGTTGGGGAAAACTATACAAATAAGATATATGCAAATTGTCTAGGTATATATACACCCCCGGTCACAGAGCTGCCAGGCCATCAGAGGGAGGGTTAGAGTCCTCACTCCTACCCGTCTGTAGGGGGAAAATTGCATAGGTGAATATACCCTCAGTTGTAGCAAAATCAAGCCCAAAAGGTAGGGGGCTTAAAGTTTCCCCCTCCTGCTCTGTCAGGCAAAGGTTTTTTAGTGGGTATAGACTTTTGTGTTGTGTAAGTCCCAGCACAAGCGTGGGCACAGAAAAGTTATAAAGGTAAAAAAAATTCATAAAGAAATATGTTCAGGTGGTGTTTTCTATGTGTGGGCAAATAGTGGTAGCACCTGTGTAGGAAATGTTTAAAAGGAAGCAATCCAAAGATGATACTTTGTTCAAGAGATTTAAACAGATCTTGCTCTGTTCAACCAAACTCTGAAGGATATAGGAGTTTGGGCAGTGTAGTATTTTTTTGTAAGTAGTATTATGGTGATTTCACAATTTTAAAAGAAATGTTGAAGAAAAGGGACCAAAAGGGTGGGGGCTAGTTAAAAAGCCCATCCTTCTTGCTAAATTGGTAGTGGAACAAAGCCTGTGTCCATAAAAAGAAACAGTTCAGCAAAAAAAGCAGAATCGGGCCCAGACAAGCAGGCAGGCAACAAATAAAAACATTAAAAAACAGATTGGAAGCCCTGAGGGCATAGAGGCAAACGTAAGTACAGGCCTGGGGATTTCAAATCCCTGCAACAATACTTAAAATGGTAAAATCTAAATTAATAAAGGTGTCATTTTAAAAAATAAGCAAATAATTAAAAAAAAGTTTACTCTGCAAAAGCTAAAAGAATTTAAGCAGTTAAAAGTTGTAAAAAAAAATGTTTAAAAAAGTGTTATAAAAAAAATCTTGGTTTCTTTGCAGCCATTCTGAAGGGAAAATGGGCCCTTTTCCAAAAAAAAGTCTGTAAATAAGCCAGGCAAAAAAACCAATCTGATTTAAATCATTTGACTATGAACAATTTAGTCAAATTCGCTAAAAGAACATACGGGGTTTCTTTTGAAACTTAACTGCCCCCATATGTATACAAATGTAGTCTATGTACAGCTGTCTAAAAATTAAAGCAGTGTAAGGGATATTAAAAAAAAAAGAAAAGGAGGACTTGTGGCCCCTTAGAGACTAGCAAATTTATTTGAGCATAAGCTTTCGTGAGCTACAGCTCACTTCATCAGATGTTTTCCACTGAATGTATCCGATAGAGTGAGCTGTAGCTCACGAAAGCTTATGCTCAAATAAATTGGTTAGTCTCTAAGGTGCCACAAGTCCTCCTTTTCTTTTTGCGGATAGAGACTAACACGGCTGCTACTCTGAAAAAAAAATGTGTGTATAAATATATTGTGTAAATATGTGGAGTATTTAGAACCTAAACCAACACTCCTGGTTAGTAAAACTCTTGTAGGTTTAAAATAAATTGGTTTTGTTTTTAAATAATACCTCTAATATCCATTTGAATCTTTCATTCAAAGTTGCAAAACCAAAAAACACTTTTTGCCAGACACAAATAATTAGTGTTGTTTGGCTTTGGTATTTAGCATTTAACCCTTCAGGTACCATAATGCTTTATAAGTTCAATATCTTTTTAAAAGACTAAAGTCATAGCTGCAGCAAAGCAATCAAAACCAAAAAAATGGGGGAAAAAATCTGGATTTGTCTTTTGGTAACAAAATAGCAAATAAAAGCTGTAGTAAAAAAAAAAAAAAAAGATAGTGTCCCACACTGAACCTTATGGTGGCTCTATGCAATCAAACTGTCACTTTAATAAGGGTACATAAAAACACAAAACACACACACACAAAAAAGGTACATAAAAACAGTTACACCTTATGTAAAAATTAATATGGCTAATGTTATAAAAGTTAAATTATAGAAGAAATGTGCATTTTCCCCAGAATATGTGCAGTGTATATTGTCGAAGGGGTAAGAGATGCAAAAACATACCATACTACTTAATTAAAATCCTATTAGGACTTCAAAGGGAGCCACAATAGGTTGTGTTTTCTTTTTCAGACCGCTGTGTGTTTTGGAAGCAAAAGTTAAAAGTGAAAAGTAATCAAAACTCTGGTGAAAGTTGATTGTGTCCCTTTTAAGACAAAGTCTCTAAGGGTATGTCTACACTACGGAATAAGGTCGAATTTATAGAAGTCAGTTTTTTAGAAATCGGTTTTATATATTCGAGTGTGTGTGTCCCCACAGAAAATGCTCTGAGTGCATTAAGTGCATTAACTCGGCGGAGTGCTTCCACAGTACCGAGGCTAGCGTCGACTTCTGGAGCGTTGCACTGTGGGTAGCTATCCCACAGTTCCCGCAGTCTCCGCTGCCCATTGGAATTCTGGGTTGAGATCCCAATGCCTGATGGGGCTAAAACATTGTCGCGGGTGGTTCTGGGTACATATCATCAGGCCCCCGTTCCCTCCCTCCCTCCCTCCGTGAAAGCAAGGGCAGACAATCGTTTCGCGCCTTTTTTCCTGAGTTACCTGTGCAGACGCCATACCACGGCAAGCATGGAGCCCGCTCAGGTAACCGTCACCGTATGTCTCCTGGGTGCTGGCCGACGCAGTACGGCATTGCTACACAGTAGCAGCAACCCATTGCCTTCTGGCAGCAGACAGTGCAATACGACTGGTAGCCATCATCGTCGTGTCCGAGGTGCTCCTGGCCACATCGGCTGGGAGTGCCTGGGCAGACATGGGTGCAGGGACTAAATTTGGAGTGACTTGACCAGGTCATTCTCTTTAGTCCTGCAGTCAGTCCTATTGAACCGTCTTATGGTGAGCAGGCAGGCGATACAGATTGCTAGCAGTCATACTGTACCATCTTCTGCTGGGCAGGCAAGAGATGAGGATGGCTAGCAGTCGTACTGTACCATCTTCTGCCGAGCAGCCATGAGATGTGGATGGCATGCAGTCCTTCTGCACCGTCTGCTGCCAGCCAAAGATGTAAAAGATAGATGGAGTGGATCAAAACAAGAAATAGACCAGATTTGTTCTGTACTCATTTGCTTCCCCCCCTCCCCTGTCTAGGGGACTCATTCCTCTAGGTGACACTGTAGTCACTCACAGAGAAGGTGCAGCGAGGTAAATCTAGCTATGTATCAATCAGAGGCCAGACTAACCTCCTTGTTCCAATAAGAACAATAACTTAGGTGCACCATTTCTTATTGGAACCCTCGGTGAAGTCCTGTCTGAAATACTCCTTGATGTAAAGCCACCCCCTTTGTTGATTTTAGCTCCCTGAAGCCAACCCTGTAAGCCATGTCGTCAGTCGCCCCTCCCTCCGTCAGAGCAACAGCAGACAATCGTTCCGCGCCTTTTTTCTGTGCGGACGCCATACCAAGGCAAGCATGGAGGCCGCTCAGCTCACTTTGGCAATTAGGAGCACATTAAACACCACACGCATTATCCAGCAGTATATGCAGCACCAGAACCTGGCAAAGTGATACCGGGAGAGGAGGCAACGTCAGCGCGGTCACGTGAGTGATCAGGACATGGACACAGATTTCTCTGAAAGCATGGGCCCTGCCAATGCATGCATCATGGTGCTAATGGGGCAGGTTCATGCTGTGGAATGCCGATTCTGGGCTCAGGAAACAAGCACAGACTGGTGGGACCGCATAGTGTTGCAGGTCTGGGACGATTCCCAGTGTCTGCGAAACTTTCGCATGCGTAAGGGCACTTTCATGGAACTTTGTGACTTGCTTTCCCCTGCCCTGAAGCGCATGAATACCAAGATGAGAGCAGCCCTCACAGTTGAGAAGCGAGTGGTGATAGCCCTGTGGAAGCTTGCAACGCCAGAGAGCTACCGGTCATTTGGGAATCAATTTGGAGTGGGCAAATCTACTGTTGGGGCTGCTGTGATGCAAGTAGCCCACGCAATCAAAGATCTGCTGATGTCAAGGGTAGTGACTCTGGGAAATGTGCAGGTCATAGTGGATGGCTTTGCTGCAATGGGATTCCCTAACTGTGGTGGGACCATAGATGGAACCCATATCCCTATCTTGGCACTGGAGCACCAAGCCGGCGAGTACATAAACCGCAAGGGGTACTTTTCAATAGTGCTGCAAGCTCTGGTGGATCACAAGGGACGTTTCACCAACATCAATGTGGGATGGCCGGGAAAGGTACATGATGCTCGTATCTTCAGGAACTCTGGTCTGTTTCAAAAGCTGCAGGAAGGGACTTTATTCCCAGACCAGAAAATAACTGTTGGGGATGTTGAAATGCCTATATGTATCCTTGGGGACCCAGCCTACCCCTTAATGCCATGGCTCATGAAGCCGTACACAGGCAGCCTGGACAGTAGTCAGGAGCTGTTCAACTACAGGCTGAGCAAGTGCAGAATGGTGGTAGAATGTGCATTTGGACGTTTAAAGGCGCGCTGGCGCAGTTTACTGACTCGCTTAGACCTCAGCGAAACCAATATTCCCACTGTTATTACTGCTTGCTGTGTGCTCCACAATATCTGTGAGAGTAAGGGGGAGACGTTTATGGCGGGGTGGGAGGTTGAGGCAAATCGCCTGGCTGCTGGTTACGCGCAGCCAGACACCAGGGCGGTTAGAAGAGCACAGGAGGGCGCGGTACGCATCAGAGAAGCTTTGAAAACCAGTTTCATGACTGGCCAGGCTACGGTGTGAAAGTTCTGTTTGTTTCTCCTTGATGAAACCCCCCGCCCCTTGGTTCACTCTGCTTCCCTGTAAGCTAACCACCCTCCCCTCCTCCCTTCGATCACCGCTTGCAGAGGCAATAAAGTCATTGTTGCTTCACATTCATGCATTCTTTATTCATTCATCACACAAATAGGGGGATGACTACCAAGGTAGCCCAGGAGGGGTGGTGGAGGAGGGAAGGAAAGTGCCACACAGCACTTTAAAAGTTTACAACTTTAAAATTTATTGAATGCCAGCCTTCTTTTTTTTTTGGGCAATCCTCTGTGGCGGAGTGGCTGGTTGGCCGGTGGCCCCCCCACCGCGTTCTTGGGCATCTGGGTGTGGAAGCTATGGAATCATAGAATCATAGAATATCCGGGTTGGAAGGGACCTCAGGAGGTCATCTAGTCCAACCCCCTGCTCAAAGCAGGACCCATCCCCAATTAAATCATCCCAGCCAGGGCTTTGTCAAGCCTGACCTTAAAAACTTCTAAGGAAGGAGATTCTACCACCTCCCTAGGTAACGCATTCCCATGTTTCACCACCCTCCTAGTGAAAAAGTTTTTCCTAATATCCAACCTAAACCTCCCCCACTGCAACTTGAGACCATTACTCCTTGTCCTGTCTTCTTCTCCCACTGAGAATAGTCTAGAACCAACTTGGGGAGGAGGGCGGTTGGTTACACAGGGGCTGTAGTGGCAGTCTGTGCTCCAGCTGCCTTTGCTGCAGCTCAACCATACACTGGAGCATCCTGGTTTGGTCCTCCAGCAGCCTCAGCATTGAATCCTGCCTCCTCTCATTATGCTGCCGCCACATTTGAGCTTCAGCCCTGTCTTCAGCCCGCCACTTACTCTCTTCAGCCCGCCACCTCTCCTCCTGGTCATTTTGTGCTTTCCTGCACTCTGACATTATTTGCCTCCACGCATTCGTCTGTGCTCTGTCAGTGCGGGAGGACAGCATGAGCTCGGAGAACATTTCATCTCGAGTGTATTTTTTTTCTTTCTAATCTTCACTAGCCTCTAGGAAGAGGAAGATCCTGTGATCACTGAAACACATGCAGCTGGTGGAGGAAAAAAAAGGGACAGCGGTATTTAAAAAGACACATTTTATAAAACAGTGGCTACACTCTTTCAGGGTAAACCTTGCTGTTAACATTACATACATAGCACATGTGCTTTCGTTACAAGGTCGCATTTTGCCTCCCCCCACCGCGTGGCTACCCCCTCAACCCTCCCCGTGGCTAACAGCGGGGAACATTTCTGTTCAGCCACAGGCAAACAGCCCAGCAGGAACAGGCTCCTCTGAGTGTCCCCTGAAGAAAAGCACCCTATTTCAACCAGGTGACCATGAATGATATCTCACTCTCCTGAGGATAACACAGAGAGATAAAGAACGGATGTTGTTTGAACGCCAGCAAACATACATTGCAATGCTTTGTTGTACAATGATTCCCGAGTACGTGTTACTGGCCTGGAGTGGTAAAGTGTCCTACCATGAAGGATGCAATAAGGCTGCCCTCCCAAGAAACCTTTTGCAAAGGCTTTGGGAGTACATCCAGGAGAGCCGCGAATGCCAGGGCAAAGTAATCCTTTCACATGCTTGCTTTTAAACCATGTATAGTATTTTAAAAGGTACACTCACTGGAGGTCCCTTCTCCGCCTGCCGGGTCCAGGAAGTAGCCTTGGGTGGGTTCAGGGGGTACTGGCTCCAGGTCCAGGGTGAGAAACAGTTCCTGGCTGTCGGGAAAACCGATTTCTCCGCTTGCTTGCTGTGAGCTATCTACAACCTCATCATCATCTTCTTCTTCTTCGTCCCCAAAACCTGCTTCTTTGTTGCCTCCATCTCCATTGAAGGAGTCAAACAACACGGCTGGGGTAGTGGTGGCTGAACCCCCTAAAATGGCATGCAGCTCATCATAGAAGCGGCATGTTTGGGGCTCTGACCTGGAGCGGCCGTTCGCCTCTCTGGTTTTCTGGTAGGCTTGCCTCAGCTCCTTCAGTTTCACGCGGCACTGCTTCGGGTCCCTGTTATGGCCTCTGTCCTTCATGCCCTGGGAGATTTTGACAAAGGTTTTGGCATTTCGAAAACTGGAACGGAGTTCTGATAGCACGGATTCCTCTCCCCAAACAGCGATCAGATCCCGTACCTCCCGTTCGGTCCATGCTGGAGCTCTTTTGCGATTCTGGGACTCCATCATGGTCACCTCTGCTGATGAGCCCTGCATGGTCACCTGCAGCTTGCCACGCTGGCCAAACAGGAAATGAGATTCAAAAGTTCGTGGTTCTTTTCCTGTCTACCTGGCCAGTGCATCTGAGTTGAGAGTGCTGTCCAGAGCGGTCACAATGGAGCACTCTGGGATAGCTCCTGGAGGCCAATACCGTCGAATTGTGTCCACAGTACCCCAAATTCGAGCCGGCAAGGCCGATTTAAGCGCTAATCCACTTGTCAGGGGTGGAGTAAGGAAATCGATTTTAAGAGCCCTTTAAGTCGAAATAAAGGGCTTCATTGTGTGGACAGGTGCAGGTTTACATCGATTTAACGCTGCTAAATTCGACCTAAAGTTGAATCATGGAGCAGGTCCTCAAAGAATCAATCCTGAAGCACTTACATGAGAGGAAAGTGATCAGGAACAGCCAGCAGGGATTCATCAAGGGAAGGTCATGCCTGACTAATCTAATTGCCTTTTATGATGAGATTACTGGTTCTGTGGATGAAGGGAAAGCAGTGGATGTATTGTTTCTTGACTTTAGCAAAGCTTTTGACACGGTCTCCCACAGTATTCTTGTCAGCAAGTTAAGGAAGTATGGGCTGGATGAATGCACTACAAGGTGGGTAGAAAGCTGGCTAGATTGTCGGGCTCAACGGGTAGTGATCAATGGCTCCATATCTAGTTGGCAGCCGGTATCAAGTGGAGTACCCCAAGGGTCGGTCCTGGGGCCGGTTTTGTTCAATATCTTCATAAATGATCTGGAGGATGGTGTGGATTGTACTCTCAGCAAATTTGCAGATGATACTAAACTGGGAGGAGTGGTAGATACGCTGGAGGGCAGGGATAGGATACAGAAAGACCTAGACAAATTGGAGGATTGGGCCAAAAGAAATCTGATGAGGTTCAATAAGGATAAGTGCAGGGTCCTGCACTTAGGACGGAAGAACCCAATGCACAGCTACAGACTAGGGACCGAATGGCTAGGCAGCAGTTCTGCGGAAAAGGACCTGGGGTGACAGTGGACGAGAAGCTGGATATGAGTCAGCAGTGTGCCCTTGTTGCCAAGAAGGCCAATGGCATTTTGGGATGTATAAGTAGGGGCATAGCGAGCAGATCGAGGGACGTGATCGTTCCCCTCTATTCGACATTGGTGAGGCCTCATCTGGAGTACTGTGTCCAGTTTTGGGCCCCACACTTCAAGAAGGATGTGGATAAATTGGAGAGAGTCCAGCGAAGGGCAACAAAAATGATTAGGGGACTGGAACACATGAGTTATGAGGAGAAGCTGAGGGAGCTGGGATTGTTTAGCCTGCAGAAGAGAAGAATGAGGGGGGATTTGATAGCTGCTTTCAACTACCTGAAAGGGGATTCCAAAGAGGATGGCTCTAGACTGTTCTCAATGGTAGCAGATGACAGAACGAGGAGTAATGGTCTCAAGTTGCAGTGGGGAAGGTTTAGATTGGATATTAGGAAAAACTTTTTCACTAAGAGGGTGGTGAAACACTGGAATGCGTTACCTAGGGAGGTGGTAGAATCTCCTTCCTTAGAGGTTTTTAAGGTCAGGCTTGACAAAGCCCTGGCTGGGATGATTTAACTGGGAATTGGTCCTGCTTTCAGCAGGGGGTTGGACTAGATGACCTTCTGGGGTCCCTTCCAACCCTGATATTCTATGATTCTATGTAGACCAGGGCTAAGCTGCTAATGGCTTTGGATCCAAAAGCAAGCCAGAAAGCGCCTATGTTAATGCAAATTATGTAACTAATAGATGTAGGCAGTGTCAGGATGAGCTCCACCCTGACATCTGGTGGTGAGGTGTGGCAAGTTATGGAAAAGAACTTCAGGGGCCGATCTCATTTGCATAGGCAAACCCACCCCGCCTAGAATGAGGCCATAGCTGCCCAAATGGTCACTTTGGCTGCTGTGGGATCCCCAGTGTCTCTCTTATTGGGGCAGGAAGAATAAATTGTTATTACCCTGATCATGGGAACTGTGCTGGGAACTGTACTTGGTCTTTTGTTATGATGGAGGGATTCACCATCAACTGAGTAGCACTCGCTAGGCAAGAGTCATGGGTTCCAAAACTCTGTGAATTGAGAGAGGCTGGGGACAAGTATTAATACTTGGTGGTATGGGCCCCTTGGTGAGGGCCTTACGTGCTAATTGCATTTCCTCCTCTCTCCACTGTGGAATATCAGAGCTAATTTTAATTCCATTAGGAGTCTAGTTACAGGCTGCTGAGCTCACTTTGGGCTAATGGTGGACCAGCACTGAGACTCCCCTACTACAAGCTGAATTCACCAAAGAGCTAAACTGACTAAGAGCTGAAATCACTGAGTGTTGTGTTAAGTAGTGGGGGAGCCTGAAGATATATTGTGGAGCAGTTTGCAGGACGGCTGGAGTGCCTTGTGGACAGGCTAGTGGAGCAGTTCGTGGAATGGCGGGAGCTGCTTGTGGGACGTGGAGCGGAGCAGTTCGTGGCCTGGCTGGTGGAGCAGTTTGTGGGACGGCGGGAGCTGCTGGTGGGCAGTGGAGCGGAGCGAAGCCGAGCGAAGCAGTTCGTGGGGTGGCTGGCGGAGCTGAGCAAAGGCCTATGGAGCTGTGGGGTGGTCAGCTTCAGATCATGTAAGGTGCCCCTTACCTCTCTTCCCTCCCCCCCATCTCCACCCAGGTTGGGAGGTAAAGTCCTGCAGATAAACGTTCGAACTCTGGGGCTCCCCTGACCAGGGAAAGAGACTTTTGAGTCATTGGACTTTTGGGACTTTGGGTGATTTGGGGTTGCTGGACTCAAGAACCAAAGGGAAAAGGGCATGCCCTAATTTGCTTGGGGTGGGTTTTTGCTCATGGGTTGTGTTACGAATCCTGTTGGTGGTGTTGCCCCAACATAATGCCACATTGTTTCTCTCTATTATTAAAAGGCTTTTGCTACACTCAGACTATGTGCTTGTGAGAGGGGAAGTATTGCCTCTTGGAGGTGCCCAGCGGGGGTGGTATATATGTGTCCCAGGTCACTGGGTGGGGGCTCAAGCCGGTTTGCATTGTGTTATTGGAATGAATCCCCTAGATATTGAACCCGGCCATTGTTGCTGCCAACTCTGACAGGCAGAAGGATTACATAAAAAAAAAAACTGCCCATAAATGGCAACACAAGTGCCCAGATTATTAAAGCAATCATAAAAAAAATGCAGCCCTCCTTACAAACCAATATTTAAGGAATAATTCACTCCCCGCGAACCAATCATAAATTCCTATCCGTAATCCAGTAATCCTCATAAAATAATATAATAAAAATACTAGCCAACTCTTAAAACCTTTAAAAAATACCAGTATGTATGTCTGGGAAGAAAAAGTGGGATTTAAGGTTCACCTTACAAACACCACAAAAATACCAAACCACTGAGCATAACACCCTGGTCTGTCACAGTCACCTGCTGCTGTCTCCTTTCTCAGCACACATAGCTGAGCCCAGCCATTCAAAAGTGCTCAGCACCCCATAGCACCTATTAAAGAAGGAGTTTGTAAGACTTTGCAGTCACCCCAAGTACTATCTGGGAGGGTATAGCAGAGACCCAACAGTCAATTGTGGAGCCACCCTCCATGGGCGTGACCTCCTCACCTGCCCAGTCTGGGGCATAAGTCAGTCAGTTAGGGGCTATCAAGTTAACAGCTAAGAGTCCCTTTATCCCCAAATGGAAATGAAGAATGTAGGGCACTTTTACAGGGTGGGAGCAATGACTGAAAAGCAATGACTCTGAAAAAGGACTTAAGTGCTATGGTAGATAAGCAACTGCACACGAGTCACCAGTGAGATGCTATGGCAGAAAGGAATAACGTGATCCTTGGTGTAGAAGACAGGGGAATGTCAAGAAGGCGTAGGGAGATGCTGTTCCCGCTGGGCATGGCTTTGATGAGACCATTCTTGGAATGCTGGGTCCGCTTCAGGTGTCCACACTTCAAAGGATAATGAGAAACTGGAATGGATTCAGAAAAGAACTACAAACATTATTCCAGATCTGGGAAACATTGGTTATTATGAGAGAATCATTATAACAAAAAGAAAGTGAAATGGTGACTTGATGGTGGTCTGCAAATGTCTACGTGGGGAGGAGATAAATTATAGAACTGGCTTTTTAATCTAGCCAGCAAATGGAGCTGCTGGCAATGGAAATGAGAACAAAATGTATTTTGAAATAAGATGCAGCTTTTTTACATGGAGGGTAATGAACAACTGGCTAATCTTGCCGCGGCCTGTGGTGGAGCCTCCAGTACATGGAGTCTGTCAGTCGAGGCTGGATGTCTTTCTAATAGAGATGCTCTAGTTCAACCACCAGTTGCTGGGCACAGTGTTGTCCACTTACATAGCAGGGAAGAATTCCCTGCATTGTGAGAATCACTGAAGTTCTTTGGCCTGTGTTATACAGGAGGTCAAACAAGGTATGATCATAGTGGTCTCTTCTGGTCTTAAATTCTATGTACAAGGAGGGGTTAGCTCCTGGTTTTGATGCCTATTAAATATGGGGCAAGATCATCAGAAAGATGTTCACGTTGGCTCAGAGTTAAAGTTTTGGTGTTGCGATGAAATAGTCTCCTCTAGCCACTCACTAAGCGTAGCTAGCCAAGTTGTCCTGAATGGCAGCAGATTTTGGATGCCTGATTTGCCACACCTGCATCTGAAGAGGGCTGGGTACTCACCACAGCAGCTGAGGGTGAGGGGAGTGCTGCACCACTGAAAAGCAGGCTCAAGTTGCTGATTTTTTTAAAAGACTTCTGTGAAGCACAAACATTCCAACAAAATCATGCTGAACATTAAGGAGCATCCCTCTGGACGTTGCCTCAGTAAGGAATTAGCAAGCAACAGCTAAGATTGGCAGAAAACACTCCAAGCCCAGTCCTTCTAAAACATCTGCCCAGATGTGGTGACACACAGCACAGCCTCCCCCCCTCCCCCATCTTTCCCCTGCCTCCCTGGATTGTGACTAGGACTCGTCTTCCTTTCCTGCCTCCATCCCTCAGGAGGAACCTCACTGGGGCTCATCCCTGGTCGGTCGCAGCAACCCCTCTCCCAACCTGCTTCCCCATGTGGCTGGTTCCTGGCGCAGATCCCACTGCAGCCGTGCTGCATTCAATGCCTGGCTCAGCGCCCTGCTGTGGGAGCACTCACAGCAGGTGAGCAGGTCTGGTGCCATTTGGGGAGGGAACTGACACTCTGCACAAGGCCTCACAGTTCACCAGGAGTATCTGCCTCAGCACCTAGTGGATGCAGTCTGCGGTTCTCTCCAGCCTGAATCAGAGCCCTCTAGTGGCCACCGCTAATGAAACCTCAACCCTACACTCTTCTGGGTAAAGTTATGCCAAAATCCTTGCCTCCTGCCTTAGGAGAGGAATCTACAGCACAAATAACCCAGAGGTTATCTCAAAAATGTGGCCCCTGCTGACAGTCAGGGTTGCACGCCATCTGCCTGAAGCCAGGATCCCATCAGCCCCATTCCCTTTTATTTTGGGGGAGCCCCATCCTGGTCCCCTTATCCATGGACTCCTGCAATCTCCTGATTTCCATCCTCGCTGCTCTAGGGAGAAGGTGGGAGGCCAAATGCTAACATGTCTGAGTTCTTTAGAGTGCCCTTTAACTCTTCCCCAGGCAAGAGACTGGGCCAGCTGGCAGGGGGCTTTGTCAGCTGCGGCTGTGGAAGTCCCCAAGTCTGCCCAAGTCTGGGAAGCCAAGACAACTCTGCGTCCTGCTCCAAGCCTTTGGAGGGAACTGGCCTAAGAACTGTGCTGGGGTTCTGGTTTTTTGGCCACTAGCTGAGAGTATTATTACAGTATATTATTGTATTATTTCCGCTGCAGCTATCATGCAAGGGATCTCTTGCTAAAGGGAAGAGGCTGATATAGCCAAGTGGAATTAATGGACTGGCCAACCAGTCTTGCCACCTAGTGGAACATGATAGTGTCTCCCAAGGGGCTGGAACTCCAGAAAGACCCATGGACAGGCAAAGTAAGCTTCCAAATAACTGAGCTAAAGAGCCATTGAGCTAGTAATTCTCTTGTTTGACATCCCTGACCAACACTCCAGATGCAGAACAGACAGATTCCATTGAGTTAGTCGCTCTGATTTGACACTGAACCGGTATTAAAACATGACTTCCTTTCCCCTCCCCTCCTCCCCCGCTATGAAATGACAACAGCTTCAAAAACCTTGATTGTTAACTTGCCTCCTGGGGCTGATGTCCCTGGGGGCTCATGGCATCTTAAATGGCCTTACTCTCACCATCTGAACAGTACAAGGACTTCTGAAATTAACTGCATCAGTAGAACGATTCCAGGCAGCAGTCTTGGGAGCCGTGGGACAGATCCTCAGCTGATGTAAATCAGCTTAGCACTATTGCCATTCATGTAACTATGTAAGTTTCCACCAGCTGAGGATCTGGCCCCATATCTCAGGGAGTAGGAATGCTCTACTCAGAGCAACTGGCGGCTGCTTTACAATGATCGGAAGAGCCTTTTTACCAGCGATACTTAAATTGCGTAGAGGTAGCTACCTGAAGTGGGATTCCTCTGACATGCTGAAGGCTCTGGCACTGGGAGAGATGGTTTTTTTTCTCTGCAACCATAAGAGCTAGAAATGTCACTCCATGACTAGTTTAGTTTCTGCAGAAACAGAGTTTAACTGGAAGTGCTGATGCAATGCACAGCCACATATAGGCCTCTGCCTTCTAGGGGCTAGTTTGTTAAACAAAAGCCAATTTCAAAATACAGTAACTTCTTGCTTAACGTTGTAGTTATGTTCCTGAAAAATGCTACTTTAAGCGAAACGATGTTAAGTGAATCCAATTTCACATAAGAATTCATGTAAATGGTGGGGTTAGGTTCCAGGGAAATTTTTTTCACCAGACAAAAGACTATATATATACACACACACGCACAATATACGTTTTAAACAATTTAATACTGTACACAGCGATGATGATTGTGACTCTTGGCTGAGGTGGTGAAGTCAGAGGGTTGAAGAGGGTGGGCTATTTCCCAGGGAACGCCTTACTGCTAAATGATGAACTAGCACTCAAGGGTTAACCCGTTGTTAATGTATCCTCACACTCTACAAGGCAGCACAAATGGAGGGAAGAGACACAGTATGGCAGAGAGAGACAGAGACACACACCCTGTGTGTGTGAGAGAGAGATGTGCATTGCCCCTTTAAGTATGCTCACCCCACTCTAAGTACATTGCCCTTTTAAGTAGATCAGCAAGTTGAGACAGCAGCTGCTGCCAGCAAGCTCCCTCCGTCCTGAGCCCTGTTGTGTCCCCCCTGCTCTGTGGAGATGGCCCGATGGGCTAAAAGGGGGGGGGGCAGAAGCAGGGAGGAGGGGGACACCCTGACATTAGCAAAAACCCCTCCCCCCACAACCCCCTCCCCAGGAAGCAGGAGGCTTCCGGGAGCAGCTCCAAGGCAGAGGGCAGGAGCAGCACATGGCAGTGGGGGAAGGGACAGCTGAACTGCTGGCAATTGATAGCCTGCTGGGCAACTGCTGCACAGGAAATTGAGGGTAGCTGATGGGGCGCTGCCGGACCACCCTGGTTCCAAGCCCCCACCAGCTAGCTCCAACGGGCTGCTCTTCCTGCAAGCAGAGGACAAAAGAGGTGGCTGCCAAATAACGTCATAAGGGATAACTGTGCAATTTTAAACGAGCATATTCCTTAGTTGATCAGCAGCGAAACAACGTTAACCGGGACGACTTTAAATGAAAAGAAAAGGAGGACTTTTGGCACCTTAGAGACGAACAAATTTATTGAGCGTAAGCTTTCATGAGCTACAGCTCACTTCATCGGATGCATCTGATGAAGTGAGCTGTAGCTCACGAAAGCTTATGCTCAGATAAATTTGTTCGTCTCTAAGGTGCCACAAGTCCTCCTTTTCTTTTTGCAGATACAGACGAACCCGGCTGCTACTCTGAAACCTGACTTTAAGTGAGGAGTTGCCGCAATCCTACAAGAAAACAGTGCCTGAGTCTTCTCCCCAAGCTTGGCAATTCTTTCCCTCTGGACCGGTCTATCCCAGGGAATATATTCTGAGGACTTCCCGTGCCTCGCTTATAGCTGAGGGAGATAACTAACCAGGTGCACCAGCGAGTGTAAACCCACTGAACCTTTCCCTGCAGGATCAACACCTGCTAAAGTGTGTATTTCAGGCAAAGAGTTAGCCTGTTGCAATGGGCTATAGGTTACAGGAAAGGCCACGAAAGCAATAATAGCAGGGTGTTAAGCAGACTGGGCAAAACAGATGTCTCTAGAGCAGCATTTCTCAAATGCAGCCACCAAGGGCTTTTCTTGCAGCCACAGCCTGCTGGGCTGTGATTGGGGGAGGGCAAAATAGTGGCCCCTCCCCCTGCCCGTTGCTCATGGCTGCACCGTGTTGGCACTGATTGCTGGGACCGCCAGCAGGGGTTGGGCTTTGCCACCGTCTGGAGACACCTGGGGCACAGTGCTGTAGGAACAGGCAGCAAGTGAATTCCCCACCTTCCCAGGGGCTGTGGGGCTCAGGCTTTGGGCTTCAGCTCTGGAGTGGTGGAGCGGCAGGTTCTGGCCAAGAGGCTTCGGGCTCCAGCTCCGGGCTCTGGCTGTGCAGTGGCAGGCCACAGAGTCCAGGTGCACAGCTTCAGGTTCCAGCCCCCCACTGCCTCCCCCAGCCTCCCACCCACCAACCCCCATTGCCCCAGGCCCCCGCTCCTTCCGTCAACCCCCCATCCGGCACTTAATTTGTCCCCAGGCTTGGCTGGGCTGCGTAAGTCTGCTGTGAAAAGAGATATTTGTATGTTTGTTAATATCACTTTTCACAACAGACTTACTAGCTAGCAATAAATACATTACAAGGATTTGGACGTGTATATGTGCATATTTATTTGTTTTTCCCAAAGCTACTTGAGTGTTTTAGGGAAAAGTGTGAGAGCGGCCACAAGCAAGAGTTGGTGGCTGCACTCTGAGGCCACCCAAAAATTCCTCCTGAGAACCCCTGCTCTAGAGGATAATTCTGGGCTAGGGCAAAGGAAAAGCTAAATGATCCAGCTGGCCCTTTCCCAGAATGTGAGATTCTGTGTAAACTGTTCTCATCATGACCTCCTGCAGAACAAGGCAGGCAGAAGCCAAATCTTTCAGTACTATCCCTGTGTTATATTTTATGTTCAATGGGAACCTAAAACAGGGGTTCCCAGACTTTTTCTTTGTGACCTCCCTTGTCCACAACGTGCTATGAAAACTCCACAGCCCACCTGGGCCACAACAACTGGTTTTCTGCATATAAAAGCCAGGGCCGGCGTTAGCGGGTAGCAAGCAGGGCAATTGCCCAGGGCCCCACGCCACGGGGGCTCCCATGAAGCTACGTTGTTCAGGCTTCAGCCTCAGCCCTGGGTGGCAAGGCTCAGGGCCCTGGGCTTCAGCCCCATGCAATGGGGCTTCGGCTTTCTACGGTGCTCGCCCTGCTTGGTGGCCTCCAACACCTGCTCATGAGCCCCCGGGGGTCTCAGGCCCCTGGTTGAGAACCACGGACCTAAAGGAGCTTATATGTTGTTGCATTGTGTACCACAAATAGCACCTTCTTCTGCTATGTGCCCTTTGCTGGGGTATTGGCATGGTGGTATTCTATTGCAAAGAGGCTGGGTGTGATTTTGCTTTTTACCTGGACTGGGTGGTTTCAAGTTATCCAAGAGGGACTAAGATTGCATCTCAAGTACAAAACTGGCAGGATATGGCACAAAGTATCCTTTGACAAGGAAAATGTTTGTTGATCTAGAGCTTTTGTTTGTGTCTCAACAATTAACAGTAGATGGCTCAATAAATAACCCACACAACTTTGCTGGGATAATCACACCTTTGTTCCCTTTTCCATATCAGACTAATACATCTCAGCGACCCAGAGATGGAGCAGTAATAGTCAAGGGGTTGCAGGTGAGGAATGAGGTACACAGAGGAAGCTTGTACACTGCATAGTAGGCTATGCCCGGTTCCAGCCAGTCCTCCTAGTTTCATGCTTTTGTGACTAACACAATCAATAACAATATCCTCCCCTTTTTATTCACCATGGAGTGTGTAGGGCTGGGTGGCTCAGGGCTTGGTGATGAGTTATAGACTTTTTCCTCATCAAGCCACCACCAGTTTGAATCTAGCCTGGGCCAGTGGTGATTAGAAGCTGGCATTGCTGGGGATGCCCATTTGCTTCCCTAAGCGAAGGGAGTTGGTGGTTGCCGTTCAGTTTCCAGTGGCCAGAAACAGGGGGTCAATATTTCAAAGACCACCCCTCCGTTGTCGTCAGTCTCAGCGGAGAAGCCACAGGATGAATTGGTGAGGAGCTAAACCACTTTCTTAGCCAGGGCTGTTACCTGGCACAGGTTTGAGGTACATTGCTGAGGAAGCGTGGCAAAGCTCACCTGGTTATAGTGGTCTGCTGTTCACACAAAGGAGTTCACCGCAACAGCCAGTGGTGCTGGGGCTGATGGTGATGAAAACACCTGGGCCAGGTACTGTGAAAGAAAGCCCCCCCTCAGAAGGTTTGAAAGGAAAATATGAATAGCTCTGTAGCACAACTGCAGAGTGCATTACGTTTCCCCCTTTGAGGCTGAGGCAGGGAGGATAGGCACCTGCTACTGTCCCCAATGTAAGAGGCTGCAAGTGGGATTTTCAAAAGAGCCTTAGGAAGTTAGGAGCACAAGTTCCATTGACTTTCAACTGTGCTTGTGCTCCTAAGTCTGTAGGTTCTTTTACAAATTCCATCCTTTAGTTCAAATGGTACAGCCCTGCCTAGGTTTCAGAGCTACAGGTCCCAGGGTCAGTCTATACTGCTGACCCAATCAAGTGATCACTGCACATCTATTAATGGATAATCCCATTTGCAGACTAAATGTGATTGCCAATGCACACGATAGAAAAGGCATCCTACTGAAGGATTCCCTCACCCTTTTTTTACTGCAGGCATGGCCAGAATGGTATTGTTGGTCCTTTTCAACCTGAGCAGCCAGTCAAGGTTTGGGGCCCTCTGGGTACTCCAGGCAGGAGTAGAAATTGATGGAGACTGATATTGTCTTTGATACAGTTTGGTTTATTTACAAAGAATGTACAAAGTTTCTGTTTCTGAACACACAGGGAATCAAGAAGAAGGAAACAGCTTCTTTCGCTCCCAGCAGCAAGAGCACTCTTGTAGCCTTCCCCCCTGACCTCAAAACCTCTTCTCAAGTTTCTTCTAGGGACAGCCCCCTTGCTTTCAGGTGTCTGTTCTTGTCTGACTTCCATTTCTGTAAGATCTCTTCCCACACCCAAAACAACACTCAGCCAGAAACTCCTGGGCACAAGCGGCAGGTCGCATGGGCAGGGGGAGGCATTGCCTCCCCAAACAGCCAGGCGTGACCCCACCCCCTGCTGTGATGCTCCCTGTGTGCGGCTGCAGCTCCAGTCCTCCCGGCTCCAAGGCCAGCAGCCTCCCCAGGGCTCTGGAGATGGGGCTGTGTGCTGCCCATCTTCCCGGCACTCCAGAGCTGGAGAGGCTGGGGCCATGCGCCGCCTGTCTTCCTGGGGCTCCGGAGCTCAGGGCTTGGCAGGGCCTCGGGCAGAAGGGCTGGGGCTGGGGGCTAGCCTTCCCCAGTCGGTGGTTGATGGGCTGCCCATGCTCCTGGGCCACACATACCTTTTGTCTTAGGTGGGGCCTATGCTTACAGTCATGTTAACTGAAGGCGAGTTCACATCTACCAATCTCAATGAGGCTTTAACTCAAACCATAACAACGTTTCCCCCAGCTCATAACAGTGTACAGTAGCTTTCCCTTTCAGGCACAACCCACAACCACAGAATTCAATGGAAAGACTTTGCATTGACTTAAATGAGCATTGGATTGAACCCTAAGGAAGGAAGCCCATGTACATTCTTCCGTGGAACTTGTGCTCTTGATACACCTTTTCAATTAACCATGTGATGCATTTAACCACAAGGAAGATTCTGTGAATTCCTGAACTCTACATTTTCTTACCTTAACATGTCTGGATTTGCTTAACGATGGACTTCCTGTCTTTATCATGCTTGGTTTGGGGATAGTTACTATATTGCTGTAATTTTTTTTTAGCCTGAAATTACTGGTATGTGCTCAACCTTAAATCCATCTTACTGTGTTTTTTTGTCTGGGAATTTCCTTAGTTTCCTGAGCTAAGATTACAAATTTTGTACAAGACCACTAAACAAAATCCCAAAGAGAGTGCTACTTCTAATGATTTGAAGATAGGTAGTATGTGTGACGATGCACTCCATATGATTTTATGAAAATATGCTAATAAGTGTGAAATATAATGTAACTAGAATATGCTTCATGCAAAAGGTCTCTTGTAAGGTATCCTTACAAATCTTATAATCTACTGAGTGTGGTCATCCAATTTGTATGAATGTATCATTCTTGTATCTGAAACTAGGAATATAAAATATAACTCTGAGGTCCTATTGCAGTTATGCAAAGTGTGGGCCATTAATGGTGGTTTGGAATCTTGATGTCTCCCATCAACTAGGACAATTGACTGTAGATGGATCTGTTTACTTGCAGGCCTTCCTGTGAGTCAGGCTGGGAGCAATGAAGGGTTGGGGTCTCACAGGACATGACACCATGTTACCTTGTACTGGAATCCATCTTAAACCTGGTGCTTTTCCATTTAGGAGGAGGGGTGGGGACCCAAAGAGACAAAAGATTCCCACCTTGTAGCAGTGCCAAAGCTATACGAGGGGGTGGAACAGAACAAAGGGGGAGGAACAGAACAAAGGGGGAGGCAGATATGAGAAATCCCCTAGCTACCACCTGAGCTAGAACAAGGACTGTACCAGGGGAAAGGATTGGGCCCAGGCTAGATAAGAGTCTAGTGTGTGGAAGATGCTTATTAGAACATCTCTGAGAGTGAGATTTTATCTGTAGTCAGTTTCTTAATGTATTAGGCTTAGACTTGCATGTTTTTGTTTTATTTTGCTTGGTAATTTACTTTGTTCTGTCTGTTATTACTTGGAACCACTTAAATCCAACTTTTTATACTTCATAAAATCACTTTTGCTTATTAATTGATGCAGAGTAAGTAATGAATACCTGGGGGAGCAAACAGCTGTGCATATCTCTCTATCAGTGTTATAGAGGGCGGACAATTTATGAGTTTACCCTGAATAAGCTTTATACAAAATAAAATGGATTTATTTGAGGTTTGGATCCCATTGGGAACTGGGTGTCTGGGTGCTAGAGACAGGAGCACTTTCGAAGCCGTTTTCAGTTAAGTGCAGCTTTGGGGGCGTGGATCAGACCTGGGTCTGTGTTGCAGCAGGCTGGCATGTCTGGCTCAACCAGGCAGCGTTCTGAAGTCCCAAACTGGCAGAGAAAACGGGCTCAGAGGTAGTCTCAGCACATCAGGTGACAGTCCCAAGGGGGTCTCTGTAACCCAACCCATCACACTCCCAGCATTTAAATGGTTAACTTTTAAAACTATATTTACATCCCTACTGCAGAGACAAATGCACCATGAAAGCAATGATACATCTGAGATACATTGATGATATTTTCATCCCTTGGCCAGATGACTTGAACTCCCTCACAGATTTCCACCACAACTTCAACCACCACCACCCGTCCATTAAACTCTCCCTGGAACACACACACACCAGCATCAACTTCTAGGACACCAGGATCAGCTTCAGCAATGGAGCCCAGCAGACAGCTATACACAAGAAGTCCACAGATCACAACGCCCACTTTCACAGATCCAGTAACCATGCCAAACACACCAAGAAATCTGTTATCTACACACAGGCACTCAGATACCACAGAATATGTTCTGAGGAGAAAGTCCAGGATGCACACCTTAAACACACTCAAAACCACGTTCAAACAAGGACACTCCACCAGAGAAGTAAATTGCATCATGGAATGGGCCGCCCAAATACCCCGAGAGAACCTGCTTCCATACAGAATTAAAATCCCCTCTGACCACACACCCCTAGTTGTCACCTACCACCCCACACTGGAATCCATATGATACAGGGTATCATCAAACAACTACAACCTATACTTGATGGGACCCCATCCTGAAAAGAAATCTTTCCTGAACCCCCTCTTCTGGCATTCAGACACCAACCTCATCAACAGAAGCAAACTCCCCACAGAGCAGGACATACCAAGTCAAAGAGGCACCAGACCCTGCCAGAACAACAGATGCAAAACCTGCAGACATACCTCCACCGCTACAATGATCAGAACTCCCTCCTCACACCCTAACACATCTTTCAAAATCCCTGGGTCCTACACATGCCAATCACAATATGTGGCGTACCTCATCCAGTTCACTAAATGCCCCAAACAACAACTATGTGGGTGAAACCAGACAATCACTATGCTCTCGAATGAACTCACACAGGAAAATCATAACAGACAAAAACACCACATCACCTGGGGGGGGGAACACTTCTCACAAAGTGATCACTCTA
Source organism: Lepidochelys olivacea (assembly GCF_965140295.1). NCBI lineage: Eukaryota > Metazoa > Chordata > Testudines > Cheloniidae > Lepidochelys > Lepidochelys olivacea. Next base: position 133,127,609 of record NC_140415.1, read on the forward strand.
TATCTGACCTCTCAGTCCTCATCCTCAAAGGAAACCTGCACAACACTTTCAAAAGCCAAGCCTGGGAGCTTAAATTCATTACTCTACTAGACATTAGAAATCAGGGATTGAACAGAGACACTGGATTTATGGCTTATTACAACAATCTATAACCCACTAACAACCCCCTCCATCCCAGTTGCTACTCCCCTCCTTCCTCCCTGTGACTGGAGGGGTGTTAATGTGATGCTTCACCTTGAACGGTCCCTTGAAATATGTGATAACTACTTATACTAAACAATCTGTTCCACCTTGTATTTAGCTGTGACACCCAGACCTAAAGCAGAGCTCTGTGTAAACTCGAAAGCTTGTCTCTCTCATCGAGAGAAGTTGGTCCAATGAAGGATTAGTGGCTACAATAACAGTTTACTGCAGAGATGTGGCCCTGTCTCCAGTTACAACTATAATTAGTTGGCTGTTAGGTTACAGTAGCTGGGCAAGATGGTGCTAGATGCAATGTTAATCCTGGAGGGACACAATGATTTTGTCGGGGTTTGTAGATACTGTAATCTGTTCCAGTGTTTTAAGCTATCCCCCAACTGAGTCTCTGTTGGCAAAGGATTAGAGCTATATTAAAACATGCTTGGGCATGAAGAATATTTACTGCCAGTTGCTATGATAGCTATTAGCCAGTAAGCCCCTGTGTTTTACTGAATAGCAGAATGGAAGAGCCTTGTGTGATTCACTTTCCAATATGTGTGCAGTCTTTATGTCAGAGCTGAGGACGCAGCCATGCTGACAAGATCTGCCTCCTTTCCTGTGTGGGGCAGGTGCCTATTCCAGCCACGCAAGAGAAAAGCCACCCTCATAATCAGCCGGAGAAAGATGCTATGAATGATCCAAAAAATTTTTTTTTAAATTACTAGTTGTATCTCCCTTTAAGTAAGCATTCAAATAATTTACATGGGCCCTAGTTCTGCAGTGCACTTAAGAAAGTGCTTCTCTTTAAGCGCTTAAATCCCATTGAAGTCAAGGGTGCTTAACCACATGCTTAAAGTTGCTTTGCTGAATCCTGGCCCTAAAGATCAAATCTGAAGCTGCTCCATGCGTAACATTTGGGAACTGCAGAGCCTGAAATCAATGGGAGCTTTACTAACTTGCCAGGCCCTATGGATCACTGATTTGGATTTAAACTATTAGTAGAAAAATGAATAGCCTTTTTTACTTTCTGTATAAATTGATAGTGCACTGGTCTGGGATGCAGGAGACCTGGGTTTTATTCCCAGCTCTGCCACTGGCTTGCTGGGTGACCTTGGCCAAATTGCTTCCCTTCTCTGTGCCTCAGTTTCCCCATCTATAAAATGGGGGTAATGATAATTTGTGGTTTTTGTAAAGCACTTTGAGACTGATTGATGAAAAGCACTAAATAACAGCTAGGTATTATAATAATAATAATAATTAATAAATCTAATAGCTATCATAAGAAATAATTAATAACGCATCATTTAATCTCAGATTTTTCATCTAAACTCAGGCATTGAGGAAAGACCCTTGCTTAATCCCTGGATTTCTCTGCACTTCTTGACAAAGATTCTGAGCACTTGTCCCAGGAAATACACAAAAACAGCTGCGAGAAAAGGAACTTGGTGATGTGAATCCAGATTAGGGGCTGATCCTTCACATCCTAATTTTTGCAACTAGTTTGAACTCCAGCAAGTAGCTTCTTGGAATTATTTTCCTGACTAGGATTGACTTAGACAGTTAAGGGCTTACAGGACTGATCTTCACACATACAGCTTTGGGTCCCAGCTCCTTTGCCAGCTCTATTCCTTGCACTGGATACAGACATTAACTTTTCAAAATCTATGGGTCTCGAGTAACCTTTTTTTACCTTTCTTAGGTACATTATGTGTAGCGCTGTCAAGTGATTAAAAAAATTAATTGCGATTAATTGTGTGATTAAAAAAATGAATCGCAATTAATTGCACTGTTAAACAATAACAGAATACCATTTATTTAAATATTTTGGAGTTTTCTACATTTTCAAATATAATTGAAATCAATATAACACAGAATACAAAGTGTACAGTGCTCACTATATATTTATTTTTTATTACAAGTATTTGCACTGTAAAAAAAATATTATTTTTCAGTTCACCTCATACAAGTACTGTAGTGCAATCTCTTTATCATGAAAGTTGAACTTACAAATGTAGAATTATGTACAAAAAAACTGCATTCAAAAATAAAACAATGTAAAACTTTAGAGCCTTCAAGTCCCCTCAGTCCTGCTTCTTGGTCAGCCAATTGCTCAGACAAACAAATTTGTTTGCATTTGCAGGAGATAATGCTGCCTGCTTCTTGTTTACAATGTCAGCTGAAAGTGAGAACTGACATTCTCACAGCAGTGTTGTAGCTGGGATTGCAAGATATTTACATGCCAGATGTACTAAAGATTCATATGTCCCTTCATGCTTCAATCACCATTCCAGAGGACATGCTGATGACAAGTTCTGGTTGATAACAATCCAAAGCTGTGTGGGCCGACACATGTTCATTTTCATTATCCGAGTCAGATGCCACCACAGAAAGTTGATTTTCTTTTGTGGTGGTTCGGGTTCTGTAGTTTCTGCATTGGAGTGTTGCTCTTTTAAAGACTTCTGAAAGCATGCTCGCCACTTCGTCCCTCTCAGATGTTAGACAGCACTTCAGATTCTTAAACCTTGGGTCGAGTATATAGAAATCTCACATTGGTACCTTCTTTGTGTTTTGTGAAATCTGCAGTGAAAGTGTTCGTAAAATGAACATGTGCTGGGTCATCATAGAATCATAGAAGATTAGGGTTGGAAGAGACCTCAGGAGGTCATCTAGTCCAATCCCCTGCTCAAAGCAGGACCAACACCAACTAAATCATCCCAGCCAAAGCTTTGTCAAGCCGGGCCTTAAAAACCTCTGAGGGTCATCATCCAAGACTGCTCTAACAACATGAAATATATGAAGATTGTGGGTAAAACAGAATAGGAGACATACAGTTCTCCCCCAAGGAGTTCAGTCATAAATTTAATGAATGCCTCATTTTTTTAACAGGCATCATCAGCAAGGAAGCATGTCCTCTGGAATGGTGGCTGAACCATGAAGGGGCATTCAAATGTTTAGCATATTTGGCATGTAAATACCTTGCAACGCCAGCTACAAAAGTGACATGCAAATGCCTGTTCTCACTTTATGGTGACATTGTAAATAAGAAGAGGGCAGCATTAGCTCCTGTAAATGTAAACAATCTTGTTTGTCTTAGCAACTGGCTGAACAAGAAGTAGGACTGAGTGGACTTGTAGGCTCTGAAGTTTTACATTGCACTCAAAAACAAAACAGTTATGTAATAAAAAAAATCTACATTTGTAAATTGCACTTTCACAACAAAGATTGCACTACAGTACTTGCATGAGGTGAATTTAAAAAAACAAAATAAATAGTATCATTTTTACTGTGCAAATATTTGTAATAAAATACACTTTGATTTCAATCACACCACATATGAAAATGTAGAAAAACATCCAAAATATGTAATAAATTTCAATTGGTATTCTATTGTTTAATAGTGCTATTAAAACTGCCCATTAATCACGATTAATTTTTTTGAGTTAATCGCATGATTTAACTGCAATTAATCAGCAGCCCTTACTATGTTTAAATGTCACACTGTCCAAGAGCCTGTTAGATGCATTATATCCTAAGCAGTACTAAATAAGAAACCACATGTAAGTTGTCTAGCAACACACAGCAGGATAAATGAATGTCAGACTGCTCCGGCGAGAGCACATACTCAGGGCTGTGCAAGCTCAGTGAATGTCAGAGCTGGGAGGCCTGCTGCCGGAGCCACAGGCTACTTGCTAGGAGGTTGCAACTCGAAATCCATGCCCATTTGGCACTGTAGCGTTTGTAGGGGTCCCACCCCCATAGTGGGAGAGGGGTAGTTTCATCTGCCCCAAAGCAGAACAAGGCACCTGACATGAAGTGATCAATGTACAGTGAGGTTGCAGACATATGGTCCTGCTGTGCAAATGTCCAATGCAAGTCAGGGCTCCTCTCACAAGTGCTAACTTCCAATCCGCTCGCTGTGTACGACTGGGGATCACACACAACAACTTGCCCACATGGTCCTTCCCACATGTATCCACACCACTGAACCCTCTGGTGATACCAGGTGCATGGGAGAAAGAGGGCCTGCACCCAGAAGTTAATGGGCTTGATGCAGGGCCACGAGGTGAGATTCTCTGGCCTGTGCTATGCAGGAGGTCAGACAAGATGACCGTAATTGTCCCTTCCACACTTAACCTCCATGAATCTACAACTGGTAAACGTGGTTGTGGCTCTGAGGGCCTTGGCTGTAGCAGAATCTCCCACTTAAGGCAGGAATTCTTGATGACCTGGTAAGAGTATCATTGACTAATATGCATGGATCTAGCCCAGAGATGGGCAAACTACAGCCCGCAGGCCCCATCCGGCCCGGCCCCTGAGCTCCTGGCCTGGGGGGCTCGCCCCCGGCCCCTCCAACACTGTCCCCCCTCCCCCGCAGCCTCAGCTCACTGCGCCGCGGCGCAAGGCTCTGGGCGGCCGGGCAGCGCAGTTGCAGAGCTGTGGCCTGACCCGGTGCTCCGGGCGGCACGGTAAGGGAGCAGGGGGCGGGGCTTGGATTGAGGGCAGGGGAGTTGGGGGAGGTGGTCGGGGGCAGGGGTGTGGGTAAGGGTCGTGGCGATCAGAGGGCAGGAAACAGGGGGGTTGGATGGGGCAGGAGTCCCGGGGGCCAAGTCAGGAATGAGAGGGGGGTTGGATGAGGTGGCAGGGGGCAGTCAGGGGAGGAGAATCCGGGGGTGGTCAGGGGACAGGGAGTGGTGGATGGGGTAGGAGTCCCAGGGGGGCAGTCGGGGGGGGGGGGTTGGATGGGGTAGGAGTCCCAAGGGAGCCGTCAGTGGGCGAGAAGCAGGGGGTCGGATAGGAGGCGGGGGCCGGGCCACGCCTGGCCGTTTGGGGAGACACAGACTCCCCTAACCGGCCCGCCACACAATTTTGGAAACCCAATGTGGCCCTCAGGCCCCTGATCTAGCCAGCACTTGCTTTGGGCAGCAGGTTCGGTAGAATTGTCCTGTGCCGTTTCTCTATTGTACTGAAATTACACAGTACAACAATGAATCACCCTGTATTAGACCTGCCAAGCATTATGCGTTTTCCGCTACGATAGTCCCTCATTTTCCCAGTGCCGTTTCAAGAAACTGGTTGGCGAGAACAGGAGAGAACAATCAAATCTCTGTGTCTGACAGCATGTTGTGGTGCAGCTTCTCACACAGATTTCCGCACATTTGGGCACCTTCCATCCTTCACTGCGAAGGGCAGGTAGGGAGCCAGTGGGACATGTTGCCGCCAGATACTTACACAGCAGCTGCTATACGAACACCCGCTAGAGCAGGGGTGGGCAAACTTTTTGGCCCGAGGGCCACATAGAGGTATGAAAATTGTACGGTGGGCCATGAATGCTCACAATATTGGGGGTAGGGGTATGAGAGGGGGTGAGGGCTCCGGCTGGGGGTGCGGGCTCTGGGGTGGGGCCAGAAATGAGGAGTTCAGGGTGCAGGAGGGGCTCTGGGTTGGGGTGCTGGGGGATGAGGGGCTTGGGGTGCAGGAGGGGGCTCCAGGCTGGGACCAAGGGGTTCAGAGGGCAGGAGAGGGATCAGGGCAGGAGGTTGGGGTACGGGGGAGGGTTGCGAAGGCTCCAGCTAGGGGTGCAAGCTCTGGGGTGGGGCTGGGGATGAGGGGTTTGGGGTGCAGGAGGGTGCTCTGAGCTGCGATTGAGGGGTTTGGAGGGTGGGAGGGGGATCAGAACTGTGGCAGGGGATTGGGGCACAGCGGTGGCTCAGGCTCCGTGTGGCGCTTACTGCAAGCAGCTCCCAGAAGCATGTCCCCTCTCCGGCTCCGAGGCCTGGCCAGGAGGCTCTGTGCACTGCCCCTTCTGCAGGCAACACCCCTGCAGCTTACATTGGTCGGGAACCAGGGCCAATGGGAGCTGTGGGGGCGGCACCTGCGGCTGGGGCAACACGCAGAGCCGCCTGGCCACGCCTCCGCATACTACATAGGAGCTGGAGGAGGGTCTAGCCGGTGGGGAGGTCATGCTGGCTGCTTCCTGGGAGCTGCGCAGAGCGGGGCAAGCCCCTGGCCTAGCTCCCTGGCTGGAGTGCCGGAGCCAGGCAAACCCCCAAGCCAGCTTCCTGGAGGGAACTGAGGGCTGAATTAAATGGTCTGACAGGCCGGATGTGGCCTGTGGGCCATAGTTTGCCCACCCCTGCGCTAGAGACAGTTACAACGGAACGGCTAATCAGCAGGCAGCCCCGCCATTCCATTCAGGAGAGTGAGGAGTTACAAAGAGACAGTACAGAAAGGACTGAATTAGAAGGATAAAGGCTTCCAAACCAGACTGCACTGCACTCTGTCCATTTGTACTGGCGTTGATGCATTGTGCTGAAATCTGAGGGCTAGATTCCTTATTCCACATATGCCTATGAGAATTTAGGAGGATTCCTTTTTGCTCGGAAGGGCCCAGCAAACCCAGGATTTTGAGCCTCATCCAGAAAAAGATAGGTGTGTGTATCTGACTGGAGGTTGGGTTTTCAAATCCATGTCCCAGCCAAAGATAGCACCCCAAAGCTAATGGACGGCGGCTCCCACCTGTGTGTGTATTCTCCTCATATCTTCTCCTTCTCTCTGGCACATGGTAATGGTCTCTGCTTGGTGTGTCAAACAACCCTATATAAGCCTTCCAGCAGGGAACAGCCCCACATCCATTTCACAGCTTGCAGGTCTAAGCAGAGGCTGGGGGTTTGTCTTAAGGGGTGGGAATTTAAAGGGTGCTCCGTGCTGGCCTAAATCTGTTAGCTGCCCATTGCTCTAACAGAACAGAATTTGGCCAGTGCTGAGAACTTTGGAAAAGCCCAGCCCCAGTGTTGATAATTGCTGTGGCTCTCTGAGTCCTTTCCAAAGCTCCCCTGGCCTTCCCAAGGATCACAGCCCACTCCTACACTCCACTCCCACTGATAGATACTGCTCTATGCCTCCATGGCCCTCCTCCAGGCTCTCTCACTTCTGACCCATCTCTTGGAACAGCAGGCCCAAGTCAGGGACAAGTGAGGGATGCTGTTTAAGTATATTTCACCTCCAGTTGGGCACTGTTAGGAGGACAGGCATGTCCCCTCTGAGTGAATCAATATGGAGTTTGGAGGCAGTGAATACTGCTAGGTTTCCTTAGGCCCTTCAATAAGATAAAGGATCATCTGCAGAAAACAGGAAGAATGAGGAGGACTTGTGGCACCTTTAAGACTAAAATTTATTTGAGCATAAGCTTTCGTGAGCTAAAGCCCACTTCATCGGATGCATTCAGTGGAAAATACGGTAGGAAGATATATATATATATATATATACACACACACACACACAGAAGACATGAAACAGTGGGGGTTCCCTTACCAGCTCTAATGAGACCAATCGATTAAGGTGGACTATTATCAGAAGGAGAAAAAAAAAGACTCCTGTAGCGATCATTAGGATGGCCCATTTCAAACAGCTGACAAGAAGACAGTTTCCTGCAGAAAACAGGAGCTGAAGCTGATGAAACAAAAAAAAAAAAAAGATCTGAGCTGAGCAGATTAGGTGTGTGTTGTGGAGCAGCACCGGAGACAGATCAGTCTCTCAGGTATAATACCATGGTAACCGCCACTGGTTTACAGATAAGAGCAGATTGCATCCAGGTGCTGGTGAGTACAGCAGTTTTCTCCTTTACTGAGCTTTCTATAGAGATCCTTTCCTCTGGCTCTGCAAGATCGGGGGCTTGTTACAGAACCAGGAAACTCCTAGGGGCTTGCATCTGCTTTAAATGATCTGCTACAGTGATGACAAGCCACAGGGAAAATGTAGAGCATAAGCCTGACTGGCCAGGATTCTAGCTCTAGAAGCAAATCTCCTGCAAAGCAGTTCATTTTCCATCATTGTATATTTCTTCCCATGAAAATTAAATATGTATTTGTAAGGCACCTATCACTGTGGCTGCTATGTATTACAATAATGTCAATAATGTAGAATTACTAGCCAAAAAACCTCAGAGCATTCAAGAAGATCTCCCTGCTACAGGCATGGTCATTCACTAATAAGAGTGGTGGATGAAATGTTCAATATATAACCAAAATAATTTAATTACCAACTCCCTGCCATTGCAGCTGCCTTGGCGGGGGGCCTCTCAGTCCCTCCTATTGTCTGCCTGTGGCACACTGTAGGTTAGTCTCTGGGGGCTGCAATACTTGGATTTACATCAGGCTGTTGGCTTGGTGTGCGGGTGGCATTTAGGGTGTGTCTACACTGCAATCAGACACCCATGGCTGGCCCCCCGGGGCTCAGGCTAAGGGGCTGTCTAATTGCTGAGATAGAGTTTCAGACTCAGGTTGCAGCCTGAGCTCTGGGATCCTCCAACCTTACCAGGTCCTAGAGCCTGGGTTTCCACCCGAGGCCAAATATCTACACCGCAATTAAACAGCCCCTTAGCCCAAGCCCTGAGAGCCTGAGTCAGCTGGCATTAGGGGTACCAACTTTCTACTCACACAAAACCAAACATCCTTGCCCCACTCCTGCCCCACACCTCCAAGGCCTCACCCTGCCCTACCCCTTCTCAGAAGCCCCGCCCCCTCTCACTCCCTCCCCTCTCCCTCTGTCGTTCGCTCTCCCCACCCTCACTCACTCACTTTCACTGGGCTGGCTCAGGGTGTTGGGGTGTGGAAGGGGGTGAGGGCTCTGGCTGGGGGTGTGGGATCTGGGGTGGGGCTGGGAATGAGGAGTTTGGGGTGCAGGAGGGGATTCCGGGCTGGGGCTGAGGGGTTCGGAGTGGGCTCTGGGCTGGGGCTGAGGGGTTCGGTGTGGGGGAGTGACGGCTCCGGCTGGGGGTGTGGGCTCTAGGGCAGGACTGGGGATGAGGGGTTGGGGGTGCAGGAGAGTGCTCTGGGCTGGGACCTAGAGGTTTGGAGAGCAGGAGGGGAAATCAGAGCTGGGGAATGGGGTTGAGGCATTGGGGGTGGGTGCAGACTCTGGGCAGTACTTACCTCAAGCAGCTTCTGGAAGTAGTGGCATGTTCCTCCTCCAACTCCTAAGCAGAGGTGTGGCCAGGCAGCTCTGCGTGCTGCCCCATCTGCAGGTGCCGCCCCTGCAGCTCCCACTGGCCACAGTTCCTGGCCAATGGGAGCTGCAGAACCGGCCCTTGGGTGGGGGCAATGCATGGAGCCCCCTGGCTGCCTCTACCCGTAGGAGCCAGAGGAGGGAAATGTTGCTGCTTCCGGGAGCTGCACGGACCCACAGCAGGCAGGGAGCTGCCAACTCCGCTGCACAGCCGACCAGACTTTTAACGGCCCAGTCAGCAGTGCTGACCGGAGCCACCAAGGTCCCTTTTCAACCAGCTTTTCTGATTAAAAACCAGACACCTGGCAACCCTAGCTGGCATGGGCTAGCTGAAGGTTTTTAATTAGAGTATAGACATACCCGCAGTGGCCTGAGCTATACAGGAGGGCAGTCTCCCTGGTGGTCCCTTCTGCCCTTAAACTCTATGACTACCTAGATTACGAGCACGTTTGTGCTTTTTGCCACAAATTCAGGATGTGCCCTCTTTGTGAAGAATATTTGCACTCCGGGCTCTGTGAAGATGAGCCTATGTTTGAGTGCATCAGGTTACACTAAAAAGAACAGGAGGACTTGTGGCACCTTAGAGACTAACAAATTTATTTGAGCATAAGCTTTCGGGCGCTAAAACCCACTTCATCGGTTAGTCTCTAAGGTGCCACAAGTACTCCTGGTTCTTTTTGCTGATACAGACTAACACGGCTGTTACTCTGAAACCTGTCAGATTACACTGCAAGTCATGCAGTTTCATTCAGAAGACTGGATGTTTTCAAAGCCAATTTACAGCTTTCTTGAAGTTATGGAAAAGATGCAAGATCGTGTTCTGCAAAACCGCAGAGACTAATTATTCAGGCTCAGCTCCAGCAAAGAACATGCTTAACTTTAAGTACGTGAGCAGTCCAATTCATCGCAACGGGCCTTGTTGCTCAGGGATGAGATTTTTAAAGAAAATAAAGAGTTGCTTTTCAAAAGCACAATGGGACGCCTGCTCCTACCTCCCTTAAGCACTGTAAATTCTAAACACTGGCGTGCCTGGCCGGTCTGTACCTTGCCTAGCATCATGTGTGCGCGTGGCACTTCACAGATATATTCCATGCCAAGGTACCTGCACGAGGCACTTTCAGTCTGAAATAAATTGCATCTACCAGAGGACAATATACTTACGGCAGGTTCACCACCCTGAGCCACTCTCTCCCTCTGTCTCAGCAGGCCCTGATGCAGCTCCACCTAACCTGGCTGCAGGAGTCTTTCAAAATAGAGTGACCTCAAACACAAAACCTTGGTAGTAAATGTCCTTCCTCCCACTTATTCCACAGGGAGGGTTTCCATCCCTCTGCCACAGACTGGGGAGGGGACTCCAGATCACCCCTTTCCCTCCCAAGATTGCCAGTCCACTGACAAACAGCCCTTCTCTAGTACCCCTCCATGTGCGGGCAGAGAGCATTCTATCCGATGAAGTGAGCTGTAGCTCATGAAAGCTTATGCTCAAATAAATTTGTTAGTCTCTAAGGTGCCACAAGTACTCCTTTTCTTTTTGCAAATACAGACTAACACGGCTGCTGCTCTGAAACCTATCCTAGTTCAGTGCCTCCTACAGGTACCCTCTCTACTGTTTTCTGCAGCTCCTAAAGTCTCTCCCTTTTCTACCCGCAAGGTCTGAATGGGTCAAATTATCTTAATTTTCCCTACCTGGGGAGAGGAGTTGGCTATGTTACAGCTGGGGCTGAGCCCCATCTCCCTTTAAAGGGCCAGCCACACTGTGACAGGTCCCCTCATGAGTCTTTTCTGTTGAAAAAAAATCACAAACAATGCAGCAAATCCTTGGTGACTGGTGTGAGTTTCACACACTGTTTTCCCTCCTTTATTAGGCTCCACACAGGGACATCAGTTTGCATGAAGAGCACATTAGATTAATATTTTCTGAAGGAGCTAGATGACGAACAGGTGAAGTATCTGAGACTGGGATGGGGGAATTTATTGCCTGAACCAAAGCCCACCAAAGTCAATGGAAAAACTCCCATAGATTTCAATGGGCTCTGGATCCTGCCTTTGGCTCTAGACATTTCCCCTTTCAAACTTTGCTTCCACATGGCCTTACAAGCTGCTGAACACCCAGAATCCCCGGTGATTTCAGTGGCAGTTGCAAAAAGTCAGCATTTCTCAGGATCAGGCCCTACTGTAAATGTGCAAATGCTTTTTCACGCTACTGGACACGCAATTAATAATAGGAGACTGCTTAGTACTTCGATAGATGGTGCTTTCCTTCTGCAAGGTGGTGTACAGGCACTAGCAAAACCCCCTCACAGCACCGGTCAGGTAAACACTAGCCTTCTCCTTTGGCAGATAAGGATATTGTTGCGGAGAGGTAAAGTGACTGGATCAAGGCCACAGAGGGAGTTCAGTGTCAAAGCAGGATTACAGTGCAAAAGTTCCTGATACCTACTCCTTATCTCAGCACTAGGGCCAGACCTTTCTCCATGGCACCTCTAAGCCCTGATTCAACAAAGCACCTAACTTCAATGGGATTTAAGCTACCAGGACTACTCATGTGCTTAAAGTTACACACATACTTAAATACTTTGTTGAACTGAAGCTCAAATGCCTTGCATGTGTAACTGTGAATTATCCTTCGGATTCCACAGAACATCTAGCTCTTAGGTGAGATTAAACATGCAATGTATTTTCAGACCCTGGTCCAACAAAGTACTTAAGCAGGAGCTTAATTTTAAGCACATGCATAATCCCACTAAAATCGATTGGGCTATATAAGTATTTAATGTTGGCCATGGGCTCTGCTGAATTGGGGCCTCCAACAGGGTCCAAACTGGCATGGACAGCCTGGCATGAGCTGGAGAATGGGTAGAGTTATGAATATCCAGCAGTAAAATAATTTTTTCCCCATTTGAATGGTTAGCCTCTTTTCTAGTCAGGCAGCTTCACAGTAATAAACCCCATGACTAGGAAAAAGAAAAGGAGTACTTGTGGCACCTTAGAGACTAACCAATTTATTTGAGCATGAGCTTTCGTGAGCTACAGCTCACTTCATCGGATGCATACCGTGGAAACTGCAGCAGACTTTATATATACACACAGAGAATATGAAACAGTACCTCCTCCCACCCCACTGTCCTGCTGGTAATAGCTTATCTAAAGTGATCATCAGGTGGGCCATTTCCAGCACAAATCCAGGTTTTCTCACCCTCCACCCCTGCAGGAGAGTGAATTTGTGTGGGGGGGTGGAGGGTGAGAAAACCTGGATTTGTGCTGGAAGTGGCCCACCTGATGATCACTTTAGATAAGCTATTACCAGCAGGACAGTGGGGTGGGAGGAGGTATTGTTTCATATTCTCTGTGTATATATAAAGTCTGCTGCAGTTTCCACGGTATGCATCCGATGAAGTGAGCTGTAGCTCACGAAAGCTCATGCTCAAATAAATTGGTTAGTCTCTAAGGTGCCACAAGTACTCCTTTTCTTTTTGCGAATACAGACTAACACGGCTGTTACTCTGAAACATGACTAGGAACGTTATGGATCATTCATATCTATAATTTGAGTGATATTTGATTTTGCTTTCAAGCTTTTTTTACTGTATTTCTGGCAGCACTACAATGCCCTGGATTAATGCTTTGCTACTCATTGTTTGAGAACAAATCTAAATGGCCACATTTTCAAAAGAGCTCAGCATCCAGCAGCTCCCCAAGAAACATCTGAATAAATCTAGCTACTTCACACAATAATTCTGCAGCTTTCCATTGCTAAGAAGGGACACTCCCCACACCCTCCCTGGGAACTCTGGTTGCCGTGAAGCTCTTTGGAAAATCTGAGCCCAGCCTTTCACAACTAGAAATCGTTCAATGGACAGCTTTGATCCCCATTGAAAATGGGTATAGGAGTCTCATCCCATGTGTCCACAACACAAAACCACCATATCATATTGTGGGACTGGCAGCCTCTGTTCAAGAGGGACCAAGAATTCAGTAACATGGATGTCACAGGTCAGGCTTTATGTGTATAGGCTGATCTATTCCTGAGGGTGAAATTTACACACCTGTCCACAGAGATGCTTGATGTAGGTTACTGTTGTGCTGTTATAAGTGTCAGTTCCAAGAGCATTGTATTTTACATGGTCAAGGGGTCCACTCACCACAGTGGCACCTCCTGCTGGCCATCGTGGGGATTAGCTCTGCTAAATGGTGCCTCTCCCATTGTCCTCTCACCCTGCAGATCCACCTCACTCCAGGAATCCCAGCATCCTCTTCATGACTTGGCCCTCTGGCCAGGCCACTATCTATGTTTCCCCCTTCTGAGGTTACCTAAAGTCCTTCTATGCAAACAGTCCCAGGCAGTCTTCACCCATGCTGCCCTGATGGTGTCCCTTCCCCCAATGGCCAGCATGGGAACCATCGTCCACTGCAGGTTCTAGTCCAGGGACTCTCTGCTTAGCAGTTCTGTGCTCTAGCCACTCAGCCCTCACTGCTCCTTCCTAGTCCTCCCTTAGAAGCTCCAGTCCAGTCCAGTCCAGTCCAGTCCAGTCCCTCTTGTCTTGTCGCCTGCTACCTTCCTACCATGCAGCCTTTCCCAGGAGCCCCCTGTCTGTTGGGGGCTGCCTGGCTTTATAGGTCCCACCTCTCCTGCCCAGCTGAGCCTGCCCACAATCAACCCTGCCCCCGGCTCTCCCTCCAGGTGCAGCCTCTGGAGTTAATTGGCCTACCTGGCCACCTTAACCCGTTTGAAAGAACACCCCATCTCGCACACAGAATTAAAATGAAATACATCAACAAATAAAGCTCTTTGCATGTACCGCCCAGAGAAGCTGCTTTGATAATATATAATTTAAACCTGCAACAAGAACTGCTGTGCTTTATCTAGTGTGGAAACCCTGGAAAGTGAGTGTTAAAAGCTCATTCCCTTCTTTCTTTTAGAAAGACATGTTTGAATTTAATAAAGGCTGGAGGTTCTCTGGAATCCAAAGGATATTTTACAACAATCTGGTCAAAGAACTGGGAGGGTTTGGGACAGAGCCTGGCAAGTTCATCTGGCCAACCAGTGTGACCATGGCTCTGGATGGAGATCTGGTTGTAAAAGATAGTGGAAACAAAAAGATCCAGCTCTTCAGCCCTGATGGTTGCTATAAGAATGGGTTTTCCTATGGATCTGAACCAAGAAAAGGTCTGGGAGATGTAGCATGCACACAGGATGGCTTGTTGCTTGTGACTGATGGATCCAAAGCCATCAAGGTCTTCTCTAAAGATGGTGAGATGATCCACCAGCTGAAGTCTCCCAAAATGGACTGGAATCATTCCTACAGGATGGCAGTCCTGAAGTCCAATGATATTGCAGTGACAGACTGGATAGATGGGGGAGAAGTTCACATCATTGGGGTGGACTGGAGAATGAATGCCATCCTGAAGATGAACGCGATAGATGGCTTTCATAGACCAGAGCACATTGCAGTCAATAAGGTACAGTATAGCACAAACTACTAACACAATGATTATTTACATTGTGGCAGTTCCCAAAATGCACTAAGTGCTTTCTAAACACAGGGAAACACAGTCCCTGCCCCCATGTGCTTGCAATTATTGATATTATTATCAATATTATAATTGATTATAATTATATAATTATAATTATAATAATAATATTATAATGATAATATAATAATTATTATCATTATTAATTATCAGTAATTATTGATATTATTATTAGATAATCTCAAATTCAGAGGTAGTTTAGAGTGTGTGCCAGGTTTTTTCTGATAAGTAAGGGGAAAACTGTAGGATCTCAGATCTGATGTGTAGTCATTGTTGGTAAATACTGACATTTGAAGAGCTAATTAAAGTGATCAGTTCTGTTCATTTGCCTAATGCTATTAGGATATGAGTTTGCTACTTGTAAGCTTTCCAGATGTGCTGGGATGTACTCTCCTGAAGACAGGGTTATCCTACATGTGGCCGCTGAATTGAGACTATGAGAGTATTTGTATTCAGGGCTCTCTCTTACCTTTTTGCTGTAATGGAGATGCACTGGGAATCATTCAAATATCAAATATCTCCTCTCACTGCAGTTTTTCCACCAACTCCAAATGTGTTGTAATAATCTCTGTAACCTGCCTTCCTGCCATCTATTTTGGTCAAGAGTCTTCTACCCAAGCCTCCCACTGGATTCTGGTTGCTTCCTAATATAAAGTATCTTGATTCTTCTTCTTTAAGAAGGGGAGTGTTAAATAGGAAGGGGAAAAGTTAAATATTGGAGAGGGGTTTTCTCGTCATAGACACAGAAGATCATGAGCAGTACTACAGGAACTTCTCTTCCTCACTTCAGAATCGCAAAGAAATTGGTTAGTCTCTAAGGTGCCACAAGTACTCCTTTTCTTTTTGCGAATACAGACTAACACGGCTGCTACTCTGAAACCTGTCAATGATGGGGTCCTCACTTCAACAACACTAACAAGGGCGGATAGCACCAATATGTTAAAAAAAACCCTGTGAATTAGTCAGATACGATTTATCAGTAAGTATCTGCAAGTGGGTAAAAAAGGGTAAGGTACACTGACATAGGTTACATGCCAAAGGGCCAGAAGGAAGGAGCAGAGCAGGATGATGTAAGAAGGTTCAAGTCATAGTTTGGGAAAACATGGTTACTTACGTTACAGTAACTGTCATCCTTCGAGATGTGCTACGCATGTGGATCCCACTCATGGTCCATGTGCACCTCATCTGGCATCCATATGCACAGGGACTCCAAGACTTTAACTTTCAATCTCCTCTTAGGCCTTGTCTTCCGCAGGAGAAAAGGTCTGTTTTCAACATGTGTGAGCTAGCACATAGTAAGTGACAAATCTGCCTGCATGCAGAGGGCTGACCAAAGGCCAGTGCACCTCTTGAGCTGTCGCTCATACGCTCCCCTAGAGTATGTCTATGTCTCAAGCAGAGGGTGTAATCGCCAGCTTGAGGAGACACACCCCCACTAGCTCTGATCAAGTTAGCATGTTAAAGATAGAGTGCCAGGCAAGCAGCAATGGGGCTAAGGCACCTCAAGTACAATACCTGTCCGAGATGCGGGTGTAACCCCCACACCTCCTGGGTGTGGGGTTCTGTCCCCTCTAGTGGCACTGAGACCATTTAGAGAGAGAGAGATTCTGAGTCTGCTCTACAGCCTTAGCCAACAACCAGCTGACTTTCAGCTCATGTGCTAGAGGCTCACGCGCTAAGCTCCAAAGGGCCCAGGTTTGATCCTGATGACTGGGGTCTGTCACCGTTACACGAGGCAAGTACTCGTGGTGGCTAGCCGCTCACAGTGCCGCGACTGCTGTCTGTTTTTACCATGCTCGCTCAATTAGAGCTAGCATGGATATTTCTCATCAGGCTGGGAATTACGCCCCTGGTTTGAAGTGCAGACATACCCTTAGACACCCTTGCACTTGTTTTCTAACATGTAACATTCACCACCTTAGAAATCAGATCTGAAATTTGCTTAAAGTGTTCAAACATGCCGTGGGGCACTTGGTTTCCTGGAAGGTGTGATAACAGACTCCAATGCTGTACATTCTTCCTGGGGTTGTCCGAAAGGAATGTCTCATTATCAAACTTTAAAATATTCTTACAAAACCCAAGGGATTCAGTGGCCTTGGCACATGAAACAACAGTGACCACAAAGTGGTTAAAGAAGAAGCACAATGTATTAATAAAATGTTTTAGCAAACCAATGGGTTATCAGTGATGTGTCCTTAGACAACCAACTATTTTAATACAGAGATTTGGAATAGAACCATTTTATGTTAATGATTTAAACAACCATTTTATTTTTAAACAAACTAAAACGATAGCATTAGTACAATATGAACATAGTCATCAGAATGTAGGAACCTCAGGAGGAAATCTAGTCTGTCCTCTGGCACCATGGCAGGATTACATATTAATAAGCCTGAAGGATTCCAGGGCGTGCAAGACAAGACAGATGGCGGTATCCTCAATCTTTAACATGCTCCTTCCTTTACAATCTTTATATTCATGTCATGTTCCCTAGGGAAAACAAGAAAAAACTCTCAAGCTTTCTCAAGCTGGGTCACAGGTATGCAATATTCCGGGGTACTGCTCTCATAGATCAGATGCACAATGCACCCAGTCTGAATAGAGACTTCCTACACCCAGAACAGATACTGAAATCTTTGCTGTCAACTCCAGTTTCTTTCTACATAAAAGGAAAATACCAGGCAAGCTTGCGTTGCACCCTTCCATTGCCTGTTATATGTCACCCCTGAGAAACAATCTGCCTCAGCAGCTCAGCACATCTTCAGTCAGATGGCACAAAGAGCCCTGACATGAATCTCACCTGCAGTAACTGCAGAGCTCACACTTGTTCCGGTAGGTTCTCCCGTCACTGCCACAGACAGGGCGATAATACAAAATACATATTGGTCTGAGGATGTAATGAACACACACAGGCTGGAAAAATTGAAGGAAAAATCATGAGATCAGTATTTCATTATTTAGACTTTCATGGAGAAAGCCAGAGTGAATACAAATCAGAGGGCTGCGTTCTGCACACCCAGAGCAATCCCCACTGAATCCAGTCGAGAAGCCTGGGGTGTAACGCAAAGTCTGGCCCATGGTCACTAGCTCAGACAGCACTGATCGTGATAAATGGAAGAGTAATTTTTACTGCTAAAAGTTATTTGAAAATAAAAAGTGCATATGACACCTACATTCAATCAGAGAATGTTATACACCCCTTGGCTAGTAAAAGCATTGGTTGTAAGAGAAATGGGGGGGGGGGGTTTCAAAGGCCTCATTGGCAGCTAGACACCAAACTCCCATTGAAAGTCAAGGGCCGTTAGGTGCCTAACTTGCTGTTGTGTTTTTGAGACTCTTCCCCCCTTACCCTTTCGGGGGAAGAGCTAAGGACAGCACTTACCAACAGAAATAAGAGAAAACTCCAAGTTCCACCTTAACAGATGGTCAACGTGGAAGTGATTAAGATGGAAATGCTGAATGAGCAGATGTGATCCTTGGTCATTTGCCAGGGAGTTAAAGTCATCAGTAACTTTCTCTAAGTTTAAGCAAATATCAGTTGATGTTACATAGTCTTAGGCATAGTTAAGCCCTTTTGTACAGAATGTTTCTTTTGCTTTATGCACCACCACTTAGATCCATTTAGATCACAAAGGGAACTAAATAGCCTGTCCAATGCTGGACCACGTTCAATAGTCATTTTTGTAACAATCAGATAAACACTTTCTCTCTGGTCTCCCTTTATGGAAAGGGGAGTGATCAGGGGACTAGAATTGACTTGCTCACTCACAGTCCCCTGCTTTCACCACTATACAAAACTGGCCCTGCCATGTGTGCTTATAGAAAAATATATCCACTCCACTCCCATGTGTTCTATAATAATACATACAGAAAAGAGTAGACAGGGAATGGGATGAATTCAGGTTGATGACAGTGAGTAACAGAGCTGGGTGAATAATTTGTAACAAATAATTTTTTCAATCAATTTTGCCCATTTCATTGTCTGCGAACAGATAGTGATTTATCCATATTTATTATCTATTCAAAATTCTTTGCTTAATAATTTCTGGGAATAATTCCCAGCCTGTAGCTTGTTCATGAGGAATTTGTAGTGAGCATTTGATATTTAAAATTTGAGCTGCATGGAGGAATTTTGATCAGACACATAAATCAAAAGATACGTTTCTGGTCCCTGCTTGGCTGAGTGAAATTTTGACTCAAGTTTCCAGTTTGAATACTTGTGATTAAAAGTTCAAAATTTGCTTTTTCTGCCTTGTCACTTAAAATTATCTATTCCATGGTCATTCCTGCCAGTAACCTTATTTGTTAGACTGTTTATGGAAAGCAGAAGGGTGCAAGATAGTCACAGCAAATTTGTTTAAAAATTCAAATTAATATTATCAGTATTTGCTCAGTTCTATTGAACAATATTTCATACATGTAACAGAGTAAACAAAGAAAGATCTTACATAGCTTGGTAATTGTCCAGTTCTATTTAGTCCTTCATATCTTCCTGTGCCTTCCTCTGAAATACAATTTGTTCATATGAAATCAAAACATAAGCTTGAAGTGGTGAACACTGCATCCATGATCAAACTTTAGTGAAATGTGCATAGAATTAATCTATGTAGCCATGTGTTCCTCATCCTCCCGCAGTATGTTTGCTACAATAATTTGTTGTTTCTTGTTTTAATTTAGATTGAAAGATTTGGGGGCACAGACTGTCTTTAACAATGGGCAAATGAGTGTGCAGAACTACATCGAACGATAAGAGGCAATATGAATGTTTCCCTTAGGCAGTCTCTGCACCTAGGTCACAGCTCTGGTACCTGGGGGAGTATCTGGGGCTGCATGCCAGATTCCCCCCACCAGCAGAAACTGGGCAAGGAGCAAACAAAGCCATAATTTCTCTCCCTCCCCCCCTACAGTGGGCAGTGGAACTAGCTGGTTATGCAGGGTGAGGGATGGAATATGCTGCACCCCTTACAGGAGAGTCACAAATTATTCCCCCCTGCCCCAGCACAAACAGGATCACTGTTAGGCACAGTCCCGGTGCATCCTCCAGATCACACCCAACACTGTGAGCTGCTTGCAGATAGCATGATCCCTTTATGGGCGAAATCCTGGCTCCATTCAAGACAATGGGAGATTTACCACAGACTTCAATGCAGCCACCATCTCACTCTATGTATTTTTACAATGCCTAGCACAATAGAGTCTCCTTCACAAATAATAAAATAAGAGCTGCAAGATAGGGCAAAAACATGTAATAAAATTCCAAGCACTGATCATCCACCTGTTATAGAAAGGTCACAGTTAAACGAAAGAATATTGGGTCAAATCCTGCAGTTTGCAGCCAATGAGACCTTTCGCCGAGGAAAGACCAAGGATTGTAGAAATTAGCCCATTGACTCTCAGGATTTCATCCTCCAGATGCTATAGGATGTGGTAATGTTCTTACTACCAGGAATAACTCCATGGAAATCAAGAAGATAAGTGAGTCTTCAGCACCCCTGAAATATCAGGTCACTTATATTTAGTTGCTCAGCTGTGGCTATAGGTAGCTAACTCCAACATCCAAGTTTGAGAGTTTTGGTTCAGTGTTTCTAAGCAAATGAAAAATGTACCCCCCGCAACACAGTGAAACAGGAAAGAAAATATACGGAGACTTACCGGCAAAAGCAGAGAAGCAAAACAAGAGCACAGCAATGTGAACTTTAAAATTCATCTTGGTTTTGACATCGCCCACACACTAGTAGATCAAAAGCTTTGCTCTGATACTGTTTCTGGGCAGCAGTTAACTGTCATTCTTTTCATAAAGAAGTGTCTATTATATGGGCTGGGAAGTGCCAGAGTTGTTTATTTTTGGTATTTAACTCTTTCACTTCTGACTCTTCAGAAACTCCACCTCCCGCTTCCTTGCTCAATTCCCCCGACTGCTCTTCCCCTATCCCCGAGGAAGCCCGCTAATCAATTTCCCTGTCACCTAATAAATTCCATCTACAGCCAAAACTCTGATCATTCTTTGATGACCTGGAGCAACCTCCCATTCACCAGCACCCCAGTTATCCTATCCTGCTCATCCCACATTCCACCCACCTTTCCCAACAGCAATACCCTCACCCCAAGTAACCCATACAACAAATCCTAAGAAATACCCTCCGCAGAGCAAATTCCCCCACTACAACAGCAACTCGACTCATGCTGCTGGTTACAACATGTGCTCACTGGAGGAATCATGGGTGAAATTCTCTGGGCTATTACCTAGGTCAAAAGAGATCATCATGATGGTCCTGTCTGGCCTTAAAATCTATGCAGCTATGATTTTCAGAGATACTGAGCCCCCACAATTCTCACTGACTTCAGGTGGAGATGTGGGTGTTCAGCACTTTTGAAAATCGGGTCCTTGGCACCCATGTGTGTTTACCTACATACACAGAACTTCTGTCCAGGGAGATATCCCACAGCCCTCACCAGCAGCAGGAGTGGTCTTCTTGGAAGTCCTCAGGAGGAGATGTCTTTTGGGAAGTGGCAGGCCAGTCTGTTCCACACACCAAGAGCACTTTCATCTTCCTTCTGTAAGCAGTGTCATGACGAGCTCCACCCTGACATCTGGTGGTGAGGTGTGGCAAGTTGTGGAAAAGAACTTCAGGGGCTGATCTCATTTGCATAGGCACACCCACCCCGCCTAGAATGAGGCCATAGCTGCCCAAATGGTCCCTTTGGCTGCTGTGGGATCCCCAGTGTCTCTGTTATTGGGGCAGGAAGAATAAATTGTTATTACCCTGATTATGGGAACTGTGCTTGGAACTGTACTTGGCCTTTTGTTATGACGGAGGGACTCACCATCACCTAAGGAGCACTTGCTAGGCAAGGGTCATGGGTTCCAAAACTCTGTGAATTGAGAGAGGCTGGGGACAAGTATTAATGCTTGGTGGTATGGGCCTCTGGGTGAGGGCTTTGCGTGCTGATTGCATTTCCTCCTCTCTCTGCTGTGGAATATCAGAGCTAATGTTGATTCTATTAGGAGTCTACTTACAGGCTGCTGAGCTCACTTTGGGCTAATGGTGTACCAGCACTGAGGCTCCCCTACTACAAGCTGAATTCACCGAAGAGCTGAAATCAGTGAGTGTTGTGTTAAGTGGTGGGGGAGCCTGAAGATATGTTGTGGAGCAGTTTGTGGGACCTGCTGGAGTGCCTTGTGGACAGGCTGGTGGAGCAGTTTGTGGGACGGCTGGAGTGCCTTGTGGACAGGCTGGTGGAGCAGTCCATAGGACGGTGGGAGCTGCTTGTGGGATGCAGAGCAGTTCGTGGATTGGCTGGTGGAGCAGTTTGTGGAGTGGCGGGAGCTGCTTGTGGGCTGCGAAGCTGAGCGAAGCAGTTCGTGGGGCGGCTGGCTGAGTGGAGCGGAGGCCTGTGGGGTGGTCAGCTTCAGATCATGTAAGGTGCCCCTTACCTCTTCTCCTTCTCCCCCCTCCCCCATCTCCACCCAGGTTGGGAGGTAAAGCTCTGCAGATAAACTTTCGAACTCTGGGGCTGCCCTGACCAAGGACAGAGACTTTTGGGTCATTGGACTTTTGGGACTTTGGGGGATTTGGGGTTGCTGGACTCAGGAACCAAAGGGAAAGGACATGCCCCAATTTGCTTGGGGTGGGTTTCTTTTGCTCATGGGTTGTGTTACGAATCCTGTTGGTGGTGTTTCCCCAACATAATGCCACATTGTTTCTCTCTGTTATTAAAAGGCTTTTTTGCTACACTCAGACTATGTGCTTGCGAGAGGGGAAGTATTGCCTCTTGGAGGCGCCCAGCAGGGGTGGTATATATTTGTCCCAGGTCACTGGGTGGGGGCTGGAGCAGGTTTGCATTGTATTATTGGAATGAATCCCCTAGATATTGAACCCGGCCCTTGTTGCTGCCAACTCTGACGGGCAGAAGGGTTACACTTCTGTGGGAGGGGGATGTCTGAGAACTGTTTTTCTTCCAATCCTCTGCGTGGGTGGGCGCAGGGGGTGCAGTGAACAGCATAAGCTGCTTCTTCCTTTTCTCAGAAAGTGGGAGAATTTAGAATAGCTTCTTTTCCCCACCTCATTGGAACAGGAAGCCCAGGTGGAGTCTCCTTAGTTCGCACTGTGGAGCCTACTGATGGTGCTAAGTTCCCAGTGGGGCACATTTGTTGAGGGCCTCAAGTGCTGTACTTCCTACTCAGGCAATGAGGGGAGTGCTCCTGTCAGAAGTGGCATGCGTGCCAGGTTTGCATGGACACATGCACCTGCTGCTGGGTTGGGCTTGAAACTCCTCAGGGATTTCAAGGGGAGAAAAAGTAGCCTGGCACAGGCTGCAGGATCAGCTGCTAATGGCTGTTGTAGGCCCCAGGGCCAACTCACTGTGGGACCCGGCTTCCCTCCCACACATCATCCTGGTTGTTAGCATCACCCTCAGACTTGGGTGGGTAGGGCAAAGGCAGAGGGGGACACAGGCAGAGAATAAATTCCATACAGTTCAAGAAGACATTGCTTTAAAATAACTAAATGTGGGGATTATATTGCCCCTTTCATTTACTTCCCCTCTCTTTCCCTGACAGAACTCCATTTCTTATTATTACTGGCACTGGTTCCCTCACCTCGGCACGTACTTAGGACACTGAATCCTAGCTATGCAACTAGTTCAGATCCGGGCCAGGCTGGTGCTGATCAAACTAGTTTCTGTGCAATGGCTATTCAGGGGGCTATAGTATGCACTAGTGGAGAGTGAATTGGCCTGAGTCCACCCTGAGCAGTAGCCACAGTTGCAACAATCAAAATGCTACATGTGTGGGCAGGGTGTGGGGGTGCAAGGGATGGGATATGGAGGTGGACGGGGTGTGGCGGTGGGCAGGCTATGGGGCAGGGTACAGGGAGTGTGGGGCATGGGGTGTGCAGGGTGTGGGGGTGCAGCGTATGGGCTGTGAATGTGAACAGGGTGTGGGTTGGGTAGGAGGGAGTGGGGGGTACCAGCATAGGCAGGGTACGGCAGGGCCGGATTAACCTTTTGTGGCCCCGGGAGTGGTGCAATCAGCCAGGCCAGGGCCTGCCCCAACAAGCCTCCCTCAGGACCCACTTGCCTGGAGGGGCCCAGCCAAGCCCCCCACAACTGGCTGAGACTGGCCAGGCTTCTTAACCAGTCCCAAGCAGCGCAGCTCCGGGGAGACCGGAGGGGCCCCACAGGTGGTGAGAAGCAGAGACTGCCCGGAGCCGGATGTGCACTGGGGTCTGGCCAGGGGGTGAAGAGGAGCCCTTGGCAGGCAGGCCAAGAGGAGCAAGTGGTGGGCTGGTGGGGTCTCAGGGTGCAGCGTAAGCTGAGCAGGCTAGGGCCCCATCTGAGCATGGTACAGGGAGTGGGGGATACTGGCCTGGGAAGGGTGTGTGGGTGCAGGTTATGGGGTGCATGAATGGGCAGGGTGTGGTGGCAGGGTACACAGAGTGTTGGGGGGTGGGAGTGCAGGGTATGGGGGGTGGGTGGAGGTGGGGTGTGGAGGTGGGCAGACTTGGTAGCAGAATACAGGGACTGTGGGGGGTATGGGTGTAGGGGTGCAGAGTATGAGGTGTGGACGTGGGAGGCGGTGGTGGTAGCAGGCTACAGGGAGTAGAGGTTATGGGGGTGGGCAGGGTGTGGAGGTAGCCGGTGTGTGAGCAGGCTGAGGTAGCAGGGTACAGGGAGTGTGGGAGGGTAAGGGGCTAAGCGGGGTATCGGGGGTGGATGTGGCCGGTATGTGGGCACGCTGTAGTGGGAGGGTACAGGGAGTGTGCAGGGGTGGGCAGGGGGGAACTGGCAGTGTGGGGAGTACGGGGGTGGGCAGGGAAGCAGGGTACGAAATGTGGACGTGGCCAGTACATGGGCACGCTGTAGTGGGAGGGTACAGGGAGTGTGGGGGGTACGGGGTGGGCGAGGTGTGGGGGAGCAGGGTACGGGGTGTGGAAGGGGACAGGGTTTGGGGTGAGTAGGCTGTAGTGGCAGGGCACGGGGGGTACAGGGAGGGGGGGCGGAAGTGCAGGATATGGGGTACGGCATTGGGCAGGCTGTGGTGGGGGTGTGTGGAGGTGGGCAGGCTGTAGTATCAGGGTACAGGGTGGGCGGGGTATGGAAGTGGACAGGGTTTGGGGATGGTGGGCAGGCTGCAGTGGGAGGGCTCAGGGAAGGGGGGTGTGGTGGGGGGGAGGGGGCGGTGGGGGGGTGCACGGGGGGATGGTGTGCAGGCTGTAGTGGGAGGGCTCAGGGAGTGCGGGGGTGAGGGGTGGGGGTGCAGGGGGCATGGTGGGGCAGCGGGCAGGGTTTGGGGGCAGTGGGCAGGCTGTTGTGGGAGGGCACAGGGAGCGGGGGGTGCGGTGTGAGGGTGCAGGGGGGGCGGTGGGCAGGCTGTAGTGGGGGGGCTCAGTGGGGGATGTGGGGTGCGATGTGGGGATGCAGGGGGGGCGGTGGGCAGGCTGTAGTGGGGGGTTCAAGGAGTGGGGGGGTGTGGGATGGGGGTGCAGGGGGTGATGGAGGGGCTCAGTGGGGGGTTGTGGGGTGGGGGTGCAGGGGGCTCAGTGGGGTGTGCGGGGTGGGGGTGCAGGGGGGGCAGTGTGCAGGCTGTAGTGGGGGGGCTCAGTGGGGGGTAAGGGGTGGGGGTGCAGGGGGGCTCAGTGGCGGGTGCGGGTGCAGGGGAGGCGGTGGGAGGGTGCAGGGAGGCTCAGTAGGGGGGCTCAGGGGGCGTGGCGTCACAGCGGAGAGGAGTTGTCGGGGAATGTGGGGGCGCAAGGGGGCGGTGGGCAGGCTGTAGTGGGGGGCTCAGTGAGGGGAGGTGCAGTGTGGGGGTGCAGGGGGGCTAAGTGGGGGGCTGCGGTGTGGGGGTGCAGGGGGGCTCAATGGGGAGTGCGGGGTGGGGATGTGGGGGCAGGGCGTGGCAGCAGACAGGAGTTGTCGGGGGAATGTGGGGGCGCAGGGGGAGCGGTGGGCAGGCTATAGTGGGGTGGCTTAGTGAGGGGAGGTGCAGTGTGGGGGTGCAGGGGGGCTCAGTGGGGGGGTGCGGGGTGGGGGTGCAGGGGGCGCGGTGGGCAGGCTGTAGTGGGAAGGCTCAGGGAGTGGGGAGGTGCAGGGGGGCAGCTGGGGGGCTCAGTGGAGGGGCGGGGTGGGGGTGCAGGGGGTGGGCGTGGCAGCAGAGAGGAGTCGGGGGTATGTGGGGGTGCAGGTGGCGTGGCTGCAGTGGGGGGCAGGCTAGGGGTGCAGGGGGGTGGACAGGCTGTAGTGGGGGGGCTCAGTGGGGGGGTGGGGTGGGAGTGCAGGGGGCAGGGCGTGGCAGCAGAGAGGAGTTGGGGGTATGTGGGGTCTTGGAGGGTGGCTGTTGTGGGGGGCTCAGTGGGGGGGTAAGGGGTGGGGGTGCAGGGCGGCTCAGTAGGGGAGGGCTCAGTGGGGGCACAGGGGGGCGGCGGACAGGCTGTAGTGAGGGGGCTCAGTGGGGGGTGCGGGGTGGGGGTGCAGGGGGCAGGCTGGGGGTGCAGGGGGCGTGGCGTGGCAGCGGAGAGGAGTCAGGGGCATTTGGGGGTGCAGGGGGCCGGTGGGCAGGCTGTAAGTGGAAAGGCTCAGGGAGTGGGGGGGTGTGGTGGGGGGGTGCAGAGGGCTCAGTGGGGGGATGGGGTGCGGGTGCAGGGGGCGTGGCGTGGCAACGGAGAGGAGTTGGGGGAATGTGGGGGCGCAGGAGGCAGGCTGTAGTGGGGGGCTCAGTGGGGGGGCAGGCTGGGGGTGCAGGGGGCAGGCTGTAGTGGGAAGGCTCAGGGAGTGGAGGGGTGCAGGGGGCTCAGTGGGGGGTGTGGGGTGCAGGGGGGCGGTGGGCAGGCTGTAGTGGGGGGGCTCAGGGAGTGTGGGGGTGCAGGGGGGCTCAGTGGGGGGTGCAGGGGGGCAGTGGGCAGGCTGTAGTGGGGGGCTCAGTGGGGGGCGGGCTGGGGGTGCAGGGGGCAGGCTGTAGTGGGGCGGCTCAGGGAGTGGGGGGTGCGGTGTGGGGGTGCAGGGGGCTCAGTGGCGGGGTGGGGTGCAGGGGGGCTCAGTGGGGGTGCAGGGGGCGGGGCATGGCAGCGGAGAGGAGTTGGGGGAATGTGGGGGTTCAGGGGGGCAGTGGGCAGGCTGTAGTGGGGGCTCAGGGAGGGGGGTGTGGTGTGGGGGTGCAGGGGGGCTCAGTGGGGGGGCGGGCTGGGGGTGCAGGGGGGCAGTGGGCAGGCTGTAGTGGGGGGGCTCAGTGGTGGGGTGGGGTGCAGGGGGCGGGGCGTGGCAGCAGAGAGGAGTCGGGGGAATGTGGGGGCGCAGGAGGCAGGCTGTAGTGGGGGGGCTCAGGGAGTGTGGGGGTGCGGGGGCTCAGTGGGGGGTGTGGGGTGGGGCGCAGGGGGGTGGTGGGCAGGCTGTAGTGGGGGGCTCAGGGAGTGGGGGGTGCGGTGTGGGGGTGCACGGGGGCTCAGTGGCGGTGTGGGGTGCAGGGGGCAGGCTGTAGTGGGGGGGCTCAGTGGCGGGGTGGGGTGCAGGGGGGCTCAGTGGGGGTGCAGGGGGCGGGGCGTGGCAGCAGAGAGGAGTCGGGGGCATGTGGGGGTTCAGGGGGGCAGTGGGCAGGCTGTAGTGGGGGGTACAGTGTGGGGGTGCAGGGGGCTCAGTGGGGGGGCAGGCTGGGGTTGCAGGGGGCAGTGGGGCGGCTCAGTGGCGGGGTGGGGTGCAGGGGGCGGGGCAGCGGAGAGGAGTCGGGGGAATGTGGGGGCGCAGGGGGTGGCTGTTGTGGGGGGCTCAGTGGGGGGGAGTCGGGGGAATGTGGGGGTGCAGGGGGTGGCTGTTGTGGGGGGCTCAGTGGGGGTGCAGGGGGCGGGGCGTGGCAGCAGAGAGGAGTCGGGGGCATGTGGGGGTGCAGGGGGGCAGTGGGCAGGCTGTAGTGGGGGGCTCAGGGAGTGGGGGGTACAGTGTGGGGGTGCAGGGGGGCTCAGTGGGGGGGCGGGCTGGGTTTGCAGGGGGCAGTGGGGCGGCTCAGTGGCGGGGTGGGATGCAGGGGGGCTCAGTGGGGGCGCAGGGGGCGGGGCGTGGCAGCGGAGAGGAGTCGGGGGAATGTGGGGGCGCAGGGGGTGGCTGTTGTGGGGGGCTCAGTGGGGGTGCAGGGGGCAGGGCGTGGCAGCAGAGAGGAGTTGGGGGTATGTGGGGTCTTGGAGGGTGGCTGTTGTGGGGGGCTCAGTGGGGGGGTAAGGGGTGGGGGTGCAGGGGGCGGGGCGTGGCAGCGGAGAGGAGTCGGGGGAATGTGGGGGTGCAGGGGGGTGGCTGTTGTGGGGGGCTCAGTGGGGGTGCAGGGGGCGGGGCGTGGCAGCAGAGAGGAGTCGGGGGCATGTGGGGGTGCAGGGGGCAGTGGGCAGGCTGTAGTGGGGGGCTCAGGGAGTGGGGGGTACAGTGTGGGGGTGCAGGGGGGCTCAGTGGGGGGGCGGGCTGGGTTTGCAGGGGGCAGTGGGGCGGCTCAGTGGCGGGGTGGGGTGCAGGGGGGCTCAGTGGGGGCGCAGGGGGCGGGGCGTGGCAGCGGAGAGGAGTCGGGGGAATGTGGGGGCGCAGGGGGGTGGCTGTTGTGGGGGGCTCAGTGGGGGTGCAGGGGGCGGGGCGTGGCAGCGGAGAGGAGTCGGGGGAATGTGGGGGTGCAGGGGGGTGGCTGTTGTGGGGGGCTCAGTGGGGGCGCAGGGGGCGTGGCGTGGCAGCGGAGAGGAGTCGGGGGAATGTGGGGGCGCAGGGGGCGGGGCGTGGCAGTGGAGAGGAGTCGGGGGAATGTGGGGGTGCAGGGGGTGGCTGTTGTGGGGGGCTCAGTGGGGGCGCAGGGGGCGGGGCGTGGCAGCGGAGAGGAGTCGGGGGAATGTGGGGGTGCAGGGGGGTGGCTGTTGTGGGGGGCTCAGTGGGGGCGCAGGGGGCGGGGCGTGGCAGCGGAGAGGAGTCGGGGGAATGTGGGGGCGCAGGGGGTGGGGCGTGGCAGTGGAGAGGAGTCGGGGGAATGTGGGGGTGCAGGGGGGTGGCTGTTGTGGGGGGCTCAGTGGGGGCACAGGGGGCGGGGCGTGGCAGCGGAGAGGAGTCGGGGGAATGTGGGGGTGCAGGGGGTGGCTGTTGTGGGGGGCTCAGTGGGGGTGCAGGGGGCGGGGCGTGGCAGCGGAGAGGAGTCGGGGGAATGTGGGGGCGCAGGGGGTGGCTGTTGTGGGGGGGAGTCCGGGGAATGTGGGAGTGCAGGGGGGTGGCTGTTGTGGGGGGCTCAGTGGGGGTGCAGGGGGCGGGGCGTGGCAGCGGAGAGGAGTCGGGGGAATGTGGGGGTGCAGGGGGGTGGCTGTTGTGGGGGGCTCAGTGGGGGCGCAGGGGGCGTGGCGTGGCAGTGGAGAGGAGTTGGGGGAATTTGGGGGTGCAGGGGGTGTCTGTTGTGGGGGCTCAGTGGGGGCGCAGGGGGCGGGGCGTGGCAGCGGAGAGGAGTCGGGGGAATGTGGGGGTGCAGGGGGCGGGGCGTGGCAGTGGAGAGGAGTCGGGGGAATGTGGGGGCGCAGGGGGCGGGGCGTGGCAGTGGAGAGGAGTCGGGGGAATGTGGGGGTGCAGGGGGGTGGCTGTTGTGGGGGGCTCAGTGGGGGTGCAGGGGGCGGGGCGTGGCAGTGGAGAGGAGTCGGGGGAATGTGGGGGCGCAGGGGGGTGGCTGTTGTGGGGGGCTCAGTGGGGGGGAGTCCGGGGAATGTGGGGGCGCAGGGGGGTGGCTGTTGTGGGGGGCTCAGTGGGGGGGAGTCCGGGGAATGTGGGGGCGCAGGGGGTGGCTGTTGTGGGGGGCTCAGCGGAGAGGAGTCGGGGGAATGTGGGGGCGCAGGGGGGTGGCTGTTGTGGGGGGCTCAGTGGGGGTGCAGGGGGCGGGGCGTGGCAGCAGAGAGGAGTCGGGGGAATGTGGGGGCGCAGGGGGCGGGGCGTGGCAGTGGAGAGGAGTCGGGGGAATGTGGGGGTGCAGGGGGGTGGCTGTTGTGGGGGGCTCAGCGGAGAGGAGTCGGGGGAATGTGGGGGTGCAGGGGGGTGGCTGTTGTGGGGGGCTCAGCGGAGAGGAGTCGGGGGAATGTGGGGGTGCAGGGGGGTGGCTGTTGTGGGGGGCTCAGTGGGGGGGAGTCGGGGGAATGTGGGGGTGCAGGGGGCCCCCCACTCCTCAGGGCGGGGCACCGAGCCACGAGCGCCACACTCGGACGGGGCCCAGCTGTCGCCAGGGCCCGTTGCGCGGGCGACGCCCTGCGGCCGGGATTGGCTGCGTGTAGCGCATGCGCAGAGAGCCCGCCCGTGCCGCTGTGGTATTGCCCATTCCTCCTGGAGAAGGCCCAGGCGCTGCGCGAGGGCCCTTTCGCGCTGAGCATTTTTTTCCTTCTTCCGTTTCCGTAGCTACCGTAACGTGCTGGGAGCCTCGTGCGGCGGGAGGGGCCGAGCGAGACGGGGCGGGGCTGTCGATCGTGGGCAGGGGCACGCGCCGACGCCGATTGCGCTCGCGCTCCGCGGGGAGCGGCCCCCAGCGCCTCTGTCCGCGCGCACAGGCGTCCGACCCGCCGCCATGCTGGGCCTCCGAGCCCTGCTCCTGCGGGGCGCGCGCCGGGCCCGGGCCTGCCCCCAGGTAACGGCCGGGCGGGGCCCCCCTCGCGAGGGGCAGAGGAGGGCGAAGGGAGGGGGCGTGGCGTCATGGGGGCGCGGGGGAGGGAGGGAGAGAGGGGTGTGTCAGTCATAGGGTGTGGGGAGGGGTGGGGGGCAGTGTAGGGGCGGCTGGGGCATGGGAGGGGGAGGCAGTAAAGGGGCATGGAGCTGGGTGGGGGAGGGATTTGGTGGTATGGGGGCGCTGGGGCATGGGAGGGGGGAGGCAGTAAAGGGGCATGGAGCTGGGTGGGGGAGGGATTTGGTGGTATGGGGGCGCTGGGGCATGGGAGGGGGAGGCAGTAAAGGGGCATGGAGCTGGGTGGGGGAGGGATTTGGTGGTATGGGGGCGCTGGGGCATGGGAGGGGGAGGCAGTAAAGGGGGGCATGGAGCTGGGTGGGGGAGGGATTTGGTGGTATGGGGGCGCTGGGGCATGGGAGGGGGAGGCAGTAAAGGGGCATGGAGCTGGGTGGGGGAGGGATTTGGTGGTATGGGGGTGCTGGGGCATGGGAGGGGGAGGCAGTAAAGGGGCATGGAGCTGGGTGGGGGAGGGATTTGGTGGTATGGGGGCGCTGGGGCATGGGAGGGGGAGGCAGTAAAGGGGCATGGAGCTGGGTGGGGGAGGGATTTGGTGGTATGGGGGCGCTGGGGCATGGGAGGGGGGAGGCAGTAAAGGGGCATGGAGCTGGGTGGGGGAGGGATTTGGTGGTATGGGGGCGCTGGGGCATGGGAGGGGGAGGCAGTAAAGGGGCATGGAGCTGGGTGGGGGAGGGATTTGGTGGTATGGGGGCGCTGGGGCATGGGAGGGGGAGGCAGTAAAGGGGCATGGAGCTGGGTGGGGGAGGGATTTGGTGGTATGGGGGCGCTGGGGCATGGGAGGGGGGAGGCAGTAAAGGGGCATGGAGCTGGGTGGGGGAGGGATTTGGTGGTATGGGGGCGCTGGGGCATGGGAGGGGGGAGGCAGTAAAGGGGCATGGAGCTGGGTGGGGGAGGGATTTGGTGGTATGGGGGCGCTGGGGCATGGGAGGGGGGAGGCAGTAAAGGGGGGCATGGAGCTGGGTGGGGGAGGGATTTGGTGGTATGGGGGCGCTGGGGCATGGGAGGGGGGAGGCAGTAAAGGGGGGCATGGAGCTGGGTGGGGGAGGGATTTGGTGGTATGGGGGTGCTGGGGCATGGGAGTGGGGAGGCAGTAAAGGGGCATGGAGCTGGGTGGGGGAGGGATTTGGTGGTATGGGGGTGCTGGGGCATGGGAGGGGGGAGGCAGTAAAGGGGCATGGAGCTGGGTGGGGGAGGGGGTTGGTGGTATGGGGTGGGAATAAGGCAGTAAAGGGGCATTGAGCTGGGTGGGGGAGGGATTTGGTGGTATGGGGGCGCTGGGGCATGGGAGGGGGGAGGCAGTAAAGGGGCATGGAGCTGGGTGGGGGAGGGATTTGGTGGTATGGGGGCGCTGGGGCATGGGAGGGGGGAGGCAGTAAAGGGGCATGGAGCTGGGTGGGGGAGGGATTTGGTGGTATGGGGGCGCTGGGGCATGGGAGGGGGAGGCAGTAAAGGGGGGCATGGAGCTGGGTGGGGGAGGGATTTGGTGGTATGGGGGCGCTGGGGCATGGGAGGGGGAAGCAGTAAAGGGGGGCATGGAGCTGGGTGGGGGAGGGATTTGGTGGTATGGGGGTGCTGGGGCATGGGAGGGGGAGGCAGTAAAGGGGGGCATGGAGCTGGGTGGGGGAGGGATTTGGTGGTATGGGGGCGCTGGGGCATGGGAGGGGGGAGGCAGTAAAGGGGCATGGAGCTGGGTGGGGGAGGGATTTGGTGGTATGGGGTGGGAATAAGGCAGTAAAGGGGCATGGAGCTGGGTGGGGGAGGGATTTGGTGGTATGGGGGCGCTGGGGCATGGGAGGGGGGAGGCAGTAAAGGGGCATGGAGCTGGGTGGGGGAGGGATTTGGTGGTATGGGGGCGCTGGGGCATGGGAGGGGGGATGCAGTAAAGGGGCATGGAGCTGGGTGGGGGAGGGATTTGGTGGTATGGGGGCGCTGGGGCATGGGAGGGGGAGGCAGTAAAGGGGCATGGAGCTGGGTGGGGGAGGGGGTTGGTGGTATGGGGGCGCTGGGGCATGGGAGGGGGGAGGCAGTAAAGGGGCATGGAGCTGGGTGGGGGAGGGATTTGGTGGTATGGGGGTGCTGGGGCATGGGAGGGGGGAGGCAGTAAAGGGGCATGGAGCTGGGTGGGGGAGGGATTTGGTGGTATGGGGGTGCTGGGGCATGGGAGGGGGGAGGCAGTAAAGGGGCATGGAGCTGGGTGGGGGAGGGATTTGGTGGTATGGGGGCGCTGGGGTATGGGAGTGGGGAGGCAGTAAAGGGGCATGGAGCTGGGTGGGGGAGGGATTTGGTGGTATGGGGTGGGAATAAGGCAGTAAAGGGGCATGGAGCTGGGTGGGGGAGGGATTTGGTGGTATGGGGGCGCTGGGGCATGGGAGGGGGGAGGCAGTAAAGGGGCATGGAGCTGGGTGGGGGAGGGATTTGGTGGTATGGGGGCGCTGGGGCATGGGAGGGGGGATGCAGTAAAGGGGCATGGAGCTGGGTGGGGGAGGGATTTGGTGGTATGGGGGCGCTGGGGCATGGGAGGGGGAGGCAGTAAAGGGGCATGGAGCTGGGTGGGGGAGGGGGTTGGTGGTATGGGGGCGCTGGGGCATGGGAGGGGGGAGGCAGTAAAGGGGCATGGAGCTGGGTGGGGGAGGGATTTGGTGGTATGGGGGTGCTGGGGCATGGGAGGGGGGAGGCAGTAAAGGGGCATGGAGCTGGGTGGGGGAGGGATTTGGTGGTATGGGGGTGCTGGGGCATGGGAGGGGGGAGGCAGTAAAGGGGCATGGAGCTGGGTGGGGGAGGGATTTGGTGGTATGGGGGCGCTGGGGTATGGGAGTGGGGAGGCAGTAAAGGGGCATGGAGCTGGGTGGGGGAGGGATTTGGTGGTATGGGGGTGCTGGGGTATGGGAGTGGGGAGGCAGTAAAGGGGCATGGAGCTGGGTGGGGGAGGGATTTGGTGGTATGGGGGCGCTGGGGCATGGGAGTGGGAATAAGGCAGTAAAGGGGCATGGAGCTGGGTGGGGGAGGGGCATGGCAGTTAGGGGAAGCGGCTGGGGGCATCAGGGGTGAGGCTGTATAGAGGCATGGAGAGGGGTGGTGGCATGGCACTATGGGGGCCTGGGCAAGAGAGCGGAGGGAACCCCTGGGGGCATGAAGGGGGAGCAGGAGGGAGCGGGGAGTTGAGTTGGTGCTGCCCCTGCAGGTGGCTGGAGACCATGTTGCTGCTGCGCAGTGCAGACAGTAAGGAGGAGTCACTGTCCTGGTCCTTAGTGACTCATGAAACCAACCCTGTGTGAGCGCTGCACAGCCCCTCTTACTTGTCTGTGAACATACAGAAAGGGTTAGCCCGTTTCTGCTCTGGCTCCCTGCAGTAACTTACATGTGCTAGGTGCATTTTCACTGTTTCGCTCCAACGATTTCCATGAATAGAAACTTGGTCTCTCTGTCAAAAAAGAAAGAAAAAAAAAATCTCTGTTCTAAAGCAAGCACAGATTCAAACTCAAAGAGTGGCAATGGCAGCCACATTGTGGGTTTTACACCTTCACTTTGAAGATAACTTCAGCTTCTCCTCGGTCCAGACAGCCAGGTAACACAGTGGCAAGCTTTCACTTCTTGAAATGTCAGTATCCCAAGGTTCCCTCTCATTCTGACTTGCACCGAACAGGCTCTGGCTTTTGATATTCAAGGTGTTCCCACAATATTATTGGGACTGATACATCATTGCAACACGATACTGTAACATCACATTGTAGCAATGCAGTGACCGCCTCTAAAGACATTGTTCTTAAATTGGAAACTCTGAACAATTGCCCTCTGCACACAGAAGTTGATCCAGGTTAGTGCTGCACTTACTAGTGCTTTTTAGGCCTTGTCTACATTGCAAAATATAATGGTGCGTAAACATTTGAGTTGGATGACGCAATACTAGCCATGACTTGGAGGTAAGTGTAAGCTGCAATAAACTCTGGTCGGCATAATGTCATCCACTTGACTGCTCACAATCATGTTCTCAAACAACCACATTTTGTTATGTAGCTGAGCCCTTGGAGTCCTCCAGGGACCTGGGGCAGCTTCTTGTGGAAAGGGGAAAGATGAAGCAACAGTGACTGGTGTCTTATGGAACCAGTCAATTATACAGACTTTAATCCTTGAAATGCATGTCAGAACAATCTCTGAACATGTGCTGTTGGCACTCATGAAGGATATGAAGGGCAGAAAC
Organism: Lepidochelys olivacea; assembly: GCF_965140295.1. NCBI lineage: Eukaryota > Metazoa > Chordata > Testudines > Cheloniidae > Lepidochelys > Lepidochelys olivacea. Next base: position 133,162,240 of record NC_140415.1, read on the forward strand.
TGTGACCTTGACACTGATTCACCATTTGCCTCTATGGTTCTCTGAATTTTTTTTCAGAGTAACAGCCGTGTTAGTCTGTATTCGCAAAAAGAAAAGGAGTACTTGTGGCACCTTAGAGACTAACCAATTTATTGAAAGCTCACGAAAGCTTATGCTCTAATAAATTGGTTAGTCTCTAAGGTGCCACAAGTACTCCTTGAATTTTTTTTGTCCTTTTGAAGCTTGACATTGAGTGGGTAAATGATAACACATTGCACAATTGTGGTTACTCAAAATATGTGCAGGTTTAAAATTTTTGTGACAATCTTCTTGCATTAAGAAACAATGAACCTGAAAGGAATCCAGGGATATCTCCATCAAGGCTAAAGTTAGGATACCCCAAAATTTATTTAAATGGCTATCTATACCATATGTAGTGCACTTTAAGGTATTTGTGTAGCAGGGGTTCCCGCGGAGTGATGTATTTAAGAAAGTTCTTCATCACACAGCACATTGTCAACCTATGGAACTTGTTACCAAGGGATGTTGTGAAGGCTAAAATGATAACTGAGTTTGAAAAAGATAATTTAATGCCAAGATGCTCAGGTGCTCAACCCAATGCTCTGGGTGTCCCTTAACCTTTGACTGCCAGAAGCTGAGACTAGACGACAGGGGATGGATCACTCGATAATAGCCCTGTTCATTCCCTCTGAAGTATCTGGCACTGACCACAATCAGAGGACAGGATACTAGGCTAAATGGACCATTGGTCTGACCCAGTATAACTATTCTTATGTTAGGAGTAGAGAGGTGACTGCGGCTATGGGCTGGGTCTGTGGGAGCTGCTGTGGCATCTCTCAGATGTTCCCAGTACATTATGTGTTGGTTCTGCTCTTGCTTTGGTAGCAACATCAGCCTGGCCTCAGAATGCTCCTGTTTAGTCATTATTTTTGATATCCTGCCAAAAACTTCCTGAGGAGAGGAAATGAGAGAAGGGAACTGCTGATTTTTAACAGTTAATATCTCGGCAAAAACTGATCAGAATTTCATTGGAAAAAGAAAAGGTACCTCAATGGCCTGAGGGCTATCCCTTGCCAAGTATTAAAGGGCTACTGCAAACAATGGAGGTGAGAGAGCTGCTCAAAAGGTGTCAGGAATCCTTTACAGTGGAAAGTATTAAGCAGGCTAAATTATAGGCATTGCTACCAGCTTCTATCTAGAAATGAGATGCACTGAAATCTAGAATGAACTGGCAGATTGTTTTATGTCTCCAGTAGTAACTTTAGTTATTTTTTAAACATTCTCTGTTCAGGTCCACGCATCTTTGGCTACAGGGCCCAGGCAAAGTGATGGCACGTTTTATGAAATTCGTACCTATGATGTTAAGCCATCAAAGATGAAGGAGTTTGTAGAAATGGTCAATAAACACATCCACCTGCGCACAGCTCATTCAGAGATGGTTGGAATCTGGACTGCGGAGTTTGGGGGCATGAATAAGGCCATCCATATTTGGAAGTTTGGTATGCGCAGCATCACTTCATATTGCTCTTGTGTGTCATGTGCTTTAGACAGATGAAACAGGATGTTTGTCTTGGGCTCTTATAAATGAAGGATTAGAGAATAGCTCCTATACTGACAACTGAAAACAAATACAGTAGAGCCTCAAGAGTTTCGAACACCTCGAATGGAGGTTGTTTGTAACTCTGAATGTTCGCAAAAAGAAAAGGAGTACTTGTGGCACCTTAGAGACTAACAAATTTATTTGAGCATAAGGTTTCGTGAGCTACAGCTCACTTTAACTCTGAACAAAACATTATGGTGGTTCTTTCAAAAGTTTGCAACTAAACATTGACTTAATTGACAGCTTTGAAACTTTACTGTGCAGAAGAAAAATGCTGGTTTTAACCACGTTAATTTAAATGAAACCAGCACAGAAACAGTTTCCTTATCTTGTCAAACCTTTTTTTTTTAACTTTCCCTTTATTTTTTTTAGTAGATTACGTTTAACACAGTACTGTATTTGCTTCTTTTTTTTTTTTTTTTTTTGTCTCTGCTCTTGCCTGATTCATAGAATATCAGGGTTGGAAGGGACTTCAGGAGGTCACCTAGTCCAGCCCCCAGCTCAAAGCAGGACCAATCCCAAATAAATCGTCTTAGCCAGGACTTTGTCAAGCCTGACCTTAAAAACCTCTAAGGATGGAGATTCCACTTCCTCCCTAGATAACCCATTCCAGTGCTTCACCACCCTCCTAGTGAAAAAGTTTTTCCTAATATCCAACCTAAACCTCCCCCACTGCAACTTGAGTCCATTACTCCTTGTTCTGTCGTCTGCTACCACCAAGAACAGTCTAGATCAATCCTCTTTGGAACCCCCTTTCAGGTAGTTGAAAGAAACTATCAAATCCCCCCTCATTCTTCTCTTCTGCAGACTAAATAACCTCATTTCCCTCAGCTGCTCCTCATAAATCATGTGCTCCAGCCCCCTAATCATTTTTGTTGCCCTCGGCTGGACGTTTTCCAATTTTTCCACATCCTTCTTGTAATGTGGGGCCCAAAACTGAACATGGTACTCCAGATGAGGTCTCACCAATGCCAAATAGAGGGGAATGATCACATCCCTCGATCTGCTGGCAATGCTCCTACTTATATAGCCCAAAGCCTTCTTGGCAACAAGGGCACACTGTTGACTCATATCCAGCTTCATGTCCACTGTAGTCCCGAGGTCCGTTTCTGTAGCCACTCAGTCCCTAATCTGTAGCAGTGCATGGGATTCTTCTGTCTTATCCTCTGCACTTATCCTTGTTGAACCTCATCAGATTTCTTTTGGCCCAATCCTTCAATTTGTCTAGGTCACTCTGGACCTTATCCCTATTCTCCAGTGTATCTAGCACTCCTCCCAGTGTAGTGTCATTTGCAAACTTGCTGAGGGTGCAATCCATGTCATCCTCCAGATCACTAATGAAGATATTGAACAAAACCAGCCCTAGGACCGACCCTTGGGGCACTCTGCTTGATACTGGCTGCCAACTAGACATGGAGCCATTGATCACTACCCGTTGAGCCTGATTATCTAGCCAGCTTTCTATCCACCTTAGAGTCCATTCATCCAGCCCGTACTTCTTTAACTTGCTGGCAAGAATAGTGTGGGAGACAGTGTCAAAAGCTTTGCTAAAGTCAAGGAATAACATGTCCACCGCTTTCCCCTCATCCACAGATTGCGTACTTCCGGTTCCAAATGAGGTGTGTGGTTGGCCGGTCAGTTCGTAACTCTGGTGTTCATAATTCTGAGGTTCTACTGTACTTGCAGAATTAAGGTGAAGCATTTTTTATATCTCCATGCTACACTGTCTTACAGGACTCTAAAATAGTTAATGGAGGAATTGCAATTGAGACTCTTAATTGCAGTACACATTCAAACTTAGGGCCTGATCCTGCGCTATTGAAATCAATGAGAATTTTTAAAATTGATTTCAGTGGAAGTAGGTTTGCGTTCTTCAGGTTAAAGTGTGCATATGTATAGTTCTTAGGTGGCCAGTCCAATATTTTAGATTCCTCTCTCACCTTTCTTGCTCAGATAATGTTTAATCAGTTTTCTTGTGTGCTTGGAGTCACTGTCGTACTGGAGGATATTCCGGGACCAAATAAAGCTCCAATCCTGCAAAGAGAGCTGTGTGGATGGACCCTTGCACCCACACATAGCAGCCCTGAAATCATTGCAGTTTTGTGCAGGTGCAGGGGTTAAGACTTCAGGTATCGTATAGTAGATTAGGATTTATTTCTACTCTGGGGCATTAGTATCCTTTTTTAAATTTTCCCCAGATCCCCCCTTTACATTGATAGAGCCTCATGAAGTCTGAGCAACTGTCTAGAATATCCTTTTACCTACTAATTGATCTAGCATCTGTAGGGCAAAATATTTTGAATTCAGATTTAGCAATGATTAACACATAATTCTAATCTTCGTTAATTTCTCCAAATTTCTTGTCTGTTCAATTGCTTCTCTTTTTACTTAGTTAATTACTTAAATTCATTTTTGAAGGGTAAACCACTGAGAAACTAATTTATTAGGGAAAATTGGGATGAAGCTTGTGTGTTTTTGTTTTGTTTTACTTGCTTTATTTGTTCTCTAACCATGCTCCAGTGTGGCTACACATCATTCTCTGTCTTTTTCTGATGCACTTAGATAGCTTTGTTTTTACATCTTTTTTGTTAATTAAAATTAATTTGCTTAGTTATTCCCTGTATTTATGTCAAGATACTGGTATGTCTCATTATTCATTTGTGTGGCTTTCTTTTCTTAAATTATTGAAAATTCTGTGTGCGCGTCTGTGTACTTTCATATATCCTAGTTATTCAAGGTAACAAGCAGGATTTAGGATTGTTACTGAGCCCTTAAAAATGGCAAATTTAATCAAGAAATTTTATGCTTTTCCTTTGTTTGAAAAGCTGTCTGAAAGATTTATGGTTTAGTAGTGTTTCATATAGCCAAACAAAGCATACTTAATGTTACATAAGGGAGACTTAATAAAAAATATTCTCATATGAGCAAAAACTCAACCTAAAATTAGAAGCCTAAAGCAAATCTGTTTATGGAAAAGGCTAAGCCACTACTTATTTTCTTATTTCCATTTCCCTGTCCCTTCTTATTTTGTACCAATAGCCAAATATCTAGTAGGTTTAGAAAGCGTATACATGAAAGACTTAGTGCCAACTTCTTGATACTGAGATACTGTGGCCACCAGCTTTCATTAAAAAACCCTGCTTTAATATTGATGGGAATTTTGCTTGGAAAATTGGTTTGTTCTGAAAATTGTTAGATTAACTCTGAGGGCAAAAGAGGATATTCCTGAAGAAAATTAAACTGTTCTTACGTTGTCATTTTAAAAAAAATTACCCTGAATTTAACTTTTGAATGTTCACGGATGACATTAAGCTATGGGGAGAGGTGGATACTCTGGAGGGTAGGGATAGGGTCCAGAGTGACTGAGGCAAATTGGAGGTTTGGGCCAAAAGAAATCTGATGAGGTTCAACAAGGACAAGTGCAGCGTCCTGCACTTAGGACAGAAGAATCCCATGCACTGCTACAGTCTAGGAAACGACTGGCTAAGCAACAGTTCAGCAGAAAAGGACCTAGGGATTACAGAGGACGAGAAGCTGGATATGAGTCAGCAGTGTGCCCTTGTTGCCAAGAAGGCTTACAGCATATTGGGCTGCATTAATAGGAGCATTGCGAGCCGATAGAGGGAAGTGATAATTCTCCTCTATTCAGCATTGGTGAGGCCACATCTGGAATATTGCATCCAGTTTTGGGCCCCCCACTACAGAAAGAATGTGGACAAATTGGAGCGAGTCCGGTGGAGGGCAATGAAAATGATTATGGGGCTGGGGCACATGACTTATGAGGAGAGGCTGAGGGAACTGGGCATATTTAGGTTGCAGAAGAGAAGAGTGAGGGGGGATTTGATAGCAGCCTTCAACTACCTGAATGGGGGGTTCCAAAGAGGATGGAGATGGGATGTTCTCCATGGTGGCAGGTGACAGAATAAGGAACAATGGTCTTAAGATGCAGTGGGGGAGGTCTAGGCTGGATATTAGGAAAAACTATTTCACTATGAGGGTGGTGAAGCACTGGAATGGGTTACAGAGGGAGGTGGTGGAATCTCCATCCTTAGAGGTTTTTAAGGCCCGACTTGACAAAGCTGCTTGTAGGTCCTGCTTTGAACAGGGGGTTGGACTAGATGACCTGCGGTCTCTTCCAACTCTAATATTCTGTGATTCTGTGAATAGTTTGTCTCCTCATAATACATTTATTTTAATTGAATCCAGTCTGACAGAGCTGAATATAGAATTTTAATGTCTTTCCCTTTCTGGTAGATAACTTTGCCCATAGAGCAGAAGTCCGGAAAGCAGTAGCCAATGATAAAGAATGGCAAGGAAAATTCATCTCTCCAGTTCTGCCCTTCTTGAATAAACAAAACAATGAAATCGTTTACCTGGTACCTTGGTGTGAGATTGGGAAGCCTTCAAAGGAAGGGGGTGAGCTTTATCTGTCTTTGTATTGATTAAAGCTATCAATGTGGATTCAATAATAAGAAATAGCTTAATGTTTTAACCAAATGTGTAAAAGTCTAGGGAAAAGTTCAACAGTGACTTTCTTTTACAGGAATATGTAGGTTAGGGTAGGGCACAGCATACGTTTGTGTGTGTGTGAACTTGCACTTTCATGAGTGGTGGCTAAAGCCCTGTGCAGTATGGTTGGGAATGAATTGGAAAGTTGGATGGATGAACAGCTAAGATGAGCAATCTATTCCCCCTACAGCAATGCTCTGAATATTTTTCTCTTAACTTGCTTCTTTGCTTAATGTATGGGAATGCATTTTCTAGAGATATTAAAAGACAATCCAGTATCCCTTCTCGCTTACAGATTTCATGTTTTACAGTATAAAAGAAAATAAGATTGCTGCAATTTGTAGTGTGATTTCACGCACAAGGTCAGTTTAGCAGATGACACTCAGATTTTTCACAAATCCATTCACTTTTCTCTCTGTTTAGGAACTATGTTTTTTTTTTCTTGTTTTGTCACAATCGTGATTTTAAAAACCTTCTATGAGGTAAATATGCATCATTCATGTAGAATTCATTGCGTTTTTTATAAGGCATGTTGGCCACAAATATTTTCCTATCTATCTACTATCTACATCTTCTCTAATCCTTCAGTAACAGTGTTGCCAGTTTTAACTGTTCATCCATCTATTTATCAAGCCATCCAAACCTCATATTGTTTATTACATGGAATTTTCTCAACTATTTGGAAATGGTGGAGATTTAATCTGTGGTATTTGTGTGTATATCTGTATATATAAAAAAGAACCTTTGTTCTACATTAGTGAGTTTTGGATTCTGGGCCTTTTATTTAGTTTTAGTTAACAGGTAGATAAACCCTGGCTAACTTCCTGTTAAAAGTAAGCAGGTAACAGATTTTTTAAAAATGTCAATTTGTTGCCTTCCACTTATGTGTAGAATGGAGCTAAAATGTATATGCTGTCCAGAGTTGGAGGATTAAATTGGAAGATATATTGCCTGGTGGCACTTACCTTGATTTATATTAGAGTTTTTGTTTGAGATCACATTTACATTGGTGTCAGTACAGATTAATCCCTGGAATGTCAATGTTAAAGGTGGCATGTCTTTCAGCAAGCCTGGAGTCCAATCTGTAAACCTTGCCCTTCCTGTAGTTCCTCCTCAAACAGGAAAGACCCTTGAAGGATAGAGCTGATACGTTTGTCCCAGGTGTCTGGTCAGTGATTGCTGCTTTGGCCTTAGGACACCTCTTGCTGTGATGGATGCTGCCAAGATTCATGTAGTGGTTATGATGTCACAAATAATATTGACCACAAAGGACACTGTCAGTTTCAGAAAGGGTAGTAAGATCTGGGCTAGTTCAGATTGTTCATCTTTCTGTAGACTCAAGAGATTTTGTTGATTTCTTTTCTGTGACCTGTATTCCTGTGTGACATGATGGATCTTGGGACCATTTGGAGCAATGTTTTGGTCTATTAACCCCAAAGAGTTGAAAGTTTACTGCTTTAACTGAATCACAATAAATGTGAGGATGGCTTGTAAAATTTTTATACCTTTTAGAGAATCAGACGATTAATTTGACATTTTGTGGTTTGTACTGCTGTATTCTTTTTCCATCAGGGGTGTATGAGATGGTTACTTTTCAGATGAAGCCTGGTGGGCCAGCTCTGTGGGGCCAAGCGTTCAGAGCTGCAATCAATGCTCATCTCAATACAGGCTACACGAAGCTGATTGGTGTTTTCCACACAGAATATGGATTACTTAACAGAGGTACAATACTAGTCAGTTTCCAGTACAGTCATGGGCACAGAGGGGCAAAGGTGCAAATCAGCAATACTCATGAGAGTGTTCAGACTCCTGATTAATGTAACTACAACTTTGGAGGCTGCATTTTGGATCCTGGGCCTCTTGTATGGCTTTAGCTAATCAAAAACTGTGATGTCTTATCATTTCTGTCACCATAACTTTACTTGCCCAGAGTCTGCATCCATAATGCTAGTACCGAGCACTGGTATGATGATGATGGGGTGCTTGTCTCATAGAATCTCAGGGTTGGAAGGGACCTCAGGAGGTCATCTAGTCCAACCCCCTGCTCAAAGCAGGACCAATCCCCAGTTAAATCATCCAACAGATTTTTGCCCCCTCAAGGATTGAACTGACAACCCTGGGTTTAGCAGGCTAATGCTCAAACCACTGAGCTCTCCCTCTCCCTGTAAGCCTGCTACGAACCAGTGCCAGCACAAGCCCTGTGGGGAATTGAAACTCCATATATACACATCTTGCTGATAAGCAAGCCCTGAAATCATTGAAAGGATTTAAATTTATAAATAAGTCTGCCTCATGCTTGCTTATGGATCTCTTCCCCTCTCAAATATGGCCAAATTACTCCCTCTTGCCAGGGGAAAAGGAGCAGCATCTTGGCACTAGTTCTGATGTCACTGTAAGTGCATGGAAGAGCACACATGCACCAGGATAGCCCCATTAGTATCATGGATGCTGCATATGGACATACTGGCTCTGACTAGGTAGACAGTTGTGTATTTCTTTTTCCCTGAAATCATGTTCACTGTCTCCCTGAATTCAGCTTGACATGGGGTCTAAAGACAGTTTACTGAAACTAGAGTTGTGGCTTAAAAGGGTTAGAAAATGCAGTGTTAAAAATCAGTGTAAGGAAAGCTCTGCAGAAGGAATGTCTTAGAATGTAGTTGTCTGATGAATTGCTGCTTCTGGGTGGAGGATTTCAGAACAGAGCAAAGGACCTGTAGGATATTTCATACTGTAATTTAGCTATGGTCTCACTCTTCAATTTGTTTTGCTTTTGTTTTCACAGTTCATGTGCTCTGGTGGAATGAGAACCCTGACAATCGTGCAGCAGGGAGGCATTATGCCCATGAGGATGCTAGGGTGGTAGCAGCTGGTAAGCAAGAAGGCTCTGTCTTTTCAGCATGTGTACTGAAAATTCAGAATACAATTGATTTAAGAATGCTGTCTTGATTTACCTAATTCTGTGTATTTAATTTCAGTGCGGGAGAGTGTTAGATTCCTGGAGTCCCAGCAAAATATGCTCCTGATTCCTATGCCTTGTTCACCATTGAAATAGTTTTCTACCAACTGATGTAATGGCAGACAACACAACTTTCATACAGCATTTTTATCCTGAACTGTCATATGGGTCTCTCTCAATACCAATATAATCTAGCCAAATATTCTTCAGTTTACAGTATGTGGATAAAACCTGAATCCACATGCTTAATCTTAGCCGTAGTCCTCTGCACTCTATGCCACAATAAGAATTCAAGGCCTGTCCACCATGCCATGAACTCTGCAAACGCTTCATATTAGCCATGAATTTCTCATCTTATTGCCACTTGAAGATGCATCCATACAGAAGTATTCTATAACTGGTACAAAAAGGTACAAGGCCCTTGCCAAAGCTCACAACTGTGCCAGTGCAAGGGAGATTAGAGAGCTGTTATCTGTATAATGTACTTTGCTACCTCCTGAAAAGGTCACATCTTCCCAGTTACTACTTGTTGCCCTAAGAAGCAGGAATCCTAGCCTAGGTTTTGCATGCTGACCATACATCTCACGGATGTGTCTGCTTGTATTTATTATTTTTAATAAGGTTGCAATGAGGTTGGAATTAGGTATGAGAAATGTTGCAGTAAAATTGTTCAAGTGGTGATATAGGGAACTCCGCTTAAGTATCAGGAGCACCTTTTTTACTTGAAGTACTGTATTGCGATTTACTTAAATACTTTCTATTGTGGGTCTACACCCCTTTATTCAGTTACGACTGAACAGTAAGTTACATGGATCACCTCTCCATGCAAATATTTGTTTATTGTGCTGAAATGGATTATGAATGAACTGATTAATTCTGAGAGTTTCTTTGTGGATTGTGTATCAGATTAACTGTCCACTAAAGTACATATGCCTATACTTTTGAAGAAAGCTTTGCTAGACTGTAAAGCTTAAAGCCTAATAAAAGCATTGATTATTGTTTTGCATCTTCTATATAGCTATATTACATGCCTAAAACTCTTCCTGTTCTTCCAACCAAGAGGCTATAATACTTCTATAAATGCAGCATTCTGAAGGTTCTACATGTTGGTTCCAGCAGCCGAGATAATAGTTCCTTTAGAGCCAGTAATCTTTCCCCTTAACTTGCTGGAAGGAGTCACTGAGTGTGTCAGTGCATGTTGCCCATCCGTCTGGGACTAAAAATCAAATCTTGGTCTAGTTTACAAAGCATTGCCCCAAGATGTTAATTCAGTTACTTCATACACTGAATAAGTCAACTTGTGTGTAAAGACTTACAACTAAAGCCTAGTTTTAAAATAAAAGCAAATATAAATGGGAAAAATACTGTCTTTACAAATGTTAAGTCGCATCCCATGGGCAAGTGTATGCAGTGCAGATAGGCTCTAATTGAAGTTGCCAACTCTAATAGCCCCCCTTAGCTGTTCACTGCATTACAGAGGACACGGGCACTATCCTCAGGATGATAGGACCAAGGTCAGACTCAGTGGAGACTGACTTCTTTAGAGATCAGTTCTTCCTATCTTAAAAAAAAAAAAAAAAAAATCAAAGCGCTAGATTAGGTCTTCAACTTGAATCTGATTTGATTACGCTACTACTATCAAATTTGAATATCTCTGACCTTAACCTGGACTAAGTTTTAATAACCAGATGTTATGTGGCAGAGGGGGAGGGATAGCTCAGTGGTTTGAGCATTGGCCTGTTAAACCCAGGGTTGTGAGTTCAATCCTTGAGGGGGCCATTTAGGGATCTGGAGCAAAAATTGGGGCTTGGTCCTGCTTTGAGCAGGGGGTTGGACTAGATGACCTCCTGAGGTCCCTTCCAACCCTGGTATTCTATGACACTGAAATTTACCCTCCACCATACTGGACTGCAGAAGTAAAACTTACATTAATATTGTTTGCATTAAAGGACTAAAACCATTCAGTTCATGGGGAAAGGTGTAAAACAATTTTCCACTTTGTGCGGAAGTTCACATCACAAGCCAAACATAAGGTCCTCCTGCTTGTCACAGATGAATAGCACCCTTCTAAGCAGTAAATGCAGAACAGCAAATTTTGTCGAACAGTGCTGTTACAGCTTTATTTTTGACTTAATACAAGGCAATTAAAATGCCTAATACTTCACAAACAGTTATTGGCAAATACAAATATATATATATATATATTTATTTTTAATGAAAATGTCCATTGAAAGATTTAACTTAAAAGTTTTGTTGTGAAATCTCTAGATTTTGCAAAGTTAATAGATATTCCAGTGCAAAAATAGATCCCATTACAGACAGCATAAAGTGCTTGGAATGAAGGACCAACAGTATTTTTGGGGGGCAGGGTGGCGGGGGTATGAGGAAGGGGAGAAGCACTTTATCTTGGGAAAAATAACATGTATAGTCCTTATTGAAATACAAATATACTACAAAAAGGGTTGCAACAATTTAATAGCATACAGTAAGTGGTAACATTGTTTCAAATACATAAATGCCCTCAATGCAGTTCTGTTATCAGAGTGGTTCACAATTGTAACATGTGTGGCACTAGGATAATTTTGCCTGACATCCAACTACAAGGGCAGAAAAGTCGTTGGAAATCATTTCATCGAGTGAGAGAGCAGTATGAGAGAACTGTATGGCACAGGCTGGATTCCATACAGATTAAAAAAATGTACAAGATCTGAGATTTCTCCAGGGACTGAAGAGTTGTGAAATATTCCTGTTACCTTCAACATCTAGGGTAACTTTCTTTTTATCATAGAAGCCAGATTGTGCATTAGGAATCTTCAAGGCTTTCTTCTTTGGCAGGGTTAGGAGAAATATGTACACTGTCTATGCACTGCAAATGAAATCATCCATCAAAAAACTGCAACCATCTGTATGGTTTAAAATAAACTCCATTGCAGTGGGCTCAAACTTGCACACCCCACATTCGTACTATACTGACTGGTAGTTCTGTGCATTGCAGGATTGAGTCTATTGCTGTAATCTTTCTGTTGATATTGTGAATTAGTGCCACTTGTGGTGTTGGTTTTCAGAGGTACTAAATGTTCAGTGTGTTCGCTGACTCTGAAAATCACACCGTAGCCCAGATCCTTCAGCCCTTAGTATCGTATGAGTTACAGCTGCAGGATTGGGCCCAATATTTATAACAGCTCTGCTCTTGAAAATATAATGTATACTGTTAATTTATATTAATAACTCGCTGAGGATACTGTAGGGAAGTGTCTGATTGAGTTCTTGTAAGTACAATACAGATTATGCTTTAAGAAATGAGGTATACTAACCCCTTCTTCTGTCCTTTCCCCTCTACAACTGTATTCTGTGGATTAAATTATGAATACAGAATGTCAAAGGCACTTCAGCTGAGCTGTAGCTTGGTTTGCTTTATTCCAATGCAGGAATACAGTGAGTACTGGTAGACTTAACCCTTTGCACAGTGCTTCATTTAATAAAATGCTGAATTTATCGATGCCTGGAAGTATATAAATTACCATCACATTGCCTAATGCTGCTAAAGTGATGATTTCAGTTCATGGCACTTTCCATATTTATTAGTGTAAGACTTCAGGGCATTTACTGAAAAAAATCAAGTCATGATGGAGGAGCATCAAGAGGTAATAAATACATTTTAGAGGCACAGGTTCAGCAAGGGACGTAAAGCACAAGTAGCCCTGTTGAAGTCAGTGGGGCTGCTCATGTGCTTAGAGTTAGACCCAGCATCAGCAAGGGGCTATTTTATCACAGGTTTAAGTATTGAAGCACGGCCAAGGTACCTGAGGAACACATTTGTGCAGATGTGCTCCCAAGGCACAGCCAGACGAGAGAGTGTGTCAGTAAGTCTCACCATGATAAACATTTTTTGGTAAAGTTTTGAAATTTAGATGACTGATAGCTGTCACTGTGGTGTTGTTCCCAAGGGGAACTTGAATGAGGTGGTTTCCCACACGAACAAAAGTAAATTCTGCAATTAGGGTTCACCTAATAACTGAAACTACATCACATTAATCTAACCCTACCTCAATTTCCATGTAGGAGAGTTTCAGGCAAATTTTTGGAGCTGAAGCCAGTGCTAGTGGGAGTTGCATAGATCCTGTTTAACAACATGCCTATAACAAATTGAAGCATTTCCATACCCTAACTATGCTACCTTTTTAAGGACATAAATAATACTACTGAAAAAAAATCTACATCTCATCAGGTTTTCAGTTTAAGTGACAAAGCCAGAAATGACACCACATTTGAGCTAAGCAATAGAGAATTTCAGATGCTGGTTACCTTTCTGCTGCCTTGAAACGGGAATTCAAGACACTACGTAGCAGAATGACTGTCTTGTGTTTTGTAATGTACTCTGGGCATTAGCAGCATATGCAACCACTGAGTTTGCTGCTCTAGTCTGATCACTAGTTCTGCTTCTCATCCACTGCTCTCTACGCAGTCCTTGTGCAGCCTTCCAAGTGGCACTACTGTGGTACCTCAAGAGGAGCAGCAAAGTACTTAACTACAGAAAGGCTAGTTAGGAAGCAGGTGATTGGTCTCAATGCTAGTGGGACAGTCCCATACATTTGCAAGGTTCACAGTTGTGCACACTGCTACCCCTGCAGCGGATGATGAGACAGGTTATCAAATCTCTGCATACCATCTATACACAGTATGCGTCGTGGTTTAGGATTATTACCCATTGACCTCCACCAGTCTATAAAGATCTTTACAGAGTAGCTGGTCAAGTGGTTCCCCCCCCTCCACACACAAAATAAGGCCACAACACTGTGCCTTTTGGTAACTGGTTGGCACTTACTGTTTCGGTGCATTCATTGCCGGCAATGCATGTAGCACCAGGGAAATTCCACTCCCAATATGAAAAAAGTTAAAGAGTATGAACGTGCACACCTTTAAAATATCAATAAATAAGCACTGGCCATGATTCCTCAATGAACGATTGTTGCAACCCTAGGAAAAGTATATGATGTAGGAACAAAATACAGTATGGCTGAAAGCCCACAGTGTCCAATGGGTTCCATACTACAGTTTCACAGAGTTATACTGTAATGAACTAGATTCAAGTCAGTCACTTGAGAACAGTACAACAAGGCAATGACTCCCAAGAGGCACTGCCTCTGTAATGGAATTTTGTTTTCATTGCATTGAATTGCATTGCATTGAATGGTTATCAGTAGAGTGTCCAGTTCACATCTTTCCCTCTGTATCCTCTAGCTTTCGCCTTTGGGAATATCCCATTCCATGCAAAGGAAGGTGCGCTGTCTCCTCCTTCTGCTCAACACCATGTCCTTGCCTATGGTAGCTCACACGCAACTTTCTTTCACCTTCTCATCTCGCAGAAAGGAAGTAAGGATTGCAATGTCCACAACAGTCTGGTTTTTGTGCAATGACATGTCCTTTGTGTGGTCATCATCGCTTTGGTCCTTGGCAAAGTTTACAAACACCTACAAGAGAAAAGGGTCGTGTCTTTAGTCACTTTGGTTCTGCTTAGTGCAGGATATTTTCCTCTATGAACTGTTTGTTTAACATGGATTCAACCCTGCTCCCTATGGAAATCAATGACAAATTTCCCACTGGCTTCAGTGGCAGTAGGATTAAGTCCAGTATCTACTTCTTGTCAATTAAAATAAGAGTTACAGAAGAAAAGCCCAGGTGGAAAAATAAAAAATCTGCCACACAGTAAGCAGCATTGTCCAAAGGCCTCAGCTGCCTTATCAGCTGTTCTGGCTACAGCACCCCTCTTCATTGCACTGGCTTCGCTGCTCACTGCTTTGAGCTCAACATCCTATTCATCAATTTCTTCCTGCTTATAACCCTCATGTCGTCCTACCTTCCTCTGCATCCTTCGTCTCTCACCCTTTGCTTCCGATCACTCTTGCTTTCGGCCTCCTTTTCCACTATCCCCAGAGTGGGACCTCTGTGCCGAGCATCCTCCTCAAACCCTTTCAACACAGATCTCTTCAGCAATGGCAGTGCCATTCCTTTTCCTCCCTTCATACTGCACAGTGCCTGTGCTAGATTATAAACTCTTGGAAGCAAAGGCCCTGCCTTTTGAAGTCTCCTGGAAGGTGCCATGTATTTTTACAGTGCTGTGTACCTTGCATTTATAAATACCACAGGTGTTTACTGCGTGCTATATACCTTGCACTGTCAAGTATTACCTTGCACTACTATGGTGCCTCTCATCTGAGGATTTCAAAGGCTTTTATACACATGAATTTCGCCTCACAAGACCACTGCAAGGTAAGCAGGCATTCTGAACCCCATTTTACAGATGAAGAAACATACACACACATCGGGTTAATGACTTTACCCACAGTCACACAGGAAATCTGTGGAACAGGGAACAGAAACCAGGTATCCTAACAGCCAGTTCTGTACAATTGCAAGACTATAATTCCTCCCTCAAATGTGTTTCTCTTAGCTTTTATGTCGCATTTAGCCTGCATGTTTGATTCAGAATAGGGAGAAAAAGATGCAGTGAATAAGCCAATTACGATAATGAAGATAATACCTAGCTCTTATGTAGTCCTTTTCATTAACAGATCTAAAAGTGTTGTAGAAAAGGAGGTCAGTAGCATTATCCGCATTTTATGAATAGGGAAACTGAGGCCCAGAAAGGTAAAGTGACGCCCAAGCTAGTTGCAGAGTTGGGACTAGAACCCAGGTCCCCTGAGTGCCCTATGCACTAGGCCCCACATAAGTAACCCATTTGCCTTGCTACAAAGGTGAAATTCATTGATGTGTTACCATCTCCATGTAGGAAATACTCAGCTGAAGACAAATGGCCCAGCTCTGCTCCCAGTCACACGCTGGAGGGCCAATGACGTCCGTGAAGTTACTCAGGGTTTCCCAGCCATGTGAGGAGAGGAGAATTCGGCTCACAATGCACTAGAAACTTACTTGATCAAGTGTAGTCTGAGAAACGGAGTAGTCTTCTATGTGGAGTCTTTTTTTGTTCTGGGAGAGGACGCTAAATATCCTGGCCAGAGAGGATGGTGAGGATGGAAGCTGGTACTGCAGCATGTTCCGATGCTTCTCCTTCAGGACGCTGCCAGGAAAGGCAAGCCCAAAGAATTCCTGAACGGGCTTCAGGTTAGGGTTTGCCCCCGCTATTCGCACTACTATTGTATAACCATCTCCAAACCTGCAAACAACAGCACGCAGAGGAATTTAGGTGCTTTGAAAAAGGGGTGTCCTTTCTTGTAGCTTAAAGAGTAACAAGAAAGCCACGTAAGAAGAACTGAAGAAGGAGAAAAATCACTCATGTCAATATCCCAGCAGCTCAGATTGAACTGGGATGGGCAGCCCTAAAAATGCAGGCCCACTGACCATTCTGTGGCCTGAGCAAATTGAAAGCGCTCACCTGTTCTTCAGATGCTGGACACTGCCAAGACACCTGAACCGCCCGTTGACCATTATTGCCATTCGAGTGCACAGGGCTTCGCATTCTTCCATGCTATGGGGGCAAATGAAAAAACATTAGCCCTGCAAAAAGGCTGCATTTTCTGAACTCACCACCACCATGTAGCACCAACCTGCGTTAACAGAAACAAAACAGGTGAGCTGAACGTTTCGATTTCAAAATCCACCCCCAATTAAATCAGACTGGAGAAATACAATGAAGTATATACCCAACTATAATGAACACTACATGCCTGTGAGATGTAAGCACCACTGATCTCCCCTCCTTGATGATGCTCAGAGCACAGTTCCATAAGAAACGGCGTGCTTTGGGATCCATTCCTGTGGTTGGCTCATCCTGAAAATTACATTTAATAAACCATTTTCTACTATAACATGCTACTGATAAATATTGTCATAGTATATGAAATAGTGTAACTGTGAAGAGTGAAAACCACACCCATCCAAATGATTTCTACTGGAAAAGTTTAAAAGAAGAAAAAGTTTCATGGAAACTTTTCCCCTTTTCAAAACTTAAAGTATGATTTTTTCCCAGAAATGTTAACTTAGTAAAAATTTGATCAGTTGGTCAAAATTTGGGGAACAAATTTTGTGAACATCGTTAATTTTTTTTCTCTAATTACTAAATTTGATCATCAGTTTCAAAATTGGAAAAAATTAATGAGCTCTAGTTTAAATAGAATGCGTAGCTCTCACTGATCACATACTATGGATTTTAGTAGTTGTCTTTCAAGAATTCACAAAAGGAAAGATAAAACCGTTGCTTTCTTATCTGTTTTTTTTTGCAAACTGTTTACACATAAAGGGCTGGATCTGATCATCCATCTATGCACAGTACTCCCTTGAAGTTAAGGGAGTTTTGTATATAAAGCAGTGGCAGGCTATTGTCCTTAATTCTTAGTGAGTATCCAAATCTAGACGGTCATTGCCAAAGTAACTGGAAACAACTCTCTGGAACAAATTTCCAAAAATAGAGGCCTGAAGCTCATGCCATATATTTTGCCCTGTATTTGTACATGTAACTACATCATGTTCACATATAGGTTGGCCTTTGCACACGCAAATGACTTGTTATGCATTTAAATGTATACTTCATTGCTAAATGGCAAAACGTCACAGACCTCAATGGGAACAGCATTCAGACCTAGTTATTTTTAGTGGAAAAAAATGTTAATACATGAACAGTCGTGAACTCACCAGGAACACCACCGGAGGGCTCCCAATCAGGGCAATAGCAGTGGAAAGCTTGCGTCTGTTCCCTCCGCTGTAGTTCCCAGCATATTTTTCTCCATATTTCACAAGGCCCAGTTTACGAATTGCCCATTCGCCAACCTACAGGAAGAGAGGGCAATAGGACCTTCTGAATCGATATCAAGGGGTGAGGAACTACTGCACTGGAAGGTAAAGAGTCTTTGGGAAACAGAAACATATTTATAAAAATTAGGGCTGTCCATTAATCGCAGTTAAGTCATGCGATTAACTCAAAACAAACGCGATTAAAAAAATCCTGATTAATTGCACTTATAACAATAGAATATCAATTGAAATTTATTAAATATTTTTGGATGTTTTTCTATATTTTCAATATTGATTTCAGTTACAACACAGTGCACAGGGCTCACTTTATATTATTATTTTTGGTTACAAATATTTGCACTGTAAAAATGATAAACAACAGAAATAGTATTTTTCAGTTCACCTCATACAAGTACTGAAGTTCACTCTCTTTATCGTGAAAGTGTAACTTACAAATGCAGATTTTTTTCAGTTACGTAACTGCACTCAAAAAGAAAACAGTGTAAAACTTTAGAGCCTACAAGTGCACTCAGCCCTACTTCTTGTTCAGCCAGTCGCTAAGACAAACAAGTTTGTTTACATTGACGGGAGATACTGCTGCCTGCTTCTTATTTACATCACCTGAAAGTGAGAACAGGTGTTGGCATGGCACTTTTGTAGCCGGTGTTGCAAGGTATTTACATGCCAGATCATTCATATGCCCCTTCATGCTTTGGCCACCATTCCAGAGGACATGCTTCCAGCTGACTATGCTCATTAAAAAAATAATGCAGCAATTAAATTTGTGACTGTACTCGTTGGGGGAGAATTGTATGTCTCCTGTGCTGTTTTACCCACATTCTGCATGTATTTCATGTTGTTATAGCAGTCTCGGATGATGACCCAGCACGCGTTTGTTTTAAGAACACTTTCACAGCAGATTTGACAAAACGCAAAGAAGATACCGATGTGAGATTTCTAAAAATAGCTACAGCACTCGACCCAAGGTTTACGAAGCTGAAGTGCTGTTCCAAAATCTGAGAGGGACGAGGTGTGGAGCGTGCTTTTAGAAGCCTTAAAAGAGCAACACTCTGATGCGGAAACTTCAGAACCCAAACCACCAAAAAAGAAAATCAGCCTTCTGCTGCTGGCATCTGACTCAGATGATGAAAATGAATCTGTGTCAGTCTTCAGTGCTTTGGATTGTTATCAAGCAGAACCCATCACCAGTATGGAAGAATGTCCTCTGGAATGGTTGCTGAAGTATGAAGGGACATATTTATGTGCCAGATGCGCTAAAGAGTTGTATCTTGCAACACCAGCTACAACAGTGCCATGCGAACGCCTGTTCTCACTTTCAGGTGACATTGTAAACAAGAAGTGGGCAGCATTATCTCCTGCAAATTGTAACCAACCTTGTTTGTCTGAGCGATTGGCTGATCAAGAAGTAGGACTGAGTGGACTTGTAGGCTCTGAAGTTTTACATTGTTTTATTTTTTAATACAGGGTTGGTTTTTTTTGTACATAATTCTACATTTGTAAGTTCAACTTTCATGATAAAGAGATTGCACTACAGTACCTGTGTAAGGTGAATTGAAAAATACATTTTTTTTGTTTTTTACAGTACAAATATTTGTAATAAAAAAATAAATATAAAGTGAGCACTGTACACTTTGTATTCTGTGTTGTAATTAAAATTTATTTGAAAATGTAGTAAACATCCAAAAATATTTAAATTAATGCTATTCTGTTTTTGTTTAACAGCACGATTAATTTTTTTAATCACTTGACAGCCCTAATAAAAATAGATCCAGTTATACAGCACTCTCGTTGGATAATGCTCAGTGCCCATTCACTTGGTGGCAAGCTACTGTTTCCCAGGGCTTGTAGTAACATGACTCATTGTGCGCTCATAGGAAATGGCCCAAGATTCCTCAAGGTGCCTGCAGTTACTACACACCACCACTGGAGATGAAGGCCCTTAAACTGATTGAGGAAAATCCTCAGCTGGTGTAAACGGCCACAGCTCTTTTACATAGATACAGCCTGTTAGTATTTCCAGACCAGCACTCTGTTGAGATCTCCCGCATTTGGGATGCAGATGGTGCACGTTGCTGACAGCATGAGAAATCAACAGCAGAGAGGGAGGGAGTTGATACCAATGGCCTGAATGACTGCTCCAGCACTGGGAACACCAAAATGTCAGTGTTCAAGTAATGAAAATTTAGTCCCTATAAAAGATGAGTGGCCAGACTGGGAAACCCTTAAATTGGTGAGCATTTATTCCCAGTGAACTCAGTGGGACTGCTCCTCAGAGTAAATGATCAGCAACAGGAATAAGGACTCCACCATTTGTCCCTAAATAAGCATTCCTTAAGGCAACAGATCAGTCTAGGAGTAATGGTGACAGTAGGAAAAGCCCAGGGAGGGTTTAACTGACTTGAAACCCAGATTTACTGGTAATATCAGCTGCTTTGGGCAGGACACAGTTGTCCTAGGTAGGAGTGAACGAGCAGAACACTTGTTTGGTACTGAAAAAATACAGGAGATGACAATTTCGCTATCCTGTCCAAACAAATGGATTGCAGTGGGCAGCGGAATGCATGCCAGCAAAAATGTGTAACCAGTTCAGCCAGGGTGTGTGCTTTCCGTTTTGCGTACCTGGCAGACCTCTTTCTCAGGAACACCCCGTAAAAGTGCAAAGAACTCCAGATGTTCTCTCCCTGTCAACAGCTCATTAATAGCATCAAACTGAGGGCAATAGCCCATGTTCTGATGGACTCCTTGGATGTTAGATAAGATACTGTAAAGCAAGAGAAGATCCATAGTTAGGGTGGTGCAACATCCATTGCCTTTTCAGGTAGGGAATACAGAACAGGGGTGTGACCAGTCAACATTCTGGAAGTATCAAACCCCAGTGGCTTAGGCAAAGATGTAACTGGATCCCCAAAGCAATTCGGGGTCACATTAATTTCTTTTAAAATGTGACCATTAATCATGATGGGTACCTTTTCAAAAACGCCTACGTAACTTCAGAGCCTATTGGCATGTCTACATGGCAAGTTACTGCGTGGCAAGCCTGGTCTGCTACAGCACAGTGAAAACCCTGGAGTGTCAGCAGTAAGGCAAGCTGCACTCTGGGACTTTCGCTATGCAGCAAGCTGATGTGCTGGAGTTTCATACCGTGGTTTGCTCCGCAGTAACTTGCTGTGTGGACAAGTCCTAAGCCCCAATTTCAAAAGTGACTTGGGGTTTAGGTACATTTGAAAATGTTACCCTATGACCTTGACTCAGCAGAGCACATGCTTAAAGTTAGGCAGGTTTAGCCCTAGTGTAAGCAGGGGCCAGTCTAGCAAAGTCAGTGGAGTTATATCTGCTTGGGAATTTGAGCACACAGGAAGGAGAGAGAAGCAGAGGTTTTTCTTTGGTGTAAAGCAGAGGGAAGAGGAGTTGTGTCTTCTGCTCACCTGTTTCCCTTCAGAAAAGCTTCTCCTCCCGTCACATCTGTATCTCCAGTTAGCATCTTGAAAGTTGACGACTTGCCAGCGCCATTCACTCCCAGGAGGCCAAAGCACTGAAAACATTAAAGAGCATATGAATCCATGTGTATTTGAGTGCATGATTTGTCCTGCAGAATCTTTTATTACTGACAATGACACATAAGGCGGGAAGAAGTCGCTGGACTCTCAGAGCTCAGGGTGAGAGTGAGGGACTATAGGAAAAAACCATCTTTTTATGTATAAGTGTGAGCAAATTTGATCTGGAATTAGCAAGACAGACTAACGCTGGCTCCCCCTATTCTGACAGCTGCTCTTCAGTGTAATACCACATTTTCATAGGAAGTTTCTGAACTTTTATTTCAAACTGAAATCATTTGGAAGGGAGGAGGGAACAAAAGCATTTTATCTAGTGGAATAGCCTCAGACTGCATACCAAACACTAATGTATTTATCCTGCCACCCCAAGGGAGGTCCAGGAGTGTGATTATCCTTGTTTTCCTGAGGGATTTAGTGATTTGTCCAAGGTCACACCCAGAGTTTATGGCAGAGCTGGGAACTGTCTTAAGCACAAGACCATGTCTCCTCTTTATTACAATGAAAACCTGAAGGATTTCAGCTCTTATCCTACTCACTGCCTTCTACTGCTCCTAAATAGTCAGGTAAAAGCAAACACAGATCTAGATGACCAATAGGACGTTACCTCCCCAGGAGGGATTCCAACACAGATCCGGTCAACAGCTGGTTTTCTCTTCATTCTATAAATCTGAAACCAGGATATACAAATTAATAAGAATAACAAACGTGGGAGGGTGGGAGAAGAGAGAGAATCTGAGCCCCTCATACTTTCTAAGACATCCTTAAGGCTCCAGTCCTGATCCCCCTGGACTCGATGGCTAAACTCTCATTGGACTTCAGTGGGACAGGATTAGGCTTTTTACAACTGCATCAAATCATACTAACCATACTCCCGGAGGTAACTGGTGGTTGAGATAATCAGGGGAGCTGATTTTGGTGTCTGCACTCAGGCATACAAGGCCAGAACCTTGGCTGGGGTTAATTGGCGCAGTTCTGTTGATTTCAATGGAGGGTCTGGCCCAGTATCTGATTGGGGAAGAAACTGTAATGTGTCAAGACAGTACCCCAGACATGTGAGACTTGTGCCCGAGATGTGTGTGTTTCTGGATGAAGATGCATTGCTGACATCCAACACATTTTACCTGATGGAAGTGAACTGCCTTTTAAGTCTGTGAATAGAATATATCTGGACCCTGACTCAAAGTCCACTGAAATCAGTGGGAGTCTTCCCCTTGACTCCCGTGGGCTCTGGATCAGGTCCTGGGTAAGCTGTGTGGTACTAGTGAGGGACTGCCCCACTCCCTACCTATCTAGGTAAGCATGAGCAGCCCTCTATCTCTCACCTTGGTCAGCTCTTTGATTTCAAGGATGTCACTCTGTCCACCACCACTAATTATCCTCTGCCTCTCCCTGGTCACATCCTCATCCTCATCATTGACAGGAGACAACTTGGCACTGACAGGCCTTCGAAGGGGAACGAGTCAACATGTGAAAAGGAAGAGGAGAAAGCATGCTAGGTGAATGCATTACAAATGAAAGACAGAGAGGGTGAGACAGGTATCAATCATGCACCAGCATCCAAACAGAACACACCTGGGGAAGCCCATCTGTGTTTGCAATTCAACCCTATGCAGAAGGCTAGCAAGCTGCTTCCATCCCACTTAGGCCCTCAAAGCGAGGCTTCAGTGCACAGGCCATGTGCTGACCCTGTGCATGCCGGGGAATTTCACCCATAGCGAATGCTGATCTGTTTGGTGTCAGAGATTCTATAAATGTCTCACTGTTAAATCCAGGAACATGTCCTAAGGTCTCCAGCACACTCCTGGGCTACTGATTATTGCTGTGTTCACATAGCATCCTCCAGGCAAAACCGATTTCACACCAACTAACGTTTGCTCAAGTTCAAAATATCGCCAAGGACCAAAATGTCCTTTCTTTGAGATGCCTCCCCCAGCTTTTCTCAGGCTGGTTTGATTGGCTTGGGGTACACAGGGAGGTGGTTTTGCACTAGAAACTTTAGGCCCATTCCTGCTGCCACTCAGGTAAATGGAAAAACGACGTACAGGGTCTGGCTGCACAAGAATTTCCCACTGTCAATTGACAATGAGATGGTACAGTGGCTGGCTGCACAAGCATCATCACTAACACAAGGTTGATAATTGTGATTGGACGTTGCTGATTGTCTAAGTTGTAGCATGGGTCTTTTGCAGTATGACCGGGCCAGCTGTGTCCTATATGTCAGAGCCAAGAGCACACCTCAGGCTTCTGTGCATCTTTCCCCCCAGCCCACAACACTGAAGCATGGTGCAGAGCAAGCTTACCTCGGTTTGATGAAGAACCTGTACTGGATGAGCACTGTGATAAGGAAGAAGACTGCTCCTTCCACAGCCATGGCAAAGAGGTTCCGTCCCACCAGATCCCAGGACAGAGGGGACACAAAACGGTTCTCGCCTGTTTGGAAAAGCCGAAGCACACAGTCAGCTTTGCACAGCGGCTGGAGAGACCAACACAAAGATGAAAGGCTCTTGCCCTGAGAGAGCTTTACAGACTCATTTTAGACAAGATGCAATGAGGGGGTGACACTAAGGGGAAAGAGAGGACAAAGATAATAAGATCACGTGGTAACCCAGTTTTGGCTTGTGCACATAGTACTTTTATAATAGTGATATTCAGATGTTGGGTGTGCTAGGAGCTGCACATAGCTATAGTAATAGACAAGCCCTGCCCTGAACAGTCTACAATCTCAATAGACAAGACAGTGAAAGGAAGCATTATCCCCATTTTACAGAGGGGGAACTGAGTCACAGAGAGATGAAGTGACTTGCCCAAGGGCACACAGAAGGTCTGTGGCGATGCCAGGAGTTGAACCCAGCTCTCCTGACTCCCAGCCCCACTGCCTTAACCACACGACCATCCTTCCTCTCAACTTGAGGCTGCATT
The DNA here is from genome assembly GCF_965140295.1 of Lepidochelys olivacea. Classification (NCBI taxonomy): domain Eukaryota; kingdom Metazoa; phylum Chordata; order Testudines; family Cheloniidae; genus Lepidochelys; species Lepidochelys olivacea. The sequence continues at coordinate 133,186,547 of NC_140415.1, forward strand.
TCACACAACTACATTTTTGTATTTTTAAAGAATCAGTTGACTCCTTAATAACTCAAGCTCTGTAACAGCTGAGAACTATTTGCTCTCTAGTCCTGGTAAGGAATCAGATGGGATAGCTACAGGCTCTGGCCAGTTCAGAGCAGACCTCTGTACTGTTTTCACTACTGTTAGCTAGGCACTAATCCTGCCAGGCCCTGTGAGCCAAGGGCCCTCAGTTCCTGGTGATTTTAATGGGAGTGGACGGTGCTCAGCACCTCCCAGGCTCATGCCCTGGGTGTCCAGCTGACGTTGTGGATCCCACACTGTGTGAGGTCACTTACCAAACCTTTCCAAAGCGTCGGCCATGGCCTGATTTTTCACCATGTCGATCAGTCCCCGCCCCAGGCAGAAGTGGGGGAAGACGAGGAAGACAGACTTCAGGATTTCATTGATGTTGTTCAGCTTCTAAAGGAACAAAAGCCAAGCACAGATCAGCCACTGCGCTGCTTCTCAAGGCAGAGAACAAAAAGGCAGGGAGGCTTAGCTTGCTGAGGGTGACTGTCCTGCGAATTTGCTTCCCAATGGGTAGAAACAACCACTCCACCACCAACCTCTGACAGCACAGATTAGACAAACAAACCTGACAAATAATGGGAGAACCCTCTGGACATGATGATAATTGTGCCCCAGGACCCCATGGTGCAAAGCACTGTATGTACCAACATCACAAAGACAGTCCAGCCAGGAGGGCTCACAGTCCAAGATTTAGATAATATGCTTGAGGTGAACAATTAGGGCTGGGTCGAGGTAACGGCAGAGGGATGCACTGTCTCAGCGCCCATAATAGTCACAGGTTACCATCAGCTGAACTAATGCCAAGCAGGCATGGGATAGCCCATTCCCCCAGGTCTCCAGAGGGCAGGGGACTGATATTCTTATCTCAGCTTTCACTTCCATCTCCCAGTGAATACAGAGCTTAGCTTGTCTGCACAGCACTCAGTAGCTACCAAACTCACTTTTTTCCCTTTGACTATCGATTAGAAACAGCAGAAGAGTTTTAAGCCCCTTTCAGCAAGGAACGTAAGCACGAGTCATGCCACTGATGTCAAAGGGGCTACTCGTGTGCTTAAAGTTACACACATTCTTACTTGCCTTCCTGAACTGAGGTCTTCTGGGCAACATGCCCCACTTGCTCCACCATTCCCGATTCTGACCACCTGACCTAGCCTTCCCTACCATTCCCCTGAATACCAGGAGTGGACACTGGTTTTCTAAGGGCCATGTAAAGCAGCAGCACTGGGGGATGTGGCGGCGGCAGGACACGTCAGTGGGAACATACGTTGTTGGTGAAGAGCTCGAGGACGAAAGTGGCCACGCTGCCATTTATGCCAATGAAGAGATTCACGCTGGTCAGCACCACGTAGGCTGTGCTGGGGATCTTGAACACAAAGGAAGCTGGGTACATGAGTGGCGTTATAGACCACCTGGTGAGCAGAAAGACACAGTAACACACGTCATTCACAGCACACAGTCCACTGGGGCCTCAGGGATCCCCTCGAGAGATGCAACCTTACCCATAGAGCAGGAGGAGAAGGGCCAGTGCAGGCAGGTTGGAAGAGGACACGTAGGACTTCTGTTGGAAGCAGATGAAGATGATGATAACCAAGGTGGCTGGAACTATGTAGTTGCACTGGAGGAGGAAGAAATAGCTCCAGGTTACTTGCAAAATAAAATCAAAAGCATCTTAATGCTCTAAATGGAGGAAATCAGGGTAAAAATATGGGAATAGAATTGAAAATTATGATGCTATCTGCTCAGAAAATAAATCTGCACATTATACGTGGTGATTGGAGAGCTGGCCAGCCACTCCACATCTTCCTTAGTCCAGCACTGGAAACATACTGTGTACTCATCCTAGGGTGAATCGCAGTGCCCAGGATGTTCAAATAAATGAAGAGGAATAAGTCAAGGTGTTTATGATTGTCACAATTATTTGTATCAGAATAGCCAGATACGGATGAGAGGTTTTTCACATATGGGGCCCTGTTGTGCTGGCTCTGGACATGCACAAAGTGACAGCCCCGCCCTGGAGAGCTAGCAATAGATTAAAAGACAAGATATAAGGTGGGAGGGGAAACAGAGGCATGGAAAGGAGAAGTGACTTGCCCGAGGTCACAGAACAGGCCAGCCAGCAGCAGAGCTGGGAATCAAACCCAGAGCTGCTGAGTCCCAGGGCAGTGGCCTGATCACACTGTCGAATCTTCAGCGCTAGCTAATGTCAGTAAATTCCCCTGAAAGTGGGAGTTCACCATGCCCTTTCAGTAGGTGTGTGACCATATGCACACGTCTGTGTGCACACATGCATGCACCAGGGCCAAATTCAGCCCAGCCAGAACTCCGTAACTGCACCAGCTTATTCCAGGGATGGTCAGCTGTGCAGAGAGACAAATGCTGTGTTGGCAGGACAGCCAGGTGGGTGGAGCAGGGACAGGAGCAGCTTGTCAGAACTACCAGGCACCAGAACACGCATCACATGCATCCCGTTAGGGCACGGAGAACAGCACACATTCCTTCATCCCAGGGAACTCTGCAACCAAGGCGTAGTGCCTTTGAGGCTCTGCACTGCCTCCGCAGCAGGCCTGGGCCTAACCGGCACAAGCTGGCCTTAGTTTTGCAGCAATGGGTGTTATACACATTGTAACCTGCTCTAAAGGATGAGCTCCCGCGAGGCAATCTTACCATATCCCAGACGAAGTTAGCCAGCCAGTAGATCACCGGCTTCACCCCGCTGATGAACTGCAGGTGCTTGGCCTTGCTGACCCGCTCCTGGATCAAGAAAACCACAAAGCTGGCTGGGACAAAGGACATGGCGAAGATCACACAGATGGAGACTAAAACGTCCACCGACGTGGTCATCCTGGGCAGAGGGAAATCAGAGTGGCAATAAATTACTGCCAGAGTCTCCCTCCAGACATTCCAGTGCACATTAGCACCATAACCTGAACAGGGGCCCGATTCTGCCAGCCTCGCTACGCAATGGGAATGCAGGTGGTAGAACTGGGCCCTCTGTTTAAGCCCTGTTGCAGGTATGTTCATTGGAAAGGCATTGTTAGGACGGATAATGATGAGAGGTCTTTCACATGTGTCTAAACGCATGGGAAAATGTAGGGATTTACAGCTGGTCTTTACTCCACCGAAGATCAGATGTGCAGGGTGCGGGCGCAGGAGAGCAAAGCTCCGCCCAGCACTTTTCTAGCGTTAACAAGTTTCAGCATAATGCAGCTGGGAGAGTCAGGGACTCAGATTTGCAACGCTGCTTAGGGGATATGGACACCCAAGTCCCATTAATGTAATGGGAACTGGAGATGCAATTCCCATAGGTGGCTTTGGAAATCTCAGCCTGGAGTGCTGCAAAATCCCTGGCCAGATCCTCAGCTGGTGACTACAACTGGCCACGTTAATCCACATTTGAATCACTAAGGTAACCTGGTTCTTTTATTTACCCGCTCCCCTCCCCAAACACTCATTTCTTGCAGCTTCCTTAATTCCAAGGCATTTTCTTCTCCCCTCCTTTCCATTCCCCATAGCCCCCCCGTCTCCAGCAGGCCGCAAATAACGTTCATACTAGGACGTACAGGGCGACCTCGGAGAGCTGCTGCTTGGTGAGGTTGAGCGGGTGGTTGAATGCGGTGATCCCGTAGGTGCTGGGATTCTCGCCGTCTTGAAGGTTGGCCCGGAGGATGGCATTGTTGATCACATTCAGAAAGGAGCCAATGGCATGCCAGCCTTTGTTATTGAACCAAACCTGAAAAGCAACACACCAGCATCAATAGGATTGCCAGCCATGCCTACCATTCTACAGGCTCCCTCGTGTCCATAGCCAAGGGGTTCAGAGGTCTGCAGCCACTTCCGTGTGGTGGGACGTTGTACTGATTCTTCCTGCCTTTTTACAAACTATTGTCAGCCACCTCAGTGGCACAATATACGGTTTGACAAGGGCATCATATATGCCCCCTGGTCTCCTGAACAAATGTCGTAGCATCACTTCAGTTTATGAGGAACCTGGGATGAGGTCCTAAGCATGTGTGAATGGATGCATATGGCCCATGTGCACTGGGAAAGCACAATCCATGGTTCCTATGCTGGTAGCAGGTACATGCCACGATCTACTGATTTCCAAGACCTTGATCCAACATCCATTAGAGTCAATGGGCTTTGGACTGGGGTCCAAGAGGCCACTCTCTCCTGGAAAACCCCACACAGGGATGTGGGCACTTTGGTTCTGTTGGCAAACGATTCGGGTGCAGTATCCCCTGCTCTGAACACATGCTGCATACAGATTGCCATTAGAGACAGAGCTTGGTTTAAAGTGCTAGGGTCTGGCTCTGAATATCAGGCACAGCAGTGGGTGGGCAGGATTTACCTTCACGTTGTTTTTTGTGTCCATCCCTTTCATGAAGCTTCCCAGGCTGTGAAGAAACTGATCTCCAGAACTCCCCTGTGAACAGCACACAATGGCACATCTGCTTCATTCATTATAGACCGTGCTATGGATACCTTATTTATACTGGTTTCTTTGCCACAGACTGAGGAATGGGTAAGATGTCCCAGCCTCACACTCCCCCCTGCACTGCAGTCCCAGGGCTCAAGAGTCTGCTCCCGCACTATTCTTCTGGGATGACTCCAGAGTGGGCAGGAAGTTGAGAGAGCCCCAGGGAACTCCAGAACTCTCTTTTGTGTGGTAGCAACTAACCACCACAGTCCCACACAGAACTTTCCTATTACACCAGCTCTCGGAGACACGGTGTCACAAATACTTGCCCTCCCAAGAAAATCAATAGCCTAGATTCCTTCCTGTGCCAAGATCCATTAAGTGCAAAGGGGTGGGCCGAGGCTCACTGATTCTCTGAAGCAATTTGCACTTCCCAGGCACAGGTTAGAGCAGCTGCGAGGCTGCTCTAATTTACGCCAAGTGGCAATTGGGTTGGATGGGGCATAGAGGCCCTCTACTCCAGCTCTGTGCCATCTGAGTGTAGAGGAGCTCTGAGCTAGCCAGATCCAGCTGCTATCTGGCTGCTCTGAAACATCAGAGTGGCACAGAGAGGCCAGAATGAATGAGGATATCAGGCTTGATTTTTTTCCCCCTGTTCTCATGTTGTGGTTTCTGAGACACCCAACTTGCTCTCTGCTCTCTCTCAGATTCTGAGCTGTGCTAGCTGATAGTAACTGGGATCTTTTTTTGTGGCTCCTCACTGACATCAATGGAAGCTTACTGGAGTTAAAAAGGAGTAAAAGCAGAATAAGGGCCTCAGGACTTAGTCCTCTTTAAGTCAGTTTCCTGACTCTACTTTGGGTTTATATGATCAGGTATTACGAGACCGCAGTTACCAAATGGTTCTTCTGAATTTGAACAATGACGACTCCTCCCACAAATGCAGTTATATTACAACCCATGCTAGCATAATGTGGCTCAGCACATGGTCCTTTATCTCAAGCAGAGGAAACTCATATTTTTAGACCCAAAGGTCCCGGGGTTCAATCCCTGCTGGCCACACTCCCTCCCACCCCCAAGGGGGTACTGTGATATCAGCACATTCTGAGCCCATACGAAATTGTCTTCACCTTGGCTAGCTCCAAGATTTTCTTCACTTGCTTGATGGCATCACTGACTTCATCGCTGGGAGGAAGCAGGAGGGAACTGCTGGCGCCCACTGAAAACCCACCATACCTGAAAGCACAGACAGACAAGATAGTGAAGCACAGACTGACTCCACAGTGTCCTCCATAAAAGGCCCTTTTTTATAGCCTGTGGCTTTTAGCTTGCTGCTCTGTGCTGGGACCTAATACCTCAAAGTTCAGTGGCCTTCAGTGGCAACTTGAAGTTTACATTTGTTTGTTAAGCTTCCATTCGACAGGAGCCTCTCGGGGAATCCACCCAGCTCAGAGCAGTGAGCCTGCCATGCAGACATGCCCGAACTCTCATAGCAGCATGCGCTGAACTGAACAGAACTCCAGCTCGCTGAGCTCTCAGAGGTGACAGCAGGACAGTCAGGGTTATTCCTCCCAAGAGCTGTGCTAGACTTGAGATTAGTTCCCCCAAACAAAATTAGATCTGACTGTTTACAAAAGTAACCTGTGGCCTTTCCACACTGCAGTCCAACCTTTTAGTCTGCTGCCCTTTCATCGGGCTGGGGTTCGAGGACGGGGAAGCAAGGCAGAGAGCAGCTACCGTTCCACTGCTAACAGCAAAGTGGGGTCCTCTCTCTGGCTTGGCTGATCAGTGCTCCCCTGGCCCCTCTTAGGATGGTGCAATTGATTGTACTAAGGACCCAATCCCGCAAGGGCTTGCGAATGAGCATCCTGCTAACTGGAACTACTCACAGTAGCAGGCAGTGTAGTAGGCAGACAGCATTTGCAGGATTGGGCCCTTGACTGCTCACAAAGCCCAGTGACTAGGGAAAGGATCAGTAATTGTGGATACTATTTCTAGTGCAATGCTAAAAATAATCATTTCACTGAAATATTTCTGGTGGGTTTAGATTTTGAAAAAAGCTTTGTTTTACAAAAACTAAATTTAGGGGCAAATTTGACCAGACAGCAGCCCACAGAGCATGGCACTCAATCGGTTAATGAGTTCCAAGCAACCTAAAGAAAGGACAGTAACTTACCTGAACTCATTCACCCAGATCTTGTTCCTTAAACTGGGAAGGCAAAGAGAAGAAAACAAGTCTGTTATTTATGAGATGGACCATCAGTCAGACCTACTCTCCAGCCACATGAACGCAGACTGTAAGGAGACAGTCGTGCACTAATGACGCGGTCAGAGTAATGCTTTGTGTAACTCCAAGGAGTTCAGTTGTGTCACCCGGCAGAGGAGTTTGCCCTGATGCTTTACACGGATATAGCAGCTCCCGGGCTCACTGCTGCACCACTGCACTGCACTGCCTTTGCCCACGGGATAAAGCAGAGATGGACCTGAGCTGGAATTGGACTCAGAGATGCTTCTGAACTTGGCTGACGTTCTGGGCTGAGCCCACTGCCAGACTTATGTCCAACGAGCTGCCTTTGCATCCCAAAAGCATCAGAAGCTGCTCAGAAACCGTAGCCGGGGGCCGGTGGAGTCTCCATCCCTGACCAGACTTAAATCAAGAGTGGGCGTTTTCTAAAAGCTCTGCTCTGGGATTATTTGGGGGAAATTCTCTGGCCTGTGTTACACAGGTGGTCAGGCTGGATGATCACAGTGGTCCCTTCTGACCCTGGAAGGGACCCAGCAGTTTCAGGCCATGGTTTTAAAGGCCTCATATTTTACTTCAGGAAGAAACATTTCAGCTAGTGGAGTACTTTGCTGGAAACACTTCCTGCTGATTTGGGCTGGCTTGCACCAGCCATTGAGAGAACAGGCAAAGTGAGTTCGAAATGTAGGGTCTGATCCAAAGCCCATTGAAGTCAATGGAAAGACTCGCACTGACTTTGCATCAGTCCCTCCAAGGTGATCGGGAAGGGACTGTTAGCTCTACACAGGCGGGTCTAAAAGAGCCGAAGTGCGTACCAGGGAGTCGAAGCTGGGGTGTGCCAGGAGAAAGCGCAGACTAAACTCACTGAGCCTCCCATAGCGCCACCTCTGCAGATGGCCCAGAGTTTAAGGCTCTCTAGGGGTCAGAGTCACCCCATAGGAGTTATGTGGTGCAGAGGTCTCTGCACAGGGGCAGCAGCAATCGCCAGGGAACAATGTGTGTAATAGGCACCTTTTCCCAATGATCTGCGCGTAGGTCTTCACCAGATAGTCCGATACGTTCCGGCCCGTCAGGTTCTGCAGGATGTCACCAGTGTTCTGTTCTCTCTGGTGCCAGGGGGAAGCAGAGGGACTTGGAATCAAGGATGTTTTCCTTGGCTTCATGCACATCCCCCCAAAAGACCCAACCCAGCCGCCTGTGCTCCACGCACATCCCCGGGCTGCCCTGGGGCTACCGAGCAGCTGGGACCTCTCCTACCTGTGGAAGAGGCAGCCCCCCCGCGCCAGGTGGGCACACAGGGAGCATTTTCTTGATCTTCTCATTGCTGCATTCGCAGGCCGGGGAAGGGTTCTCCATGGTCCAGTTGCCATTCAGGAAGACGTCCAGGACCGTGTCGGGGACAGAGGCGGTGGTCCATTTATCCTCTCTGACCAGGCAAGGAGTGTCTCTGCATGAGGCCAGAGCCAAGGCAAATGCGACGTTTTATGAGACCGGTCAGCTGGCTCCAGGGCGGCTCCCCAATTCCGCTGCCCCAAGCAGGCGCCGCCGAATTGCTGCCGCGCCAATAGCGGCAGAGCTGCCGGCCAAAAGCCGCCACGGCGAGGAGGGCGTCGGAGCTGCCGCCAAATTGCCGCCGCGGGACAGGGACGGCCGCCCATTTCCCACTGCCGCCCAGGCACCTGCTAGCACCTAGTTTGCTACACTACGTAAACAGTCAGCGCCGGTCAACGCGCCGATGGAGTTTTCCGAAGCGCTCCGCTTGGGCCTAGCTCCGCTCCCGCTGAAACCAACAGTCAGACTCCCACTGGCCTAGCCTGGCCCCCGGGGAAGGCAAAGGGAAAGCTCTCAGTAACATCAATGGGAGCAGAGTCAGGCCGACGCCGGGCACTTTGGACAATCCCACCCATTATCACTCCTCTCGGGGGAGCTTCGAGACCTTTATTTAACTCCGCCTCACAGCCCCCAAGAGAGCTATTTTGTGGGGCGGGGACGCTGACACGCAGGGGTGTTTGTGGGCTTGGGTGGGCCCCGAATGCCAGCTCTGCCTTTGGGGTGGGCATGGAGCTGCGCTGCCCCAGGGTAGCCCCAGGAGGCAGTGTGTCTCGGAGCTCCCGTTCACGCAGGGTGAGTCTGCCTGCTACTGCACAACTTTGCAGGTGCAGATAATTACCCCCCATCAACCGGCCTACCCCACTGCCTGATGTGTGGGGCAAGGAGCTATGGCCCCATCACCACCCTACCCAGCTGGGGGCAGTGACTTCAGTTCTGGGTGGCCAGATCACACAAGGGTTGGTGGCGGGGAGGGTTCTCCTTTGTGCCTTCCTTCCAGGCACAATCAGGCCATAAATGACTTGCCCAAAGCCACGCAGAAAATCCGTGGCAGAGGCCTGTCTCCAGGCCTCCCATCCTGCCTGCTAGCCAGGAAAGCCCACTTGTGGAAGCCACACACAGAGAAATCCTGCAGAACACGGAGCAGAGAACTGTGGGAGCAAAACAACTAGACCAAGCCAATGATACACTGCCCCGTGGCCAGTTCAGCTTTTTCTTTTCAAAGCCAGAATCCCACTGCTGGTAACCTGGGGACACCCTTACGTCTCTATCCCGGTCAATGACAGTTCCCAGCATGCTGCCTGCATGGAGCACGAGCAATGGTCTGGGAAACCCTGGGGGGCAGGTTCTTGAAGAAAGAAGGAGAGAGGTTGTTTTCACAGTACACGACTGCACCCCTTTGTGCTCTGTTCTGCCCTGCGGAGCGAGTAGCTCCCACTAAAGTCTGGGTCAATACTCGCAGTGAGCAAGGGGAAGGAAAAGCTGGGCCTGAGCCTGCAACCCTTCCTTATCTGAGTGGCGGTGGCAACGAAGGTTGCCACCATAAATCAATACTTTAATACAACATAGGAGGCAAGGGTCCTACACCTCTGAAGGAAGAGCTTTCAGATGAGTCCAGGCCGCTGGGATCAGGCCTTCTGCTTGGTATTTCCCTAAGCTGATCGCTACAGCTACTTCTAACTAACCTCCGCCATTGTGCTAATACGAACACCGCACCCACCATGCTGAGGTTACGACCCCTGAAAGCGGATTCGGAGGCTGGTGGCAATGGCAGCTATGATTTATGTGACACACATTAACAGCATCTACCGGTATCTGAAAGCAGCAGCAACATCCAGTGGCTTAGAAATGACAGAGCTGCTCCTTGCGCCTACCCTTGCTCGGGTTCTACTTACGGAATGGAGTGTCCTTCCACACAGCGGGTCCCAAAGCCGGGTTCATTGACAAGAGTGTTCACAAGCTTCTGAGTGCCCGCATCGTCTGGTGCGTCATTGCTATGGGCGCATCAAAGAAACACAGTCAGGGCACCGAGATAAGGCTTGTGCAGCAAAACCAGCAACATGGCAGGGCAGAGACACAGGCAAGAGGGTAGGAAAAGGAACTGGGTGGAAAGTCTCCTGTGTGTCTCCTGTGTGTTCTCTCTCTCTCTCTCACACACACACACGAAAAGTACTGTAACATTTGGAAAGAGTTTGGGATACTTTTAGCTTCTTTTCTGTGTGATTTAGCATCTGAGAACAAAGTGAATTGAGATCTGAGGAAGAAAAGTGAAATAGTATTCTATTCCTCCTGCCATTCAAACTCACTCTTATTTGGAGCTTGCCTTGTTAAAGCTACAAACAGGCAAAATGGTGCCTTTTCCTTACACTGTACTTTGGAGCTATGCACACAAATGCAAACTTAGGTGATGAGACCGTAATGGTGAATAGAGAAAGCAGAACCAGTCCTAAAGAATGTTTTCTGGTCATTTGAAAGGTACCTGATAAAAGTGTACTGCTCATCATACATCCAGGGCTGCAGTTCCAGGCTGGGGTATTTCCCAAAGGGAGGTACGATCAGGCTGAACATGAGAGCAATGCACACAAACACAGCTGGCAGTACGATCTGAAATCACAAGGGAAGAGGCAGAGCCACCTTTAAAAGAACCGCCCCCATAGGCATCAGCCACCCAGAGTGATGCATTTAACCACTCGGAGACACTGGCCGTTTCAGTGACCTCTGCAGGAGCTGCTGCCTGGTCTCACCTGGGCGAAGAAACCCTTCCTGCTGCGCTTGGCAATGAGCAGCCTCTTCCACAGCAGAGCTACGAACTGCTGCCGGATGAGCTTCCAGCCCTTCATCTGGTAGGAGCCTTTGCCATCCACCCCACTGAGCAGGTCTGTCTCTCTGGATTCTGCTGACAACGAATGATACAGGACTCTCACCCACATAGAAACAAAAGCAGATTTCCTTCTCCTTCAGAGGCTGCTCCTGCTTGTGCAGACAGAACCCTGGTGGCTGCCCATGTTCTTACCACTGTGTCTCCTAGACACGCTCTGAGCACAAAGGAGTATGGCGTGCAGTGGGGCCAGGGGAAATGATCTCTCATGAATATGCATTTGAGTGTTTATCTTTCTGCATCACCGAGGCTGAGACTACTTCTCCAGACAACCTTCTGATCTGGCTGCCATTCATTTCCAAAGGGAACTGGGCATCCAAATCACACATTGCCTGATGTGTGGGGAACCTCACTTTTGGAAACCTCAGCCTTACAATCTATACCAGTGGTTCTCACACTGTGGGTCACGACCCCCTTTGAATGGAGTCACCAGGCTGGCTTAGACTTGCTGGGTCCCAGGGCTGAAGCCCGAGCCATACTGCCCAGGGCTGAAGCCAAAGCCTGAGGGCTTCAGCCCTGGGTGGCAGGGCTCAGCTTCCAGGCCCCTGACTAGAGGCCGAAGGCCTTGAACTTCTGCTTTGGCTCCCCTGCCCGGAGCAGTGGGGCTCGGGCAGGCTCAAGCTTCGGTCTCCCCTCCTGGGGTCGTGAAGTAATTTTTGTTGTCAGAAGCGGGTCATGGTGCAATGAAGTTTGAGAACCCCTGCTCTATACTATCTGTTGATTAAACCCCTCTTGGAAGCAGAGGTGGGCCAAACCAGAAATGCCAGCTCTGAACATCCCCAAACATTGGGGAAAGTTCCACTCTAGATGGAACTTTTCAGCCCAGGTCCACCTTTCATTATAAGGTGTCCTATAACAGACAAAGGTGAATTATATATTTATCCTGAGGATTAAGAATATTAACTTGGCCATAAGGAAGGGTAGATGCATTTCAAAGGGCAGGGGAATGTTGATATGACAGCCGAGATCCAGCAACATCTGGACATAGAAAGCCCCTGCTTGAGTTATTGTGGCTAGGTCACATTGCCATAGTCTAGGTATCACTATGGGCACCTCTCTACTATAAAATGTCCTGATGCAGTGCCCAAGGAAATCACTGAAAAAGCTCCCATTTGACTTAATGGGTTTTGGGTCAGGCCCTAAGTCTGTCCCCTTTGGACAGACTGTCTCATGCATGTTCACACATTAGATTCTTCAGGGCACCAGAATGGGTTAGGATATCTAGCACTGATGCATAAACAAACCTTGTTCCTCTTGCCTTGGCCCATGCAGGGAAGCAGAGATTAATAAACATCCTACATGAGGATGGAGCATCCAAGGTTAAGTATGTCAGGAATTCTAGCACACTTCAACAAATGCCGGAGAAACTAATAGGACATTTGCTGGAAGGAATTTAAATAGCGTCCAAAACTCTTCCAGGTGTGCTGGTTAGTTCGTTTAAATGCCCTCATAAAATCTAGTATTTCTTGCATTGTGATTCACCCAAGAACATGGACAATGAACACATTTCTTTAAAACATTAATATTTTAGAACTGTAGATTAGTAATGAGGCACAGACAGACAGTTGAGATTATTGCAGTACAGCTCCTTCCATCTTTACCTGGATCTATGTCTGAATCATTAGGGTCGAAAGCATCATCTTCTGTGAATGGATGAAGGCAGCTCTGTCTGTCTCCAAAGACACGCCTGTTCCTTCTTGCAGGTAATGTGCCATCTGAAGAGGACAGCACATGTTACCTGATTTGCTCAAGTTAACAGAGACAGTGAACAACCCTATTCTTCTATGAGCCCCAAGCACTGGGAACTGAAGTGTCACCAGCAAGCTACTGTATAGAAATCTTCACTGAATATTTGCTTTCAACTTTTAAGAAGTTCCCATATGCAGACTGAACAGCTGTAGACTGCCTCTGAGCTGCTGCTAAATTAGCACCAGTGCGGGGAAATGTAAAGTGCATTGATATGTAAAGTGAACCCATGTGCCAGGTTTCATATGGTGTCCAAGGAGCTTACTTTTAAGAACACTTCAAACGTCCTGTTTTCACATTGATCAATTAAAATTTGGGGGGCGGGGGGATAATCCTAAAATGTTAATTCAAGAGTATTGTTACATTAAGCAGAATTTGTTCTGTGTTTCCCAGGAACAAAGAGTCTAGTAGAACAAATTCGTGGTGCGAAGAGCAGCATTTGTAGTGAAGAGAAAAGTCAACTGAACATAGACACAGTCAGAGCTGATCATTTGCTCAGAAACTTACTTAATGACATATTCAATGTTTCATGATAAACTCATTTGGACACTAAGTTACTGGAAAAAATCTTCCATTCCAAGAAATATGTGCACGTGTCTTGACACTCAGTAATGACAATGTTGTATGGCTATTTTGTGACTTTAAAAAAGTCACCACAAAAGTGTTCCAGTTTCTGATTTTGAAAATAATTTGTGTATCATCTTTCACTTGTGACTTCTACACCAGGGCAAGAACCATCATTTTACAGATGGAAAAGGTGACACCCAGAGAGGTCAACGGATTTGCCCAAAACTACAGCACGTGTAAGTGGCAAAGTGGGAGACAGAACTCGTATCTGCTAAATTCCACCCCTTGCTCTAACCACTAGATGGTTGATTCTGCTTGCCCAATGGCTTAATTCCTTGAATGGGAATTTATATCAGTTGAGAATTTAACCCTCTGTCAGTTGTGTGCATAAGGGATGATGCATGCAAATCCCAGGTATAAAGCTGTACACATAGAACCTCCTTTGACAATGCAGCCCTGAAACGATTGCACTAACCTGAGGTCTCTGCATCCACCCCATTATCTTCAGCCACTTTGAGAAAGATCTGACAGGCAAAGAGAGGTTAAAAAGAAAATTAGAAGTGGTCTAATACAGCAATAATGTGCTGCCTGATGTAACATGGGAGATCCAATTATTCCAGTACAGAATGCATCATGTCAACATGAGGGGCTATATGGAATATCCCTTGCCTATAGCAGTGGTTCTCAACCAGGGGTACGTGTACCCCTGGGGGTATTCAGAGGTCTTCCAGGGGGTACATCAACTCATCTAGATATTTGCCTGGTTTTACAATAGGCTACATAAAAAGCACTAGCAAAGACAGTACAAAGTAAAATTTCATAGTCAATGATTTGTTTATATTGCTCTGTATATTATACACCAGAGGGTCTCAAATTGGGGGTCAGGGGTCACAAGGTTCTTACATGGGGGCTTGGGAGGGTCAGAAGCTGTTGGCCTTCACCCCAAACATTTGCCTCCAGCATTTATAATGGTGTTGAATGTATAAAAAGCGTTTTTAATTTATAAAGAGGTGTCGTACTTAGAGGCTTTCTATGTGAAAGGGGTCACCAGTACAAAAGTTTGAGAACCACTGCTCTACACTGAAAGGTAAGGACAATGTTTATATTCCAATTGATTTATTTTATAATGATATGGTAAAAATGAGAAAGTCAGCCCTTTGTCAGTAATAGTGTGGCTGTGACACTTCTTTTGTCTGAGTTTATGTCTGATTTTATAAGTCTTTAAGTGAGGTGAAACTTGGGGGTACACAAGACAAATCGGACTCTTGAAAGGGGTACAGTCGTCTGGAAAGGTTGAGAGCCACTGGCCTAGAACAACTTAGAAATATAACCAGTGTGACACCTGAGGACTTGGCAGCCAAATACAGCCCTATGATTTTGATTGCTGAGTTTGGGACAGTATTTTTGGGGGGGGGGCGGCGGGAAAGGGGTGAACAGCACACATGTTCCATTAGCTCCAGCTAAGAATGGCACGGGACATTTTTTATCTGCTCACTATTCAATAATCATGATGCAGAGTAAGCACTTATTGTAACCTTCATCCCTTTCCAATGAAGATGCACATATGAAGCGTGGTATTAAACTGGTGGAAGTCCACCTGCCTTCTAATCAAGAAGGAACAACATTCCCAGCTGTGATGGGATATGCTTTCCCCTGTGATTTCTTACACAGGAAGGACCAAGTTTTCAAACACAGAAGACAACAACAATGTTCTAGAAGCTGCTGGAAGAATCAGGTTTTCCTCCAACCAGTTACAGAGGAAATCATGATAGTAAATGTGTTTCAGAAGGTGTTGCAGAATACAACAGACAGGGCTTCAAGGGGACTGGCTCTTTGTGCTGCTCTGGTGACGCAAAGCTACAGGAAAGCCAGTGTGCCCTAGTGAAAGTGAAAGGAGAGAGAGAGGGAGGGAGAGAGAGCTCAGTGGTTTGAGCATTGGCCTGCTAAACCCAGGGTTGTGAGTTCAATCCTTGAGGGGGCCGTTTAGGGATCTGGAGCAAAAATTGGGGATTGGTCCTGCTTCAAGCAGGGGGTTGGACTAGATGACCTCCTGAGGTCCCTTCCAACCCTAACCTTCTATGAATCTATGAATCTATGAAAATCTCTAGGTGGAGGAGAGTCTGGGCAGGGGATACGACCAAAATGTTGCTGAAATCCAGCAATCCCTGGCTGCTGGAATGGCCCCTTGGAGTCTCTTGGAACCAGGTGCACTTACAGCAGCCCCGAGATATCTGAAAATACTTGACAGAGTAAGTTAAAAACCTGATCATTAGAAAATAGTTCGGGCCAGACCCCCAGCTGGTGAAAATGGGGAGCTGTACTGTCTATAACAGAGCTGTGCTCACTCACCCCAGCTGAAGACCTGGCCCTCAATTTTTAATGCACGTTTCCCTTGTGGGCACACTTAAATTGAGCAGGAGGAGAGAATTCTTTTCACACTTCCGTGGGTTATGAACTCAGGGCCAGACCAGTTCCCTGGTTGACAGGTTTCCCATGGATACACAGGGGATTTTGCCGTGGAGTCTGCAATTACTTGTTTGGCATTGTCTAAGCCATCAGATGAGCTTCAGCTCACATACTTCCTCCAGGGTAGTCTCCGAGATGCCGTAACTCGAAATGCCCAGGTCAGAGAGACGGTCGTCGATCTCATGGAACAGCTCCACAAAAGCTCCTTCTCTAGCAGCTTCATATGGCAAGATGTAGGTTAACTCATGGCCAATCTCCTCTACCAGCCTGGCCTCAGGAACATGCTTCATAATGAGGTTGGAGATAACAGAGACGTCTGGAGGAACCAAAATACAAGATGCCTGTCCTGTTACTCTGTGGGTCACCGCTAATAAACACTGCAGAGACTCAGGAATCTCACTGAGACACATCCTCAGCTGGGGTAAAACACAACCCAGTGAAGGATCGACTTCAGTGGAGCTAAGCCCCAGCTGCAGATCCAAGCAGCTATTTCTATTTGCACCATTTCTGAAGACCTTTGAAAACAGAACACAATCAACAGCCCTGCAAGCCACACTACACAAATGTTCTCTGTGCAGTGCTAACAATTGGCAAGCACATCGGCTTTGATGGCCCTTAAATTCTGGTCTCGTTTGATCGTTAGGTGAAATTTCATACTATTCAGCACTTTGCATTCATTATACTTTGCAAGTAATAAATGTCCCTCAAAACCCCAGATAGGGCAGTGCTGTTATTCTTTTTTTACAGATGGGGGACCAGAAGCAGAGAGGTTAAGTGAGTTGCTCAAGACCACAGCGGTGAGATTCAATTTCATGCATGCCTTTTTCAGTCCTTACCTATTGTCAAGGTGTCACTTTCATGGTCACTGCCAAGCCCAGCATCCGAGCTGCTCTGGGAGACACTGTCGTCCTAGGTACATAAGAAAGGATGAGCATATGTTAACTGGATCAAAAGGCAGCCAGCTGTATGCTGCACTCTTCTTATAACACCACCCAGAGAGGCCAAGCAATCCGGATGCTCTAGGAAGGGGCTATAGCGTAGAGGATCTTAATGTCCTTTATTGTAACAAAGGGTTGAGATAAGTACTGTAAGAGGATGTAAGAGCAGAAGCTAATATCAGCAGTGATGTATTTAATCTATTCAGGTAAGCAGCCAAATTGCAAAGCAGCAGCATCCATTGTCAGGCCGAAAACACTGTCATTAAAGATGCCATGCAAAGAGGGTGTAATGGACACAAGCCTCCAATGCAATGGTTTAACCGGATCTGATCTCAGGGCTGTGCCAAGGTAGATAATGCTTCTGTGCCGTGCTAAGGGATTTCTTTTCAACCCATTTACTCCATTGCATTTTAACTGTTGCTTCTTGGCAGCCTTAAGATTTGGTGTAAGGAGGACAGAGGTGGAAGGAGAAAGGAAGTGGACAGCCGCTATGGGAACTGTACCTTTTTCAGGTACGACACCGTACTGCTGCTGTTTCTGCAGGAGCTCAGTGAAGAGTCCACATCCTTCTTGACCAGGGTCAGGTAATAGCCTGTTCCCAGCTGGTTCTTCAGGAACAGGGAAGAGCCAATGCAGCACAGTTTGCCATGAGAAATGATGGCGATCCTGTCCCCTAGGATGTCTGCCTCATCCATGTGATGTGTGGACAGAATGATGGTGCGGCCTGTAAACAAAGAAGGGAAGACAAACACCAAGGAGTTTGCCAGTAAGTCAACAATATCAACGTTCCTAGGTCATGGGGGATGCAAGCACCCTGCCCTCCCCATACTGCTAAATGGGTCCCTGGTATGAGTGGGGGAATGGTATGGAATAAGTTAACAACTACTAGCTCAGGTGGATTCTCTCCTCTCCTTCATGACCTAGTCCCCATCCTGTTTGTATTTCGCCACTCGTCTTGGTAGGCATTTACAGTGCTAGCTATGGAAATAGAACAAGCCACACCCAGCAGTGAGTGGACACACAGTGATCTGAGCAGTGGAAGATGTGGTGCTCCTGAATTCCCGATTCACCAGGTTCTGCTCAACTGGAGCAAGGGTTGTGATTTCGGGGTACACCAATGAAAGGGGTTTCATACCAATAAGTAAGCCTACTTAACACCAGAGGGCTTTACCCTAATGCAGACACCAAGGGTCAGCTTCTGATCTGAGCTACACCCATATGAATCCAGTTACTCCAGATTTACACCTGTGGGAGTGAAATCAGAATCTGCCCTCCTATCCTCTTCCCTCAGTGGGAAGTGTACGTAGAACATGGTTTACTCTTGAGCACTGAAATGCAGTCCCACCAATTAAAGAGAAGGGTCTCGTTATAACGAGACTGCAAAAAGGGTCTCATTAATAGGGAATGCAGGTGTCTGGGTGCCCAGAGCCCAGGGCTGGGGCTGTTTGTTGCCGTCTTCTACCAGGGCACCAAGGGATTTGCAATGACACGTTAGTAACAATTCCCCCATACAATCAGCAAAGGCAGAACAATGTATTTTATCAAAGCCACAAGCCACTGATGCCCTTTCGCTTCCAACTATAACTGGGTGAAAGTATAGCTACCTTGGCGATACTTCAGAAGCAGTTCCCATATCCCTCGGCGAGAGTAAGGATCCACCCCAGCTGTTGGCTCGTCCAAAATGACAACCTTTGATCCACCCACAAAGGCCAAGGCCACCGACAGCTTTCTCTGCATGCCACCTGCGAAGCAGACGGCACGAGAGAAGAATTCAGGCTGGAGGTGTGAACAAAGGAGCAGTGATCTGTGCTGTAAGGTGCTGTGGGAGAGATTCCTCACCCCCTGCACACAAATGCCTTCTGAAGCCAAGTGTGCACACAGATAAAGGTAAATCACTCTAGGCTCCATCCTCCCGCCATGACAGAGCTCTGCACCGTGCCTGGGAACAAGGAGGGGGAAGGGGAGCCCTTCAAGGAGCTGGTCGTTGCTCCTGGATCTTGCGCTGCTTACCAGCATCAGAGCAGCTGAGAAGCTGATCTAACTTATTTGACTGGTGTAAAGTCTGCGAAGTCCCTTACTGCCAATGGAGAATTGGCAGAGTGGAGCTCCACCCCACCTACACTGGGAGCGGGGCAGCTGGTGCAGGAGCCAGTGCAGCCAGCCTCACACCAGCAGAGTGTTCTCCTACACAAGCGGATTCTCAGTTAGCCGTTTGGGGCCAGAATCCACTCATCTGGCACTGCCTGAGGGGGATAAAGCGAACAGAGCAGACTGGAGAATACAGACAATGGCTTTAACCACTTTGCTTTTGTCTAACTTTCTAGGGGTGGAAGGCAAAGCATTGCTCCAGTCACTGCCCAGGGTGCCAGACGTACTGGTTTAGTTTTATATTTTATTAAGATGTCTAGAGATCTTTGAACACTGGCTACTGATAAATTCAATAGTGTATTTACTATGAGAGCTTTTGTAATGACTGTCATTGGATTGAAGCTGGGACCTCTGGAACTAAAGCATGAGTGGGCAGGGGGCTCAGGGAGGGGAAGGTGCTGATCCGCGGGGCCATTAGTGCGTGCTGAGCACCCACTATTTTTCCCCCATGGGTGCTCCAGACCGGGAGCATCCATGGAATTAGCACCTATGTCAACAGGGATTGAACCTTGGCAGGTCCAGAACTAAGAGCATAAGTCTCCTCATCTTGAGCTACAGGACTAAGTTCTCAAGCTACTAGCTGTAGCAGACCCACCTCTGTTGTAGATTAGGCATGGAGGTGGATATTTAACACACACTGAGTGGCAGGTTACACTGTAGTACCTTGCTTTGCCTCTCAGTATTAGGGAACGACACTGCCCTTCTCGAAGCCTCCTGAGCAGCTGAGATGAGACACGCAAAGGGCTGAAGAGTTGGACCTACCAGAGAGTTTGCTGGTTCTAGCTTTGAGTTTGTGAGGCAGGCCGACATCCAGCACCATCTGCTGCATCTCCTCTTTCACCTTTTCTTCTGACAGCCCTTTCAGACGTGCGTAGAACCAGATGTGCTCTTCCACAGTCAGCCTAAGGGGTAGGGAGCAGAACCGGCAAGGCACTATGGCTCAGTCAGGCTCAGACTCATTCCATGAACCGTTTTTTAATTAGTTACAAAACCCATTCTTATTTAGGCAGGAAAATATTGTACAGGGATAAGATTTTTGGAAGTGACTAATGATTTGGGGGACTCAACCTGGGACACCTTAGAAGGGCCTGATTTCCAGAGGGTAGGTGCTCAGTGCAATCTGAAAATCAGGCCATATTAAGGTGCCTCAGGTTGGACTCCCAAACACTGAGGTGCCCCAAATCATTAGTCACGTTGGAAAATTTTAGCCTTTTTTTTTTAATGGAAGGAACAGTTTTCTAAAAGAAAAACTGGGAAAATGGTCTCGATGGATGTGCAAGGCACTGCTGATAGACCCCAGATACATCGAACAATAAAACAGAACCTATATCTGTCCAGCTACAGATTCTGAACACCTCCATCACTGAGCTATCCCAGACCACATATACAACTCGGAACAGCACCTCCTGGGTGGGAAGTAACCCCTAGTAGAAGCCACTATTTGCTGGTTTGAGCCCATGAGGTGCAATGTCTCCCATGTGACACCAACGACCCTCAGCTTCCATTGAATATTATGTTCCAGATCCGCAGCTGGTGTAACCAATCCACCCACTTCAATTGAGCTATGCTGAATTACACCACTGAGCAGGTAGACAAATACGGTGCATTTTAACATCCTGATTCTTGGTTCATTCCCATTTACCACTATATTGATACTACTTCAACACTACTTCATCGTTCAACTGCCTTTAAACAGCAGCCTTTATACCCCTTGCAAAATGATATGCCAGTTATATCTACTTCTGTATGCACATTCGCTAACCACTGTCCCATGGAGTTACTCTGGATTTACACAAGCAAGAGAGAGACCAGAAGTGGGCCTAGAGCCATAGAGGGTGGTAATGTCAGAAAATGAGAAAAGGAATCCACTGTAATTTTAAATAAACACACACACATTTTTGTGTTGTATTACAGACCCCATCATTGTGCTTCCTGGCTGCTACTCACAAGTCAAAGAGGACATTGTGCTGGGGACAGACGCCCAAGTTCTGCCTGATGGTGCTGAGCTCGGAGCGGATATCTTTGCCCAGGATGAAGGCCGTGCCCGAGGTCGGAGGAAATAAACCAGTTAAGATGGACCTGAATGACAAATGCAGTAAATGGTAAGTGAGCTCCAAAATGTCACAGCACAATCCAAATCAAGAGGGGGCTTGTTCCATATGCACTAGGGAATGAAAGGACAATGGCTAGGATAGAGTCTTGCTGATATCCCACATCACATGATTATTCCCCAAAGGAAAACAATCAGAGAAACATCTCGCATGTGAGCTCAGTTTTAATGGGAGCTGGACAGAACCACATGCTCTCGGTTCTGCAAGAGAAAAATACCCTCCACACTCCCTAAAAGCTTTTAATGCTTTCAGAATTCATTTCCTTATTCTGATAAAGCAGGGTCACAAAGTGGGTTATTAAAAAGTGTTGCTGACATTGTACCAAGTCAGCCATAGTCCTGATCTGGAACCGTGACAATTCACTGGCATCAAAATGTTCCATTCCCCAATATCGGTGTGTTTCATGGGCCAGATTCTCAGAAGATGTAAATCAGCAGAGCTCTACTGAAGTCAGCGGAGATACACTGATTTACACCTGCTGAGTCTCCGGCCTTGCAAATTTAATCTATACATCTATCCACATGCATATATTACATTGTCGTGTTTAGACAAAACACTAGGTTTCAGAGCCACTCTAACAAGCGTGCCTTCCCTACCCTTAAAAATATTGTCCTTACATGGTTGTGGTTTTCCCAGCTCCATTATGTCCCAGAAAGGATGTGATCTGCCCTTCAAAGAAATTAAGTGTGAGGCCATCCACAGCAACCTTCTTGCCATCACGATAAATCTTCACCAGATTCTGAATAGAGACCCCCAGGCTTAGATGAATGGGTTCCTCCTCCATGCAGTCTGTGAGAAGAAAAAGTAATCAGCAAGGCAGCGTAGAACAGACACACCACCAATAAATATTAACACACATCTTTCCATGGCCAACGAGAACCCACAGTGAAGTGGGGCATCTAGGAAGATTCCTGATCTCCCTTCCTGGGTGTTATCCCTCCATGGAGGTTCACTTTAGCTTGGCACTAATCAGTTCTTTGGAGGCCAGTTGTAAGGCCCTGATCCAATGCCCCCATGTCAGAGAGGACCCAGTCCTGTGAGATACTGAGCACCCTCCACTGAAATCAGCGGAAGTGGAGGGAATGCCACAGCTCACAGATTCATGCCTCAATGCCAAAGGAGAGCCCAGTCCTGCCTGCCTTATTTGGGCAAGATTTCCAGCGATATATGTGGGAGTTTTATTGGAATAAGGACTGCACAATCACGCGCACATTCTGTTCATTATCAGGGGAATGAATAGCGAGTAGGACAGGAGCAGCTTTAATTCCATGATGCTAAATTCCAACATCCTTTCACGCAGTCCTTACCCAGGGTAAGTCATTTAAACCTAAGCGCCTGCCTTCTGGCCCAGCGTGGGTCAGACACTTACGCTCCGACGGCCCTTTGTGATCAGAGTGAGCATGCCGCCTCTCCTCAGATTCCTCGCCGAACCAGTAAGTCTTTGTAAAGGGGAAGTACCAGGGCCTGGGAATTCCATACTGGCCTAAACGGGGAGGAAAGCATTCACGTGAGCCCAGCAAAATCCACCATAACGTCTCGATGTTTAAAAGCAGAGGGCAAGTACTGACACATCGTATCTCCAGCTGTCGGGCCTTGGAGACCAGCAGCACATATAGGTGAAAATCCCCCTTCTAGGATGGAAATTGGCGACAGATTGAGAGAGAGATTTTAGCCAGGTGGGGAATATTAGATGATTTCAAAATGTTACAACCAATCTTCCCAAACCCCACTTTACTCTAATAGTTAAATGCCCGATACCTGGGAGGTGCTAACCACCCTGTGCCAGGTACCAAGTGCCCTCAACTCCTGGCAAAGCCAATGGGAACTGAAGAGGCTGAGAATCTCATAGGAGGTGCTAGCACCTGGCTGGACTGAGGCTAGGTTCTCTGTATTCGGGGGCACTTGGAAATTGTCCAGGAGTTTGATCAGCGGCTTCGATGTGCGGGGTTGCCCCCTTCCCCCTTCTGTAACATGTGCTGCCTGGAATGTGAAACGCTCTCGATGAATGGGCAGGAATACGCAGGACCCACAAAGAGCAGGACACCACGTCTCTAGGCAATAGTAAAGGCTCACCTGGGAAGACAGACTCAATGTACCAGGTCATAACCCCATAGAGGAAGGTATCAAACAACATCATGAACGCAGATATGGTGAGGTTGAAGCCATCTTCTTCCAGGGGGCTTTCAAAGAGGTTGTCCCACTGCACGCCAACCCCCTGCTCCTCAAACAATGCAAAGTACTCGCAGCCAAACCCAAAGGCGACCGGGGACAGCAGGCTCTAGGAGAGCAAGATGTTCACACTCTTGAGACCATTCACAAACTCATCTCTTCATCTTTAAAAATAAACGGAGAGGGGCTGCTCAGCCCTCATGCTAGTGTCATGACTCAAAACACAAAGGGTGGAATCTGGGCCCTACTGAAGTCAGATGGGGCCAGGGTTTTCACTGAGGGCTCTGCAAGCTCCCATTGCCTAGTTTTGTGCTTGCATAGCCATCCTGAGTTTGAAAGCTTGACTCCCACTCAAACGTGACGGGGTTTGTGTTGCTCTTATAAGAGACTGAAACAAGGAGCAGAGGTAGAGCGAATAATGCAGTAGAATAACTGTGTGTGTGTGTACAAATAAGTAAAATGAGGGGATTCTCTACCCCTAGTAACCAGAAAGGACTTTCCTTTAGCTGCAGAAACATGTTGTCCTTGTTTGTTTTTATTGAGTCACCCTAGGAAGAAAACCCAGGTTTAAATTACCGGGGGGCGATTGCAAACTCAAAATAGTGCTGCAACCACCCCAAAAGTAAGACCAGAACAGGCACCCTGGGTCAGACCAATGGTCCATCTAGCCCAGCATCCTGTCTTCCGACAGGGGCCACCACCAGATGCTTCGGAGGGAGTGAACAGAACAGGGCAATCATTGAGCGATCCATCCCCTGTCATCTACTCCCAGTTTCTGGCAGTCAGAGGCTAGGGACCACCTGGCATGGGGTTGTGTCCCTGACTATCTTGGCTAATAACCATTGATGGACCTATCCTCCATGAACTTATCTAATTGTTCTTTGAACCCCATTATAGTTTTAGTCTTCACAACATCCCTGCAACAAATTCCACAGGTTTACTGTGTGTTATGTGTAATAGTACTTCCTTTTGTTTGTTTTAAACTTGCTGCCTTTTAATTTCATTGTGTGATACCTGGGTTCCTGTGTTACGTGAAGGGGTGAATAACACTTCCTTATTCACTTTCTCCACACCATCACAATTTTATAGACCTCTGTCATATCCCCCCTTAGTCATCTCTTTTCCAAGCTGAAAGTCCCAGTTTTTTTAATCTTTCCCCATACAGAAGCTGGTCCATAACAATGATTTTGTTGCCCTTCTCTGTATGTTTTGCAGTTCTAATCGATCTTTTTTGTGATGGTGTGACCACAACTGCACCCAGTATTCAAGGTGTGAGCATACCATGGATTTAAATAGTGGCATTATGATATTTACTGTCTTATTACTGTCCCTTTCCTAGTGGTTCCTAACATTCTGTGCGCTTTCTAGACTGCTGCTGCACACTGAGTAGTTGTTTTCAGAGAACTATCCACAATGACTCCCAGATCTCTTTCTTGAGTGGTAACAGCTAATTTAGACCCCATCATTTTGTATGTATAGTTGGGATTATGCTTTCCAATGTACATTACTTTGCACTTATAAATATTCAATTTCATCTGCCATTTTGTTGCCCGATCACCCAGTTTAATGAGATCCCTTTATAAGTCCTTGCAGTAGCTTTGGACTTAACTATCCTGTGTAATTTTGTATCATCTGCAAATTTTGCACTTCACTGTTCACCCCTTTTTCCAGATCATTTATGAGTATGTTGAACAGCACTAGTCCCAATACAGATCCTTGGAGGAACCCGCTATTTACCTCTCTCCATTCTGAAAACTGACCATTTAGTCCTACTTTTTGTTTTCTTGTCTTTTAACCAGTTAGTGATCTGTGAGATGACCTTCCTTCTTTCCCATGACTGCTTACTTTGCATAAGAGCCTTTGGTGAGGTACCTTATCAAAGGCTTTCTGAAAGCCCAAGTACACTATATCCACTGGATCGCTGTTGTCCAGAGGTTTGTTGACCCCTCAAAGAATTCTAATGGTTTGGTAAGGGATAATTTCCCTTTACAAAAGCCATATTGACTCTTTCCTAACAAATCATGTTCATCTATGTGTCCAATAATTCTGTTCTTTACTACAGTTTCAACCAATTTGCCTGGTACTGACGTTAGGCTTACCAGCCTGTAATTGCCAGGATTGCCTCTGGACCCTTTTTAAAAAATTGGTGTCACATTAATTATCCTCCAATCATCTGGTACAGAAGCTGATTTAAGTGATAGGTCACATGCCACAGTTAGTAGTTCTGCAATTTCATATTTGAGTTCCTTCAGAACTCTTGGGTGAATCCCATCTGGTCCTGGTGACTTATTATTGTTTAATTTATCAATTTTTTCCAAAACCGCCTCCACAGATACCTCCATCTGGGAAAGTTCCTCAGATTTGTTACCTAAAAAGAAGAGCTCAGGTGTGGGACTCTCCCTCACACCCTCTGCAGTGAAGACCAATTGAAAGAATTCATTGAGCTTCTCCACAACGGTCTTATCTTCCTTGAGTGCCCCTTTAGCACCTCAATCGTCCAGTGGCCCCACTGGTTGTTTAGCAGGCTTCCTGCTCCTGATGTACTTAAACATTTTTTGGCTGTTAGTTTCTGAGTCTTTTGCTAGTTGCTCCTCCGATTCTCTTTTGGCCTGCCTACTTATCCTTTCACACTTCATTTGCTAGTTTATGCACTATTGTCCTCAGTAGGATTTGACTTCCCATTTTTAAAGGATGCTTTTTTGCCTCTAACCGATTCTTTTACTTTGCTGTTTAGCCATTGTGGCACAGGTTTAGTCCTTGTACTAGCCTGAGCAGTTCTCAAAATTGCAGTCTGCATGATGGGCACCCATCCCTATCTGCACTGGGATCACTGAAGTGTTCAGAGAGTGACAGATTTTACGGCCAGAAGTGACCATCATGATCATCTAGTCTGAGCTCCCGCATAACACGATCCGTGGAATTTCACCCAGTGCTCCTGGCCCTGAGCCCAAGGTTTGAACACTATGCTGTTATGTGGCTAGGCAGTGCCCCAATGGGAGTTCTTCATGCTGCTATGCTGAAGACAGGTTTGGTTTGTTTCCCCCTCCTCTTGCTCCCCAGATGACTAGACCGCAGTATGGAGGAAGGGAGGGAGTGTTGTATGCAGCCACCCCCCCAGCGAGTTAAGGAATGCTGTGGAGAATCTCTAAAGGGAGGCTGATCCAGTTCCTCTCAGATGGACAGGCCTCTAGGGGAGAACAGCTTAAGGGTCTGATCCTGTCACAAATGGGCAATACGACATGAACTTCAGCGGGGCAGCATCAGGCCTCACAGCATCAGATGGGGGAATCTCAGTACTCCCTGAAGAGCATGCCCAGAGATCCCTTCCCCACTCCCAGGCTCTCTGATCACTATCAAACCCAGAAGTTTTTAATTGGTGCCAGCTCTGATGGCCCTTTGCCCTGGGTACAGTGGAAAACGATGGCCTCCTGCACACCCAAGCCCCACATGCTAAAGAGCCACCGAGCGCTTTGCTGGCCATGGTATAATATTCAATACAGCTCCTCTGTGCCAAGCCCGCCGTGACTCACCGCAAACATTTTCAGGGAGAAGCTCACGTAGTCCTGCCAGGCGACGCACAGCACGTAGGGCAGGTAGAGGGTGAAATAGATGATCCCCCCACAGGCTGTTGCCAGGTTGGCCCTGGAGAACATGGTGCTGATGAGGAAGCACTGCAAGATGGTCACCACGGCAAAGACGGAGAGGAAGACAAACACGACACTGGGGTCGCTATAGGGCAGCAGGTTTCCCATCTGGGCAAGGAGGAGATACATGTGTCACAAGGCAAACAGGGCTCACTGAGACGCAATCTACAGGGCCCACTTGCAGAATCGCTATTCAGAACAGAACTGCCCTTTAACTGCTTTAGCTGCCCTGTCCTGTAAGCAGGAGGGATTGTGCCAGGGCCAGAGTGCATTTTGCCCTAGGCATGGTACTCTGCACGCTGAAGCACCTCTATTGTTTGAAATCAGTGGTTCTCATCACGTCATCTCCATATTTGCCTAGTTTTACAACAGGCTCCATGAGAAGCACTAGCAAAGGCAGCAAAAACTAAAATTCCACACGGACAGTGACGTGTTTACACTGCGCTACGTACGACACACTGAAAGGTAAGGACAACCTTTATATTCCCATTGATCCATTTTATAATGATACGGTAAAAATGAGAGAGTCAGCCCTTTGTCAGTGACAGCGCGCTGTGACACTTCTGTATGTTTATGTCTGATTCTGTAACAAGTCGTTGTTAAGTGAGGAGTAACTTGGGGTCACACAAGACAAATCCGACTCTTGAAAGGGGCACAGTCGTCTGGAGAGGTTGAGAGCCACTGTTTTAAATCACTCAGCCTCGTTTGGGAACCAAGAGCCCCTGCCCAGTGAGTCACTGCCTGATCCAAGTTCCTAGAAGATTAATTAACCCCAGATCATTCGTTACCAGGCTGACTGTCAGCAGGGCCCTGCATTAAGCTGCCCCATGGGAAATCAACACTGCTGAGGCGGGGAGAGAGAGAGAGAGAGGGAGATGGTGCCGGCCTCACCTTCAGGATCAGCACCAGAAGCCCAGCGCTCATGAGGAGGGGGATGAGGCTGCTGATGAACCAGCTGAACCAGAGGGTGCCATTGTCCAGGCCCATGATTCTCATGGTCTCCTTCAGCCGGGCTTCCTTCTCGTACACAATCCCCTTGATTATTACAGCCACCGAGTAGATCCAGGCCAGAGTCATGAAGAGGGGCATGGAACGGCCCATGACACGCAGGAAACTGGTGGCGGGAAGGAAAGAGACGGGAAAGATTGCGGCGGTTATTTACTTTAGAGAGCGTCACCAAGGGCTGCCGGGTACCCTACAGGCACGGAGGACGAGGATCACAATCGTGCCTTGAGGTCCCTGTCGGGGCCAGGGCTCCATTGTGCAAAGTGAAGCATGCACACAGGGCCAGGGCCTCACCTGGTACAAATCGGTGTAGCTCTCCAGAAGTCACTGGGGGAGGGGGCGACTCACAATGCGGTGCTGCTGCTCTGTTAGCAGGGCAATGCTTGACGACCTTTCTAGACTAGTGCCCGGCCACTTCCGGGCCAGCCTGCAGCTGCACAAGCCTGGGTGGAGGAGAGGGCCCAGGGACCAAGCACAGCTACATTTCCTGCCCCCCCACTGCTGACCCCTGCCTCTCCTGCTGAGGCCTGGCCAGACACCGAGAGGGAGTGACACAGCACTGTCCTGATAATGCACTCTCCCATCCCCACACTCTGCAGTTGGGAGGCACCATCCTCCACAGAGCTCTCCTGGGGCAGGGCCTCCTTGCGCAGCCCCCTCAGGAGCCATCATGGAGCCAGAAACCCTTTGGGTACCTGCACAGAGCAATACACCCAATCCCACATTAAGGAGCTCTGTTCATGCACCAGCAGAGGAATGCACAGGTACCACTAGACCAAATCAGTGGGGTAAAAGAAGGCCCAACCCTGCCCCTGTCAAAGCCAGTGGCCGCAGTCCCAGTGACTCAGGATCAGACATGGATCCTGCTACCTGGTCGACCTACTTCATAACTTACATATCATCCACGTAACAGGGGTAGGGCATCTGCTGTACATAGACACCAGTCTTCTTCTCCGTGCCAGTCAGCGCCCTGATGATCGCCTGCTCCACAACATCCTGCAAGTACACGAAGCCGCCCCAGACATACCGCATGTCTTCAAAGGGGTCAGCACGAGGACCAGGGTCCCAGTACCTAAGCCAAGGGAACAAAGATCACCTGTTAGAAATCCTTACCAGGCCTAGAGTCTCCCAACGCCTCTCTTGAGAAGGCAGCCGGGCAGCACTCACCCATCCTTAATCTTGTTTGTCCTTTCCACATTGTCTATGTCCATCCGTATCTTGTACTTGATGTGAGGAGGCAGCTCTACACTGTTCGGGGAGATTTCAGGGAAGACAATGCCAGCCCAGAACCTCCTCTCATCCAGGAGCTCCATGGACCTGTTTATGAGCCGCACTTCTGTGGCCACGGGCTCCAGTTTGTCCAGGTTGACACACTAAATGGAGACAGATTTGCAAGTCCATGGGCAGAGTTTATTACATAGGGTTATATGTTGGTAGCTACAGTTATAGAACACATTCAAGCCTTTGAAACAAGAGGGACCCTGAGATGCTAACACCTTCACCTAAAAGATGGGGCAAAGCTACACGGTGCTGGAACACCCAGTCATTCATTTAGAGAGGTGGAATCCAGTGAGTTCAATACAGCCTAGAGCTTTAAAACCGCTGCAGTTTCTCCTGCAGTCACTATATAATACCAGATGCAGAAAAACAAGCATCCAGGGCACTGATGAGACCAGCCATCACCAGCTGCCCATAATGTTGGGGCAGGACCGTCACTGGAAACCACATGGAACATGCAAGATAAGATTTTTTCAAAGATGATGGCCCAAAGTTAGGCTCTTCTGTCTGTATTTTGGCACCTAAGTGAGCAGCCTGAGTTTCAGAAGTGCTGAACGCCCAGCAGCTCCCAGTGAGGCTAGGATACTTACTTAGATGCCTAAAGGTGGGCCATGACACTGCAAACCCAGACACCAAACTACCACCTATAAGCGTTGAGCTTTTTACAGTATGACTCTCCTAGACCCCTTGCAGAGACCGTGGCTTGGTCTTGTACTGGAGGATATGCATGAGCAAAACCTCTCTGCTGTCAAGGGGGAGCACAGACGTTACCTAACAGCAGCAGCAAGCTTGCGTGTGGGCTCACCTCCATGAAGCGGGAGATGGTTTGGACAGCCTGGTCAGTCTCATTGAAGGCATCCATCCAGGTGTATGTGGAGCCATTCACTGGCTGAACGTCCTCTGGGGACTTTGCCAAGAACAGGGAAACATCTTGAACCGTCCAGTTTGAGCCGCTCAAGTGAGCGTCCCAGAGGCCTTCGCTCTTCAGCAGCGTCTGCAATTATGGTGTCAAGGGGAAATAATGACCGTTAGGCTCAGTTTTGGATCCCCCCCAGCAAGGCAGAGATTGTACCAAGCTACCATGACTCTTTCCCCTTGGACCTGGAAGTCCAGCTCCGGACAACGACTGAGAATGGAGAGTTTCCTGAGCACATAAATGCTCCTCAGCATGCCCTGTTGCTAATTCTGCCAAAGCCCGGGACTTCCATCAGAGAAGCCCAGGTTCCCGGCGTGCAGCATCACAGTGACTGCAGTGTGACAAAATGAAAATCCCCAGGGGACAATAACATTCAGGGGAGACACAAAATTAGTAGTATCAAATGGGGCGCCCAAGTTGCCTGATCCAGGGGCCTCGTTTGGCAGCTTGCTAGAAGACCGAAGGCTACTCCCAGTTCACAGGACAATAAACAAGTTGCAGCTACTCTTAGAGAACACAAATCCCAGCACAGATTGGCCACTCACATCATGGTCTAGCTATTTGGTAAAGGCAACATGGTCTGGTGCGTAGGCCACAGGACTGAGACTCATCAGGCCGGGATTCTAATCCCTGTTCCGCCACTGGCCTACTGTGTGACTTTGGGCAAGTCACTTCATCGTTCTGTGCCTTAGTTTCTCCCCCACACTTCGTCTGTCCTGTGCATTTAAACTGTGCAGGGCAGGGACTATCTCTCACAATGAGTGTGCACGGGTCCTACCACAGTGGCATCATGATCTTAGCCTAGGCTGAACTGTAATACAAATAGGAATCTCCAGATCTATCTAAATCCCTCTATCTGAGGAATTCACAGAGTGCTCAACAGCGTATGTCCTGCCTTGCAGGCTGAGAGGTGACTCTGGACTGCTCTCTCTACTGCAGGTGGAGGGCAGCAGAGAACCACACACTTTGGACACTCAGAGCCTGCCCATTGACACAGTAAATACGCTCCCAGCCTCTGATAACAACAACTCTCCAGCAGGTGGCAGCCTTACTCGGGTCTCTGGGAAAGTGGGAAGAGTGACAAAACATTCCCCCCCAACCAAACAAAAAAGCCATCACTGGAAAGCAGAGAAGCACAAAGAAAACAGGAGATTTTTTCAGCTAATTGGTGGTTGCTGCATGCTACTGACACCTTCCAAACAATTCTTGGCTTTGAGTGGAGACGAAGAGGTGATCGAGTGTAACTGGGAATTCAATTCCCGAGGTGCTAAGCGTAAATATCAATGCAGCAAGGCTGACCCTGCCTCCTCCGGCATGTATTTATTGTAAGTTACAGCACAGTGTTGCTCTGGGAGTAGAGGTTATACAAGGAGGAACTGCTGGCAGAACCATCTGTCTCACAGACAGAGTGGGTCACAATATTAAAGGGAAGGGACATCCCAAATATGCAGGACAAATAATAAAACACTTAATAAAAGAATCTCTGGAGGAGGGCTGTTAGAGGAAGGCTAATCCTGGGGCTAAAGGCACTGAACCGGGAGCCAGGTAACCTGGGTTCAATTCCCACCTGTGCCATAGACCCTGCTGTGATTTTGGGCAAGTCATGTAATCTCGTGACTTAGTTCCCCATCTGTAAACTGGGATTGTATGTCCTTTGTCTGTTTACACTGGAAGTAAGACTGTCTCCTATACAACTCTACCACATGTAACATTACATACCATATAAGGCTCAGTAGAAAAGAGGGAAGCATTCCCTGCAAAGGATATGGCTAAGCAGAAGAACAACAAATCTAAGGAATGGTTACGAACTATACAAATAGGAAACTGACTTTTGAGCATACTTCAGACTAAAGAAAGGTAAAGAATTTAAACCTGAATAGCTGTTTCAGACACACAGACAGTGCAAATGGGCACGAGATTAAAAAAACAACATGGCAAAGCAGGAAAAAAGGGAAGAATATGCCAAGCTAGTAAAGGAGAACACAAGAAAGAAAAATAGAAATGGAAAAGGGGTACATTCTCCTGTCCCTTCTATCTATATTTTGTCTCCTTAGCGTCCGCTCATGCAAACACTCCTTACAGCTGCCAGTGGTCTCACACTATTTGTATTCACGTTGTTCATGTTAAAAGCAAACACGCACTGTTCTCTGAGCAAGTCCTTCTGCACCCTTTAAGTCAATGGTGTGTTGTCATATATCCTCACCAGAAGTAGGCTCCAGCCCCAAATGTCAAACACGAGGTAGAAAAACATTTCTCCTTTCGGTGCCCCTTCAGCTACAAGGAGCTTGACATAAACATACAGTGACCTGCAGGGCTGGAACTCGGCATCTAACCACTCAGTAACCCTATAGCCTGCCTGTCTCACAGAAGGGATGTCATTGGGTTTAAACAAACAGCCGTCAAGGTCATTAGGCCAAAGAACTGACCTACCATGACAGTGGCCCCAGCTGGAAGGTCTTGTGTTTTGGCCTGATAAGTATGCAACTGATCCTTGTTCCATCTCTAAAGTTAACAGAATGTTGATGCATGACTTTGCCAGATACTCACAATAAAAGGCCCCATGCACACACATTGGGATAGGTGATGGGGAAGGAGTGATGCCTTGAAAACTGAGCTATAATGGAATTTGTTAAAACAAAGCAGGAGACTGGAACTCTTTGGAACCTCAGGAAGCCTCTGCTAGAATGGAGACGATTAACAACAGCTCTCTTGGTTCATGGATCTCGCTTCAAAACGCACCACTCACTTTTCCAGGGACATCTGATTGCAAACCAGTATCCAAAGGCTGGCCCTGCGGCAGGGTATGCAGCTCCCTTTATAGTCTCCGGGCCTGATTCTGATCTTACTCAGACCAGCGTAATCAAGAGAAACTCCCATCAAGCCAGCACCACCATTAGAGTGATTAGAGAGTCCTGCCCTCACATTTCCAGGCCCCGGGGACGAATGCAGCGGGGTGGGCCAGAGAATACTTTGCACTTCCGTTCAGTGTGGGAACTGGGAGACAACGCCAGGGCTCCAACAGATATAGGAAGATTACCGCAGTGCAACGACGACATTCTGATGTTTGTCTAGCTTTATTGGGGGGACAGCGGTAACAGCTGTCTCAGACTTGTTCTGAAGGGCCTGATTCATCACTGCGCCCCTCCAGTTTTACATTGGTGTAACTCCCGTGGGGAAGGTGCAGATGGTCTGACTCTGAGTCCACCTGATCAAGGGAGCTATGCCAGCATGTAAGTGCAGTAATGCAGCAGCAGACCAGGCCCCGATATTTATTTTATATGTTAGGCCTGATTTGCTTCTTGCTTACACGGGTGTAAACCAGGAGTTACGCCGCTGAAGCGAAGGGATTTATAACAAAGGTGGGAGATCATATTCAGACTCACTGCTCCTTCCGGTAAGTCAGCACGCACTGTATGTTATCAAGTGATCGGCCCCTAGGGCAACATTGGCTCTTCCACAAATTTAAGCACACCGTGCAATTCAAAATGAGCCCAATCCTGCCAGATGCCTCACTTCAGCTGAGAGGTGCTGAGCCCCCAATTCCCACTGCACTCAGTGGGATCTGAGGGTGCTTGACATCTCCCAGGATCAGTGCTTGGTTTGTGACTGCTTTCTACAAGGTATACCTTATGCTAACACCAAGACAGCAGTTGCCCTGGTACTTACAGACATTTGCTGTGATGAAGGAGAACCCAGCATAGCAAGTTAAATGTGTCAGGAACCCTGCTCTCCAGGTTATACACATGTAATAGTCAGCAGTGAAGAAGAAAGAGCGGACCCCAGGCAAGGCAGATGGAGAGCAGTGGTTAATCATGCTCTGCTTCAGTTCACGGCACTGTGTGACATGATTACAGGGCACTCATATGTCACATCCTGGACTTAAAAATCTCTTGTTCTCAACTCAGACGGGCCAGATCCTCAACTGATGTAAGCTGGTGCAACTCCAGTGAAGTCAGTGGAGCTCTGCTGACTTACACCAGGGGAGGAACTGACGCAGCTGTGTCTAGTGCGTTATTCAGTTCCCATTTCACGCACACACAGTTTCAGACAAGACTAAAACCTTCCTTCTCGAATCATGCTGTAGCATTGCACTGGCAGTAGCTACCATGCAGGAGAACTTGTCTCCAGGAATGACCCCTTAGTGCTGAGCATACCAGCTCAGGACTGAAGTGCCAGTCACATCCCCAAAATAAATACTTTAGCTCACTCCTTGTATACAAGGCTCTTGTGGCTTTGGCAAGGACAAAGTTATCCAAAAAATTTAAGGTATGTCTACACTGCAATTAACCCCCCCTGGCTGGCCCATGCCAGCTGGCTCGGGGCCAGGCTAAGGGGCTGTTTACTTGCAAGTGTAGACTCGGGTGCTCTGGGACACTCCTACCTCACAGGGTCCTAGAGCCCAAGGTCCGGCACGAGCCAGATTGTCTACACCACAAATGAACAGTCCCTTAGAATGAGCCCTTAGCCTGAGTCAGCTAGCATGGGCCAGCCGCAGGGGTTTAATTACAGTGCAGACATACCCACAGTGACAGCATACTGACCCGGATCAGATCCATTTCCTGGCTGCTTTCCATGAACGTCCAAATCTTCGGGCCTATCTCCTCCCACATCCCTCCTAGGTCCCGGAACACGCCCAGCTCCTGGAAAGTCCTGTTCACCTGCCAGCAAAGGGGAAGGATTATTCCAAAATTTCAGCATTGCAGGTCTGAGCAGCAGCAGGTCAGGTGGGCAGAGTGCAAGTCTAGGCACTGTGCTGCCCAAGTTTTATTGGTAATGTGGTAGCTACAGCAAGGAGAAAAATCACACGTTTGAAAAGAAATAGATCACAATCTAGTACATTTGTGTGCCCAGGATCTCAATGCCTTTGTAGGCCACTTTGAAGGGCTGAATTATGGCTGGCTCTTTCATGGGTGTGCATGGGGAGCAGCGTACAAAAAGCCTGCCCCTTCCACTCTCACTTTTCATGTCAGGGCCATTCAGGAAAGCACTAGGACTGCTGCTTCCCACCGCTCCCAGAAGTGAGTATCTCCCCAAAGGAGGTGGGAAGGAGACGCAGCCTGGGTATGCCCCAGCCACCCCTCCTGTCTTCCAGCCCCTTCTTCTCTGTGAGGCTTCAGCAGAGAACAATCACCTTTCTACTTGAGCTGGTTAAACCAACAGTAGGGCCAAATTAAACCATCTCCGTAAAACAAAGCTGTGAACTGCATAAATGGGTCGGGCCCCATCTCTTCTGTGCTGCTTACATGCAGGACAGGGTTCCATAGCCTACCTCAGCCATGACCCTCCTCGTGACCGGGGTGTCAGGAGTGTACAGGATCTTCCCAATAAGCAAAGGCTTCAGAGCCCTCCAAATAATTCGGGAAAGTGGACTGGATTCAAGATTCTTCAGCAGCTCATTGCAATAGGGTGCTAAACAGGGAGAGAACGTGCATGAGCTAAGCTAGAGACACGGTATCGAACAACTCAAAGGCACTTACTCATGGGCAAGCATGTCACACACGTGTGCATTTTAAAACCAGAAATATCTGAGCCAAGAGGATTGGAGTTATCACCCTGAGCTGCACAGGACCAACGGGATCTGGAGTTCTGAAAGTGACAAAGGGACATCTGCATAACATCCACCATGAAAACCAGGCACCGTGCAAAGCGTGCGTTGCTCACTGATCACAAAGTGCAGTTCAATCAAAAGAGCACATCAAAGGCCCAATTTTCAAAGGCTCAGTAGCCAGATCTGCAGCAGAGCTCAGCACCCCATGTGCACCCACAGGGCAGAGCACTTTGCAAATCTAACACATGGTAGCACACACAAGGCCTAACCCAAAGCCTAGATTAGTCAGTGGGAGTCTTCAGTGGGTTCTGTGTCAGGTCCTTACACTGCCATTATAAGAACCTCTCACATCATATGGAACGGTCTCCGCTAGCCTATCGTGCAGTATAATCATGTAAATACACACAGGCCTTGAGTCATTATCTGGCTATCCTGTCAGCCTGTGGGACAGTCAAGAGGAAGCGGAGGCCTCTCACGAGTCACACACTCGTAATGTGAACAGGCACGTTGGCCAGGACTGGGTCTCACTTACTTGTAGAATTATCATAGAAATTCGCTGCATCCTCCTCGGTGCTGTTGCCTCCAAACAGGGCTTTGTAGTTGTTGTCCTCGTACCAGTTGAGAGATTTGATTTTCAACCCTCCTCCCTCTGGATGGCCACACACGATCCGCGACACCGCCTGGTAGATCTGGGTGGAGGAACTTGTGGAGTTCACATTGGTCAGAAATATCACCTCCTGCCTCATGTCACTCCAGCTCTTCATGCTCACCAGCTGCAATGCACAGGGACAAAGGGCTTATTTATTTCACTTGCATGGAGCAGATATTTTGATATCAAAGCATCTGTCTCCACGAACACCTCATTAATTTAATAAACCATCCACGTGAAACAGACCTTGGAAAATCAATGCAGGGGACCTTGCACTCAGGAAATGTCCCATGTATGCAGTAGGGGCCTGGCTTCTGTTACGCCATCTCCTTTATTCTGCGTTTTTCAATGACTCGCAGAGAAAATCCCTAGCTCCTGCCCTCACATGAACTCCACCCTTCTCAGGGCTGCGCCCCATTCACATTCCAGCAGGACCCCCTCATTCAGGCGACAGAATGTGGGGGGGAGGGGGAGAAGTGAGCCAGAAGGAGAGGCAGGGAAATAATAAACAGTGAGTCAAACTAATCAGATGCAGCTTTGCAACATTCAGAGGCTGAGAGACAGGGCCCAGTTCTCTGCTGGTGTAAACTGGCATAGCTCCACTGATGTCAATGGGCTTGTGCCCATTTACACTGGCCCGTGAGCTCAGATATCACTTTCCTCCCACCCTCCCTTTATCAGGGGCATTCCCAGAAAATCCTTGATGGCCGTGAGGCAAGTCCAGCTGCAGCCAAACTTCGGGGTCACAACAGGGATCTTCATTGCTTCCGCAACCATAAAGCCAGCCAAACATCACAGGGCACTTCCCTTGGCATCTTCCCTAACACAAGGGGGAGGGGCATTAACACTACAGGTTGGTTAGGAAGAGTCTATCCTCCACCAGAAACAGAATCCCCGTCACTCTGACATAAGCACCCATGTCCGCTCACTTACAAATGATGTGAATAAAAACACCACAGGACTGGCCTATGACACTACAGTAACATACTGTGCTTTAAGAGAGAAGGCCAGACACCCAGAGCGTGTAAAATGGCATGTCTCCACGGATGTCCATTTATACGAGCTCACAATCTAGCCTGTAATGCTTCGGACCATTATTTTCAGAGCTGCCGCCCCATTGACTTCAACTGGAGCTGTGCACGATCAACACCTTTGGAAAATATCAGGCCACCTTAACTAGAGGTGTCGCTATATTCGCCACCTATTGTAACAACAACAAGGCACATTTGTATTGGTAACCTGAACTGCTTCCTTGTCAATGTGTAGAAGGGCATTCTGAAATCGAGCAGAAAGAAACTAAATTACACAGTACCAAGAAGTGCTGTGGTAGCAGGGTTGGTCCCAGGATATGAGAGACACAAGGTGGGC
Source organism: Lepidochelys olivacea (assembly GCF_965140295.1). Lineage (NCBI taxonomy): Eukaryota > Metazoa > Chordata > Testudines > Cheloniidae > Lepidochelys > Lepidochelys olivacea. The sequence goes on from NC_140415.1 coordinate 133,224,020, forward strand.
AAGGTAATATCTTTTACTGGACTCTGCTGGTCTGAGAGACAAGCTTTTGAGTTACACAGAGGAGCCTGAAGAAGAGCTCTGTGTAGCTCGAAGGCACTTCTCTTTCACCAACAGACAATGATCCAGTAAAAGATACTGCCTCACCCACCCTGTCTCTATAATAGCTAGAAGGCACTACAGTATTGCTACCAAAATGTCCCTCACCCACATCCCCAGACCTATAAACGTGCAGCTGCTCTCATGTTCTGCATTGCTAGCCAGTATGCTACCGTGGTACCTACATGGTCAGGTCAATTTGAAATCTGAACCAATGAGCTGTAGTCCATCACTTTATTTCCATGGACGGTGACACAAAATCAATCAGAGTGTAGCTGGCCTGCTGGTTCTGATGTACTATGTCTCTTGATTTTGACAGTCAAAAATGACAAAGCCCTGGAACAGAGCAAACCAAATTCACCCAGGAGGTTACACCACTGAAGTTGGTGGAGTTACACTGGGGATGAGCTTGGCCCGCTGAGTTTATTCCCAGAATTGTGGATGTTTTAAATATGTTCCAATGACTTGGCAAAAATTCAGCTGATGCTGATCAAGAGCCACTCCCATGTCACACACAAAAAGTGTTTATTTTTAGAAAAATACACACATCACATCGATATGATGGGAGACAGATGAGACAAGCAAAACCTTGGGGTTTGCTCCATATTTGCCTAATGTTAATGCCTGAGGCATATTTTAAAATTTCTCCACTATATCCCTCCCCACCAGATCTGGTGTCATTGTGCACAGCACAGCTTGGAGGAGGCAGACACCATGCGATACAGTGGAAATAACCTTAGGTATACATCAGTTATTTTAGGTTTCAAAATGACTAACTTTAATTTTGTTCTGGTTGACTCTTAAAAATAAAAATTTGACAAATATGGCCAAGATTTTCAAAAGAGACTCGTGATTTTCAGTGCCCACTCAAAGGTCTCATCTACACTACAAAATTCATCCATTCCACTAAGCTAGTTAAAGCAGTATGATTCACTTCCCCCAGCATTCCTAATGTGGACACAGGTATATCCGTATAAAGGTGCTTTATACCTGCTATTCTCATATGCAAAGGAGAATAACTATATACCAGTATAAATGTATTCACAACAGGGCTTTCACCGGTATAACTATATTGGTTAAAAAACAAAATCACCCGCCTAACTGACAGTTATACCTGTTCAACTTCCAACCTTAGGCTATGAGTTAGGCCAGGCCTAAACGACAGATTTTAGCAGTTCCACTATGTTGAGTTGAGGGTGTAATGAGGTGAGATCTGTGACGGCTAGAAGCCTCTAGTGTAGATGCAGCTATACTTGTAAGCCTGTGCTTTTCCCAGTGTAGCTTGTTTTGCTCTGGGGGGCTGGAATAAGCTCTACTGGCCAAAGCACAGCTTTGCCTGTGTGAGTCATGTCCACACTAGGAGCTCTGTGCCAACGTAGCATACTGGGCTAGCTATAGCGGTAAAGCCCAGTGTAGACCTGGCCTTCGAGAAGGGCCTGGTTTTCTAAAAGTTCTGGGCACCCATTCTCTGAAATCAGACTGCTTTGGCTTGAGCTGGACATCCCAAACCCACTAGTCACTTCTGAATATCTTGGACATACACATCCACAGGGGTATATTGATCAAGCAGTCTGGGATGACTCATTTTATACCACTGATTGATAAAGAGAGAGATTAGATGAATAAAAAAGACAGACTAGATTAGGCTGAGTAGTAATGCTGGCAGTTCGAGTCTCATTTACTCTACTCTTTATAGCTCCTTATAGTTTGTATTTCCTTTCTATATGTCTCCTGTCTCTAATTTCTGATAAAACCACAGTGGGCAAACTCCAGAACACTTGAGAGCTACTCCCCGCTTTGGCCTGGGGACGTACAGAAAACACGCTGTGAGGGTCACAAACCCTGGATCCCAATATGCCACTGCCCGAGCAGAGTAACCAATAGGCCTCTGTTAAGCACTGGAGACGCCTGAAGGCATAACAGGTAAGAAGCTGGCTGTCGGGTATCACCTATCATTAAGGTTTCAGATGCATATGGCTAGCTGACTGCTGCACTGCATTCAACATTGAAGGCTACATTGCAATAGCAGTAAGGGATGGTTCTAATCTCAAGAAAGCCGCAATGCATATCCCACATCACAGAGCAGGATCGAGTTGAAAATATTTTACTGAAAGCAACACAAGCATGGAGATGTGGCTTTCTACAGCTCATTCGCAGTTCCCCTGGCTGTGCCCTGAGCTTTGCATCACTCGCACTGACAGAGACAAGCAGTCAGTCCACTGAAGGCAGTGGAGTTGCATTGGTGCAAAATGTACCACAATCAGCTAAAGTGGGGAAATGGGCGGGGAGGGGGTGAACATGTTTAAGAGCTGGACTGAAAACTCAAATGGCAAGTCTCAGCCCGATGTTAGTGGTTTTCTATTGCAGAAAACAGGCTTCATAGTGGGAACATGACTGAGAAGTAACCTGGCCTAGAGGCTAGGGCACTGGACTGAGAATCAGGGTTCAGTTCCCAGCCTGCCACTGATCTGCTGTGTGACCGTGGGCAAGTCACTTCACCTCCGTGCCTCAGTTTCCCCTCCTACCCTATGTCTGTTGTCTGTTCAGACTGCAAGCTTTTTGGGACAAGAGCTGTCTCTTACTACATGTATATAAAACACCCAATCTCAGATGGGGCCCACAGGGTATGTTTAACACTGCAAAACATCTGCGGCTGGCCCATGTCTGCAGATGTGAGTTTGGGCTGCAGGGCTATGAAATTGTGGTGTAGACGTCCGGGCTCAGGCTGGAGCCTGGGTTTTGGGACCCTACAAGCTGGGAGGGACCCAGAGCCTGGGCTCCAAACAGCTACCCCATAATTGTCTCGCCCCACAGTATGAGCCTCAGAAGCTTGGGGCAGCTGACACGGGCCAGCTACAGGTGTTTAATTGCAGTGCAGACATACCCTTTGATGCTATCATAATAAAAAATAATAATAATTCAATCTAGCAGACCCTGCCACTAAAAAACAAAAAAAAAAGTCATTTGTGTGAGCAGCTTTGTTCAGTCTTTAGGACTGTGCGAAGCACTTGAGAAATGTAAACTAACAGTAGCCACTTGAGGAGTTATGTCGATTTATAACCGCCGAGGATCTGGCCCATGCATGTTTTCCAGAATACTGGGCTCATTCTCTACTGCAGGCTGGGAGCCTCTCACCAACAGGTCAGGCTAGGAAACATTCAGCATGTAGAGGCTGAATTGGAAACTTGTCCAAGGACCGGGATCCGGATTGTCCTCAGGTTCAGAGCCAGGGATCTAGTTCAGTCCCTTTCCTAATTAACACCCTCTGCTAGAAAGGCTAGGGGATGTGGTGCAAATAATAGTGCCCTCTTTTCCACAACACCTGCTGCTAGATCAACAAGGGAATGAATCCTCCTTCCCCATTTGTCACACAACAGTCAGCACCCCAAACAATGAAATGTGACTTTCGGTCAAGTCGTCTGGGAGGCCGATGCTACGGGAGCTGCAGAGAAAAGGCGGCCTTTGTTTGCACTGGAATAGGGAGAAGGAAAGGTACTCCTACCCAGGACAGCTGCCAAGCAAAAGGCACGTTACTCAGGGAGTTTTCAGCCACATCAGCAAAGAGAACATCACATGGCTTCAATTATTTTTACCCCCAGACAAAAGAAATAAAGAGAGGCCTGAATGCTGTAACAGGAAACAGCTGTCACCAGACCCCAAAGCCAGGAGCGTAGGAGAGGCTCTCCTGTGGCCTTGGTTCCAAACTGACGCTGATCTTAGAATCTTCTTGTCAATTTCATCATAAATGGGAACCGCTGCAGGTCCCAGGGTTGGGCAGGGAACGTGTCCAAGGAAGAGCTGGCGGGCATTGTGCCGCTGCGAACACCCTCCCCTCTCTGGAAGCAGAGCGCTCAGTAACCTGAGGAGCCCTCGGCTTTCTCAGGCGCTAAGAGGTTACTCCAGTTCATGGCTGTCGGGCTCTCTTTCCCTGATGAAGGATAATGGGGAGGAGGGGGATGGTATTGTTTAGCTTCAACGTCAACTTTTCCAAGAGAGAAAACACATGTTAGAATAATAACAGCCCATCACCGTCAGCACAATCGGAGCTGAAGTAAGATAGCTCACTTCTTATTGCTATTTATATTCTCATAGGGCCAGCAGCCACAGTCCTGGAGCAGGGCCCCACTGTGCGGTGCCATACAAACACAGAACAAAGATAGTCTCTGCTCCAAGGAGCTAGCTTTAAAAATAGATCGGGGGGTTGGTCCAGCACTAAGCACGTAGGGCTGATTTTTCACCATTTCACCTACAAAAATGTTCTTTCTCATCCATAAAACTGTCATTTACACATGCAGATTGGTCACATTATTCTTTGTGTTTATATTCAGATAGAGCCTGGAGGGCCCCAAGCAGGATCTGGTGCCCACTATGCTAGATGATGTACAAATATAGATGGGACAAGAAACAAACACGTAACTGCCCAGAAGTCCAGAGCTAGTAAATTCTAACATCAACCTACTTTCCCCCTCCCATAACTCCTTGTCACTCCCTGAGACCAGTTGCTGAAACCAACCTCACCTCAACCACTGCGAGCAAAAATCATTATGCAGGCTCGCGCCTACGGGCCTCGTCCAGGGCACAGCAAGCATTCTGTTTATGTTGTCAATGCAATGATTGTTCCTGCCTTTGAAAAAGCAGGCTCTGAAAAGCAAATGTAGGGCACGGTACATATCACAGATATGTCAGAGTTCTTCCTTCAGAGGACCAAATCTGCAGCTGCATGGCTCAAAGGACTCCCACTGACTTCCCGCAGAGTTCTGGGCACAAAGATGCTGCAGAGTAGGGCCTATCTTTATTAAAAGGAAAAAAGCTGTAAGGCAGGTGCAGGTTATGGAGCAGCTTTGTGCTTTGGGGAAGTCAATTTCAGGCTAGAAACGGCGATGGCAAAGAGAGGTTCTCCCTCCTGACGCAGGAAGGAGCAGCATACCTCTTTAACGAGCGTCCCAAGACTCTCCACCAAGGTCTCCATGGCTCCTGACAGATCCTGTAAGGAGTAATTGGAGGCGATTCCTTTCTGTAACAGGAAAGAGAAATAGAAACTTGGGATCACAAAAAGAAACCAAAAGGGAAACGCAAACCCTCAGAAACATTCAGATACCAAGCAGAGAGGAGTAGGGAGGAGGGTTTAGTGGACAGGGTCTCAGGAGACCCAAGTCAATTCCCAGCTCAACCACAGATTCCCTCTGTGCAATCTTGGGAAAACTTCTTAATCTGCCCCATGTCTCAGCTCTTCATCCATCAAGGGTGGGTAATGCTTCCCTTCCTCACAGGGCTGGAGTGAGGATAATATCCATTAGTGATTGTGAGTTGCTCAGATACCATGGTCATTAGGGCCATACAGATAGAACACAAGTTGTAAAACACCTGCTTTTATTCTGCATGCGCCTTCAACTGAGAGGGTGCTCCATGTTCCTGATTGCCTACAGCCTAAGTGGGTGCACCAGAGGCCCCTTCCCCTCTGTGCTCCAGCCAGAATGCTGATCCCCCAAATACAAGGGTGAGAAGGTTATAAGCCCTGAGTGCACTAAAGGGGGAATGTCTGGAAAGATCAGGAGATGGCTGTGGCCCCATGAAGCCAAAGCTGGGAAGTGGGAAGCCCAAGTTATATGGCAACATAACACAGCTGCTGGTAAGAATGTTCCCCCCCCAGTGTGCCTGGAGGCATCCTACCTGCTGCTACACTGTGCAGGCAGGTTTGGGCAGTTCCACTTCTTTCCCCGGACCCTGAAGGAACTGTGGCTTTAGTGGCTTTAAATGAGACCTTGGGATTTTAACATTAAACCAAGTGCATATTTTATTTTAAAGCAACCAATTTCCATAAAATAGTCAATGATCCAAAGTCTAATCCAGAGCCAATGCAAAATAAAATAGTTCCAAATGTCAAACAGTGGAAGGCGATTGCTTTCAGGAAGCCTTTATTTATATTCAGAACCAATCCTTGCTGCATCCGGAAACCACAGCAGACAATTGCATGTCAAGGTTCCTGTTTACCGTTAGTCCAAGAGTTATGTGGGGGTTGATTGTTATTTTAGTTCTGCATGCAGCAAGGAATGATTTATTAAAAATTACATCTCAAATGCAAGACATTTCACATAAGTTTCAAATGATCACTTAGATTAGGTGTTTGGGCTCACAACTTTGACAGCCTCTCTCCTTTGATCTGAAGACCATTTCCTGAGATGAGACATTTGAGGCTTATAATGACAGGTTTCAGAGTAACAGCCGTGTTAGTCTGTATTCGCAAAAAGAAAAGGAGTACTTGTGGCACCTTAGAGACTAACCAATTTATTTGAGCATGAGCTTTCTGTGTGTATATAATATCTGCTGCAGTTTCCACGGTATGCATCCGATGAAGTGAGCTGTAGCTCACGAAAGCTCATGCTCAAATAAATTGATTAGTCTCTAAGGTGCCACAAGTCCTCCTTTTCTTTTTGAGGCTTATAGCATGTTACAGCACTGTGACACAGTGACAAGAATCAGGGGGTAGCCGTGTTATATACTGTCAGAAAAATAAAGGGAAGGGTAACCACCTTTCTGTATACAGTGCTATAAAATCCCTCCTGGCCAGAGGCAAAACCCTTTCACCTGTAAAGGGTTAAGAAGCTAAGATAACCTTGCTGGCACCTGACCAAAATGACCAATGAGGAGACAAGATACTTTAAAATCGGGAGGGGAGGGAAACAAAGGTTGTCTGTCTGTGTGATGCTTTTGCCGGAAACAGATCAGGAATGCAGACTCAGAACTTCTGTAAAGTTAGTAAGTAATCTAGCTAGAAATGTGTTAGATTTCCTTTTGTTTAATGGCTGGTAAAATACGCTGTGCTGAATGGAATGTAGATTCCTGTTTGTGTGTCTTTTTGTAACTTAAGATTTTGCCTAGAGGGATTCTCTATGTTTTGAATCTGATTACCCTGTAAGGTATTTACCATCCTGATTTTACAGAGGTGATTCTCTTAACTTTTCTTTAATTAAAATTCTTCTTTTAAGAACCTGATTGATTTTTCATTGTTCTTAAGATCCAAGGGTTTGGGTCTGTGTTCACCTGTACAAATTGGTGAGGATTTTTATCAAGCCTTCCCCAGGAAAGGTAGTGTAGGGTTTGGTGGGATATTTTGGGGGAAGACGTCTCCAAGTGGGCTCTTTCCCTGTTCTTTGTTTAACACGCTTGGTGGTGGCAGCATAGGGTTCAAGGACAGGGCAAAGTTTGTACCTTGCGGAAGTTTTTAACCTAAGCTGGTAAGAATAAGCTTAGGGGGTCTTTCATGCAGGTCCCCACATCTGTACCCTAGCGTTCAGAGTGGGGAAGGAACCTTGACATATACAGACTAACACGGCTACCCCCTGATACTTGACACCATGCAAGACACTAAATTTAGCCATATGGAGTGGAAATCCATCAACCTCAACAAAAAACTTGCACAGATACAGACAGACATCATCTTCCTCTCCAAGTGCAAACAGATGGACATCATACCAAATGGACTGAAGGTAAAAAAATCCACTGCCATTGACATACAACACTGACTATGGTGAGAGACTGTGCCACACACTCTCAAAGCAACTGAAATCCATCTGAAGAAGTGGGTCTTTTGCCCACGAAAGCTTATGCCTAAATAAATCTGTTTGTCTTTTAAGGTGCCACCGGACTCCTTGTTAATCACAGGAATGGCTCTTCAATTACAAGCCCCCGTTCTTAGACACTTCTATGATCCTTTGAGCTAAGATTTCTCATGTTTGTCCTGTGCCCGGGGTGATTTTTTGGGAGAAAAGTCTGGTAAAATGTCGCTTGGCCTATTTAAGTCACGGGAGCGTGATAAAACAGCTGGCTAGATAGTGGTTCTCAACCTATTTACCACTGTGGGCTGCATATGCGGGCCTCATCCAATATTACCTGTATGGCCCTGAGGATGTCACATGGGCCGCAAGCAGCCCACAGGCCACAGGTTGAGAACCACTGGGCTAGAGCCTCCGTTGGATCAGCTGAGCACATTCACACCAGCTAAGGGTCAGGAACTTAAGGCTCAGATAACTTGAAAAACCAACCCACACACACAGCGAAGGAAGGAAAGAAAAGCAGTTCAAACTTGCCACAGATTTAATCCTTACTGGGACAAATTTGAAATATGGGTCACAAATAATGAAGTCTCAAAGGTGTGGCAACATTTTAACAATATGCCAGGGTGAGCGGTCCTACCTCCATTCACACAATGTACGTGCATATCCCTCTGGAGCATCGCACATGGAAATAGACACAAGCTCCATTTCATTATTATTTATATTACCGAGAGGCTACAGAACACATCAGGGCCCCATTGTGCTAAGCACAGCACACGTACATAGTATGAGACAGCCCCTGCCCTGCAGGGCTCACCATCTAAACAGGCAAAACCTGGGAACAGCAAACATTATCCCCAATTTTCCAGAGGCAGAACTGAGGAGCAGGGACAGTTAGTGACTTGCCTAAAGTCACACAAAAAGGCTCTGATCAAGCAGTAATCAAACCCAGATCGCCTGAGTCCCAGTCCAATGCCCAGTCCAGTACACCACCCTGCCTCTCTTGCATAGACACAAAAGTTCATGCCATACCATGCATTTATAGGACCATGCTACAGTAACACAGATGTGAGACTGCCCCCTGAATTAACTGTACACTTTACACCCAAGGAATTCCACTGGTTTCAATGGAGTTGCTCCTGATTCACATCTGTAGAGGCGGGCAGAAATTCAGGCCCAATAAGCCAGCATTCCTCCTTACACAAGCAGACCTTTCATGGAAGTCACTGGGAGTTTTGTCTGAAGGCAGAGTTAGCTTGAGTCATCTGCACTCCCGTTCCTCCTCTGGAGTTAGCCCAGCTCACGTGAAAATGGCCACGCCATGAAAGAGCACTCCAGCTGCTGCGTCCACACTGGTGCTGAGACTTCTGAGGGCACATCCCAGAGTTCTTTGTGCTGCAGGAAGCTGAGCTGCTCTGTGAATTCTGTCTCAATGGATTGTGGGAGAATTTCTCTCCTTCTGGGCAGATGGGGAGGACTGTAGGAAGGCATCAGAGAGCCAGCAGCACTCGAGTGGAGCCAACGGCAGCAGAGCGGTTGTGTTAGCAGCTGACCAGTCGCTCAGTTGAGCCTTAGCCTATACCCCTCGCAGGCCAGTCGACTAGGATTAATAGCACCCCTGCACTTCAGTGAAGGGTATGTGTGGATAGAACTCGAGGTAGGGGCAACACTCAAGCTAACTTTGCTGTGACGACAAGCCTGAGTAAGAGATGCAGGAGCTGGTCATGTGCTTCTGACATGAGAATGGACAATTCACAGGCTGAATTGTGAGATTTTAAAAAATGATTTCTGCACAATATGCAATCAAATATGTCAGCATTTTTTCAAGGGGCACAATGTTTGCATATCTGTCGCCTTGCCCTGCCACAGGATACTTCAGTGGTTGCTTCTGGTAAGTAAATATGGCATCTGAGTCATATTTACTTTGCAATGGGAAACAATGTTTGTCATAAACACTATTTCAACCAGGAAGTGGTAGACAAATCACGCATTTGGAAGTTCTGTTATTATTTCCTAACAGGAGTCCTGCCCTATTGTTTAAGGGAAGGATGATCTCATGCGGCTTCATCCCCAAAAAAGGACACAGCAAGTCGGAGGTTCAAATGACGCTTGTATTTATATTAAAGAAAACCTTCTTTTCATAGGCAACGTTGTGCGCTGTGTTAAAGTCATTGGAATGTATGTATTATTCAGTGTTCTGTTTGGGCCAGAGCAATGACAAAATGCCACCCATGTCATTCAGAGAGACCAACACAATTGCTTTTTGTAGCCCTCACAGCTCCCTCATGGCCTCGTGCAACATGTGAATCACGGCACAGCTACAGCTCACTGCCAAACCTGGAGTCATTTTCTGGGATGCCCCAGTGCTGCAGAGCTAAAACCCTTTACTTAACACACATACAAATTGCCTCTCCATGCTGAATATCTGATATCTGAATATCAGAACTGGGAAGATCTACACAGAGCAAAGTTCTTCCCTACGTGGGAAGGTCCCATTTCACCAGCAACCACACACTACACAACAGAATCACTAACCCAGGAACCTATCCTTGCAACAAAGCCCGTTGCCAACTGTGTCCACATATCTATTCAGGGGACACCATCATAGGGCCTAATCACATCAGCCACACTATCAGAGGCTTGTTCACCTACATATCTACAAATGTGATATATGCCATCATGTGCCAGCAATGCCCCTCTGCCATGCACATTGGCCAAACTGAACAGTCTCTACGTAAAAGAATAAATAGACACAAATCAGACGTCAAGAATTATAACATTCAAAAATCAGTCGGAGAACACTTCAATCTCTCTGGTCACTCGATTACAGACCTAAAAGTGGCAATTCTTCAACAAAAAAACTTCAAAAACAGACTCCAACGAGAGACTGCTGAATTGGAATTAATTAGCAAACTGGATACAACTAACTTAGGCTTGAATAAAGACTGGGAGTGGATGGGTCATTACACAAAGTAAAACTATTTCCCCATGTTTATTCCCCCACCCCCACCCCCCACTGTTCCTCAGATGTTCTTGTCAACTGCTGGAAATGGCCCACCTTGATTATCATTACAAAAAGCTTTTTCCCGCCCCCCCGCTCTCCTGCTGGTAATAGCTCACCTTACCTGATCACTCTCGTTACAGTGTATATGGTAACACCCATTGTTTCATGTTCTCTATGTATATAAATCTCCCCACTGTATTTTCCACTGAATGCATCCGATGAAGTGAGCTGTAGCTCACGAAAGCTTATGCTCAAATAAATTGGTTAGTCTCTAAGGTGCCACAAGTCCTCCTTTTCTTTTTGTGAATACAGACTAACATGGCTGCTACTCTGAAACCTGTCATTTTAACTTGTGTGGTTTACTATCTCGTGGGGAAAACCCACTCACAGAGATTGCTTCTCATTCTGTCAAGCAAAGGAGGGTTGGTCCCACATTTAAGTGGCAGGGGTATCCCTCCAGCACTGATCTGGGGTATTAACTGAGGGCAAGCACTAGATGCCCCCTCCCCAGCCATGGCTGCCTGTAGTCCCTGATTGGCATCACTCCTCTTTTCTGAGTCAGCAGCAGTCTCAATACTAGAGAAAAGTTTGAAGGAAAGAGAAAATGAGATCCATGAAAGTTAGTCTGAAATGGCCCCTCCGTTCCCCTGGTTTTTAGCCAGCCCTGCCTAAAGCACTGAAAACTCTCTGCATACTGTGGGAATTAACAGCAGCTCCCTGCAGGGTGGGCCCAACGCGGAGTGTCTAATACTGCACATGGCAGGTCTCATGCATCACCCTAAAGAGCCTATGCAAAGGGAAAGGCTTACATAGATCTCTACTGAATATGCAGTTCAGTGATTGGTACTGCTTTATGCCCATGTGTGTTGCTTTCCTTGGACAATGAACATCCATTCAACAAGGGCTTTTTGCCATCCATCCAGCCATAATTTTGGACTTTTTGATGATCCCTCCCAGAGTCCCTTCTGAAGTCCTGTCTAAACTGATTTGCCTAAGTGCTTATATAAGCCAAAGTATAACTAAGCCCATTTAATTGATCCTCTGTGAGGTTAGGAAACACCACGATCGCCATTTCATAGGTGTGGAGCTGAGGTACAGAGACATTCAGGGCACGTCTACACTCCATCCGGCAGCAAGCCTCCCAGCGGGGGCCCAGAGACTCGCGCTGGTGAGGCTCACGTTGGTGCTCTAGAAATAGCTCTGTAGGCGGTGCTTTGATGTTGCAGTTCAGGCTGGAGCTTGGGCTCTCAAGCCCACCCCCGCCCCAGAGCATGTGCTCCAAACCGAGCTGCCATGTCTACACTGCTATGTTTAGGACCCGGGCTCGCTCCCAGATGCAGCACAGACATGCCCAGAATCAAGTGGCAGGACAGTGGCAAAGATGGCAACCTGGCTCCCAGTCCAGGGTTTTAACCACAACTGCCTCCCTCTATTCCTGTGGCAAAGGTTCTCTGTCCCCAGGTTTGGACCATTATTTGGGAAGTTCTCCATATGGAAAATTTGCGAATACGAAGTATGGTAAAAATGAGCACCATTTTTCTATCTGGCTTTCTTCTTCTTAATTGTGCTGAAATCTCACCAGCCAATTCATTGCACTTTGTACCATACTGATATCCTTTGTAACATTAATTCTTCTCTTTTATTTAGAGCTGCACACACTCTCCAGTGCAGAGAGACGAATTTATCACTCAAGCCCTTAATGTGCTGCTTAAATGGGAGCTTGAGTTTTTCACAAAGTCACAAAGCTGCAAACTCATGGACCCTTCTTCTTTTTCAGGGTTCTCAGAAAAGAAAATGATGAAAACTTGTAGCCAATTGAGCCATGTCTGTTTGCATCGGTTGAAAACATGGCCCAGAGTTTCCGTTATACTTATATTACAGCTAGGGAGACTAAAATGCCATTAAACAAAGACCTCTGAGGCACTTTTAAAAATTTAATTTCCTTGGCCAATGAGCTTTTCAACACGGGTTTATGAGCTTTGTATAAGAAGCAGAGCAGAACTTGTTTCCAAGATTTCACCCTTAGGAAAATGCTGCTTTTATTGATACACTGCAAGTGAACAGACTCCTTTGTTCAAGAGTGACGGAATGTTACCTCCTTTTCCAAGGATATTATTGTAGGTCAAGGGACTGTTTAGCCATTAAGCTAGAGTGTTTCACATGTGTGATGACCATTTCCTAGGTTAATTTATTCAGTCCGCTTGGCCACATAGAGCACATTTAACGATTCAGGCATTGCAGCAACCTTCACCATTCTCCTTTGGAAAAATTATGCTTTGTGCTCCTAAGTAAGGTTGGCTGAATGCTCATCAGGTTCAGAACTGCTGTATTCAAGATTCTCTTCAGAAGCACAAAGCTTTTCTCTAAAGTAGAGATCAGAAGCAGGATTCTCCCAATATCTATTTTGTTCTTGCCCAGTGGCAGGAGCATAATGACTTATAGCCACTCTTTTACTGATTGAAAACATAGTCTTAGACATGGCCAGTGAATTTGTTTCTGCTGGGCTAAAGAATTTGGACTTTACTAAGGGTATGTCTATATTTACCCCACTTGTTGGCAGTGTTCTCACTTTTATCCTTTTACGATCTTTGCTGCAAGAATATTCGTGACCTTGTTGTTATAGAAAGCGAGTTCTATAACCGAGGATGGTGGGAAATGAGGAAGTTAAGCCTGTACTAAGCGAGTTTGGCTGGAACCAAATTCATTTCATGAGGAAGAAAACCTACAGGCCAACATTTCCAGTGGGTGGCCTCCTTTTTCAGGGCCCAGTTTATTCTCAGGTAATTTGCTCCCGTATTTTGCATCTGCAGTTGGATTGTGGGTGCAAATCTCAGTACTTGTACCTTCACCTACCTGACTGTGAGCGTAAACTGGGCAGTTAGAGGCACATACTCAGACTGGCATCTGAAAATCTTTGGCTCAAAGTGAGTGTGTCTGGAGATCTGGGAGGTGTAAACTGTGCCCAGGCAGAGAGAGGCTAGGCTGCAGCCGTGTGAATGTTTATGCCTGTGCAGAGGGCCAGTAAAAGGCCTAGAAACCACTTCAGTCCCATTCAAGCCCACAAAACGCAGATTTCACTTATTATGAACACACTAATTAACTAAAGATAATCTCAACTCAACCTCTCCTGTCCCCAGCCTGCTCCGAAATGCTTTCCTTCCTGGAGTCCTTTTCAAAGTAGTTCATTTCGCTAGAGGAACCATTTTTGTGCTCTCTTCCCTCTGTCTGCTGTTACTTCATCTCTCTGTATTCATTATTATGTCATTCTCAGTAGTAGCCTCTCTCAGTAAGGACAAAATGCACGTGGGAGACATGTGCAAGACAGAACATGAATTACAGTAAAGTCGGGGCTGAAAGGTAATCTGACTCCAGTGCTTGATAATCAACCCCTTTGATTGGGCAAACTCCAAGCAACTGATGCTTGACTATCTGTCCTATGAGGTATATCAAATCTGGATACTCCCAGAGCAAGAGTGCTGAATTCCTCTAAGCAGACAGCAAAGTATTTGTTTTATTGGACAACAAAGTGGGTTCCATCGGCCCCTTCTTCTCTGTGCTGCTGTTTTCAGTATCAACTTCATCAAGTTCTTTGTATGCTACCCAGACACTGTAGGTATACAAAGAGCCACCTGGGTTTCAAAATAAACAGGCATGTCTATTGCAAATATCTTCACCAAGCACCTTAAGTTTACTTAAATAATTGCAAACTTCATGCAGCTAAAATATTTAGATACTGATCCAAAGTCTATTAAAGTCAGTGGAAAGATTCCCCTCCACTTCAATGGTCTTTGGATCTGGCCCTAAAATCTCACGTGCGCGTGTGTTAAAGCTACTCAAAGAGTTTGGGTTGCCATTGGCTATAAGCTTCCTCATGTTGCAAACATATGAAAGTTCTAATGCTAAATAGGTTTCTGTCAGACATCTGTGGGTTCATTCCAGCTGAGACACAACATCTGATCAAAATACAGGAACAATGAATGGCCCATTTGTTACCATACAGCATAAATATTTTTCTCCTGAGAAATCCGTGTAGAGACACATGTTCCCAGGCAATGTCCTCATTTAACACATCACCCCAATCAACAGAAAGCAGGAGTGTGGCAGGAGAAAACTATATGATTAACCTGGGGACTCAGAATCCTCTTCCATTTTCCTTATTGGCATTAAACAGTCTATTCCAAAAAATAAAGGCTCGTGTATTCTTAAACACTCCATCCCCGTATTTCCCAAAAGCTTGTACAACCACGGATTATAACAGGGGTGGCCAACCTGGGGCTCCGGAGCCTCGTGCGGCTCTTCAGAAGTTAAGATGCGGCTCCTTGTCTGGGCACCGACCCCGGGGCTGGAGCTACCCGGTGCCAACTTTCCAATGTGCCGGGGGGTGCTCACTGCTCAACCCCTGGCTCTGCCCCAGGCCCTGCCCCCACTCCACCCCTTCCCGCCCCCTCCCCTGAGCCTGCCGTGCCCTTGCTCCTCCCCCTCCCCCCCAGAGCCTCCTGCACACCACGAAACAGCTGATTGGGAGGTGCAGGGAGGTAGGGGGAGGCGCTGATCAGCGGGGCTGCCGGTGGGTGGGAGGCGCTGGGAGCAGGGGGTGGGGAGCTGATGGGGGGCTGCTGACGTATTGCTGTGGCTCTTTGGCAATGTCCATTGGTAAATTCCGGCTCCTTCTCAGGTTGAGGCTGGCCACCCCTGCATTATATCATGCCCTTCATAAAGCATTAATTCCCAGCATTGATGCTCTCCCTTAGGAATCACTGTATAGCCAGTGCACTCACCAGTACAGGCTTCAAAAGGTCTATATTAGCACGAAAGGCTTCTTCTGCTGTGTGGAGTTTTTCCTTAGGCATGGTGCAGAGGAAGGCTTCGCCGACCACTGCGACTACTGGGTTGTGGATTGTAAGGAATTCAGACAGCTCTGACCCATTGCACAGATCTCTCAGCTGCATTCGATAGCCAGACAGGATGACCTGGGAACAGTTGTGAAACAATACAAAATGCCATCAGTAAATCATTCTTGGCACTAAACTAGTATCACTGAGTCAGAAATGATCATTTGGCTACATCATGATTCACAACACTCAAGGTTAGAAGGGAGAGGGAATTTCTCCCTAAGGATTTCATGGTTCTTGGCCATGTATTACTTGGATTATGACAGAAGTGTATGGCCCCCCTGAGTTCCATAAGAGAGTCCGACGGCTGAGATATCCCCAACACTCCAGGCAGAGCCATATAGTAGTAGACTCCCTACTCTATACCAACCTCAATATACGTGTGTCTGGGACCTGGGCCCCTCCAACGAAAGGTTTGTGCTCAAGCCTAAGAAGTCGGCAAAA
Source organism: Lepidochelys olivacea (assembly GCF_965140295.1). Classification (NCBI taxonomy): domain Eukaryota; kingdom Metazoa; phylum Chordata; order Testudines; family Cheloniidae; genus Lepidochelys; species Lepidochelys olivacea. The sequence goes on from NC_140415.1 coordinate 133,240,009, forward strand.
GCAAGGAAGAAAGACCCAAAGCCTAAACTCCTGAGATATATCATCTGTAAGGCACTTTCTCTCGCCTACAATTATTTGCGATCAGATTCCTCCTGCCTCACATACAGGTGCGGCAGTTGAGAGCACAAGAATCCTGTGGTTTGTGCTCCTTGGCCCGATCGAAAGCCCACCAAAGTTACTGGAAAGACTCCCACAGACTTTAATGGGTTTTGCATCAAGACCTTTGAGCACAAAGTGATGTGTGAGTGTGACTATGTGTGAGTGGGAAATCATAGCTTTGCCTGCAGCACAAGACACCCCCAATGGCCTATCCTCACCAGTGTGCAAAGGACATGAGATGGGGGAGATTGGTTCCTCCCTCTCTCTTCCTGACATGCTCACAAAGGAGCAGCCATAGCCTGGCGCTTGTAATTCTGCAATGTTTGGAACTGATCCTGAGCTACTGAAGTCAATGGGAACATTGCCACTGAGTTCAATGGACATTAGGCCAGATCCCTAACTCCTGTCCACAGACACCTCGTACTTTAAGTTAAGGACTCCTGTTTAATATCTGTAAAGGAAATGAATGAAAATCTCTGATCAAGCATCCAATACGTGGGTCTCTCATGGGAGGGACTGATCTCCAAATCCCTTCAACAGGTCATTATGGCACTGGGGTCCTTTGGATGTGCAATGGTAAGTGCTTAATGCAGGTGACAAACAAGAGAAGCTCTGTGACTCTATTTGGAATGTCACGGTTTGCTTTGTGAATTGTGGCAGGGCAACCAGATTTACACAACTAACAGTGGTGTTTCTCTCCATTTCTGCTTCTCTTGGTTTGCAACCGCTGGTATGCCTGGACTGGACGTCAGTCGGAATCAAAGGTGATCCCGAGGCGTCGGTCCGAGGGTCTTGCGGCAGCCTGTGGCACAACAAGCAATGCTTGTCTCAGTTTCCCTTCTGCAGACTCCCAAGCACGCAACTCCCTCTGCTGCTGCTGCTCCTGCCTTCAGCCCTCTCCAGTTCTGGCTCTCTGGTTTGGGGACACCAGTCAGCAAACCCCTCCTGCTGCTCCTCCTGCTGTCAGCCTTCTCTAAAGAACCAACTTCAGCTTCCTTCCAGGACTCCTCAGTGACCTGGTCTCTTTGGGGCCAGCCACACGGTGACAGAGTCTCACCAAAATCTCTTGTATCATGTGGAGCCAACGAAGTACAAGAACTTTCATATTTTTCAAGGCAAAAGCACATCAACCATCCAGTGGAGAGATGCCTATCTAAGGAAGGATGCAAATGGACTTAGAGTGATAGAACCTTAACTTCTGCCTACAGCTGCACTCCAGAAACAGGATAAAGCCTATCTTTGTTCTTTGCTGAGTAAATGGGATGTGTTTTGTGATCTGTGATGGTGGCACTTTACAAAATCAGCATCACCAGCACCACAGCAATATCAGAGAAGGACGGTCTGGTGGTAAAAGGCAGTGGACCCCACGGGATTCAGGAGATCTGGGTTTAGTTTCCAATTCTGGCACAGATTTTCTGTGTAACTTGGGGCACAACACTTATCACAACAATTGTATTAAACAAAAATTACAAGCAGACAGGACCAAAAAAACTCCCAGCCGCATGAAGTCACAACTTCATGAAAATTACAATCGGTCTGAAATTGTGGTGACTTCAAGTAAAAGCATACTTATATTATGAATAAATTATAAATGACAGGCTAATTCCCCCAAGGACTCTTAAAATGTCAAGATCATTTTTGTAGAAGTTGAATCATTGAATATCAGAGTTGGAAGGGACCTCAGGAGATCATCTAGTCTAACCCCTTGCTCAAAGCAGGACCAATCCCCAATTTTTGCCCCAGATCCCTAAATGGCCCCCTCAAGGATTGAACTCACAACCCTGGGTTTAGTAGCCCAATGCTCAAACCACTGAGCTATCCCTCCCAAGTTTGGATGGGCTCTGAAAAACAAAACACGGGTCACTTTATTTCAGGCTCATGGATCATGGTGTCCATTCTTTCCCGTCCACGAAGCACTGTGTATGTAAAATTGGGAGATTTGTTCCATATATTTATACAGTCAATCACAAGTGGCTTAGGTGGCTTAAGTGCAATTGTTCAGTCCTATTATTAGTTATACTGTGGTAGCACCTAGGGGCCCCAGTCATGGACCAAGACCCATTGTACTAGGTGTGGTACAAATGCAGAACACAGAGACAGTCCCTGCCCCACAAACCTACAGTCTAAGTGGTTTTACAGCTTTCTATGTTTTCGGGGCTCAAATCTCCAGCTTCTGGCTGAGGAGGTCTGGGTGGATCTCTCTTCGGCACTAATCAACAATCCTTTGAAAATCCCAGCCTAACTGGCCTGAGGAGTGCTATAGAGTGACCTGAGTTGTGTCTCCCTTGCACAAGAGCTGACTAAACTGCTATTCAAGGCAGAGACCTTATATCTCATCTCATGTATGTGTACAGTACCTATAGAGTACACAATCCTGACTGGAGCTTTAACTATATACCAATAATGTCTCCTTGGCACGGCCAGTTCCTCCTTCTCTGAGGAGAATGAAAGAGAAAGCCGCACCTGGAAATAATCCCAGATCTCACAAAGGGGGATACAGAGCCCTAACTTCAATACAGAGCTGGGGAGAGGACTGTATACCTGCAGTGGGCACTAAATTCTCTCTGCGGAGATCCTCCTCTCTCCTTCTCCATTCCTATCCCGCAAAACCAAACAAACCTTCCCCTCACAATCAATATTCAATCCAGCGGTAAAGTCAGGCCTCTCACATGACTCTCGAGCGAAATCACTCAGGAACATTTTATGCTTTTTCTGAGTCAAAAGTCAAATCATGAAGTTTTCCAGGAAGAAAGAAGTCTGCTTTGATTCATTATTTATATTATGGTAGTGCCTGAAGCCCCCTACCAGGCTCCAGGGTCCCACTGTGCGACTGTACAACTTGTTGATTTTGGTTTATGGCTACTACTGTACTTCAATAAAAAATATTATGGAGCTGGAAAACATTCTAACAATACTGACAGAGTCCACACAAAACGTGTTTTTCTATTGACAAGATCAAGGTGTAAGTTCAAGTCATTCAACAGAAACCCTAGCTCGCAGTTTTCCCCTCTAGAGTCACCAGAGTAGCTCTAATATGTTGGTCTGCTAAAAGTATTACTTTCCCTCTCACTTATACTGCCTTCCTAATGGCTACTGTGGCTACCAAATCAAGTTCAAGTTTGTCAAAAGACTGGATGCCAGTTAGTTTTATTTCATCTATCTTTTACTTCCTTTATCTTTAAATTATTAATCTATTTAAAAGCTGTCTCTACATTCCCAATACTCAGCACTACACACGTTGTTGTTAAAGTTCTCTGATTATCCTATGTTTACATCTAATATTTGCTTCTCTTTGATTCTATATTGAGCTTCAGAAAAATTAGGGTGGCAGACAGATTTCTTAAAATAGATACAAAGAATTTTTTTTAGAGTAACATATTATTAACTTATAGGGTTAACTATCAAAGGCAGAATGCTTTGTCAAATTCTAGAAAACATCAAACATTTATATGAATGAGACCAGCATCTGAAATTAAGAAGGATCAAAGTTTAAAAGGGTTAAGTCACCATCCTTCAGGACATAAACTGATCAAGAACAGAGGTGAGAAGAAGGAAGAATTTTCCCTCAATGCTAGGCAGCTGTGTGGGCACTTGCATTACTGTGAGCATACGTTTTCCTCTGAAATCTGAAGCAACCAGCCCTGGCCAATGTCAGAAAGAGGAACATGATCTAGGTAGGCCATTGATCTTTTGAAGCATGGTAAACCCAATGTTCTGAGCTTGACAAAGAAAACATCCTGTTATGTCAAGGACTCCAGTATTTGCACCTTCCTGTATTATGTGCAGCAGCTTTCACAGGTCTCAGCCAAAATCAGGTCACCATTGTACCAGGCACTCTTACGAATTTGGGTCCAATTTGGTGAATAGTTTCAGCCAAAAAAATTGATTTTTTTCCCACAAAAATCAAAATGCTTCATTTTGACCATTTCAAAACAACATGCTTTGACTTTTCTTTTCAAAACAGCATTCTGTTCAGAAATTTGGCTAATTTTTTAAACCAAAACAAAGGGTAAAAAGCACCCAAAAATTACCCAAAATGAAATGTCAAAAAAAAAAAAATCACTTGGGGTCAAACTGAATCAATTTTTCTTCAGATCCTTTGAAAAAAAGTCAATTATTCACCTAGTTCCATGATGTTCTGTACAAGCACACTGCCCCTGTCACAAAGAGTTGACAATCCAAACAAAAGACAGACACAGGGTGGGAGAAAGGAACCCTCCTCTTCCCCATCGGACAGATGGGGAACTGAGGCAGGGAGAAATTAAGTGATTTGCCGAAGGTCACTCTGGCAGTCTGCAGCAGAGCTCCAGAGTCCCATTCCTGTGACTTACCCACGAGAGCATCTTTTCATTGTCATTGAAAAAGAAAAGTAAAATAGTCCAAACAATACTATTTGGATGTGTCTTTTCATTGGAAAGCAGGCCTTGAGAAATTCTCTTTGGCTTTTCAAGTGTTCTGTGCCTTTTAGGCATTTCCAGACTCTCTACATAGATTTTCAAGTCCTTTTACAGCCTTGCTGCAAACCAACCAAGATGAGATTGTAAGCTCTTTGGGGCAGGGGCCATCTTTTTGTATTGGTACGGCAACTAGCACAATGGGGCAAGGCTCCTAGATTCTACCACAATAAGAATAATAATGCTTGAAAGAGTTCCTCACCTGCTGGAAGTTGACCTCTGCATTCAGTATCTCATCCACAGCAAACAATGGCATGGAAACATTATGATGGAGAAAGTCTGAGAAGGTCTCATTGTCAACCAGGAAATCCTGAAGTTTCAAACCTGTTAGGTGAGAAGCAAGCGTCACTTGGTTTTATTTAGCGCAAACCCAAAAAGGAGAAAGAATGTGAAATCTTCAAACTAAAATAGCAAAACCTGGCTGAGGGGAAGGGGAAGGGACAACGACACAATGGAGGACACAAAAGGAAACCAGTAGCTGCTGCCGATGTGCTCTGAAATACAGCAGCTTGCAGAGATACGTCGGACCTGCCGTGTTTTTACACCAAAAATAGAATCTTTGAAAATAACCTCCCTCCAGCACCTTCGCTAACACCTGCTTTGTTGCATTTAATCTGCCGCCAGGCACATGAGATGCAAGGGGAGCTCAATGGTTCAGAATAAACTGCTCTTCAGTTTTGGGGAAATTCACTCCAGCGCAGAAGGCTAGGCACAAGAGATTCACGACTCCACTTAAACTCTATTTTGTAGGCTTAAGCAGGACTGAACTGGTGTACAGGGCAATAAGAAACTTACTAAATCTTATATAAAAATGTTTGATCATTAATAATACAAATACTACTAATAATCATCAACATCATAACCTACCACAAGACATTTCCAGGCCAAGCACAGGCAGACACAAGTGTGCCTGGAGCCAGAGGTTACTTTATACAGATAACACAGGTAGATCTAGGAAGTAGTGTTGCCATCTCTCACATTTTTGGGGGATACGTCTTATGATATTTGGTGTTTTTCTAAAAGCCCCAGCTCCTGGAATCATGTGATTAAATGAGAATCTCAGCTTTTTTTTTTTAGCAGAATCTTCATGGTTGAGGCAAAATGCTGGAAAATGTGACTCAAATGTGTCCTGAAGTCTTAGAAACCAGAGAGTGAAGAACAGAACTGCATCACTGATTCTTTTAAACTAACCACATGATTTTGGGGGCCTTATTCCAGGGCTTTTGAATGCTTGAGGTTGGCAATACAAAGGAACGCAGTTGAGGTGAAAGGTGCAAACGCTAAGCAGTGGAGAGTTGAGGGAAGAAAGAGATCTTGGGAGTCATTGTGGATAGTTCTCTGAAAACATCCACCCATTGTGCAGCGGCCGTCAAAAAAGTGAACAGAATGTTGGGAATCATTAGGAAAGGGACTGATAATAAGACAGAAAATATATTGCCTCTATATAAATCCATGGTACACTCACATTTTGGATACTTACTGTGTGCAGACCTGGTCGTCCCATCTCAAAAAAGATATGTTGGTATAGAGAAAAGGTAGAGAAAAGGGCAACAAAAAGGATTAGGGGTATGGAACAGCTTCTATATGAGGAGAGATTAATAAAACTGGGACTTTTCAGCTTGGACAAGAGACAACTAAGGGGAGATATGATAGAGGCCTATAAAATCATGACTGGTGTGGAGAAAGTAAATAAGGAAGAGTTATTTACTCTTTCTCAGAACAGAAGAACTAGGGGTCACCAAATGAAATTAATAGGCAGCAGGTTTAAAACAAACAAAAGGAAGTATTTCTTCATACAATGTACAGTCCACCTGTGGAATTTGTTGCCACAGGATGTTGTGAAGGCCAAGACTTTAACACGGTTCAAAAGAGAACTAGATAAGTTCATGGAGGACAGGTCCATCCATGGCTATTAGCCATGATGGGCAGGGATGGTGTCCCCAGCCTCTGTTTGTCATAAACTGGGAATAACCAACAGGGGATGGATCACTTGATCATTAACTGTTCTCTTCATTCCCTCTGGGGCCCCTGGCACTGGCCATTGTCAGAGGACAGGATACTGGGCTAGATGGACCTTTGGTTTGACCTGGTAGGGCTGTCTTTATGTTCTTATGAAAAGAATTGACACGGCTGACTCAGAGAAGATTCATAGGCATAGGCTAAGCTGATTAGGTAGATAACCTGATACTTTTTCTACTTAAGGAAGAGCAGAGTCACAAAACAAATTGGTAATTGATGGCAAAGAGGGAAAAAAGACCCACGTGCCAAGCCCTAATGCAATGGACTCCTAATAGCGTGTATTCCCTCCTGGCTGTACTGCTCATCCTGGAGGGAACAGCAGCCACTGTGGCACTGGGCTCTCGTTCTTGTTTTAATCAGCTTGACTGCTTACAAGAAACACTCAGTGCCTTTCTGAGAAGGCATCGGAGTGAGCCTGCTGCAAATCTCCACAGCGCTGGGAGGGGATGGGGAGCAAGCCAGGGCGGCCACATGTCACAAGAACATGGAATCCCGCTCTCTGTATGCCTCTCAGTGTTTCTTTTGTGCTGCTCGGTCTCGACTTGGCAGGACACCAGTCTGGTATAAGAATTATGAGGAGAGAGCAGGGGAAGAAAAGCAGCCTTGCAGCACGAGCGCGCTGGGGTTACTGTCGGTCATTGCTCTCTAGCCTACATCTCTGGTTACAAGTTCCCTGTAGCCTTTTTGTTCTACATGAAAAATAATCGCCACCATCAGCTGGGCTGAGGAAAGCTGGAGGTAATGCTGACAGGAGGTTACTTCAGGGTGAAAACTCCATTCCCCCCTCCCAGGCAGGATGATTTAATAACCTGCCCATTGATCATACTGTGAAAAAAAACCTAACAGGCTCGTGCAAACAAACAGACTGAGTTTTCTTTTCAGCCAGCACTGGCACTAAGAAAAGCGGGCCAGATCCTCAACTGGTGCAAATCAGCACAAGCCATTTACACTGATTCACACCAGCTGAGGGCTTTGCCCCCCAGAATCACTCAGATTCAAATAATCTCCTTCCTCCTGATTTCTGGCTACTTCCTAACTGCACTGCATTTGCTAAAGAATTGCTCTGTATATTTGGGTTTTGGTGAGATCATCAACAGCACTGAAATTCAAATGGACAAAGAGATTAGCTGGACAAAGAAACAGTGGCATTTAAAGATCAGACATTTGCAAGCTTTTTGATTTAGCCCAATTCTAAATGGAGTCTATTTTTCTAGTTGCTCTTAAAAGGCCACACATCTCATGGAAACCTTTTAATAAAATTTTATTGAACAATAATTCTCCTGCTCTTCCTGTATTTCCTCCTCCTCTGAGCTTTGCTGCTGCTCGGAAACAGGATCTTTGTTACTTAGGAACATTCTCTTTAGTTTGTCTAACTCCAAGTGTTTGGACAACTGCAGCAAAGCAACTTGCATCTTATTACAGGATGTAAAGAAGCTATTTTTGGATGCCCACTGCCCTGTTTGTAAAAATGATGTGGACTGCCAAGGAACGTCGTCTTCTTACTTGTCTATAAATTAACTAACACAGAGTCCCTCAGGTGTTTTCTTTCCTCATTATCAGCCAGCATTTTCAGAAGTGCACAGCATTACATCTGGCTGAAATTCCCAGGCATGTTTCTACATTTGTTTTCATCCCAATTCGTGAAAAAAAGTCAAAGTTTTTCACCAAATGGAAAATTTGAAAAAATTTTGATTCAGAAATGCCAAAACATTTTGTTTCAGGTTGGCGCAACATTAATCTTTGTCCCACAAGCAACTGTGCTGACATGCCTGAGGTCCCACAGAAAGCCTGTGGCAAAGCAATGACTTATCTTGACCTCAAGTCCAGTGCCTGAACCAAAAGGCCAACCTCTTTCTTGGTGAGCTCACCCCGTCTCTCGTCCTTTTTCCATCAGGACAGACTGAGCCACCCCAGAGTCCCCACTCTTCAAATCACAGAGGCCCACACACTGACTTGCCCCTGAAGCCAGTCACAGGTGGGGAGGGGAGCAGAGCAGTGCAATCAATCTGACCTTCAGCACTGCACAGTCTAAGTGTATGTCTACACTACAGACCTTACAGCAGCATAGCTATACCGATGCAGCTGTGCCCCCCGTAAGATCTCCCGTGTAGCTGCTCTATGCCAAAGGGACAGAACTCTCCCGTCGACACAATTAAACAATCCTCAATGAGCAGCGGTAGCCGACACAGCGCTGTCCACACCGGCGCTTCTGTGGGGGTAACTTATGTTGCTCGGGGGGGGGGGGGTGTTTTTCACACATCTGAGCAATATAAATTATACTGACAAAAATGCTAGCGTAGACATAGCCTTAGAAGGCGAGGCTTTTTTAAAGGCACCCCTTTCAAAACACGCATCATTCTGTCCAAGGCTATTTACCCACCAGAGCATAACACAACCAATGCGAACAATGCAAGACTGTTAGCTCAAAACTGCCACAATGCCCGCAAACAACACAGTCATAGTTCCTGAATGCGCTAACAACATGCTAAGTAATGGAACATACATGCTGGAATTACAGCGTAATCACCAAAATGCATCCCTGCCATTAAAGAAATTCTTCACACCCTGTTGGGATGATCTATGTTCTACTGAGATGGAACAGCCCACCCCCTTCGTCCTGCCCTTTGCAGCCAACAGAACCAGAGGAGTTCAGTACCATAGTACTGCTTGTGCTTCTGACAAACTAGGCAGCAGATCAGGCCCTTCTGGCTGAAATGTATAAAATAAATAAATAAAATGAGAGATGAGCCCTAATCATGAATCTGGATCTGGGTTTGGATGTAGGCTCAGCTGGTGTCAATTAATTTAACGCCACTGAAGTCAACAGAGCTTTGCTGATTTACACCAGCTGAGGATCCAGCCTAACATCTGAAAGGAGCTCCTCTCCCTACTGTACAGCCAGCTTTGCTTTTTAATTCCCAGTCTAACCCACACTAAGGCCTAGATCTTCCAAGGACCTGTGTTGAGCTCAGGACTTGAGGCTAGCTCCCTGCTGCTCTTTGTTAATTAAAAGGTTTGAAGAAAACAAGGCAGCCAGTCAGTCCATGTGCCATGACTGCATCTTCAGCAACTGCAGAGACTCTTCTAGTGGGACATTCAAGACAGAAAACAATTATGTTATTTTCTGCGCTTCCTTTGCTATTACTGAATTGATCGGCTTCTGGCTGAACTTCCATTTCTCCCACCTCAGCCATTCCTTCCCCTTGATCCTGAAGTGCAGTCATAACCCTTCATTTATTATCTCAGAGGCTGCTAATATAAACGTGATTGTGTTGCCATAAAAACAGCATTATTGCAAGACCACGTGGCAAGACCAGACGGGTTACGGAAGCCTTTACTTTGCTCCTTAGCCTCGACAGATTCTTGTAAGTGCCTGCAGGCGAGCGGATTCCTTTCCCGGCACAAAGCAATCACACACCTGCCTCTCTCAATTAATGAAAGCGGCAATGCAAGATTGATAAATCCATGGGAACGATCAGTGGACGTTTCTTTCCTTGTGATGTGATTGAGAAGGGGCTGCAAGGCACCAAGATGCCCACTAGGTAGGGTTCAGACTTATGGGCCTGATTCCCAGCTCTGGGTGAGCTGGACTCAATACAGAAACTGGTGTGAGGAGAAGGACACCTTTGCACCTCTTGGTATACTGGGGCTAAGCCCATTTATAAGTCAGAGCAGCAGCAGGACTGGTCTCACATATCCCGGGCTGTCAAAGACCTTAAGGAGCTGTTCCAACTGCCGGGAACAACCAAAGTGCCCTTGCATCCTTCTGGATCTCTGCCCTCCTCAACAACTTCTCTCCCGCCACAGGTGCTCCTTGCACTGCACCAATACAGACAACATCAGAGGTCTGGTCCACCTGTTTGGGACGTGGCACAGGACTGGGATCCAGGAGGCACTGTGTTCTCAGCCTGGATCTTCAATTCATTTACTGAGCAAGTCTCTTAGCCTCAATTTACCTGCATATAAAATGGAGATAACAGTCTCTTTGGTGAAACTTCTCCATCATATAGCTGAGTGCCTACTCCTTCCATCAGCCCCCACAAAAATAAAAGAGGGGGAAAAGACCTGAAACAAACAACCCAATCAAAAAAAAATAACCCTACCGCAATCAGAATTCTTATATCTAGAAAAGTCAGAAGAGTCTCCATGAAGTCTAATCGGGACTTCACTAATGCTAATCTATTTTCTGAGGAAGGCATTTAGATATGATGGTGTTGGACAGCAATATAAAACCCTAAGACAGGCTAGTAAATTACCAATGTCAGATATGGAAATAGAACTCAGGACCTGCAAGCTTTCAGCGCCTCTTGCTTATCCAGAGGAAACAGCAATCACAGTAACGTTGGAGACTATATTAGCAAAGGACCTACTGATCCAGTGACCCAGCTCTGTTATGCTACAAACAAACCCTTTTGATTCCCAGTGCTGGGCAATTTTCGTTTGCCCTTGTTATACTCCCTTGATTAAACTTTTGGCAACACATCCATGGAGTGTGCTGGAGCGACACACAAGCCTCCTTTAAGGGCTCATTTGGCTTTTAATTTTTTCCTCCCTCCACATGGTGTCCTTCCCTTGTACAGTTGGTTTAGTCCTCACAGCTAAATCTCTTCCTAGCTGATGCTGACAGGAGCTAAAACAGCCATAGGAACTAGTTACACAACATTACCTTGATTTTCTGACAGGAAATTGAGCAGCTAAGCAGGCCTGTGGTGCAAGATCTGCTAGCATCAATGCACCAGCCTAATTTGCCAACAGTTGTGGCTCTGTCCCTTTCCCATGTAAACGTGTTGTCCTTTTGCTGTGGGAGGTGGTAGGCCTATCTGCTCTCAAGCCATAAAGTGTTCTCAGCCTGTTGTCACTGGAGACAACCAGTTATGTTAAGGCCCATCCAGAACCTTCACACATCTTCCTTTCGGAAAACAGGCTACTGCAGGAGGTTGTGGGATCCCCATCACTGGAGGTTTTTAAAGAACAGGTTGGACAAACCCCTGTCAGGGATGGTCTTGGTTTACTTGGCCCTGCCTCAGCCCAGGAGGCTAGTCTTGATGACTTCTAGAGGTCTCTTCCAGGCCTACATTTCTATGAGTCTGGGTTCAAGAAGGATTCAGGCAGTTCCCTTTCTCCTGTCTGTTTCATTTACTTGTCTGACTGCTAGATTTCTTCTGAGTGAGGGGGGAAAGGTTATGTGCAGACTCCTCACCCCCTCTCCACAGGAACTCTGGAGAATGGCTCACTCTTCCTCCTCCTCTTCTGGAGGTCATGCTGGGAAGGTTTCAGTCAGACGGCATGTGAGCCAGGCAATATCCCAGAGCACCTCACAGGGCTAACAGAGCCACAGCAGAAAGCCCAGAGATGAAGCTATAGGCTCCTACTCTTACCTCCCAATGGCCATTGTCCCAACGACACCTATATGCAACTCACATTTGGTATTACCTCACGTATACTGCTGCAAATTGCTGACACTCGGCAGTAAAGACCCCCGAAGAGGACAGGCAACAGAGAGAGTCATTCCTACTAAAAGAAGCGACCCTGCTGCATTTTACGCTTCCGGTGTAAATCACGTTTTTGTGTCCCTCACTCTTAGCTCTCGGTCACACACTGTCCCCCACACTTGGACCTTGGCGTGTTGAGTGTTTGATAATGCTCCCTGCCCCCCGCTGCCACAAGAGGCACGGAAAGGGCTGCCCCTCGCAAAGAGAACACGGGGGAGGGGAGGTCAGCAACCATGGGAGCCTGGAGCACTGTGGGAAATGAGCAACTCAGACGGGTCAGAGGGAAGAGGTGGGTAACATTTTGCAGTTTGCCTCTCACTAGTGTTCAGTCAGACATCCCGTCAATCCACGCAGGAGAAAGAGGAGAGGTGAAAAACCATAAACTCTGGAGCCGACAAGGCATGTTCCATCTCCAGCACAGAGGGACACACTTTAAACTTGGTCAGATGGTGTGGGTGAACAGCTGCAGCGAAAGTGTTTAGAATAGGAGCAGCAGGAGAGACCCTAATAAAAAGAATGGGCTCTCAGAAGGGGGGAGCCATGGGAGGACGTATCTTTCTGCCGGCTGAGTTCACTTTCCAGGAATTCCCAAAAATCTTATTTCTGCCAGGGCTAATGGGAGACTTTGGTGTCACACGTCACATCTGTTGTTGTTTATGCGAAGCAAAGGTAAGTATCAAAAACGCGGCTCCACATGATTGAAGAGGTGTCCCTAGGTGAACATGCAGCTTCTGCGTGCTGCACCTGAGTCAACTGCACATGCTGGAGGAAGTTAAAAGAGCTCGTCTCTCTTCCTGTCCCATTCAGCTGTCTTGCACAGGGGTAAAAACGCTGCTTTAAATGCTGCAACACATGCATGTGAGAAGAGCAATTCTGACAGCGAGCACAAGCTCCTCACGAACGATTGCACACCACAGGCCAGATCCTCACATAGTATGAACTGGCATTGCTCTGTTGTCTTCAATGGAGCAACGCCAGTTTACACCAGTGGAGAATCTGCCATACAGCCACCAGACCAACCCAAATCAACAAATTATTTTTTTCTGCTGGTAGTACCTTGAGTCCCCAGTTGTTATCAAGGCCCTGTTGTGCTAGGCACTGTATATACAGATAGCCACAGACAGTCCCTGCTCCAGACAGCTTACAAAGGGCAGGAGGGGAAACAGAGGCACAGAGAGGTAAAGTGACTTGTCCAAGGTCACTCAGCAGGTCAATAGCAGAGCTGGGATTACAAGCCAGGTCTGCAGACTGTCAGTCCTGCATCCTACCCATCAGAGAACATTCTCCTTATTTAGATACTGCACAAAAGCAGGGAAAGAGACAAATGCTCTATTATCTCTTCTTCGACCCTGGACCAGATTCTGTGATTAGTACAAACAAGAGTAAAACAAAGTTTGCCAAATGCAGGCTAAAACAAAGAGAAAAACATATTTTCAAGCTTCTTACTGAGTATAAAACATGATACGATTTTTTAAAAAAAAAACAGGCTAATGAGGTACTGGGAAATAACAGAGAGAGAGAGAGAGAGAGTGTATGGGCAGCAAATTTAAACTAAAACGAAAATTCCCCATAACATTTTTTGTTTTGGTTGAAAATCCATTGCTTGTCTCCGCCGACTACCCGTCCCCCCAAAATCAACCACTTTTAACACTTATGCTTTCGGCTTTTAAGCCAACCTCTGATTATTGGGAGTCAGAAGGGAAATTTCTCCAGGACAAGTTACTGCATAAACTGCCTACTGCAACGGTTCTTGCAACTTCTTCTGAAGTAGCTGATACCAGTCATCATTGGAGACAGCATACTGGACCAGAAAAACTATTGGTCTGATCTGATGATACAGCAATTTCTATGCTCCTGACACTTTCCTGGGAGTCCTGATGAAAACCAGGGCAAACATGCACTAACTGCATGAAAAGATATCACCATCCAAATCAGGATTATCCCACTGAGGAGCACAACTTTGTAATCAGTGCAGAACATGCTGGAGTTCAGCACAAGTAGTACGCTGTTTTGAACGTACTGGACAGGGTGGGTATGTCCACACAGCAAAGAAAACCCCATGGCTGACCCGTGCCAGCCAGCTTGGGCTTGTGGGCTATGCACGGGTTTTTCTTTGCTGTGTAGACATACCCTGTATCTTCATGCCACTGTCCCCTGCTGCCTGGAATGTCTAATCATTCCAGGGCTTGTTATGTCATCTTCAGGTGCAGCGGTTCTCACCCCGCAGCCCAATCAGCCCACAGCTGCGGACCATGTGACAGCCTCAGGGCACTACATGTAATGTCTATATTGTGTGGATGCGGCCCAGATACCGCATAGAGAGCTGCATATGTGGCCCACAACGGTAAATAGGTTTAGAACCACTGTTCTAGTGCTCAGTCTAAAGAGAGGATTAAAACCTTGATATTACAGACAGCTAGCAGCGATTCTCTTTCAGCTGAAGCAGTCCAGACCTGCGCACTTGGACATGGACATGCTAGGTTGGGTCCTCAGCGCCACTTGAGTGCAGTGCAGCTGAGGAACGCAGCGTGTGGACTGCCAGACGAGTTGGATACATTAGTCACGGGTAAGGCTCCATGTTTGTCACGGCGGTCCCGGTTTCCGTGACTTTCGGTGACCTCTGACTTCTGCAGCAGCCGCCTGAGCAGCTCTGGCAGCTCCTGGGCCAGTCACACCGGCTGTTGTTGGGGCAGTCTTGGGCCACCCCCCCCCCCACCCAGCAGCAGTAGTTTGGGGGGGGGCCCCTCCGGGCTGGGGGGGGGTGCTTACCTGTGGGGAGCTCCCGAGAAGGGTGACAGCAACTCCCCTCCCTCAGCTCCTAGCTCCACGTGCTGCCTCCACCTGCAGGCACCGCCCCCGCGGCTCCCATTGGCCCTGGTTCCCAGCCAATGGGAGCTGCAGAACTGGGGCTTGGGGCGGAGCAGAGGCCGCACATGGAGCTAGGAGCTGGGCTAGGGTCTCCTCTTCCCAGGAGCTGGGTAGGGAGCCTCCCCCAGCCCCACCAACCCCCCCGCTCTCCCAGCAACCGCAGTGCCCCCCTGGGCCGCAACTCCCCCCTCCAGCACCTGTGGTGCCCCCCCAGCTGAGGTTCTAACCCGCCACATGCAGGCAATTTGCATGCATTCAGCTTACTTACAATATACTGCATGTCTATAGTACGCTTTCATCTCAAATTATTCCATAATGCGTTGGAAATGTGACTCAATATACAGGCTACAGTACATGCAGGATTCGCTTCACTAAAATGTAGCTATCTCTGTGGTGAAATACGACCACTGCTTAACATGCAGCAACAGAACAGACAACAGTTTAGACCAAGAAGCCAGGAAGAATGCTGTAGCTGGCTGAAACTGCAAGGGCATTGAGTAACAGGAGGCAGAACGTAAGAGGAAGTTACTCACCTTGTGCAGTAACGATGGTTCTTCGAGATGTGTGTCCCTATGGGTGCTCCACTTTAGGTGTCTGTGTGCCCCTGCACCTCTAATCGGAGATTTTTGGTAGCAGTGTCCCCTTGAGCCCGGCCATGTGCTCTCCCTCCCTCGTGGTCTGCCTCGAGGCTATTTAGCACTGCACGGGCAAACCCCCCTCACTTCCTCCTCTACCACAGAACCCTATAGAGAGCTCTGAAGTAGAGGGGAGGAGGGCGGGTTGTGGAGCACCCATAGGGACACACATCTCGAAGAACCATCGTTACTGCACCAGGTGAGTAACTTCCTCTTCTTCTTCGAGTCGTGTCCCTGTGGGTGCTCCACTTTAGGTGACTCCGGAGCAGTACCCACCACTGGAGGCTGGGACTTCGAAGCAGTCTTTTACTACAGAGAGTACTGTGGAGTCGAAGATGGTGTCAGCGGCCATATCTTCAGTGATCGCATAATGTTCTGCGGAAGTATGGACAGAGGCCCCAATCATTGCTCTATAGATTGGGGAGATAGGGGTATCCCTATGGAATGTGATTGAGGTAGGAACTGATCTCATGGAGTGCGTATGGACGGAAGCAAGTTGCGCCTTGCTAAGTGATTAATGCAACTAGAGATCCATTTGGATAGTCTTTGAGGCGATATCACAGAGCTTTTGGATCTTTCTGTGGACGAAAAGAAGAGTTTAGGGGATTTCCTGAACTCCTTAGTCCTGTCCAAGTAGAATGCTAATGTCCTTCTAATACCTAGCATATGCACAATTGTCTCCCAGTTGTCACAATGTGGTTTTGGGAAAAAACAGGGAGGTGGATCTGTTGATTCATATGGAAAGTTCAGAAAAAGTAGGGAGAAACTTGGGATATGGCCTTAGAGGTTTTTTTTTTAAAGACAAATGCCGTGAGTGATGGGTGTGCCATCAGGGCCGCTATTTCTCCTATGTGCCTCGCTCAGGTGATGGCAATTAGAAAAGCTGTCGTCATGGACAGGTGTAAGAGAGAACAAGTTGCTCCGGACTCGGAGGGAGGTCTAGTCCAAGACCTGAGAACTAGATTAAAGTCCCAGGCTGGAGTGTGTGGTGTCACATGGGGGAAGAGAGTCCCAATGCCCTTAAAGAGTCTTCGCATTAGTGGTTGAGCGAACTCCAAGTGGGAAGCCATGTTCGCCATGAAATGAACCTTAAGGGAGCTGAGGGAGAGTTTAAAATGTAGTGCAAAATCAGAGGGAGGAAAGTTGAGGTTTGGTCTGTCCGTTTGGAACGGTACAAACGTGGAGTTGTTTCCATTTTGTAGATAGGTATGTGGAGTGGTCAACTTGTGGTTGTGTTGCAATGTGTGTTTCAGTTTGTCAGAGCATTCTGCTTCTAAGCCTTGGAACAAAGAAAGATCCAAGCCTGGAGGCGGAGGACCCATGGGTTGGGGTGAAGGGTCAGCCCATTGTTTTGAGAGAGCAGGTGAGGAATGGGCTGACGTCAGAGGAACAGGAGGGCATATTGCCATCTGTGTCAGGTAAGGGAGCCAGACTTGTCATAGTCAAGAGGGGCAATCACAATAACTCTCGCTTTGTTTCGTTGAATTTTCAACAGAATCTTAGATAGGGTAGGAAACTGGGAAAAGACATACAAGTGGGCCCTGTCTGCTGGAAAGATGAGGGCAACTGCCAGTGAATGTTTCCCCAAAGGGTGGCCATATCTTGAAGCACCTGTGAATTCAGTATACACTCACTGTGGTGAGAAAATTCCAACTGAGACTGTTGGTTATCCCGTTCTGTATCCCTTGTAGACAGACAGCTGAGATGAGCACATTGTGATGGGTGCATCAGTTCCAAAGTTTGAATGCTGTCTTGCAGAGGGAGGGAGATCTGGCAGCTCCTTGGCCATTTATACAAAACATACAGGTCACATTAAGTCCATCATAACCTTTGTGTGTTGTTTTTGATGAAAGGCAGAGTTTATGCACAGTCACTCCTGACAGCCCCTAGCCCCAAAAGAGTGATATGGAAGGTCATTTTTGTGGAAGGCCATTTGACCTGAACCTTGCTGTTGTGTAGGTGAGCTCCCCAGCATATTAGAGAGACATGTGTCCCAGGGTGGTGAATGTGGGTAGTGAGAGGAGCGCTCTCGCTTGTACTGCCTCAGGTTGGTGCTAATAAAGTCCAGTCACTGTACCGGGGTTAGTATGCCACTACAATGAAGTGAACCTTGGAGACTACCCTGTGTGGAGCAGTCTGTAACTATAATGATCCTGCCCCAAAGGTAAGCAGTAGGAAATCTCCTGTACGATGGTTGTATTGAGATATGGAAGTAGGCACCCTGTAAGTTCAGGGCTAGAAATAAATCTCTTTGCTCTAGAACTGGTCCTAACTGCTGTGAAGTAAGGTAAGGTGACTTCTGAGTGGTGTGACAGGTATATAGATGGCAGCTGATGCTGTACGGTATCATTGTTCAGACCCCCGACCAGGTCAACAAAGTGCTTATAAGAGGCAGTTTGAGAGGTCATGGACTGGGGTGCAGATTGTTCTCACTTCTGAGCCCTGGGCCTCTTACACTGTGGCTCATAACAGCACAGAGATGGTGAGTATTGAGAAGACTGTGATCTGTGGTGTGGTTGAGGGGTATATTTTCTCCTCTGTTCCACAGTGTAGATTCCTAAGGAGTGTAGTGTGGTCTGAGAATCCTTCAGGATGTGGAGAGAAAATCTGTCTTCTCTGCAAAGAGTTTGGCCCTTCAAATTGGAAGTCTGTAGCTCTTTGGGCAATCTAGAGAGGTGTAGCGAACAAAAAAAAAAACCCACAACCCACCTCAGTACCACTGGAGACTGGGCGGGCAGCTGTAACAGCTACATCCATTAGGGTCTCTAGGACCAGTCTGGCTATTAACAGACCTTCTCTAAGAATGGTCTGAATCTGTTCTTTTTGTGTTTCCAGTAATGTTTCAGAAACATCCTGGGTTTCCCAAGATTAACAAAATTGTTTTGGCCATGACAGTTTGGTAATTTATGACTCTAAACAGTAATGTTGTTGATGAATACGCCATCTTGCAAAGCCTGATCATATGGAGTTGACTTGGCATTATGCTGCTTGCTTCATGCATTAACCACATCCACTATGATGGAGTTGGGTTGCGGATGCTGAAAACAAAGTCTGCCTCTTTGGGTAGAGATGTAGAGTTGTTTTTGTTTACACTCTGTTGCTGGTTGGTGCGATGGAGGCTGGCTCTGCCAGATGATTTTGGTAAGATCTAGAATCAGCTCATTAATTGGGAGGACAGTTCTAGATGAGAAGGTAGTGTGCAGAATTTCCACCAACTTGTGATGTGTATCTGCCACCTCCTGTAAGGGAATACTGCAGCTCGTCTGCCACCCTCTTGGTAAGATCCAGAAAGTTCTTAAATCTTCACCTAGTGATGAGGGGTGGGCAGCACAGTCTCATCTGGGAGAGATGAGGAGAAGTGTGCTGAAGAGGTAGTTTCCTCTTCAGGTGTTGTTGGTTTTTTGTTTTTTGGTTTTTTTCCCCTTCTCCCTTCTTTCCTGTTCTGAAAAAGCTTTCTCCTGTCCTGGCTCAGGTGCTCTCCTGCACTGGCTCAGGTGCCAGGCTGTAGTAAACCATCTCCCTGAGAGACACCGGAGACGGTCGCACCATGTGTGGGTATATACCCAAAGAATTACAATATGGCCTTGGGAGGGAGAGGCAGGAAGGCAGGCACGGGCGGTTGGCACGATGGAATTGGGGATGACCCTTGTAGTGTGGTGGTGGGCCACCTTGAGGGGCCAGCGAATGATCTCCTCCTGGCCAGTGTCAGATTCGTCCGTGGGTAAGGGTGCCGCTGACTGGGGCATTGGCAGTATACAGCCCAATGCTAAGAGTGATTCTGGGTGCCAGGATGTGCTCGATACCGGGGTACCAAGTAATGGGGATTATGGTTCTTCCCCAATCATCAGGTCTCCAGGGTACCAGAGCTCATGCAGTACCATGGCTTCATTTGGTACCACAGAGGAGGATCCGTGGTACATTGTCAGTACCAATAGTTGGGCAGAGCACTCCCTAAATGAGAGTTTCGCCCAGTACAAAAAGTTTGATGGTGCCACTTTTTTAGAGACGGTATAGTAATTGTCTCTCCCTGGGTACTGAGGCCACAGGTCTCCAGAGTATCAGAGTACCTGTGTTACCATAGGCTCATCCGGAACCCCAGAGGAGTGTCTGTAGTTGGTATCAATGGTTGGGAAGGTGCAGAACACTTCCTAGATGGGAGTTTTGTTGCATCTGGTACCAAAGGGTTTCTCTATGCTGCTCTTTTAGAGATGGTACGGTAACTGTCCCCTCTCCTTAGGGGATGGTACCCTTGGCTCAGAGCATGAGGGTGGAAGCCTCTGGTGTCTTGGTGCCGATGTGCCGCTCTTTTAGAGATGGTACGGTAAGGGTGCCCTCTGGATGCAGTAGTTGCCCAGAGTAGAGCTCAGAGCAGCAGGGAGCTCACAGAAGCCCCTTGTCCGCGGAGAGCAGAGCTCAGAGCAGGGCAGAGCTCACAGCAGGAAGCCCCTTTGCAGGTTTCAGCTTCCAGAGCTTCCTGCCGACCTGCGGCAGCTGAGCTCACAGCAGGAGGTTCCTCTGCCCTACCGAGATGGCTGTGGCCGCACTGGGGAGTCCCACTGGCTGGCCAGTTGCTCGAGGGTCGGTGCCCAAGATGGCCGCACTGGGGAACACCCCTCTGGCTGGCCAGTTGGTGGGGGTCGGTGCCGAGATGGCTGCACTGGGGAACACCCCTCTGGCTGGCCAGTTGCTGGGGGTTGGTGCCCGGGATGACCGCACTGGGAAACACCCCTCTGGCTGGCCAGTTGCTCGGGGGTCGGTGCCCGAGATGGCCACACTGGGGAACACCCCTCTGGCTGGCCAGTTGCTGGGGGTCGGTGCCCGAGATGGCCGCACTGGGGAACACCCCTCTGGCTGGCCAGTTTCTCGGGGGTCGGTGCCCGAGATGGCCGCACTGGGGAGTCCCACTGGCTGTCCAGTTGCTGGGGGTCGGTGCCGAGATGGCCGCACTGGGGAGTCCCACTGGCTGTCCAGTTGCTGGGGGTCGGTGCCGAGATGGCCGCACTGGGAAACACCCCTCTGGCTGGCCAGTTGCTCGAGGGTCGGTGCCCGAGGTGGCCGCACTGGGGAACACCCCTCGGGCTGGCCAGTTGCTGGGGGTCGGTGCCCGAGATGGCCGCACTGAGGAACACCCCTCTGGCTGGCCAGTTGCTCGAGGGTCGGTGCCCGAGGTGGCCACACTGGGGAACACCCCTTGGGCTGGCCAGTTGCTGGGGGTCGGTGCCCGAGGTGGCCACACTGGGGAACACCCCTCTGGCTGGCCAGTTGCTCGAGGGTCGGTGCCCGAGGTGGCCACACTGGGGAACACCCCTTGGGCTGGCCAGTTGGTGGGGGTCGGTGCCGAGATGGCTGCACTGGGAAACACCCCTCTGGCTGGCCAGTTGCTGGGGGTCGGTGCCTGAGATGGCCACACTGGGGAACACCCCTCTGGCTGGCCAGTTGCTCGGGGGTCGGTGCCCGAGATGGCCGCACTGGGGAGTCCCACTGGCTGGCCAGTTGCTGGGGGTCGGTGCTAAGATGGCCACACTGGGGAACACCCCTCTGGTGGCCAGTTGCTCGGAGGAGCCTTTCCAGGGGGAGTCTGCTGGTGGCTTCTTCTTTTTTCTCTCTCTCTCTCTCTCTCTCTCCTCCTCACCACTCAGCCCCTTTTGAAGTGAAGGCTCTGGGGACGGGGAGGATCCGGGGTCAGCACCCACCGGAGTCCCCTGCAGACTGAAGTGTTTTCTCCATAGGGAGGAATTTTTACTTCAGCTCCCAGCTCCTGTGAGGCTGCAGTTTTCGGTGTGGCGGGTGAAGCACTTCTGTGAGGATCTCCCAGTCACAGTGAGCGTCTGGCCATGACAGGAACTGACTCCTGGCAGGAGAGGCACCGCTTGGAGCAGAGAGAGGCAGGCAAGCCCCTGGGCGAGGGGTGTCACCCTCTAGCAGGGAGGAATATGCAGAAGAACGTCATCTTTCCTTTCCTTTTTTTTTTTTTTTTTTTACTGAAAAAGAAAATAATTATGAGTCTACTAGATGCCTGGGGGGGAGGGGGTGATGCCCCCTGACAGGGAAGGAAAGTGAAGTTCTTTTCGTTTTTCTCTTTTCTTTTTAAACCAAAGGAATAAAATAAAATAAAACAAAACACTAGCCTGAGTCCTGTTAGGGAGAACAAAGGTAACGAAACAAACACCACATATGCTAAGGACATAGATAAGGAAGGGACAACTGCTCCTTCCCTCAGACGGTAGAGAAGGAAGTGAGGGGGCGAGAGGCAGACCAGGAGGGAGGGAGAGCACATGCCCGGGCTCAACGGGCCACTGCTACCAAAAATCTTCGATTACAGGTGCAGGGGCACACAGACATCTAACGTGGAGCACCCATAGGGACACTACTCGAAGAAGAATTACACATATTGGACTTTAGCCAGAACTCTGGGGTTAACAGTCCCCTATTTATATTACCAATAACATTTTAAAAGGTAAGTCATTTGATTTGCATGAAGAAGCAGCCTGCAAAAATCTATTTCCCATGGATTCATAGATATTCTGGTTAAAGTATGCTCCATGTTCCTGCCTGGCTAAAGCTGACCTTTGATTCAACACAGATAGTATTTCCAACACATCAGTCTTTTACTGCCCCAATGTTACACTAAAATCCATGCCACACCCCCCTGTATTTCAGAGTGAGGACTCTAGTCCTTTGGCAGCTGTTACTTAGCTCACAGGGATATTGTGAAAATTGACTGGTGAATGTCTGTAGAGCACTTTGAAGATGAAAAGTGCTATGAATAGAGAAGTTCTGAATTTGGGGAGGTAGGGCCTCAGAACCAAATCCCTCTCTACGGATTTGGTTCCAGGTGAGATGCAAATGTGGAAGGGGCCTGTGTTCTAGCCATACATCTGATGTGGCTGCGATCTTTCAAAAACAACCATTTGCACAAGATTTCTGTTCCAGATGGTGGAAGTCTCCCAAAAACAGCTGATCTGTCCACTATTCAAAATGTCATAAGCTTCCCAAGGTCACTTTTTCACTATTTTTGGCAGAAATGGCACAAGATATTGGTGCTATCAAACCCACGCTGGAATCAAAGCCATGGGTCAGAGCCAAACCATGAACCCTAGCCCAGGTCCAGGCTCTGCCTACTGAGCTGAAGCCAAATGCAACGTTCAGCAAATTAGCCAATTTTTACATTTCAAGATTTTGGGGCTTAAAATTTACTACAAACCCAGAAATTCTGTCAACACAGCCTGAAGAGAGAAAATAATTGCAAACTGAAGATAACCATATGCATATATTTCTGATTACACAATACCAGTGTGTAATAAACTATGCGGACAAGTTTATAGAGAGAGAGCACAAGATAATGGGAAAGTACGAACGTTCTATTGTTTATTCAGTACAATTTTTACTTCTCAGTTCCAGATAGAATCTGTATTTACAGATAAGGCTACAGCAAGTACTTTAGTTGACTAAAAGCAAAGCCACACAGAGTTTTCAGAACCAACCCCAGCAGTGTTTTATGCAGGCAGATACTAGTTACACTGACTCTAACATCAGAACTGGGAAGTGCTTGTTCTCTCTATTATTATGGCTGTATCCAGGCAGTAAAGACAAGCTAATGGAAAGATAAAAACAGTGTCCTTAAGATACAGTATTTTGTTGCCTACTGGAATAATACTGTTATGTGTTTCTAAGTGCTATCATTAAAAAAAGTAAAAACTATCAGTTTTCCTGGGCCTGGAGCCAATCAGTAAGTTGGCAGTGCAGAACATACTGAAGAAGGTAACAGAACTGCCAACCAGTACTGGCTAACAGTATTACACTTAAGACTCTCCTTTCTGCTAACACACACATGCAGTCCAGTGCTAGCCCATGAGGGCCCTTGAACAGGAATATTTTTGCCTCCCCCGCCACTCCCACAACACACTAATTAATAGGGTCCCCCTTGAGCTGCTCGGGAAGTTCAGTTCTGAACTACACATCTGAGTCCAGTTCTGCTAGAATCGCATAAGTACAATGCACATTGTAGCGTACCACCCTGTGCCGTGTTGCCAACCTCTGCCTCTGATTGTGGATCATGTAATTATGCTGTTAAAGAAAACAGATGCTTTGAAAGTTCCGGGGCATCCTGACCCACAGAGCGCTCCATGGGGAAAAGAAATTTAACGCTTCACCTGACCTTTCTATTCAAACTGCTGCAGAGATAATTTCCTACAAAAATCCTACCATTGACTTGGAAAAATAAAAGGGGAAAGCAGAAGTTCATTAAATTTAAAGGGATAATTTCTCAGCATGGAACAGGGGAATTCAGTATATACAATAAAGCCTCGCTAAAGGAGCTGTGTTTCTAATCCCCCAACACAGACAGTTCTACCAATATCACACTAAGGGTCTGTCTACACTGGAAAAAAAGGGATGTTCTTAACTTGGGTTAGTTAAGGTGGGGAGAGATAGCTCAGTGGTTTGAGCATTAGCCTGCTAAACCCAGAGTGTCCTTGAGGGATACCCAATCCTTGAGGGGGCCATTTAGGGATGTGGGGCAAAAATTGGGGATTTGGTCCTGCTTTGAGCAGGGGGTTAGACTAGATCATAGAATCATAGAATATCAGGGTTGGAAGGGACCCCAGAAGGTCATCTAGTCCAACCCCCTGCTCAAAGCAGGACCAATTCCCAGTTAAATCATCCCAGCCAGGGCTTTGTCAAGCCTGACCTTAAAAACCTCTAAGGAAGGAGATTCTACCACCTCCCTAGGTAACGCATTCCAGTGTTTCACCACCCTCTTAGTGAAAAAGTTTTTCCTAATATCCAATCTAAACCTCCCCCACTGCAACTTGAGACCATTACTCCTCGTTCTGTCATCTGCTACCATTGAGAACAGTCTAGAGCCATCCTCTTTGGAACCCCCTTTCAGGTAGTTGAAAGCAGCTATCAAATCCCCCCTCATTCTTCTCTTCTGCAGGCTAAACAATCCCAGCTCCCTCAGCCTCTCCTCATAACTCATGTGTTCCAGTCCCCTAATCATTTTTGTTGCCCTTCGCTGGACTCTCTCCAATTTATCCACATCCTTCTTGAAGTGTGGGGCCCAAAACTGGACACAGTACTCCAGATGAGGCCTCACCAATGTCGAATAGAGGGGAACGATCACGTCCCTCGATCTGCTCGCTATGCCCCTACTTATACATCCCAAAATGCCATTGGCCTTTTTGGCAACAAGGGCACACTGCTGACTCATATCCAGCTTCTCGTCCACTGTCACCCCTAGGTCCTTTTCCGCAGAAAAAGATAACCTCCTGAGGTCCCTTCCAACCCTGATATTCTATGATTCTAACTCAGGCTAAAATAGCAGTGAAGACTCAGCTTTTAACTTAGATAGCAGTTTGAGTTCAACCTCAGACTCCCCTATAAACTTTAACTCGAGATGCTAACCCAAGTTAAAAGCTGAACGGACGTGTCTTCACTGCTATTTTAACCTGAGTTAAGAACTCACCTTTTTCTTTGCAATATAGACATAGCCTAAGAAACCTTTCACTTGCATGCATCATATTTGCATTTTCTGGCAGGGTGTCTTGTTTTGGTATAAAACAGAAAAACAACAGGATTCATTTAGATTCTGAGCCCACTGTCTGGGAGGGGGACACAGAGACCTGCCACCACAAAGGCGTGCATGCAAGCACTGGTTGGGATTTTTCAAGCAGTCCCAGGGATTTAGACACAACTTCCATTTATTTTAACAGAAGAATTGAGCGAGACTTTCAAAAGCACTCAGCATTAGCCTAACTCTGCTCCCCATGATTTCAACAGGAGCAGAGTTTTAGCCCACATGGACTGCTTTTGAAACTTCCCCCTTGTATGTCTCAATACCCTGGACTGCTCTGAAAACCTCAACCACTGGGACTGAGACAGGCAGTTTATTTCTAAAAAACTGCTTGAATTGGTCACTAAGATGTTAGTTTTGGTAGCACAAGCAAAGCACACAATGGGATTAACTGAACCTCCCACTGAGTTATATGTACAGTGCACACAGCAGAGTTAACTACTCTCAATTGCCTTATCCCAGAGCACAGATCTATCATAGAATCATAGAAGATTAGGGTTGGAAGAGACTTCAGAAGGTCCTCTAGTCCAACCCCCTGCTCAAAGCAGAAGCAACCCCAACTAAATTATCCCAGCCAGGGCTCTGTCAAGCCGGGCCTTAAAAACCTTTAAGGAAGGAGATTCCACCACCTCCCTAGGTAACCCATTCTAGTGCTCCACCACCCTCCTAGTGAAATAGTGTTTCCTCATATCCAGCCTAGACCTCCCCCAGTGCAACTTGAGATACCTTTCATACCTGAGAGTAGTGTGTTGGGCAGCATGTTTCTAGAACCAAGAGAAGCCAAACTGCATGACTCCATGCTAGACTCCATTTGGGGTCCTCAGGTGAGTGCTGCGATTTATACCTTTACGCAGCCCCTTGTGGTGTTGGACAGGCAGCTCCCCACTGAAGAGTGGGAAAGTGCTACATATATTCTTTGCTTGCTCTCTTATCATTCTGATTCGTTCGGTTTTTGGTGGTGGTCCCTACCAGGGCGAAGTGAGAAAGGAAAGTGTTTTAAGGAAGAGAGGAGGAAAAGATACACATTTAAAAAAAAAACCCCAACAAATAAAAAGAGAGAAAAGTGGAGGGGGCTGATTAGATGAAACCAAAAGAGGGTGGCACCAAGGGTTTATAACGCTGGTTTCTGGCTCCATCAGGTCAGGATGAAGGGTTGGTTAGACCTGAGCACATACAGTGGGGTCTGAAGGCAGCTGTGTCTTTGTCCTTAAATGTGGGTTTGATGGAGCGACGGGGGGTGACTATTTCATACAGCTGTTATTACAGTTTGTTAATGTATTTTTTTGAATGAGCTCTTAGGTTAAAGCCCATTTCTTTCAGTCGTCTCTTGGTTTCTCCCTGCCCTTTCTCTTGCCCATATTTCTGTGAGTCTACAACCCTGTCTCCTGCTCAGTGTTTCTCAAACGCGGCCACCATGGGCTTTTTGTGCAGCCGCTAAACCCTCCTGGGTGGTGATTGGGGCGGGGGGGCGCGGAGGGGGCAAAGGATCAGCCTCCGCCCCACCTGTTGCTCCTGGACGTGCCACACTGCATTGCCTCTGGAGTCAGGTGGGGCCCAGCACTGCAGAAGGTGAGTTCTTAACCCTCCGGGGAAGGGGCTTGGGCCTCCGGGGTGGCTGGGCAGCAGGCTCCACTGACGCGGCTTCAGGAGCCAATCCCCAGCTCCAGCCACGTGGCCCTGGCTTTGGGCTCTGGCCCCTGGCACCAGCCCCGGGTCCCCGGCTCCAGTCCCAGGCGCCAGCTGCGTGATGGGCAGCCAGCTCTGAGCACTGACCCCAACCCCAGCTGCAGGCTCTGACCCCTGGGTTCAACCGCATGGCCCCAGCCGTGACTGCACAGCCGCAGGCATTGACCCCTGGCTCCGGCCATGCAAGCTCACCCCCGCCCCATCGCCCCCGCTATCCCCCCCTGGACCCACATCCATCCCCCCATCGCCCCAGGCCCCCACTATCCCCCCCTGACCCCACATCCATCCCATTGCCCTGGGCCCCTGCTGCCTCCCCCTGGCCGCGCATTCATCCCACTGCTCTGGGCCCCTGCTGCCTTCCCCTGGCCCCGCATCCATCCCACTGCCCCGGGCCCCCGCTGCCTCCCCCTGGCCCCGCATCCATCCCACTGCCCCGGGCCCCCACTGCCTCCCCCTGGCCCCGCATCCATCCCACTGCCTCGGGCCCCCGCTGCCTCCCCCTGGCCCCGCATCCATCCCACTGCCCCAGGCCCCCGCTGCCTCCCCCTGGCCCCACATCCATCCCATCACCGCGGGCCCCCACTGCCTCCCCCTGGCCCCGCATCCATCCCACTGCCCCGGGCCCCCGCTGCCTCCCCCTGGCCCCGCATCCATCCCACTGCCCCAGGCCCCTGCTGCCTCCCCCTGGCCCCACATCCATCCCACTGCCCCAGGCCCCTGCTGCCTCCCCTTGGCCCCACATCCATCCCATCGCCCCAGGCCCCTGCTGCCTCCCCCCGGCCCCGCATCCATCCCATTGCCCCGGGTCCCCGCTGCCTCCCCCTGGCCCCACATCCATCCCCCCATCGCCCCAGGCCCCCACTATCCCCCCCGGCCCCACATCCATCCCATTGCCCCAGGCCCCCGCTGCCTCCCCTTGGCCCCGCATCCATCCCATTGCCCCAGGCCCCTACTGCCTCCCCCTGGCCCCACATCCATCCCCCCATCCCCCCACTGTCTTCCCCTGGACCTGCATCCATCCCCTCATTGTCCCAGGCCCCATCTGCCACCCCTTATAATCCCCCCATCCGGGCTTAATTTGTCCTGGGGCTTGCTGAGAAAAGTAATAGTTGCATGTTTGTTAATATTACTTTTCCCAGCAGACTTTCTAGCTAGCTGGGAGGCTGTGATAAGTGATACTTCCATGTTGGTTAACACCACTTATCACAGCCCTCCAGCTAGCTACTAAGTGTGATGTAAAAAGTGATATTAACACACATACAAATCTCTCTTTTCACAGCGTTCTTTTTATTATTGAGTCTACAAAAAAACCCTACATAAATAAATTACAATGATTTGGATGTGTATCTGTCCATATTTATAGGCATATTTGTTTTTCCTAAAGTTAATTACGTATTTTAGTAAAAAGCATCAGTGCCATTACCGGCAAGAGGTGGTGGCCACACTCTGGGGCCACCAAAGTTTCCAATGAGGCTATGCTGTTGCCATAATGTAATGTCGATTCAGTGTCCACTGAAGTCAATGCAAAGACTCCCCTGGCTTGCAGTGGATGCCGGGCCAGATCCATGCTCTCAGCTACATCAGAAATGCATAGGCAACATAGTGAAGCCTGCCTGATGCCGAAACCTGTGTAAGGGGGCTCTGGCAAAATGGGTAGGCAGAGAGCGCTGAACTGGGACTTGTGGAGACAAAAGGTACAGCCCATTTAGCGTAGGTCAATTGAAGTGTCTGTTCCTGATGTTGTTTTAATGCAAATTTCATAGTGTTCCTTACGCTTTTGTTTTTAGATTTTCAATTATTTAGTACTCTGAATGGGCTCAGACATTCCTAAATGCAACTGCCCAGGCTCATGGAGGTCTGGGTAAGTAACATCATTTCTCCTATTAAAACTCTTATGTAGACAACCCTTGACACACTTGTAAACAAAAAGTATGAATCAGTATATCCATTGTATCAAAGTCAACAACTAATCATGAGT
Organism: Lepidochelys olivacea; assembly: GCF_965140295.1. Classification (NCBI taxonomy): domain Eukaryota; kingdom Metazoa; phylum Chordata; order Testudines; family Cheloniidae; genus Lepidochelys; species Lepidochelys olivacea. The sequence goes on from NC_140415.1 coordinate 133,268,814, forward strand.
GAAATTTGTATTTAGGTCGGATGCTTTTCAGGGCAGGGACCATTTCTTAATAGGGGTTTGTACAGTGCCTAACACAGTGGGGTCTTAATTTTGCTTAGGGCCTCTAGGCATTATTGTAATACAAGTCATTCACTATTTATATACTATTTATATTTCGTTGATAGATGGTCATCGCTTTTGTAAGCCTAATCATTAGCATGCCTAAAGCTTTTTGTATGGGGTTTTTATTCTTCTCTAAATCTGAAGAAATATTAAACATTGGAAGCATCTGGGCAAGCATCAAGCCTGCCAAAGGATATAACATCTCTCTGCTTTCATGCTCTCACGTGTGCAGTTCTGGTCTCAAGTCTCATTGAATCCACCCGGCTTATCATTTAATTGCCCACTTACACACCCCTTCGATCAGTGCATTCTTTAGAATTTGAAGTCATTCCATCTGTGGTGCCAAAGCAGAACCGAGATGTGAACTACTCAGAAAGCATAACAAGTCCCTCCAGCCCTGTGTCAAGTACTGGGATTGTGGCACGTGGATATGGGACGCTTGTTTTCTACTCTGAGAAAACAGACGACCAATCATAAGATGTCTACTACAAACCAACCACTTGCCTCATCTCCATTTTTAATTCAAATTCACTGGGCCAATTTTTATCAAGTTGTTGTAAAACTGGCCTGATGAGGTGAAGTTCTGAGCATCATCACTGCCTGCTGAAGTATGGGGATTGTGGGCATGCAGCACCTTGCAGGATTGAGCCTAAGATGCTGCTGTGTGGAGGTTCTACGTTCAAGTTGCCAGCTTGCTTCCTGAGGCACTGGAGGTTAGGCTCAACCTTGCTTTAAATAGGACCAGTTTTTGTGGGGTCTGGAAGGAGTCAGATCCAACCCTTCCCTTAGCCAGTGGGTCACCACAAAATGTGACCTCTGAAGCCAGTGGGTAGAAGATGGAGAAAAGTGAGATGGTAGAGGAACCTCCACTTCCAAAACCAATCAAAAGCTGCTCTTTTGGGCAGTATTGAGAATACAGGAAGACACTAACGTAGGCCTCAGGAAACCTGGCTTCATTTTCAGCCTCTACCCCAGTCATCTTGTGTGACCTAGGGCAAATCACTTCCTCTGCCTTAGTTCTCCCCCTGAAAAATGAAGAAGATAGTATTTCCCTTGTCTATTTACATTTTAAGCACTTTTGGGTAGGGACTGTCACCTCACACAATGGGGCACTGATCTCAGTAGAGGCCTCTGGCTGCTACTATAATATTACTAAGTAATACTAGTCAAGCAAGTGATTCCATATGGAAAGGGGAGGACAAGACTTGAAGGGCAATCCATGCTGAAACCTTGTCTGGCAAGTTGCAGCCCACAGTGAGAGCCTGAGGAATACGTACTTCTTGAGGGGGATATTTGTGTGGAGCTGTGTGTTTCGTTGTTGTTTTTGTAAGAAGTGAACAGAAGCTGTAGTGAAAAAGCAGACTGTCATTCTGATGTCCCTAGAATGTGGAAGCCATGAGTTGACTATCAACTGCTGATTCACAGCTGTGTGATTCCTAGTAATTAACAGGAAATTTGGCTGAGTGTTACCCTGGGATTTTTATTGCCAGACAGTAACACTGAGCCAGAGACGTAGTATTTCTTGTGGGGGGCTGCGTCTCAGGGCTAACTCCACAGGGTGCCTTCACACACCAATGCAATTTGCAAAAGCAGCATGGGAATTTTTCTTGAGAGCTGCTAAACTCAAACTCTGTCCCTGTGAACCCTTCCTTGTCACCTAAAATGCTGCTGATGGGAGCCACACAGTCAGCGTCTTAGAGCAACCACTGCAAACTGGGCTGCGTGGCTGGAGCTTTGACTGCCGTGTTATGCTTCTGGCACGGCTATGATTCAGGGCTCTGAGGCTTAGGCTCTGGCTCTCGTGTCTGGCTCTCGTCTCAGGGCTGAAGAGTTGGCTCTGTTACATGTATCAACAACACAGGGGAAGAGAGAAGCTCTGGCACCTGGCTTGGGTTATTTTTTTATTCTTGTTGATTTTTTTTGTCCTAAAGGCTCCTTAGTGATTGATAGCCCACGAGCTCACAGGGCCGTTAAGCAGCAGTGCTTATAGCATTGGAAAGCCTTCTGTAGCATTAATCGTTGTAAGGAGACAATGTATCTGTGCAAAGAGCTTTGGCTGGGCGGTGAAATAAAGCTGTACTCTCTCCAGTGGATCCCATGCGTGTCTCCCTTCCCCTGTAGCTGGGGGGGGGGGGGGGGTAAGCAGGTCACTTCCATAATTTCTGGAGAATGGGCCCAACTCTGTGAGGTGCTGAGCATCCTCTGCTCTCCCTGAGGACAGAAGGCGTTCTGGCTGCAGCACGCCTCGCAGGGGGTGCTCAGTGCCTTCTAGGGTAGGTACTAAAGCAGGAAGCTGCATGCTCCAGGGGAAGCAGCTGCATTTCAGCCAGGAGCTAACGCACGTGGCTGGCTTTAAGATGCAAGCAGGCCCACTTCAGTGACATCACTCACACCCCTAAAGCTGAGCACATGCTTAAAATGAACAGAACCATGGTGCTTAATTACTGTTGCTGGGAGCAACAGGCCAACTCCCAGCAGTCAGTACTACCCCCCTAGCTAATGGAGGCAGGAAATGACCCTCGGACTAGGAGGAGACACACAGACGGATGGCAGCCCCTGTAAGGGTTCGGTTGCTCTAAGTAAGTCTGGATTAAAAAAATCCAACGGGAAGATGAGGCTGGGCAAAAGGAACAGAGCGTTCACAACCACTGGTAACTGGCCTTCCCCATCCCTCGGTCTAGGGGCATCCTCCCCTCCGGTAAGCGAGCCCTGGACACGAAGGCTCTTTCAGATCAAGGATGATATAACTGATCCACTGAGACTTTGGACCTCACAAGAAGTGAACAAAGGACTCTGGCAAATGCTGACTCAATAACTGATACAAGTTCCCAGCTTTAGACACAGACAGCATTAGCTATGCCAAAAACCACTCCTGGGTGCACTTCATAGAGCAAACAGAAAAGAGGCAGGGCTTCCTTTTTAAAAAACAAAAACAAACAAACTGAAGGTTATTAAATGGATTTAGGGCCTACTCCAAAACCTAGCGGAGGCAAAGGCAAGCCTCTCTCCCACCCCCAATTATTTCAATTAGCATTGCATGGGTCCATTTTTGGAGCGGGGAGGGTAATACAGAACTTTTAAATAATTAACTTCGTGTTGCTTCAGTGAGCAATAGGCCCAGCTACTACTGATGGCTGAGAGCAGCCCCAGGCTCCTTCTCCCGCTGACCTCAGCCTTAAAGACAAAAGATAGGGTAGATTAAATAAGGTACCATCTTCTCTCTTTCACACATTCACAGCACGCGCGCGCGTGTGTGTGTGTGTATATATATTTAGAAGCTGGTGGTTCTCTTGCTCACACACACACACACACACACACACAGTGTATTTAGAAGCTGGTAGTTCATTTGTCTATCAGGCAAGCTTTTGCTTCTGGTATTCAGAGTATGAGGTCTAGGCACAGAGCCCTTTACTCCCAACTCAGAGTGTCTTTTCAGCAAGATAAAGTTCAACAACTGCTGATAAAGATGCAACCGCTATTAGAAGCGCGCTGCTGAGTACTGCTCTACAGAAAGGCAACAACTGTGCCAATTGAGTCCTGCATATTGTGATGAGCTGAGAGGGGGCAGGCAGAGTCAGATGCAACCTCTGGACTTTGCCCTGCCCTTGGCTGGTGCAGACCCAGCTTCTGCAGAATGCAACGGGCATGGTTGCACAAGAGGAGGAAAGCTATCGGGATTATCTGTGGATATCTGACACCCAATGAAACACAGATGGCCCATATGCTCTGGAAAGTGATGACACGCTATAGTCATGAGTGTACGATAACAAGGGAGCCCTGCGTGGCAAGCTGAGTAGAACCAAAATGCCATATGACCTCTTTCTATATCTGCCTACTCCCTCCCTTTAACCAGCTTGTCTATTTCATGAGAACACTCCCAATCCTGCCAAGAACAAACAAAATGCCTTTACCATGTCAAGGACTTGATGCTCACATGTGAGATGCAACCAGCAGAGTGCCAGAATTCCTGCTGTTTAGTCTGTTAGGATTAGCCTGAGGTCCATGGGCAGCTCCCCATTGTCCTCCTCTCTCTGACATGTTTCATGCCATAATGTAAAAACTCTTAATGAGTCTCTATGTTTTGCAGACAAGTGATAACCAATGTCTCTTTGCGCTCCCTGGAGACTTAGGTTTGGCTCTGTGCCAGCAACTAAGCAAGGAAAAGGGAAGTATGAGGATGAATAGGCCACAGAAAACAGCTACAGGTGCTTTGAGCATTTGTTTTGATGAGCTGCAAGGGGGCTGGAGACAAGACGGCCATGTTTTGGCCTCAGCTACACCACCGTAAATCCTCCATAACGCCATTGACCTGAGTGGAGTTATGGTGTATTTACTTAGATGTAACAGGAGACAAATATCAAAATGATCCTGGAGAAATCACCACACACACACTCTTAAGGACTGTTTTTCTTCTTCATCCAGTAGTCAGAAATACCCTGTCACCCTGCCAAACCATTTCACAGCTGCAGCTATCTCCTCTTTACACTAAGACAAGTAGATATTACAGACTTAAGGTCTGTGTCCTTCGGAAAACATCAGCACAAAGAGAACACACCTATGGAGCCTGCTCCTCCTCTGTTAGGCTAAGCATACATTGAAGTCAATGGAGTTACACTGGTACAAATCCAGTGTGTAACAAAGCAGGGGAAAGCTGGTCTAGTTGTAAAACCCAGGTTCAGGTCCCTGCTCTGCTATAGATTTCCTGTGTAATCTTAGGCATGGCACTTTCTCTCTCTCTGCCTCAGTTCCCCAGCTGTAAAAGGAGGATATAACAGCACTTCCTTATCGCACCAGCACAGAGGGCCATGTTAGTACAGGAGAGAGGCAGGTCCATAGTGATTACATTTTAACTCAAGGTGCTGGAACAAGATAATAACTTAAGTAGTTCCTTATTTAGGTGGGGGAAGAGAAAGGGGATTAAGTATGTCATCTTTTTTCCCTGGACAAGCTGTGACCTCACCCCTTTCCTACAACTGACATAAAAACCTTTATGATGCAATATTGCCCTATACTAGGTATTTGTCCAGCACCTCACACAATGGGGCCTGGAAATGGCTCAGGTGTTTAATTACTATGGTAAGTGTTAATCATTCAGAATAAATGAGGGCTGGTAGGCAAAAAGCTAAGTGTTTTCATTTCTTTCTCCTCAAAGTTAGCATTTTTTCCAAATTTTTCATGGACATGTTCAATTTATAGAAATATTCATTTAGATTCAAATTTTTTTTTAGCTTCAGATTTTAAGGTTTACCCCGTCCCTGTTTTTAAACTAGGAAAAAATAGGGAGAGAAACAGGGAATTGACCAAAAAGGAGGAAAAAAAATTCACTTTGATTTTAAAATCAAATGTTTTATTTAGATGAAAAGCCATCAGATTTGAAAATTTTCTGCCTTTTTTCCCATGGAAGAAGGCCACATTTCCAATAAAAGTTCTGAAATTTTTTGATCAATAATAAAATAAAAAACCAACAATTTTCTCTTAACACTAAACTTTGATCAAAGCAGAATCAGTGAACCCCATTGAAGATGCCAATGGCAGGTGGCAGGGAATGGTAGGGTACCGCTATATCCCTCATCCTCCTCTTGGTCCTGTAAGAAATGGTCCTCCTGTGTCAGACAAAGCTGAAAGATCCTTTATTATATGTGGCTAGAGAAAAGGTCGGCAGCCAGGAGAGCCTGATAGGAAACTTCCAGACTTGTTTTAATGAAGAGTTTGTAAGTGAGTGTACAATGGAAGGGACAATCGGGCTTTGTTCTCTGCCACACAAACAATGGAGGGTCTGTCATGGCTAAGCTGTTGGGTTTTTTACTTACACACACACAGTTGAATTAGTTGATTTTTTTTTATACACACTTTATTATAGAATGAAGCTCTTTCCTGTGTTTGCTCTGAGCCTTGTCTTTGCAATAAATTCACCAAGCATTATAATCACACAGCATGAGCATCCTTGCTTTGACTTGTACTGACCAAGCTCCTCTATGTGAGACACCCCTGAGTAGAACCCCTCCCTCTGGCCTTCCCAGCAGCATCTAGTTCAGCTTTGTGGCTCTGATCAGATTTCTTTAAACATCCAAACTGGATTCACATTTCAAGTTTCACTACACACAATATCAAAGCACACCCTCAGGGCCTGGTTATGGAAAGTACTGTTCTTCCCAATTAGGACACTGCTTGTTTCTGCGCCATCTGAAGGCAACAGGAGTGCAGCCATTAATTTTCAAGGGGAACAAGACATACCAGTAAAATGTAGACAAGTTTTTTCCAAAATTGACCAGTGATTTTAGGTGCCTCAAGTTTTCAGTGACCAACTTGAGACACCTTAAAAGGGGGCTGAAGTTCAGAAAGTACTAAGCACTAACCCTGTGGAAAATCAGGCTCCTTTAAGGAGTCTCAAGTTGGGCACCCAAAAATGGAAGCAACCAAAATCCTTTAGAAAGTCTTGGGCGTAGTTCTCTGCACGCACATGCGTCAGATGAGGGCACAGACTCTCTGCAGGTGGCATTGGGGAGTTGTCAAAAGCAGCTGCCTTGAACACACCTGGGGCATGAAGATTTGGGACTCCCTAGTTAGTGTGGCAGGGCTGGGAAGAAGCAGGGCGTTGTGTTTCTCCTTCTGAGCAAGCAAATCAAGCTGCTTCCTCGTGTTCTAGAGACCTGGTGGATTTTGGGCACAAGACAATGACCCTATCGGTCAGCTCCCAAAGGAGCAACAACGGGGGGAACAGCCAGGGAGAAACCTGAGGCGGGGCACCAAGCCTGACAGGGTAGGGTTTCAACAACTGGTGCCCCCAAAGACAAAGGTGAGCAAAAGGGTGCAGACATGGCCTATGACAGAAGGGAAGGAAATAAGCTGGAAATGTTGAAGGCCTAGGCTGGTGTTTGTTGATCTGCTTAGAGCCCAGAAGCTGCAGAGCCCTGATTTGGGGTTTTGAATCTCTAAATGAACCTTGTGCACAGTTCTACTCTGAACATAACCCCCCAATATATTAGTGGATATATCGAGTCCTAATACACACTCACACTTGTCTAAGTACCCAAGGATGTGAAATGAAGTAAAGAGACAAGCCCTGCTCCAAAGAGTATATAGTCTAACTCTGACCTGATAACTTGAAGCACTGTGAGTAGTTAAGTCTTTGCAGGACTGGGGCCTAAACAAGAATCATGAACAGACACCAAGTAATGCATGTGGGAGGAATGTCACCGTAGTAAAATTGTGCAGTTCCCCATTAAGACCCAGATTCTGCAAAGCATGTGCTTAACTTTATGCATGTACTTAAATCCCACTGACTTCAGCAAGGCTCCTCGTGGGTGCAGGAGCCTGGCTGTGCAAAGGCAGTTGAAGGATCAAAGCTTAGAGGCATGTCCACAACTGGATGCTTCCATTTGTTTTTAGAAGGTTGCTTTTTAAACCAACCCCCTGCCCCCCCATCATCGTTTCTAATAGGAGAGGCAGAGCATAGGCAGTATATGAAAAATAACCTATGGAATAAATATTTATTCCTTTAGAGGGGAGTACACAAAAAACTCTTAATAAAGGCTGCCCAATTAGATGGCATTTACACGACAAGAGGAAGGATGTTGCTAGCCAGGGATGTGTGAAACTCAGGTTCAGTTCCCTGCTCTGCCATAGCCTTCTGCATGACCCTGGGCAAGTCCCTTGACTCTGTGCCTTGGTTCCCCATCTGAGAAAGGGGAAAATAGCACTTCCCTCCCCACATCAGTGTGTTGTGAGGATAAATATATGAAACACTATGAGGCATTCAGATTCTACAATAATGGAGGCCATATAAATACCTGAGACAGCATTTTGTTTTAGAAACTGATCAAATTCCTTCTAGACTACATCAAATAATTAAGTGCCCTAAATACACCTGGTTACATTAGAAGGGAAGTGGGATAATTAATTTTGGATAATATTCTGCTTTGATTTAGCATGCTATGGCTCAGCGTCAGCTGTTTCACACCCACATTCTTCTGAACCTTTGATTTGTTGTTTGTTTTTCCCCTGCCAGTGCCAGCTGTATTGGAAAATGTGCTTTACTATTTTGTCATTTGTCTCTGAAATCCCTAACAAACTTGTATTTTCCAAAAATGCAGCAACAGGCTACAATGCTGGCAATTTCTCAAATGAGACTCACTTCAGCTCCGAGGATGGTAAGTTTACATTAAAAACCAGCTGCTGCAGGTGGCTGCCATAGGCCAGAAAGACTGAAACTGCACAGAACACTGATCCTGGAGAAACAGATGTTTTTAGGGTGGGATCTGATGAGCAAGGACAATCTACACTATGCCCTTTCCACCGGTTTCCAAAAAATAAAATAAAATTTAAAAAGTGCCGACTAACAACAACAAACTCTACTGCCAAATGTACAAGGCTCTTTTTCCCCACTGAGTTACCTGAGCCAGAGTTCCCGAGCTTCTGCAGTTTTCCCAGGAGTTTCTGAGCATCCTTTAAGCTGCTGTCCTTCTGGCTGTACAAGAGTAACCTCTTGGCATCCGAGAACAAGCGGGAAATGCTGCAGGACAGGGATGGAAAAGCAGACAATGCAATCATTACCCATGTGGTGCTGTCTGCACCAACTTCCACAGGCTCAGTTTTATGTCTCAATTCCTTTATATTCAAAGACAACCCTCTCCTGTACCGTGAAACCTTTGTTAAGCGACCATCCGGGGGACAATGCAAGACAGCCTAAATAAAAATGGCCTTTAATGAAAGACTAAAGAAAACCAAGTGCACTGGGACCCTTCAAGTTATCTGAAAGCAGTTATTTAAGATGGGGGAGAATGTGAAGTGTTTCTGGTAGGTTTGTCTGGTTTTATCTGCTAGGATAAAACACTTGGTTGTTTGTAAACACACTGCTTGTACAGCGCCTCAACAAATACATCCCCTGTTCTTTACAATTCTTTTCCAGGTAGCCAAAGTCGACTGACCCTGAACTCAGATTGTTCTGTGATTCTAGCCGTGGTCTTAGGGACAGATTGGGGCTGACCATCCCGTGGGCATAGTGAGGTGGTAAGGGAAGGGCACAAGGATGCCAACCACAGCTGGAGCCCCTGCATTTCATCCCAGTGGGACCACTTGGGCAAGGCTTCTCCATAGTGCCATGTTGTGAATTTCCCCCCTGCTCCCCCAGACTGGGGAACCCTGGGAACATGGCATGTCTGAGAGGCAACGCTTCCCAATGCTCCCCTGGGAGCAATGCAGAGTCGCACCAACCCCTAACACAGGGCTGTTCTTGAAAGCTCTTCATGTTACACACATATCACATGGTATGTATGAAAGGTGTATTTTCCTCAGTGACTAGCAGAAGGCGCACATGCCTCCATCTCACTCACCCAATCTCATTGCCCAGAAGTGCTTTATGGCCATTGTTCCAGACCACCACTATTGTTCCTGCCCTTACAGGTACAAGATGCAACCCCCCCTTTGATGGGGGTTTTTAATGCCTTTGTTACGATTAGCCAGTGATTTCTCTGTAGCAGGGAAATCAGGGAAAGGTCACACCCAGTCTAACCTGGCATTGCCCAAATGAAACAGCTTCTCAGTCAAGGAATAGACCTGACTCTTCTCTCTATAGGCCAAATTGGACCTCTGTTTATAGTCATTCCTTACTCAGGCAAAGCTCCTTATTTCACTGGGAGCTGTGCCTGAGTAAACACTGGGTTTGCACAACCATTTGCTATCGATAACATCACAGGCTGGGTACTGCAGCCATGGGTTCTTTGTATAGTTCCTTCAGAGTCCAGCTGCAGGAAAGCACCACCACAGAACAAAGCACTTGGTGGTGATTGAAGTAACTTAACCCTTAATGCCAGTCTAACCACCAGCTGCTACTCCCACAATTCACAGCTTACGCTTGGCTGGCTGACCCCTGTGAATGGTCACAAGGAAAAGCAAGATCTTGTACTTACATGGACCTATTGAAGTTTCCAACGACACCTGGGGATTCCCCAGGCGTTGGGTAGCGGAAGCAAGGGTTGTTGGCATTACAGATAATCCCTTGGATCCAGGGCAAGGTTCCTGCTGAAGGCATGGCCTTGTTTGGAAAGTGACCTAGAACAGAGGGGCAAATGTTTGGAAAAGTTACCCCTTTGTTTGCAAAACTGCAAAATCGTAAACATAGCCAGGAAATGGGAGAGGTGTGTGACAGCACAGAGTCCAATCTGGTCATTATGTACCATAACCTCTTACTGAGGTCAACAATATGTCAACCCCAAGCATTTAGGAGTCCAGCCCCCAAAACTTGAGATTTTAAAAATAATTTTAAAAAAAACCCCACCAAAAATTTGACACACAAAATAAATAAAACAAAACAAAAAGAACAAATAAAACAGACTTGGCAACACTGAATTGACAGGACTTTGGCGTGAACAAGGAATGCAAGACCTGGCCCTGAATTTGGAGCTAGAATGTTCTCCAAATTTCCTCCTCACCAATCCCTAATTTCGCATGTCCTAGCAGATGCTTTAACACAGAGAGAGCAGGCTGACAGCTAAGAAAAGCTTACAGGTTAAATTCTCCCTTCAGATGCATGGATGAGCAGAACGGCTTCCCTTGCAGGCTCCCCTATCAGCCCTGGCTCCCTCCACCTTTCAAGCTGCCCTTAGGTCCCTCCTACCTCTTGCTTCTGCCGTGTCTGAGGTACAGACTCCTCCCTGCCGTCATCCTGTCACGCCAGGCATGCTATGCACGGAAATAAGTGACTCTACACAGAACTTCACAGCTCTGTGTGCACAGGTCTCTTGAACCCATGAAGTCATTCTGGATTTACCCTGGTTCTAATGAGAAGAATTTGGTTCAGGGCTACATGCAACATTTGAATTTGTGTTTTGAACCCCTGTAGCATTCAGGGGTGTTTGGATTCAACATTTGGGCCACTGTCTAATCGAGTCCCATTTTATTTTTTAAAGATGCTTCCAACTCAGCCCATACCACTGAAATGCCAGGAAAGCAGGAGAGTTTCTGCACTAGTCCACCAGTGAGGTGGGCATGTCACTACTAACTCACAGTGGCTTGGCTTCTGAGCAATACCTCTGGGGCAGGGTTTTCAAAGGCAGCTAAGAGAGTTAGAAACCCAACTCCCATTGGCTTCCAGCTGTCTGGCTCCTTTGCAAACCCCAGCTCTGATTACTGAGGGTCTATTAGAGGGGAGAAAAAAAAATCACCCCTCAAGTTTCTCTTACTGCCCCATATAGAGCTATTAAGGCAGTGATGTAAATTACTCATGACTAAGATTTATTACAGTGTTTCACAGGGATCTCTTTGGGTCTTCTCTCCTACCAATGACAGGATGATAGAGGCTATCTTCTTATGGCCATGTAAGTGAAAGGAAATACTGGGACATTTACAGTACACAGAAGGCAAAATGACTTTTCCCACCAGCGCTAGGAAAAGAGTCTCCTGCCGTTATCTTTAATAGTATTTGCATAAAATTACTATTGAAGCCTAGGATTCTATCATTCCAGTTCTTCCTCCTTTCTACAAAACTGAAAACCTTCCACAGTCCCATGAGATTTTTATAAACCAGGAAGCTTATTCACCATCTCTGAGCTCTTTGGCGACAAAGATGGAATTTAAACTAAACCAAATCAGTTTCCTTTAAGTTTTCCCAGGCACAAAGAGCAAAACATTTATTTTGCTCTGACTTCCATTTCAGATTAAGGAAATTAGCAAAGAAAGAACCAATACGTAGTCCACGAGAGCATGTACATTGGGATCCACTCTGTTGCATTCTGCATGTGAGCTGAAACACAAAGTGGCAGCTGGCAGCAACCAGGCATCCTCTACATTTAGAAGTGCAGCATACAGAATGCTAGCATTCCCCTTCAGTGACATAGCTGCAAACACAGCTGCTTTTTCAGCAATGTTTAAAGTAATGCAGATTTTTTTCTAAGTACACGTTTTGAAATCCTGAGGAGGCAGATTTTTAAAAAAGTAAGTTTCCACAAGATGAAGACAGCAATCTCACCACAGAGCTATATTTACAATGGTCCGTTTGGCTTGACTATGGTGGAAGTCATAACGATCACTTATATAAGGGGAAAAATCCTGCTGACTAGATCTGACAAGAGTGCTTCAACAAGCTGAAGCTGTTAAAAATTATCAAAATCCTGAATGGCAAAGGCTTAGCCTAATATGTGACTCAACCCTTGGTTACATTCTTGTCCTTTTCAGATAAGATTAGACAGATGACAATTTTTTGTTTTTAACCATGCTTGGCACAATAAAATATTTAATATCTCAGTTTGAAAGTGTTTTTGCATGGCCTAGTTACTATTATAATTTGTAATTGTCTGCAAGTCATTTCTTAACACCATACAGGATCACCACTGCAGATAACAAAAAGAAAAGGAGTACTTCTGGCACCTTAGAGACTAACAAATTTGAGCATAAGCTTTCGTGAGCTACAGCTCATTGCATCCAATGAAGTGAGCTCTAGCTCACGGAAGCTTATGCTCTAATAAATTTGTTCGCCTCTAAGGTGCCAGAAGTACTCCTTTTCTTTCTGCGGATATAGACTAACATGGCTGCTACTCTGAAACACTACAGATAACTCTGTTCCTCTAAAGACATATGCAGAGTTGCCACAGAGTTCACTGTGACCTGATTTCAAGGTTTCTCTCCATAGCCCAGCTCCTGATTCAGCAAGAGACAACATTCCACTTTACAAGATTCATCCATGTCTGTTTGCAAATGAGTGAATGTTCAATGAAACTGAACTGCACTAGAGAGAGGCTTAAAAGAAAGAATCCAGTTACTTATTCTTGGAAGCTATTAGATGAAAGGAAAGAGGTTAACTCAGAGTGAATTAAAAGTTGTCGGATGCCACTCCACAATCCCTGCTAAAAGCCTCAAAAAATAAATTAAATAAAAGGGAAGGATTGCATGTCAAACAATGGTTGATTAAAATTCAGCTCCTGACACAGCAGTGTTAAAAGGAAAGGATTTAGGGCAGCCATATGCAAGTCTGAGTGCAAGTCTCAACACGGAAAATAGCTCTGGCTTTCAGGCTACACACAGGGCCAGATCTTTAGCTGGTGTAAATGAGCATCAGTTGAGCTACACTGATTTACACCAACTGAGCCCCTGGCTGACTGAGCCCATCTGCTTTCCCTGAGTTTCAGTCTCTACGTAAGAGAGTAAATGGACACAAATCAGATATCAAGAATTATAACATTCATAAACCAGTTGGAGAACACTTCAATCTCTCTGGTCGTGCGATTACAGACATGAAAGTTGCTATTTTACAACAAAAAACTTCAAATCCAGACTCCAGCGAGAAACTGCTGAATTGGAATTCATTTGCAAATTGGATACAATTAACTTAGGCTTGAATAGAGACTGGGAGTGGCTTAGTCATTATGCAAGGTAGCCTATTTCCCCTTGTTTTTTCCTACCCCCCACACCCAGATGTTCTTGTTAAACCCTGGATTTGTGCTGGAAATGGCCCACCCTGATTATCATACACATTGTAAGGAGAGTGATCACTTTAGATAAGCTATTACCAGCAGGAGAGTGGGGTGGGAGGAGGTATTTTTTCATGCTTTTTGTGTGTATATAATAAGATCTTCTATACTTTCCACAGTATGCATCCGATGAAGTGAGCTGTAGCTCACAAAAGCTTATGCTCAAATAAATTGGTTAGTCTCTAAGGTGCCATAAGTACTCCTTTTCTTTTTGCGAACACAGACTAACACGGCTGTTACTCTGAAAGGTGTCCTAATGCCACTGTCTCCACTAACATGTAAGGAAAGACTGTAGGAATGTCTCAAGGAGTGCAAAAGCACAAAATTTCACCCAGGGAAACTTCCAGTGCCTGCCAAGCATTACAGACAGCAATAGGCTAGTTAGGCAAAAAAGAAAACCCACAAGGCTGCGTATGTCCAGAGTTTGCTGGATAATGGAAAACTGCAAACATCAGCACTTCAGCTTTGCTGGAAGCCAGATTGTGAATAAAATATTTCTCTGTGAAGGGATTCCCAGATGGCTTGAAGCTCTACCAGGCAGCATTCTGTACAGCAGTCACTCATGTGGGAATGTTGTGCTAATGTAGCAAAGCTGCTTTCATAATAATCCATTGTTATATTGCATTTAAAAAAATCAAACACTTGGGATTCCCCTGTGCATTTTGTGGAGAGCAAAAATTCTCTTAACTTGGGCATTAGGCCTAACCTAGAAGTAATCAGGTAAAGGAAAGATAAACAAGGAGCCCTTCCCCAGTCAGCTGACTGCTGAGAAGAGGCGGTTATCATAAGACTGGGCACTGTGCTGACCAGCAAATCTGGCTCACTAAACAGGGAGCATCCCAGAGGACTGAAGAAGAGGTCACTGTAACTAAAGGGAGGATAGCTTCCTCTTGCCTCTTTAAAAGGCTTGCTGAGAGGACTATTCTATGTCCATAGATCTAAAAAGACAATGCAAACCAGTTTTCCCCAAACAAAAAGCTGCACATGATTCAAGATGGAAAGGAATGCCCTAGAGATAAGCTGGCTATTGTGGAGTCTGCAGAGTGCTGAGCTAACATAGTCCCTGGTGTTTTTATATTCTTTAGTATGTATATTGCAGTAGCATCTAGCCCCAGCTGAGATCAGGGCCCACGTTTCTGGTCGCTGTACAGTCACATATAAAACTGCCCCCCTGCCCTAGAGATCTTACCTAACTAGATAAGACAGCCAACTGGTGGGAGAGCAAACAGAGGCACAGAGAGGGGAAGTGACTTGCCCAGGATCACACAGCAGGACAGCAGAAACAGAACCCAGGTTTCCAGATTCCATGTGCTGTGCCCTACCCACTGGACCACACTGTCTTATCTTTCCCAGGCCCTCGCTGGAAGTTGCACTGTCCCCTCTCCCAACAGGCTGGCAGTCAGTGTTCTGAACGCTTTGTGAGGAAGATGGTTCTGCTTGCATCAGCAAGCTTGCAAGGAAGCTCAGCCTTGCAAGCTGCTCCGTATGAACTGCCTGCAGACTCTGCAATCAGTGGGGTGCCGAGTGACGCAGAGCGACATCTTTGTGGAGCAGCAGAGTCCAAGCTGCTGACGTCTGCTGTTTGGGAGAGGGGCAGGTAAAAGTCCCATCTGCACTGCAAAAAATGGTGGCGGGGGACTCCACTACAGCACAGCAGTGCCCTTGTACAATTTGGGTCAGTCTGTGGCCTAAGGAGGCTGAGCAATGTTTTCACCATGTCCCTGAACTTCTGTGCTACAGCTCACTGCAGGCCTTTAGTACTGTTTAGGAACATGGTTAACACTTAGGCTATCCCATCTGGTCCCAAAACTTATGTCAGTCATGCTAGGGCAGTGCCATATTACAACTGGTAACCCAGGTTAGTGTTTTCTGTCCCGTAGCAGGAGCCAGACTGCTTAAAGCAACTCCAGTCACATGCTGCTCTGGATGTGGCTTTCTTCTAGGTCTATTTTTGTTGAAGGGAGACTCAAGGACCAATGACAGAATAAGGCTGAGGTGCTTTCCAGAGGATTCCCACAAACTAGATGTTTTCATACAGCACCTGCTTAGGCCAACGTAATATAAATGCTAAATGCGCCCAAGAGAAGCAGCAGCTAGGTACAATGCTGCAGCAGCAGGACACAAGTGGCATAACACCCCAAGATCTGTGTTGGTGGCAGTTGGAGGGGGAAGGAAAGGTGATGGTAAACAGCCCTGATTAAGATTTGATCAGTGTGTCAAACTGCATTCCCTCCAAGCCATGAAACAATAGCCTGTCCTTGGTACAGAAGCCTCATCTGTTACTTACATTCATGTTGTTCGTAGGGCGGATACGAAAGGCGTACGGAGATCAGTATAAAGAAGATAAAGAGAGGCCAAGCAACTTCAATCAGCAGCTGAAACTGGAAAGAAAAAAGACAACAAGTATTAGGATTTCATATTGAAAATACCGAGGGAGCTGAGATCACAGTACAATCCACGTATTAGTCAGAAATATTGTAAGCTTCACACTGGCTATCTGTGTAGGTGCTCTTAAAGAGTCAGTGGATTCTCTGTTTGCTATGGATTACAAGAACCTTTTAGGGCTGTTAAGTGCCACTTACACTGAATATACAAAATATACCATAGAGGGCTTACTTCTGGTTAACTTCAGTCTGTTGGGCGAAGAAATGACGCTTACCCCCAATGCATCTCACAGCCAGCTAGCTGAAACTTTGGCCTCCTATGTTAAGGATAGCTGAAAAGTGCAGTTCACCCACCCCCAAAGCCCTAAACCTTTACCCAAGAACCAGGGACTCAGTTCCAGCTATTAGTTACAGCACTGTGTACCTGGATCACCACCACTGATGGCACACATTAGAGTACAACTGATCCCATACTGTCGTGTTTGGTCTACAAATTATTATTTATATCTCGTTAGTACTTACAGACCCCAGTACAGACTGGGGGCCATTTGTGCTAGGCACTGTACATATGTAACCCACACACCTCCTGGGTGTGGTGTTCTGTCCCATCTAGTGGCAGGCAGGCAGGCGAGATTCATATTCTCTCTCTCCTGCCCAGGTCTGTCAGCGTTACACATACACAGTGCAAGACAGTCCTTGATGCAAAATCGCTTACAACAATCTACATGGACCAAAGGGTGGGAGAAGAGAGTATTATCCCTATAGTGTTATCTGGGTGGGGGACTGAAGCACAGAGACATCGAGTGAATTACCCACGGTCAAACATCTGTGTCCTGAACCTAGAGTGTCTGTGTCCCTGTCTAGTTCCTTCCTCCCCTGAGTTTTGCTGCTCAGAAAGCTTGCCCGCACACTACATGCTAGCCCTAAGGTAAGATCAAAAATAAGCTGGTCTCCGTTTGCGTTTTAGAAGATGGTTTTGGTTGCTGGGTCCGTTCCATTCCTCATCAATCAACTAAAAAACTGAACATCCTCCTTTTGCTTCTAAAACTCAGTGGGTTTCCCTCCTGCTAATTACATGCATCACTTTTCATCAATAGTTCACGTGTAAAGGTGGGGTTATTTACCCATATTTGTAAAGGGAAGACAGAGGCACAAGGTCACACAGGAAGTCTAGATTGGAACCCAGGACTCCATGATAACTACTAGATGATGTTGCCACCCGTGGAATGCAGACAGCAATGAAAACTTCTAAATATACTTCCCCAACTCCAGTCCAGAATCCTTCCAGGATAGAATCATAGAATATCAGGGTTGGAAGGGACCTCAGGAGGTCACCTAGTCCAACCCCCTGCTCAAAGCAGGGCCAAGCCCCAACTAAATCATCCCAGCCAGGGCTTTGTCAAGCCTGACCTTAAAAACTTCTAAGGAAGGAGATTCCACCACCTCCCTAGGTAACGCATTCCAGTGCTTCACCACCCTCCTAGTGAAATAGCGTTTCCTAATATCCAACCTAAACCTCCCCCACTGCAACTTGAGACCATTACTCCTTGTCCTGTCCTCTGCTACCACTGAGAATAGTCTAGAACCGTCCTCTTTGGAACCCCCTTTCAGGTAGTTGAAAGCAGCTATCAAATCCCGCCTCATTCTTCTCTTCCGCAGACTAAACAATCCCAGCTCCCTCAGCCTCTCCTCAGAAGTCATGTGTTCCAGTCCCCTAATCATTTTTGTTGCCTCCGCTGGACACTTTCCAATTTTTCCACATCCTTTTTGTAGTGTGGGGCCCAAAACTGGACTCAGTACTCCAGATGAGGCCTCACCAATGCTGAATAGAGGGGAACGATCACATCATTGCCATGCACACTCCCAGCATTAGTCCAACTTTGCTCCCATTGAAATCAGTGGGTGTTTTAGCATTGTTGGACAATGTAGCTCCTCTGATTTACACCAGCAGAGGATCTAACTCAATGTGAGGGGACAGTTAGATAGTGAGATCTTGCAGCGTGTATAGGCCTGCGTATAGCTGTCTGATTCTTAGATAGCTAGCTATCTGCAAAGGAATAGAGTAGCAAGAGGAGGAGGTGCTGAATAAGGGAAGTTGAATCAGAACAGTGTGTTTTTGCACAACTGTGACCCCTGCCCCTGGTTTTCCTTTCCTTCCCCCTGCCCTGGGAGCAGTCAGGATACTTTATACTGGACAACTTCCAACAGCACAACAGTTATACTTGAGTTGCACACGTCAGGCTGAGCTTTGAACCCAGCTTTTGCAATGCAGCTCAAACTCACTCCAACTTGGAAGCGAAGTTGTGATAGGAAACATAGGCGGTGCTGGCTCATTACAGGGGTTCTTGTGGGATGTAAAAATGATATTTGATTTGTGTCCACACACACTGGTTTTCTGGGTCAGATCTTTGGCTGGTGTAAATCAGAGAAGAGGTCACTTAAATGCACCTATGCTCATTTACACTAGCCTCTAACACAGAATTACCAAGCTAGCCATGAAAATGGTGTAGTGGGGATCCTTTTCCTCTCATTTTTGTTTCTATCACGTAATATTCTTCCCCTCTTGGTATTGCCAGTCAGATCCCACAGCTGGATCATTAGCAAGATAAAAGCCTTGAGGACAGGCACCAGAGAAGGCACTAAAATTACTCTGCCTGAGGCCTTCATTACACGTTAACTAACCGTTCATTAAAAAAATTATTAGCACTGTATCTTATCCAATGGGCTAGTAGCCAGGAAAACTACACCACAGAAGCTATCCAGATGGTACCAAAAAACATGAATTAAGACAACCAAGAACACAGCACAAGGAAAGAGCCAGAAGGCCATTTTCATGACAGTCACACGGTTCACTAATCTTCTATATTGGTCACTACGTTTTTGTGGTATCTCCAGAGGTCTAATTATGTCCAGGTTGCCCAATAAACTGATATATTCTGCCTGGTCAATATAGATTAAAACTAAATTCCTTTACCCACCTTCTATTTTGTTCAGAATGCAGGACTCTCGGAAGGCCTGGGGATAAACAACGCTTGATACACAGGGGTCAGTTCCTCAGCTAGTGCAAACCAGCATAGCTCCACTGACATCCATGGAGCTCTGTCAATTGACACCAAGGGAGGATCAGGGCTTATACAGGTTTTGCATAAGAAGGAGATACAGGGCTAGAGATGAATGGAGAGAACAGCCCTATTGGCCATGCTGCAGCCCTCTACGTATAGGAGTAGCTCTGCTTCAATCAGTTCACATAAGGCCTAGAGCAGGTATTCTCAGCCTTCTCCACGGAAGGATCCCCCTCAAAATCTAGCAAAATGTGCTGGGCACCTGTTTTAAACTGCAGGGTGAGGACTTATGGGCTAGAGGAGCAGGTTCTGTATGATTGGACCCGATGCAGAATGCATGAAGTGGGAGAATCTCGACTACAGAGAATTTCCTGGCTTCATCAGCACTCTTGCCATCACTGAGACAGCCAGAAAAAGCTAAAGTTCGCTTGACCTCACTTTGTTTGGTTTTTAAGTACTGTAGAATGGGATAAACTCAGTCCTGAAGTAAATGAGTGAAGTCCCGTGGCCTTCATGGCTTTATCCCCTGCTTATGTTGGAGCTCACTTGGGTCTTCTACAACACATTGAAGCAGACACTTTAGAGACACAGTTTCCATTTCCACTAGTGAACATGACTGGCCCCCCCTCTCTCATAAGTCAGCATTTCTAATAAGATTCAGGCCTGGCCATTTGGCAACTTCTTGACATTTACAAGGGTCATACAACTTATCAGGCTACTTTCCACCCCCAGTCTACATAACACATCTCATGCTGACTTTGCAATTCACACTTCATCAAGGTCAGATCCACCACGACAGTACTGCGCACCACAGCTCCAAAGAAAGGGCTCTCCTATCCCCACTGGCAGAGACACCCAGGCAAAAGCCCTGGAGGGCACTCCAGGGTAGTTTTTGCTCTAGAAACCACTGGAGCTACACAACAGGCTGAGGCAAGACAGGCCCTAGTAAGACGTGATGAACCCTGAAGCCCCACACCTGACTGGATTAAGCAGCTGCCTGGAATTCTTACAGTGCCACCCTATCCGAAGGCAGGTCTGTGCACACGGCGCCACCATGTCAGCCACTTAAGACATCTCGCACTTGTGGTATTGAAAACAGCACTGAAAACAGACACTGGCCAAGTGCGCCACTCCTCGCACAGTGACGGGACCACACGGAGACCTATGGATCTGCTACTGCCTCTAGTTAACAGACGAGGGATGAAGTCCTGGCCCCACGGAAGTCAAGGGAAGTTTTGTGAAGGACTTTAATGGGAGCAGGACTTCCTCCCTGGCCACGCAGCTGAAGCTCATGCTTTTAGATCCAGAGGCCCCAGGTTCAGTCCTGACATACAGCCTGATCGGCAGGTGAAGCACCACCGCAAGCGATGCCGTGGTCACTGCACAAATGCTCAGCCGAGGTGAGCTCCACCTCTTTGTGCTGCAGGGGTCTGTCTTTTCTCACGAGTGGGTGGGCTTGGATATGGTCGTACTCGGGATGCTGGCCCACAAGTTCACACTCTTCTGACCTCGGTTCCGAATCTACAAGGTGCTGAGCGCCCTCAGTTCCCACTGACCAGGTCACCTCGACACCTTGCAGGATTGGGTCCTTTCAGAGACCTAAAAATCAGACTGTCATATTAATATGGACATTTTTACAAGATTACATCCTGGACCAGTGTGTCTTGCTCTCTCTAAGTCTGGTGGGTTACGAGGCTGCAACTTAGGCAATGGCTCAAACTTACTGTCTGCCTTCGCCTGTATGTGAAGTTCTTCCATAGCAGCAATCCCAGCTGTGTCCAGAAAGCCATCTTCCTTCAGCAAGCCCCGGAAGCTCCCCGGTGCAGCAGTGGCAGGGTCCACTGTGGCTGGGCATTCACTGGAGAGGAAACACTAAGTTACAAACAGAAAGCAAACGAACAAGTCCCACGTTCTGATCTCCCACATGACACTTACATGACACTCTTACACTCCCACACCCGTGCTGACTCCAGTGCTGCTGCCAGATTGTTCCATCCTACCCACACCCAACCCTGTGGACAGCCATGGGTGCAAACGAGCGCGGACTTTGACGCATAGCATCGCCTCCCTAGGAGTTCCAAGACTAAACCCACCATCCCCAGGAGGGCCATTCCCCTGTTTCCTGCCCATCAAATCTGAAAGCAAAAAACAAAACCAGGAGACAAAGCTCTAGTTACTTACAGCTGCTTGAGAACCTCATTTCAGGTTAAACCCTACAGAGATCTCGTAAAATGGCTCTGTGTGTTCCCCGCCACATGTTTTTTTTTTATAATGGTGAAAAACCAGCCATTTGGATGGGAGTGCAGCTATTTTAAAAGCTTCAGCCTCTGTCAGCAGCATTGCTCGCAAAAGGCAGCACCAGAGGTGCCCATAGTGGGGGGAAACATTGGGTCAGTCAAACAGTTCTCCATATGGCACACAATAGGCATGTCAGGGCATAGGCAACAGCAAATGCAGCTACACTTAATGGGCGAGTAGAAAAGCATCTCTTCCCAATCTTGCTAGAGAGGTTTAGTTACATGCTTGCTAAGATGCCACTGATGCATCTTCCTCAACACGAGAGATCTGATCAACCAATGCTCTGCACCTTGCAGAGCCATTTACAGCAGTACTGAGTGTAAAATGCTCCCAAATCAATATAGCAATTGTGAGCATGGTGCATTCTGACCTGGTAGCATGTCACACTCACTTTGCACTGGGGTAAGGTGACTACACAAGGGGCAGGATAACAATCAGATCCCTAGTATTTATTTTGCTGTCAATTTCTGACAAGTACAATATGTTAATAGCCTAGAAAGTCCACCCTATCAAAGCTTTAACTGGTTATTTAAACACACTGAGCTACAGCTACCCCTGCTTGATATTACTTACACGGAGAACACACACATGCCTTTGATAATCACCTGACAAACCAGTGCCTCAGCACTGAGATTCTAAATTGCATTCCTGCTTGCAAAGTGCAGTGAAAGCATTCCCAAAATTCATCAACAAGATATGAACATAAAACTTGGGTGAAATTCTCTGGCCTGTGTTATACAGGAGGTCAGACTAAATCATCATAATCTGGCCTTTAAAAATCTGAATCTATGAATGTCCAGACTAATCAGTTCTTTTTAATGTTGTCGAAGACTAAACATCATTATCACAAAGCTGCACATCACAGTGACCTCCAGATTAAAACCAGGATGAGAAAGGTGACATTTTCTCATAAGAAAACGAGCACTTGTGGCACCTTAGAGACTAACCAATTTGAGCATAAGCTTTCGTGAGCTACAGCTCGCTTCATCAGATGCATACCGTGGAAAGTGTAGAAGATCTCTTTATATACACACAAAGCATGAAAAAAATACCTCCTCCCACCCCACTCTCCTGTTGGTAATAGCTTATCTAAAGTGATCACTCTCCTTACAATGTGTATGATAAATCAAGTTGCTGCTGGAAATGGCCCAACTTGATTTATCATACACATTGTAAGGAGAGTGATCACTTTAGATAAGCTATTACCAGCAGGAGAGTGGGGTGGGAGGAGGTATTTTTTCCATGCTTTGTGTGTATATAAAGAGATCTTCTACACTTTCCACGGTATGCATCCGATGAAGTGAGCTGTAACTCATGAAAGCTTATGCTCAAATAAATTGGTTAGTCTCTAAGGTGCCACAAGTACTCTTTTTCTTTTCGCAAATACAGACTAACACAGCTATTACTCTGAAACCTGTCATTTTCTCATAATGTAACTACCAAAACCAATTAAACCAAACTGCTGTTATACCAAATCCCTAGGGTGACCACGGTGTTGTAGGACAACAGTACTGTTTAACACTAGCAAATGAGCAGGAGAACACGAGAAGAGGCTCCCTATAACCACCACCAAACATGGATCTAAGAGAAGTGATCAATCTCATCCCATAGTCACCTCAGTATATTGTCAGGATAGGTCCATTTACATCACTGGATTCTCCAGGATCTAGAAGTGTTCTTTATCCACAGCTGCCCCTCTCCACAGTCAGAAAATGCCTCGGTGCTCTGTGCAAAGGGAATGCCTCACTCTAGATTCCCTCTCGTTGGACAACTCCGCCTGGGACGTTCCAGCCGCACATACATCTGGTGCGTGGCACTCTGAGACATGCTAAAAACGAGGTGTTGACAGGCTCTGCAGAACATCCAAAGGGAAAAATCTGGCCTCTGACGAGGTCAAAGGACAAGCTTTGGCCTCCAAGGACTCCCCTCAAACACCTCCCACCAACAGCATGCTCGCTTTCCTGCTTGATAACAGAGCCACGTGGCAACCTCTCTGTGACGTATCCAAGTGAAATATTTCAAACTGCAACAAAACATAACCCAGAAAAGAAACTAAGGAACATTACCGTCCCCTCTACCCACTCATCGCTGCAGGGTATCCAAAAGCATTTTCTTTACAAGACTCTGAGCAAACAGACATGGATTCTCTGTGATCACTAACAGTACAAAGATGACTCTAGTGAAATGTCCCAGCAACTACACAGAACTCTTGTTTTTCCAAGCATTTGCCACACAGTCACCATCCCTGGGCCATGAATCCATGATTCCCCCCTTTCCTAATTCCCATTGTAGTACAGCAAAAAGGATTCATCCCTTTCTTGCATAGGGCCTAATCTTGCACCCATTAAGCAAACAAAAGTTTACAACTGAGCTTACCCTAGATTCGTTTGCTCTAGTACTCAGTTCAGAGGCAGTATCGAAATTCAAGCAATCATTTATGGGATGCTTCTGCTGAGAACTAATCACTAGATAGTTGGGATAATCCACTTCAGTGGAAAACCTGAGGCCTGGAATGGGAGCAGGATGTCCCACATGACAACAGGCAAATCCCATGCCCAACTGTCCAAAGCCCAGCACTTGGAATCTGGAGGCAAAACAGCAAGAACTGACTTTGTTAGGAGCAAGAGATTCAATCAGCTGAGTGTAACTGGACAGTGGGAAGTCTGGGCCAAAAATCCATAGGATGGACAAAGCCAGGACTTCCCAGATAAACTAGAGGGTGCTACATGTGTTATTCCAAACTGTGCACACCTGTTCACGTCCACCTCTCAGTCATCTACAACTACTAATCCGATGACTACATACAGAGACATCCTGAGTATCTGTCAGACATCAACAGAGATTGGGCAAAACACTTCTGTGCATGCCTAAAGCTGGCTCTGATTTTAACTGACTTGAGAGGCTGACAGAGCTCATTCATTTGTGACATAATCTAGGTAGCTCCCCAAATTCACTACTAATGCATCAGAAAATTCTAGTGGGTAAGAATCTCTTCAGAAGGCTCTTACCCTTAGCCTCCTTCAGATATTTCAGACATTTGTTTTTCCAGCGGTCAAAGGACGAGAATTAAACCACCACCTATGGGAAGATCCTTGCTATAGAAGACACTAATAGGTCACCTAGAGTTGAAAGTCCATCAGCATTTCCACCCTAACCTATTCTGATGGGTTTTCAGCACAGCTGTAAAAATCCAGGCCAACTTGCAATGGAGAAGTGCAATGCTACAACAGAGTTCAGCCAGTTTCAGCAGGGACTTTGCCTTCCCCCTTCCAGTAATATTTTGTGAGCCATTAGTACATACCATGAACCCTAAAAGTACTAAATGCAGGAGTGGAGGCATGCAAGTAAACTTTTGTTCTATGCATTCACTACTATAGGCTAAATTCTCTTGGTGTAAACTGAGGCCACCCTATTGAAGTCAATGGATAGCCACACATTGACACCAACAGACAATTTGGTCCTTTCAATCTATGGCATAATTTGTTTTTAATATATCCCATATTCTCCAACAAGACAGCAAGAAGTCCCTTTACTGTGGCAGATGGTGCTGTCTGGAGTGAGCTTTATTGGGCACCGCTGTCCTACATACACCTCACCACAATGCATAGAACTTACTATTGCAAGTAATCCAGCTATTCCCACATGCAAGAATCAACAGGAACAGGCCAGCAGAAAAGATTCTGTGATGTATCTGCATAACCTTCATTTTCATACCCACTTAAGAGACATGAGCTCAACTGCCAGCTCTGTCACAAGCTCCCTGGACGTCCTTGGGCAAGTCACTTCTCTTTCAGTTCCCTCAATGAGACATCAGGATAATTCTTCCTTTGGTTGTCTTGCCTATTTAGGATTGTAAAACCTTCAGGACAGACACTGTCTCTTACTAAGTGGCTGTATGGCACCTAGCATAATTGCAGTTGGAGCCTTTAGGTCCTACCAAAATTCAAATAAGAACTGATTGCTACTTGGAGCATGGAACTGGGCTGTGACTGCACTCTGGAGCAGTGTTATTTCTATGCAGAGCAGTCTCTGCACAGAGCCCAGTCATATTAGCAGATACAAGGGAGGGCTGAGAACAATCTAAGGTCTCTGCTAAAGAACAAGCAAGAGCAGATCTAATGGTCAGGAGGCCCCTTTGCATTTGATCACAGGAAAACACAACAAGACTCTTAATCCAGAACCAACTGTGGTGCGGGAGGTTATTCTCTATCCTCAAAGAATAGAGTGTGTATTGAATTTTATGTGAATAATTTGGCAGAGAATACTCTGCCTAAGCTCATGCACAACTCCATGGGTTCGGCTGTGCACATCACTATTCTGATACCTAGCCGAGGGGAGGATGAGAAGACAGCTCTCTGGCCACTTGTCTGTACAGGGTGCAGTCTGCCCTACCAGCAATTGGCTGAATATCATCCACATGCACTGAAAAAATCCACAGGAGGGAGCCAGGTGAGAGAAATTTGTAAGTTTCCCCCTCACAGCATCCCCCAGATTAATCCATTGGGTGTGGGGGTGTTAACCCCCCAATCACCAAATTAGTGAGTGGTTCATGTCACAGCTCCAGGCAACTGCACTTGTTTTCTCCCTCTGTGGCCTGCCCAGGATACCATAGGATCCCAGCTCCTCATTCATCATTAACTCTTGGGTGGAGACCCACATTTCCAGGCTGCCCAGCTCCCTGCCTACACTGATATTTGCAGCAAGGCATCGTCTGCATGTTGCTTTCCCTCCAGACTCTATGAACAGTTCAATGGCCCACAGTTATAAGTTACTACACAGCCCTTTCTAACAAGCAAGCATGCTTATTCTTAAGATGAAAGCATTCGAGAAAAATACATTAAAAACTATAAAAATCCTACACGCATGCTAAAAAGCTGATCGGAGATCACCTTAACTTCAGCCTCGGACTCTGGTACCTGTTATGAGTTTGGAAGATCTGGTGTCAGATCTTCCAAACTCACAACAGGGTTCTCTCTGTGGTTACAAGTTCATAACTGTTTCAGATTAAGGAACAGAACCCTGACAGGGCAGCTCAGCTGATTTCTTTATAGAGAAATCACTCCTGAAGTGCCAGATGAGAATGGACTTTTGGAACCAAAAGAAGTGGTTTGCCTGGGGAATGGCTAAGGGACAGTGAATGCAAATACCCCTCCTGCAGTTATGCACAACCCCATCTTTTTGTAGCTTAACCCAAAAGGTCTCCAAAGAATATTGCAGGAAATTGCCAAATCTGTCACAGTGCAGCCGACAGAACCAATGGATCTCAGACAATCTGCACGGGCCCAGAGCAGTCTGTCAAATGCCTCTGCTCTGGGTCAGGGCTATATGGCCCCTCTCAGATGCTTATTTAGCACAGGTCTAATGCAACTGTATGGTCAGGGCTCCCTTTATGCCTTAACTCTCCATAGGCAAAGTTCTATTGCCTGAATAGAGGAGTAGGAACTGCATATAAGAAAATGCAGCCTGATGCCAGCTGTTACCCTTTCACTGTTATCCATGCCCTTTCCCCAGTTTGTTCCCTATACCTCTGTCTGTTGAGTGGCTCTCCAACCCTACAGAGGGACAGGAGAGATTTCAGAGCAGAGGCCCCCATCTGCACATGCCATCTGAGGGATGATCCAGCAGCGCAGCGGAAATCATTAATTTTAGCAATAAACTATCACAATGGACCATCTGTGCCATAAGAGCTGCAGGTGCATTGACAGCAAAAGGTGTGCTTCTCTTCGCCCTTTATTACTGGCACAACACTCCTGCACTGCTCTGAAGCAGAGTGTTCCAAAGTGCCTCTAAGCCAGTCGGACAGGAGTCCCCAACACCAGACCCAGTCCGAAGAGAAAGCTGCATTTTACAGATTTAGAATTTAAACCGAGAAAAAAAGCTGCAGTGGCAGAGAATCCACCCCTGCCTCTCTTCCCTCCCCCTTCCACTCCTGGTGTCTGTACTCAGCAAACATACAACAGCCTTCAAAAGATCTATCTGCAAACATTGCAGCTGTTTGCTCTAGGACAGGGAAAGACCTTTCCTCTAGAAAATAAATCACTATTTAGACAGGAAACATAGCAAACTAATCAAATCCCAGGGGATCCAGATGTTTCAGAATATTGATAATGGGCTACTGAGCCTTTAACCTACAGACAGCTGTGACCAACAGCGGTTACCAGCTGATGGGAGTTCAGTGGCCCATGTTAAATAACTTCAGGGGCCTCAGTCCAGTGGTTAGCGGGCAAGAATCCACAACCGTAACCACTACAGCTGGCAGCTCTCCAGAGGCCAAGGACTGAGGGGCCATGGAGACTGACATGGTTACACCAGGACAAGTTTGAAGCACGCTGGCTGGACAGCGTGGGTTTGCACTGCCACTCCCAGTGCTGTCCCTGATGACAGCCGCCTGAGTTATCTATTCAGCCTCTTGCATGAGCAGGGAGGATCAAACGCAGAGCCCACTGAAATAAATGGTTGGCTTCATCGGCTTTGGATCAGGTTCCAAAATGAATCAAACCAAACCAGAGTAGCCATAAAAACAATTCAAGAGCAGGAGAAAATGCCTTGCAGGGAGAGATTTAAAGAGCTCAGCCTGTTTAGCTTAAGAAGATTGAGAAGTGACTTCACTACAATGTACAAGTACCTTCTCCTGGGGAGAAGAAGATACTGAGGGTTAAGGGGCTCTTCAATCTAGCAGACAAAGGCACAAGAAATCAATGGCTGAAAGCTCAAAGCACACATTTTTATCTGGCTTATTTCCAATTTGAATTTAACCATGATAGTGATTAACCATTAGAACAAGCTACCAAGGGAAACAGTCAAGTCTCCATCTCTGATGCCTTTCTGGAAGTTATGCTTTAGCCAAACACAAGTTACTGGGTTCAACATAAGGGTAATTGGGTGAAATTTAATGGCCCGTCAGATACCGGACTAAATGAACTAATGGTCCCTTCTGGCTTTAAATTCTGATTCAATGCATAAAATGTCTTATTTACTTTCCTTTAAGCAATTCCAGGTTGGATTTGATAAATAATCACAACAAATCCTGTGTCTTGGCAGGGGGTTAGACCAGATGACCCTTGTGGTCCCTTCTAACCCTGCGATTCTATGATTAGCTTTGCAAAGCCCTTACTTGTAGTATTGTGGTAATGCTAGAGCTCCCCACCTAGTGGGCCAGGTGCTCTACACATAAATAGCAAGAGACCATCCCTGCCACGAAGAGTTAACACTCTGAATAAACTAGCCAAAGAAAGTGCTATTATCCCCATTTTGCAGATGGAGAACCGAGGCACAGAGAGATTAAGGCCTCAAGCCTCAGAAGTGTTTAGGTGTTTAACTCCTACTGGAGTCCATAGGAGTTATGTGCCTAAATACTTCTGGGGATCTGGGCCTAAGTGACTTTTCCAAGGTCACATAAGGCACCTGCCAGAGACCTGGGAACTATATGCAGCTCTCCTAAATCACAGCCTTCAACCTTAGCCATCTGCCTGCAAGCTCTTCAAATTAGACTTCAAATTCCAGTTTCTCCCAGCACAATGGGATATAGAGGGTAGCTTCCAACAAGTAACATAGCAATGTGCAGAAATCTGGAGAAAAGCTTATATTAAAACTAACAATTACAGTAAACTCTTCAACTTTAATTGGACCGGTGGACTTAAAGCAGACAACTTTAGGCTGAGTTCTGTTCAAGTCAAGTGAGAAAGGACAGCTAACAGCATGTGTACACAAGGTAAGCTCTCATTTGTATTGGTGCTAAAATAGTAATGAATTCCATAGCAAAGGTGTTTGTAAAATTCTTTGGGTCAACGACTACAGAGAGCTCTGAATGGTAGTATCTATTATGTGCTCAATAACAGCTCACACAAAGACTTGGAAACTCTTGAAGAACAACTTTCTTAAGTGTGCAGCTGTCAATTGGATTGGGCACTGGGGTTCTCCAAAACCCTTCTCTAGAAGTGCCACAGAATTGTCAATTTCCACCTGGAGGGCCAGTGGAGATGGGGAGTCAGGACCCAGTTTGACAAGTCAGTCAAACAAAGGTACTTTGATGGCAATAAAAAAAGATACTTGGTGCTTTTAAAACATCTTTCCTCCAATGAATTTGAGTCAAGTTACAGAGAGTTGTTAAAGCATCACTAGCCTTATTTTACAAGGTGGGAAACAGAGACACAGAAGTTAAGTGACTTACCCAGGATCATCCATTAAACCAGACGCAGAGCTGGGAATAGAATCAACAGACCCCACAGTTCTCAGTCTCCTGGTCTAAGTACTAGAAAGCACTGCAGCATGCTGAAGTAGCATAACAGTATCAGCTGTAGATAAAACAAGGAGTCCTTGTGGCACCTTAGAGGCTAACAAATTTATCTGGGCATAAGCTTTTATGGGCTAAAACCCACTTCATCAGATGCATGCAGTGGAAGATACAGTAGAAAGATGATACATATTTTAACAGTAGGGGGAAATTAGCATGGTGAAATTAGTTTTTGTAGTGACCCATCCACTTCCAGTCTTTATTCAAGCCTAATTTGATGGTGTCCAGTTTGCAAATTAATTCCAGTTCTGCAGTTTCTCATTGGAAGTTTTTGAAGTTTTTTGTTGAATTGCCATTTAAGTCTGTTATTGAGTGACCAGGGAGGTCTCCTACTGGTTTTTGACTGTTGTAATTCCTGATGTCAGATTTGTGTCCATTTATTCTTTTGCAAAGAGAATGTCTGGTTTGGCCAATGTACATGGCAGAAGGGCATTGCTGGCACATGGCGGCATATATCACATTGGTAGATGTGCAGGTGAACAAGCCTGTGATGGTGTGGCTGATGTGGTTAGGTCCTATGAAGGTGTCCCTTGAATAGATGTGGACAGAGTTGGCAACGGGCATTGTTGCAAGGATAGGTTCCTGGGTTAGTGTTTTTGTTGTGCAGTGTGTAGTTGCTGGTGAGTATTTGCTTCAGGTTGTGGGGGCTGTCTGTAAGCGAGGGCTGTCCTGTCTCCCAAGATCTGAGAGTGAGGGATCATCTTTCAGGATAGATTGTACATCCTTGATGCACTGGAGAGGTTTTAGTTGGGGGCTGTAGGTGATGGCTAGCCACATTCTGTTACTTTCTTTGTTGGGCCTGTCCTGAAATAGGTGACTTCTGGGTACTCTTCTGGCTCTGTCAATCTGTTTCTTCACTTCAGCAGGCGGGTACTGTAGTTTTAAGAATGCTTGATAGAGATCTTGTAGGTGTTCGTCTCTGTCTGAGGGATTGGAGCAAATGCGGTCGTATCTTTGAGCTTGGCTGTAGACAATGGATCATGTGGTGTGGTCTGGATGAAAGCTGGAGGCATGTAGGTAAAGACTGGGAGTGGATGGGTCACTACAGAAAACTAAAAACTAATTTCCCCATGCTAATTTCTCCCTTCTGTTACTCAGACCTTCTTGTGAACTGTTTGAAATGAGCCACCCTGATTACCACTACAAAAGTGATTTTTTGTCCTATTGATAATAGCCCACTTTAATTGAATTGTCTCCTTAGAACTGGCCTCCACCCTCCCACTGGGAAAGGCAACTCCCATCTTTTCATGTACTGTTGTATGCATCTTCCTATGGTATTTTCCACTCCATGCATCTGATGAAGTGGGTTTTTAGCCCACAAAAGCTTATGCCCAAATAGATGTGTTAGTCTCTAAGGTGCCACAAGGACTCCTCATTGTTTTTGCTGATACAGACTAACACAGCTGCCCCTCTGAAAGCTGTAGATAAGAGCTGTGAACCTACAACCCTCTAGCTGCGGCACAGGACTGCTATCAACTGAACCCTACAGTCACTGGAAAACAGCTCTTTCAGAATTCCCAAACACTAGCTTCTATATCGCTCAGGGTTTCCAATTAGGCAAACCCATTCCCCATTTCCTATACAGCCTTAAAACTTCAGTCTGCAAGAGCTCCTCTCCAGCTGAAATCACTGGTTTATATTTGCAGCTCTCCTTTTTGCAGCGCAACCAGGGAACTGCTGACTCAGCAGACAATAGGGAAGCATTTAATCACACAATAATTACTCTTCGTTGATAGTTATGGGCAAGATCCTCAGCTAATTTACATCATTTCATGTCAGCTAACAATCTGGCCCTACGTGTGTTAATAAACAGATCCAAGTCTTGTTCTCTAACACTTAATAAAAACAAATTCATGTTTTAACCAAGAATAAAGTGATTTGCCTGCCATCTAAATAAATGAAAGCAGCTTGAAATTGGCTGTAGACTACTAAAAAAGGAAAGATAAAGCTTTGTGCTCACCTGCAGTGTGTATGGTAATTTTCTTTATCCCCAACTCTTACCAGTTGGGAAGTTTACAACATGACAAAATAAGAAGTTACTTAAATAATCTCAGTTCACATAGTGATTCAGTCTCTCAATATTCAATATCTTCATAAATGATCTGGAGGATGGTGTGGATTGCACTCTCAGCAAATTTGCGGATGATACTAAACTGGGAGGAGTGGTAGATACGCTGGAGAGGAGGGATAGGATACAGAAGGACCTAGACAAATTGGAGGATTGGGCCAAAAGAAATCTGATGAGGTTCAACAAGGATAAGTGCAGGGTCCTGCACTTAGGATGGAAGAACCCAATGCACAGCTACAGACTAGGGACCGAATGGCTAGGCAGCAGTTCTGCAGAAAAGGACCTAGGGGTGACAGTGGATGAGAAGCTGGATATGAGTCAGCAGTGTGCCCTTGTTGCCAAGAAGGCCAATGGCATTTTGGGATGTATAAGTAGGAGCATAGCGAGCAGATCGAGGGACGTGATCGTTCCCCTCTATTTGACATTGAGGAGGCCTCATCTGGAGTACTGTGTCCAGTTTTGGGCCCCACACTTCAAGAAGGATGTGGATAAATTGGAGAGAGTCCATCGAAGGGCAACAAAAATGATTAGGGGTCTGGAACACATGACTTCTGAGGAGAGGCTGAGGGAGCTGGGATTGTTTAGCCTGCAGAAGAGAAGAATGAGGGGGGGATTTGATAGCTGCTTTCAACTACCTGAAAGGGGGTTCCAAAGAGGATGGCTCTAGACTGTTCTCAATGGTAGCAGATGACAGAACGAGGAGTAATGGTCTCAAGTTGCAGTGGGGGAGGTTTTGATTGGATATTAGGAAAAACTTTTTCACTAAGAGGGTGGTGAAACACTGGAATGCGTTACCTAGGGAGGTGGTAGAATCTCCTTCCTTAGAGGTTTTTAAGGTCAGGCTTGACAAAGCCCTGGCTGGGATGATTTAACTGGGAATTGGTCCTGCTTCAAGCAGGGGGTTGGACTAGATGACCTTCTGGGGTCCCTTCCAACCCTGATATTCTATGATTCTCTGGTCTAAACAAAACTCCTTGGCTTGATGCCCATATCACTTTAAATAGGATCCCTTCAGGATACATATGCCCAGTGAAAGTGAGTAAGGGCCACGAGGGGAGGAGGAATGTAGTGAGCAGGGGGCAGGGACTCAAGGAAGGGGCAGGGCTAGGGTGTTCGGTTTTGTGCGATTAGAAAGTTGGCAGCCCTAACCACTGGGTTACTAGTACCTCCAGGTCTTCTTTTGAGGATGCCCTTATTGCTATATAGCGGTTTCTCACCTTTTCCTTTTGGGATCTTCCTGCGGACGCGGCACATCGGTGGGTTGAGGGCTGGCCCCTGGTGCCACCTGACTTCCCCTTCAAAGGGACTTGTAGTTCCAAAAGATGCTCAGCATACTCTTAGGTAACCCTCAGAGCAGCCCCTGACCCTATTAAATCCTCAGGTACTCCATATTTCCTCAGCACTGGTGTAAGCATCCTCCTGTCCACTGTGTCATATGCCTTTTCTAGCTCTGTAGAATCCCAAACACAGTCCTGGTGGTACTTAGACACTTCTCTCTCATGTGCCAAATTACAAACAAGGGATCTGTGGTTCCTCATTTTTTCCTAAAACCCAACTGTTCTTGTTCAAGGAGGGGTTCCACCACCCTCCTAGTCCTGACATCCAAGGTGTATTCAGTAGCTTTACCCCATGTGCCAGTACCTCTATCCCTCAATAGTTTCCACAGTCATTGATGCTTCCTTTTTTGTATACAGGCATCAGGATAGACTTGCGCCAATCTTTGGAAATTTTCTTGTCTCGCCATATGGCTTTAACCACTCTGTTCATCCATTTTGTGCCTCTCTTGCCCAAGGCTTTCACCAGATCCAGCATCACAGCTCTCTGCCTTACTAGGCTTTATTATCTGGACTGCAGGTCTCACCTATTCCTCCATTAGGTCAGGCTCAGGCACCACGCTAGGATCACATGTTGGCAACTCTGCCAACGATTTGCCTCATTTAAAAAAGACTATCAAAGGATTGTTTACACGTGTTTACAATACCATCCTCCATTTGTTTGCCTCATTTTTGCAGTGATACAGATCTTTTTGCAAGTCAGCTGTGGGTAGTTTAAACACTCAGTGTACAAGAAATCTAGGACGTTCTCTTGGGCCTTCTTCACTGCCTGTTGGCAGCTCACTTGCTTCTTTGTATTTGCTTTCACTAGCACTCAACAGGTTAATTCCTCTCTCTTTAAGTACCATTTTCTTGTTTCAGTTGCTATCTGCACATCAGTCCACCACTGCTCCTCTCCCGCTTGGTTTTCCCCATCTGCATCATCCACAAACCATGTTCTTTGGTGGTAGTTCCACCCTTCAGCCAATGCCAAATCTTTTCCCGGATACTTCACTCCACTAGTGAAAACAAATGCAGCTCCAATGGGATCGAAGGAGTTGTACTTGCAGACATCATTGAACTTAAAATATTACACCCCAAATGAAATTCGTTAACCTATCATGCACATTCCGAAAGCCACTAGAAAGACGAACTGGCTGAGATATTGAAGCTCTATTATAAACTAAACTGGCTGTCCTAAACTAAAAGGCCAAAATCTAGTTTATTCTCTGTGCCAGGTAAACATAGGGAAAGGGAGGTTCCAATCTGCCAAGAGACAAAATCAAATAAGATAGTCAATTAATCAGTCAGTGCCAAAGATCCAGAGCCCATATTAGCTGAAAATCTCTCTTTTTACTGCCAATGAATGTGCTGGTCTCTGTAGCAGGATCTGAAAAGAGTAGTACACATCCTACTGAAACCAGAATTGAAGAACTTGGGCTCTGCTCAGCCTTGATCTCACAGTAACTCTGTTCTAAAAGAGCCAATGTATCAGCCACAAAAATTGCACAATCCTGATAAAAATCGACTTCTGCAACTGATGGTGCACATTCAGACTGCAGTATTAGGTGCAGGCTTCACCCACTTAAGTTCAAACATCAGTCATTTTTGTTTTGGGCTTTGCTCTCTGGGACCAATATGCCACAAACTATCCTAGGTCAACTGCAGTAACTAGCGGCAAACACATCGTTTTCTGGTGAAGAGGGAATACTTTAGTGGTGTTTCTGGGATTCACCAACACTACCAATAATTTGTCAGTTACATTTGTGGGGATAAATTCTGCTCTTAAGCAAACCACACAATTCCATTTAAGTCAGTCCACGAGCATGGGTGTCACCCTGGATAAGAATCACTGAACTCACCAGGAGTAAGAGACCAAGAAATGGTTCCAGAGCAATGGAAAAGTGGCATCAGTGTCACAATAGCAAAGCCTGGTGACCTAAGGGACTGTAAGTGGCAAGGGGCTACACACCTTTCTCCTTGCAGTATCCTCTTAAGCAGGATAGGGGAAGTGGCTGAGACAAAACTAGAGGGAAGAGCAGTCTAGATTGACCCAGAAGATCCCGTATCGACCAGATTTCCCTCTTAAGAATGATCTTGGAAAAGAGCATCCAATGGCAAAAAGCCACTTATCATAAACTTCACAGATGTCAAGAAAGCATTCAACATTACAGTTCACTCTGGAACATCCTGAAGTGCGGTGGTATGCCAACAAAACCAGTTCTCATCCAGGCTTTCTATCAAGGTGCAGCTCACACAGTTGAAGTAAACTGCGTCTGGCTTGAGCGAACAGTTCAAGAGACACTGGCATAAACAACCATGTATTCTCTCACCTCTACCATCTGGCACTGGTATTGACTTCATTATGAGAAAAAAAGTGTAGACAAATACAACAGTCATCACATGGCCCAACAGGGCACTAAGAACATCTGCCATAACAGGTGTGCCATTGGGCAGCTGGAGGAACATGCAAAAGGCTCCAACAGAAAGAATCCCTCCATCAGACAAGACCCAGACAGGGAAAACTTATGGGACTTAACAGAGGGCCTACTAAAAGTAGCCCAGGATAGACAGGGATGGCGGAGTTTTGTTCAAGCCCTAAGCTACATCCCATGGCTCAGGAAGGATTCAGATTCAGAAAAGAGCAGAATTTTCTCCATTAACTTTAAAGACTAAACACTGGCTCAGGACAATTTGTTTTACTTACAATACATAAAATTCCTCTTATACAGAATACATGATATAACCTTGTTTTTCTAATACACACTTCAATTTTTGGAGTTTAGGGTTTTATTTTCACACACAAAATATAGAGAGAGGTGAAAAGTCCAAGTTTGGTCAATTAAAAACAATGTTGCTTCAATACTGCTTTCTTTTTGAACTACACAATTCTGTGTCTATGCAGAAGGACTGTGAGGTTCAAAAGGGAGGGAAACCCATTACAGAATACCAGTATAAACTACCAGATGGAGGAGAAAGACAAAGAATTGGCTTCAAAAATGAAAATACACATAATGGTCAAGCATTTACAAGTTGTTAAGAAGGAGACTGTTTGTTTTAACAGAAAAATAGGCTCCATCCATTTTAAATACTGAGAGCAAGATATCCTTAGTTGGTTGAGTTGGCAATGCTCCAATGAAGTCAAAGGAGCTAACCTGGTCTGTATCTGCTGAGGATCTGGCCTATGCATGTCTGGGTACTGCAATAAATCCAGACTGTACCATGTGTGACTGGGATTGAGGAGAAGGATCTAGAATGTAGCACTAGTGAAATGATGACATGAACCTGGGATGGAGGCTCTGGAAAAAGAACAAAGAGGACAGAAATGAAAGGGGGGGGGAAGGCTTCAGGGACAGTAAGAGGTAGTCTGGGGGAATGGGAAGACATCAAGAGAAGAGGAGGTGGTGTCCATCCCCTGTAAACAAACAGGGATTAAAGGTAAAACCCTGACTCCACTGAAGTCAATGGAAAAAACCCCTAGACAGCAAGAATTGCCAACAGTTTAATGGGGCAAATAATAATTAAAAACACATTGTATTTAAAAAGGAAGACAATTGGTCAACAGGAAGGGAAACATTTTTCTTGCAAAGAAACCGTTTTGAGACACTTCTTTTTTAGGTTAAAAAGGCAGAGTTATGTAATTACAGGACAAGGTCAGTTCTGTTAGTGGTCACTTTGACCTTTTAGAGCTACCTGTTGAAGGCCACGTGGAAGCTGGTTGACAATCAGGCCTTAGTTTGTGCCCCCACAAACAGATGGGCCGAAGTTACTGCTCCCACAACAAATGGTAGGTAGGGGTGGGAGTTTGGGCCTAACTCTGCTCCCACTGAAATCAACCAGGTGAAACTCTTGACTTCAGTGACAGCAGAGCTAGGCCAAGGCTGAGAGCTTTGGAAAATTCCATGCGAGCAGTTTATTAATATTTGCATCCACAGATACAGATGCAGCTTTGTGCAGGCACAGAAAGTACCTGCAAGAGCAGAGTTCCTTTTGGAGAACTTGGGCCTTAAACTCAGCAAGACGACATGGACACAAAGATCTCCCCAACCGCTGTCCTCAAGGAGATACACCCCTCCTCCCCCCACTGAGATATGCAGCTCTCCCAATTCTGAGAAACACTGCACTCTCATGTGTGTCTGGCATATTGTCAGCCCTTAACTTTAATATTATTTGTATTGTGACAGCCAGAAGCCCTAATTGAGCTCCCCATCATGCTAGGCACTGCACAGATCAGCGGGTGGGATTGAACCTGGGACCTCTGGAACTTAGTGCATGAGCCTCTACTGCATAAACTAAAAGCCAACTGGCTGTTAGTGAAGGCTGTAAAGCAGACTCAATCTCTCTAAATCAGTGCTCACCAACAAGTCAATTGCAATCTCCAGTGGTAGAACGTGGCTGCCCCTAAGGCAGGCTCCCTGCCTACCCTGGCCCCACACCACTCCCGGAAGTGGCCAGCCCGACCCTGGCAGTAGGGCTCTCCCTCCATGCACTGCCCCTGCAGCTCCCATTGGCCGGGAGAGCTGTGGGGGTGCTGCTTGCAGAGAGGGGCAGAGCCCAGAGCCATGTGACCCCCCCCACCCCCAGCTAAAGCTGTAGAGCAGACTCATCCTCTCTTAGTGATCTCAGTGCCAATAGAGGGGACAGAACACCACAACCAAGAAGTGTGTGGGTTATACATACACACAGTAAGACAGTTCCTGCCCCCAAAACCTTATAGTTTAAATACAAGATAAACTGCCAGGATTGTTAATTAGTACAAAATTTAGTGAGAGGTTTTTGGGGTGATACTCCACAAGTTATTTCACCTGGGACAAATGATCATCTGAGGGTAATAACTTTTGGTCACTTACAAATCTTTTCTAGGGCACCACTAACTTGGTGTCTCAGTTAGACAAGAAAACCAGATTTCCTTTGAAATGCTCTCTGGACTCTGGTCAGAGGCCCGGGCTTTGTTTGCTTATTCCCAAAGAATATACCTTTCAGTCTAGCCCAAACTGGTACAGTCTTGGAGCTACTCTTCTTTTTTCCTGTCTAATGCCAACTGTTCCCTAATGAAGTTAACAGAATGCAAAATGGTTCTTTATTGGATTTAGCTAGCATTCTTCTAAGCAGCACTCCCACAGAAAATAACTAACGGGCATAAGAAGTCAGCTTGAATGTGGATATTTATCCTGTTTAAACTACAGGCTCTGATGTTCATTCCTATTGTAATCTTTAATCCACTGCTCAGAAGAATAAAGTGCTCTGAGTGTTCTTTATCAGTCCATGATGTTAGGCGTTTTGTCAGAAAAACTGCATCAACAGTTTTCCATCCTACCCTGCCTCAGTCCTTGAGACAAGATCACAGATCTTCGTCCAATGACAAATGCTTTAAAAAAAGGTAGAATTAGCCTTTTTAAAACCTACCCATAACAGAACACAGAAAAAAGTCTATGAACATATTCCATCAATAACAGGGACATGGTGACATTAACATTCTTTTAATGTCCTGCATTTTCAGAGGACTTACTGTGTGACCAAGAAAAGTCGACTGAAGTTCAGAAGTATGGCTAAAGTCTGGAATGTATTTTTAATATTATTGCTCTCTTTTGCAAGATCAATAATACATATCTAATGTATATTCTTAACATATTCTGCAACTACATACATGCTGGGTATCTACACACAAGAATAGATTACAATAAAATGCAAGTTCCACAGTCAAATTCTCAGCTGATGTAAGCTAGCAGAGCTCCGCTGAAGTCGATGGAGCTCTGCCAGTTTACACCAAGAGAAAATTTGGTCTCTAGCATCACCACAAAAAGTAAGAAAATCTGGAGGTAAAGTAAAAGATTAGGACTGATTCTGCTCTCACTCACACCAAGATAAATCAAAAACAACAGTCGATGTCAATGAAGTTACATGGAGTTTGATCAGTCATGCCCTTTGTGCCTAACTCCTCATTTAGGGGTGAAGTTCCAACCCTGTGCCAGTTGTTAATGAAACATCATGAAAATTAAAGCACATCTGTTTTCTACTGTGACTAGTGTTGGGTCGTACATAGGATCCACTGCTGTACAGTGTATGCTGTGCTGTTTGGGTTTTAGTATTTTAATTTATTAATGTGGCCAGATTTTCAAGAAATCTCAGTTTCCATTTAGGCCCCAGTTCAACAAAGCACTTAAGCACGCACTGGCTTACCTGATTCACCCCACCTGAGAATCTGCCCTAAACGTTTCCCTGAGGTTAACACATTTTGTATTTCGGTTAAAACTATATTTTGAGTCTTTGATTTTTTATTTTTATTTATGTTTTTAAGATCATTGTAAACAAACAAGAATTTGGAAATGTTCATTTGCATTTTTATACATTATCTGTGCTAGAACCAAAAGGAATTTTTGGTGAAAAAAATGTCAGTGGTTTTCAAGTTGCAACTTGAATCTTGTTGCTTTATTTTGACACTTTTTAAAAAAAATTTACACTCCATGGAAAACCAAACATCAGTGTTTATAAGAGGCTGATAATAGGTTATAGTGTACCAATTTAGGGTAATCAGCTATAACGTAGAAACAAAGGGATGTAACACTCCCTTAAAGTTTCCGGCGCTCACAAAGTAGTCCTGGGACAGATTTTGATCTTGTATGCACCTGGAGTAACTCCACTGACTTTAATGGACTGACATTGCTGTAGCGGAGATCCGATTCTGACCCATCCGGCTTTCACATATCACAGTGGAGGAATAAATGCAGGGAGCATGAACTATGTACCCCACAAGAACACCTAAAGAAAGTGAACGACGCTGTCCAGAAGACTAGAAAGCCCGCCCCTCCTCCCAAGCCCTCCTTGCTATTCTGCACAGACACGCTCCGGCGCCAGGGCGCTGCGCCCCCGCTCCAGGCGAAGCCGGGGAAGGCGCCAGGGCGCTGCGCCCCCGCTCCAGGCGAAGCCGGGGAAGGCGCCAGGGCGCTGCGCCCCCGCTCCAGGCGAAGCCGGGGAAGGCGCCAGGGCGCTGCGCCCCCGCTCCAGGCGAAGCCGGGGAAGGCGCCAGGGCGCTGCGCCCCCGCTCCAGGCGAAGCCGGGGAAGGCGCCAGGGCGCTGCGCCCCCGCTCCAGGCGAAGCCGGGGAAGGCGCCAGGGCGCTGCGCCCCCGCTCCAGGCGAAGCCGGGGAAGGCGCCAGGGCGCTGCGCCCCCGCTCCAGGCGAAGCCGGGGAAGGCGCCAGGGCGCTGCGCCCCCGCTCCAGGCGAAGCCGGGGAAGGCGCCAGGGCGCTGCGCCCCCGCTCCAGGCGAAGCCGGGGAAGGCGCCAGGGCGCTGCGCCCCCGCTCCAGGCGAAGCCGGGGAAGGCGCCAGGGCGCTGCGCCCCCGCTCCAGGCGAAGCCGGGGAAGGCGCCAGGGCGCTGCGCCCCCGCTCCAGGCGAAGCCGGGGAAGGCGCCAGGGCGCTGCGCCCCCGCTCCAGGCGAAGCCGGGGAAGGCGCCAGGGCGCTGCGCCCCCGCTCCAGGCGAAGCCGGGGAAGGCGCCAGGGCGCTGCGCCCCCGCTCCAGGCGAAGCCGGGGAAGGCGCCAGGGCGCTGCGCCCCCGCTCCAGGCGAAGCCGGGGAAGGCGCCAGGGCGCTGCGCCCCCGCTCCAGGCTGTGTCTCCATCCCCCCCCCCCTCTTTCGCGGGAGCCCGTCCGTCTTTCTTCTCGCACAGAACCGCGCTGCCTCGGGGCGGGACGCTCGCCTGCAAGAGCCCCGTGTCTCCCTTCCGGGCGAGGGGCCGGTCTCCCGGCGAGAGCCGCCTGGGCAGCCCGGCCAGGATGCGGCCGCCCCGGGTTAGGTCGCGGAGGAAGCGGCGCTGGCAGGCCCGGGGTTACTCGCGGTCAGCGCGAGCGGATGGGGCCGGGCTCCCCCCCGGAGGTCCCGGGCCGGCGCGGCGAGCCGGGGCTCGAGCTGGCGAGCCGGGGGCTAGCGCGGGAGCGATGCCCAGCCGGGGCACTGCGTTTCAGGGAGCAGAAGCGAGCAAACAGCTGGAAAGACACGGGCGAGGGAGAGAGCCGGGGGAAGGGGAAGCCCCGTGTCCCGTGGGGCCAAGGGGAGACGGGGGCTGCCCCAGAAGGAGCGGGGGGCGCGGAGAGGGGCGACCCCGCAAACAGAGCTCTAGAGGCGCCGCTCCCGGCGCAGCCCAGCCCGGAGACCCCCCAGCCTCTCCAGGAATCGCCCCCAGGGCAGCAAGCGCCGGCCGAGCCCTACCTGGCTGTCGCGGTGGCCTCCCGGCTGCGCGGAGCCCCCTACCCCGAGCGCTGAGCTGCGCGGCCGCCCCGACCCGCCGCTGTCCCGCTCGCCGCTGCTGCGAAGCCGGGGACTCGAACCCGCGGCGCCTTTTATAGCTGGCCCTAGCCGCGCCGCGAGGTTATTGTCGGTCAAACGCGGCTCCCGCCTGCGGCTGTTTATGTCGGGCCGTCACTCACCCGCGGCACGTGGAGACCCGGCCCGCCTCTTAAAAGGGCGATGCGCGCCACCGGCGGGCCCCGGCCGCGCTGCCTCCAGCGCAGCTGGGCACCCTGGGGCGGGGGGCTCGAGCCACCAGCTGCCGCTGCAGCTGCAGCAGCGCTACCGGGCAAGCGGCCGGTCACCCCGCCCGCAGCCCCGCCCCGCCCGCGCGTGCGTGGCCTCCTAGCCTGCCCCGAGTAGCTGGCCAGCAGCGGGGAGTCCCCCTGGTTATCAGGGGTTCTCCACCCCACTCGCCAGAGGGTTTCAAAGGGTCCCCTGATGGCTCCTGTGCCCGGGGGCCAGCTGGGCTCGCCGCCCTGCTCCGGGCATTGCAACCTCTGGGGGCCCAGCACCGACTTCCTGATTTCCCTGGGGGTGCTCAACCCCCACTCTGCCCAGGGCGCCGCCCCCACGCCACTCCTTCCCCCAGGGACCCACCCCTCCCTCCTGCCCCAGCTACAGCCCCACCTTGCCTCTTCCCACCACCTTCCCCCCCTCCCCCAAGCACACCCTTCCCGCCTCTTCCCGCCCCCTCTCCCCCCAGGGCCTGCTGTTGAACAGCTGCTCGGCGGCAGGCAGGAGGCATGGGGGCGGGGGTGGGAGCTGAGCGGCAGGGCCCTCTTTGTGTTCCGCGGGTGCTCCAGCCCGGGACGCTCACCGAGTTAGCGCCTATGGTCCCCGCGCCACTCAGGCTCGGCCCAGCCGTCAGGACGAGGAGAGCCTGGGTAGGCCAAACCTGACGGACGGGCACTGCGAGCCCGTGAGCCAGGTCACAACTCTGCTCAGACGGGGGAGGCCAAACCTGAGCAGCGCTGTGGCTCCAGGGTGGCAATGCCTGGAGCAGAGAGCCGGGCCCAGCCAGCCCCACAGCCCTGGAGCTGCCGCCTGGGGTGAATGCCTGGCAGAGCCCAGCCCTCCTGGGACGCAGGACCTGACTGAAACCACCCCAGGGCCCTCCACCCCCAGACTATTTACTAGGTCATAACAGTCTATAAACATTTACAAATCAGTCCTGTGCCCAAAAAGCAGGGCTGGCCTTACGATGAGGCAAACTGAGGCAGCCGCCTCAGGTGCAAGACTGGGGCGGGGGCGCCACTAGGACCCAGAGTTTCAAAGTTTTGGCCCAAGCGAGGGGGCACGGGGGCATCATTTGAGCTCCCCTCTTCAGGTGCCAAAATGTTGTGGGCCGGCCCTACCGGAAAGGTTGAGAATCACTGTTCTAGCAAAGGGTCTAGGCCTCACTGGGTGAGTTTCTCTCGCTGGGCCCTGTTATGATGGTCAAAATGACCCTTTCTGCCTTAAAATCCATCTCTATTCCCTCTCCTCCATGAACAAGGCAAGGGATAACACCCAGCAAAAGGTGCAGTTACTCTGGATATCTGTGTGTGTCTTAGAGGAGTTGTGAGCAGAGCTGGAGGGAGGAATGATTTGGGGGGGGGGGGCTTTTAATATATTTCTTTATGAGCAAATGAGCCACTAGTATCCATGGGATCTTAATATTAATTGGGCATATTCAGGCAACTGCCAGTTGTCTTATAAAGTCTGTAAACTTGGATGTTTTATAAAGTTGAGTATGAATGGTTGTTTATCCAAACATTCATGCCAGAAGTTAGTTGATGTAAGGAGGGTCTGAATGAATTCTCCCCTGACAGCTAGCTGGTCGGGGGAGAGACTGTAGGAGCAAACTGTATTTACATGAACACAATCCTACTCTGCTTAGATATCCAGCAGATAGAGTGATGTTACTCAAAGTAATCAACTTTGGCTGGTGTTAGGTTACAAACAGTGATGAGCTGTCAAAATCTTAACAATGGGTTTCCTCCTTACCCCACAAGAGGGTTGTTGCTCACCCCCGCACCCCGGGACTCCTGCCCCATCCAACCCCCCCGCGTTCCTTGATGCCCCCCCAGGACCCCTGCCCCATCCACCCCTGACTGCCCCCAGAACAGGGCAGGAGGGTCTCGTGGGCCACTGCAGTGGGTGCCCAGCCCACCCCACCCCTAAGAGCCAGAGGGACCTGCCGGGGCGCAAGGTGCGGAGTCCCAGAGGTGCTTACCTGGGGCAGCTCCCAGGAAGCATCCGGCAGGTCCCTCTGGCTTCTAGGGGCGGAGAAGCACAGCTCAGGGTGGGGCAGGGGGAGCGGCCACTCCCCAACGGATCACATCAAAAGTGGAGCCTTAGGCTCCGGGGCTAGAGCACCCATGGGGAAAATTTGGTGTGTGCAGAGCACCCACCAGCAGCTCCCCATCCTGCACCTGGCCCCAGCTCACCTCACCGCCACCCCGCTCTGCTTCTCCACCCCCCCACTCCCGGCTTCCCGCAAATCGGCTGTTCGCACGGGAAGCCAGGGAGGGCTGAGAAGCAGGCGGCGGCTTCACACTCAGGCCGAGGATGGCGGAAGTGAGCTGGGGCGGGGAGCGGTTCCCCTGTGCGCCCCCCGGGTTACCTGCTGCGGCGTGGGCGGCCCTCCTTCCGCCCCCCCCCCAGCTCACCTCCGCCTCCCTGGGCCTGCGCGGGAAGCCGTGGCCTGCTTCTCAGCCCACCCCGGCTTCCCGCGCGAACAGCTGATTCACGGGAAGCCGGGGGGGGCGGAGAAGCAGAGTGGGGTGGCGCATTCAGGGGAGGAGGCGGAGGTGGAGCGGAGGTGAGCTGGGGCCGGGAGTGGGGTGGGGAGCTGCCGGTGGGTGCTCTGCACCCACCAGATTTTCCCCTTGGGTGCTCTAGGGCTGGAGCACCCATGGAGTCAGCGCCTAAGGCGCCACTTTTGGCCGGTTAAATTTAGAAGCCCTTTTAGAACCGGTTCTCCCTCATGGAACAACCAGCTCTAAAAAGGCTTCTAAATTTAACAACCGGTTCTAGCGAACTGGTGCGAACTGG
This sequence comes from Lepidochelys olivacea, assembly GCF_965140295.1. Classification (NCBI taxonomy): domain Eukaryota; kingdom Metazoa; phylum Chordata; order Testudines; family Cheloniidae; genus Lepidochelys; species Lepidochelys olivacea. The sequence goes on from NC_140415.1 coordinate 133,313,122, forward strand.
CTCCAGCTCACCACTGGTTACAAATCATTTTAGTACTGAATGCAGGGGTAGTGAAATGCTGTTATTAATGTTGTTGTCATTATTATATGAATAAAGGGAAGCAGAACTGTGCTTAACCTGTCCCAAACTAGGTGGTCACCCTCAGCTGAAAGGGCCTCATTAAGCCAGGGGCTCCAATGCCAGAGAAAGTAAAGGGAGGGGAGACAGGTATCCCAGTCAGAAGGTGTGGACTGTTCCCAAGGGTGCTGGTCTGGTTTAACCTGTTCTTTCCCACTGTTCAAAGAGAACTAAATACGCTTTATTAGGAGCCTCTGTTATTTAAAATGCTCAGTCAGAGCTGAAATCACTTGTGGTGGGACCCAGTTTCTGCCCAGTCTGCAAAGAGCTAAAAATCACTAAGAGACTGACCTGGAGAGGTCACAGCAGAGAGGCAGGTAGAAGCAGAAGGGAACTGAAGCGGCAGGAGAGGCCAGCCAGAGCAAGTGCTCAGATGGCAGAGCAAGCCAGGTGTCTTCTTCCCCAGGTGGGAGGTGACCTCACACGCACGCACCTCTGAACCCTGGGTCCTCCCTGACCAAGGGCAATCACTGCGAGTGGGGCATGGTCGGGGTGAAAGTAGGCCCGTACAGGCTGCTATGGTGTTCCGGCCCGAAGCTGGTACCGGCCCGTATCCAGCCGATGTTACAATGCTGCCGCAGCGAAGGACCCTTCTTCGAGTGCCTCCATGGCAGTGCTTTAGCGTCATTGTGCCCCCCCCCGCCACCAACAGCCAGGGGGCAAAAGGAGCAGCTGCCCCGGGACCAGTGATTTAAAAGGGCCAGGGGCTCGCTGCTACCGCAGCACTTTTAAATCGCCGCCGAGGCCAGGCAGCATGAATGGGCTGGCTGGGGGAGGCTGACCCCCAGACCTGCCCCTTTCCCCCAAGGCTCCGCCCCTTCCGGGGGGGGCCGGAGCCAGGCCCCATACTGGTAAGTGTTCCATATTGCTTTCACCCCTGGGTATGGTGAAGGAGCAGAGGGGGGCACAGTAAAGGAACTGTGGTTGTAGAACTCAAGAACAGGAGACGGAAGGCTCTGCCCCACGCACTCTGGGGTGGGCATCCCGCTCACAGTTTTATGCTTATGAATCCTGCTTGTGACATTTTCCCTAATGAACGTTGGGTGACTTCTTTCATTAAAAGTTTCTTTTCTACACTCAGACTCTGTAGCACAGAGTGGGGAATTATTGCCTCTCAGAGGTGCCTCGGGCTCGTGTGTAATTTTCCCAGGTTACTGGGTGGGAGCTCGAACCAGTTCTATGTTGTATTGTTGAAAAGGAACCCTTAGATATTGAACCCGGCCCTGGTTGCTGCCAGCTCCCTCTGGCAGAAGGGTGACATTATTAATAATTTGTTATGCTCCTTTCAAAAAAATCTTGGAGTTTCTACACCCACATTTGCATTTGTTTAGCTAAACCAGTGCAAACCCCAAAATGGAAACTTCTTTTGATTTGAATGGTTTATTTTGGTGTTGCATGACCCTGTCCCTAGTCAGCTTCAGCGAAACCAAAATGTGACGGTCTTCACTACAGTCAAACCTCAAGGTGGGCAGTTGGGAATTAGTTACCTTGCTTTACTCAATAGAGCACGACAACGCTGCAGAGTAGCAGGCAAGTTCTGCATGACTGCAGCCATGCCTTCATCCAGCCTGGCATGGTATCCACACCCCAGAGAAATCTGAGTGTGTACCCAATGGTTTGTAATGCCCCAGTTTGCTGAGACACTGCTTTCACAGGCTGTTCCCTCCACAGACTGTGTGCAGAAATGGTCTAGGCTGAGGAAATTCCTGTTGGCAAGGTCTTGGCAAGACCAAAGCTGGTGTGCTGTTACCTCCTTGTGCTCAAAGCCTACTTTAAACTGAAGTAAGAGCATCTCCACAGCCTTCTACCCTGGTTTAACTATTTTTTGAACAACACCTTCAGTTATACCAATGCAACTTTGGGTGTAAAGGAGCCTTCTGGTTAGTGGAAACAAACCAGGAGTGAAATCCTGGCCCTGTGAAGTCCATGGGAATTTTGCCATTGACTTCAATAGGGTCACGATTTCACCCCATGTTACTTATTGTAGGTAACAAAGCATGAATGGCAAAAGTTAGCAGTGCACCAACAACCCATCGGCTGCAAGTTGTTTGTCCAACTAATATTTATGAATAGGTCAGGAAGCAATTGGGAAGAAAAAGAAAAAAGGCTAAACTCATGTGCAGAATTATTTGCGGTGCATAATTTGACCAGCTCTAGTTGTAAGACATAGAGTCAACATTTTTTTTCAGCCCTTGGGAAATGTGCTTGATTACCTAGTTTATTGTACGAGGGGGCAGCTCCTGAGCTGGTGTAAATTGTTACAGCTCCGTTATTACCCCAGCTTTCTCCTTCTGCAATGCCTACTGATATATCACTATTAGAAAGAGGGTCTCAAAAGCTGCTGGAGCATAGGCTGTGCCTGTGTATTGTGAATTTTTCCACCAAAAATTCTATATGGTAAAAACATTTAATGCACAAGAGATAAGAAGTTCTAAATTAGGGTTCCCACTGCAGATCCATTGCTCATATGTAGTAAAGTCTTTTGCATTACTGCACATGCTATTAATATGAGCAATCTGGCTGGTGGGAACAGAATCTGAATCTCCGGATTTCTGTGTGTTTCAATGCTCAGCCATAAAGTCACATTAACTTTTAACCTCTTTCATTCTTTAAAGAAAAATCAGGAGACTGAAGTGAGTGATCACACCCTGAAATAGACTCTCAAGAGATTACAGTGATCCCGCTTTAAAATAAAATTAGCCACGTGAGCCTCAAATATACCAAATAAATGTGCATACTCACGTATGCAATGTATAGGGTCACACACTGAATTCAACACAAAAGGTATAACTAAGTAGAATTATGCCAAACTATGTAATCTCAAAGAATAAATTAAATCAATGGGATTGAATGGATCCACTTCTGGATAGAATTTGATTCTCTGGCCATGTTCTGATATCCGTTCCATCACTGCGATTGCAGAGTAACTCCATTCATCTCAATGCTTTGGATTTATACCAGTGAAATGGAGATCAAAATCTGTACTGAGTATTAAATCCACAGCAGATTTGAAGTTAACCCTAGTACCTTTTTCAGTACTGGGAGGTGGAGCAGGTCAGAACTCACAAGAGGAGTCAGTTATGATCCATTCCACCTTCCTCTTCCAAGAGCCCAACAATTCTCCCTCAGCATGACCAACCACCTGCAGGCCTGGGCCAGCATGGGGCAGACAGCAGGCACTGGCCAGCAGCAGGAAGAAACGGACATGGAGGCAGCAGCATGAGTGAGAGGGGAGACAGGGCTAGAGGAGGAAGATGGGTGAGGTGCTTGAGGCTAGACAGTTGCTCAGGATGCTTGTGTTGTGGTAGTTAGTGGGATGGGAAAGTGAAATCTTCTGAGGGTCGCAGAAGAGAGCTCATTTGATAGAGCGGAACAGGAGGCAATAGATGTGGGAAAGGAGGCCGGGCACTTGCTGCATGGAAAAATAAGCGTATTCATCCTTAATGCTCTAAGGGGTAAGCCATGGGGGAACTCTCCAGGCATGTTCCCAAAACTTTATGCAGTAGGATCAATGTTACACTCAAGGCCTGATCCAAAGTCCATTTGGAATCAGTGAGAGTCTTTCCATTGACTTCAGTGGGCTTTAGATCAGGCGTTTAGTATCTTCCTATGAATCGAATCGTGGAAGTCAACGAATGGCTACGCAGGTGGTGTCGGAGAGAAGGCTTTGGATTCTTTGACCATGGGGTGGTGTTCCATGAAGGAGGAGTGCTGGGCAGAGACGGGCTCCATCTTACGAAGAGAGGGAAGAGCATCTTTGCCAGCAGGCTGGCTAACCTAGTGAGGAGGGCTTTAAACTAGGTTCACCGGGGGAAGGAGACCAAAGCCCTGAGGTAAGTGGGAAAGCGGGATACCGGGAGGAAGCACAGGCAGGAATGTCTGTGACGGGAGGGCTCCTGCCTCATACTGGGAATGAGGGGCGATCAACAGGTTATCTCAAGTGCTTATATACAAATGCACAAAGCCTTGGAAACAAGCAGGGAGAACTGGAGGTCCTGGTGATGTCAAGGAACTATGACGTGATTGGAATAACAGAGACTTGGTGGGATAACTCACATGACTGGAGTACTGTCATGGATGGTTATAAACTGTTCAGGAAGGACAGGCAGGGCAGAAAAGGTGGGGGAGTAGCACTGTATGTAAGGGAGCAGTATGACTGCTCAGAGCTCCGGTACGAAACTGTAGAAAAACCTGAGTGTCTCTGGATTAAGTTTAGAAGTGTGTGCAACAAGAGTGATGTAGTGGTGGGAGTCTGCTATAGACCACCGGACCAGGGGGATGAGGTAGATGAGGCTTTCTTCCGGCAGCTCGTGGAAGCTACTAGATCGCATGCCCTGATTCTCATGGGTGACTTTAATTTTCCTGATATCTGCTGGGAGAGCAATACAGCGGTGCATAGACAATCCAGGAAGTTTTTGGAAAGCGTAGGGGACAATTTCCTGGTGCAAGTGCTAGAGGAGCCAACTAGGGGGGGCGCTTTTCTTGACCTGCTGCTCACAAACCGGGTAGAATTAGTGGGGGAAGCAAAAGTGGATGGGAATCTGGGAGGCAGTGACCATGAGTTGGTTGAGTTCAGGATCCTGACGCAGGGAAGAAAGGTAAGCAGCAGGATACGGACCCTGGACTTCAGGAAACCAGACTTCGACTCCCTCAGGGAACGGATGGCCAGGATCCCCTGGGGGACTAACTTGAAGGGGAAAGGAGTCCAGGAGAGCTGGCTGTATTTCAAGGAATCCCTGTTGAGGTTACAGGGACAAACCATCCCGATGAGTCGAAAGAATAGTAAATATGGCAGGCGACCAGCTTGGCTTAATGGTGAAATCCTAGCGGATCTTAAACATAAAAAAGAAGCTTACAAGAAGTGGAAGGTTGGACATATGACCAGGGAAGAGTATAAAAATATTGCTCGGGCATGTAGGAATGAAATCAGGAGGGCCAAATCGCACCTGGAGCTGCAGCTAGCAAGAGATGTCAAGAGTAACAAGAAGGGTTTTTTCAGGTATGTTGGCAACAAGAAGAAAGCCAAGGAAAGTGTGGGCCCCTTACTGAGTGAGGGAGGCAACCTAGTGACAGAGGATGTGGAAAAAGCTAATGTACTCAATGCTTTTTTTGCCTCTGTCTTCACTAACAAGGTCAGCTCCCAGACTGCTGCGCTGGGCATCACAAAATGGGGAAGAGATGGCCAGCCCTCTGTGGAGATAGAGGTGGTTAGGGACTATTTAGAAACGCTGGACGTGCACAAGTCCATGGGGCCGGACAAGTTGCATCCGAGAGTGCTGAAGGAATTGGCGGCTGTGATTGCAGAGCCATTGGCCATTATCTTTGAAAACTTGTGGCGAACCGGGGAAGTCCCGGATGACTGGAAAAAGGCTAATGTAGTGCCAATCTTTAAAAAAGGGAAGAAGGAGGATCCTGGGAACTACAGGCCAGTCAGCCTCACCTCAGTCCCTGGAAAAATCATGGAGCAGGTCCTCAAAGAATCAATCCTGAAGCACTTGCATGAGAGGAAAGTGATCAGGAACAGCCAGCATGGATTCACCAAGGGAAGGTCATGCCTGACTAATCTAATCGCCTTGTATGATGAGATTACTGGTTCTGTGGATGAAGGGAAAGCAGTGGATGTATTGTTTCTTGACTTTAGCAAAGCTTTTGACACGGTCTCCCACAGTATTCTTGTCAGCAAGTTAAGGAAGTATGGGCTGGATGAATGCACTATAAGGTGGGTAGAAAGCTGGCTAGATTGTCGGGCTCAACGGGTAGTGATCAATGGCTCCATGTCTAGTTGGCAGCCGGTATTAAGTGGAGTGCCCCAAGGGTCGGTCCTGGGGCCGGTTTTGTTCAATATCTTCATAAATGATCTGGAGGATGGTGTGGATTGCACTCTCAGCAAATTTGCGGATGATACTAAACTGGGAGGAGTGGTAGATACGCTGGAGGGGAGGGATAGGATACAGAAGGACCTAGACAAATTGGAGGATTGGGCCAAAAGAAATCTGATGAGGTTCAATAAGGATAAGTGCAGGGTCCTGCACTTAGGATGGAAGAATCCAATGCACCGCTACAGACTAGGGGCCGAATGGCTAGGCAGCAGTTCTGCGGAAAAGGACCTGGGGTGACAGTGGACGAGAAGCTGGATATGAGTCAGCAGTGTGCCCTTGTTGCCAAGAAGGCCAATGGCATTTTGGGATGTATAAGTAGGGGCATAGCGAGCAGATCGAGGGACGTGATCGTTCCCCTCTATTCGACATTGGTGAGGCCTCATCTGGAGTACTGTGTCCAGTTTTGGGCCCCACACTACAAGGAGGATGTGGATAAATTGGAGAGAGTCCAGCGAAGGGCAACAAAAATGATTAGGGGTCTAGAACACATGACTTATGAGGAGAGGCTGAGGGAGCTGGGATTGTTTAGCCTGCAGAAGAGAAGAATGAGGGGGGATTTGATAGCTGCTTTCAACTACCTGAAAGGGGGTTCCAGAGAGGATGGCTCTAGACTGTTCTCAATGGTAGCAGATGACAGAACGAGGAGTAATGGTCTCAAGTTGCAGTGGGGGAGGTTTAGATTGGATATTAGGAAAAACTTTTTCACTAAGAGGGTGGTGAAACACTGGAATGCGTTACCTAGGGAGGTGGTAGAATCTCCTTCCTTAGAGGTTTTTCAGGTCAGGCTTGACAAAGCCCTGGCTGGGATGATTTAACTGGGAATTGGTCCTGCTTTGAGCAGGGGGTTGGACTAGATGACCTTCTGGGGTCCCTTCCAACCCTGATATTCTATGATTCTATGAGACTTTCACATATTAATATTTGTTTGGCCCTTTGCTCTCTTTCAGATCCCTCATTAATTTTCATTGACTGCATTTTTCTCTCTTGTACCTGTTTGGTTGCATTTCCCACGTAGGGGCCAGAGACATTGCAGATGCAAGCTGTTGCTGGGTCTAGTAGATCAACTGCCCCAGTAAATTTAAGTGAGACAGGCGAGCTATACAGCATCTCTCTTTCTCACACACCCATGAGAAATTTCTGCCACTTTATCACCCATACCAAGAGAGCCTCCACTATAAAGTGAGAAGATTTAAGCCACTTAACCAAAAGGCTGTGTATTACAAGAGCAAAGGAAACAAAAGCTTAACATGCCTTTTACTGTCTTTGGGTTTCTTGCAGTAAAGTATTATGGGGATACGTCTGAAATTCTGAACTCTAATTCTACGTGACCTTGTTTGGGCTCAGGTCAGGAAGCAAGAAAGATGTGCAAACTGTTTAGTAACTTTTATTCAAGAAATTGCTTCCTAACAAACTTTGACAACTTCCTTATTACTTGACAGTGTGGCAACACAGCCTTTGTGCCAAGCTTCCTCCTTCCTAGCTATTGCATTTTCTTATACAAAGTGGAAGTTAATCAGTATATCAAGCATCTGCCCTGGTTTTTTGAACTTCTCAAACTAGATTTTTGTTTTCTGACACCAATCAGAAATGCCACCAGTGCGGTTTCCTGGACAGATCTTTCTAATTTTAAACAAAAAGAAAAATTTTCCTATGTTAAAATGTCCTCTTTAGAAAAGCAAGATTTTAACATCCCACCCTCCATTTACCTTTCCTCATGCAGGTATTAGAGTCAGGTAAGTGCAGTTGCTATTCCACTACAGTGCAAATCATTACATCAAGATATTTTCTGCAATCTGCTACTCCCAGTTTCTTTTCATTCCTCTATTTCCAGATGGTTGAGACAAGTAATACACAGATCAGCAGCTCTTTCAAAGACATGTTACCACCTGGAGAGCTGTAGGAGAACTATTATCTGGACCTTAAGGCCTTGTAACTTGCACAATGCCACCTGCCCCAAGGAAGGGGTGAAGTGCTACATTATCCATAGGATTTGGGTACTTAATGATTTAAGGGCTATCATAATTAGCCATTAGTGAGGGTTCTGAATTCTCCACAACGGCTACGATCCTCTCCATAAGGAGGGTGGGACCTATATGTTACACAGACATAGCTATTCTGTATCCTTTCTATACTCCCCCAGTCACAAATATCTACCAGGGTATATTTTAAAAAGCAAAACAAAGGAATTCAATATGTATTTTTAATAAACAACTCTAACAAAGTTCCAGAAGCGAGAAAGGGAGGGAGCTCAGAGTCTCAGCTGGTGCAAATCCATTCAACTCAATGGAACTAAACTGAGTACCTGCCAAGCCGGTCCATAGTTTTAAAGCAGTTTTCAAAGCAAAGAAAAGATGTAGAACTGCTAGTTAAAATATTTAGATATTCTAAATTTAGTAATCAGACATGTTTCCTCTTCAAGTTCTCTGAATGCAAGTATACACAAAACATACATTTATTGTACTGTATTATAATAATGTTAAAGGTCCACATCTACTTCTATGAAATCAATGGTAAAACTCATCAGCTTCAAAGGAAAGCAGAATCGGGTGGCAAAAGACTAGAATAGCATGGACAATTTGCAAAGGCTTGTAAAAATTAGCAAGAACAAGGACACCTGCATAAGCATTTCAGCCTGTGCTGTATATTATGGGCCAGATTTTCAGAGGGCTATTGTTTACATGTACATAGAACTCTTGATATGTATGCACAAGCAAAGGCTTGCGTGCAGGCCTTCTGGCTGCACATTAGAAGTGCATAGGTCAGATGTGCAAAATTGTGCTTTTAAAAGTTTTGTCTACTCTTGCAGTACCCAATGAAAAGCACGTATGTGGAGTCTAGGGCACTGCATGCAAATACTAGAGTCGTCATGCTAGTGCATGTGACCAAGAAGTGAAAATGACTACACAAAGCTCTCTCAATTACCAAAAGTTAACACAAAACACCATGGGAGAAATGTTTTCCCTGCAAACTCAGTTTGAGTAATTTAAGTCCAGATCTTCAGCTGGTTTAAATTAGTGTATCTCCATTGATCTGGTGTTACGTGTAATGATCAAAACCTGAGATTCTTTTATGCAAGACTGAATTCTGCTCTCAGTTACCCTGGCATAATAAGCCAGAGTAATTTGACTGCTTTCACGGGTTTCTTAGACACCAGTCTAAGAAAGTTCAAAACCTGGCTGTAAATTCTTATTCAGACTCACTCTCAAAGGGCTTGTCTACACTATGAAATTAGGCTGAATTTATTAAAGTTGACCTGTAGCCTCCAATTTTCCAAAAATCGATGGTGTATGTCCCCACTATGTACATTCCGTCGGCAAGCCCATCCCCACGACCATGGGTAGCACTGACTCACAGAGCAATGCACTGTGGGCAGCTATCCCACAGTTCCTGCTCCCGATTGGAATTCTGGGTTAGGCTCCCAATGCCTGATGGGACAAAAACATTTTTGTGAGGTGTTTTGGGTACATATCATCAGCCTTCCACGATGCACTTGGCTCCTACCTCCCTCCCAGAAAGCAACGGCAAAACAGTCATTTTCGCACCTAAGCCTGGGTTACTTGTGCAGATACCATAGCATAGACCCTGCTCAGCTGTACGCTGTTGTTGTGAGCATCACAAACACCTTGTGCATTGTCCTGCTGTATTTGCAGAGCTTAGCCAAGAGCAGTAACACAGGAAAATGTGATGCCATGCAAATAGCTGTGCTGGAAGCTATGGAATACAGTACATACTGGCAGTGGCAGCCAGGCTTGTTTATACAGTGGAACGCCACTTCTGGGCCTGGGAAACAAGCACAGACTGGTGGGACCACATCCTGATATAGGATGAGGAGCAGTGGGTGCATAACTTTTGCATGTGCAAGGCCACTTTCATGGAACTTGTGAATTGCTTTCCCCAGCCCTGAAGCACAGAAATACCAAAATGAGACCTGCTCTGGCAGTTGAGAAGTGAGTGGTGATAGCCCTGTGGAAGCTTGCAATGCTGGATTGCTACCGGTCAGTCGGGAATCAGTTTGGAGTGAGTAAATCTATCATGGGGGCTGCTGTGATCCAAGTCACCGGGGCAATCAATTCACTTCTGCTAAGGTGGGTAGTGACTCTGGGAAACATGCAGGACATAGAGGATGGCTTTGCTGCAGTGGGGCAATAGATGGAATGCATATCCCTATCTCGGCACCAGACCACCTCGCCAAAGAGTACATAAATTGAAAGGGGTAGTTCTCAATGGTGTAACTGCTGGTGGATCACAATGGCCATTTCACCAACATCAACGTGGGATGGCTGGGAAAGGTGCATGACGTTCGCATCTTTAGAAATTCTGGTCTCTTCAGAAAGCTGCAAGAAGGAACTTTCTTCCCAGACCAGAAAATTACTGTTGGTGATGTTGAAATGCCAATAATTATCCTTGGAGACACAGCCTATCCCTTGCTCCTGGGGCTCACGAAGCCATACACAGGCTGCCTGGACAGCAGTAAGGAGCAGTTCAACCATAGGCTAAGCAAGTGCAGAATTGTGGTAGAATGTGCCTTTGGACATCTAAAGGGGCGCTGGTGCAATTTACTCACTAGGTTAAACTTCAGTGAAAGCAGTATTCCTAGTGTTGTTGCTGCTTGCTGTGTGCTCCATAAGATCTGTGAAAGTAAAGAGGAAAAAAGTTTCCGGGGGGGTGGGGGGTTAAGGCAGATTGCTCGTAATTGGCAGCCAGGCAGCCAGACAACAGGGCAATAAGAAGAGCACATCACAGCGCACTGCATCTCCGAGAGGCTTTGATAACTAGTTTCGTGAATGACCCAACAGTGATGTGGTAGTTGTGTGTGTTGTTCCTGACCAACCTGCCCCCTTTTTTGCATGTACTACCCTATCAACTAAACCCCCACCAACCACAGTGTGCACAGTGAATAAAGAACCTCTTAGCATAATAAAAATGCAACAGAGACAGCAATGAATAGTAATGATAACCAGGTAAGGGCCTGATAATACAGGGAGGGAGGGGCAAAGGCACATTGCTAGTCAGTGAAAGCGTAATAAGCTATCAAAGGTATGGGAATGAGAGCCTTCTGCTCCATGAACCATCCCCTAGAGTTGAGTTCAAGGGATAACAGAACCCCCCACACATTCTAGGACATCTGGGAGGAGGAGGAGGATATGGAACGTGGTAAGGAGGGCAGCTGGTTCATCCCTGGGTGCAGTAGGACTCTAAGGTCTAGCTGCCTTTCCTGCACCTCAACATGTCTGTTTGCTCCCCCATAAGCTCCATCGCCTCCTCTTGCGTGTTATGCTCTTGTTCCCTGCTTGCTTTCCAGCCCTCTTGGTCGACATGTTTGCTCTGAGAGCGTGAGCCTCCATACATGGAGCTGGGCCCTGTCAGCCTTGGAGGAATGCATCAAATCACAGAACAGGTCTTCCCTTGTCCACCTTTTTCCAACTTCTAATCTGCAACAGCCTTTGTGCTGGAGTAGAGGAAGCACCCAGAGAAAGTGTTGCAGCTGCAAGGAAAAGCATAAAACAAAAGGTTAATTGTTGCAATGAAAAAATTCACAGCAGTAAATACATTCCCTGAGGTACTCGGCCAAATTGTGTTTCAAAAGAAGAGCCTGCCAGTAAGGTACAGCACTGGGCAGCAGATTTCAGTTTGCAGGCAGGCATAGTAAGTACACATGAAAGGATAGGTGGTTTGAGGGCATACCTGGGGACTTTTTTTTAGTGTGGAAACTCTTGGCACAAACAGGCTTTTTCGGGGAGTACCCTTTGCGAAGCTGGACTCGCTACCACTGTCATTTGCGGTAAACAACTGGGATAAACATTAACCACAATTACATTTAACCCCCGTAGTGTTATTACAAGTGTGCGCTCACCACAGGTGCCTTCCGCGCCATCACAGTCACGCACCAGCGGGACCTGGGAGGGGATTAGCTCCAGAGTTCGGAAAAGAGGTCCTGGCTGTCGGGGAGAATGGATCCTCCACTTGCCTGCTGTGCATTCTTCTCCTCCTCCTCAACAATGTGCTACTCGTTGTTGCCCATGGCTGCCTGGGTCCCCTGGGAGGTATCCATGGAGACTGGTGGGGTCCCCCGCCTAGAACCGCATGCAGCTGTTCATAGAAGAAGCATGTTTGTGGCTCAGCATCAGAGCTACTATTTGTCTCCCTTGTCTTCTGGTACACTTGCCTGACCTCCTTAATTTTCACACGGCACGGCTGTGTGTCCCTGGTGTAGCCTCCCCCCACCCCATGCCCTGTGCCATTTTGGCATTGATGTCAGCATCTCTGCTGCAGGTCGGGAGCTCTGCCTGCACAGACTCTTCTCCCTATACAGATCCAGCATCTCCTGGGTGCTCCACCCTGGAGTGCGTTCACGGCCCTGGGCAGCCATAGTCAGCTGTGGTGGTGAACGCTCCATGCTGATCAAACAGGAAATGAAATTCAGAAGTTCCCGGGGCTTTTCTTCCTGTCTACCTGGCTGAAGTGCAGTGGAGTTGAAAGTGCTGACCAGAACAGACACATTGGAGCATTCTGGGACACCTCCCGGAGGCCAAATAAGTTGAAATGCACTGTGCGGTCTGCACTACCCCCATCTGACATGGAAAGGTCTAATCTAGCACTACGCCTCTTGTAGAGGCAGAGTACAGGCATCAGTTTTAAAAGCCCTTTAGGTCTGCAGGAAGGGCTCTGTAGTGTAGACAAGCTAATTACAAACTCAGTCCAATGCAGGGAATTTTGTTCTAATGACATAGTGTAGACCAACCCAAAGTCAATGAGAGTTTTGCCCAAGGTAGGACCTCTGCATTTGAGCCAACACCACACACCCCCCTACTTACCTACCGGCCAAGTCCTCAGCTACTGTAAATGTGAGTAGCTCCAGTAAAATCAGTGAAGGAAAAACAAATGCACCTTCAACATTTTGATCTTTAATTCTTCATGTCAAAAACAACAAATATAAAATAGGTGGACATGGAGTTATCCACTTAAATATTTCAGAGAGCCTTATCATGATGAGCAGTAACTCATACATTTCAGGCCTGATCCAGGGCCCATTCCAGTGTAAAGACTTCCCATTTAATTCAATGTGCATTGGATTGTGAGCAAATAAAACGCAGAGATATATCCTTGAAATAGGGCCAATGCTGAAGATGGAAATATTGATGACCCTGAGCTTACAGAACAGTAAAACAACTTAAAAATTCAGATATCTTCTTCACTAACAAGGAGAGCTGCCCCCTTCCTTATAAAGCACTTTTGAAAAAAAGCTTGTTAAGTTTGTTGTGTTAATCTGTGATCTTTGTCTAGAATTCTAGGCTAAACTGTTGTGGATACTGAAGTTCACATGTTTTTAAAAAGAGGGCTTGGTCCAACAACAGTAGTCTAGGACAGAAAGATCAGAGGTTTCCTGGAGTCCTGTTCATGGTCTCCTGGGTTATTGCATCACTGTAGGTGGAATGGTTAGTTTTCCTCAGGAGAAATAATCTGTACAATGATATATTCTCCATAGCTAGCATGCAGCTCTGTTATTACCTACCAGAGCAGTCATTCAGAAAATACACAGGCAATTGATAGGTATTATCCAGTTTAAAAAAGGGGGGCGTGTGAAAGGAAAAAAAAATGGATCATAAAGATGGAATACATATACTATAATTCAGAACTTCCAAAACTTAAACTACTGAAGACTCTGTGGTTGACCATGGGGAGGTTGCATTTCCTGTCTTAAAACAGCGTAAAGCCAATACAATGCAACTTCAGGATATTTTTAGTTCTGGGTGCCAGAAACACAAGGCAAACCACCATAAGACAATTTTTTTTTTTAAAAGAGTCACCCAGGGAAACATTTTGAAACATCCTTCAGTATTTCAGAGAAAGGAGAGAGATGGTGCAGTTAATTTTCTTCAGTGAACACAGAACCAGGGCAGGTGGTGATCTAGAACACTAGTGCTATTAATGTAGGGTTCTTATGCCTTCCTCTGAGGCATCTGGTGCCGGCCCCCGTCTGAGACAAGATACTGGTGAACTAGATGGACTGCTGGCCTGACCAGATAAGGCAATTCGTATGTTCACAGTATACACACATTGGGCCTGATTCACTACTGTGTCATTCTAGTTTTACAACTTCAAAAATCAGTGGAATTATGCTAGCTTATAATTGGTGAGTCAGTCCCATGATTGTATTTGCTCCTTTGTCATTTTCCCCCTGTGCTATAACCGCCTAGTGCCACCTACAACTTATCTTAAATCACTGACTCCATAAATATGGATACACATGATCTCATTTATGATAAAATAGCAAATTCCTCTTCAAAAACAAGGTTCCCCTATGAATTCAATTCATTATTGATCAGGTTCAGTGTAAAAAGAAAAGGAGTACTTGTGGCACCTTAGAGACTAACCAATTTATTTGAGCATGAGTTTCGTGAGCTACAGCTCACTTCATCGGATGGAGGTTCAGTGTGTTTATCTCTGATATCCTGCTGCATAGAGGAAATCTCTATGTGGTCCCCTGGGATGTCTCTGCCTCCTTCACATCCCAAAAGGGAAAGGGGGACAGGGAGAAAAAAAAAATGTGAATTGAGATTCATTCTAACAACAGAATGAAGGAAGCTGTTAAGAGCTGATGTAAATTAAAGATGGCCTTCAAAGAAAATGTTTTGTACCCTGATTTTCTTCTTTATGATGTATCGTAAAGGATTGGAAGACCATTTGATTTTTTCTGCCTTTAAAAAAAACCCCAAATCTTAAATATATCAGGAACATGAAGTCAGGTCACCTCTGGTTTTGCTGGGGAAGTCTGAGGTCTCAGATGCTGAATCAAAGACACTGTCTCCCAGGTGTCTCTCAGGCATTTGGAGTTAAATGTGGATTTACTCACATGCACACTCTTTTGTATAAAGCATAAAAAAGCAAAAGGTGGAGACAGAAATAGGCACAACCCCCAATTCTATTCCTTTGCAGGTCACATGCGGAGTATGAAGTATAAAAAATGCTAATCACTGCATCTCAAAGCAAAGCAAGGCTGGGATTAGAACACCCAATTAAATGGGAACTGGGTGTCCAAATTCCTTAATCAACTTTAAAAGTTCCACTCTAAGTCACTTCAAAATTCTGCTTTCTGTCTCAGTGTATTAGCAGGAGGTAGCTTTTCACAATGTAGCTGCCTTGGGACTTTTTTTTTTAAAAAAGGATGAAAAGAAGATGTGCTATTGAACTTGTAGCACTGCCAGCAACAGTCAGAAGTTATTTAGACCACAATGGGATGGCAGCCCTGCTGAGCCTGGGAACTTCATGGAGTGGGGCCACATACGCATGGTTAGTCTTCTCAGTGTAACCCTTCTGCCCATTAGAGTTGGCAGTAACAAGGGCCAGGTTCAGTATCTAGGGGTTCCATTCCAATAACACAATGCAAAACCGGCTCGAGCCCCCACCGAGTGACCTGGGACAAAATATATACCACCCCCGTTGGGCGCCTCCAGGAGGCAATACTTCCCCTCTCACAAGCACGGAGTCTGAGTGTAGCAAAAAAGCCTTTTAATAACAATGTGGCATTATGTTGGGGAAACACCACCAACAGGATTCATAACACAACCCATGAGCAAAAACTCACCCCAAGCAAATTGGGGCGTGTCCTTTCCCTTGGGTTCTTGAGTCCAGCAACCCCAAATCACCCAAAGTCCCAAAAGTCCAATGGCCAAAAGTCCGTGTCCCTGGTCAGGGCAGCCCCAGAGTTCGAAAGTTTATCTGCAGAGTTTTACCTCCCAATCTGGGTGGAAATGGGGCGGGGGGTGAGAGGTAAGAGGCACCTTACATGATCTGAAGCTGACCACCCCACAGCTCCATAGGGCTCCACTCCGTTCCACCAGCCGGTCCACAAACTGCTCTGCTCAGCTCCGTGTCCCGCAAGCAGCTCCCGCCGTCCCACGAACTGCTGGTCCACAAGCTGCTCCAGCTGTCCCACAAACTGCTCCCCAATATATCTTCAGGCTCCCCCACTACTTAGCACAACACTCAGTGATTTCAGCTCTCAGTCAGTTTTTGCTCTTTTGTGATTTCAGCTTGTAGTTGGGGAGCCTCAGTGCTGGTGCATCATTAGCCCAAAGCGAATTCAGCTCAGCAGCCTGTAACTAGACTCCTAATGGAATCAACATTAGCTTGGATATTCCACAGTGGAGAGAGGAGGAAGTGCAATTAGCACATAAGGCCCTCACTAGCGGGCCCATGCCACCAAGTATAAATACCTGTCCCCAGCCTCTCTCAATTCACAGAGTTTTGGAACCCTTGTCCCTTGCCTAGCGAGTGCTGCTTAGTTGATGGCGAGTCCCTCCATCATAACAGTACTGTTCCAAGCACAGTTCCCATAATCAGGGTAACAATTTATTCTTCCTGCCCCAATAACAGAGACACTGGGGATCCCACAGCAGCCAAAGTGACCATTTGGGCAGCTATGGGCTCATGTTAGGCAGGGTGGGTGTGCCTATGCAAATGAGATCAGCCCCTGAAGTTCTTTTCCACAACTTGCCACACCTCACGACCAGAGGTCAGGATGGAGCTCATCCTGACACTGCCTACAGCAGCATTGTCCAATATTAGGCCATGATTCTCCAGCTACATAGAATATCAGAGTTGGAAGGGATCTCAGGAGGTCATCTAGTCCCACCCCCTGCTCAAAGCAGGATTCTATGATTCTCTGTATATCAAATCTGGATACTCCCAGACCAAGAGTGCTGAATTCCTCTAAGCAGACAATAGAGTATTTGTTTTATTGGACAACAAAGTGGGTTCCATCGGCCCCTTCTTCTCTGTGCTGCTGTTTTCAGTATCAACTTCATCAAGTTCTTTGTATGCTACCCAGACACTGTAGATATACAAAGAGTCACCTGGGTTTCAAAATAAACAAGCATGTCTATTGCAAATATCTTCACCAAGCACCTTAAGTTTACTTAAATAATTGCAAACTGCAGGGAGCTAAAATATTTAGGTACCGATCCAAAGTCTATTAAGAAGTCAGTGGAAAGATTCCCCTTCACTTCAATGGTCTTTGGATCTGGCCCTAAAATCTCACGTCCACATGAGGGTTTTGCCTGCAGAGGTGAGGTTGCAAGACTGGGGCCAACAGCTTATGTACCAATGCACCAAGTATTAGGCACTTCCCCCAGCCCATTTAAGCTGCTTGAACAAAACTGCAGGCAACCCATCAGTGTAATCAGCCGACCATTGTTTCACAGATATTTAATGCCTATTTAAATCAGCCACAATATTTTATCTGCTTTCCACTTCCACTTCTCAACATTGCACACAATGATGATATACAACTTTAAAGCCAATGTTAATGATTTGTTTATGCATGTTCAAGGAAACCTAACAAATAAATCTCCAATGGTGGTAAAGCTGATGCAAGGACTGTTTACTATGCAATTAGAGTTTATTCATAGCAGTGGCTGCAACAGGACTCAAACACTTGCAAGTTGCTATGCATAAGCAAACTAAGGATGAGTTATTGGTAGTCTCCTGCACCTGAAATCAGAGCACAGGTAACATTGATGCCAACTTTAGTATAGGTTTCAGAGTAACAGCCGTGTTAGTCTGTATTCACAAAAAGAAAAAGAGGACTTGTGGCACCTCAGAGACTAACCAATTTATTTGAGCATAAGCTTTCGTGAGCTACAGCTCACTTCATTGGATACATACTGTGGAAACTGCAGAAGACATTATATACACAGAGACCATGAAACAATACCTCCTCCCACCCCACTCTGCAGTTTCCACAGTATGCATCTGATGAAGTGAGCTGTAGCTCACGAAAGCTTATGCTCAAATAAACTTTAGTATAGTTAGGCCAGAAATCTCAGACTGCACTGGTACAATTATGGTTGTAGTTCTGGTCAAACATTTCATTCAAAACAGTTTCCCCCTCCCCCCCCGCAAACATCAAAAAGTGGTAAATAGATTTCCTGGAGAGAAAACACAAAAAAGATTTTTTTGTATGAAATCATGAAAAAAATCTTGTCTTCTAAACTGAAAAAAAAAATTCAGGTGTTTGTTTTTTCCTCATTTCCTTCTCTCTCCCTGCCCCAACTTGTTTTACCCTGTGGAAAAAAGTGAAAACAAGAGAAAAAAGAAAAGGTGGGGGGAAGAGGAGGAAGAAAAAATGGGGGGGAAAAATGGAAAAAAGTTTTAAAAAAAACCTCAAACACTGTTGGTGTTTGAGTTTCCAGGTTTTTCCATCAAGAAATCAAAATTATTTTCAGGAAACAGATCTGTAGAACTATTTTAAAAAGTTGTACAGTCTCTGGCCTGTGTTATACAGGAGGAGGCCAGACTAGATGATCACAATGGTCCTTTCAGGCCTTGGAATCCATATGTGGTGAGGGAGAACCCCCGAAATGGTGCATATGGCAGATCTACAGTAGTGCAGATACATCCCCGATAGCTGGAATTAGAGTTGGAAGGGACCTCAGGAGGTCATCTAGTCCAACCCCCTGCCCAGAGCAGGACCAATCCCCAATTAAATCATCCCAGCCAGGACTTTGTCAAGCCTGACCTTAAAAACGTCTAAGGAAGGGGATTCCACCACCTCCCTAGGTAACGCATTCCAGTGCTTCACCACCCTCCTAGTGAAAAAGTTTTTCCTAATATCCAACCTAAACCTCCCCCACTGCAACTTGAGACCATTACGCCTTGTCCTGTCATCTGCTATCACTGAGAACAGTCTAGATCCATCCTCTTTTCAGGTAGTTGAACCCCCTTTCAGGTAGTTGAAAGCAGCTATCAAATCCCCCCTCATTCTTCTCTTCTGCAGACTAAACAATCCCAGTTCCCTCAGCCTCTCCTCAGAAGTCATGTGTTCCAGCTCCCTAATAATTTTTGTTGCCCTTCGCTGGACTCTCTCCAATTTTTAGGACAGTCTCCCAGTGTAGACAAGACTAAAGCCCTGCCTGGATACAAAATTTTATCCCCATCCAAATCAGAAAACCCACACCCGTGGATATCCGCACCTGCGGTTATCCGCAGATTTACAGGGCTCTGGACAAGGCCTTAGATTCATAGATTCCCAGGCCAGAAGGGACTACTGTGATCATCTAATCGGATTCCCTGTATAATCCAGGCCAGAGAACTTCCCCAAAATTATTCCCAGAGCAGATACTTTAGAAAAACATCCCATCTTGATTTAAAAATCATCAGCAATGGAAAAGTCCACTACAATCCTTGGTAATTTGTTCCAATGGTTAATTACTTTCACTGTTAAATTTTTACCTTATTTCCAGTCCAGCTTCTAAATTCTAATCTGAAATTGTCTAGCTTCAACTTCCAGCTATTGGATTGTGTTATTCCTTTTGCTGTTAGATTGAAGATCCATTATTAGATATTTATTCCCCACTTAGGTCCTTACAGACTGTAATCATGTCACCCCTTACTTAACCTTCACTTAGTTAAGCTAAATCGATTGAGCTCCTTGAGTCTATCCCTATAAAGGCATATTTTCTAATCCTTTAATCATTCTTGTGGATCTTCTCTGAACCCTCTACAATTTATCAACATCCTCCTTGAATCGTGGGCACCAGAACTGGACACAGGATTCCAGCAGCAGTCACACCAGTGCCAAATAAAGAGTAAAATAACCTCTCTATTGCTACTTGAGATTCCCCTGTTTATGCATCCCAGGATGCGTTAGCCCTTTTGGCCAAACCACCACACTGGCAGCTCAAGTTCAGCTGATTGGGGGGCGGGGCGGGAAGGGGGAGAACCAATCCTTTTCAGAGTCACTGCTCCCCAGGCTAGAGTGGCCTGTCCTGTAAGCGTGGCCTACATTCTTTGCTCCTAGATGTATACATTTAGCCATATTAAAAAACGCATATTGTTTACTTACATCCAATTTACCAATCCAGATGGGTCACTGATTTCGAGCAATCCTCTTCATTGTTTACCACTCCCCCAATTTTTGGATCATCTGCAAGCTTTATCAGTGATGCTTTTATGTTTTCTTCCGAGTCACTGATAACGTTAAATAGCAAAGGGCCCAGAACAGATCCCTGTGGGACCCCACTGGAAACAGTCCCACTCGATGAGTCACCATTTACAGGTACATTTTGAGATCCTTTCCACACTAAACACTTTTAATCAGGATTGTGTCACATGTCTGTGGCACAGTCACCACGAGCAGTAACAGTTCTGTTTGCATCCACATAGCAGCCTACCTCCCAACGACATTTTGAGTGGCTCATGCTGGATACAGCTCCACTTTGGCTTGGCCCAGCCACCCACCCTTTGATGAAGGCAGAGGGGTGGACAGAGCAAATACGAGTGGTGCTGCAAACTGCCCTTCAACCAGGCCAGCAGGCTTAGGGGCCAACAGGGGGATAGTAACACAAAGCCTGGGACAGGTGGGAGGGATGCAGCAGGTTTGTTGCTATCACAGCCACTTGTGTATATCCTCAGCTCTTTCCCTGCTCTAACCTATGCTTTTTAGCTGGGAAAGCTTGCATGCTGGGAAAATACCACACCGCCCCAGCAAACGAGACCAAGTGCTTGGAAGACATGCACACAGAGCTGCATGGTCTACAGTGCATTCTGGGCTGTCCTGCCTCACACAAAGCTGGGAGAAAAGAGAACTGGACAAGCCAATTATAGAGGGATGGATAGGAGGCCCCATCTCTACCACATACACACCCCTGAACTGGTTCCAGGTTGTGTTGACACAGAGGAATTTAGGAAAGATGCCCACCACCATTGCTACGGTACCGGTATTGGCTATGGTGGAAGCGTTCATGTACACAAGCCACCAAAATTTTTCCCCACCTGAGAGCTTTAGGTCACCCCCTTGCGTTCAGTTTTAAAATCTTTACACGCCCACTCTGGTTTTTTGGCCTCCATATCAACTGTAATAACCTTTGGAAACCTCGAGTGACTCAGTCAGTGCTCTCCACAGATACACTTCCTGCTCAACCATTTCCCCACAAGTGTTTAAACTATGGAATTTGTTGGCAATAGGAATAAATGGAAATTGAGCAATCACTGCTAACTCCCTTTTTAGCAGTGACACTATGTTCTCAGAATCACATCTTATTTGCAGCCAAACCCTTGATGCTATCAATGAGAAATTTCACCAGGCCTTTGCAGTCCTTTTCACAGTGTTTGAGATTTGAATATGTTGGGAAACTTGAGAGAAATTGAGCCTGATGAAGATACAGAGGGAAAGAGCAGGCCTGTTTCTAACACAGACAAGGAAGGGCAAAATTAGGTCTACATCTTTGGATATGAGCACTGGCATACTTTGCATCTACCTTACCGGTTCATTGTGCACTCAATTACCATGATTGTGGGTGTGGAAATTTTGCATGCATATTTTTCATTCATGCAGTTGCTCAGGTATAATTCTAAAATTGTAGATCTCAAGATGCATGCTCTTCCTCTAGACTGTTACGGAGAGAGGGTCACTTGTTGAGCTCACGGCCTTTTACTTGCAGCCCCCTTTGCTGTAGCTGTGTTGACGGTTTCCAGCTGCGTCTTGCTGCTGATGTCCTGGTGTGTTGACATGGGTGTGTAAGCAGAGGTCAGCTTTTTTTAAAAGTGGAAATTGAGCTACAGCATGCACACAGCTAAGAAATTAGAAGTGGCTGCAATGGGTAAAATCCCATATCAGAAAATGTAGACGGGGGTGGGAGGGTGGATTTTGAAGCAACACATCCAATAACCCTACTCTTGATGCTTGGATCAACTCCCAGTTGCACTGTTTGATTTAAACACCTTATTAATGCTTTGTGCCACGGGAGTGCTTGTTACTGAATCATGCTTATTAAAGTAGTGCCTAGAGACCAACCAAGATCAGGGACTCAATGTGCTAGACACTATACAAACACCGAGGAATAGACAGTCCCTAGTGATGGATACAGATGATTGCAGATCCTTCTTGAAGATGGAATTCAATCTGTGTGTTTTTTACATCAGTTCAATAGGGCTATGAGGAACCCCCTCATACATCCCTGCCACCCCCCACCCCCATATTTAGCCATGGTTTAGGAAGACACTTGTATGTTCCTCCCCAGCTAGTTGGAAAATGCCATTTGTCCAATTCTCTGCTAGCAAAACTCCAGTGTTTTCAACTGAGTTACCCACCAGCTGAGAATTTGGCCCCATGTATGCAGGAGTTCAAGGAGAGAGCTGTTTTAAGCCCCTTATTGTGCTACTTTATATAAAAAGCCTCCTTATGCAGTGATGGCAGAATAGACCTTTGTGCAGGGCAGTACTGATGGCAGAACTGGGAGGCAGATTAAGGATAGGATTTCAGCTTCAAGGGTCTTATTTTCCCTTTGTGGGTTCGTGGTCAGAGCTCAAACTGGGGGGGGATGCAGCCCCCTTGTTGCAATTCACTAAGCTGGTTCATATTTCAAACGAAAGCTCTCCTGGTTAACTACGTGCCTTTCAAACTTGGCTAATTACTCACAAGCTTAAGGATATTTAACCAGGAGAGTTCAGTTTCCAGCAGTGTCAGCCACCCCGGTCAAGCAAACGAGACCGAGTGCTGAAAACAATGGGGCCAGGTCTTCCGTTGGTGTAAACTAGCACAGCTTTGTACCAAGAGAGCTGTGCCGAGAGGATCTGACCCAGTGGCTTTGTCCGTTTAAACACATAGGCTTGGCAGCTCTGCAAGCTGGACACTCTTGCCTGAGACCTAGCACAGTGCAGACGCAACTAGCCAAAAGCCTTCACCCTCCTCCCTCTTTGCGTGATGAAGCATGGTTTAGGGGACATCTACACTGCAAGAAAACCCCACAGCTGCAAGCCTCAGAGCCTGGCTCAGTTGACTCAGGCTAGCGGGGCTCAGGCTGGGGGATTACATATCGAGTGTAAACATTCGGACTCAGGCTGGAGCATAGGCGCCAGCTTCCTTCAGGCCTCGGGGTGCTCAACCCCAGGCACCGCCCTCACCCGACCCTTCCCCCGAGCTCCCACCTCCACCCCAGGCCCAGTCCCCACCTCACGCCCACACCCCTGCCCCACCTCTTCCCCATCCAGTTCCTTCCTCTGCCCCCAGCATGCCCCATCCCCACTCCTCCCCCTCACTCCCAGAGCCTCTGGCATGCCGCGAAACAGCCAATTGTAGCGAAAAAGTAGGTGCTGGGAGGGAGGGGGAGGCACTGATTGGCGGGGCAGCAGGCGGATGGAGGGGGGAAGCTGGCTGCCAGTTGGTGATGAGCACCCACTAATTTTCTCCATATGGGCTGGAGCCTGGGCTCTGAGCCCTAACCCCTAGTGGGGCTTCAGAGCCTTGCCTCAGAGCCTGAGCCCTGCAAGCCTCAGTCAGCTGACCCAGGCCAGCTGCAGCTGTGTTTCAGGGCTTTTATTCCTGTATAGACTTACCTCGAGTCTCCACGCCCAGTTCAGTCTCAGGCCTCTCCAGCCTTTTCCAGCACCCCATTCACGCACAAAACACTCTACTCACTCCCTACACAATGCACACAAACCTTATTACTAGTTTCCCCACCCCCTTCTGAACCCATCTGGGCAGGCCATCAACCTGCTGAGGAGGAGCCAAATCCTCAGCTGGTAAAAATCAGTATAGGCCCAATGACTTCAATTAAGGGATGCCAGTTCACATCAATCAAGGGTCTGGCTCATGTTCTGTATGTGTCAAAAGTAATTTTGGTTTTTCAAGCCAGTCTGCAGCTGAGAAGCAGTTCAGGGCTGCGTACATACCATGCAAGTATTAGGATCAGCAGCTATTCTGCACACAGGGGATAGGTTTTGGTTCCAGAATCTCATGCCTCTACCACTTGAATGGAAAGGGGAATCTCCATTAGCCAGCAGAAATAGAAGGGCTTTTATTCACTCTTTACTCAGCCACAAACAGGCTGTGTCTTTCTCACACTTATGAGCCTCCAGTACAGCAACTTCACCTTTTTGATTACAACTGTGTTTAAGAAAATACCAGCTCTTTAATGTGAGCATGAAGGAAACAAAACTACAAAAACTTGCAAATATTAATTAGAGACACTGGAACATGGAAGTATGCGTTGTCATGCAGAATAACCACAGCTGGTATACAATTTATTGACTGCACCCTACGAATGATGCTTCTTACACCTATGTGTGTCAGACAGGCCCAGGGCTAGTGTGAAATTAATACTAGTAACTGGATTTTTATGCCAACAAGCCCTTATAATTATGTGGTTGCCAAAAACGAAGTGGCTGCAGTGTGCGATCTAGCACATGCAATGGTTCAGTAGCGAAGAAGGATTCAGTGACCTTCTGTAGGCAGCAGACTGGGCGAGTGTACTAAGTTCTGTCTTTTGGAAGTCTGGGCTAAGATAGGAGAAGTGACACCCTTTGTTTTTGGGTGCCCAATCTGAGACAAGATTAGATGAGCTGATTTTCAGAGGGGGGGAAGCTTTGCACATTTTAAAAAGTCAAGCTCCTTAAGGCATCTCAAGTTGTGCACCCCAAGTCACTAGCCACACTCTTCACAATTTAAGCTATAGGTTCTAATTTGCAATCTGCATTTGGTCACAATGGAGATGGCCTTAACTTAATTACTCATGGACATTCATCCATCTCAGGAGCCATCACACACTTTGGTACACAATACAACTGAGTCTCTGCTCAGGAGTGGTCTAGAGCTGGAGTATCAAGTGCTTTGGAGGTAGGGATAAGCAGAGCTTGCACTTAACCCCAATCTATCATGTTTTGATATCAATGAGCTCAGAGCTTCACTAAGAACAAGAACAGAACAAAATTAAGAGTTATGAGAAAACCAGGATTTTTCTGCAAATCCCATTAGGATTAAACTATTCTGGATATAACTAGATATTAAGGCAGGTTGTTTGCCAGGCTGACTGTAAGACACTACTATTAGGGAACCTGTGTACACACTATAAGGAAATCTAATGATAAATTACATAAAACATTCTTTTATTGGAGTTTTTGGTAAGTTTGCAAAGTCAAGCACTCAAAAGCTGGAAATGCCAGAACTAAAGGTTGCCTGTGAAAGCTTAATTCACACCCCCTGCAAGTGTGCTATGATACAGTCTTTAATTGTATGATCACATACTATTCCCCCCCCCCCCACCTCCCGCTTAGGGCACCTGCTTCATTCAGTGCACAGCATGAACAATGAAGAGAAAACAAAATATTGACCAATGTGTGGCCCTAGTTTACTGCCCACTGTTCAAACGCTGTGATAAATACAGATTATTCATTTCCTCATGAGTTTTTCTATGCCATTCATCACAATCACATCTGAGTGCTTCACAGACATTACTGCATTTATTTTCACAACATCACAATGAAGTCAGAGAGTAGTATTATCCCTATTTTACAGATAGAGAATGGAGGCACAGCAAGATTAAGGTCAAAGTGTCCACTAACATTGGATCCCCAATTGAGAAGCATAAGGCCTGATTGTTCAGCATCCTCAGGGCATGTCTACACTGACCTCCAGAGCAATTGATCCATTGCATCTAGACTAGAAGCAATAAATCGACCTCCAAGTGCTCTCCCGTTGACTCGGTACTCCACCGGAGCGAGAAGTGCAGGTGGAGTCGATGGGGGAGCGTTAGTTGTTGACTCACGGCAGTGCAGACACCGCGGTGAGTAGATCTAAGTACGTCGACTTCAGCTGTTAGTTATTTGCATAGCTGAAGTTGCTTAACTTAGATCGATCCCCCCCGCCGTGTAGACCAGGGGTTAGTGTAATACAGCACATTAAAACAGAATTCTTATTGGCTTCAGTTGCAGCCATGAGTTCTCAGCACTTCTGCAAATCAGCCCTCGTTCTCTGAAATAGTTGAGCCATTTTAGGTGCAACTTTCTAAAACATTTCAGCCTGAAACAGACACCCAGCACAGGGAATTTCAGCACAAGCAGTCAAAGTTGG
Organism: Lepidochelys olivacea; assembly: GCF_965140295.1. Classification (NCBI taxonomy): domain Eukaryota; kingdom Metazoa; phylum Chordata; order Testudines; family Cheloniidae; genus Lepidochelys; species Lepidochelys olivacea. The sequence continues at coordinate 133,338,967 of NC_140415.1, forward strand.
ACAGAGTTACAAACAACTAAAACCAGGTCCTTATAGTGGGAAGTATTGGGCAAGTTCATGTCTAGATGGTGCTACCAGTTCTAGCTAGAATCATTAACACAGACTACAGCAAACTGCTTGATCTAGCAGGCAAGTCTAATTAATACTAATGCTGACTCTCAGTGAAGCAGAAAGCCTTTGTGCAATATGTACTTTTTAAAAAGAATACTACAGTTAGTTACCAGGAAACGTCTTTTTAGCCACAAAATGGATACAGTTGCTGAGCCCAGACATTTGGGCCTTAAACCTGGTTTAGACAGAAGGTTTCTGTGGGCTGGTCGACAGCCACAGCTTGTACTAAACAAGTGTAGTTAAAGACGTACAACCTCTCTAGCGCGGACGTACTATATAAAAAGGTGCTTATGCCAGTATAGGTTATTCTAGTACAGGAAGAGGAATAAACTGTACCAGGAGAAGGCCTCTGATGCCAATACGACTGTCCTCACTAGAGGTTGTACCAGCATAATCATACCAGTCAAAATTCATACCCTAATTGACATAGTTAAATCAGTACATAAATCTATGTGTAGAACAGGCCAGCAAGCTAAACCCAGCCTTAGATCACTGGGAGAGTGCCCTCACACACAGCTGCATTGTGTTAACTAAATGGGTATAAAAATCACACCTTTAGTTACATCGACACTTGCCTTTGGAATGAACGGATAACTCCTGGCCGAGAGAGCCAATATAGCTATGCCAGATGTTTTTAATGACAATAGCAGATTTTGCAGCGTGGGCTCTTGTGTGGTCATTACTGGAGTTGGATCCACCAGTCCATTCCATGTAGGTCAGACTGCAGTTATCATGACTGTCACATTTTCAAAGAGAAAATGAAGGTGCCCTCAGTTCCCCACCCTTCCCATTCACCACCATCTTTCTGTACCTTATTCAATTATTCTTTGGGCTCTCCCCCCCCACCCCTTGCTTTCCCTCAGATTAGGTTTCTTCAGGAGGTTCATTTTTAAAACTTCTCTCTCTCAAGGAGGTTTACTCTCCTGAGCTGGTTCTTCTCCTCCTCCTCCACCTTCAGTCTCTTTCCCCTCCCAGCTCTTCCCTTCTGTCCCAGTCTGATCCGGCCATTATTTTTCTGTTCGCCACTTCCTCCCATCCTTATCTCCCTCCTTCTTGAGACCAGAGCAACGAGAGGCCATTTCTGAAATGTCAGTGGAAGGGCAAGTCCTGCACCCCCTCCAAATAGGAGTATTTTGAGAGGCGACAGTAAATTTGAGGGTGTCACCCTCGAAAAGTCAGAGGGGTAGCCATGTTAATCTGTATCTTGTAATAGTGTCAGAACTCACCATGGGGGCACCTCCTGCTGGTTGCGCTGAGAATTAGCTCAGTCCAGCTCCAGAGCACCTTCTATAGGTAGTGTCTTGTCCGTTGTTCACTCTACTCTGCTGTTTTGGACCTGCGTTGCTCCCCAGCTCGGCAGTGTCTTCTTCAGGACACTGCCCTCCAGCAATGCTCACTACTTCTTTCTCACCCCCCCTACTAGGGGGTCAAGGCAGTCCTTTGGCTTGCACCTGCCACAGGGGCCAACCACAACCTAAAGTCTAGCCCCCCACTTTAGGGACAAGTTGCAGTCCATACTGGCCATGCTCCTCCACGGCCAGGTGCAGTGCAGGGGGGGTGGACCCAAGCCCACCCGCTACTCTGACCCAGGAACTCTCTAGGGGCAGCCTCTCTGTCCTCTCTCTCTCTCTCCCCACTTGTCTGTCTATCATCCCTGGGCCGCTTCCCTTTGGCCCTTGAACCTTCTTAGCCCTTTCTAGCAGGGCTCTGCAGCCTAGCAAGTAACAGGCCAGAGCTCACCCTCCACTCCCCTGAGACTACCCAGTACTGCTCTATCCTAAGTGCTATCCCTAGGAGCCAGTCCTCCTCCCTACTTGTCAGGGAAAGACTACCCTCTACTCTGCTGGGCAGCCCCTTATATCTGAGCTGCCCCAGCAGCTGCCTCCTGTCTGGCTCCTAACAAGCCCCACCCTAATTAGCTACAGGTTTCCACAGCCTCCCCTGGCTGCTTCTACCCCACCCCCTGCTGGAGTGGGCCACCTGCACCACTACAACCCAAAAAAACAACGAGGAGCCCGGTGGCACCTTAAAGACTAACAGATTTATTTGGGCATAAGCTTTCGTGGGTAAAGAACCCACCTCTTCAGATGCATGGAGTGAAAATTACAGATGCAGGCGTTATTATACTGACACATGAAGAGAAGAGCGTTACCTCACAAGTGGAGAACCAGTGCTGACGGTGCCAATTCAGTCAGGGTGGATGTGGTCCACTCCCAATAGCTGATGAGGAGGTGTCAAAACCAAGAGAGGGAAAATTGCTTTTGTAGTGAGCCAGCCACTCCCAGTCCCTATTAAAGCCCAAATTAATGGTCTTAAATTTGCAAATGAATTGCAGCTCTGCAGTTTCTCTTTGAAGACTGTTTTTGAAGTTTTTTTGTTGAAGCATGGCTACTTTTAAATCTCCAGATGTCGGGAAATTGCCAGTCCTGCCCTTCATCAGTCACTTGCAACCCCTGGGTGGCTGCACTGCCGTCAAGGTGTGTGATTGCATAGGCACAGACATACCTGAGCTAGCTTTAATCTAGCTGGCTTGGGGACGGGTAGCAGTGAAACTGCAACAGCACAGACTTCAGCCTGGGTTGTATAAACCTGTCCAGAACCCTGGGTAATGATTGGCTAGTGTTGCCACAGCTTCACCGCTTTTGGCAGCTGTGCTGGCTAGAGCTAAGCCAACTCAGGTATGTCTATGCTAGGCTGACCAGATGGCAAGTGTGAACAATCAGGACAGATGGTAGGGAGTAATAGGAGCCTATATAAGAAAATGCCCCAAATATTGGGACTGTCCCTATAAAATTGGGACATCTGGTCACCCAAGTCTATGCCTGCTGCAATCACCTCTCATTGCAGCGTAGACATACCCTTACCTGCAATTCCACTTTCGGAGTCTGGAACATCTTTTCTGAGGTGCTGCAAGGGGATGTTACAAATCTGTTATAAAGCTGACCAAAATGTGAATTCAGGTCTGGGCTTGTTATAAGACTTTAGAAGAACCATTCTCCTGAGGGATGATTAATGCCCAGATTTAATTAGGCTAAATTCATTAGTATTCATAAAGTATTGTGAGCTCTTCAAATGGATGGAGCTATATGCACACTCATTTCTGCACTATTAGAACTCACCTGCTACTACTGCCATCTCGGAGCTCAAGGGATACGGGTTCATTAACTGGCCTACTGCAGAAGTTGCACCGGTGTAATTAAATTAATTAAACTGATGCAAACCCCTGTGTACACACTGATTTTGGTTAAAGAAAAACTCTTTAACTTAACCCTGCTCTTAATTTAAATTAAGACAAAATAATCCTTATTTAAACTGCAATAAACTGGCACAGAAGGCTATGTGGACACTCTTAACTAAATCAGTTTAAAATCATACCTTAAACTGGAGTTACCCTCTCATGTAGACAAGCCCATGGGTGCAAGCTTATCTGCAGTACAGCAGTAGGGAAGATGTAACTGAGCTTCATAGTTAGGGTGACCAGACAGCAAGTGTGAAAAATTGGGACAGGAGGTGTGGTGGTAATAGGAGCCTATATAAGAAAAAGCCCCAAATATTGGGACTGTCCCTATAAAATCAGGACATCTGGTCATTATTCCATTTCGATAAATAGAAACACTTCACACTTGTTTCACATCTATTGTTTCAGGGCAAAGAGCCCTGTTTGTAATACAATTAAAAAGGTCACCTTCACAATAATCTAAAAAATGAGACCTTGTCTACACGCTGCTTGGAAAAGTAGGTCTGATCTACACCACAGACTTATAGAGGTATAACTAGGTCGCTCAGGAGTGTGAAAAATCCACAGCCCTGAGCAACGTACTTACACAGACCTAAAGCTAAAGCTTTTGACATGGTCTCCCACAGTATTCTTGCCAGCAAGTTAAAGTATGGGCTGGATGAATGGACTATAAGGTGGATAGAAAGATGGTTAGATTGTCGGGCTCAACAGGTAGTGATCAACGGCTCGATGTCTAGTTGGCAGCCAGTATCAAGTGGAGTGCCCCAGGGGTCGGTCCTGGGGCTGGTTTTGTTCCACATCTTCTTTAATGATCTGGATGATGGGATGGATTGCACCCTCAGCAAGTTCGTGGATGACACTAAGATGCGGGGAGAGGTAGATAAGCTGGAGGCTAGGGAGTGGGGCCAGAGTGACCTAGACAAATTGGAGGATTGGGCCAAAAGAAATCTGATGAGTTTCAACAAGTGCAGAGTCCTGCACTGCGGAAGGAAGAATCCCATGCACTGCTACAGGCTGGGAACTGACTGGCTAGGCGGCAGTTCTGCAGAAAAGGACCTGCGGATTACAGTGGATGAGAAGCTGGATCTGAGTCAGCAGTGTGCCCTTGTTGCCAAGAAGGCTAACAGCATATTGGGCTGCATTAGTAGGAGCATTGTCAGCAGATCAAGGGAAGTGATTATTCCCCTCTATTCGGCACTGGTGAGTCCACATCTGGAGTATTGCATCCAGTTTTAGGCCCCCCACTACAGAAAGGATGTGGACAAATTGGAGAGTCCAGTGGAGGGCAACGAAAATGATTGGGGCACACGATTTATGGGGACAGGCTGAGGGAACTGTGGTTATTTAGTCTACAGAAGAGAAGAGTAGAGTGTGGGGAGATTTGATAGCAGCCTTCAACTACCTAAAGGGGGGTTCCAAAGAAGATAGAGCTCAGCTGTTCTCAGTGGTGGCAGATGACAGAAGCAGCAGCAATGGTCTCAAGTTGCAGTGGGGGAGGTCTAGGCTGGATATTAGGAAACACTATTTCACTAGGAGGGTGGTGAAGCACTGGAAGAGGTTACCTAGGGAGGTGATGGAATCTCCTTCTTTAGAGGTTTTTAAGGTCAGGCTTGACAAAGCCCTGGCTGGGATGGTTTAGTTGGTGTTGGTCCTGCTTTGAGCAGGGGGTTGGACTAGATGACCTCCTGAGGTCTCTTCCAACCCTAATATTCTATGAACCTCCATGTGGATAGCGCTGTTGGTGGGAGAACTTCTCCCACCAACAAAGCTACTGCCTCTCTGGGAGGTGGATTAACTACGCCAATGGGAGAGCTCTTCCCCTTCGGCATAGAGCATCTTCATTAAGAGCTACAGCAGTCCATCTGCATCATTGCAGCCGCACCAATGCAGCATTTTAAGTGTAGACGTGCCCTTAGTTATGTCAGAGCAACCTCCTTGGTTGGGCACCCTGAAATCAGTTTAAGAGTGCCTCTAGTTACATCAGTACAAGTCCTAATTTTTTAAATGAAAGCTTAGATTTATGAGTGCAAGCATATGACGGTGCAAAAAAAAAATAGAGAATTATGCAGTTATTTTTGCAGCTTTATAATCACATTACACACGGGACTCTCTTTTAAAGTATAAAACTACCAGTAAGGGATAGCTGGCAATTAAAAAAAAAAAAACTATGTATTGTTAATAATATAAAAAGTCTAAGGGCCCTAGTCTTTGCCCCTGTGGTTCTATAATTTTCATGTGAATTTACATGGAAGGCCAGTGTTTAAGTTGTCTAGTATAAATTACCATACACAAGATTTGATTTCTGCTGTCAGGAAAGCTATGCACAAATTGAAGTCCATACACTTTTCATGGCCCACAGGAGTGCCAAAAGGATAGAATTATACTTTAACAGCCATATCTGTACTCACACCATTCCAAAGAACATGTGAAATTTGTTTCTCGTGCCTCTGAACACATCCACCCTGCTGAGGGGAAAACAAAAATGCATTAAGCATAACTTTAAAATAATCCTTACAAGAATTTTCCTGAAGAAATGTATCTCTTAATGAAAAGTCATAATACCTATTGTGCTTAAATATTATTCAACTTATCTTGACAACTGTTTTCACATAGTAAATAAATCCTGTCTCAGCTCTTGCCATTTTCTGTAATAATTGCCCTTTTAAGCCTAGGTACAGCCATAGGCGTGTTTCTGCAGTACATGCTGGGAACTGTAGGTCTTCTGGCTCTTTCCGATATAGACTTCCACCTCCCATTGCACTACGGTTCTCAGATCACAGCAAAGCAGCAGCAATTTCACATTAAGCTCTACTTTGGTCTTTCCTTTGCAGTTCTTGTTCTGAAAATGACTAACTGAACACTTGCCAAGAGGCATGGGAAACAAAGCCATTTAGTGGCTTTTTGTGAGCAGTTTGTCCACAGACAGAATGTATTCTGTAAAATGAAAAGTTGAGTTTGCTGGAGGTTTTGGCTTTACTTGTTCAGTGTGCTCATCTGGCTCAACTGGACATTGCTATATTTTGTTTTAGAGAGAGACTGTTGAAAACAAAATTAATATAATTGTTACTGAAATAAAAAGCTCACTTAGGTCTCACTAGGTAGAATTCACCCTTGTTTTTGGTGTTGTACCCACGCTAGTCCCAGAATATTAGAGTCACCCAGACACATGTACTTTGTTACCAGGCATTATTCATATACCCAGTACCTTCAAGTTAGAGCCCACACTGTATCTTCTTATGATTAAGAATAATGGACGAAGCAGCTGATTTCACCTTCTGATGTGTCCAACTGAGACAAGCTTAGCACAGCTCCTAGTTCCTTGTGCACTAGGCTCCCTGTGAATGAGCTTCTGCCGTCAGACCACAAAGGTCCCAGCTCAAGTCTCAGCAGTGATAATGTGCAGACTCTGGGCACCAGGGTTGGGGGATCCCCTTGCCTAAGTGGTGAAGTTAGCTATAGAACAACCCTAGTCCAACATTTAGAGTACTTCTATTTGCAACTTCTGTAATATTAATTAACTTGAATCCTACCACATGCCTTACTGTAACCCTTCCTAGTAGGACTGAGACTGACTTACAGAAATGCATGGCTTATAAGCAGAGAAAATGGCACAAAATTACTGAGTGTTGAAGCATGTCTATACACTATTGTTTGCTGGGACATTTTTTCTTGTTAAGTGCGCTCAGAAAGGTGTGCAATTCAGCAGCCAGCCTCCTCCCACACACCTTGCTTTTGGACGATACAAGTAATGCCTATGGGTTATTAGTTTGTTCTCTGCCTTGATAAGCACATGCTTCTCATACTTTGTTTGCACTTCGGATAGAACGCAAATAAATGTTTTAAAAATTAAAAGCTGCCATCCCAGCTGTTTGTGCTAGTTCTCATCTAAAACACACACCATTATCCATTTTGTGTGCACAAATGGATGCATTCACAAGTTTTGCAATCACATTTATTGAAGGCCATGTGAAATACAATCCTAGCAGAGCACTTACGGTATGTATAGTACACCCAAACCCCAATTTGGGCGGGGGGGGGGGGTTAAACTGAAAATTTTCAGTTTTCAGGCTAACAAAAACCTGAAGAATGTCAAAAGGAAACTTTCAAGGAAAATTAGAAAAAATTTAAACCTTGTTATAATACTTTGTAAAAAAAATTTAAGCCATTTCCCAGCCAGCTATAGCAGCCCCTTTAAAGCTGTGTATATCAATCTGAGAATACAGAACCCATATTATAGAGCAGTGGTTCTCAAACTTTTGTATTAGTGACCCCTTTCACACAGCAAGCCTCTGATTGCGACCCCCCTTTACAAATTAAAAACACATTCTTTATATTTAACACTATTATAAATGGTGGAGGTGAAGCAGAGTTTGGGGATGGAGGCTGATATTGCGACCCCCACATAATAACTTAATGACCCCCAGTTTGAGGCCCTGTTATAGAGGCCGGTAGGCACAATATGCTGTTAATGATCGCAATGTCAGAGCCCAAGTCTCTGCTTTAAGGGGACACTCCAAGTAGTTCTATATAAACATATTTCTTTTTTCAAGGATGCAGAATTGTCATTATTTACATCATTCCCAAAGCATGCTAGTAGGTGCTTAGCAGAAAAATAAGGTGATGAGCTAAGAAGTGTATAATCTGAGGCCAAGATGATGCTCTAATTGAAATCAGTGACAAATCTCTCACTGACATCAACAAGTACAGGATTGGGCCCTAATTTTATTACACTACAACACCAGTGAATTTTTTTTTAAACAGCCACATTTCTTTAAAAAACCCTCTCAATTCCTTAGTTGTGGCATAGGAAAAGCTCTTTCCTGTCAGAGCAATTCTTGGAATCAGAAGTTTTGCCTACACTAAGAGTGCTTTTGTTCAGAGTCTGTACACACACACACACTCAGAGTAATTCCGTAAGCTATAACGTTTAGTTGGAGCCACAGGATTTGGCTTGTTCATTGTGCTCATCATGCTCAATTGAACTGTGTTGCAATTTTGGCAAAAGAAAAATTGTGCAAAATATTAATTGTACAATGAACTCTACAAACAAGATTTTGAACTTTTAGCAAGAGTTCTGCAGAGCCCCATGAAGACAGACTTATAAATCCATGAAAAGGGGGGTTTATGGACATACTGATAGACTGAAAACAATAATTGTACACCACTCAAAAATACCACTTATGCACTAGAGGCAGCCCCTGTGGTCCTCAAGTACACTCAAATGCCATGGTGATGGGTGCAGTCTGAGAACCTGAATAGAACTGTGCCTACATAGAACCCCATTAAAGACAACTGCCAAATGTGGGTTTAAGACAGTTTCCACTGTTCACATAGGCAGAAATACGTTCCACTGATTTTAATCAAACTACAAAAGATTCTTTCAGAGCAATAACAGGACTGGTAACTCACAAACCCACTGTTACAAACAAACTGCATCTTTCCAGGTATGGGATCTTAGAACTGTTACATGGTGACTACCCTGCACTAATTGTGTCTGTTAACTTTGCTCTTTTTGTGATGTTTTACAGTAGGTTTATATTTCCATCTTGAAGCACCTCAAACACTTTGAAATTAGTTATGGTGATTTTTACAATAGATATTTGAATTGCCGTAATGCCTAGCAACCCCAATCATGGACCAGGATGCCAATGCGCTAGGTGCTGTACAAACGCAGAACAAAAAGACAGTCCCTGCATCATATGAAAGTGTTTTATAAATGTTGACGGCTGTTTTCACCTAAAATTTGGTAGATCAAGTAATTGCAAATGTGTTATTACAAAGTTGTAAGTGCATATAACGTTAAAAATTAACTCCCAATACTTCCTTTGTCACACACTAAAATTTTAGTCAATAAGTTTAGGAGTCTGTTTGCATGGGTCCAATTGCATGATTGGAGCCTTAAAAAGCTGCTCCAAATTCTGATAGCAGAATGAACCAAAATTCTTTCCTTCTGTTAAATTAAGCCTAAGAAGGAAGAGGATATCTGCATAAATGGCTAAAAATCCAAAACCAACCAACCAAACAAAAAAAAACAAACAAATTTCAGTAGACAGGAAGAAAAGACAGGAACTATAATTCCTAATACAAAAATGCAAATACTCCCTTAACTCTAAAAGATGAACTGAAAATGAACAACGGGACCTGTGATATTGTAAAACAACAGTTTTCAAACAATTCCTGCTAAAGTGGGTTTTAACATGGTTTCAAAGTCAGTGGAGACATATCCAACCTCTTCAAACCATTTTAGTAGCCTACACTATTTACCTGGGCTAGATATTTTTTTTAACCCAGTTCTTACATGGTTTTGACCCATCCACATTAAACCTTAAGACCATATGAAAGTAGTTGAACAGGAGCAGTTCTTGAAAACAATACTGTATTTACAGTAACTCCATTTTCAAACAATACCTAGGCCAGCATAGACAAGGCCTTTAAACTGCCTGAAATTTATTCCCTTTTCCCTCCTTGGGGGTTTGGGAATGTTGCAGCTGATGTAGTCTTTATCAAGGTCTTCCAAAGAGTGCTAAAGTCCCGCAGAGAAAGGAAGACAGACAGAATATAACACGTCTTTTTACATTTGAAATAAGAGGCCCATAGACATATTATAAAGGAGTAGGAAATGGCATAAGATATGGCCTATATTGATCCAACTGCAGGATCAGGACCTCTATAGGGTGTGTATATTATTGCTTCACAGTTCACCTTTAAAGCATGTTTTACCCAAATCCATTTAGATCATATTTTCTGCACTGCATATGTCAAGGTTCCTTCCCCACTCTGAACTCTAGGGTACAGATGTGGGGACCCACATGAAAGACCCCCTAAGCTTATTTCTACCAGCTTAGGTTAAAACTTCCCCAAGGCACAAAGTCTTTGCCCTTGGATTAGGTAAAACGCTGCCACCACCAAGTGATTTAACAAACAATCAGGGAAAGGACCACTTGGAGTTCCTATTTCCCCAAAATATCCCCCCAAGCCCTTATACCCCCTTTCCTCAGGAGACTTGAGAATAAACAAGATAAGCACAAACCAGCCTTGGATTTTTAAGACCCAAAAAACCCAATCAGATTCTTAAAAAACAGAACTTTATTAGAAGAACAAAAAAAGATAAGAAAACAACTCTGTAAGATCAGAATGGAAGATCATCTTACAGGCAGTCAGATTCAAAACATAGAGAATCCCTCTAGGCAAAACCTTAAGTTACAAAAAGACATAAAAACAGGAATACACATTTCCTCCAGCACAGCTAATTTACAAGCCAAAACAAAGAAAACCTAACCCATTTTCTAGCTAGATTACTCACTAACTTTACAGGAGTTGGAGGGCTTGCATCCTTGATCTGTTCCCAGCAAAGGTATCACAAAGACAAAGGCCTTTCCCCCCCCACCTCCAGATTTGAAAGTATCTTGTCCCCTCATTGATCATTTTGGGTCACGTGTCAGCAAGGTTACCTGAGCTTCTTAACCCCTTACAGATGAAAGGATTTTGCCTCTGGCCAGGAGGGATTTTATAGCACTGTATACGAAAGGCGGTTATCCTTCCCTTTATTTTTATGACAGCATACTATGACTCTATTAGTATGCATGAGTCCACAGCTATTACTTAAAACTGAAGGGACACCTGCAATGTAAACAGAAGACATTGTAATCGCTACACTTTAGAAACAAAATGGATGATTTAGCCAGTTTGTTTGTTAGAGCAAGGATAGAGGTTAACTTAAAAAGAGTTTGAAAGTTTACATTTCTCACACATTCCAATCACAAGCTCGGTTTCTTCTGCCACCAGAACGTTCAGTATCAAAAAATGTCAGTTCCAGTGGAAAGCCATACTAGCTCTAATGGCTGTGATGGAGAGTGCAGATACAATGTAAAAACTGTTTTAAAAATTCATGTTTTTTCCATATATATAGTTGTAATACCACAGGCCTCAAACTTGCAGCACTTTTGAATGTGCTTCCCAGGATGTCAGAGGAATCATTGTCATATGTAACAGGACCCTAGACAGTTAAATAACTGTACAACTTCCCTTTAAAGCTCCTGAAGTGAAAGATAGCAAAACCACTACTAAAAACAGGAGTGGGAATTGTTCTGTTATTGAAAAGTAGCTTCAAAGCTTGAGAAGGTGACAAATGATTTGTTTCCTAAAGCCCTCTAGTTACCCTCAACAAATCTATTATTTCCCTTAGCACATTGCTGTCTTTGTACAGCGTAGGAAAGGCAAGTAAATAGCTTTACTTAGGAACCTGGATGCACTGAGATGCTGAGAGAATGCATCGGTGCTTGCAATGGGAAAAAAACAGAAGAAAATCTTTATCTAAAGACTGGATTATGATTCTGCTGAAGGACAGAAAGACTATGAGAGGTGGGGGAGAGTGAAAGACATTTCATTCTACAGCACATCACTAGATATTATGGGGAGAAGACAGTCGTCTCTCTAAGAGCAAAAGGAGCACTTTTTCCTAGCTTATTGCTGGTTAATCTTATGCTGCTTTGCAGGAAAACACAAACACTGAGTAGTTGGATACAAGCAACATGCAGTTTCTTTCATCTCTTTTGTAGGGATTTAATGACAGCTAAACTTAAAATTATTTCAAAGGAAATGCTGGGGGAAACAGTCAAAAGCCACAGGGTAGAGAGGATCTAATAACGTCCATTTAACTGAGGTAAAACCCTGGACAGTACAAGGCTTTAGACAGGTTATAGGCAGTTTGGACCCATCCATACTGCGGCTTTTAACCTTGAACCTGAGCCATGGAACAATTGTGTTACAACTGCAGTGTAGATAAGGCCTTACTGGTAAAGGCCAGACACCTTGGTTTGCCTGTAGAGAGACTGCAGGGCTAAGTTCCTGTATAATGACTTTGGAGGCCAAATTCAGATCTCCCTCTCCCCCTTACACTAACTGTGAATTTAGCTGTGCTTACAGGTCTACATGGTTGGCCTTAATAACTGTACTTATTGCAGACTGTCCTTTTTAAAAATTATCACATCTCCTCACCCCCTCACTGTAGTTTGTTCAAGAGTTGCACAAACTTTGGAGGAATTGCAAGAAATTTCAATTTGCTGCTTCAAAAGATTGCAAATAGAGGCCTCATTTTATTTGACTGACTCTTTTTCCATCATTTACTGCCAGCTCTGAAACAATGGTTTGGTGTTGGTCTAGAGGTTTCCTCAGTCTCTTTCAAACAGTTATGCTAGATCCAAGATCAAAAATCTCATTAGAAGTAATACTTTCGTACTTAAATCCATACAGTATCGGTATATGATTTGTGTGCAACAGAGACTCATTCATACAGCGAATACCGTGGAGACCCATAAATATTACTGAGAGGTAACTCTGAGGAGAGGAATGGGTTGCATTACAATTTTGCCAAAAGCAGTTAAAAGGAAACCTAAATCAAGATGTAAATGATGGTTAAATGCACACAATGAAGTCACCTTTTCCTGTACAGGACTCAGTAATGCAAAGCAGAACTATACACTCGCTCTGAAGATTTGCCCGATAGTAACCTCAAGCAGGGAGGGACAGATTTAGCCAGAAGTGAAAACATGCTATTTCCTTGCCAACATTTAAGACAAGCAAGCACTAGGAGTATCTGCAGCATAAGCCAGGCAGAGCGGAACCTTTGAGAGGTAGAAGAGGAAAAACAACAACAGTGAACAATATTTGTTGACTTTTGCCTTGGAAGAATTCATTGGGATGGGAGACGGCCATTGGGATAAGGGGGTGATGGGATAAGGGGGGGATGGCCGTTGGGATAAGGGGGGCGATGGAATAACAGGAGGGACGGCTGCTGGGATAAGGGGGGGAAGCCGTTGGGATAAGGGGGGATGGGATAAGGGGGATGGCCGTTGGGATGGGGGGGCGGGATAAGGGGGGGCGGACGTTGGGATAAGTGGGGGGACGGCCATTGGGATAAGGGGGTGATGGGATAAGGGGGGGGATGGCCGTTGGGATAAGGGGGGCGATGGAATAACAGGAGGGACGGCTGCTGGGATAAGGGGGGGAAGCCGTTGGGATAAGGGGGGGATGGGATAAGGGGGGATGGCCGTTGGGATGGGGGGGCGGGATAAGGGGGGGCGGACGTTGGGATAAGTGGGGGCGGGATAAGGGGGGGCGGACGTTGGGATAAGTGGGGGGACGGCCATTGGGATAAGGGGGTGATGGGATAAGGGGGGGATGGCCGTTGGGATAAGGGGGGCGATGGAATAACAGGAGGGACGGCTGCTGGGATAAGGGGGGGAAGCCGTTGGGATAAGGGGGGACGGCCATTGGGATAAGGGGGGGATGGGATAAGGGGGGATGGCCGTTGGGATAAGGGGGCGTTGGGATAAGGGGGGCGATGGAATAACGGGAGGGACGGCCGCGGGGATAAGGGGGGGATGGCCGTTGGGATAAGTGGGTGATAGGATAAGGGGGGGATGGCCGTTGGGATAAGGGGGGCGTTGGGATAAGGGGGGGCGGCCGTTGGGATCAGGGGGGGATGGGATAAGGGGGCGTTGGGATAATGGGAGGGACGGCTGCTGGGATAAGGGGGGGCGGCCGTTGGGATAAGGGGGGCGGCCGTTGGGATAAGGGGGGGATGGGATAAGGGGGGATGGCCGTTGGGATAAGGGGGCGTTGGGATAAGGGGGGCGATGGAATAATGGGAGGGACGGCTGCTGGGATAAGGGGGGAAGCCGTTGGGATAAGGGGGGGATGGGATAAGGGGGGATGGCCGTTGGGATGGGGGGGCGGGATAAGGGGGGGCGGACGTTGGGATAAGTGGGGGGATGGCCATTGGGATAAGGGGGTGATGGGATAAGGGGGGGATGGCCGTTGGGATAAGGGGGGCGATGGAATAACAGGAGGGACGGCTGCTGGGATAAGGGGGGGAAGCCGTTGGGATAAGGGGGGACGGCCATTGGGATAAGGGGGGGATGGGATAAGGGGGGATGGCCGTTGGGATAAGGGGGCGTTGGGATAAGGGGGGCGATGGAATAACGGGAGGGACGGCCGCGGGGATAAGGGGGGGATGGCCGTTGGGATAAGTGGGTGATAGGATAAGGGGGGGATGGCCGTTGGGATAAGGGGGGCGTTGGGATAAGGGGGGGCGGCCGTTGGGATCAGGGGGGGATGGGATAAGGGGGCGTTGGGATAATGGGAGGGACGGCTGCTGGGATAAGGGGGGGCGGCCGTTGGGATAAGGGGGGGCGGCCGTTGGGATAAGGGGGGGATGGGATAAGGGGGGATGGCCGTTGGGATAAGGGGGCGTTGGGATAAGGGGGGCGATGGAATAATGGGAGGGACGGCTGCTGGGATAAGGGGGGGAAGCCGTTGGGATAAGGGGGGGATGGGATAAGGGGGGATGGCCGTTGGGATGGGGGGGCGGGATAAGGGGGGGCGGACGTTGGGATAAGTGGGGGGACGGCCATTGGGATAAGGGGGTGATGGGATAAGGGGGGGATGGCCGTTGGGATAAGGGGGGCGATGGAATAACAGGAGGGACGGCTGCTGGGATAAGGGGGGGAAGCCGTTGGGATAAGGGGGGACGGGATAAGGGGGGATGGCCGTTGGGATAAGGGGGCGTTGGGATAAGGGGGGCGATGGAATAACGGGAGGGACGGCCGCGGGGATAAGGGGGGGCGGCCGTTGGGATAAGGGGGTGATAGGATAAGGGGGGGATGGCCGTTGGGATAAGGGGGGCGTTGGGATAAGGGGGGGCGGTCGTTGGGATAAGGGGGGAATGGGATAAGGGGGCGTTGGGATAAGGGGGCGTTGGGATAATGGGAGGGACGGCTGCTGGGATAAGGGGGGGCGGCCGTTGGGATAAGTGGGGGATGGGATAAGGGGGGATGGCCGTTGGGATAAGGGGGCGTTGGGATAAGGGGGGCGATGGAATAATGGGAGGGACGGCTGCTGGGATAAGGGGGGGAAGCCGTTGGGATAAGTGGGGGGACGGCCATTGGGATAAGGGGGGGATGGGATAAGGGGGGGATGGCCGTTGGGATAAGGGGGGCGATGGAATAACAGGAGGGACGGCTGCTGGGATAAGGGGGGGAAGCCGTTGGGATAAGTGGGTGATAGGATAAGGGGGGGATGGCCGTTGGGATAAGGGGGGGAAGCCGTTGGGATAAGTGGGTGATAGGATAAGGGGGGGATGGCCGTTGGGATAAGGGGGGCGTTGGGATAAGGGGGGCGATGGAATAACGGGAGGGACGGCCGCGGGGATAAGGGGGGGCGGCCGTTGGGATAAGTGGGGGATGGGATAAGGGGGGACGGCCATTGGGATAAGGGGGGGATGGGATAAGGGGGCGTTGGGATAAGGGGGGCGATGGAATAATGGGAGGGACGGCTGCTGGGATAAGGGGGGGCGGCCGTTGGGATAAGTGGGGGATGGGATAAGGGGGGATGGCCGTTGGGATAAGGGGGCGTTGGGATAACAGGAGGGACGGCTGCTGGGATAAGGGGGGGAAGCCGTTGGGATAAGGGGGGGATGGGATAAGGGGGGATGGCCGTTGGGATGGGGGGCGGGATAAGGGGGGGCGGACGTTGGGATAAGTGGGGGGACGGCCATTGGGATAAGGGGGTGATGGGATAAGGGGGGGGATGGCCGTTGGGATAAGGGGGGCGATGGAATAACAGGAGGGACGGCTGCTGGGATAAGGGGAGGAAGCCGTTGGGATAAGGGGGGACGGCCATTGGGATAAGGGGGGATGGGATAAGGGGGGATGGCCGTTGGGATAAGGGGGCGTTGGGACAAGGGAGGCGATGGAATAACGGGAGGGACGGCCGCGGGGATAAGGGGGGGCGGCCGTTGGGATAAGTGGGTGATAGGATAAGGGGGGGATGGCCGTTGGGATAAGTGGGGGGCGGCCGTTGGGATAAGGGGGGGGCGGCCCTCACCCAGCGCCCCCCTGCAAACCCCACCCCGGCCCCGCGCGAGGCCGGGAGCGCCGCGCAGGCGCAGTGAGCGGCAGCGTCTGAACTCCAGTTACCCCGCGGCGGCGAGCCGCGGCGAAGTGGGTGAAAGGTAACTCGGTGTCAGCGCGCTCCCCCGGCCGCCGCGGCAGAGTGCGCGTGCGCCCCAAGGGCCGGGCGCCTCCTCGCTGTCCTGCCCCTCCCCCGCCGCTCCTTTGCCAGGGCGCGGGGCTGAGCGCGTGCCCGGGCGGAGCTGCCCAGAGCCGGCTGCAAAGCGGCCCCGGCGTCCCTGCCCAGCTCCCGCAGCGGGCCGGGCCGGAGGCTGCTGCCTGCATGTGCCAGGGACTCCCGCTGGCAGAGCGGGAGCTCTCCGGGTGCATGCAGGAGAGTCTCGCCCCGGCTGGGAGGCAGCAGCAGAGAGTAAAGGGGGCATTTGCTTCTCCTCGCCCCCACTGCCCGACCTCCGCAGGCTCATTCCTCCAGAGCAAAAGGTTCTCCCCTGAAGACGCCTGTGTGTAAGGACACCCTGGAGTGAGGGGCACGGCCTGTTGACTCATAGACTATCAGGAGGTCATCTAGTCCAACGCCCTGCTCAAAGCAGGACCAATCCCTGACTAAATCCTCCCAGCCAGGGATCTGTCAAGCCTGACCTTGAAAACCTCTGTCAAGGTTCCTCCCCCACTCTGAACGCTAGGGTACAGATGTGGGGACCTGCATGAAAACCTCCTAAGCTTATCTTTACCAGCTTAGGTCAAAACTTCCCCAAGCTACAAAATATTCCACCCTTTGGCCTTGGAGTGGCCGCTACCACCACCAAACAAATACTGGTTACTGGGGAAGAGCTGTTTGGAAACGTCTTTCCCCCCCAATTACTTCCCAAAACCTTGCACCCCACTTCCTGGACAAGGTTTGGTAAAAAGCCTCACCAATTTGCCTAGGTGACCACAGACCCAAACCCTTGGATCTGAGAACAATGAAAAAGCATTCAGTTTTCTTACAAGAAGGCTTTTAATAGAAATAGGAGTAAATAGAAGTAAAGAAATCCCCTCTGTCAAATCAGGATAGGAGATACCTTACAGGGTAATTAGATTCAAAACATAGAGAACCCCTCTAGGCAAAAACTTAAGTTACAAAAAAGATACACAGACAGAAATAGTTATTCTATTCAGCACAATTCTTTTCTTAGCCATTTAAAGAAATCATAATCTAACACGTACCTAGCTAGATTACTTACTAAAAGTTCTAAGACGCCATTCCTGGTCTATCCCCAGCAAAGGCAGCATAAAGACAGACCCTTTGTTTCTCTCCCTCCTCCCAGCTTTTGAAAGTATCTTGTCTCCTCATTGGTCATTTTGGTCAGGTGCCAGCGAGGTTACCTTTAGCTTCTTAACCCTTTACAGGTGAGAGGAGTTTTCCTCTGGCCAGGAGGGATTTTAAAGGGGTTTACCCTTCCCTTTATATTTATGACAACCTCGAAGGAAGGAGATTCCACCACCTCCCTAGGGAACCCATTCCAGTGCTTCACCACCCTCCTAGTGAAACAGTTTTTTCCTAAAAGCCAGCCTAGACCTCCCCCACTGCAACTTGTAGAAAGAATAGTAAATATGGCAGGCGACCAGCTTGGCTTAACAGTGAAATCCTTGCTGATCTTAAACACAAAAAAGAGGCTTACAAGAAGTGGAAGATTGGACAAATGACCAGGGATGAGTATATAAATATTGCTTGGGCATGTAGGAATGGAATCAGGAAAGCTAAATCACACCTGGAGTTGCAGCTAGCGAGGGATGTTAAGAGTATCAAGAAGGGTTTCTTCAGATATGTTGGCAATAAGAAGAAAGCCAAGGAAAGTGTGGGCCCCTTGCTGAATGAGGGAGGCAACCTAGTGACAGAGGATGTGGAAAAAGCTAACATACTCAATGCTTTTTTTGCCTCTCTCTTCACGAACAAGGTCAGCTCCCAGACTGCTGCGCTGGGCAGCACAGCATGGGGAGGAGGTGACCAGCCCTCTGTGGAGAAAGAAGTGTTTTGGGACTATTTAGAAAAGCTGGACGTGCACAAGTCCATGGGGCCGGATGCGTTGCATCCGAGAGTGCTAAAGGAATTGGCGGATGTGATTGCAGAGCCATTGGCCGTTATCTTTGAAAACTCATGGCGATCGGGGGAAGTCCTGGAAGATTGGAAAAAGGCCAATGTAGTGCCCATCTTTAAAAAAGGGAAGAAGGAGGATCCTAGGAACTACAGGCTGGTGAGCCTCACCTCAGTCCCCGGAAAAATCATGGAGCATGTCCTCAAGGAATCAATTCTGAAGCACTTAGACGAGAGGAAAGTGATCAGGAACAGTCAGCATGGATTCACCAAGGGCAAGTCATGCCTGACTAATCTAATTGCCTTCTATGATGAGATTACTGGTTCTGTGGAAGAAGGGAAAGCAGTGGACGTGTTATTCCTCGATTTTAGCAAAGCTTTTGACACAGTGTCCCACAGTATTCTTGTCAGCAAGTTAAAGAAGTATGGGCTGGATGGATGCACTACAAGGGGGGGGGGTAGAAAGTTGGCTAGATTGTCAGGCTCAACAGGTAGTGATCAATGGCTCCATGTCTAGTTGGCAGCCGGTATCTAGCGGAGTGCCCCAAGGGTCGGTCCTGGGCCCGGTTTTGTTCAATATCTTCGTTAATGATCTGGAGAATGGTTTGGATTGCACCATCAGCAAGTTTGCGGATAACACTAAACTGGGAGGAGTGGTAGATACGCTGGAGGGTGGGGATAGGATACAGAGGGACCTAGACAAATTGGAGGATTGGGCCAAAAGAAATCTGATGAGTTTCAACAAGTGCAGAGTCCTGCACTGCAGAAGGAAGAATCCCGTGCACCGCTACAGACTAGGGACTGAATGGCTAGGCAGCAGTTCTGCAAAGAAGGACCTAGGGGTGACAGTGGACGAGAAGCTGGATATGAGTCAGTGTGCCCTTGTTGCCAAGAAGGCCAATGGCATTTTGAGGTGTATAAGTAGGGGCATTGCCAGCAGATCGAGGGACGTGATTGTTCCCCTCTATTCGACATTGGTGAGGCCTCATCTGGAGTACTATGTCCAGTTTTGGGCCCCACACTACAAGAAGGATGTGGAGAAATTGGAGAGTCCATTGGAGGGCAACAAAAATGATTAGGGGACTGGAACACATGAGTTGTGAGGAGAGGCTGAGGGAACTGGGATTGTTTAGTCTATGGAAGAGAAGAATGAGGGGGGATTTGATAGCTACTTTTAACTACCTGAAAGGTGGATCCAAAGAGGATGGATCTAGACTATTCTCAGTGATAGCAGATGACAGGACAAGGAGTAATGGTCTCAAGTTGCAGTGGGGGAGGTTTAGGTTGGATATTAGGAAAAACTTTCACTAGGAGGGTGGTGAAACACTGGAATGGGTTACCTAGGGAGGTGGTGGAATCCCCTTCCTTAGAAGTTTTTAAGGTCAGGCTTGATGATTTAGTTGGGATTGGTCCTGCTCTGGGCAGGGGGTTGGACTAGATGGCCTCCAGAGGTCCCTTCCAACTCTGTTATTCTATGATTCTAACTTGAGACCATTGCTCCTTGTTCTGTCATCTGCCACCACTGAGAACAGCGAAGCTCCATCCTCTTTGGAACCCGCCTTCAGGTAGTTGAAGGCTGCTATCAAAGTCCCCCTCACTCTTCTCTTCTGCAGACTAAATAACCTCAGTTCCCTCAGCCTGTCCTCATAAGTCATGTGCTCCAGCCCCCCAATCATTGTCACTGCCCTCTGCTGGACTCTCTCCAATTTGTCCATATTCTTTCTGTAGTGGGGGGCCCAAAACTGGACGCAATACTCCAGTCGTGGCCTCAGCAGTGCCGAATAGAGGAGAATAATCACTTCCCTTGATCTGCTGGCAATGCTCCTACTCATGCAGCCCAATATGCCATTAGCCTTCTTAGCAACAAGGGCACACTGCTGACTCAGATCCAGCTTCTCATCCAGGTCCTTTTCTGCAGAACTGCCGCTTAGCCAGTCGGTTCCCAGCCTGTAGCAGTGCATGGGATTCTTCTGTCCTAAGTGCAGGACTCTGCACTTGTTGAACCTCATCAGATTTCTATTGGCCCAATCCTCCAATTTGTCTAGGTCACTCTGGCCCCTATCCCTACCCTCCAGTTTATTTACCTCTCCCCTCATTTTAGTGTCATCCACAAACTTGCTGAGGGTGCAATCCATCCCATCATCCAGATCATTAATGAAGTTGTTGAACAAAACCGGCCCCAGGACCGACCCTTGAGGCACTCCGCTTGATACCAGCTGCCAACTAGACATCGAGCCGTTGATCACTACTCGTTGAGCCCAACAATCTAGCCAGCTTTCTATCCACCTTATAGTCCGTTAATCCAATCCATACTTTAACTTGCTGGAAAGAATACTGTGGGAGACTGTAGCAAAAGCTTTGCTAAGGTCAAGATATATCACATCCACTGCTTTCCCCATATCCACAAAGCCAGTAATCTCATCACAGAAGGCAATCAGGTTGGTCAGGCATGACTTGCCCTTGGTGAATCCATGTTGACTGTTTCTGATCACCTTCTTCTCCTCCAAGTGCTTCAAAATGGTTTCCTTGACTACCTGCTCCATGATTTTTCCAGGGACTGAGGTGAGGCTGACCAGTCTGTAGTTCACCTGGTTCTCCTTCTTCCCTTTTTTAAAGATGGGCACTATATTTGCCTTTTTCCAATCGTCCAGGACCTCCCTCAATTGCCACAACTTTTCAGAGATAATGGCCAATGGCTCTGCAATCACATCAGCCAATTCCCTCAGCAGCCTCGGATGCATTAGATCTGGATCCATGGACTTGTGCATGGCCAGCTTTCCAAATAGTCCTTAACCTGTTCTTTCACCACTGAGAGCTGCTCACCTCCTCCCCATACTGTGTTGCCCAGGACAGCAGTGTGGGTGCTGACCTTGACTGTGAAGACGGAAGCAAAAAAAGCATTGAGTACTTCAGCTTTTTCCATGTCAGTAGATTGCCTCCCCCATTCATTAAGGGTCCCACACTTTCCCTGACCTTTTTCTTGTTGCTAACCCTGTAGAAACCCTTCTTGTTACCCTTCACATCCCTTGCTAGCTGCAACTCCAGTTGTGTTTTGGCCTTCCTGATTACACCCCTGTATGCTCGAGCAATATTTTTATATGCCTCCCTAGTCATCTGTCCACGTTTCCACTTCTTGTACGCTTCCTTTTTGTGTTTAAGCTCACCGAAGATTTCACTGTTCAACCAAGCTAGTCGCCTGCCATATTTGCTATTCTTTCTGTACATTGGGATGGTTTGTTCCTGCGCCCCCAATAGGGCTTCTTTAAAATACAGCCAGCTCTCTGGGACTCCTTTCTCCCTCATATTAGCCTCCCAGGGGATCCTGTCCATCAGTTCCCTGAAGGAGTCAAAGTCTGCTTTTCTGAAGTCCAGGGGCCGTATTTTGCTACTCTCCTTTCTTCCTTTTGTGAAGATCCTGAACTCGACCATTTCATGGTCACTGCTGCCAAGGTTGCCACCCACTTCTACTTCCCCTACCAATTCTTCCCTGTTTGTAAGCAGCAGGTCAAGAGGAGAACGGCCCCTGGTTGGTTCCTCCAGTAGTTGCATCAGGAAGTTGTCCCCAACACTCTCCAAAAACTTCCTACATTGTCTGTGCACTGCTGTATTGCTCTTCCAGCAGATGTCAGGGTGATTGAAGTCCCGCATTAGAACCAGGGCCTGTGTTCTGGAAACTTCAGTTAATTGTCCAAAGAAAGCCTCGTCTACCTCATTCTTCTGGTCCGGTAGTCGATAGCACATGCCCACCATGACAGCACCCTTGTTGTTCTTGCTTCTAAACTTAACCCAAGACTCTCAACGGGCTGGATTCATTTCCCAGCCCTGTGGGACCTGGTGCAAGTTCCTGATCTGTGAAATGGGGTGATGTTTCCTTTCTCAAACGCTTTTGTCTGTCTTGCTGATTTAGACTGAAAGGTCTCTGGAGCAGGGACTCCTCTTGCTCTGTATATGAACATGGTGTAGCATAATGGAGACCTGATCATAGATGGGCCTCTCGACACAGCTGTAATAGTAAAAGCCCCCATTCTTTTCCATTTGCAGTTCCTCAGTACATTTATATGCACTTTTGCAAAGCAGTTGGAGGTCTACAGATGAAAAATGCTATGAGTGTTATATTTACAAACAGAGCACGTAGTATTACTTAAGTTACACTTAAACTGAAACCACTACTCTTTGAAAAAAAAAGTCTTCCATGTCATCAACTGTTGAAGGCACAAATCTTTTGTCACCTTTATTTATGCTTTAATTTTTTTGTGCAGCTTTTGTTACTAGTGGCAAGATTTCATTTAGTCACTTTGATGAATAATATCATGCTTAACAGATGACTTCATCTCTATAACATATCTTTTAGGAGCCATTAGAGCTACGGGGACAAATGACCTCATTTTGTACTTAGTTGCTTTTTTCTGTTTATGATCTCATTTAAGGAGTCAGGCTAATCTAGGCTTTGCAATGATTCAAGGAGCCTTTGACCTTTGTCAGACAGTTCCAGTATGGAAGAGACAGAGTCATTACTGTAAAATAGGTGGGTCAATATATCATGTGATATGAGTTACAGTCCCCAGTCCAGTTGCTAGTGATCAGAGCTGATGTTCTCAAAACTACTCTGAAATAGCAATGGTAGCAAGTAGGTGAGGCCAAGCATTGTGACCAAAGGTGCCATTCGTTGTACTGTACTGTTCCTTCAATGAGTGGAAGACTCCAGTTTCCAGGCGACAGTGCCTTAAGAACATAAGAACGGCCCTACTGGGTCTGACCAAAGGTCCATCTAGCCCAATATCCTGTCTTCCGATGGTGGCCAATGCCAGGTGCCCCAGAGGGAATGAACAGAACAGGTAATCATTGAGTGATCATCCCCTGTCGCCCATTCCCAGCTTCTGGCAAACAGAGACTAGGGACACCATCCCTGCCCATCCCGGCTAATAGCCATTGATGGAGCTTTCCTCCATGAACTTATCTTGTTCTTTTTTGAATCCTGTTATAATCTTGATCTTCACAATATCCTCTGGCAGGGAGTTCCACAGGTTGACTATGCACTGTGTGAAAAAATACTTCCTTTTGTTTGTTTTAAATCAGCTGCCTATTAGTTTCATTTGGTGACCCCTAGTTCTTGTGTTATGAGAAGGAGTAAATAACACTTCCTTATTTACTTTCTCCACACCAGTCATGATTTTATAGACCTCTATCATATCCCACCTTAGTCGTCTCTTTTCCAAGCTGAACAGTCCCAGTTTTATTAATCTCTCCTCAAACGGAAGCTGTTCCATACCCCTAATCGTTTCAGTTGCTCTTTTCTGAACTTTTTCCAATATATCTTTTTTTGAGATGGGGCAACCACATCTGCACACAGTATTCAAGGTGTGGGCGCACCATGGATTTATATAGAGGCAACATAATATTTTATGACTTATTATCCATCCCTTTCTTAATTATTCCCAGCATTCTCTTCACTTTGTTGACTGCTGCTGCACATTGAGTGGATGTTTTCAGAGAACTATCCACAATGACTCCCAGATCTCTTTCTTGAGTGGTAACACATAATGTGGACCCCATCATTTTAGATGTATAGTTGGGATGTTTTCCAATGTGCATTACTTTGCATTTATCAACATTGATTTTCATCTACCATTTTGTTGCCCAGTCACTCAGTTTTGCGAGATCCTTTTGTAGCTCTTCGCGGTCTGCCTGGGACTTAACTATCTTGAATAGTTTTGTATCATCTGCAAATTTTGCCACCTCACTGTTTACCCCTTTTTCCAGATCATTTATGAATATGTTGAACAGGACTGGTCCCAGTACAGACTGCTGGGTGACACCACTATTTACCTCTCTCCATACTGAAAACTGACCATTTATTCCTACCCTTTGTTTCCTAACTTTTAACCAGTTACCAATCCATAAGAGGACCTTCCCTGTTATCCCGTGACAGCTTACTTTGCTTAAGAGCCTTTGGTGAGGGACCTTGTCAAAGGCTTTCTGAAAATCTAAGTATACTATATCCATTGGATCCCCCTTGTCCACATATTTGTTGACCCCCTCAAAAATTCTAGTAGATTGGTGAGGCACGATTTCCCTTTACAAAAACCATGTTGACTCTTCCCCAACAAATTATGTTCATCTATGTGTCTGACAATTTTGTTCTCTACTGTAGTTTCAGTCAGTTTGCCCGGTACTGAAGTCAGTCTTACCAGCTTGTAATTGCCGGGATCACCTCTTGAGCCCTTTTTAAAAATTGGCATCACATTAGCTATCCTCCAGTTGTTTGGTACAGAAGCTGATTTCAATGATAGGTTACAGACTACAGTTAGTAGTTCTGCAATTTCACATGTGAGTTCCTTCAGAACTCTTGGGTGAATCCCATCTGGTCCTGGTGACTTATTATTGTTTAGTTTATCAATTTGTTCCAAAACCTCCTGTAATGACACCCCAGTCTGGAACAGTTTCTCAGATTTATCCCTTAAAAAGAATGGCTCAGGTTTGGGAATCTTCCTCACATCCTCAGCTGTGAAGACAGATGCAAAGAATTCATTTAATTTCTCCACAATGGTGTTATCGTCCTTAAGTGCTCCTTTAGCATCTCAATCGTCCAGTGGCCCCACTGGTTGTTTAGCAGACTTCCTGCTTCTGATGTACTTAAAAATTTTTTTGCTATTACTTTTTGAGTCTTTTGCTAACTGTTCTTCAAATTCTTTTTTAGCCTTCCTAATTATATTTTTACACTTTGTTTGCCAGTGTTTATGCTCCTTTCTATTTTCCTCACTAGGATTTAACTTCCACTTTTTAAAGGATGCCTTTTTGCCTCTCACTGCTTCTTTTACTTTGTTGTTTAGCCACGGAGGCACTTTTTTAGTGCTCTTACTATGGTTTTTAATTTGGGGTATACATTTAAGTTGAGCCTCTATTATGGTGTCTTTAAAAAGTTTCCACGCAGTTTGCAGGGATTTCACTTTTTGCGCTGTACCTTTCAATTTCTGTTTCACTAACTGCCTCATTTTTGTGTAGTTCCCCTTTCTGAAATTAAATGCTACAGTGTTGGGCTGCTGTGGTGTTTTCCCCACCACAGGAATGTTAAAATTAATTATATTATGGTCACTATTACCAAGTGGTCCAGCCATAGTCACCTCTTGGACCTGATCCTATGCTCCACTTAGGACTAAATCAAGAATTGCCTCTCCTCTTGTGGGGTTCCAGGACCAGCTGCTCCAAGAAGCCGTCATTTAAGGTGTCAAAAAACTTTATCTCTGCATCCCGTCCTGAGGTGACATGTACCCAGTCACTATGGGGATAGTTGAAATCTCCCATTATTATTGAGTTTTTTATTTTAATAGCCTCTCTAATCTCCCTGAGCATTTCACAGTCACTATCACCATCCTGGTCAGGTGGTTGGTAACCCCTAGTGCTACATTCTTATTATTAGAGCATGGAATTACTATCTGTAGAGATTCTATGATACAGTTTGGTTTATTTAAGATTTTTACTTCATTTGATTCTACGCTTTCTTTCACATCTAGTGCCACTCCCCCACCAGCACAACCTGTTCTGTCCTTCCGATATATTTTATACCCCGGTATTACTGTGTCCCATTGATTATCCTCATTCCACCAAGTTTCTGTGATGCCTATTAGATCAATCTTATTATTTAGACTTCTAGCATTGGTATATAAGCACTTTAAAAACTTGTCACTTTTTAGCTGTCTGCCATTACATGATATAACTGAACGGGACTTTTTTCATTTGACTGTTTCTCATCAGATCCCACCTGTATTTTATCATCTTCCATGTCTCTGTCCAAACCACGTGCTCCTCCACATTTGTCAGCTTTCACCCATAAAACGGTTTTAGCAAGGGCAAATTTTCAAGGGGATTTTGTGGAGGCCCTGGCTCCTCTGCCTTTTCTGTTTACAGAAAGCTCTGGAGTCAGAGCCGTCCCTAGCTGTTCTGGGGCTCTATGCAGCGCCCCTGCGGGGAGTGTGTTGGGGGTCCCAGACCTCTGCGGGGTGTGGGAACTGGCCCCAGGACTCCGCAGGGGTGGGGGAACTGGCCCAAACACTTACCAGTGGCATTCCTGGGGCCGGGTCGCTGCACTTCCTGCCGCCGGTGAGTGCAGGCCCCACCCTGCTGCATCTTCAGGGGTGGGAAGAGGCAAGGCTGGGGCTGAGCAGAGGCAGGAAGGAGTGGGGTGGGGGCTTTGGGGAAGGGGTGGAGTTGGGGAGGGGCTGGGGCAGAGCAGAGGCGGGAAGAGATGGGGCAGAGGCAGAACAGGGGCTGGAGCAGCACGCAGCTGTGCAGGGCACCAGGAAATTTGGTGCCCCAAATGTCCTGGTGCCCTACAGAGCTGCGTACTTTGCGTATGGGTAAGGACGGCCCTGTCTGGAGTAGAGGTTTGTTTGGAGAAGGGGGAAGAAGGATGGAAGGGGAGGAAGTCTTGATGTTCTGATTGTCATTGGGATACTAAAGAGGAAGGTTTGCACCATTTGCCAGCAGTGCTCAGAGTTTGGGTTAAGCCAGTCTCCTCTGCAGTTTCATTCTATAGCTGCCCCCAGTTAACTGAGAATACTCTGTCCCAGCACTTGTATGCACTGCAATTTACTGAACAAAAAAAACCAACACACTGGTGCCCTAGAGTAACAGCAGTATAGTATCTTTGAGCTGTGGGAACATCCCATGACTGAGAATGAGGATTAGTATCACAAAAATTATATAGGGCCATGAACTTAGACTGTACTTTACAGATGTAGATAAAATCACATCCTTCCTCTGAGGACTTACAGTATAAACAGATATTATCCTGCAGAGATGCTTTGTTTATCGCAAGCCCAGTGTGTGCCAGAACTTCAAGGAGGAGGGGATTCCCTAGGATCCATTACACTGAAGGTAGCAGGGTAAAACAGAACCTGGGCTAACTGAACACTGTTAATATTAACAGCAAAGTGTTGACATCAGTGAAAACCCAGGGTGCTCAGCACCTTTGAAAAAGTCAGGCCACTGTTAATTTAGGTACTGTGACAAAGTTCCTGCTCTACTTTGGTGGGTCTTGTGCTTGTTGGCGGATTTGCTCGCCTTGGAGCTTCACGGCAGCCCTCAGGTTGGCTGTTTTTCTGAATTCACGGTCCAGGTTGACTCCTCCTGTGTTCGACCAGGAGTTGGGAGGATTTGGGGGGACCCAGGGCCCGCCCTCTACTCCGGGTTCCAGCCCAGGGCCCTGTGGAACGCAGCTGTCTGGAGTGCCTCCTGGAACAGCTGTGCGACAGCTACAACTCCCTGGGCTACTTCCCCATGGCCTCCTCCCAACCCCTTCTTTATCCTCACCACAGGACCTTCCTCCTGGTGTCTGATAATGCTTGTACTCCTCAGTCCTCCAACAGTTCACATTCTCACTCTCAGCTCCTCTTGCTCCCAGCTCCTCACACGCACACCACAAACTGAAGTGAGCTCCTTTTTAAACCCCAGGTGCCCTGATTAGCCTGCCTTAATTGATTCTAGCAGCTTCTTGATTGGCTGCAGGTGTTCTAATCAGCCTGTCTTAATTGTCTCCAGAAGGTTCCTGATTGTTCTGGGACCTTCCCTGTTACCTTACCCAGGGAAAAGGGACCTACGTAGCCTGCTCTCCTGCTGCTCTGGCCTGGGCTTTCCTTGCTTTTTGCCCCTGCTTTTGGCTTCCCCTCCTGACCAGGCCAGATGCTCCCCGCCTTCTCTTCTCTTCTCTTTCTTTTCTTGTTGTTGTTTTTTTTTTCTTTCCTGCTGTTGCTAGAGTGCTGGCCGGCTGCCGGCCAGATGTTAGCCCCCGCCTGCCCTTGGACGCTGCTGCCGCTCCAGCTGAAACTCCCCCTGAGAGAGGGGGGTCCTGCTGGCCCGCTGCCCAGAGGAGGGGAGTGGAAGGACCCAGCCCCAGACCCAGCCACTTGCTGTTTGTCTGCGAACCCGTCTTCGGTCGAGAGGACTCTTATCACTTACTCCGGCATTTCTGGAATGCTGTTGCTGAAAAAAAGAAAACCCGGAATAAAGAGAAAAAGCCGTCCACCAGAGGAACACCGCCCGGGGAATCTACAAATCACCGTGGAGGGGGCCTAAGACTGAGTAACTTTCGAACTGTGCTCTTGTGTGGGGGGAGGCCTTGACTGTGTCTTAATTGTGTTTGTAGGGACATGGGGGGTGTGGCACGGAGCTGACCCCGATCCATCTGTGTCCTCCCAACCCCCACACTACAACCTTCCTCACTGCCCCCCCCACATCTTTGCTGACTATCTAACATCTGCCTCTGGACTCAGCTGCTCGCCCTGATTCCACTGCATGGA
Organism: Lepidochelys olivacea; assembly: GCF_965140295.1. Lineage (NCBI taxonomy): Eukaryota > Metazoa > Chordata > Testudines > Cheloniidae > Lepidochelys > Lepidochelys olivacea. The sequence goes on from NC_140415.1 coordinate 133,367,596, forward strand.
CCAGAAGCACCAGCCAACCAAACAGGACTCTCTGGACAAGCGTACGGTGGTTTATGTGCCCCTCCCCTCCCCCGAATTGTCCACCCCACAGCTTGTCCCTTTTTAGCTGACCCCAACTCCTGTTAACTACCTGTCACCGCCCCCGCTGGGGCACCTGGGCGACCTCCACCGCTGCCATGCCCATCACCTCCCCAGACTCTAGGGAAGCCCCTCCAGCCAGCGGGAAAGGCCAGGGCAAGAAGAAGGGGAAGGGCCCCGCTAAAACCATCGGGCCCTCCATGGCAGGGGCCACACCCACTGCTGCGGCCCCGCCACCGACCACGGCGTCCTCCCCCGCTGCCCCCTCCACCGGCTCTGCGGATGTCCCTCCCTCAGCCCCCAGGAAGTATACCCAGGTGGCGGCAGCCCCCCCGCCTGCCGCCTCATCATCTCTCCCACCCACCGCCTCCACCACCATCAATAGCGGCCAGGGTCCCTTTCCCACCATGACAAGGAAGCATGGTGTCCGATGCCTCCTGGTGCCCGCCTCGCCCCATGTGGAGACCTACGTGCGGGCGTTGGCAAGGTTAGTGGGGCCCTCGGCCATTGTGGCGGCCTCCAAAACGTACGGGAAGGTCGTCTTCTTCTTAGCATCAGAGGGTGCCGCCCAGGAAGCGGTGGAGAGGGGCCTGGCAGTGTGGGGGGTGTTTGTCCCCTAGAGCCGCTAGAGGACCGGGGCGTCCGCCTGGTCCTGACCTCTGTCCCTCCTTTTCTCCCCAATGCTGCTGCTACCCGCCCTCTCCACCCTGGGGAAACCTGTTTCTGTCATCAGCCCTCTCCCCTTGGGCTGCAAAGACCCCACCCTCCGTCACATTTTTTCCTTCCGCCGGCAAGTGCAACTTTTATTGCTGTCGGCGGCGCGCGACGGAGTGGCGCTCGAAGGGTCCTTCCTAGTCCCCCACCAGGGGATCCATTACCGGGTGTACTTTTCCACGGGGGAAGCCCGGTGCTACCTCTGCCGGGCGTCAGGGGCATGTCCGGAGGGACTGCCCCTTAGCCCGGCAAGGAGGGGCACCTGGGATCCCCGAGACCCGGCAGGACATCAGCCCCATCATTGCTGACGCCCCTGGCTGCCCGCTACCCGAACCCGCCCCCCCCCCCCCTTCAGACCACCGCTACTCCCGCTCAGGCCCAAGGGGCACCTCCCCTACAACGCCCAGACGAGTGGGAGAGCCCCACCCTCCTGCTGACAATCTAGCGGGGCCTATGGAGGAGGGTGTGGCAGAGATACCACCAGGCATGGGAGAGAGCCTGCCCCAGGGAGAATCCTCCCTCCCTTATGCTGCCCTACCGTCCCCCCCCCAAGTCCCTGAGCCATCGCCTGTACCCCCTGACACGACCCCTGATAACCAGCCCCCAGATAATGCCATGGAGGGCTGGGCCCTAGTCCAAGGGAAGTGAGGCAAGTGGAAGGCTCAAACTCCGCCTCAATTACCTGAGGCAGAGGTCCCCCGGAAGACCAGGAAGGGGGGCACCGATGCTGAACCTTCCGCTTTGCCCACAAGTGCGTCCCATCCACCGGTGTCAGCCGGGAAAGACGTGGCAGCACTGGAGGGTAGTGTCTCCCCTCCACGGGAGACCCTCCCCTCTGAGACCCTCGAGGAAGCCCCTTCTGTCCTGACGCTACCCGAAGCCCCTGTGAACCCCGAGACAACCGTCGTGGCGGGTGCCGGCGGAGAGAACCCCGGGGCGGCGGAAAGTGTCCTCTCCTCCATGTTCGAGGAGATCGAGGCCTTAGATCTGACCCCGGTCGCCCAGGGGGAGGATGACCTTTTGCCAGCAAATCTCGATCTGGGCGACCTCACTCCACCCCTCTTTTCCCCATGCTCCCTCCCCTTAACTGTTGCTTCCGCTCCCACCTCCGAGGAGCCCCTGGACTCCTCCACCGACCCAGCCGCTGATGGCACCCTGCTGACGACCATCGAGCCTGCTCAGATGACAGCCGGTGCCACGCGGCCGGGGCACGAGTCGCCAGGGGCACCCCCCATTGGTGCGGAGCAATCGACTTCCTTCCCGGGCGGGGGCCCTACGGAAGATAATCCACCTCCTGATGCTGTGGCCGCTAAATCCACGACAGAGTGCATGCCCAGTGTCACTGAGAGCTCCCTCCCCACCCCCTTAACCCTTGAGCCTGATCGGGAGGCGCCACCATGCAGCTGCTTGCCTCCCGAAACCCAGAACCTCGCCTCTGCCCCTGTCCCTGCCCCTGTCCCTACCCCTATCCAATTTACCTCCTGCAATATCATTGCCTCCCCCGGGGCTGTCTCCTTCCCTTTCCCAACTGATTACCCCCAGGGAGCGGCCTTTGTGTTCTCCTGCCCCAACCCATTAGGAGCTGCTGTTTTCCCTCCACCACCCCCTATCGCCCCAGAACTTGAGGCGGGCCTAGAAGCTCCAGCCCATCAGGCACCCCGTCAGGGGTCCACACCCTGCTTGTCCGTTTTAGTGGACCACAGGGCTGCACCAAGGGCCCCACCGGGGAACAACCGGGAAACCGTAACCCCACCCCCCCATGAGCTGCGAGGAGAGCTGCGGAAGTTTTTAGAGGATGTCCGTGGCTCCTGCAACAAGGTACAGCTTGCTCTCCAGCGATGGGGGGATTTTTTTCAAATCCTCCGGGCCACAAGGGTCCTCAAAGGGGAAGGTAAAGGGACAGGGAAGCAGGATGGCGTGGCCTACTGGCAGGTCCGCGTCTTCCGTGACCAATTTTACTCACCTACGGGATGGGTTAAGGACTGTTGTGTGGCCCGCTGGGGGATGCGAGCGTCCCTGCCAGTGAGAATCCACCCCGCCCCCCCCCCCATGACACCTCTCACCATCGCAACGTTGAACACCTGGGGTTGTAGGATGGCTCTCCGCAGGTCCCAGGTGCTCTCCTTCCTTCGGGAGGGAGGGTACTCTGTGATTTTCCTGCAGGAGACCCATACGGATCCGACCGCTGAAGACAGTTGGTGGCTGGAGTGGGGGGACAGGGTCTACTTTAGCCATTCCACGATTCGGCAGGCTGGAGTGGCAACCCTGTTCTCCCCCGACCTATGGCCCGAGGTGCTAGGGCTCGCCGAGGCCGTACTGGGCCGCCTGCTGCCTCTCTGGGTCCATATAGAAGGACTCGTGGTTAACCTAGTTAACGTCTATGCCCCGACATCGGGCCCGGAGCGGCTGCAATTCTATCAGCAGGCATCCACTTTCCTCGGCACCATAGATCCTCACTAGCGCCTGGTCCTGGGAGGGGATTTTAATACCACCCTCGAGGAGCGAGACCGCTCGGAGACCGAGCAGAGCCCGGCCACCACGGACATCCTTCGGGAGATAGTTGAACATCACTCCCTAGTGGACATCTGGCATGACCACCACCCGGATGACACTTCCACGTTCACCTTTGTCCGGGTGGAAGCCCATCGGTCAAGCCACTCCCAGTTGGACCGCATCTATTTATCACGCTTCCATCTCTCATGAGCCCACTCCTCCAGCATTTGGCTGGCCCCATTTTCTGACCATCTCCTAGCCACCGTGACAGCCTCCCTCTGTGCGGAGAGGCCGGGGCCGGCCTACTGGCATTTTAACAACAGCCTGTTGGAGGATGAGGGCTTCGTGACGTCCTTCCAGCAATTCTGGCTGGCCTGGCGAGGGCAGCGGCGTGCCTTTCCCTCAGCGCGGCGATGGTGGGACCTGGGGAAGGTGCGCGCCCAGCTCTTCTGCCGCGACTACACCCGGGGCGCCAGCCAATAGAGAAATGCGGCGATAGAGCAGTTGGAATGAGAGGTCTTAGAGCTGGAGAGGCGTCTGGCCACCAGCCCCAAAGACCCGCTCCTCTGTGGAGCGTGCCAGGAGAAACGGGAGGAGATCTGGGCCCTCGAGGACCATCAGGCCCGGGGCGCCTTTGTTCGATCCCGCATCCGCCTCCTTCGGGAGATGGATCGCGGCTTCCACTTCTTCTATGCCCTGGAGAAAACGAGGGGGGCCAAGAAACACGTCACCTGCCTCCTGGCAGAAGACGGCGCCCCCCTCACGGAACTGGCGGAGATGTGCGGGAGGGCCCGAGCCTTCTACGCTAGTCTTTTCTTCCCGGATCCGACCGACCCTAGCGCTTGCAGAGTGCTTTGGGAGGAGCTCCCTACGATCAGTGTGAGTGACCAAGACTGGCTAGAGTTGCCTCTCACTCTGGCCGAGTACTCGGAAGCCCTCTCTCGTATGCCCACTGTAATAAGTCTCCAGGCATGGACGGGCTGACCGTGGAGTTCTACCACGTGTTTTGGGACGTCCTCGGCCCAGACCTAGTCACTGTCTGGGCCGAGTCTCTGCAGAGCGGGGTCCTCCCTCCTTCGTACAGGCGAGCTGTGCTCGCCTTATTGCCAAAGAAGGGGGACCTCCGTGATTTACGAAATTGGCGTCCCGTCTCGCTCCTCAGCACAGACTACAAAATCATAGCGAAAGCAATCTTGCTATGGCTAGGGTCTGTGCTGGCGGACGTGATCCACCCAGACCAGACCTACACAGTCCCGGACCGCAGTATCTTTGATAACCTATTTATGGTTCGGGACCTTTTGGAACTCGGGTGTAGAGATGGTCTGTCATTCGCCCTCCTGTCCCTAGATCAGGAGAAGGCGTTTGATAGGGTGGATCATGGGTACCTCCTGAGCACTCTGCGGGCATTTGGCTTTGGACCCCAGTTTGTGGGTTTTCTCCAGGTGCTGTACGCTTCCACAGAGTGTCTGGTTAAGCTCAACTGGACCCTGACCGAACCGATCAGTTTCAGGCGAGGAGTACAGCAGGGGTGTCCCCTCTCGGGCCAGCTGTACGCTCTGGCGATCAAGCCCTTCCTCTGTCTCCTCCGCAGGAGGCTGACAGGATTGGTGCTGTGGGAGCCGGAGGTGCAGCTGGTCCTGTCGGCGTACGCTAATGACGTGCTCCTCGTGATCCAGGACCCCAGCGACTTGGCGTGGGTGGAGGCTTGCCAGGCCATCTATTCGGCAGCCTCCTCTGCCCGGGTCAACTGGGTCAAGAGCTCTGGCTTGGCGGTAGGAGACTGGCGGCAGGCGAGCTCCCTCCCACCCGCGCTTCAGACCATTCGGTGGAGCATGGGTCGCTGCTCTACCTCGGCATTTACCTTTCTGCCAAGCATCCCTCTCCGCAGGAAAACTGGGAAAATTTAGAGGGCGGGGTGATAGAGCGGCTCCAGAAATGGACAGGTCTACTCCGATGTCTCTCCCTCCGAGGGAGAGCGCTGGTGCTTAACCAACTAGTCCTGTCCATGCTCTGGTACCGGCTCAGCACCCTGGTCCTGGCCCCGGGTTTCCTGACCAACCTCCGGACATCGATTCTGGGGTTCTTTTGGTCGGGAACGCACTGGGCCCCTGTAGGGATTCTTCATCTACCCCTGAAGGAAGGAGAAAAGCGCCTGAAGTGTCTGCACACTCAGGTCCGTGTCTTCCGCCTCCAGGCCCTGCAGCGGCTCCTCTGTGGTACAGACAGTTCGGCGTGGAGCACACTGGTGCACGCCATCCTGCGCCGCATCCGAGGGCTCCGATATGACCGGCAGCTCTTTTATCTCTGTCCGGGAGGTCTTCCGCGAGACCTCTCAGGGCTACCGGTCTTCTACCAGGACCTCCTCCGGACTTGGAAACTCTTTTTAATGACCAGGCCCGTGGCGGCCACCGAGGGGGTAGATCTCCTCGTGGAGCCCCTGCTACACAACCCCCAGCTCCGTGTGCAGGCGGTGGAGTCCCGCTCGGTGCGCCAGAGCTTGATCCTGGCAGAAGTCACGAGAGTCGGAGACCTCCTGGACTACGACCGGGGAGACGGCTGGATCCCCTGATGCTTGCCTGGGCCTGGGGCTCTCCAGACCTCGCACCCCCCGGCGCGTACTTCAGGAGGCGAAGTCTGCTTTGCCGCCTGCTGCTCGAGCTTACCTCGACCAGGTCCTGCTCGAGGGCACACCCCGCCCACCCTCTACCCCAGGCCCGCTGGACCTTTTAATTGGACCCCTGCCCCGCAGACCCAATCGACCCCCTTACCCCTTCACTGTGAGCCGGCTGCATGAACTGCAGCCGGTACGCTTCCAAACCGCGCCAAGGAAACATGTATACACGCTCATGCTCCACACCCTTCACGCCCTCACCCTAGTGTCCCGCCCCGACACAAAGGGGTGAGACCTTCTGCCACCTTTGGAGGGTGAGCAGCCCCCGTGGGCCGCCCCGGTGGGCCAGCCTCTATTCCACCTTGGTTCCGAGGCCCGTCAGGGACATCAGTTGGCGGCTCCTTCACGGAGCTGTGAGCATGGGCACATACTTGGTGCGGTTCACCCCCGTCCCAGATACTTGTCCCTTTTGTGGTGTGAGGGAAACCCTGGCACACGTATATTTGGAGTGCGCCAGGCTGCAGCCCCTGTTCCAGCTCCTCACAAATCTCCTATTATGTTTTTGGTTGCATTTTTCCCCTCACCTTTTTTATTTATGCACTCCCCATCCGTGGCCTCACAAAGTCGCGGGATCTCCTAGTTAACCTCCTCCTGGCCCTGGCTAAAATGGTCATCTATAAAACCAGAGAGAGGAGGTTGGCCGATGGAGTTTCCTGTGACTGTGGGGCTGTTTTCCGATCCCCGGTCCGTTCACGTATCCGGGCGGAGTTCCTCTGGGCAGCGTCCACCAACTCCCTTGATGCTTTTGAGGAGCAGTGGGTGCTGTCCAAGGTTCTCTGCTCGGTGTCCCCGTCTGGGTCCCTTTGTCTGACCCTTTGATTGGGGGAGAGAGTAAGGGACCCCAGCCCCAGCCATTGCTGCTGCGGACACCACCACCTTAGAGGGGTCCTTTCACACGTGGGTGCATGTGTCCCCCCCCCGGATTGTCCACCCCACAGCCTGCCCCTCTTTCAGAGGAGGGAATTGTTGGTGACACTCGGGCATGGCGCCAGGTAACTCGAGGGGGTGGAAGACCACGAGAGTTGATGAAACCCTCTCGCTCTGGGCCACCAGGTAACTCGGAAGGGTGGAAGACCACGAGAGTCGAGGAAGCCCCCCGCTCTGGGCTCAGGCAAGCTTGAACACTTCCCTCCCCTGAAGCTAATGAGAAAACAATTGTGATTGGTTGCTGCGTTACACATTGCATATGCTGTTGTTTTTACTTTGTAAGTGTGTTATGCAAATAAAAAACACCTTTTGCTTCAAAAAAAAAATTACTCTCCTATAGCCATCTAGCCTGACCCTGTCACAGTACCTAACTATGGATTAAGAAGCCTAGTACTAGATAGCCAGGTATAACGTTCCCCTTCACCCCTGATTTTCTATGTGAATAGAATGTCCCTCCCTACCCCAATGGAGCCAGAAATTCCCACATTTTCCTTTAAAGGAACTCCTCAACCCACAGTGTCCTGCCTGTCTTAGGTTTGGCTACATCTCCTCTTTTAGATCTGGTCTCTGCTGTTCCTTAATCATCAAGATAGATCTGTTTAGCCACACAGAGCACCCCAGTCTCTCTAGAACCTGTCTCAAGTAGAAACCAGACTCTGCTCTGCACTGTTCGGGGCGGTCACCAGTCCAGTCTAGCAAAAAATGGAAAAATAAGTTTTGTATGGGACTTCAGTATGCATTAGTATGGCATGTAAACTTGGGGAGGAATGTAATATCTTAGAAAGTAAGGTTTCTTTTCCTCCTGTTTGAACCGGCAATAAGACAATAGTAAAGAAACTCTTTTGTTTAGTACTTTACAGTGTCCCTAAATGTGCTTGCTGCTTCAGTGTACCGATGCAGCTAAGGGTCCAATCCACGAAGTTATAGCTTCTCACTGCCACTGGAATCAATGAAAGTTAGGAACCCTAATACTTAGAATCAGAGAATATCAGGGTTGGAAGGGACCTCAGGAGGTCATCTAGTCCAACCCCCTGCTCAAAGCAGGACCAATTCCCAGTTAAATCATCCCAGCCAGGGCTTTGTCAAGCCTGACCTTAAAAACCTCTAAGGAAGGAGATTCTACCACCTCCCTAGGTAACGCATTCCAGTGTTTCACCACCCTCTTAGTGAAAAAGTTTTTCCTAATATCCAATCTAAACCTCCCCCACTGCAACTTGAGACCATTACTCCTCGTTCTGTCATCTGCTACCATTGAGAACAGTCTAGAGCCATCCTCTTTGGAACCCCCTTTCAGGTAGTTGAAAGCAGCTATCAAATCCCCCCTCATTCTTCTCTTCCGCAGACTAAACAATCCCAGTTCCCTCAGCCACTCCTCATAACTCATGTGTTCCAGACCCCTAATCATTTTTGTTGCCCTTCGCTGGACTCTCCAATTTCTCCACATCCTTCTTGTAGTGTGGGGCCCAAAACTGGACACAGTACTCCAGATGAGGCCTCACCAATGTCGAATAGAGGGGAACGATTATGTCCCTCGATCTGCTGGCAATGCCTCTACTTATACAGCCCAAAATGCCATTGGCCTTCTTGGCAACAAGGGCACACAGTTGACTGATATCCAGCTTCTCGTCTGCTGTAACCCCTCGGTCCTTTTCTGCAGAACTGCTGCCTAGCTATTCGGTCCCTAGTCTGTAGCAGTGCATGGGATTCTTCCGTCCTAAGTGCAGGACTCTGCACTTGTCCTTGTTGAACCTCATCAGATTTCTTTTGGCCCAATCCTCTAATTTGTCTAGGGCCCTCTGTATCCTATCCCTACCTCTCCTCCCAGTTTAGTGTCATCTGCAAACTTGCTGAGGGTGCAATCCAAACCATTCTCCAGATCATTAATGAAGATATTGAACAAAACCGGCCCCAGGACCGACCCTTGGGGCGCTCCACTTGACACCGGCTGCCAACTAGACATGGAGCCATTGATCACTACCCGTTGAGCCCGACAATCTAGCCAGCTTTCTATCCACCTTATAGTCCATTCATCCAGCCCATACTTCTTTAACTTGCTGGCAAGAATACTGTGGGAGACCGTGTCAAAAGCTTTGCTAAAGTCAAGAAACAACACATCCACTGCTTTCCCCTCATCCACAGAGCCAGTTATCTCATCATAGAAGGCAATTAGATTAGTCAGGCATGACTTGCCCTTGGTGAATCCATGCTGACTGTTCCTGATCACTTTCCTCTCCTCTAAGTGCTTCAGAATTGATTCCTTGAGGACCTGCTCCATGATTTTTCCAGGGACTGAGGTGGGGCTGACTGGCTTGTAGTTCCCAGGATCCTCCTTCTTCCCTTTTTTAAAGATGGGCACTACATTAGCCTTTTTCCAATCTTCCAGGACTTCCCCCAATCGCCATGAGTTTTCAAAGACAACGGCCAATGGCTCTGCAATCACATCCGCCAATTCCTTTAGCACTCTTGGATGCAACGCATCCGGCCCCATGGACTTGTGCACGTCCAGCTTTTCTAAATAGTCCCGAACCACCTCTATCTCCACAGAGGGCTGGCCACCTCCTCCCCATGCTGTGCCGCCCAGTGCAGCAGTCTGGGAGCTGACCTTGTTCGTGAAGAGAGAGGCAAAAAAAGCATTGAGTACATTAGCTTTTTCCACATCCTCTGTCACTAGGTTGCCTCCCTCATTCAGTGAGGGGCCCACGCTTTCCTTGACTTTCTTCTTATTGCTAACATACCTGAAGAAACCCTTCTTGTTACTCTTAACCTCTCTTGCTGGCTGGAACTTGAGGTGTGATTTGGCCTTCCTGATTTCACTCCTGCATCCCCGAGCAATATTTTTATATTCTTCCCTGGTCATTTGTCCAATCTTCCACTTCTTGTAAGCCTCTTTTTTGTGTTTAAGATCAGCAAGGATTTCACTGTTAAGCCAAACTGGTCGCCTGCCATATTTACTATTCTTTCTACACATCGGGATGGTTTGTCCCTGCAACCTCAATAAGGATTCTTTAAAATACAGCCAGCTGTCCTGGACTCCTTTCCCCCTCATGTTATTCTCCCAGGGGATCCTGCCCATCAGTTCCCTGAGGGAGTCAAAGTCTGCTTTTCTGAAGTCCAGGGTCCGTATTCTGCTGCTCTCCTTTCTTCCGTGTGTCAGGATCCTGAACTCGACCATCTCATGGTCACTGCCTCCCAGGTTCCCATCCACTTTTGCTTCCCCTACTAATTCTTCCCGGTTTGTGAGCAGCAGGTCAAGAAGAGCCCTGCCCTTAGTTGGTTCCTCCAGCACTTGCACCAGGAAATTGTCCCCTACACTTTCCAAAAACTTCCTGGATTATCTGTGCACCGCTGTATTGCTCTCCCAGCAGATATCAGGGTGATTGAAGTCTCCCATGAGAACCAGGGCCTGCGATCTAGTAACGTCCGCGAGTTGCCGGAAGAAAGCCTCGTCCACCTCATCCCCCTGGTCCGGTGGTCTATAGCAGACTCCCACCATGACATCACCCTTGTTGCTCACACTTCTAATCTACTTATGTGAATCTGGGCCAAGGTCCCTGTCCCAAAGAGCTTACAGTCGGTTACATCTCAGCAAAAGATATTGGAGTAGGTACAGAAAAGGGCAACAAAAATGATTGGGGTGTGGAACAGCTTCCATGTGAGGAGAGATTAATAAGCTTTCTAGCTTGGAAAAGACGACAAAGGGGGGGATTATGATAGAGGTCTATACAATCGTGCCTGGGATGGAGACAGTAAATAAGGAAGTGTTATTTAGCCATTCACATAACACAAGAACAAGGAGTCACCAAATGAAATTAATATGCAGCAGGTTTAAAACAAACAAAGGGAAGTATTTCTTCACACAACACACAGTCAATCTGTGGAACTCCTTGCCAGAGGATGTTCTGAAGGCCAAGACTATAACAGGGTTCAAAAAAGAACTAGTTAAATTAATGGAGGACTGGTCCATCAATGGCTATTAGCCTGGATGGGCAGGGATGCAAAACCATGCTCTTAAGTGTCCTTAGCCTCTGTTTGCCAGAAGCTGGGAATGGGCGACAGGGGACGGATCACTTGATGATTATCTGTTCTGTTCATTCCCTCTGAAGCAGCTGGCACAGGCCACTGTCAGAAGACAGGATACTGGGCTAGATGGACCATTGGTCTGACCCAATATGGATGTTCTCATGTTCTTATGATTTCCCAAGGGCTAGGGCAACTTAGAACAAGTTCGGACTGTGATTTAAAATGACAAACCCACAGGCATTTTAATTTTAGCATACCAATTCTATGCTTTTGTTGTTGCTGTGCCTAATCCACAAAAGGGTGGGGTATTCAGCAGTACTCAGCGTGGGCCTAACTTTGTTCCCTGAATCAATGGGGAAGGAGAGCTGGGCCAACGCTTGGGCATTTCTGAAAATCCCACACAACTATTAGAAAATGGGATGGTTCTGCCTCTGGCTGCCAGCTACGCTGCTATAGAATGTGCTGGCCCAGTTATATAACACAGACCTGCTCCTGCATTCCCTGCTCCGCAAGGTTTACTCCAGTGGGAGTTTTCCTGAATAAGAAATGCAGTGCCAGGCCTGCATCACTACAATTAGTTTAACAGAGTGGGACAGGGGGAAAATGAATCTTTCTTTTACTCTCATCTGCTGCCCCCAGGCACTGCCCCCACAGCTTTCCATTAGCCGCAGGGGTGCTCGGGGTGGGGGCAGCACGCGGAGGCATAGCCCCATCCCGCCCCAGGGCTGCAGGGAGGGGCCGGCAGCCACGTGGAGCGAGTGCGCAGAAAGCCACTCAGCTCCGCCCTGCTGCTGGTGGTGAGCGGGGCCCCGGGCTGTTTTAAATCGCCCGGGGAACGCTCGGGCTGGGGGGAGAGGGGGAGATCGCCCTGGAGCAGCAGGTGGGGTCAAGGGAGAGACCCGGCCCCAAAATTGCTGGAGCCCCGCGGGCCACATTGGGGAGGTTCTCTGGCCGCAGATGGCCCATGGACCGGAACTTTGAGACCCCTGATCTAGATTAAGCAGTTTTTCTCACTCATTGTATATTGCAGTTCATAGTACACAGATTTCACCCTTGAAATCCGGGCCAGTCCCCTCAGTTGGAGTCTTCAGAGTGTCCTTGTTGCTTGCAGTATAGGTGGGTGGAGGAGAAAGGCCAAGCATGGGCCCCCTGTGTTCAGTTTTATACCCTCAGTCCATGTGCTTGGGGAACACACAAGTCCAGGCATGTCTGGGGGGGCGTTGCTGAGTCCCCAGGCAAGGTTGAGCAATTCCCCTGGTGTGGCCTCATGCAGGTGAGTCATTGTATTGTAGGTCCCTTGCTGGACAATGGCTGTTGATGGGTTGTTTGACACCCCACTGGCGTTGGTTACTTTCCTGGCTGATTCCCCAACTTACGGCATGTTTTGGTGACAACCATACAACACAATTCTCATAACTTCATATGCATTAATTATATACATATATGGATAGAAAAATGACTTTCAGCAGATCATAACCTTTCCCCTGATACCTCGAATGGCCTGCTTTATATGCAAGATCACAATTATATACAAATGAGGAACATGGGGGTCACAGGGTGCTCCCCCATGGTACAGAATGTCACATTCATATTCAGCAAATCATAACTTTTCCAATATTTTGATACTTTTCCAATTTGCATAAAATACATCATAGTTATGCCATCATCGTATCATACCAATAGCACTGTGAAGAACAGGGGGTGTAGTGTCACGGGTACCTTCTCAGCCAGCAGTATTCACTGACCTGCACTCAGTATTGCCCTGTCACCCCTTTGGGAGAGGAGCACAAGGCAATGCCGGCAGCTGGCCAAGGGGGTATTTTAAAAACCATCATTTTAAAAAGAAAAACAGTCAGGGAAAGATAGTCACATTGGCGCAGAGAGCAGAATTTGGGCTGGACTGTAGGCCAGATCCACTCAGGAGCTATTGGTGAGGGGTAAACATGCATGGAATAGTTTTCTTATTATGTTTGTGGGAAGAATAGCCTCGGATGTACAGGACCAGTTATAATCTCTCCAGACTCTCTTCACTTTATCACATTTCCAGACATACAGAGTACACTTTGGCATGCAGGGTGGTCCTTGTATGTCTGCAATTGATGCTTTTTGTAGAGCTGCAGGAACCAGGGAGGCTCAAAGCAGAATACAGTTGTGAGTAGCCTGATGCTTGCCAGAGGCTGAAGCCAGATTACTCATATTTTTAGTGTTCTGTGCACATTCTATTGAAGTAACAAGGAGTCCGGTGGCACCTTAAAGTCTTTAAGGTACCACTGGACTCCTTTTGTTTTTGTGGATACAGACTAACACAGCTACCCCCTGATTCTATTGAAGTAAATCCCAAATCAGTACTTAAAGCTCAGGCCAATATTCACAGACGCATCCACTAATTTTGGCCATCTGAGATTGGGAGCCCAAGATGAGCAACCCACAACCAGATTTTCTGAGGTTCTGAGTTTGAACAGCTCCCATTAGCTTCCATTTGAGTTGTGGCTTCTCAGCACCCCTGAAAGCCCAAGCCCTAGCCGACTCAGGCACTCCAAAATCCTGGACATAACCAAGCTTATGTTACGTTCATTCATTCGGCCTTATTTACACTATGGCCCCTTCACAGGTTCTGACAATGTAAAGGGGCCTTGGAGTGCCAGATTAATTTAAACCCACTTTTTAATGCCCTATTTCACTGTGAGTAAAGGGGGAGGGGGAAAGAAGAAGCATGTAGCAATTCTTGCACAACAGTTCAGAAGAGTTTAAAAGGAGGGTGGAGAGACAGGGCTAGATCCTCACATCTGGCTGAGCTCTGCTCCCTGCACCATGCAAAGAGTGTGGGGGTGAAAATGTGGTTGTATCAGTAATAGCCTCTGATTCTGGGTCAGCCAGTTCTCAATGGGAGCTAAGCATTATTGAAAGTCTGGGCATTTCCTGTGGGTGCCTAAATAGGAACAGTTTGGTTCTGAGCTCTTGAAAAATCTGGCCTGCATATGTACATTTATTCTGTCAAACATGGCACATTATTCCCAATGAAGTCACAGATCCAAGGCCAAAAGTCGTAGGTTGGAATTCACAAAGGTATGTAAGCACCTCACTCCACTGATTTCAGTGGCAACGAGGTGCCTAAATACCTATGTGAATTCCAGCCTCAATTATTCTTCGCACACAACCTGTTTTCAAGCTGTGTGAGAAGGTGAATGACTTCTTGTAACCCCAGACTGATTTCAACACGGAGTGATTAAGCCCTGACATCTATAGCAAGTAAAGTAAGGAAGTGGTTTTACAGAACAGGCTGACACAACACAAGACAGGGAGAAGGCTCATTCTATCCAAACCAAACAGCCTGTGAGTCAGACATCAGGCATCTTTCTCAGCGGGAACGTAGCCTGAGCCCACTCGCTGGCGTGAACGCTTTCAGCAGGGAGCGTGCTGCTGTGCATGGTCAGTAGGCACCCCTGGAAGGGTCCCCACCACCCCACCACCCCATCGTGGATGTTCTACTGGAAGCCTCTCTCACCAGTCAGTTCAGATACCACTTATCCCATGGGATTAAACTGAGAACTGGTGGGGCCACTGACATCTGATGAGAGCTTCCCCACAGCAATGTCTCAGCCTTTGCTGGTCTCCTACCTACTCAGCAGCATCTCCAAGTTCAGGGTTAGTCTCTGGCAGGTTTGCAGCCGCTCAGTGAGCCGTTGCTCTTCCCTTCTGGTTGCCTGTTGTGTCCCAGAACCTAAACATTTCATTAAAAAAGGATTCTTTATCTCCTATGGTTACCAAAAATGTGAACCAGGTGTTAATGGATGCAGTGACCTCAGAGTCCTACCGGAGCCTGAAACAATGGCCAAGAGGTGTTAGTCACCCTCTTCAACTCAGCAGGTTGAAGAGACTTACTTAGGTTTCAGAGTTAACATTCCTAACTACTTCCCCGCTGGTTAGAGCATGCCAGGAGGAAGAGGGACAAACCCTTTGTGAAGATCTGCAAAGTCTGCCTGGCATCTCATGTTTGCACTGTGAATGGGTGGAGCTTGGTTTGAGGGTGGAATCTGGGAGAATGCCGCCACTTATTTCCCCGTCGTCTGACCCCTGTCCACATGGGAGTGCCATATGGGAGAATTAGCTCTTCCTGAGATGTTTCAGTGTAGAAGGAATAGATTGATCACGATTAACAGGTTGGAAGTCTCTGCTTATGAACTGTAGGGCCCAATCCTGCAACAAGCTGAACACCTTCTGCAGTATTTGATACCTGACAGGTGAGAGTGCAAGTCATCCCTCTAATACAGATGGCTGTGAGGACCATAGGGACAATGGTCTTTGCTGCCCAAACCTTTATTACCAAACTCAGCCACTCCCAGCTACCTGTCGTCCTCAGCAGGTCCCAGAACAAGAGTCCCATGCCAAGGAAGCTGCTTCCTACTTTCCCCCACCATACTTACAGCCGCTTTGTCTCAGAGATCATTGCATCCAGACATAGGCGGCGAGGTATATGGGCCCGTGGGTCCTGTGCTCCACCAGTATTTAGGAACATGGGCCTGGCTCCACCAATGTTTGGACTTACCGCGCCCTGCGCTTCAGGGGGACGCAGGGTCCAGGGTGGCCTGGGAGGTTAGCAGGGGTCCTAGTGCTGGTTGCAGCAAGCGACTGGGCCCCAGTCTGCCCCGCTCTGCCCCACCGGCTCCCGGTGTCGCTCGGGGGAAGGGGCAGAAGCTGGGAAGAGGCGGGGTGAGGGATTTGGGGGAGGGGGTGGAGCAGGGGTGGGGAGGGGGTGGATCGCTCGCTGGTGCCAAGCCCCCCACTAACCTTCCAGGCCGCCCTGGACCCCGTGTCCCCCTGAAGTGCAGGGCCCCCCAAAGTACAGGGCCCAGGGCAGTTGCCCCAGTCCATCCTATGGACGGGACAGCTCTGCCTGGACCCTGCATCCCCCTGAAGCATGGGGCTCCCCAAAGTGCGGGGCCCGCGGTGGTTGCCCTGGTCCATCTTATGTATGGGATGGCTCTGTTCCAGGTGCCACCAAAAATTATATAAACCTGGTGCCCATGATCCAGAAACTCCCTAGGATATCCACCAAATGCCTCATTTTATAGCTACTGTATGTTGTGAATTCACGAGTCCCACAACCTCATACTCAAGGTGCTTTAATTGCATTGTTAGAACTGCTTGGACATGGTTTTGTACTTCTGCTTGGTGTCACAGGATATATAGCCACACCTACTGCACCTGGAACAGTGAGCTGGAACACACTACCCCTGCCTGAACTGCTCCCGTTGTTCCAATTTCTTTGATCTTTCCTGACTCCACCCAGAGGCCCGACCCAGTAGATACATGTTGACTTACTACTTTGCTATTCAAATATTCAGATTTTGGCTTATGGACTTCTGGAAAGGTAGTTACAAGGAGTGCTTATTCCTGTGGAGCTGACTTAGTCCTACCTACCCTTCCCTTAGTGAAACAATTGAACACGAGCTCCTTTAAATCACCTACCAATTTACCCATGATTTGTCATTCTCAGCAGAAGTTTGCTGACTCCTAAGTACTTATCTCCATGGAGGCCATGTGACTAACACCACCAATTCAGTGCATGTACACTTGCATAACTCAGAAACTGAAATATTTTCCACATCCTCTCCTAAATCTTGCATAACTCTGCTGTGGGCTGTTAAATAACTGATCCATTTCAAGCTAGAGATTGTTGCAGTTCAGGAGTGGATGAAGTGATGTACATCAGATTTGAGAAGTGCTGTGAAATGAAATAACCAATGTATAGAACTTTTATTACTACAGACTCTAAAAAGAGGCAACTCTTGGCATGACTGAGGCTCTGGGGTCACTCAGCTGAACCACATCTTCAAGTCTGTGTCCTTAAACACACAGAGGAGAAATTAGAGTTCTCCCTTCAGCTAGGCCTCAAGTTCATAACATATTTGCAAGAACAGGAGAAAGGCAGCTGGATGCCTTACGTCACAACTGAATTTAATTTGTTTTGATTCTGAAATTTGTTGGCTTTTGTTTCTGAATTGAAAAAAATACATGGAAGCAAGTGATAAAATTCCTTGGATTTGCAGCTGTTAACAAGGAATTAAGGCCCAAATTTGGATTTAGATGTGAAAATCTCACAAGGTGCAGATATATTTTTAAAAGATCTGCCCTATATCTGATTTGGTACATGTGTGTCATCCTCTGGCTATAAATCTCTGAAAGCTATTTATTAATTATAAAAATTATTTTGCCCTACATTGAAATGCATGCCTGTGTTGGTAACAGTTCAAAAATCTAGAATGTTTAAAGTTTTCCTTTGCATTATTTTTTTCACTTGATATAAATAGACTGGCCTGTGATGACATACCGAGCAATACATGAACAAAAGGGCATCCTACAAATCAGACTAGTTGTCAAATCCAGATGCCAGGCAAGCATTTGGCTCTATTCTTAGTAGTCAATTCCATATGGCAACCTCAAGCTTACTGCATGCTCACTCATCCTGGTACGATTCTTTGCAGAGCAGCTACTCCTCAGCAATTCTTGTCATGTCACATTCCCCAAAACCTGGACAATGACGCTTTTGGAAAGGGAACGCTTGCCACAAGCAAGATTAATTCTCTGACTTTTTTAAAAGAATAGTAGATTCAGTGACGCACCATAGCCAAAGCATTCCACTGCAGGGGGACCGCTGGGGCCAGCTCTGTTAGATGGTGTGGAAAGGACGCACTGGAGCCAATGGTCTGCCCCTGGTGGGCGTGGCTGGTGGTACTGGCCAAAAATTGATGCATTCACTGGGGACACTAGCTTCATCTCCTAAATGTTTAGGGCTGAATTTTGGTTCAGAGACCCTGGACTGTACAGTGAGGAGGAGATCCCCTGTGCAAGAAGCGCTTTCCCCCCAGGGGGGCACGACCACAGCTGCAGCCATGGCCTCTCTCAAACAGTCGTGTGCGTCCCGCTGCAGTCCTCTAGTGGTTTGGGCCATAGCCTTGTCCTCATCTCAACCAAACAGGCCAGCTCCAGGGTAATGAGAACTACCAGCCACACTAGTGGCCTCCCTTGCTTAGGGAGTGCTGGCAGTCACCTTATTGTTGCCACCTGTTTCAGCCTGTTTGTGGAGGGTTTCCTGTGCCTTTTTGCCTCCCAAGCATGGCTGTGCTGGGGCAGCTTGAATTCAGCCCTGGATCTCTTTGATTTTTAGATGAGGACAAATCAAAGTGGTGCCTGACTAAGTGAAAGTGGCAGAGCAGTGAGAGCCTGTAATGGGCAGAGCCTAGCATTGGCACAATGAGAGCAGCTCAGGAGCTGAAAACAGTAATTAGGATCTTTGCTTATTAGAAACACCAAAGAGATATTGGGCCAGATTCTGGCCCTGCTGTAGCCCCTGGACATCACTCCAGCTACATAAGGGGCTGTAGAAGGGAAGAGTGGCATACAGCAGAAGTCTCCCAGTGCAGGGCCACATGTTGCCCAGAATTGCTGGTGCACAGAACTCTCCATCCAACCCAACATGATCCTCTACTGCCCCCAGCACAGGAGCACACCAGTCTGGGGACAGAGCTTTTGGAGGCATGTCCGGTGTGGGAGAGGGAGTGGCAACAGCTGTCTGCATTCCAGCAATTTCCCTTAGCAGCAGGGTAGTTTGCCATTAATTAGAGCCATCTTCAGCCCCTCTTCCTGAGCTGGACCTTCTGTGATGAGCCTCCTGAGGCATGCAGCATAGATCTGCCTTATACACACAGACGCCCTGGAACTGCTATAGATTCCTAGTCGATAGGTTTAGATTTAGCTGGGGATTGGTTGATTTAGTTGGGGCTTGATCCTGCTTTGAGCAGGGGGTTGGACTAGATGACCTCCTGAGGACCCTTTCAACCCTGATATTCTATGATACTAAGGATAATGATCACTTCCTCACCCCTGCATTTATAAATAGGATATCAGCAAGTCAGCTCCCCCAAGAGCAATTCCTTACTATGCTCTTCACAGACAGCTGCATTTAGTTTGATGTAGTCCTGTTTTTGTCACAGATGGTTTACCACAAACACTCCTTTCTTCAACCAGCTATGCTAAATAAAAAAAAAAATTCACATCTGACAATCAGCATCACTGACCTGCCATTTTTGTCTCTCATGGCTCATTAAACATACACCATAAAGATGTGTTGGGTGCATGCAGGTTTTATTTTTGGCAACGTAGCTGCTTTAACAGTGTTGAATGTCACCTCACATGGTGATTATCTCAGAAGTTTTTCCAAGAGACTGTGACACCCTATGCTTTTCTTGGAGTTTTAGAGCTCCTCCATTCCTCACCCCCCCACCCCACCCTTTGTTCTTCAAACTGCAGCAATTCTCCATAGATTGATTAGAACTGTCTCCCCCAGAGACACAGTTCCTGAAATCAGCCAGAGGGAGCACTGAACACCAACCTATGATGCTTGTTGTCAGTCTCAGCATGTTGCTTCCCCAGCAAACTCTGGCCTGGTTCAGCTCCGCTCTCCCGTTTGCTGCCACTAGACCTCAAAGCCTTATTTGTTTTCATATTTCCAGGGTTTAGTCCCTATTTTTTTCACTAATTAATTCTTGCTTGACAGATGGCAGGAACCACCAAGGACAAATGTTACAGTCACATGTGCAGTTCAGATTTGCAATCGGTTAATGACAAGAATCACATGGCAATTTTGTTCTCCCGACTGGAGAGCTACTGCAATTATGCACCACTACAATTTTATATTTGATTCTAAGGTTTGGAGCTGGTTAGCATAGATTTGTAGTTTCCCGTTTTACAATCTAGAGCCCCAGTTCTGCAGACACATGCATGCATAAGTTTTTGCCACAGGCGCCGACTTTCTATTGTGCCAGGGGGCACTCGACCAACACCAGCACCCACATGGGCATAAGTGGTTGTTTGGGTAAAGTCCACTGAGCATCCCCATGGACATAGGCACCGACCCCCCCTCTACCCTCAGCCCTGCCCCCCACTCCTTCCATGCAGCCCCACCCCTGCCCCACCCCCATTCCAACCCCTTCCCCAAAGTCCCCACCCCAACTCCACCCCCATTCCAACCCCTTCCCCAAATCCCTGCCCCTGCCCCGCCTCCTCCCCTGAGCACGCCATGTTCCTGCTTCTCCCCCTCCCTCCCAGCACGCCACCAAACAGCTGTTTGGCGGCAGCCGGGGGGAAGTGCTGGGAGGTAGGCAGAGGAGCAGGGACATGGCATGCTTGGGGGGGGAGGTGGAGGAGAAGGTGGGGTAAGGGGTAAGGGGAGCTTGGCTGCCAGTGGGTGCAGAGCACCCACTAATTTTTCCCTGTGGGTGGTCCAGCCCCGGAGCACCCACAGAGTCAGCGCCTATGTCCATGGAGTCCCCTCTTGTGGCTCTACTGTGAAGATAACTAATGGGACTGCTCCAGACATCATTCAGAAGCAAGTTTCTAGCATGAAGTAGTTCTCACTGTGCAGAGGCTTAATGATAAGAAAGCTAAAAACCTTAAAGGAGCAATAACCCCCTTTAAAAAAGAGGAGGCACTGTCTCTAAATGTCTGGGGTAAAGAAGCCATCCAATGGAGGAGACAACGTTCCATCTTCCTCCCTCAAAGAGCAGCGTATTGGGAATGGATCAATGAACACAAGATATAAGCCAGTCATGGAGGGAAAATATGCCAATCATGGATTGGAGTAACACCCAGATCTCTAGAAGTGTTGGGTGCAAAGCTTTATAGAGGACTTGGCACCTGAACCAAAGCAGAATAGTAACAGAATAGGCCCTTAGTAGCATTGTAGGTCCAGGGCTCAATCCTGCAAGCTATCTAGCAAAGCATTTGAAGCAGCAGTGTCATGTTATAGTCAGTGGGCCTGATTCTTCACTGCACTGTATTCTGTGTAGACATTTATATCTGCACAAAAGAGGCATAGAGTGGGTCTAATTATTGATTGCAGCTAGAGTTTGTTGAGGGACAAGGCTGATTGGGCTGCATTATTCCACTGTGTGATTTCATTTGTGAATTTAAGTGATTGTAAAGCCTAGATCTTCAGAACTAGCTAGTCATTTTGG
Organism: Lepidochelys olivacea; assembly: GCF_965140295.1. NCBI lineage: Eukaryota > Metazoa > Chordata > Testudines > Cheloniidae > Lepidochelys > Lepidochelys olivacea. The sequence goes on from NC_140415.1 coordinate 133,388,515, forward strand.
GGAACTCACAGATTGAGTATCCAACTTGAAACATCTCAGAGGAACCCCCATTTTAGAAAGTGCCGAATTTCCACCCTCTGAAAATCAGGCCCCTTTAACATGTTTCAGATTGGGCACTCAAAAATTGAGGCATGTAAAGTCACTGGTAAGTTTTGAAAGTTATTGGCCAGGGTACCAAGAATTCAGGTTTAGGAGCTCTTGTAGGACTTAGAAAATGAATACAATATTCTTAAAGTGGAGATAATTCCTGTCTAGAAGGAACTTTTCCCTCTTGTTTTACATTTTTTGGCTATTGTATCTGTTAATTTTTTTACATAATTAATCTAATTCTTTGGCATATCTGGAAGCAGTTGGCTCTTTCCCCGAAGAGAATGTATAGCCAAAAACACCTGCCCAAGACCAACAGAACTATTATATTTTTGACATTGTTTACTAAAAACACCACCTGGTTCTTATTTAGCATTTGTATCTGCTTTTCAGCTTCACTCCATGTTCAGTTTTCACAAGTGCTGCACTGTTCTGCTCTCTCCATACAAAAATGGTCACCAACATACGCAAAAGAAATGATTACTTACAGCTGTAGTCTTACTTTATTGGGGCCAAAACAGTAAAAAAAAGTTCTGATTGTACTCTATTAAGTCCCACCTACAACCCAAGTTATGCCCAAAGTTCCCGAACAAAGGGATGGTTTTGCAAAAAGGAAGAATAGTGAAAGAGTTATAGTGGTAAGTTAAAAAAAACAAACAAACCACCAATAGTTTGCCCCCCAAAAGTCACAGTAGATTTTGGGTCTTATTTACCTTCCAGTTTGAGTCATTAGGGTTTCTCCACAAGGGCGAAAAATTTGGTTAGGTTTTTCAAATAAATAAAAACTGAGTTTTAAGTAATAATCTAATATAAAGAGCTGGGGGCTTTAAGGAAAAACAAATATTCTTTGAGATGCTTGATAAAACTATGGGAGTTGACAATACTTCATTAGGCTTCAGCGTTAACACCAAATGACGGGAATGGGGTCAGTTCACACTTCTCAGAGCCATTGTTCCTGCCTGTCTCTCTACAGACTTATTTGGGCAGCACTAAATAGGTCATACTGAGAAAGCTATCCTCACTCCCAGGAAGGTAGAAGTTTAAATTTTTTTTTAAATGAAAGCTTAAACTCTCCAGAAAGGTGTGAACACAGAGTGCTAGTGTTTATTCACAAAGCTGCCCCCTACAGGTCCTGGTAACAAGATGGCAGGCCACACAAACACTGGTACATACAGGTACAGAATGTACTGCCTCAGATTGGCGTGTGGGCCTGCCTGACCAATAGCATCAGCAAGAGCGAGGGCATGGCTGCACTTGCAGATGTAGAGCGCTTTGAGTTAAAGCAGCCTTCGTAGGGAAAGCGCTGCAGCCTATCCACACTGACAGCTACAAGCGCAGTGGTGTGGCCACATTAGCAGCTCTTGCAACGGCCACAGAGAGCAGTGCATTGTGGTAGCTATCCCAGCATGCAAGTGGCTGCAACGTGCTTTTCAAATGGGAGGGGTGGAGTGGAGTGCGACAGGGAGTGTGTTGGGTGCATGTGTGGGAAGACAGAGTGGGTTTTGGGGGGGGGCTGAGAGCGTGTCAGCATGCTGTCTTGTAAGTTCAGACAGCAGCAAACCCCCTCCTCCCCGCCTCTCTCTCTCTCTCTCTCACACAGCATTCCACACTAATGGTTGCTTTGTCTCGGAGCAGATAAGCAGCCAGCTGTCAGAAATGGAGCTTTCAAAGGGCATATCTGCATTCCTGCAGTGATTCCAAAACAATGAGAAGAGTGGCCACTTGACTTAAGGGGGTCATGGGACGTTTCCGGAGGCTCATCAGAGCGCAGTAATGCAACACCTCGTTCACACTGACGCCTGGGCGTTTCAACCAAGGCGCACCAAGCATTAATCTTCTCGCCAAGGTGTAGTACCAGGAGCACTCTAAGCGTAGAGTCAGAGCACTCTACGTGCCGTGCTGATGTGGACGGGCAGTGAGTTAGGGCGCCCGGGGCTGATTTAATGCGCTCTAACTTGCAAGTGTAGTCATGCCCTGAGAAAGCCAACAACAGTTTCCACAAAAATAGAACTCTGAAACCTAAAAAGCTAGAAATAGTTTTCTGTCACTTATATCTGCTGCCTCATTGGGTACCTATAGAACTACTATACATACCATAGGCTCTGCAGAGAATCAGGAGAGATATAGGATTCCACAGAACAGCTTCTGAAATGAAGCCTCAGTGGACACTGAAGAGTAACTGCACTGTTGTCAAGCTAGCCGCCAATAGCTAACAAGCCACAAAGGGCACACCCAGTCAGTTCTTTTAAGCAAAAGTGATAGAACTTCTCCTCCAGGGAGTGGGGCAGCCCAGGGCAAGAGGGTGAGGCTAAGGGCATCTCCCTCTAGAGCAACCAGACTCTCACTAGGGATCTAGTAGCAGAATCTAAACATAAGAGCATAGTAAAGATCAAAGTGTCTCCATGACAGGCAATCTTATTTAGGTTCCAGACTCAGCCTCCCAATCTGACAGCTACACTCAAAGTCTTGGAATAAACTACACAACAGTAGCCCCTTCCCACCACTGCTTCTTCTTCTAAAATATTTGTATTAGGTTCCTGACTTCCCCAGGCAGCGAGAGATCCAGCCCCCACAAACAAGTAGCCTTCACCTAACTTTCAAGCCAGAAAAACAACCCCCATTCCTTTCCCTTGTTCTGGGTGGAAGAGGCTATTTATAGTCTGCTCCCTTTCCCATCATGCCCAGCAGGGAAAACCTAAAAATCATTCAGAGGCCTCGCCTTTCTTTGATGTTCTCTGGTTGGTCTTGTCTGTACTTTACGGTTTTGAGTACTAAACTCAGTTAGCAGTTAGGGTTTTCTTCACACCACAAAATTGTCTCCCTGGGGCTACTTTCCCCCCCTCTAGGACTGTCTCCTTTGTTTCCTGGATCTTTGTTTATAGAAATGCCTTTGGAACGAAGACAGCAATTCCCTAAAGACTTTCCTCTCCAGGGTTAAAGTGCTGGCAGCTTCATCACAGAATCAGAGAACCCGAGGGTTAGAAGGGACTGCAAGGGTCATCTAGTCTAACCCCCGGCAAGATGCAGGATTTGTTGGCTCTAAACCATCCAACACAGATGGCTATCCAGCCTCTTTTTGAAAACCACAACCTCCCTAGGCAGCCTGTTCCATTATCCTACTGTTCTTACAGTTAGGAAGTTTTTCCTGAGATTTAGTTTAAATCTGCTGTGCTGTAGTTTGAACCCATTGTCTCTTGTCCTGCCCTCTGTGGATTGAGAGAACAACTTTTCTCCATCTTTTTTATGGCAGCCTTTCAAGTATTTGAAGACCGCTCTCATGTCTCCTCTTAATCGCCTCTTTTCCAAACTCACTCTGGTGCAAAACTTTAACAGCAGCCTCAGATGCTCTTGTATCAACAGATCAGCAGATCGGTATGTCTGAGAAACTATTCCATTTCAGAGGAGCAGCCGTGTTAGTCTGTATCCGCAAAAAAGAACAGGAGGACTTGTGGTACCACACGGCCTCCTTTTCTTTCTTCAGTTTTAGCACTGCTGAGGGCCCTGGAACCTTGAAGGTGAGGTACTTGCTGATTTTAGTATCTGTTGGAAGGGGAAGTGAAAGCCTTCTAGAGTGTCAGGTGTACTAGTGACAATCTTGCAGGCAATCTACAAACGGTAAGCAATGTGGGTTTTTTCCACACTTTCCCAGTTTAAATTGATGGGAAGTGACCTTATGCAGCTTTAGCTGTCACCGAATTAAGCTTCTGTGTGGTTTATGTCCTGTTATTTAAATCCACAGTTGGTGTACCCAGAGCCAGATTTACACTTTACGCACCCCTAGGCACACCATCTTCAGTGCCCCCACTCCCACCCCTACAGCCGACCTTCATGTTTTCTGTAAAAAAAATGAAACTTTTAACCCACTTTTAACTTTTAGGTACCCCTAGCATGCCGGCGCCCCTAGGCACATGCCTACTGTGCCTAATTGGAAATCCAGCCATGGGTGTACCTCAGTGGTAGATCTCTGCGGTGAGAGAGAGGGGAGATGACAAATGGCTGACATTTTAAACACCTGTGTTTTAGTGTGCCACACGATAATTTACAGATTATTGTACTTAAATTATAAATGTGTGTTACAGGATGGTTTCACTTTCTATGAATTAAATAAACTAGTTAAAACAAATTCAACACTTGTAACCACAACATCATCTCACCGAGGTCCAGCAGCATGGTTTGATCCCTCGACCTTCAACTCAGACCTCTGCTACTTAAGCAACTGCTAGCCTTTTAGTTCAGCCACTAAAGGAGGACTTGATATGGCTTCCCAGGGGGGTACGGAGCTCATTGGGCTGGCTTTTGGAAAAACAGCAGGGTTTCATGCTTAGAAAAGGCATGTGGCTGAGTAGCTAAAATTTGGTTCTACCATGTTAGTGCTGCGTTGTGTTCCTGCTTATGTTTGCCATAGACTTGTGTAATTCCTCTGTTACCTTCTTTGTGAAAAGCAGGTGGTGACTAATACTTGATTATCTTCTAGGCTTGTGGTTGATGGCTTTGATCAATAGGGGTAGTGAAGTGAATTGGAATATAAATGCAGTCTGAGGTAAGACTTGAACTCATGGTTTCAGCTATATCAGATCACAGAACTTTCCCTGAGACCTGTGGGTCACAGTCTTAATCACTTACCCCTCTGGCATTTTTATGTGCTTGTTGCACTACCATGGCAGGTTCAGCCAGATTCCCTTTTTGTGTTTAAAAAAAAGTGAAACCATAATGACACAGACTGTCATATGCTGTACCAAGTATAGCTTGCGTTATAAATGACTTAGTGACATAGGATCCAAGTTCATCCGTGTATAAATTTGGGTTAGTGAAAATAAGAGAAATGTTAAAAAACAAACAAGAAGTTTAGTGTGGTAACCAACTTAAGCTGTTCAAGGGTGCGTCCCATGCTGGACACACCTGAAGATATCAGTGCACAGTGAAGAAAACCCCAGTCAGCAGAAGAAGAAAATATAAAAAAGTGTTTTAGCAACAACAAACTGGTCAACTACACTTCAGCCTACCATACCTGGACAACTGAGTATGCAATCAACTATAGAGATCTTCTAAAAAATTACTGGCCGGGCCAAATCTAACTTAAACTGTATATTATCAAGCAGAGTCAGTTTATGTATATACCTGTGAGTTTGAATCTCTCTCATTGAAATATGGCTAAATTTGGTTAATGTGTAAAAGCAAAGTACATGACTTTATTAATTAGTATAATAGCATCTTCTCAGGAATGTGCACAAGACTTCATGACTGGCAAAAGACTGTTCGGCACTCTGGTATCTCTTGAACTAGGAGACTTTGAAATCCAGATGGAATTCTTGGTTACATTTCAGGATAATTTGAACCTGAAATATCTATTTCTGACGGCGTAATATATAGCGAAATAAAAAACCTCACATTGACTATTTTGAGCATCAGGCAGTGGAAGCCATCTCTAAACCCATAATTCAAGGCATTGAGAGCCTAGCTATTAAAAAAAAAACACAAAACAGTATGTGGTGTATAATATGCATGACATTGCTAAGCTCCTAAACCAAACACAAGCAAAACTTAATACATTACAATCACAACAAATAATAAGGTAAAGATACTTTACTTGTACTGCTTATGGGAGTTAGTGTTAGCTACCCTGACCAACTCATTAGGGAACATTGAAAACTGGCTGACCTTATTAGTGATGAGCAGTTAGCCAATGATATTGTCCTAGATGTATAACAAAAACTATGGTAAACTGGCAGTCTGTTGAATCATGAAAGCAAATTCCCTTTAGCACAATTCATAATTTGGGGTCAGCGACACCGTTTCCTAACTGAGGCACATCTTATTCAAAGCAATCTTGCTTGGTGTCTGATGCCAGGTATATTTCTTTTATGTTTTCCCTACCAATATTGGATCCTGACACAGCAATATTTGATAAATTGGTTACTGTCCATTCCGTAGGTTACCTAGCAAATGGCATCTATAAGAAACGACTGGCTTTACCTCAAATATTGGTGTATCACACAGCAACACAAACCTGGAGAGAACTGCACACAACCGGTTGTTTCCACTAACGGATATCAGTACCTGTGCAATGTGATGGTTTTGATACTGCAACTCCAGTGTGTGGCTCAGGCTAGTACAATGGGACAGAGAAGCTAGGCACTCCTGTCTCCTGCCCAGTGAACATTATCCAATGTCAACAACCAGCAGTAAGGCTGACTTATAATCAGGGTTTAAACTCTTAAACCCCCACCCCCAACATGCTATAAAACCTCCAGGAGGGTTGAAAATATGTACCAGAGCTCTGGCTGAATTTAAGCCCCGCTTATAATATTATTGGACAATACTGTGTAGTAACTGAATATAAGGAATTTAGATATGGAGGCCTCCAAATTTCTGCTTTATGCCTCATGGCACTGTGGTACGTACTACAATAGTGCCTATCCCACTCTTTTTTTAAAAAAAAATCTATTATCCAAAGTGAGCTCCGATATCAGGATAGAATTGAAAAGTAGAGTTACCAGTTTTTAACATGCATATTCATCCATTCCCTGTAAATTTAAAAACATTCCTACACTGAAAATAACACACACCGTATTCAGATTAGCAATGAGATGTACAAGGCAAAATAAGTCTTAAACGATCTTATTCATGAGGATCTTGAAATACTAATCTCCCATTGTAACAGGGTCGGCACCCCCCTTTCACAAACACCCCCCTTTGGCCAATGCGTGCCTGCAATCACTTGGCTTTGGAACAGAGCAGCACCCACCTCTCACGAGCACCCCCCTCTGGTCAGGTGTGAGCTGGCTGTTTCTTAGTTTGTGGTAACAGGGTGGGACCCACCTCTCACAAGCACCCCTCCCCACCCCCACCCCCCTGCAACTGATGGTTTCTTTGGCTGTACTTCAGTGACTCAGCCCTATTTGTATTGGAACAAACAAAACCAAACCCCTTCCAGGGTATACAGTCTTTACCTTCCCTACAAGGCTTCCTCCTTGGAGACACTGCTCTCCTGTAACATTCCAACATGGACCCATCACGGTACCCTCAGTTGGTGTTTCCTTTTTGGAAGCCCTCCCTGGGCTCAGTCTCCAACCAGACCAACAGGACCCATCACGGTACCCTTGCTTGGTATGGCTAGGCTCTGGGCTCAGTCCTTGCTCGGCCCTGCAGTCAGCCAGGAACGCCTTTTTGGCTCCCCCTGTCTTCGCCAGTCTACCCTGGGCTCTATCTTGCCCCCCACTGAGCTGTCCATGGTCCTGCTGCTCTCCCAGCCAGGAACCTGATCTTCCCTCTCCCAGTTCCAGGCAGCAGCTGACTTCACTGTCCCTATTGATCCTTTTTATATGGCCCTTCTGGCCCCTGATTGGCTGCTCCAGCAACCTCTTTGATTGGCTGCCTCCCTTGCAGCCACTCTAGGCCGCTTGAAGGACTTCTCCTTGGCTGTTTTCTGGGGCGGGGTTAGACAGGGCTGTGAGGCCTCCATTAGGGGTCCTCTAGACCTAGTCCAACCCACCACACCCATACTTGGATAGAAGTTGCATTTAAAGCTTTGCTTGTGGTACAAGGTGTATTAGTTTTAGCTGTGTTAATTGTGTATTGCCACTTATGTACTTTGGTAAAACACTTTAAATAATATGTAAAAGCCTTCACCACTACTTCATATATTAATATGTCAAAGGTGTCACCTGGACTATAACCTATAGTCTTGCCTGGCTAGCATAGATACATATCCTATTAATAATATGTATTATCCACATATTAGCACCCATTAAGCAACAATAACATTAAGCACAAACATTGTGGTAGCTATATAGCCAAAAATGACCTGTGATTTTTATATAACCCTGCTGACTTATGCTAAGTATCCCATAACCCCTTGCATTCATTGAAGTAAGTTTTGGCTTGAGCAAATAGGGAAGCTGTCAAGATCAGGAAAGATGAATGCTTTACCATAGCAACAGAAAGAGAGTTACTCTCACAAGCCTGTACCAAAATGGCCCAAAGGAAGAGGACAAGACATATGATTGTTCTACCCTAGTACAGACATAGAAGGTGTCGTCCTGCTGTTTGGTACCTGAAATGCATGTGTTCAGAACAAAGAGATAAGGGGTACACCATGGTACCAGAAAAACAAGGTGAAATGGTGACTGATTAAATCTAGTTTCAGATGACATAGACAATTCCTTTTACTTGTAAACAGGGAGGGTATAAAATATGGCTTTAGGGATGTAACTTTGGGTGCATACCTTCTGCATAAGGTGAATGTAACTTCGCTGCACAAGATGGCTTTCTAGAAACTGGTATCATTGACACACTCTGTACCTCAAAATAGCACCCTGGAACCCCCATATTCACCACTATCATTTGATTATTATATGTTTTGTACAATGTATGCCTTGTGAGGTATCATGCTGAAAGTCTTGATCTGTTGAACCTTAATATTCTTGTTAAATTGTATGTACTATCATTGTATGTGAAGTTATGAAGTATTACTATGTGTGTGTTACTGACCTATGTTGTGAGGTTGGGAAATGCCCACAGCCAGCCTTTCAGTGCCAAAAAAGGGGCAGATTCACATCAGCACCAGCCAGACATGTGCTGATAGGCCATTAAGGGGAATCCACTCTCCCAATGACCATCCCAGAGGCTCCTCAGAGAGGATATGTATGCAATGGGAGTGGCCTAAGTTTGTCACAGCAAGGATCTTTCTAGCAGCTGAAAGAAAGTATAAAGGAGGAACAGTGACATCATCATTTGGCCTCTCTCCTCCCCCATCTCAACACCTGGAAGATCATCTGGAAGACAAAATTTTTGAACTGAGGAGATTGGTCCCAGGCTGGGAAGGGAATCCAGCCTGTGTACTGAGAACTCTGAGCTGCCTGTAACATCTGTTAGGGTGAGAGACTGCTTGATTCAAATCTTGCTTTGTCTGTAGAATTTAGACTGCGAATTTATTCTTATTTCTTGTGTAAGGCTATGTCTACACTACGCACCTTACAGTGGCTCTCCTGGTGACAAAATAAAAACACCTCCAATGAAGGGCCGTAGCTTTGTCGATGGTAGAATGACTCCCACTGATGAAGCGCTGTCCACACTAGTGCTTTTCATCGCTAAAACTTTTGTCATTCTGGGGTGTGTTTTTTCACACTCCTGAATGACAAAAGTTTGAGCGATGAAAGTGTCAATGTAGACAAAGCCTAACCAACTTTGCTCTCTATGCCTGCAACTTATAATCACTTAAAAGCTATCTTTCTTTAATAAATCTGTTTTATATTTTACCTAAGGCTTTGTCTACATTGGTACTTTCATTGCTAAAACTTTTGTCGCTCATGGGTATGAAAAAACACACGCCTGAATGACAAAATTTTAGCGACAAAAAGCGCTGGTGTTGACAGTGCTTCGTCGGTGGGAGCCATTCTACCATCACCAAAGCTACCGCCTTTCACTGGAGGTGGTTTTATTTTGTTGCTGGGAGAGCTCTCTCCTGGCAATAAAGAGAGGACACAGAGTGCACCTTAAGCAGCATAGCCACGCCATTGTAAGGTGCATGGTGTAGATATAGCCTAAACCAGTGTGATTTGGGTTGAAGTGAATCTGAGCTCGGGTTAACAAGGGCAGTTGCACGTCTACTATGCTTTTGTCGGAGTGGTGAACTAAATAATGAGTTTGCACTATCCATGGGAGGCTTAAGCAGCGTAAGACTGTATATTTCTGGGGTGCAAGGCTGGAGTTGTTTGCTGGTGCCCATCTTTGTACGTTCATGCGTGGCTCAAGGAGAGAAGTGAGATGACTTGTCCAAGATCACCCAGCAGGCCAGTCACTGAGCTAAGGATTGAACATAAGTCTCCTAAGACCCAACGCTGCCTCCTCACCATCGATACAACTGTAATAAAAAGTAGTTAGATTTTAAGAGAGGTCAGTCAGGTGCTTACATCGAGTCAGGTGCTTACATCAAGCATGTTCAAACTGAGAGAGTTCATGAAATATCAAGCCATTCCTGGTTCTGGCTGGGCTATAAATAGCATTTAGCATTTACATTTTCAAAGCTTTAACTGATGCTCACTACTGGAATCATGTGAGATAGGTTCTGTAAATATTATCCACTCTTTATGAGAAAAGGGAGACAGAGAGGGGGACTGATTTGTACAAGAACACATGGAGAAAAGGTGTCTGACCTGGGACTACAACTCAAGAGCTCCTGGTTTCTAGGTGTGTGATCAGACCACACCTCTCTCTCTCCATACCAGTCACTCCCAGCTGAAACCAGAAGCTGAAAACGTGTAGGAAGGAAAGAGTAACCACTTTTTCTGGACCATTCATTCATGTTTGGTTTAAAGAGATGCCATCAAGTTGAAAATAAGCGACCTGTCTGAAAACTTTGTGCTTCTCTAATTACAAGTAACCCCTAAAATTACTGTAACCCAAAGAGACTAAAGAAAAAATCCTGTTCTTTCAGCACAGGGTGCTCACTTTGTGCCTTTGAGAGTGCTCCTGCACATACAGTCAGCTTCCCTGCTTTGACGACAGACACCTTGTGTGTGATGCATCACTCTAATGCACTAATCTTGGGGAGTTTCCATACAGGTTCTTCTCCATTCCTCTCAAGAGGAGGTTCATTATTAATAGCAGCAACGAAGCTGAAAGCAAAGAAACAGCAGGCCGGCATAGGAGAGGAAGGGGAGAGGACAGGTGAGTGCAAGCGGAGCATATCTGATCTTTCATGGACAAAGCCCTGCCCCCATGTAGAACCCCAGTGGAGGCATTGGGTCTCTGGAAAATAAAAGGGTTAATGTCAAGTGTCATCCAAGCATCATATATGATCTTGAGGGAAGTTTCTGAGATTGTAAATAGGAAAATGCCCACTGCTGTCACCATCCTATTTCCTGTCTAGCAAAATTTCTCCAGGTGAAGTCAACCTTTAAGTCCTGCCAAAATTGGATTGGCTCTCTCTTATTTCCAAACCTTTAGAAAAATCCGTCTTGATCCTGTATATACTCTTTCTTTCCAGGCAGCTGCCACACAGTCTTGGCTGTTGATTCTTTGATATGTCAGCACTTAAATCCATTAATAACTGCAAATGATCCAGCATCTTTCACTCTTACTCATTATGATCTGGAGATGGAAACCACATGCCTCATTTCACTCTGCAGTTGGCAAGGATGCTCGGGATTTCTCTGGTTTATTTCTGATACCCTTTTCCCCATTTGAATCCTGAATTGAAGAGAAATGCAGCCAAAGCATCTTTAAAACCCAGCCTTATGGTTCAATATTTAGCAATTTAGATTTTAAGCTCCTGCCCTTCTGTGATGCTTCCCTGGGGCTATCCGGGGTTTTGAGGCACCTCACTATCACCTGCCCTTAGTAAGAGGGAGCCTTGTCTGTGCCCATTGTGGGTCAGCTCCCCGACTCCACCAGGTACTGTCAACACAAACACTCCCCTCAGGGCTCTGCAGGTCCCATTCTTTACTGGTTAGCTAGCAATATATACACTTCAACTCTCCGAGTATCCTCCCGGAGTGACCAGCCCCTTCTCCACTGGACACTCACAGAACTAGCAGACCTGCTATTCCCAAAGAAACAGTTCGGCGCAGCTTACTAGTCACACCTTAGACCCCAGCTCTGCTTACCACACAGGACTTAGATATGTTTATAGGACAAACAACACAACGTTTATTTCACAAAGAACAGAGATTCAAAGGATAGCAAGGAGCATTACTGGAAACAATGTGTTACATATAAAATAAAATCATAATGCATTCTAGAGCTTAAACTTAACAAAATGCCTTCTCAGAGAGACAAGGTGGTTGAGAGAGACAAGTTTTCAAGCTACACAGAGCTCTTCCTCAGGTATGAGAAAGGTACCAGAGTGTCACAGCTCAATACAAGGTGGAACAGATTGTTTAGCATCAGTAGTTATCACATATTCTAAGGCAATGCTACTCAAAGTGGTGGTCCGTGGACCGGTGCCGGTCTGCGAGCCATCGGCTGCCGGTCTGCACGCACATTGGAAAATAAAATTGCCAGTCCCCCACAGCTTGAGACAGCTTGAGAAGCACTGCTCTAAGGGACCATTCAAGGTGAAGTGGCCTGTTTACACCTCTGCAGTCATAGGACAAAAAGGCGGGTTAGGGGGTTACAGGTTGTTGTAATAAGCTGTAAATCCAGTGTCTCTGTTCAGTCCATAATTTTTAGTGTCTAGCAAAGTTATAAATATAAGCTCCCAGGCTTATATTTATAACTTTATATTTACCACTACAAAAGGTTTTCTCTCCCCCCACCCCACTCCCCTACTGGTTTGTGGGGGTAGGGTGGGGAGAAAACCTGGATTTGTGCTGGAAATGGCCCAACTTGATTATCATACCCATTGTAAGGAGAGTGATCACTTTAGATAAGCTATTACCAGCAGGAGAGTGGGGTGGGGGGAGAGAAAACCTTTTGTAGTGGTAAACACCCATTTTTTCATGGTTTGTATGTATAAGAACATCTTCTGTATTTTCCACAGTATGCGTCCGATGAAGTGAGCTGTAGCTCATGAAAGCTTATGCTCAAATAAATTGGTTAGTCTCTAAGGTGCCACAAGTACTCCTTTTCATTTGGATAGGGAACATTTAGATAAATGGGATCAGGTTTATTCTTTATTTTGGCTTGTGGCTCTCCTGTGTGCTAAACTCAGATGCTTTTGTTTGCTTGTAACCTTTAGGAACCCCCAAGAAAGCTATTTTGGGTGCTTAATTTTTGAAATTCCTCTTTTAAAAATCTAGCAAAAGCCTAAGTTCCAGATGTACTTTCTTTCTTTTTGTTTTAATAACATTTGCCTTTTTTAAGAAGGATTTGAATTTTTGTGTCCTACGAGGTTTGTGCATGTTCTGTTTGATCAGCTGGTGGCCACAGCTAATTTCCTTTGTTTTCTTTCTCATCTTTTCCCCAGGCGGAGGGGTGTGTGTGTGTGAAAGGGCTTGAGGGTACCCCACAGGGAGGAATTCCCACGTGCTCCTTCCTGGGTCCAAGGGTTGGGTTTTTTTGCATTTTTGGCAGCACTTACCAAGCCAAGATCAGAGGAAAGCTGTGACCGTGGGAGTTTAATACCAGCCTGGAGTGGCCAGTATTAATTTTTAGAATTCTTGCGGGCCCCCACCTTCTGCACTTGGAGCGACAGAGTGGGGATTCAGCCTTGACAGGTCTGTTTTGCTTTCTCCTCAGAGGCTATGAACAGCCTAATTGCCAGAAGTTATAAGGTACCACACAGCGCTTTGTAAGCATGCACATTTATTCTTAAGGTAAAAGCAATAGAAGATCTTACACACATGCTAATAAGCTTACCAGAGACCACCCCAGCTCCAAGAAGCACTTTGGTAGGTGTCAGTCCTTCAAACCTCACAGGGAGTTTTTGCTGTGGTTACAAGTTCATAATGGCCTTGGCTCAGAACAAGCACAGCCATGCATTGAAGTGTCATTCCTTTATACTCTTTAGGTCTCTAGCTCTGGCCTTATGAATCAGGTGATCGGCAAACAAAGGTTCCCCTCCTTAGGGTGAAGCATCAAAAGGCTGCATTCTTGCATAACTGGGGGTGAGGAGGGGAGAGTAGATTTGCATACATCTTCCCCTGAAGATTTCCTGGGAACCCCAATTAGCTTTAAAAGTTCATCTTGCCTGGGACATAGTCCTTAGAAGCTCATAACACTTCCCAGGGTTTACATTAGTCATGTCTCCTCCTAGAGACATTACCTGCAATCCCACACTAATCCAGAAACTGTTGCATTTTTACTACAACAATCTCCTAAAATTCTCAAACTCAATTCAGTAAGGTTTAACTCAATTCAGTAGTGTTTGCCAAATGTCACAGTATCTTACTTCAAAAGTAAACCCATGGGACAACTCACAGAGTAAGGTAGTACTCAACATGGATGAGGTGGCAGAATCCAGCCTTCCATAACTTTTATAACATTAAGCAAGAGAGAGCTAGAGGGCATCAGATAATGGTATCCTGATCCTGCTGGGATCAGGAAGGAATTTTGATTCTCATGTACAGCCTGGCAAGTGTGACTAGATGCATTATGGGACAGATTCTGGCTTCCTACAAGGCAGTGGGTCTCATGGATGACTCACTGTAATAAAAGAAAAGTTTCAGGACAGAACTCCTGCCCCTCTCCTATGTAACCACTCTCTGAAAACAGTTTGCAACATCCCGCCCCCACCATGTTGACAGCCTGTGTTTTAAAGCATCAGATGATAACCATTGCATGAGGCAGGATACTGAGCTAGATAAATAAGGGGCCTGACCCAGTGAGGCAGAATAATGTCCGTTGGAAGCCTTTCTATGAATGCAGATTGCTAATTATTCTGCACTTCGCCACTGGTTTTTGGCAGCAAAGTCTCCACAAGAAATGAGTAATCTGTTTTCTGCAGATCTTTTGTGAACTCCAGTAACCGCTCTGCTTGGACTTGAACACTGTGCACAGAGTGTTCTGGCACCGTTAGAAAATCCCATCCGGGGGTAGGGGCGCTTTCCAAACAGTTGTTGGTCTTTATGTCCGACATCTCAGCAGAGTGACCTAGGGACCAGGACAAAGACACCCATTGAAGAAATGCCCTCCGAGAGAATTGTCTGCATAACAATACCATATGTTCTGCATTTAATTAGGATCATGCAGACCTGCTGTCCTTGTAAATATGTCAGCTACGTAAAGAGAAAGAAAACATGCAAGCACATGAATACAGGAGTTCTGTCACAGGGCAACCTCTGCTGGAAATTGTATCCAGCAGCCTAATTAATACTTGCTAGCAGCTAATTAACTTTACATCAAAGGGCTGTTAGAGCATGTTAGATGGTTGTTTTCATTTTGTGTTTATTAATTTTCATTTTTCAAATGCAATGTATATTGATGCTGTCTGCATATTTCCAGGTCGGGCATGCAAACTGGTCACTTTGACAGGCACTACCAGCCTGGCAACATACCATCAGCATGAATGCAGGAGAAAAAATGGCAGGCTAGATCTTCTGGCGCTGCTTTGAGACCTATTGATAAAAGCCCCATGTAAGAGCTCGGTATGATTATTAGAGCTGCAAATGGACCAACCTAGAGAAGCCCATGCTAAGTGTGAAACTTACAAACGAAAATAAGTAAATACATATTTGAACCATTCTTTTGAACATGGAACCATCATTAGAATGTTAAAGATGGACTAAAAGGTGTCATATGCCACCTAACTCTGGTTCCTCCATCTGATTAACACATTCTCCTGAGCAGTCTAATTCTGAGTATGATTATGGACAGTAGGGTCAGCAGTCAGCCAATGACTCTCTCCTCAGTGCTCTGGCAGGTTAATTTCATTCCTCGGTACTGATCAAATGCTCCTGGAAGCCAATAGGAGTTTTTCTATTGATTTCAATGGGAGTTGGGTGTAGCCTTAAGTCTGCCAAGCCTGGAAGATTGATTAAGCTCCATTAAAAGTTGGTGCATGAAGATTGAGGGTCTCCTGTTGTACAGTAGTGACTTCACAGGAGAGAAGTAGAAGGTGTCCATCCAGCCCTTCAGGCCTGAAGGTCATTTTGACTGTAGGCTTTAGAGAAGGGGAGAGAGTGAACTGCAAACCCCTGGAGTGGTCCAGGGTTCAAAGATCAAACATCAGCCTGTAGTAGGTTAGCAGTGATTCCCCCGCTCTGGGTCAGTGGGAGGCCGCTCTGCCTCACTAGGTCACTGGGCGTCACCCTCAGTTAGGAAATTGACAGAGTAACACGCCACCTGTAGCTCTGGCCAGCAGTCCGGGCAGAGAGGTGGTCCCTTGGGGTCTCTAGACTGCAATCAGGGCAGTGAAGAGTCTGTGGCTCGGACCTGTACTCAGGGCCGAGCGACGAGCAAACAGTTAGTAAGCCAGACCATTAATCAGGGCGGGGCAGGAAAGAGTCTGGGGCTCGGGCCAGTATTCAGGGCCAAGCAACAAGAGGGTTGGGCATCCTAGCTCCCACTCCATTGCATCCCGGCCCAGGGCCTAACAGTGGCAGAGTGGTCTGCCACTGGGTCATCAGGGAATGCAGCCGCAACACGCTGACTGGGTCTTCGATAACAACACAGCCAGACTAGGGTTGGCTGTCCCTGGGCCACACCTGACCTCCCCATCAGGATGTACCTGGATCCATAGCGGTTCCTCTGGGTTGTCAGAGTAGAAGGCAGTCCTGGCAGCTATTCCATGGCTTGGTCAGCGGGTGATTCCAGCAGCTCTGGCCAGTCCGCAGCTCCGCTGGGGTCCATGGCAGTCTCTCAGCTCCGGAGCAGGCAGGAGGCGTCTGGCTCCTTCAGCAGCTGCAGCCCAACTGAGCTCCAGGACCTGCCTTTTATACGCCCTGTTCTGCCCACTGACTTCTGGTGGGAGGGGCGAGGGCAGCCTGGCTCTGCCCACCAGGGTTCACAGCGTGGTCCCTCCCCCTCTGGCTCAGTGGGAGGCCACTCCATCTCACTACACAACCACTACAGCATATTGGTAAGAAAAGCCAGTGATGTTCTGCTCCGGGATGGGTCTCTACATCCCATCCCAGAGGACAGAACAAAATAGTGGACACATCCTGAACAACAGAAAGATAGTGCACTAGTCAAGACAGGGAGATGAGATTCAACACCAGGCAGCTGCCAATAAAAACCCTAATTTTAGCAGCATCAGTAATTTTATTAGGCTTGAGAAAAAAAAATTAGGAGAGAGGGAAAATCATCTCAGACCCTAATGAGAAAGAGCAGCTCCTTGGCCGATGTACATCAACCTGGCTCTAGTGTCTTCAAAGGAAATGTGTCCTGATACACCAGCTGGGGGTCATGCCCAAAGGATCTCGCTCCCCAGTGATTCATTCCTCATTCCATACTGCACGTCACCCTCCACGCAGTGACACACGCAGACAGCGTAGCTACAGTGCTGTGCTGCCGAGGAATTCATTATCCACTGACATCTCACCACCTTTGTCAAACGAGCTGCCACTGCTGCTCCCCCGAGAGCGAATTGTGAAGTGTCCATGTTTGCTTTGATCCACAATTCCCCGACCCAACACAAAACCCTTTTGCCACATTACAGCCGGGCAGAGCTTCGAACAAGCATCGTCATTTACTTTTCTTTCCTTGGCACAATGACCATGAAAGGGGCGAAAGACTCACTCACAGCCAGGGACACAGGTCCGTGGAGCGGGAAAGAGCAAAGAGGTTCTTTTTGTGCCTCTGTTAGCCAGGCAGAGGTAGATTAAATAGCTCAGCACTGGTCTCTGGAATGGAAGCTAGGGTGGCCGGAAAGTCCAGATTGGATTTCGAAAGCTATCACATGCGTGGATGAGAAGGTACATATATGTGGTGTCAGCAAAGCTGAAACAGCAGTTTGGGATGGTTCTACTATCGTGCACTGAGCCGAAAAAGATCAGTAATCTTCTTCTAACTCATTCCTTATAGCCCTAATTCAGCAAGATACTTCAGCGCGTGCCTAACTTTAAGCAAGTGAACCATCCCTTTGATAGCACCAAGGCTACTCACATGCTTAAAGTTAGGCACGTGCTTATGGGTCTTCGGAATCAGGGCCTGGGGCTGGATCCAGTCTCAATGGGACTGGATCAGCCTCTGGAACAATTTGCAATAGTTAGTGCCAACCAGGTCAGCTACAACTGTGGATGGATCTGGTAAAAGAGAAGCCTAACATAACATAATAGATAGAGCGTAGGGTTGAATAAACAAACACACACCCACACAGACCAGGCCAGATTCCTACCTGGTACAACTCAGCCTAACTCCGCTAAAGTCACTGTACAGTGATGCCAAGTTCTACTAGATGAAGATGTGGGCCTACACTAAAGTAACATTACTGTGGCACATTTTCTGTGCCAGCATGCCCACAAACCCTAACCCTGCCACCTTGTGCTGATGTCTTGCAATTACAGTACAATCTTTGGTTTCAGAGCAGCAGCCGTGTTAGTCGGTATCCGCAAAAAGAACAGGAGGACTTGTGGCACCTTAGAGACGAACAAATGTATTTGACATAAGCATCCGATGAAGTGAGCTGTAGCTCACAAAAGCTTATGCTCAAATAAATTTGTTCGTCTTTAAGGTGCCATAAGTCCTCCTATTCTTAGTACAATCTTTGATGCCATGATCCTATAGTTCCATTTCCTCCTTCTATGCATAGTGGACGAGGCACTTGAGTTATGCTATTTTTCGCCTCATTATTTATTAGTAGACCCCTGCCTCACTCACTACACCTCAACCTATCTCCCTTCCGGACACCAAATGAGACAAAGTTTTCCTAAAGCCCTCCCAATTTAAGCACATGTGCATAGAGGCAATTCAATATAAATGCTTGCAATCTTAAACCCTTATTATCTGACAAAATCAAAATGGATTTTCTCCAAGCAACTAAACATTGTTCTCCAGGCCAGATTTCACATATCTGATGTCTCCTGTTGAGATGCTAAATCTATTAAAAAATATCACACACACACACACTTTTTTTAAAAGATACGAAGACAAAGGATAATATTTTTCACTCTCTTGTATTCAAAAACAGCTGAACTGTTTCTGCTCAAACTTTGCAAAATAATTCACTCAATGGCAGGTGAGACCTAGAGATTTTCAGCCCTAAAATTTGATCAAGTTCCTAATTCTTGGAAAAAGACCTTTAGATTGGAAACAATTAGGCAGTCTAGAGCTGTTGCTTCATGCTTCAGCAATAATTTATATATATATGCACACACACCCACCTTACATTAGCACTTTAAAAACATTGATTGTATTCAGATTAATCCATGATTAACCAGAATAATGTGTGGTTTCAGAGTAACAGCCGTGTTAGTCTGTATTCGCAAAAAGAAAAGGAGTACTTGTGGCACCTTAGAGACTAACCAATTTATTTGAGCATGAGCTTTCGTGAGCTACAGCTCACTTCATCGGATGCATATCGTGGAAACTGCAGCAGACTTTATATACACACAGAGAATATGAACCAATACCTCCTCCCACCCCACTGTCCTGCTGGTAATAGCTTATCTAAAGTGATCATTAAGTTGGGCCATTTCCAGCACAAATCCAGGTTTTCTCACCCTCCACCCCCCCACACAAATTCACTCTCCTGCTGGTGATAGCCCATCCAAAGTGACAACTCTTTACACAATGTGCATGATAATCAAGTTGGGCTATTTCCTGCACAAATCCAGGTTCTCTCACCCCCTCTCCCCCCTCCCAAAAACCACACACACAAACTCACTATCCTGCTGGTAATAGCACATCCAAAGTGACCACTCTCCCTACAATGTGCATGTGTAATTATGTGTAATTACTGTGCAATCAATCAAGTAATGGAATCATACATTATACTTCATGACTGGCATATTGGCTTTATCAAATATTCCAATTCTGTCATGCTTAGATTTTTAGTTTCTTTTGCGGAAGTTTATGCTTTGTTTTTCTGATGAAATATGATTGAAGTGGAAATAAGGAAAGGGATGGAGAACAACAGTGAAAAATATTATAATTCCATTATATAAATCAGTATTACACCCTCAGTTGGAATATTCTGTTCAATTTCGGTCACTCCATCACCAAAAGGCTATAGCAGGATTAGAAGGGGTGGGTTCAGAGACAGGTAAAACTGTCCTATGACTAGAGATCGAAATGATCGGACTGTTTTCCTTAGAGAAAAAGTGACCAAGATGGGACAGGAGAAAGGTATATAAAGTAATGAATGGTATTGAGATGTTAGATAGGGAATGTGAAAGGGGAGATAAACCTGGATCAGGTAGGGAGGGGTTAAAGAGTCACCCTAGACTCAGTCAGCCCCACCCTGCTACACCTATGCTGGATGTTGGTTTTAAGAGAAGGCAAGCTCAGCGAAAGAGGGCTGCCTCGAGTGGACAGCACACACGATGCTCTGTGTGGCGGAAGAAACCTGGCTTGGCCCAGGGACTATAGCACCCTTGACAGGAGGGTAGACCTGGCCTGAATGGTTGATTGATTGGTGAGCCATGGAGCCAGCTGCTAAATGGGAAGACATTGTAGCTGGGTGATTGCAGGGACCCACCTGCAAGAAAGGGAGCGGAAGGCTGAGCCTGCCTGGGTGGGAGTTGCTTTTTTTCTGTGTGTTTATCAAATCTGGGCTAAGTGCCTATTACCCTGGAAGGGGCTGAACTCTTTAAAATGGCTTGGCTGGGGTTCCAAGTCACATCTATGGCTGAAGAATACTGTGGGGAAACAAAAGCAGAGCTGCTGCTTTGCCATGTCGAACCAGGAGGAGGCCATGCTGGAAAGCCAGCTCTCTGACAGGGAACTTCTGTTTGTCTTGTCTTACACAAGGACAAGGGGACAGTCAATGAGAGTGAAAGTGACAAACTTAGAACTGATCAAAAGAAATGCTTTTTCATCCAATGCACACTTAGCCTGTGGAACTCATTGCCACAAGATATCACAGATGGCAACAGTTTAGCAGGATTACCATACCCACTGTAACCAGAGTGATCACTTAAGGTGAAAAGAAAAGGAGGACTTGTGGCACCTTAGAGACTAACCAATTTATTAGAGCATAAGCTTTCGTGAGCTACAGCTCACTTCCTCAGATGCATATCGTGGAAACTGCAGCAGGCTTTATATATACACAGAGAATATGAAACAATACCTATTCCCACCCCACTGTCCTGCTGGTAATAGCTGTAACGAGAGTGATCACTTAAGGTGAGCTATTACGAGCAGGAGAGCAGGGGAGGGGGGAACCTTTTGTAAACCTTTTATAAAACCTTTTGTAGGTTCCCGCCCCTCCCCCCCCCCAGCTCTCCTGCTGGTAATAGCTCACCTTAAGTGATCACTCTCGTTACAGTGTGTATGGTAACACCCATTGTTTCATGTTCTCTGTGTATATAAATCTCCCCACTGTATTTTCCACTGAATGCACCCAATGAAGTGAGCTGTAGCTCATGAAAGCTCATGCTCAAATAAATTGGTTACTCTCTAGGGTGCCACAAGTCCTCCTTTTCTTTTTGCGAATACAGACTAACACGGCTGCTACTCTGAAATGCATTAACAATAGCCATAGTTAATAAGAATACATGCAGAATGCTACACAAGCACCAAATCACTGCCAACAACAGTGCATGCATGCAAAATTACAATGATAATACAACACCTGTTTATGAAAGCCACATTATATTCTTCACAGCTAGTCACACTGGCTTGGCTATTAATTCTTCAGACATAATTGCACACATTCTGGTCCAGATCCTGAGCTGTCAAATCAGTACAGCTCCATTGACCTCCATGATCTTTCACTGACCTCCATTCTTTGAGCTTTATGTTATATGAGGATTACTGTAGCTCCGTGTCATGAGAAGATCTGGCCCTCTGAGTGTATTCATAAAACGGATCAGAAAGAGTTAGATATATTCTTTGCATGGTGTTTGTCACCGAGGGGGTAAACAGGTTGTGATGTCCAAAATATGTACACACAAGCTAAACCAGGTTCAGCATGCCAGGTTCTCTACTCCTGGAGCTGGTCCAAGCTCCAGATTTCCATTCTGTGGGAAATTCTGACATTTTGAAATGTCTTTTAATCCCAAATTGGAATGAAAAGCTGAAGTTTCCCGCAAAATGAAAATTCAAAAAATTTCATCTTGGAAATATTGAAACAACCTTATCAAAACATTTCTGTTTCATACGGGCAAAGTCCTTTGTTTTAACTCTATCAAAATTTCAATTCTTCTATTATAAATTGCTCATTATAGTATAAAAGTCAAAATGATCATGTTAAAAATGAAGCTCTTTGACCTTATTGAAATGAAACACTTTGATCATTTTTACCATGAAAAATGTCAAGCGAATCAGCACAGTCCCGGGAAACATTTCAATTCTATTGGAATCAACTTTTTTCAGTCGGAAACCTGTTGTCTCAAAAACTTCTTGACTAGCTCCATCCACTTCCTTGACGCTTGCACTGTTATTCACACCTGTGTAAAGTGATGGGTGTAAAACGCTAGTAAATCAGAATGGTAGCATTTTACACCGACTCTGCCTCGGTCTAAAGGACAACACCAGGTGCAGAGCAGTAGTGAATCAGGCCTCAGGTGAGCTAATATTTCCCTACTGGCCAGGAGAGCCCGGGAGCAGTGACAGGCTATACGTTGTTGCAATCTGCACAAGTCGGAGCGGTGCCTGTTTAATTAGTCTGACTGTCTGCAGACAGCTGGGAGAAGATATTGCTGGGAGGAGAAAAGCGAAGTGCGACAGACTGTTTTGTTCACTCCTGGGCAGCCTTGATTTACAAAAGCTCAGCATTTTTGTTGAGTCTAAGCAGAGGCAATGGGATTGTCTCACACACAACTGTAGGAAACACCTTGTTGCTCTAATTCTTTGACTGGCTTTTCAGCCTGGGCTATGATCTTGTGAGACCTTCATCGCGAAAACCAGATTTGGGCCCAGTCCACATTTGGCTGGGAGACCTCCAAGGATCATTTGTTTGTCATGTAGACAGGACTTGCAGAATTGCAGCTCATAAGAAGTAGAGGTGCGTGAATTCACTTTGTCACAGACGAAGCTTGCGATATCATGGAAGTTGAAATCTGCTCCCCGCAGGGCCCTGCTCTTTTATTCTTTACCTGTGTCTTTCATTATCATTCTGTTTTCCAAAATGAATCCATAGTCCAGCTTTCAGAATCAATGCTCAGCTGTAATTGTGTCCTACTTTACCTTTTCCCTTACACAGATAAAGATCGCTGGTATGGTTTAGCCTTGAATTAGTTCAGTTTCCTTGTCATCTGTTGTTAATTCAAAGACTGAGTTACAATAGTCACTTTCATTCTCATCTTTCATCACCTGTCTCTTCCAGTCTCTCTCTCTGTCAGTCTTTACCATATCTCCAAACTGCAGGGAAAATACAGCCAGCCTCCATATCGAGGTAGAACCCATTTTTGGCTGACCTACATACTTCTGCATTATCTCACAATATCTGTTTCAATGAGTGTCTTCAATGAGTGTCCTCAATGAGCACACACGCAAATCCAGCAGCCTCGCACTTTCCCACATTTCATTCGGAGGAATCGGGTGCATTTTAAAGCTCACAAAAGCATGAGATGGACAGCGACATCAGGCAAAGGCAGGTACTAGCCTAGCACTGGGAGAGCACACACACAACCCCTGCTAGTCTAGTACCTGTGGTTAGCTGAATAGGAAGGAATGGCTTTGTGGGTTAAGGCGCTGGACTGGGCTCAAGAGCTAGGGGGGCAACTCCCAGTTCTGCCACAGACTCCCTTCATGACCTTGGTTAAATTATTTAATCTCTCTGTACCTTGGTTCCCCCTCTTGTCTTTTAGATTGTAAGCTCTGTGGGGCAGGGACTGCCTCACTGCCCCTTACTATGTGTCTCTACAGCACTTAGTACAGCAGGGCCCTGATCTCAACTGGGACCTCTGCTGGGACACAAATAATGAAAATAATTAGGAACTGCCAGCTATATTGCTCTGTGCCCTGATTGATATTAGACACTTCTCCATCAGTTCGTTCGGGATTGAACCAAGCTGATGGATTTTGCTTCTGTTAGCAAGATCAAAAGGTAGAAAAGCAAATGCATTAAGTCACAATGGCCCTCAATCTACATTCCCAGTGCTAGTTTCATTTCAGAGAAGTCAGTCACAGAGGATGACTACAGACGTGCCTGGAACACACAGTGCCCGGTCCAGGTTCCCCAGTGTGCTCCTGCAATGATACAAAGCAGCCAGGCACTCGCTTTAGCTAGTGGGTTAAGCTGGGTTTTGGCTGTCTTGAGTCAGAGCAGTCCAGTGACTCTGGCCCTGTAGTTTTAAACCACGCGTTTATTCCACTGTCTGCTATTTGCAGAGCTTCAAGGTATGTCATGTGGCTGCGCGACCCCCTGAAATCAACGGGAAGGTCTGCTTTTAAAAAGTGAGGGCAACAACTCAGCATAAGGTTATTAGGATTTTAGCCCCAGCCTGGTTAAATGCACTTGGCTTCAGCAGATGAAATATTTATTCAAAAAGGTCCTTGAACCTGCAGGTGCTGAGCACTCTGCCTTGGATGGGACAAAGTACTGAAGTACGTGCATAACTGTAAGCACCAGCATAGTCCCATTGAAGTCAAAGGCACTAGGCTGCTTTACACCAGCTGAGGCTCTGTCACTGGGTTTCAAGCCTGTCAAAATGTAACCCAGTCCCTCGGGCCCAATTTTGCTCTTGCTGACACTGGGGTAACTTGGGAGTAGCTCCACTGAAATCAGGGGAGTGACAATCGTGTCAGAGGATGTAAGGGAGAGGAGAACCAGTCCATAGGTTTGTAAGTCTGTCAATTATTAGTCCAGAAAGCCATGGGTCATTCACAGTCCCACACAACTCCAAAACTGCCCTTTCTGCTATCTTCTAAGCCACTGCTTGAATTCCCTGCTGCTAGCAACCTTGGCCAGAAGGGCAGAGAGTGCAGGGTCATATCTAATGGCATCTGAGGGGAGAAGGAGTAACGCAAGGCGGTAATATCATACACTGTCAGAGGAAGCTTAGGCAAGGAGTTGCGGTGGGGGAGTGGGAAGGGGGAAGAGAAAGGAAAGATGGCAGCAAGAGCTGCATAGCATAGGGGCTCAGATCCTGCCCTCACTCACATCACTGAAGACAAGGGAGCTATGTTAGTTTACATCAGCTGAGAATCTGGCTCAGTGGAGCTACAGCAGGGTAAAACCAGTGCCAGAGACAGGAAAATCGGGCCAGAGTTTTAGTGTACTCGAGCTACAGAGGCTGCGAGTCTATTCCAACCCACTTCCACAAAGCCTAGCCCAAGCTATAGCAACTCCTGTGTTCATCTTTGGAGGTTCCTGGGTCAGTCCTTGATGGCAGCCATCCCATTAGCAGAGATTAGCTACCAGCTATCTAAGTCTACAAACAGCTGCCTTTGGTTCAGGAAGCCAATATCTGACTATTTATTGGTGTAACTCCATTTTTTCTATGAAACATGAATTTATTTTTTTTACAGATAACTTTGAAAATGTACATAACAAACCCCTATCAAAATTATGAGTATTTTATAAAAGTGTGTGTGTGTGTGTGGGGGGTATTTACCATGCTAAAGGCCAGTTCTGCAGCCCTACTCGCTCAACAAGTTCCCTCCTCTTCAAGATCTACAGTATACGAAGCCTCTCAAGGCGATAGTGGCATGGCCTAAAATGCCAGTACTAGATTAAATTCTGCTCTACATCACCTTCACATCATGTGCAAGCAGCACCGCCCAGCTCTCTCATGGTATAGTGACCATTTACATCAGGATGAAGGACTAAGGTGATGAGGATATGGAAGCACTTGAATGACTCTCCACCTATCTACTAAATACCTCAGGTATTTGTGTGGCCCTCATTACTATAAAATCCAAGCACCTTACTGTCTTTAATAAACTTAATCCTTACAACATCCCCTGTCAAATTCAGGCTAAGACACAGTGATCCAGCATTTGTGACCTCCAAGCTTGAATATTGTCATTCTCTCTGCCAAGGTCTGAAACAGATGCTCTTAAAAAAGCCACAGCTGGTTGAGAACACTGCAGCCTGTCTGCTCAGTAACACAAACTGTTAAGAACACATCACCCCAGTGCTCTTCAGTCTTCACTGACTCTGGGTCAAACTCTAGATTACATTTGATCTTCAAGCTAACTGAGGGACCACCTCATCTTGACTGATAATGACCTCCTTCAACAGCTATATTTCACGGGAACAGTGACATGGCTAACCTGAGAAGCATACTGCAGAAGACTGGCCCATCAGTCTGTGACTTCCTGCAAGAGGAGGTCCGGATGATCATGGAACCAACCAACCTCACAGAAACACACACAGAGAAACAGTTTCACAGACTGAAGGAGAAAAGGTAGAGAGAGAAAGAGAGAGATCTTTGTGTTCATACTTTATACATTTGTGAAATGGTAACGGGTGAAGATTACATAGATTCTGTGGAACTAATCATGTAGGTGAGAGTTTAGAACATAAGAACAGCCGTACTGGGTCAGATCAAAGGTCCATCGAGCCCCCTATCCTGTCTTCCGACAGTGGCCAGTGCCAAGTGCTCCAGAGGGAATGAACAGAACAGGGAATCATCCAGTGATCCAGCCCGTCGCCCATTCCCAGCTTCTGGCAAACAGAGGCTAGTGACACCATCCGTGCCCATCCTGGCTAACAGCCACTGATGGATCTATCCTCCATGAACTTACCTAGTTCTTTTTTGAACCCTGTTATAGTCTTGGGCTTCACAACATCCTCCGGCAAGGAGTTCCACAGGTTGACTGTGCATTGTGTGAAAAAATACAGTTTGAAGGTCCCAGCCCAGGCCTTAAGTTTTATTAGCTCAAACTCATCCCTGCTACAACTTAATCAGGATGAATTTGACTCATTGTGTTATGTTGCAATATGTTGAGGCCGCAGTTCAGTCAGGTATTTAAGCAAGCACCTGGTTTTAAGCTCGTGAATAGTCCCATTGAAGTCAAAAGGCTTGTGTGCATTGCTCAATAGGGACTTAAATTGCTAAATCATACTGGAAATTTAAAATAATCTGCCAATGAGAACACGGCACAGAGGCCCAGGGAGCATCTGTCAGCATGTGAATCCATGGTGCTGCATACATTTTACCTCCAGATTTCACACAGAAGGCAGCAGCTGTCAGTGACTTTAAGAAAGAAAAGAAATGTGAAAAATGAGGTGTTCAGAGGCAAAAATACCCAGTGACACAAGTGATTAATATTTATAATTCTAGTTCCAAAATAACCTCTGCGTTGCTGAGAGATGGTTGCGAACTCTAAGCTGTATGTCTAACAGGCTTTATTATAGGCACTAATAATAGCATTTAAGCCCCAGATGAGGCACGGTACAGATCACAAATTCAAGTGCTGACAGAAGAAAAAGGGGCCTTTTTAAAACCCAGAGTCTGGTTCTGCCCTGAATTACACCTGTTTTATACTGGTGGAACAATATCGATTTCAGCAGAGCTACACCGCTGGAAACCTGGAGTAAGACAGTGAAGAATCTCGTTCCTAATCTCTGATGCAAATGAGAAGCAGTGCTGAGATTATTACTCACTCTCACATGATCGAAGCTGCCTAAAATAGTAAGTGAGTTCAATGGGTTTCATTGCTGCTGTATCAAAACCGTGGGCAAGGAAGGCAAACTTTTCAGAGATGAATGATTCCTTGCAGTCTCTGAAAACGTACAGCTGAGCAAAACTGTAATACAACATCTGACTTTCCTTTCCAGAACCATGGCATGAGGTGAGCAGAACCCTGCCCATTGTCCCTTTTTCACAGGGAGACATCACACTGTCGGCATGGAGTGCTGAACCACTGTTTGGCCCCCATCGACACCAGTGGTCAACCCATATACAGCCATAATTGGGGAACAGCTGGGTAGGAAGAGCGGAGCTGTGTTTACCATAGAAGACCAAAGTCACATCTGGTGTAACTCTATTGACTTACGCAGAGGGAAGAATGGAGCACTGGGTGCCAAACATCAGATAGTTTCTAGTTGAGAGAGGGCTGAGGAGCCAGAGTATAGTCCAGCCTTCATGTCCATTCAGATTCTTACTGATGCTGGCAATAAGGGGGCCAATTATTACCATTCTGTTGTGGTATTTTCTGTGATAAGGATGCCTGTCCCCTGCAAAAAGCACTGAGATCACTAACTCGTTCACACAGGCAGCCAAACAGCCGTCAGTTGTGCAATGGGGTGGGCTGGGGGGAGGGGGTATCAGGTACACCTCACACTAGAACTGGGCCACAAGAAGTCAATTCCCTGCAGGAGGCCTGCCCTCCCCAGGAGAACCTGCGTAACCTGCCCCATAGGCAAAGAAAGCTTTCACCTGGTCACCAGTCGTGGAGGAAAAGAGAGACTGAGGAGCTGGCAGTGACTTCTCAGCCTAAGGACCATGCTGTACTTGAAGAAGCTGACAGGTAGGTGAGTTTTATTCTTTGTTGTAACGACTGAGAGGAACTTGCTGTTTGGTTTGCTGCACTGACCCGGTGCTGAAGGAACTTTGGGCCTTTCCATTAAAAAACAGGCCAGAGCCTATAAAAGATGGAGCTATGACTCTTCTTTGGGCTCTCTCCTTTATTGTGGAGCCTGCTGCTAGGGCCTCAGGCTGGCCCTGTATAACGACGTAGTGACCAGAGATCACTACTGATGTGGGTTTGACTAGAACTAGGAACTTAGAGGAGAAAAACTTCCTATCCTTATTGATTCTCTCCACCCTGCCTTTGTCTCTTCTCCTTCTGTCTGCTGTTTCTCTCCTTCCATGTGTGAGTCTCCCAGGTATGCTTTCTATTTGGTTGGACCCTGCTTTCTTGGCAGGAAAGTGCACTTGGGCCCCAATAGTGCAAACACTGTTAAGTACTCGCTGATCTTCATGCACTGTACCTGCTCTTACTGTATTCAGTGGAATCATTTTTGTGTTTGAGTTAAGCATGTGCATAAATGTTTGCACGACTGGTTTCCTACGAAAGCCCATCAGCTAAGTCTGTTCCTGGAGGGAAATGGAACAAAAGGTGGGGTTTAGACCCACTCCCTGTGTGACACTCTGTGCCCCAAAGAGACACTCTGCACCCCATATTCACCATTGGTGATATCATTAGGATATGTTTTGTACCAAGTATGCCTTGTGAGTTATCTTTTTAAAAGTCTCAATCTGTTGAATGTTAATATCCTGTTAAGTTGTGTGTGCTCTCGTTGTATTAGAAGTTGTGAAGTTTTGCTGTGTAGGTGCCGCTGAAACATGTTGTGAGGTTGGGAACACCCACAAGCAGCCTTTCAGGTACAACAATAAAAAGTTCAAACAATGTTGATGCCCCATTATGAAAAATACAAACACTCACAAGGATTACTCCTGGAACTGTGAACAATGGAAACCTCTCAGAAGATTGCACTACACAATGGGAACTGTTTAACTCAAGTCACAGCAAAAGATCTTTCCAGCAAGTTGGAAGAAAATATAAAAGGGGGAAGTGACATCATGAGGTGGCCTCACTCCCCACACAAGAGAACACCTGAGGAACAAAGACTGAACTGGGGGAAGTGCTGGTTCCAGGCAGGAAAGAAGGAAGCCTGCCTGTGTATGAAACCTTGGTGGACTGTTTATTCTATCTAACAGGGTGAGACACTGCTTAATTCAAATCCTATCTTGTATGTTAGGCTTAGATTGGGTTTTTGTTTATTTGCTAGGTTAATTTGCTAGGTACTTTGATCTGTTTGCTATCACTTATAATCACTTAAAATCTGTATTTCTGTAGTTAATAAATCTATTTTATATTTTACCTAAAACAGTATGGTTTGAGTGAAGTGGTTGGGAAAAAATCTCAGCTCAGGAACAAGAGTTGGTGCACGTCCCATTTCCTTTGTAGAAGTGGCAGACTCGGTAATAACTCATATACTGGCCAGGCTTTTGACCAGGGCACAGTGGTACAGCTCGGGGATCCTAGGCTGGGGAACTGGAGGCATTTTGGCTGGAGCCTCATTCTATTGTAAGTTCTTGATTGGCTTAGGAGAAGCATTCATATAACTGCAGCTGGGTGTGCCCCTGCCTGTGTGAATGCTGGCGGGAGTGCAGGATCGGGAGCAGTCTGCAGCTTGTCACACCAGCACAGGATGAGAGGGAGCCCAGGCTGATGAAACAGAGGGCTCAGTGGTACCCGAGTTCAGGTTGCACCCATGGAGTGGGGTAGAGGGGAGAACCTGGCACATCCTGTTCAACAGATTTCACAGGATCCAGTAGGTTCTAATTTGAGTTTTAGAGTTTCTGTCATTGGAGACCTCCCAAAGCACTTCACAGAGCTACAGATAACCATGAAAACTCACAGCCATATTAACAGGCAGCTATATGGCTGAAACCCCATGTGTCTGAGAATGTAGCTAGGCCAGAAGAGCTCAGCAGCTCCTGTTAGGACACCAGCATTGTCATGATATTTGGCTATCGGGGGTTGACTTGACTTTTGGGGGCTCATGAGATTTTACAAAATGTGGGGTCTCTTTTTTTCCTGAAGGTGTTTGAGACTTCAGGAGTCATGTTTTCCAGCTTTTCTTCATATCCATGAGGACTAGAAACTTGGGTTTTTTAATGAAAGCTGAGATTTATAGGTAATCACAGGACTGCAGAAGCAGGGAGTTTAAGGAAAACTCCAAATATCACAAGGCTCATGATAAAATCACAGCAGATGGCAACACAGATACGTAATTATGGCCAGATTTTCAAAAGCTCATGGTAACCCCTGTTGAGTGGGTGCTCCAGGTTCTGCTCTCCAGAGGACGTGAGTCTGTGACAGTCTCCAGCTGGAGTAGCTCCTGCTTTCAGCCTGTAGGTCTCAGTTCAATCCTCGGTGTGTTGGCCAAGAAGGTGGCACTCTCGCTCAGTGCACTGACAATCTGGACACTTGATTAGGTGCCTAACTCTTTTAAAAATGTGGCCATAGGACTGCAGTGGGTTAAGTTACAGAACCAAGCAAAGAGAATTTAGAAACTGATCTAAAGCCCTGTAAATAGTGTGCCATCAGAACTTAATGAGAGCAACAAGGCAAGCTTCCCTACGGGACTTGAGTGGAGCTGGCAGCTACTGGGTTTCTGCAAGGGAATAGGCAATAGAAGTCTAAGCTGCTGTTATGAGTGCAGCCTACAGGAGAACTCTGTTTGTAGCCTAGGCTTTTCAGTGCCAGGTTCTGCCCTTGCAAATCAGGAAGATTTCTATTGACTGCCATGAGTTTGCCCTTAGCTACACCTAATCCTGGCAAAGTCTGGCCCAATAGGATAGTGTCTGGAAAAGGAATGGGCCCATTCTGAAAAATAATGGCAGTAATACCTTATGCACTACCCTTGTATCTGTCAATAATTTTAGCAAACGCCCACATAGTGCTGTTCAGCTGCATTCTACATACTCAGCCCTGTGCTCAGCTTCATGGGTGCACGTGTCTTGTGAAACTCAGCCATTGGCTTCAAAGTGCATGGCTGACTTCTCGTAATGAGATCCATGTCCATTTACTGGCTGGAGGAAAAGCTCTTGATCTGAGCACATTCATCACTGGAACAGTAACTTACTGGGAGCAATGCGCTGAACAAACAGATCTCGCTTTCTTCCAATGCAATATTCAATAACAGAGTTAACTTGGTAGATGCTGTCTTAGCAGCTTTTTGCCATTGGCCATTGATCTGTTTGTGTGGCTCAGATTCACAAAAGCTGTCTTCCTTTGCATTTATCTTGCAGCCTGTGGCTAGATACAACAGGTGCCTCGCCAAGCTGCAGGGAACATGTTTTTTTTTCTTTGGGTCTCTGATCCCACCAATTCACTGCTGGCCTTATGGCAGAATGGAGAAAGCAGTGATAAGCTTGTAAAGAAATGTGGGACTGAAGATTTGCCTTGCTTCTTAAGCTCTAAGAGCATGGGCTGGTGCTATACAAAAGCCAGAGGAAGAGAACATTCCTCCCCACAGAGCCCAATGCTGAAAGCACTCCTCTTGTACACCACCTATTGAGCTCATGTAAATGGGTGTAGCTCACATGAAGTTAACAGCTGGGCCTACTTGCTTCAGTAAAGACTGGCCCAATGTGAGTGCCTCCAAGCATTCAGTGCAGATGTGGCCCTTAAAAAACTCCTTTTTTAGAGCAAATGCTTAGCCCCACCATGCATCCATTCAACTCTGTTGGGATGAATTTCAGGTGAGTTACAGTAATTGTAATACCTTTGCTGTGTGTTGGGAGTCAGCGCGGAGGGAAGCTTTTGAAACAGCAGCTGGAGTGTTCTCTTCATTAGGGTCTTCCTCTATTGCAACTGTATTCCCAAATCCTCCAAAGTTTGTTCCTTGGGCTGGCATGCTCTGTGCAGAGTGGAATCTCCAAACTGCATGTTGGCTGCCTAAGATATTCCACTGGGAAGCCATTGCTTGTGCACAACTGTGATATGCTTTACTCTTGAAATGTTTCCTCTCTGTCTTGCTACTGAAATGCAAATAACTTCCCAACAAATAGCTGAGTTCAATCCTGCACCACTGAAACTAATGGGAATTCTGCAATTGGCTTAAATAGGGGCAGGACTGGACTAATCTATAGAGGTGGGTGAATGGACTACAAATGTACTTGCAAACTGAGCAGCTGTGTTCTCACTGCTACTTACAGGTCTGAGTGCTCATTCCTCCTGAGCATCCAGTTGAGACATGTTTCAGTTCAGAAACATTCACAAATTATAGAACTGTTAAATTCTCAGATGCACTTGGTACAAAAAGAATCTCTGAAAAATGGTGCATTAATGAAAAGAGTAGTAGACAACTGTACAGGGGGATCCCGCCACACCGATCCTAAACCAGGCAGTGAGTCAAGAGAGTGCTTGACAGACAGGCAGACGTGCTTTTCTCCTCTCACCCTGAGTTCTGTAATCCAAGAACTTCTCCAACTGTGGCCTACACTTTCAAAGTCGCCAGTCATTGGAATTTTCATTTCTGGGTGTCCAACCCGAGACTCCTTAAAGCAGCCTGGCTTGGAGCCAGGGCTGTGGCTGGGGGTGGGACCAGAACAGAACTGGGGGTGGGGCTGGGTGCCACTCCCTCCCTGCCCCCCCTTGTGGGCCTGGCCTGGCCTGCTGTGCCCCCTCCGAGCATTCCTCCGTGACCCCCTAGGAGCCTCTTAGACCTCTGTTCTAAGGCCAGAAGTGACCACGCTGATCATCTGATGTGACCTCCTGCATACACAAGCCGTAGAACTTTCGCCAGAAGCTGGATTACAGCATGTCTCTGAGAAGGAAATCGAATAATATTTTTTTAAAAAATCCATGTGAAAAAAAAAATCCATGTGATTTTTTAAAAAAATCCATTAAAAAAACCTCCCCGATAAACTGTTCCAAGGCTTAATTACCCTCACTGCTAGGAAATCACATATTATATCAAGGTTGAATTTTGTCTAACTTCAGCTTCCAGCCATTGGACCATGTTATCCCTTTGTCTGCAAGATCGAAAAGTCCCCTGATATCTGATCTTTTCCATGTGTAAGTACCTATGCACAGTAATCAAATAATTTCTCAGCCTTCTCTATGATACACTGAATAAATTGAGCTCCTTAAGAGTACGTCTACACTGCAATTAAAAATCTGCGGCTGGCTCATGCCAGCTGACTCGGACTCTCGCGGGATGTGGGCTGCAGGCCTGTTTAATTGCAGTGTAGAATTCCGGACTTGGGCAACAGCCCAGGCTCTGGGACCCTTCCACCTCAGACTTTATTGAACTATCTTAATTCCATAAGATTTGTCCCGGATATTGTCAGTGTCCCACCAGTCGTATCATGTGTCTCCTCCTACGTAAGCATCCAACTCCTCTTGTTCGTTACGTAGGTCCCTAGCATAAGTATGTCGACACATTAAAAAATGTTATTCCTCACGTGCTGTTTTATGATTGGATTCGTCACATGTGTAAGGCTTTGGGGCTGGCATATGAAGTGTTGATAACTGGGCAATCATCATACCACCTCCCCCTTCCTGGTTAGTTTAAAGCCCTGCTACCTACACTAGCTAGTCTATCACTCATGCGACTGGTGCCCCTACTACTGAATGGAGGCTATCTGATTCATACAGCTCCTCTCTCTAGAGCAGGTGCCTCAAAGTTCCACAAAACTAAAACTTTTTCCTACATTACTCACCTAACTGACTGTTCACATTGTGTAGAGAGTTGTCACTTTGGATGGGCTATCACCAGCAGGAGAGTGAATTTGTGTGGGGGGGTGGAGGGTGAGAAAACCTGGATTTGTGCTGGAAATGGCCCAACTTGATGATCCCTTTAGATAAGCTATTACCAGCAGGACAGTGGGATGGGAGGAGGTATTGTTTCATATTCTCTGTGTGTATATAAAGTCTGCTGCAGTTTCCATGGTATGCATCCGATGAAGTGAGCTGTAGCTCACGAAAGCTCATGCTCAAATAAATTGGTTAGTCTCTAAGGTGCCACAAGTACTCCTTTTCTTTTTGTTCACATCAGTAACTTTTGCCTTCTCTCTTCTCTTGCCTGAGGTACAGAAAGGATTACCAAGAAGATTGTCTGGATAGTCTTTCTTGCAGCTCCAGATCCCTGAATCTGTAGAATTATGCCTGAGATGGTGTAATTGGTCCCAGTATGGATCACCATCACAGGAGTCTCTCCTGGCTGCTGACTTGTTTGTAATAGCCTGGTAGACTTAAGGGGCAGGTCACATTTGGCGCTAGGAGAAGAGTTCAGAATACTCTTCAAGGTTGGCTCTGAGTACAATGTTACAGCAGGTTGTCACAGTGTTACAGCAGGTTACAATGTCACCTACAGGTTGGACAACTGACTTCTGTATTGTAGAAGAGGTTGTAAAGGCCACTGCAGCTGTCTAGGACTCCAGATATTTAACTTTTATGGAACACTAAGAGATCCACATCCTTCTGTGGAGATGCCCAATGGTCTTGTGTGCTATGATTCATGTGAACATTGTGGTGTTTAGATGCTGCTTGTAATGATTAGAACTGGGAGCACTGGCTGTTGGGAGTCTGAAAGGACAGGAAACAGAAAGGAGGGGGGAGGAGTTGAGGAGGCTGAGTGAGGGCTACCGAGGGTCCAGCAGCAGCTTGGTAAAGAGGTTTCCACTTTATTTTTAAAGTCCTGTTGAAGTTTGTTAGTACCTTGCCTGGTTGCTACAACAAACATACAAACTATATATCCACAGGCCCCTCACTGTCATAGGAACTAACCATCCCAGACAGGGACATGAGGTCTCTGGCCTAGTATGTCCATGTGAGATAAATGTATCTTTTCTAATAACTGCCTGATCCTTAATTATCTCTAGCTAGCAACTGGCAAATGCCAGGAGCATATTGCTATGTAACAGATGGGGAAAGCAATGGGAGTTGTCGATCTTTACAAAATCAAGAGCTTAGACCCAGCTCCTCAAAGGCAGTTAGAAACCTAAATCCCATTGCAATCAACGGGAGTTAGGTTGCTAAATACCTTGGAGGAGCTGGGCCTAGATCCCCAGCTGGTGTAAACCACGATAGCTCTGTTGAAGCTGTTACCAGTTGAGGATCTGTCCCCAAGGGTTCAGACTGTTATAAACCTTACAAAACAGCCACAGACTTAACTGTTGAGCCATCCTGCCTTTCATTAGCGCACTAATGGGGGAGGGATAGCTCAGTGGTTTGAGCACTGGCCTGCTAAACCCAGGGTGGTTGTGAGTTCAATCCTGGAGGGGGCCATTTAGGGATCTGGGGCAAAAATTGGGGATTGGTCCTGCTTTGAGCAGGGGGTTGGACTAGATGACCTCCTGAGGTCCCTGTCAACCCTGATATTCTATGATCTACTAGCTGGGGACTTGGATTTAATTCTGTTTCTGCCACTTTAACTTCTGAAGCAGGAAAGGTCCCAGCAGAGGTAAAGTGGTCATGCCTTGTGAAATCTTTCTGCTGGCTTTTGTGGCTTTTCTCCTCCTCCTGCATGAATAAACTGGGCTGATCAGCACCCTGTGAAGCCAGTTGCATTGTCCGCAGTCTATTAATCTGGCACAGGCCAACGTGACCTGGCTGTTACATTGTTGGTCAAATTATACCCTTTGATTTGATAGGAGAACAAGTTGGTCATTTGGCACAGGACTGTAGGAAATGGAAAAACAAGCATTATACCCTCAAAGGCAGCTTGGATTCTGAAGCTTTAAAATCCCAGGCCTTAAATCAAAGCCAGTATCTTCTTGCTCTCTGTTAGGATATAGATATTCAGGCCTGTCTGTGTAAAGGCCTATATTCTAAGAATTTAGGTGTATTCTTATCACTTAGCTAGTTATAGAGGTACAAAACAGAGAATCAAAATCACTCGTAGACTCATAGATATTAAGGTCAGAAGGGACCATTATGATCATCTAGTCTGACCTCCTGCACAACGCAGGCCACGGAATCTCACCCACCCTCTCCTGAAATAAACCTCTCACGTATGTCTGAGCTACTGAAGTCCTCAAATCATGGTTTAAAGACTTCAAGGTGCAGAGAATCCTCCAGCAAGTGACCCATGCTCCATGCTACAGAGGAAGGCGAAAAACCGCCAGGGCCTCTTCCAATCTGCCCTGGGGGAAAATTCCTTCCCAACCCCAAATATGGCGATCAGCCAAAAACCCTGAGCATGTGGGCATGATTCACCAGCCAGATATCCAGGAAAGAATTCTCTGTAGTAACTCAGAACCTACCCCATCTAACATCCCATCACAGGCCATTGGGCCTATTTACCATAAATAGTTAAAGATCAATTAATTGCCAAAATCGTGTTATCCCATCATATCATCTCCATAAACTTACCGAGTTTAATCTTGAAGCCAGATAGGTCTTTTGCCCCCACTGCTTCCCTTGGAAGGCTGTTCCAAACTTCACTCCTCTGATGGTTAGAAACCTTTGTCTAATTTCAAGTCTAAACTTCCCGACAGCCAGTTTATATCCATTTGTTCTTGTGTCCACTGTCTGTCTGTATAAGGCCTTTTCTCACTGTGACAGTCTGAGCCCCTGTTCTTAGGCTAAGATCTTTGGCCAAGCAGCAGAGGCAGCCATAAACTGGGAAGCCACCGGTCACCTCCTCCCATCCCAAACTAGTCTCATTGAAAGAAGGGCTGTTAGGAATACAATCCTGTCCTGATAATGCCGATCACCTCCAGAGAAAGGGAAGTGCCTAGAAAATGTAAAAGGAAACTTAGTTTGATAGCATCCGGTCTGGCAAGAACCCACTTATCAATAGCTGGGATGTGAAATCCTCATTTCTGTGTGTTTTATCATTGTAGTTCCCATTTCCCTATTGTTTGTCTGTATAATCTCTGTCTGTGATTGTTTCTGTCTGCTGTATAATTAATTTTGCTGGGTGTAAACTAATTAAGGTGGTGGGATATAATTGGTTACATAATCATGTTACAATATGTTAGGATTGGTTAGTTAAATTTCAGGAAAATGATTGGTTAAGGTTTGGCTAAGCAGAACTCAAGTTTTACTATATAGTCTGCAGTCAATCAGGAAGTAAGTGGGGGGAATGGGAACAGGGAATGGGGCTGGGGAAATTGGAATCATGTTTGGCTAAGGGCAGGAATGGGAACAAGGACACAGGTGTAAGGCTCTGTGGTGTCAGAGCTGGGAAGGAGGATACTGAGGGTATGTCTACACTACGAAATTAGGTCGAATTTATAGAAGTCGGTTTTTTTGAAATCGGTTTTATATATTCGAGTGTGTGTGTCCCCACAGAAAATGCTCTAAGTGCATTAAGTGCATTAACTCGGCGGAGCGCTTCCACAGTACCGAGGCAAGCGTCGACTTCCGGAGCGTTGCACTGTGGGTAGCTATCCCACAGTTCCCGCAGTCTCCGCTGCCCATTGGAATTCTGGGTTGATATCCCAATGCCTGATGGGGCTAAAACATTGTCGCGGGTGGTTCTGGGTACATATCGTCAGGAACCCGTTCCCACCCTCCCTCCCCCCGTGAAAGCAAGGGCAGACAATCATTTCGCGCCTTTTTTGTCTGCTGCCAGCCAAAGATGTAAAGGATAGATGGAGTGGGTCAGAACAAGAAATAGACCAGATTTGTTTTGTACTCATTTTCCTCCTCCCCTGTCTAGATCACACTGCAGTCAGTCACAGAGAAGGCGCAGCGAGGTTAATCTAGCCATGTATCAATCAGAGGCCAGGCTAACCTCCTTGTTCCAATAACAACGATAACTTTGGTGCACCATTTCTTATTGGAACCCTCCATGCAGTCCTGCCTGAAATACTCCTTGATGTACAGGCACACCCTTTGTTGATTTTAGCTCCCTGAAGCCAACCCTGTAAGCCGTGTCGTCAGTCGCCCCTCCCTCCGTCAGAGCAACGGCAGACAATCGTTCCGCGCCTTTTTTCTGTGCGGATGCCATACCAAGGCAAGCATGGAGGCCGCTGAGCTCATTTTGGCAATTAGGAGCACATCAACCACCACACGCATTATCCAGCAGTATATGCAGCACCAGAACATGGCAACGCGATACCGGGCGAGGAGGCGACGTCAGCGCGGTCCCGTGAGTGATCAGGACATGGACACAGATTTCTCTGAAAGCATGGGCCCTGCCAATGCATGCATCATGGTGCTAATGGGGCAGGTTCATGCTGTGGAACGCCGATTCTGGGCTCGGGAAACAAGCACAGACTGGTGGGACCGCATAGTGTTGCAGGTCTGGGACGATTCCCAGTGGCTGCGAAACTTTCGCATGCGTAAGGGCACTTTCATGGAACTTTGTGACTTGCTTTCCCCTGCCCTGAAGCGCATGAATACCAGGATGAGAGCAGCCCTCACAGTTGAGAAGCGAGTGGCGATAGCCCTGTGGAAGCTTGCAACGCCAGACAGCTACCGGTCAGTTGGGAATCAATTTGGAGTGGGCAAATCTACTGTGGGGGCTGCTGTGATGCAAGTAGCTCACGCAATCAAAGATCTGCTGATATCAAGGGTAGTGACCCTGGGAAATGTGCAGGTCATCGTGGATGGCTTTGCTGCAATGGGATTCCCTAACTGTGGTGGGGCTATAGACGGAACCCATATCCCTATCTTGGCACCAGAGCACCAAGCCGGCGAGTACATAAACCGCAAGGGGTACTTTTCGATAGTGCTGCAAGCACTGATGGATCACAAGGGACGTTTCACCAACATCAACGTGGGATGGCCGGGAAAGGTGCATGACGCTCGCATCTTCAGGAACTCTGGTCTGTTTCAAAAGCTGCAGGAAGGGACTTTATTCCCAGACCAGAAAATAACTGTTGGGGATGTTGAAATGCCTATATGTATCCTTGGGGACCCAGCCTACCCCTTAATGCCATGGCTCATGAAGCCGTACACAGGCAGCCTGGACCGTGGTCAGGAGCTGTTCAACTACAGGCTGAGCAAGTGCACAATGGTGGTAGAATGTGCATTTGGACGTTTAAAGGCGCGCTGGCGCAGTTTACTGACTCGCTTAGACCTCAGCGAAACCAATATTCCCACTGTTATTACTGCTTGCTGTGTGCTCCACAATATCTGTGAGAGTAAGGGGGAGACGTTTATGGGAGCGTGGGGTGGGAGGCTGAGGCAAATCGCCTAGCTGCTGGTTACACGCAGTCAGACACCAGGGCGGTTAGAAGAGCTCAGGAGGGCGCGGTACGCATCAGAGAAGCTTTGAAAACCAGTTTCATGACTGGCCAGGCTACAGTGTGAAAGTTCTGTTTGTTTCTCCTTGATGAAACCCCCCGCCCCTTGGTTCACTCTACTTCCCTGTAAGCTAACCACCCTCCCCTCCTCCCTTTAATCACCGCTTGCAGAGGCAATAAAGTCATTGCTGCTTCACAGTCATGCATTCGTTATTCATTCATCACACAAATAGGGAGATGACTACCAAGGTATCCCAGGAGGGGTGGTGGAGGAGGGAAGGAAAATGCCACACAGCACTTTAAGCACAGCACTTTAAAAGTTTACAACTTTAAAATTTATTGAATGACAGCCTTCTTTTTTTTTGGGCAATCCTCTGTTGTGGAGTGGCTGGTTGGCCGGAGGCCCCCCCACCGCGTTCTTGGGCGTCTGGGTGTGGAGGCTATGGAACTTGGGGAGGAAGGCGGTTGGTTACAGAGGGGCAGCAGTGGCAGTCTGTGCTCCAGCTGCCTTTGCTGCAGCTCAACCATACACTGGAGCATTCTGGTTTGGTCCTGCAGCAGCCTCAGCATTGAATCCTGCCTCCTCTCATCACGCTGCCGCCACATTTGAGCTTCAGCCCTCTCTTCAGCCCGCCACTTACTCTCTTCAGCCCGCCACTTACTCTCTTCAGCCCTCCACCTCTCCTCCCGGTCATTTTGTGCTTTCCTGCACTCTGACATTATTTGCCTCCACGCATTCGTCTGTGCTCTGTCAGTGTGGGAGGACAGCATGAGCTCGGAGAACATTTCATCGCGAGTGCGTTTTTTTTTCTTTCTAAGCTTCACTAGCCTCTGGGAAGGAGAAGATCCTGTGATCATTGAAACACATGCAGCTGGTGGAGAAAAAAAAAGGGACAGCGGTATTTAAAAAGACACATTTGATAAAACAGTCGCTACACTCTTTCAGGGTAAACCTTGCTGTTAACATTACATACATAGCACATGTGCTTTCATTACAAGGTCGCATTTTGCCTCCTCCCACCGCGTGACTACCCCCTCAACCTTCCCCCCTCCCTGTGGCTAACAGCGGGGAACATTTCTGTTCAGCCACAGGCAAACAGCCCAGCAGGAATGGGCTATACTGAGTGTCCCTGAAGAAAAGCACCCTATTTCAACCAGGTGACCATGAATTATATCTCACTCTCCTGAGGATAACACAGAGAGAGAAAGAACGGATTTTGGTTGAATGCCAGCAAACATACACTGCAATGCTTTGTTCTACAGTGATTCCCGAGTATGTGTTACTGGCCTGGAGTGATAAAAGTGTCCTACCATGAAGGACGAAATAAGGCTGCCCTCCCCAGAAACCTTTTGCAAAGGCTTTAGGACTACATCTAGGAGAACCGCAAATGCCAGGGCAAAGTAATCCTTTCACATGCTTGCTTTTAAACCATGTATAGCATTTTAAAAGGTACACTCACCAGAGGTCCCTTCTCCGCCTGCTGGGTCCAGGAGGCAGCCTTGGGTGGGTTCGGGGGGTACTGGCTCCAGGTCTAGGGTGAGAAACAGTTCCTGGCTGTCGGGAAAACCGGTTTCTCCGCTTGCTTGCTGTGAGCTATCTACAACCTCCTCCTCCTCCTCATCTTCTTCGTCCCCAAAACCTGCTTCCGTATTGCCTCCATCTCCATTGAAGGAGTCAAACAACACGGCTGGGGTAGTGGTGGCTGAACCCCCTAAAATGGCATGCAGCTCATCATAGAAGCGGCATGTTTGGGGCTCTGACCCAGAGCGGCTGTTCGCCTCTCTGGTTTTCTGGTAGGCTTGCCTCAGCTCCTTCAGTTTCACGCGGCACTGCTTCGGGTCCCTGTTATGGCCTCTGTCCTTCATGCCCTGGGAGATTTTCACAAAGGTTTTGGCATTTCGAAAACTGGAACGGAGTTCTGATAGCACGGATTCCTCTCCCCAAACAGCGATCAGATCCCGTACCTCTCATTCGGTCCATGCTGGAGCTCTTTTG
Source organism: Lepidochelys olivacea (assembly GCF_965140295.1). Lineage (NCBI taxonomy): Eukaryota > Metazoa > Chordata > Testudines > Cheloniidae > Lepidochelys > Lepidochelys olivacea. The sequence continues at coordinate 133,429,690 of NC_140415.1, forward strand.
CGATTCTGGGACTCCATCATGGTCACCTGTGCTGATGAGCTCTGCATGGTCACCTGCAGCTTGCCACGCTGGCCAAACAGGAAATGAGATTCAAAAGTTCGCGGTTCTTTTCCTGTCTACCTGGCCAGTGCATCTGAGTTGAGAGTGCTGTCCAGAGCGGTCAGAATGGAGCACTCTGGGATAGCTCCCGGAGGCCAATACCATCGAATTGTGTCCACAGTACCCCAAATTCGAGCTGGGAACGTCGATTTAAGCGCTAATCCACTTGTCAGGGGTGGAGTAAGGAAATCGATTTTAAGAGCCCTTTAAGTCGAAATAAAGGGCTTCACTGTGTGGACGGGTGCAGGTTTAAATCGATTTAACGTTGCTAAATTCGACCTAAAGTCCTAGTGTAGACCAGGGCTAAGGAAGGAAACTGGAATCATGCTTGCTGGAAGTTCACCCCAATAAACATCGAATGGTTTGCACCTTTGGACTTCGGGGATTGTTCCTCTCTGTTCATGCGAGAAGGACCAGGGAAGTAAATGGGTGAAGGAATAAGCCCCCTAACACTCTCCTACCCATTAAAGACTTGCTGCTTTTCCCCAGGCTGTTATGGCCAGCTGTTTACTCTACCTGCTCTTGTGCATCTGTTGCGTAGGCTCGTTCTAACTAAACGCATGGCAGACTTTTCAGTATGGGGCTACAAATGCTTCGCCTACGCTCTGTCTCATGGTCTTTGATGCTGCAGAACAGGAAGGGCCCTGTCTGCTTCAATAAACGAAATGTTGAATCTTGGTCTGAATGACATGGCGGGGGAGAAAATATGCCAGAACACCCAAAGACGATCAAGCCAAATTGGGGCTGTTGTCACATTTAGATGTTTGTTATATTTTTCTCCGTGGTTTTCATAGAGAACTGTGACTCATGAATCTTAAGCAGTGCAGTTGGATGTGTCGAGCGTTTTCTTTTTTCGCTGCACAGATGTATGTATTCAAGTTGGGGAAAGTAAGTATTATGATGCTTGGCAGTGGATCTTCTTGCAGCTTTGATGGCCTTTAAAGTTTCATACTGCTTCAAAGGAGAAGGAACAATGACTTGTGCTATACAGATTACAAAGCCCTTCGATAAACCTGTCTCTCTAAATAATATATGGCACCACCAGAGGTCACCTGAGTGTCTGCATAACACGTTGTCACTCTCTTGTACAAATAAAATAACATTTGGCACTTGCAAGTTCTTCCAAGGATCTCAAAGCACTTTGCAAAAGTAACTTAATATATTAACACTAATGTAATAATTAATATACTTATCACTAATAACCTAGTATTTAATGATGCGGAACTCAGCTACAAGTTAAGTGACTTGCTCATAAAATTCCAAACTAATGCATTATACGCAATGAGCTAACTCCAGCCCTGGGCACACTTCCACTACAGGCAACAGAGTATTTTGCTATGTGAGAAGCCTGATGAACAGCTGGGAAAAACCCTGGTAAAATTAAAAAAAAAAATCATCTTCTGGGAGATTAAAATGTGGGTCATAGTAGATTACCATAACTATCTACTCTAGGCATTTCTAACTGTAGTTTGCCTTACATCTTTGCAAAATGTCTTCTACTCCTGGGTCACAGCCGTTTGTCTTAAAAGTTATAAGCTTCCCTTAGTACGTCAATGAACAATGAAGCTAACATACCAACCCAGCTCTTATCAACTGTTAGGAGCCCTTGGTGTTATCAGTGATACTCGTACATTGCAAAAGTCACCCCTATGCAGAGGGACAGCATAAGACCTATTGATCACTCTAAATCCTTCTGCACAGGTGTAAATTTAATCTAAGTGGAAAATATGCAAACAATGTTTAAATGGGAGACAGGGAAACTGGTCATGCCTCTCCCTCTGCTAGTAGGGGAAGCTGAGGAGGAGTTGAATTGATAATTTTGTCGAGCCCCCACCCCAATTTCATTGCAGAAACTATAAATTGTGTGGGTTAAGTCAGTGGTTCTCAACCAGTGGGACAGGGCCCCCTGGGGGGCTGTGGGCAGGTTTCAGGGGGTCCGCCAAGCAGGACCAGTGTTAGACTTGCTGGGGCCCAGGGCAGAAAGCTGAAGTCCCACTGCGTGGCAGCCCTGAGCCCCATCACCGGGGCTGAAGCAGGAGCCTGAGCAACTTAGCTTCACAGGGCCCCCATGGCGTGAGGCCCTGAGCAATTGCCCTGCTCGCTACCCTTTAACGCCGGCCCTGGCTTTTAGATGCCGAAAACCAGTTGTTGAGGCCCAGGTGGGCTGTGGAGTTTTTATAGCATGTTTGGGGGGCTGCAGAAAGATAAAGTTTGAAAGAAACCCTGGGTTAAGTAACCCGAACAATCTTTCCAGAAGCCATGTTCGTAGAGTGCCAATTAAGGACAAAACAATTTTGTTTTTGCAGGTTAAACAGAGTTCACCTAACAGGGAAATCACTAAAGAAACGCCAAAGAAAAGTTGCTTAGAGATAGAGAGAGCATTTATACTGGGAAATGAAGTATTCCAAGAGTTATTAGCAGGAAAACTGTTAAATCTGAAGTCCAAGCAGGTACTGATTTGGTTATCTCCACAAACAGCCAAATTCATCCATTACTGGGTTGAAATCAATGGAGTTACAACAGGGCCAGATCTGGGCCATTGACTTTAAACTATAGTTACCTGCATGATGAGATAAACCACTGGAATACTAGCTCACAATCCACCACAAATCCCAGCACATCAGCCCTGCTGAAATGTATTTTCATTACAGATGGGCATTCCATTGTGCTCGGCACTGGACATACACCAGACAGCCCCTGCCCTGAAGTGCTAACAATTGAAATAGACAAGACAAGACCAGGAGTGGAAAGAGGTGAAGTGGCTTGTCCAAGGGCAATGGCAGAGCTAGCAATAGAAACCAGGACTTCTGATTCCCTGTCTGGTGCCCGTCTGCTGGGTGGTATTGTCTCCCTAGGAGTTACATGTCATCACTTGGTCAGACTTCAGACTCCACTGGGAAGTAAGGAGTAGAAAGGCCTATTACAAATCAGTCTCACGCTGGATAACGAGACTCATAAATGCAAGAATATTGTTTAAAATCTGCCCACTGATACATTGTCTCTTGGATGGAGTCTGAGGGTCACCTCTGACGGAACTTGCCAGAGGTAACTATATATAATAAGCTATATGAAAACATGGTGAAATCTGGTACAACTGGGTCAATTTAAGCAACTCCTGTTTTGATCCATTATATGAATGATCCAGCTCCATAAGCAGGGAGCTTCCCAAATCAGATGCTTAGTTGGAATCAAATCCCTATTTTACAAGACCATGAGTTGTGCTAGGCATAGTAATTCTGAGGGAGGCCAGTCACACTATAATTGGCTGTAATTAGCTTGTATAAGCTGAAACATACTTTGCCTGCAGCCAATGGCTGATCAAATAGATGTGAAATATTTTCGTCCTTTGAAATACTCCAGAAATTACACCTGATCCTTATAACCAAATGCTCCCTGATTAGTACAAAAGGGGCAATGCACCAGCTGAATACACAAAGGGAGGAGCTGGGGGTCAGACTGTTGTACCTTTGAGCTAGCCTCGCACTAAGGGACAATTGGCCAGGTGTAAAAGCCCTTGGGGAATCCTTCCAACAGCCCCCTTATATTACGCACAGAGACTGGGGATGCTCCCCACATTGTTCCATGACTAGGTGGAGATGACATAGGGATGGGAGGAGGAGGCATGGTCATGATCAATCTGTGCCCTAGTGGTACTGCATCCCTGCAGTAGCCCATAGGAGACCCATGGAAGCAGACACACACAGTAGGGCAGTTCCAGGAGTCTTTGCCCAGTCCACAGTATCCCACCCTCCCTAAGCAGAGGAAATGCAGGCAAGCTGCACCCTCTCTGATGCTACAGTGGCACAATCTGCCCCTGAGAACTGGGGACACTTACTTACAGGTTTCATAGAATCATAGAGTATCAGGGTTGGAAGGGACCTCAGGAGGTCATCTAGTCCAACCCCCTGCTCAAAGCAGGACCAATCCCCAACTAAATAATCTCAGCCAGGGCTTTGTCAAGCCTGACCTTAAAAACTTCTAAGGAGGGAGATTCCACCACCTCCCTAAGTAACGCATTCCAGTGTTTCACCACCCTCCTAGTGAAAAAGTTTTTCCTAATATCCAACCTAAACCTCCTCCACTGAAACTTGAGGCCATCACTCCTCCTTCTGTCAGGTTTAAATGTCTACACAGGGTGCAGGGCAGGGAAAAGTGGGCCCATAGGATCCAGTCCAACTCCAGAAAACTTCAGTCCAGATCCTCTGCTAGTGTAAATCCACAGAAGTCAATGAAGCAATGCCAGTGAATACCAGTTCAGGGTTAAAAGGTTGCTTCATTTTTACACACACACACACACACACACACACACACACACACACACACACTCTTCATTTTTACATACACAACACACACACACGCCTCTGTGGATTGCTAAACAATAATCCAGTTATTTGTCAAGTCGCTTGGGAAACTCCAGGAGCAAGGAAACAAATAGCTAAGGGCATCATATATCTTATATTGCCTACATAATTAACACTTTCCCTATGAGGTATAAAGGAATATATGTTTCATTGCACAGAGCAGCTTTCTCTCTCATTCATGGATTGTAGCTTTTAATGTGTTCTCTTAATTGTGGTAACTAACTAAATTCTTTCGAAGGATGCTGTCAAATGGGAAACATCATCAGTCAATATACTTAAGGAACAGTAAAATGTTTCCAAAAAAGTACTTTTAACTGCTGAGAGTGAATGTTCTATGTAGTTCTATAGGAAAAGTGGAGCGTAATGAAAAAATTGTCAATGTGAACTTGCACATTTACCAGCCTCAAATACATCATCCTATACAACTGAAAGTTGCCTTTAAAAGGGTACTGTGTTGTGCTCACAACCAGAGCTTACTGATGAAAGAATAGTGTTTCTTCAGGGTCAGAGTTAAGATTTTTGTTGCCTAAATATGCATTTCTTTGTGCTAGATAAGAATAAAGAGCCAGATTCTGAACGGCTGCAAACTGGCATAGCTTCACTGACTTCAGTGAACCTCCTGTGCCAATTTACCCAACCTGGGGACTTGGCCCAAGATATGTGGGTGGTGTAAGAGCTGACATTTTAAACTGTTCCTTTATGGACTTGGTTTTATAAATGCTCACCTGGTATACTGTCACTTAGTGACCTTCTTTCTGAAACAGTAATTTGGTTTTGGAATCTTCCCTTTTTTTTGCATCTTCCTTTACTCAAATCATTTTGAATTTCCCTGAAGCTCTGCAGAAATATTCTCCATTGCTTTCAAAGTAAATATGCTAACTTCCAGTCTTTCCCAAAAGCCATTTTCCCAAAACACAACTTAAATGTAGAGTTTCATAATGGAAATTAGTTGCAACCTTAATGATGAGGCTACTGTCTCTCCATAATGTATCTGTCTAGGTACTTTTGTGAACTTAATTAGGATAGCATGTGAACACCTAACAAATATTCACTATTGCCAACCTCAAATATTCTGAACTGAGTCAGGCCCCCCCCCAAATTCATTACATTTTAAAAACTGTTGGCTTCTGTTTGAGCATTTAGGGTTCTCATTTTCATGTGTTCATCTGCAACCATATGGGCTAGAAATTTTTATTTAAATATGAAGGGGAGACTCTTATGTAATCAGATGACTCCAGGAGCTGGGAGTTTAAGAAATGCCAAATATCATGAGACTTGCAGTAAAACCATGAGTTGGTAAAACACACTTTAATTTTTATCCTCATTCCCGCCCAGTGAGGTAGGCCAATATTATCACTATTTTACAGATGAAGAACTGTGCCACAATTCCTCAAGTGACTTGTCCAAGGTCACACATATGGTCTGTGTCTGAGCCAGGAATCCAGCTCAGGCCTACAGTAGAAAACTTGCAAGTCAGATCAAGCCCTGCCATGGAGGAGAAGAGGAATTCTGATTGCTGTCATGGAGTTTCCAATAGGTCAGTTTGCAAGGAACTCCTCCCCTCAACGCACCCAATGGAACAGACAGGGCTTTGAACCCCTGGATAGCTTGAGATGGGTAAGAGGCCAGAGCCATCTGCCCAGAGGACCTGTGGCTCCCCACTGCCTGCTCGTCCTCTGCAGCTCACCCCTGCCCCTTTTAACACTGCTCTAGGGGAGCCCTGAGACTGCACTGTGGTATGTCTGGGTGAGCTGAGGCATTTGAGTGGAACAGAGAGAGCGGCTGCTGCCGGTTCTGGGGATGACTGGTCTTCAGGGCTGTCTTTCAGCACCTTGTAGGAGTGCTGCATTCCAGCAAAGTGCAAACACACACAATCCTTCCTAGGGGAAGTAGAAGTACTGAGTGCCGTGCAGTGCTAAGAGAAGAGTATTTTGGAGGCATAATGACTTCCTAAGGCAGACTCATGCATGGATGTAGGAGGTGAGCCTTAGGTGTATATCCCGGTCTATAGCCCAACGCTGCAAATAGCTTTCCTAGAGGTGGGAGCGCTGTTCAGAGCAGTGAGACATTCAGAGCTCGCTGATTGCATTAGGCCACTTGTGTACATTTTGTTGTGCTGATTTGCAAAATGATTGCAAAACAAAGGAAGTAGGGGAAAGGTGAAGTTATGTTGCTGGACTGGGGGAGGAGGTTGAACCGTAAATCTTAAAGGACAACAACAGCTGCTCTAATGTGCCCGTTGAGTCAGCTCTAACAAACATTGTGCTGTTCTCCCCCAGTTGCGTCCCTTGAAGGTCTGTCATGGCAGGCCAAGTTGTTTTTAAGAGAAATTAGTGGAAGTTAAGAAACAATGAGGGTGAGACTAGGCAAGGAGAAACAAATAGCTCCATGGTTTATACAGTGTGGGACTTTCTAGGGCCAAATGTTTGGCTGATGTAAAGTGGGATCAATTTGCCTCTGCCACCAGTTTTACCGCAGTAACTCCATTCCCTTCAGGGGGCTTACTTTGGTGTGAATTAGGGGTGAGGGAGAGCAAATTCAGCCCCACCTTCCCAGTGCAAACCAAACTAGCCCAAAGCCATTGTCTTCCCAGTGTCTTACTAGAAATGAGAACAAATTAGATGGTAAACCCTTGGAGGAGGCACTGGGTGGGCCTTTCAAAAGCCCCTAAGATTTGACAGCACAAGTTCTATTGACTTTTAATGGGACATGTGCTTCTAAAAACTCTACCCTGTCTTTTCTGATCTATAAAAATCTCTCTAAGGGTCAGGCATACAGATGGCATAAATCAGTGCCATGACATGCCATGCCAAATCACTGGGTCGGCTCCAAGGTACACCAGCTGACGAGCTGCCCGGGTAACAGTAACGAGGCAAATGGTTCAGTTTTATCCCTGTCTTGCTCTGTTTTCCAAGATACACTTCTATTAACACAGCTCCCCAAACTCTTGTATAGAGGGAGTCCTGTACACTAAGACACTCTCAAACCAGGGCACCTTTTAAAAATCAAGCCACTTTTAATAAGAGGCCTAAATATGGGTTTAGGTACCTAACTTTAGGCCCCTGGATATGAACCCCAGGTTAGTATAAAGTCACTGATGAAAAAACTGTAAGGCCATTTCCAAGCAAGTGTGAAAATTGTGGGGGGAGGAGAGAGTGTCAGAGCATCCAGCCTGCCATTGACTTGGGCCAAGAATAAGGATGGAGGGGTGGTATGAGACAGGCTGCGTACAATGGCATGAAAGAGGGGCTGTTCATTGGTCCCACTCTCTGTAGCTATTTACTTCTCTGGTTGCTTCATGAGCAGCAGTGCTCTAGGTACGGGCCAACTTCACAAACCATCCAAGCAAGGCTTTGGGCAGCCTCAGCAGCCTTCCGAGGCACTGTCAGTTGTGACATAACATTACTGTCCAGAAATAGCTGCCAGGGCTCAGGAATTTTGGCTCCCAAAGGGTGATGACCATGGCCCCAATTCAGCAAGGTGCATAAGCCGGCAGTTAACATTAAAACACAGAAAACATGACCTATGAGGAAAGACTAAGGAAAAAATGGGTTTGTTTAGTCTGGAGAAGAGAAGACTGAGGGGGGACATGATAAGTTTTCAAGGACATAAAAGATTGTTACAAGGCAGAGGGTGAAAATTGTTCTCGTTAACCTCTGAGGATAGGACAAGAAGCAATGGGCTTAAATTGTAGCAAGGGCAGTTTAGGTTGGACATTAGGAAAAACTTCCTAACTCTCAGGGTATTTAAGCCCTGGAACAAATTGCCTAGGGAGGTTGTGGAATCTCGGTCATTGGAGGTTTTAAAGAACAGGTTAGACAAACACCTGTCAGGGATGGTCTAGTTATTACTTAGTCCTGCCATGAGTGCAAGGGATTGGACTAGATGACTTCTTGAGGTCCCTTCCAGTCCTACACTTCTATGATTCTGTGAATAAGTATGTGCTTAAGTATCAGAGGGGTAGCCGTGTTAGTCTGGATCTGTAAAAGCGGCAAAGAGTCCTGTGGCACCTTATAGCAATTCACCCATGAAAACTTATGCTCCAATATGTCTGTTAGTCTGGAGCATAAGTTTTCATGGGTGAATTTCTATAAGGTGCCACAAGACTCTTTGCCTCTTTATGTGCTTAAGCTCATCCCTATTCAGCAATGCATTTAAACACATGCTTAATGTTAACCGCCTGCTTACACGTTTTGCTGAATTGGGTGCCCAGGTCAATCCTGTTTGAATTTCTCCACCACACTGCGAATCATCCCTAGGAACCAATGTTATGAAGAGCATTTTATGATGAATAAACAGTCATTATATCAAGAATAACAATACACCCTATTGGGGATTTAATCTTTGGCTGTGAATATCCCTGAAAAGTCATTGATAGCTTTTTTTCCCCCTTCTCCAAAATTAGCACTGAAGCATCCCATTGTTTTAAAGAGCCTGGCAATCGAAGAGAACAATCCTAAATCATTGTTTGCAAAACTAAAAAAGCTTGTATCTTGGGAGAACAATTGCAATGTAGGAAAAATTCTTCACTGCAAAGCTACTGTTTTAATAGAGGAGTTAGCATTTGTGCTCAGACTCCCAAATGTCAGAGGCTAAAAATACTTTGTCCTGTTGCAGAATTTCAATATGCACAAAGGGGAAGTTGCTCTTTTCTCTGAACTTGGAACAGGTCTGACTTCTAGGGCCAGCTATTCAAAAGAGTAGAATCACATGACTTTGCACACACACACACGCATGCAGCTGTGTTCTATTTTATACATGCAGTTACTGCAAGTGTGCAGCAAACTGGGTACTTGCATGTGCAGATGGTCAGATGAGCATCTAATTGGACATTTGCATCTACAAGTACCCAGCTTATGTGTACATTGGCCAATATGCTTGTGCAATTAGTGCAAAACTATTCTGTGAAACCCCTGGCTTCCACCCTCTTGAAAATAAACTGCCATAAAAATCAAATCTTAAAAATTGGACTGAAAATTGTATTGCTTACCTTAAGCAAGAGTGCCTATGGCAGGCAAAGGGGATCGTGTCACAGATGCTAGTGGGTGCCCCTTCCTGGCCACCCACTGGGATTGCTGTGAGGAGAATTCAAGCCTCTCTGCTCTGGATTCTCGGGGCTGTTTCAAGCTGCTGGAGCCTAAATGGAGTCCAGCCCCTGCCCCAATCTGTTGTCCCTAGCACAGTCTCACACTTCTACCTGACACCCCTATCAGAGTATTGGAACCTGCTGTCCAGCCACCTAGCCCCTCTGGGCTCAGTGTGGCCCCTCAGACTCCTGGGTACTTAAACACACCCCGCTCCCAGAACTCCATCCCAAAGGTGGGAAGCTTCTGGCAGACAGTTGAGCTCTCTCAGGGGCACGCAGTGGTTGTGAAGCCGTCAACACAGACATGCACACTTGGTACAGTCCAACATCTTCAGGCTCTTTAATCATGTAAAGCACAGGAGAGTACAGACCATAGAAAACATCCTCAACACAATGCCTCTCACTAGCTCTCCCTTCCCTGAGGAGTCCTTAGAGCAGGGGTGGCCAACCTGAGCCTGAGAAGGAGCCAGAATTTGCCAATGGACATTGCCAAAGAGCCACAGTAATACGTCAGCAGCCCCACATCAGCTCCCCTCTCCCAGAGCCTCCGGCCCACTGGCAGCCGCACCCGCTCCCCCCCGGAACCTCCGGATCAGCTGTTTCGTGGCGTGCAGGAGGCTCTGGGGGGGAGAGGGAGGAGCAAGAGCACGGCAGGCTCAGGGGAGGGGGCGGGAAGGGGTGGAGTGGGGGCAGGGCCTGTGGCAGAGCCAGGGGTTGAGCAGTGAGCACCCCCCGGCACATTGGAAAGTTGGCACCGGTAGCTCCAGCCCCGGGGTCGGTGCCCAGACAAGGAGCCGCATCTTAACTTCTGAAGAGCCGCACGAGGCTCCGGAGCCCCACGTTGGCCACCTCTGCCTTAGAGGATTATCTGTATTCTGTCAGTCAGGCAGGGTCCTCTGCCCCATTGCCTGCCCTCCTGCAGCAATTTCCCTCACCTTAATTTGTTGTTAATGACTCTCCCCTCCACTTTCCCCCCTTGAGTCCCTTTATAGACTCTTGCTGGGGTCACCTGCTTCTTTTGTTCTGCCTTTTGGTAATTTCCCACTGGTCTCAAACCCCCCTTCTTTTGGACAAGAGGAGGAAGTGTCTTCTCCCAGCTACAGCAAATCTATTGTCCCAAGTTGTTTTACTTTGTACACTCAGTATTTGTAGCCGTGTTGGTCCCAGGATATTAGAGAGACCATGCGGGTGAGATAATATCTTTTTTGGACCAACTTCTGTTGCTGAGAGAGACACGCTTTCAAAATGAGGGCTGATCACCCAGCATTGTCTCTGGCCTGCCAAAGAAGTCACACAGCCCTGCTACTCCAGGATGGATCCACACACACATAGGCTTTCCATGGCACACTAATTTCCTAATACAATTTCATAAAATCATCCACAGTTCAGAAGTGATACAAACAGAACCCCTAAATCGTCACCGAATAAACATAATATTTACCATAGCAGAACTCACTCAAATATCCTGTCTCCAGCAGCCAATGGCAGATAATGCAAAGTGTGAAACTTCCACATTGCATTTAACTGTGCAGTACTAAACTAGGGGAGAAACCTCCTTCCAGAAATATAGCTGGTGACCAGCTTATGGCTAAAATAGGGCTGTCAAGCAATAAAAAAAATGAATCACGATTAATCGTGTGATTAAAAAAATTAATTGCAATTATTCGCACTGTTAAGCAATAATAGAATATCATTTGTTTAAATTTTTTTGGATGTTTTTTTACATTTTCAAATATATTGATTTCACTGACAACACAGAATACAAAGTGTACAGTGCTCACTTTATATTTATTTTTATTACAAATATTTGCACTGTAAAAACCAAACAAAAATATTCTTCAATTTACCTAGTACAAGTTCTGTAGTGCAATCTCTTTATCGTGAAAGTGTACCTTAGAAATGTAGATTTTTTTTGTTACATAACTGCACTCAAAAACAAAACAATGTAAAACTTTAGAGCCTACAAGTCCACTCAGTCCTACTTCTTGTTCAGCAAATCGCTCAGACAAACAAGTTTGGTTACAATTTGCAGGAGATAATGCTGCCCATTTCTTGTTTGCAATGTCACCTGAAAGTGAGAACAGGCATTTGCATGGCACTGTTGTAGCCGGCGTCACAAGATATTTACGTGCCAGATATGCTAAACATTGTATGTCCCTTCATGCTTCAGCCACCGTTCCAGAGGACATGCTTCCATGCTGATGATGCTTGTTAAACAAATAATACAATAATTACATTTGTGACTGAATTCCTCAGGGGAGAATTGTATGTCTCCTGGTCTGTTTTACCCGCATTCTGCTATATATTTCATGTTGTTATAGCAGTCTCGGATGATGACCCAGCCCATGTTCGTTTTAAGAACACTTTCACAGCAGATTTGACACAACGCAAAGAAGGTGCCAATGTGAGATTTCTGAAGATAGCTACAGCACTCGACCCAAAGTTTAAGAATCTGAAATGCCTTCCAAAATCTGAGAGGGACGAGGTGTGGAGCATGCTCTCAGAAGCCTTAAAAGAGCAACACTCCAATATGGAAACTACAGAACTCGAACCACCAAAAAAGAAAATCAACCTTCATCTGGTGGCATCTGACTCAGATAATGAAAATGAACATGAGTTGGTTCACTCTGCTTTGGATCATTATTGAGCAGAACCCATACTTCTATGAGGTGAATTGAAAAATACTTTTATCTTTTGTTTATCATTTTTACAGTGCAAATATTTGTAATCAAAAATAATAATATAAAGTAACCACTGTACACTTTGTATTCTGTGTTGTAATAGAAATCAATACATTTGAAAATGTAGAACATCCAAAAATATTTAATAAATTTCTATTGGTTTTCTATTGTTTAACAGTGCAATTAATTGTGATTCATTTTTTTTTGTTAACTGCGTGAGTTAACTGCGATTAATCGACAGCCCTAGGCTAAAAGCATGAACACTTTTCTTCTGATGGAGGGAGGGAAACTGGCTGCAGTCAGCCACTCTGGCTTTCTTGACTTCTTAAGCTGTTTATATCCATATCCGTTTCTTCCCTAGTTACCACTGCTATCTCCAATGCTTTACCACCCACAGTGTGAAAGCAGAAGCTTTGCATGTGGCTCTTTGGTCTGGACTAGCTCAAAACTGTTCTCCTTTGGGGCCCACCGCCAGGCCAGGTTTTCAGGCATAGGGGACATAAGAGCTGCTGTCTGGCTAGGTTGGGTTTTGATTTAATCTTTGGTTAAATATTTTCTGGCTTTGGGGTGAGACGCAGCTGCTGTGTTAATTGTTTCTACGTGAGTGTATTTGTAAGGTGTGGCGAAGGCACACTTCTAATGTGAGAGAAATGGGGCGGGAGAAATAAATAAATTGCCATTTGCTAAGAAAAAAGGAAATTCTTAGTAAAAACTTCCTACAGAAGAGACATAGGAAACAAACATCTAAGTGCAAGAAACCCAAGGGGAGCAAGAAAAAACAACATTAAATTGATTGAGCCACCAAGAGAAGCAATTGCCTTCTGGGCTTTCAATACGCAAAGCTGGTGAAAACAGTTGAGAAAGGTTAAGAGCACTGAAATGTGGGTGTATACAGAAGAATTCTCAGTGGGGGCTCAGTAATTCTTGGGGCTTGGCTCAGCTCATTACAGAGATGAGCCAGAGTGTGTGAAATGCAGATTTTGATCTAGATCCATATGCTTCCCCCCAAAACAGGGGATTTTGGTGCAGATTCTTAAACCAGACCCACCTCTAACATCACCCCTACACACAACTGAGAGGAAGCAATCTCCCTTAACCCCAGCCCCAGTGATATCAGATGCTGTACTGATGTGTGCAATATTAGAACCTGAATGAAATGTGAGGGGGACAGGGGAGTTCTTCCCTTAACCAATGCAATGATGTATTACAGTAACTTCAGGATTAACTCCTTAGAGTAGCTGTAATTTTGATCTGATCTACTTCACACATTGTTTCATTCTGTTTTACCTTTTTTCTAATGTATCTGGGCTCACTATGTCAGTAAAAAACCCACTCCCAAAACATCTCCCTCCCCCTGCCATTGTTTTCCATTAACCAAAATGGCATTGAATTTAGAAGAAACATTAACAAGCTGATGCCCTAGCTTGTGTGACACAGGAACCCAGTGCGAACACAAAGAAGCTAACCACAAAAGACTCTCCAGGTCTGAGATTTTCCAGGTGCCTTAGTTCACCTCGCTCTCAGCGATCTGGATCAAACCTGAGGCCTCTTTTGGCCCCTTGAGTGCACTGGAGGAGAGAGAGAGCTAGGTGTAAAGGCCAGATGGACATGAATGCTGGCCCAGTGCCACAGGCCCCCTCCTAGATACAGATTCTTGTCGATCAAGCTTTCAACATGTATAGGCAGCCCAACAACCGCAGAAATTGCTGGGAAGAAGTTCTGAGCCACCCCTCTTAGTCAGCTAAGAAGCCAGAGCTAGAGGGATGCTCTCCAGAAAAGACTGGGTAATTATAGAGTGGCAATGAGTCCTGTGGCACCTTGTAGACTAACAGGCGTATTGGAGCATAAGCTTTCGCCGGTGAATACCCACTTCATCAGATGCAGTTATAGAGACGTAATTATAGAGACGCAACTGGACTTCTTTACCCTGAGCCCAGTATAGTGCTATCACCAGCCAGCTGTGTACGAGAACTGCCTCGAGAGGTTGCCATGCAGTATGTAAGAAATGGAACTGAGATTGTTCCACCCCACCTCTCCCTCCACTGCACCCTTAGCAAATGCTGAGCAATGGAATCTGCAGGAGGGAATCGAGAAGTCAACTGTAACCATTAAGGAAATCCTGCACGGTTTAGTAATGCCAATTCTGCCACCTAGTGATAAAGGAAGATGAACCTAGGCTTTCTCAAAGGGGTGAGGGAGCTGGCTCGCGGTTAAAGCTGGGCTTTAAAAGCCATCCCCTTGCATGGGACGGTGCCGAGGGTACCGCACGAGTGGCAGTTCCCGAGGGCTTTCGGCCTGTATAGGACAGAGGCAGGGTAGCTCTGGAGGCAGTGGCTATAACCAGATGCAGTATATGCTGGCCCCCGTCTGCTAGTCAGCTCAGAAAAGGGTCACATCCAGGATTCAGCCAGCAGCACACCCTTGCACTGCTTGAGCTGCAACTTGCAGACCTTTGCTTGGTAAAGGTTCTGATGTCACAAGCACAGGAGCACAAGGGCTGTTGGCGGGGTGGGGGGCAACATCCTCTCCACACCCTTTTGCATCCCTGAAAGAGCAGACATAATCTGGTCCTAAATTCCTAGCCGATACTCTAGTTATTCAGATGATTCCTCCTATGCACAGGTAATGTATATATGAGCCCTTCAAGCATCCACTTGAAGTGGAGTTCCAGAGAATCCCTATCCAGACAAATTGCTGGCAATCACAGGGCTCTGTCTCTCCAAAGCTTGCGAGCCCCTGTGTGAGTCAATGCAACTTATTAAAGGGCCAGGGGAATCTTCCAAGCTGAGCAATACATGAAAAGGACATCATCTGCATCTAGTGAAAATGTATGCTCCCCTCCCTGTCCAGGATCCCATACATGTATTTGTATTGCCTGGCACTCGTTGGTAAGGATGCCGTGGGGAGCACAAACAGCAAAAGGTGGAAAAGGCACAACTGTTCCTGCTGCTATTAAGGGAAAGAGCGAATAGCCTGGTATTTGGGGACGTTCCCACAACCAAAACATCTCGGTGAACAAAATTGACTTCTACAAACCGGTTTTGGAAGCAGCCCAAGCAGAAATTCCCCAGCTGCATCCCTTCCCGCTGTGCTTCACTTTCCCACCTCTGTAAAATAGATGAGCAAAGCTGTCCAAGTGCAAAGTAAAACATCATCACCTGTTTACAGCTGGGAAGGCAGGCCTGCTTCCTGCTCACGACCCAACTGCCTTCAAAAACTAATCTTCACTAACAGATGCAGGAACAGATGCAGTTCCTTGCTCTTAACTACTAGAAAATCTCTTTTCCCTGAAATAATGTGTAGATCTTTACTAAAGCCATGATAGAAACAGCAGTTGGAAGTAAAGCTGCGGGGTTTAAGCTTTACTGGAGGCAAATGGGCCAGTTTCTGATTTTGCTTACACTGATGTAAAGCAGGACCCACTCCATTGAAATCAGTGGCAATAGACCAGCACAGGAGGAGAAACTGGCCTAATGTCTTAAACTTCATTTCCTCATGAGACCCTGATTCCTGAAAGCATCTCTGGTCAGGAAAGCCCTGAAGGAGGGTTTTAAATTCCATTGGCTTCAGTACTTCAGCACATGCTAAACTTTGTGTTTTCCTGAGTTGGGGGCCTTAAAGCATCCTAAATAGCTAAAGCTATTTGCAACAGCTGGCTGAGACAAACAAGGAAGTAAGTGTTGTAGCAACCAGGCAAGGTACTAACCAACTTCAACAGGACTTTATTTTTAAAGTCTTTACGAAGCTGCTGCTGCACCCTCAGTAGCTCTCACTCAGCCTTCTCAACTCCTCTCCCCTCCCCCCATTCCTGTTTCCTGTCCTTTCAGACTTCCAACAGCCAGTGCTCCCAGTTCTAATAATTACAAGCAGCATCTAAACACCATATTCCCTCCTCTCTTAAGAAACTCTCCCAATTAAAATAAACATTGTTATTCTAACCACAGGAACAAATATGAAACAAGACACTATACTGCTGGCAGAAATATTACACTGAAAACGCTGGAGATACTACATAACCTAGTCTCTAGTCCAGACAGGTGGTCGTCGGGGTCTGACAGGCCGTCTCTCAAGCCCCAGTTCCAGTGCAATGTCTTGTTGTGTTGATACTACGGTGAAGTCATCCCATGCGGGCTGGGTGTTGGCGTAATCTCCTCTTGGTGCATAGGCAGGTGCAAGATAAGAAGCATGCCATACCCGCCTATCAGAAAGTCGATAGGTGTAAGGTCCCTTCTTCTCTATGATTTTAAGAGGAGCTGTGAATTTATGGTTCCCTTTGCATAAAATTCCAGGTTTTCGTATTCTAACGAAGGAACCACACTCAAACTTTGGTTCCTTAGCACCCTGCTGCTTGTTTGTGAAAGTCTTATACTTTGCTTGGTTCTGTTCAACTGTTTTTCTCACGTCATCCTTAATTGGGGCATCAGGTAGTGCCTTTAACAATCCAGCAATGTTCCGTTTAGTATTTATCTGTTTCCCATGCCGTAAATCTGCGGGTGACCTTTGTGTTGTGGCATGTCATGTAGCCCGGTATGCTTTCAAGAAATCAGTTGTGAAGGTTATCCACAATCGCCCTTCCAGTTTAGCCTTTTGCAAACTCTCTTTCAAACTTCTGTTAAACCGTTCGATTTCCCCATTGGCTTGAGGGTAATATAGGGATGACCTGTGTAAAATGTTTCTCTCTGCTAGAAAAGTTTCAAACTCCAGGAAAGTAAATTGACTACCATTATCTGAAACCCGTTCTTTGGGGTTACCTTCCCTGCTAAAAACTGAAGAGAGGAACTTAATTACTGTAGCAGAAGAGATTTGCAATGTAAACGTTCCCTCAGGCCATTTCCTGAAATAGTCTATTAAAGTAATGGCATAACGGCAGTCACTTGGAGCAATATCAAAGGGTCCTACAATGTCAATTGCCACTTTTTCCCATGCAGATTCAGGAAGAGGAACAGGCTGTAATGGAGGGGTACATGTCACTGCTGTCTTATCACGCATTTGGCAAGTGACACAGGATTTTATGAGTGCTTCAGTTTGAGAGTCCATCCCTGGCCACCAATACAGATTCTGTAGTCGTCGTTTGGTTCTGACAATTCCTTGATGAGTATCATGTGCCAGGTGTATGAGTTTTGACTGTAATTCTTCTGGCACAAGTAGTTGGTGAGTACCTCGTAGCACACCGCCATCAAGCAAAGAAAGTTCATCCCAAACTCTAAAATAAGGCAGCAAAACTGGGTCAAGGTTTTCAGGGTTACTGGGCCATCTCTTTGTCAGAAATCCCCATAGTTTTTGTTGAATTGGACACGCTGAACAAGCAGCTTAAAATTGTTGTCTTGTAACTGCAGTAAGAGTGCTTGTAATAAGCGCAACCACTACATCCTCATCCTCCAGTGGACCATCTGGTGAAGGCAAAGGCAGGTGAGAAAGGCAATCAGCGACCACATTTTGGTTTCCAGGGTTATATTCCAGTTCATAATTGAAAGAGAGTAGTCTTGCAGACCATCTAGCAATACGATATCCTGCTCTTCCCAGTCCTTTTGTGGTGAGCAACGTCGTCAAAGGACTGTGGTCTGTGTGCAACTTAAACGTGCGGCCCCACAGGTAAGTTCTCCATTTTTCAGTAGCCCAGACACAAGCAAGTGCTTCTTTTTCGACTGTAGAATATTTCCTCTCAGCATTACTTAGTGTCCTTGAAGCAAATGCAAGAGTCCTCTCTGTGTCATCCTCATGAAGTTGTGTGAGAACAGCCCCAAGTCCATAATCAGAAGCGTCAGTAGTTACAATGTTGGCAATGCAGGACTGAATAGTGCAAGTACTGGACTATGTACAATCAAGTCTTTCACCGTTTCAAAACTAGCTTGTGCATCTGTTGCCCACACTAAGGTTGAACTTCTCCGTAGTAATTCTCGTAACGGTTTAATGACAGAAGCATAACTGGGAATAAATTTTGCATACCAGGAGGTAAGACCCAAGAAGGAACATAAGGTTTGCAAATCTGTTGGAGGAGGAGCATCTGAAATTGCCAGGATATGATCTGGATCACGTTTTAGTCCAGCCTGTGAAATTGTATGCCCCAGAAAGGAGAGTTCAGTTTGTCTAAATTTGCATTTGGACCTATTGAGCTTGAGGCCTGCTTTGCTGATGCAGTTTAATATAGACTGCAGGTTATTCTCATGCTCCTCAGAAGTATTTCCAAACATGATAATATCATCCAGATAGCACTAAACTCCATGTTGATTCTTCAGAATCAATGACATCATTTTTTGGAAGGCACTTGGGGCAGATGCGAGACCGTATGGAACAAGTTTAAAAATAAATAGTCCCTCATGTGTAATAAATGCTGTGAGGTCTTTGCTATCTTCATGCAACATAACCTGGTAGTATGCGCTCTGCAAATCAAGAGGAGAAAATATCTTTGCTCCACAGAGTTCTGCAAATACTTCTTCTATGTGAGGAAGAGGATGGCTGTCAATCACAATAGCTTTATTTAGCTCCCTTAAGTCCACATAAAGGTGAATGCCTCCACCCTTTTGCATCACTACTATAGGTGAAACCCATTCCGACGAATCAATCTCCTCAATTATGTCCTTTTGAATATGTTTTCTCAGTTCCTCTGAAACAGCTTCCCTGACTGAAAATGGTAAGCGCCATAACATCTGTCATACAGGCATCACATTATTCCACATTTTAACTTTATGCAGAAACCCATAAGCACAGCCGAGTTTCTCCTCAACCTGGTGTTGGGTCCCAGTTGAAACTGGTGTGTGTACCGCAAGAGTGCTTTGCTGAGGAAGATCAATTCATCCATTAAGTACCCTGAGATTTAAAACAGCCAACACATCTCTGCCGAGGATAGCAGTGCCTTTGTGGACAGTGTAGAACTCTGCAGTTACACAGCAATCACCAACAGTAACTATCCTGGCAGGCAGCCATGTACTGGAATATGGTTTTTCAAATAGCATACCAAGTGAAGTTTGGGTTCAGTAAGAGGCACATCTTTAAAGTAATGCAGATAGATGGAATCAGGTAGTATAGATACTGCTGAGCCAGTGTCCAGCATTAGCTGAATAGAGTGTGATTTACCTGAGGGTATGGTGGAAATGTTTACAGTGCACTTTATTTGTTCTTGAATATGTGCAGCAGTGATTTTGTCCACGCTCAGCAGCAGTAACATCTGGTGTTGTAACTGCATGCACCTGTTGATTGAACTGGCTGCTGCGACATACTTTAGCAAAATGTCCAATCTTTTTGCAATGATTGCACTGAGCTACTTTTGCCGGACATCCTGTGTAGTTTGCAAGGTATTGTGGGGATCCACCGCAAAAGCATGCTTTTACTGTATTTTGAATTTACTGATTCGGTGGTTTTTTATTAGGTTTCCTCTTGTAATCATTTGTTTGCAGTGATAGTGAACTTTTCTGCAAAGGAGTCACAGCCTGGACTGTGCCTCTTATATCCATGCTCATTATTTTGGCTTCAGCTGTAGCTGACTCAATCTGCGTAGCAATGGTTATTGCTTTTTCTAGTGTAAGTTGTGGTTCTAGAAGTAAGCGTTCTCTTACACGAAGCATGGTTGTTTTCTCAATGAGCTGGTCTCTAATCATCTCATCTGCCATATTCCCAAAGTCACAAGTTGCAATCAGACTCCTCAGGGAAGCAATATGCTGCATTATAGTCTCCCCTGTTTTCTGCTCACGCTGGCGAAATCTGTAGCGATTAGTTACTACATTCACTTTTGGCACAAAAAAGTTCTTTAATGAGTGAGTGCAGTCTCATATTTATCATCTGCAAGGGGAAAAGTGTAAAATATATGCTTCCCTTCTGCTCCAAGGCAGTGGATTAGCAGAGCACGCTTTCTTACTTCAGAAATCTCTGTAGCAGTGATTGCAAGCAGATAAGTCTCAAACATATGGATCCAGGCAGTAAAAGCAATTGGAGGCTCACCTGGGCTTTGCAGAAAGGGTGCAGGTGGGTTCAGAGGCAGAAGATCCATCCTCGTCACCAAAATGTTGTAGCAACCAGGCAAGGTACTAACAAACTTCAACAGGACTTTACTTTTGAAGTGGAAACCTCTTTACCAAGCTGCTGCTGCACCCTCGGTAGCTCTCACTCAGACTCCTCAGCTCTCCCCCTCCTTCCTGTTTCCTGTCCTTTCAGACTCCCAACAGCCAGTGCTTCCAGTGTTAATAATTACAAGCAGCATCTAAACACCATGGTAAGACAAAAGGCATTTGCCTTCAGTGCTGAAGGAGAGGTTTTCTGCCTTGTGCAATTATTCCTACGATACTTGTGTAAGCAGTGTCAGGATGAGCTCCACCCTGACATCTCGTGGTGAGGTGTGGCAAGTTGTGGAAAAGAACTTCAGGGGCTGATCTCATTTGCATAGGCACACCCACCCCGCCTAGAATGAGGCCATAGCTGCCAAAATGGTCACTTTGGCTGCTGTGGGATCCCCAGTGTCTCTGTTATTGGAGCAGGAAGAATAAATTGTTATTACCCTGATTATGGGAACTGTGCTTGGAACTGTATTTGGCCTTTTGTTATGATGGAGGGACTCACCATCAACTAAGTAGCACTTGCTAGGCAAGGGTCATGGGTTCCAAAACTCTGTGAATTGAGAGAGGTTGGGGACAAGTATTAATATTTGGTGGTATGGGCCCCTGGGTGGGGGCCTTAATGCTCATTGTACTTTCTCCTCTCTCCCCTGTAGAATATCAGAGCTAATTCTGATTCTATTAGGAGTCTAGTTACAGGCTACTGAGCTCACTTTGGGCTAATGGTGCACCAGCACTGAGACTCCCCTACTACAAGCTGAATTCACCAAAGAGCTGAACTGACTAAGAGCTGAAATCACTGAGCGTTGTGTTAAGTAGTGGGGAAGCCTGAAGATATATTGTGGAGCAGTTTGTGGGATGGCTGGAGTGCTTTGTGGACAGGCTGGTGGAGCAGTTCATAGGACAGCGGGAGCTGCTTGTGAGATGCGGAGCAGTCCCGTACCAGGAAGTGGAAGGCAAACGTAAACCTGTAGCCTTTGCCAGCCGAGGATTGTCTGATAGTGAAACTCGCTATCCCACCCAGAAGCTGGAATTCTTGGCCTTGAAATGGGCCATTACTGAGAAATTTCGAGACTACTTGTATGGTGCTCAGTTCCAGGTGTGGACAGACAACAATCCACTAACTTATGTGTTAACAAGTGCTAAGCAGGATACTACAGGGCAGAGATGGGTGGCCGCCTTGGCTAGCTATGAGTTCAGCATTCAGTACCAATCAGGGAGAAGCAATGCAGATGCAGATGCATTGTCCAGGCGTCCGCAGGCTCCAGAAATTGCTGTGATACCCACAGATGGAGTGAGAGCTATTTGCAGTGTGAGTCGCCGAGAGCCAGAGGCCCGTGAGAGCCTTCAGGGATGTGTTGCAGATGCTTTGGGCCTGCCCCCTGAATGCGTCTCTTCTGCCTCAGTGAACTATAGTGCATTGGAGCAATCTCCTTTGCCCATGCTCAATGCAGCTGACTGGCAAGAAGCCCAGCGGCAAGATATTGACATTCGTGATACACTACTTGCCAAAAGGGAGGGGCGAAGCCCAGCTGCGGTTGTCCCACCTAACCCGGAGGGTAAACTACTATTGAGAGAATGGACCAAACTAAAACTGATTCAGGGAGTGCTACACCAAATGACCACCAACCCTTTACAAAAACAATGAGCACAACTAGTGCTGCCAAAAAAGTACAGAGCCCTAGCCATGAGGGCCCTGCATGATGACTTTGGGCATTTAGGGATGGAGAGGACCCTGGAACTTATTCGTAGTAGGTTCTATTGGCCCCGAATGGCTGAAGATGTTCGCAGGAAATGTGAGACTTGCGCTCGATGTGTTCAAAGGAAAACTCTGCCCACGAGGGCTGCATATCTCAAGAACATCACCAGCAACAAACCTTTGGAATTGGTATGCATTGATTTCTTGTCTGTAGAGGTAGACAAGAGGAATGTTGGGAACATTCTAGTAGTGACTGACCATTTTACATGGTATGCACAGGCATATCCCACACATGATCAGAGGGCCACCACCGTCGCTCAAATATTGTGGGACAAATATTTCTCAGTCTATGGATTCCTGGCTTGGATACACTCTGATCAGGGGCAGGATTTTGAGAGTCACCTTCTGAAGGAGGTGCTGAAGGTAGCAGGAATTAAAAAGTCTAGGACAACGCCTTATCACCCCCAAGGTGATCCTCAGCCAGAGAGGTTCAACCGAACCCTATTAGATATGTTGGGAACCTTGCGACCAGAGCAGAAGGCAACCTGGAGCCAGCATGTCGCATTTCTGGTGCATGCCTACAATGCCACAAAGAACGATGCTACGGGAGTCACCCCATATCTCTTGATGTTTGGGCGAAAACCAAGATTACCCATAGACTTGTGCTTTGGTGTATCAGAGGATGGAGATAGCTATGAAACTCATCAGCAATATGTATCCTGACTAAGAGAAAAGCTGCGGGATGCTTATCACTTAGCTACCGCGGTGGCTCGGATGAACGCAGACCGCAACAAACATCGATATGATGCCAGAGTGCATTCGCAGGAGCTCCAGCTGCAGGACAGAGTCCTGCTGCGAAATTTGGGTAGCTGTGGGGCGGTCAGCTTCAGATCATGTAAGGTGCCCCTTACCTCTCTCCCACCCCCGCATCTCCACCCAGGTTGGGAGGTAAAGCTCTGCAGATAAACTTTTGAACTTTGGGGCTGCCCTGACCAGGGACACAGCCTTTTGGGTCATTGGACTTTTGGGACTTTGGGTGATTTGGCGTTGCTGGACTCAAGAACCAAAGGGAAAGGGCATGCCCCAATTTGCTTGGGGTGGATTTTTTTTGCTCATGGGTTGTGTTATGAATCCTGTTGGTGGTGTTTCCCCAACGTAATACCACATTGTTTCTCTCTGTTATTAAAAGGCTTTTTGCTACACTCAGACTATGTGCTTGCGAGAGGGGAAATATTGCCTCTTGGAGGCGCCCAGCGGGGGTGGTATATATTTGTCCCAGGTCACTGGGTGGGGGCTGGAGCTGGTTTGCATTGTGTTATTGGAATGAATCCCCTAGATATTGAACCCGGCCCTTGTTGCTGCCAACTCTGACGGGCAGAAGGGTTACATTTTTGGGGGCTCGTCCGGGATCCCTGGGTCAGTACCCCTCGCAAGCACCTGTTGAGTGATCCACTACATTGGGAAACAATTTATATTTTGTTTGTGCTTATATTTTGAGGAAATTATATTATATGTTTGTATAATGGCTAATATGTCAGGTTTGTTGGGCCCTGGCTCAGCAGCTTCTAGCTCAGAGGCTGCAGCCTCGGCTGATGATTGGACAAAAGCTCTGGGGCAAACATTGGAAAAGGTTGTGCTGTCCCATGCTGCATCAGACTCTTGTCGTAAGTTAAGATTATTTGCTGGGGAGGAGGAGTTTGAACCCTGGTTAGAGCATACCACTGAAATGCTGCAAGAGTGGGCCGTACCAGATGCAGAAAAGCGAAGATGCCTCATAGAGAGCCTTGGCGGCCCAACATTAGATGTGATTCACACCCTGAAGCTCATTGACCCTGGGGTCAGTGTGAAGGACTACCTAGAGGCCCTTGAACACACCTTTGGGAGCGTAGAGGGCCCTGAAGACAGCTACTGTAAGTTCCTTAATTCCCGACAGCAAAAGGGCAAGAAGGCTTCAGCCTTCTACATACAGAGACTGGAGAGACTGCTTCAGAGAGCTGTCATGAGGGGAGCAGTGACTGCTGAGCAGATGGATCAGACCAGACTGGCTCAAACTGTAAGAGGAACTCAATATCAGAACCCGATTCTACTTCATCTCCAGCTTAGAGAACGACAGGAACATCCCCCAAGTTACTCCCAGCTGATAAAAGAGGTCAGAGAGGAGGAAGAAAGGCAGGCTGCCAGTGAGTTTTGGGAAGCTCAAACATGGGATCCAGCCAGCACAACACCACTGCAAACAGCCAGTGTACTGATGGTGAGCACCAGAGAGGAACGAGCCCCCAAAAATCTAACCCTTCTGTCCGTCAGAGTTGGCAGCAACAAGGGCCGGGTTCAATATCCAGGGATTCATTCCAGTAACACAATGCAAACTGGCATTTTTTGCTCATGGGTTGTGTTACGAATCCTGTTGGTGGTAAGATGAAAAGGAGTACTTGTGGCACCTTAGAGACTAACCAATTTATTTCAGCATAAGCTTTCGTGAGCTACAGCTCACTTCATCGGATGCATACTGTGGATAGTGTCGAAGATCTTTTTATGTACACACAAAGCATGAAAAAATACCTCCTCCCACCCCACTCTCCTGCTGGTAATAGCTTATCTAAAGTGATCACTCTCCTTACAATGGGTATGATAATCAAGTTGGGCCATTTCCAGCACAAATCCAGGTTTTCTCACCTCCCCCCACACACACACACACAAACCCACTCTCCTGCTGGTAATAGCTTATCTAAAGTGACCACTTTCCTTACAATGTGTATGATAATCAAGGTGGGCCATTTCCAGCACAAATCCAGGGTTTAACACAAACGTCTGAGGGGGGGGTAGGAAAAAACAAGGGGAAATAGGTTACCTTGCATAATGACTTAGCCACTCCCAGTCTCTATTCAAGCCTAAGTTAATTGTATCCAATTTGCAAATGAATTTCAATTCAACAGTTTCTCGCTGGAGTCTGGATTTGAAGTTTTTTTGTTTTAATATTGCAACCTTTAGGTCTGAGATTGAGTGACCAGAGAGATTGAAGTGTTCTCCGACTGGTTTATGAATGTTATAATTCTTGACATCTGATTTGTGTCCATTTATTCTTTTATGTAGAGACTGTCCAGTTTGACCAATGTACATGGCAGAGGGGCATTGCTGGCACATGATGGCATATATCACATTGGTGGATGTGCAGGTGAACGAGCCTCTGATAGTGTGGCTGATGTTTAATCATAGAATATCAGGGTTGCAAGGGACCTCAGGAGGTCATCTAGTCCAACCCCCTGCTCAAAGCACGAGCAATCCCCAATTTTTGCCACAGATCCCTAAATGGCCCCCTCAAGGATTGAACTCTCAACCCTGGGTTTAACAAGCCAATGCTCAAACCACTGAGCTATCCCTCAGGCCCTGTGATGGTGTCCCCTGAATAGATATGTGGGCACAGTTGGCAACGGGCTTTGTTGCAAGGATAGGTTCCTGGGTTAGTGGTTCTGTTGTGTGGTATGTGGTTGCTGGTGAGTATTTGCTTCAGGTTGGGGGGCTGTCTGTAGGCAAGGACTGGCCTGTCTCCCAAGATTTGTGAGAGTGTTGGGTCATCCTTCAGGATAGGTTGTAGATCCCTAATAATGCGTTGGAGGGGTTTTAGTTGGGGGCTGAAGGTGATGGCTAGTGGCGTTCTGTTATTTTCTTTGTTAGGCCTGTCCTGTAGTAGGTGACTTCTGGGATCTCTTCTGGCTCTATCAATCTGTTTCTTCACTTCCGCAGGTGGGTATTGTAGTTGTAAGAATGCTTGATAGAGATCTTGTAGGTGTTTGTCTCTGTCTGAGGGGTTGGAGCAAATGCGGTTGTATCGCAGAGCTTGGCTGTAGACGATGGATCGTGTGGTGTGGTCAGGGTGAAAGCTGGAGGCATGTAGGTAGGAATAGCGGTCAGTAGGTTTCCGGTATAGGGTGGTGTTTATGTGACCATCGTTTGTTAGCACTGTAGTGTCCAGGATGTATCTCTTGTATGGACTGGACCAGGCTGAGGTTGATGGTGGGATGGAAATTGTTGAAATCATGGTGGAATTCCTCAAGGGCTTCTTTTCCATCGGTCCAGATGATGAAGATGTCATCAATATAGCGCAAGTAGAGTAGGGGCGTTAGGGGACGAGAGCTGAGGAAGCGTTGTTCTAAGTCAGCCATAAAAATGTTGGCATCCTGTGGGGCCATGCGGGTACCCATAGCGTGCCGCTGATCTGAAGGTATACATTGTCCCCAAATGTAAAATAGTTATGGGTAAGGACAAAGTCACAAAGTTCAGCCACCAGGTTTGCCGTGACATTATCGGGGATAGTGTTCTTGACGGCTTGTAGTCCATCTTTATGTGGAATGTCGGTGTAGAGGGCTTCTACATCCATAGTGGCCAGGATGGTGTTATCAGGAAGATCACCGATGGATTGTAGTTTCCTCAGGAAGTCAGTGGTGTCTCGAAGGTAGCTGGGAGTGCTGGTAGTGTAGGGTCTGAGGAGGGAGTCTACATAGCCAGACAATCCTGCTGTCAGGGTGCCAATGCCTGAGATGATGGGGCACCCAGGATTTCCAGGTTTATGGATCTTGGGTAGTAGATAGAATATCCCAGGTCGGGGTTCCAGGGGTGTGTCTGTGTGGATTTGATCTTGTGCTTTTTCAGGGAGTTTCTTGAGCAAATGCTGTAGTTTCTTTTGCAAAAAGAAAAGGAGTACTTTTGGCACCTTAGAGACTAACCAATTTATTAGAGCATAAGCTTTCGTGAGCTACAGCTCACTTCCTCAGATGCATATCGTGGAAACTGCAGCAGGCTTTATATATACACAGAGAATATGAAACAATACCTCCTCCCACCCCACTGTCCTGCTGGTAATAGCTTATCTAAAGTGATCATCAGGTGGGCCATTTCCAGCACAAATCCAGGTTTTCTCACCCTCCACCCCCCCACACAAATTCACTCTCCTGCTGGTGATAGCCCATCCAAAGTGACAACTCTTTACACAATTTGCACATTGTGTAAAGAGTTGTCACTTTGGATGGGCTATCACCAGCAGGAGAGTGAATTTGTGTGGGGGGGTGGAGGGTGAGAAAACCTGGATTTGTGCTGGAAATGGCCCACCTGATGATCACTTTAGATAAGCTATTACCAGCAGGACAGTGGGGTGGGAGGAGGTATTGTTTCATATTCTCTGTGTATATATAAAGCCTGCTGCAGTTTCCACGATATGCATCTGAGGAAGTGAGCTGTAGCTCACGAAAGCTTATGCTCTAATAAATTGGTTAGTCTCTAAGGTGCCACAAGTACTCCTTTTCTTTTTGCGAATACAGACTAACACGGCTGTTACTCTGAAACCTAGTTTCTTTTGGTAACTCTCAGTGGGATCAGAGGGTAATGGCTTGTAGAAAGTGGTGTTGAAGAGCTGCCGAGCAGCCTCTTGTTCATATTCCGACCTATTCATGATGACAACAGCACCTCCTTTGTCAGCCTTTTTGATTATGATATCAGAGTTGTTTCTGAGGCTGTGGATGGCATTGTGTTCCACACAGCTGAGGTTATGGGGCAAGTGATGCTGCTTCTCCACAATTTCAGCCCGTGCACATCGGCGGAAGTACTCTATGTAGAAGTCCAGTCTGCTGTTTCGACCTTCAGGAGGAGTCCACCTAGAATCCTTCTTTTTGTAGTGTTGGTAGGGAGGTCTCTGTGGATTAGTATGTTGTTCAGAGGTATGTTGGAAATATTCCTTGAGTTGGAGACGTCGAAAATAGGATTCTAGGTCACCACCGAACTGTATCATGTTCGTGGGGGTGGAGGGGCAGAAGGAGAGGCCCCGAGATAGAACAGCTGCTTCTGCTGGGCTGAGAGTATAGTTGGATAGGTTAACAATATTGCTGGGTGGGTTGAGGAAACCATTGCTGTGGCCCCTTGTGGCATGTAGTAGTTTAGAAAGTTTAGTGTCCTTTTTCTTTTGTAGAGAAGCAAAGTGTGTGTTGTAAATGGCTTGTCTAGTTTTAGTAAAGTCCAGCCACGAGGAAGTTTGTGTGGAAGGTTGGTTTTTTATGAGAGTATCCATTTTTGAGAGCTCATTCTTAATCTTTCCCTGTTTGCTGTAGAGGATGTTGATCAGGTGATTCCGCAGTTTCTTTGAGAGCGTGTGGCAGAAGCTGTCAGCATAGTCTGTGTGGTATGTAGATTGTAATGGATTTTTTACCTTCAGTCCTTTTGGTACGATGTCCATCTGTTTGCATTTGGAAAGGAAGATGATGTCTGTCTGTATCTGTACAAGTTTTTTCATGCAGTTTCACAGGGCCTAATAACATCAGCCACACTATCAGAGGCTCGTTCACCTGCACATCCACCAATGTGATATATGCCATCATGTGCCAGCAATGCCCCTCTGCCATGTACATTGGTCAAACTGGACAGTCTCTACGTAAAAGAATAAATGGACACAAATCAGATGTCAAGAATTATAACATTCATAAACCAGTCGGAGAACACTTCAATCTCTCTGGTCACTCAATCTCAGACCTAAAGGTTGCAATATTAAAACAAAAAAACTTCAAATCCAGACTCCAGCGAGAAACTGTTGAATTGAAATTCATTTGCAAATTGGATACAATTAACTTAGGCTTGAATAGAGACTGGGAGTGGCTAAGTCATTATGCAAGGTAACCTATTTCCCCTTGTTTTTTCCTACCCCCCCCCCTCAGACGTTTGTGTTAAACCCTGGATTTGTGCTGGAAATGGCCCACCTTGATTATCATACACATTGTAAGGAAAGTGGTCACTTTAGATAAGCTATTACCAGCAGGAGAGTGGGGTGGGAGGAGGTATTTTTTCATGCTTTGTGTGTACATAAAAAGATCTTCTACACTTTCCACAGTATGCATCCGATGAAGTGAGCTGTAGATCACGAAAGCTTATGCTGAAATAAATTGGTTAGTCTCTAAGGTGCCACAAGTCCTCCTTTTCATCTTACCACCAACAGGATTCGTAACACAACCCATGAGCAAAAAAAACCCACCCCAAGCAAATTGGGGCATGCCCTTTCCCTTTGGTTCTTGAGTCCAGCAACCCCAAATCACCCAAAGTCCCAAAAGTCCAATGACCCAAAAGTCTCTGTCCCTGGTCAGGGCAGCCCCAGAGTTCAAAAGTTTATCTGCAGAGCTTTACCTCCCAACCTGGGTGGAGATGGGGGGGTGGGAGAGAGGTAAGGGGCACCTTACATGATCTGAAGCTGACCACCCCACAGCTCCATAGGCCTTTGCTCAGCTCAGCCAGCTGCCCCACGAACTGCTTCGCTCGGCTCCGCGACCCACAAGCAGCTCCCACCTCTCCACAAGCAGCTCCTGCCATCCTATGAACTGCTCTGCCAGCCTGTCCACAAGGCACTCCAGCCATCCCGCAAACTGCTCCACAATATATCTTCAGGCTCCCCCACTACTTAACACAACGCTCAGTGATTTCAGCTCTTAGTCAGTTCAGCTCTTTGGTGAATTCAGCTTGTAGTAGGGGAGCCTCAGTGCTGGTCCACCATTAGCCTAAAGTGAGCTCAGTAGCCTGTAACTAGAATCCTAATGGAATCAGAATTAGCTCTGATATTCCACAGTGGAGAGAGGAGAAAGTACAATGAGCATGTAAGGCCCTCACCAAGGGGCCCATACCACCAAGTATTAATACTGTCCCCAGCCTCTCTCCATTCACAGAGTTTTGGAACCCATGACCCTTGCCTAGCAAGTGCTACTTAGTTGATGGCGAGTCCCTCCATCATAACAAAAGGCCAAGTACAGTTCCAAGCACAGTTCCCATAATCAGGGTAATAACAATTTATTCTTCCTGCCCCAATAACAGAGACACTGGGGATCCCACAGCAGCCAAAGTGACCATTTGGGCAGCTATGGCCTCATTCTAGGCAGGGTGGGTGTGCCTATGCAAATGAGATCAGCCCCTGAAGTTCTTTTCCATAACTTACCACACCTCACCACGAGATGTCAGGGTGGAGCTCATCCTGACACCGCTTACACTTGGAAGGCATTTTTTGTTCCTGTAAACTGTATTTAGCTTTCCCAGTTGGAGGAATCCATGATACTTGGGGTTAACACGGATGCTATGAAATGCATGTAGACTGTCCAGAAAGCCAAACAGTCTTGGTTTTATCCCACTGAAATAAACATTGTCATGCAAAATAGACATGCTGCATTCTTGGTGATTAAAGCATGTATCAGAGCAAGTAAATAGAGCAAGGAGCTGCAAGGGGAGAGAGAAATGCCAGCTAGGTGTTCCACAGTGAATTTTATCTTCCAGCTCCATCTGGTTCCCAAGCCTGCCCTGTTTTGTGTGTGGAATAGGAAATTACACCACATCTAAGAAAAGCCCTGGCTGCTCTAGAGAACAAGAAGTAGAACCTGTGGTGCCGTGATGGTGGTGGTTTTCAAAAACAAGTTGGATTCAAAGGGCAAGGTGGGAGGAAAAAGCAAGTTTGGGGATCACAGAGAGATGTTTTTAGCTCCCCATGTAGAATGTTGTTGTCTTAATGATACACATACTGTACAATGGCTAAGATGTTCAAGAGTGATTAGGGATTTTGGGTGCCCAACAGGCCTGATTTTCAGAATGGGTGCTGTGCACTCTTTGAAAATCGGACCCCAAAAATCTGAAGCCTGCAACACACTCCTTAAAAAAAATCTTACTCAGGGATGTTGGTATGACACCCACATGATAATAGATCACTGAACATCACTGACTGAAAATCAAAATGTTTGCCAGTTCTTCAGATGAAAAACACCTTGTTAGGCTCAAGCACATAACTGGGCTGAGGTTTTCTAAGCTAGAGAGAAGTAGAACCAGGAAGAGACCTGAAGGCAGCCAAACTCAGAAGTAGACCTGAGCAGAAAGTTCCAAATGAAGTAGTGGGTGGTTGTGTGTTTTGATTTGTGGGAAAGGACAATTTTTCATGAAGAAGTGCCCCTCTTCCAGATGTGCTCTGATCAAAGAAAGCCCAGGCTCTTCCTTTTATTTACGTTAAAGGCAAACGCCTGAAAGGGAGAGGGTGAGGTTGGGCCAATATTGCATGTCAGGAACAGGCTGGGAACAACAAATAAGAGGGCTCCTCTGGAAAGCCATATCTCTTTGCTCCCGGGGAGGAACAACTACAATAAGATGGACTTTTTCACTCCCTGTTCAGAGCAGCTGTGACAACAAGAGGAGCCAAGGTTGTCTCTCCACCCCTCACTACCCAGGGTAGAAATAACTGTGTTTTCCCTCTCTGCGCAGAAGGCAGGACAATCATCCCCCATCTGCTGAATTCCACGGCGAGTGACAGAATCAAACCTTCTTCTAGCAGAGTCAAGTTTAATCATGGTGCCAAATGAGTCCAACACCTAGCCAGTGTAGCTGGGCTGGGTTCTGCAGAGATGGCATGTGCAGTCACCATCCTCTTCCCACCCAAGCCCGTGGAACTGCCCCATAGGTTACTCCAGAGATATTCCACTGCAGCATAGAGCGGGACCAAAGGACCTCTCTAAAGGAGGAACAAGGAATTTGGGCCGTCCCTTCCTTAGGCCACCTATAACTTAGCCCCACCGACCCCCCCAGACCTGGATGCATTCCATGCAGCATGTGAACCTCAGAATGCTCCCAAGGAATACTCCCCCCACCTAGCATATCAGGATTGGGCTGGTTTCATTGTCCAGGGAACTTGCAGGTTTGGAATTGGCCCCTATGAACACTGTGAGCAAAGTGTTAACTATACTAGGGAAACTTGTCATTGTAACACTAGACAATTTTAGAAGATTCTTGGTGCCACAAGACTGAAGGAGTGACAGTCCCTCTACCATCACTGAGGCACTTCAGGAATCTGACATTACCATTAGTTTTGTTTCACTGTCCCTGAACAAGTTCCATTTAGATCGTGTTAAAATAATGAGGCCAGTTTCTCCTCTCTCTGCATCACAGATCTTTTTGACCCTCATGGCATTCATTCTCTGCACGTTGGTCCTATTGACATGAATGGAAATTGCATGCACTGAACAAGTGCAATCAGGCCTGCCCACAGCAATTCTGGGTCCCAGGGGCAGGGCCATCCCTAGGGGGGTGCAAGGCCTGGGGCGGAAGGGACAAATCCATCACTTCCGGGACCGACCCGTCACTTCCAGGACTGACCACACTGGCTAATCATGCCAGCCCATGGGGCCTGGAGCAGTTGCCCTGATTCACCATACCCTAGGGACACCTCTGCCCAGGGCAGAATAGTCAGTTGGACCCCCTTGAAAGGTCCACCTGACATTTGGGCAGCGCAGCACCTGTGCTGGCTGGTGCCCAGCGAGCTGCCAGCTGCACTGCTGGGCGCACACTTCCAGCATGGCCAGAGCTTCCACATGCCCACCTGGCTGCCTTCGCTGCTGACGGTATCACCCTGCACAAGCCTAGAAGCCCTGCGGCCCGCCCGGGTGATTTAAAAGGGCCCAGGGCTCCCAGCTGCTGCTACTGAGGCAGTGGTGGTGGCCGGGAGCCCCTGGGCAATTGCCCCTTTTGCCCCCCTTGTCGGCGGGCCTGAGTGCAATATACAATCGAGATCTGGAGCCAGAGAGGAAAGGTTTTCCTAGTTGTTTCCAAAATTTACATGAGGCCTTCTGGTAAGCATGTACCGCATGGATGCCAGTTGGATCTTCCAGTCTTTGATCATCAAGGGGGTTCCATCTGTATCTAGAAGATGGGACACTTTTGTAGTATTGTTGCTTTCTTTTGATTTTTTGAATAAATATTTTGGGTTGGAATAATCTTTGTCTGGGCTTGAAAAGCCTTGCCAAATATTCAAAATTAAAAGTCAAAGGCCTAGTTTCAGTCCTCTCACCCAAGTGACCTGTCCAGAATAACAGGCAGGTTAGGGTGCTGGCTTGGGTTGTGAGAGAATCATAGAATATCTGGGTTGGAAGGGACCACAGGAGATCATCTAATTCAACCCCCTTGCTCAAAGCAGGACCAATCCCCAATTTCCCTCCCTCCCTCGATCCCTAAAGTGGCCCCCTCAAGGATTGAACTCACAACCCTGGGTTTAGCAGGCCAAGGCTCAAACCACTGAGCTACCCCTCCCCCCTGTTCAAGAGAGGCCTAGTTCAAGTCTCTGACTTCAAGCAGGAACTCTGATCTCTCACATCATTGGCGTGTGCCCTACGTCACTGTCAAGTATCAGAGGGATAGCCATCTTAGTCTGGACCTGTAAAATCGGCAAAGAGTCCCGTGGCACCTTATAGACTAACAGATGTATTGGAGCATAAGCTTTCGTGGGTGAATACCCACTTCGTCAGATGCATGAAGTGGAAGTTTCCAGAGGCAGGGATAAATATGCAAGCACTAAGCCACTGTGTTATTGGCTGTTCTAGGGTGGGGCTCTCGCAAGATTTCATCCTGGACCTGAGAAACTTTCCCACTGAAGGTTTGTCAGAACTGACCCCTTTCTATGAAAAGTCTTGGTTTTGACAAATGGCCTTTTCTGAGGGGTGGGGGAATCATTTTGTCTAAAAATTCCTAACCATATCTACAATACCCAGCCTGTTAGCCAGATCTCTCCTCAAAGGCCAGCCATAACAAATGGTTCTGCTGTGTGCCCAGGAAGTCAGCAATTCTGGGCTATTTCAGAGCAGGGGCAGGAGGGCATTAGAGTCCAACCGCTTGAGAACTGCCCAGACTCATAGACTTTAAGTCAGACGATGATCATCTAGTCTGACCACCTGCACATTGCAGGCCACATAACCTTATCCACTCAATCCTATAATAGACCCCTCACCTCTGGCTGAGTTACAATTAGATTTAGAGGGGATCCAATGTCAGTGTCTCTGCTGATAACCATGACACTGTCATAGGAAGAGAGCTGTTTCTCAGGTAAGCTGGTCCCCAGGCCTCAGAAG
The DNA here is from genome assembly GCF_965140295.1 of Lepidochelys olivacea. NCBI lineage: Eukaryota > Metazoa > Chordata > Testudines > Cheloniidae > Lepidochelys > Lepidochelys olivacea. Next base: position 133,463,552 of record NC_140415.1, read on the forward strand.
GCTTGATAGATTTTTAGGTGATGGTTTTTAACCTAACAGAACAGGCCCTGGGACACAGGTGTCACATCCTCTCTAGAGGATGCTGCTTACCAACCAGGCCTTCTGTACCAGTTCCAGCTTGCAAATTTAAGATCTAGACCCACCAAGGCATGCCTTGTAGTAATCTAACAGTCAAGTGAAGCTAGCAGAGGTGGGAATATAAAACAATTAGTTACAGCCAAACTGCTTATGACGTTGCACTCCATGTGCTTTATGGAAATATGAATATGACATAACTGGCATATGTTTTATGCTAAATACTCCTTGTATGGTGCCATTAGAAAGCTTGTAATCTACCAAGTGTGTTCATCCTATTTGTTCCCATGTATTATCTAGAGAGATGTCTGCTGGATCTAACAAAGACTGTACCGGGGAAAGGATTGGGCCCAGAATAGGAAGGAGTCTAGTCTGTGAAAGAAGCTTATTGGAACATCTCTGAGGGAGAGATATTACCTGTAATCAGTTTCTTAATGTATTAGGCTTAGACTTGCGTGTTTTGTTTTATTTTGCTTTGTGACTTACTTTGTCCTGGCTATTATTACTTGAAACCACTTAAATGCTACTTTTTTATACTTAATAAAATCACTTTTGTTTATTAATAAACCCAGAGTAAGTGATTAATATCTGGGGGAGCAAACAGCGGTGCATATCTCTCTATCAGTGTTATAGAGGGTGGACAATTTATGAATTTACCCTCTATAAGCTTTATACAGAGTAAAACTGATTTATTTGGGGTTTGGATCCTATTGGGAGCTGGGTGTCTGGGTGCTGGAGATAGGTAACCTGCTGAGCTGTTTTTAGTTAAAGTCTAAAGCTTTGGGGGCGTGGCCCAGACCTGGGTCTGTGTTGCAGCAGGCTAGCGTGTCTGGCTCAACAAGGCAGGGTTCTGGAGCCCCAAGCTGGCAGGGAAAACGGGCTCAAAGGTAATTTCAGCACATCAGGCGACAGTCCCCAGGTGATCTCTGTGACCGAACCCGTCACACTGCTGCTCCCTGTTCCTTGAGACTGCTCTCCTCTCCACCTCCCATCTGGAAACTTAACCTGCTCCCATGTAAGCATTTATAAGTCTAAACTGGGGTAGCTGAGTGTGAAGCCTCATTGAAACCTGTAGTTACACCAGTGTCAAGGGCCAAGAAAGGCAGCCAGGATGACTGGAGAATGCTGCTAAATTCATAATTGCAAAAGGGGCAAAAAAAATGAGACAAACTCCCAGCAGAGACAAACTCCAACTGGTTGCACATTATAAAACAATTTATTTGGTAGACATTATCCCGGTGGTTAGTGGAATAGTTTGTCAAAGGCAACAGACAGAGCCAGAACAAAAACGTTGAATGACTGTGTGCCTCTGAAATGACTGTGAGGTTGAATACACAGTAGAGTTGCATACAGGCAGCATTTATTCCTGTGCATTTCTTAGCTCTACGGTAGCCTCCAGGTAAACAAAGATTGATAAAGTGCGACAAACTGAAATGTTCAAGAAATTAATAGGACTTGTTCTCCTTGAGAGAACCTTTCAGCCATAACTCAATGGTGTTTTATTGAGCCCACAATGCAATAAATATTACACATCAGTAAGGATTTTTCTTCTCTTTACTGTACTTGTAAGTGGATCGATTTAGGGGCCACATCCTCAGCCAAAGTCAATTAAAGTAGATCCACTGGCACAACAGCCAGCTGAGGGTTTGGACCTAGGTGTTGATATATATATGCATGTACAATACTCAGCATTCCTCACCCATAGACCTCAAAGCATTTCACAAAGGTTGGTAAATATCATTATCCCTAGTTTATCTTGGGAGCAGGGAGCGGGAGAACCAGAGGTGGAATTATAGTAACACAGTGAGACATCAGCAGAGCTGAAAATGGAACTGCAGGATCTTGACCACCAGGCCAGCCTCCTGCCCACTCCACCTAGCTTTCTGCCCACCTACAGGGAATCAGTCAAATGACTGTACTGAGGCAGATGAACTGGCCTAGAAGCGTTTTCCCACAGTAGTTTATTTTCCCCTTTTTTTACAACCCCAATTTTTCTGTGTCCACAGGGAATCAGCAGTGGGTAATATATTTTGTGGGATGCAGATATCATGTGTTTCTGTGAAGGTGCCTCAGGGCAGAAATTATGACTTCTCTCTGTCAAGCACCTCGTAAAATGGGGCCCTGCTTCTGATTGCAGCCTATAGCTAGTCATAATCTTCATTTGGGCTGCTGAAACTAAAATCTCTACCCCATATTGCACAGGTAGAACTTGGGGGAAGAGAAGGTCTGCTGGAGGAATTTATCTCAGAGGTGGATAGAAAGCAGCCTAAAGGGTTAATCTCAATGCAGAATGGTACGGATAGGCAAGAAAGCACAGAAGTCTATTCTATTATTTGCATCACAGTAGCACCCAGAGGCCCTGATGAGGGCTCCATTTTGGCCCTGGACAAACACAGATGTTACAACAAGAGGGACCAAAAGGGATTCCAACCAAACTGCATTGAAGTTATGAAAACAACACATATGGGGAAAGATTTTGAAAAAATTCAGTGAAAATGATGCTGGGGACAAAAGAACCAAGGGCCAGATTTTCAAATGTCATTTCTTTACATTACAACCCAGCACAGTGCTTAAGTATAGCTCAAAGTTCAGCACGTTGACTTCAGTGAGACTGAAATTAAATTTAAGCACATGCTTTGCTGAATTGGGACCAGAGTTACTGCAGGATCAGGGGAATCACTTTTGACCTGAGAGTGAGTAGGGTACTGTCTTGCAAGAGAGCTGTCACTGAGAAGGCTACTGCTCCAGTAATTCCAGAGAAGTCTATATAGGCTGTCCCCTTGCTACACACTGTAGTAGGAAGAGAGCCTGAAACACAAGGCCTTGTATCAGAGGCCTGGTATGAGGCCTGAGGCCTGAACTAAAATAACTGTCAAAACTTTGATGCAATAAAGCAAAGTTAAGTTGTGAGCAAGTGGCAGGCCCTGTTCATAGAATTTGGTAAGAACACATGTTCTGATATTGCGGAAACACATCTTTCTAAGAAGTGCCAGGTACAAAAATATACACATAAACACATTGAAGATGGGTGGTTCCAGCACACCTCGATACCAACAGGTACACGCTGACCCATTCTAAAGATAAGGTCAAGATGACAGTGTGATGAATAGAAATGTACAAGGTGATGGATGGTAACCAGCTACGTCAGAGGGGCAGTACATATCTTGTTTGTATTAATGTATAAAATGGAGTCTCAGAGGGAGTGTCTCTGTCTGTCCGAAGGAGGAACGAAAAGTCCTGCCGTTCACTGAGCCGGTCCATTGTCACGGGCATACATGTAGTAGTGTACCTGTAACCACTGAGCCGGTCATTAGCACCATGCCTCATCAGCAATAAACCTATCATAGAATCATAGAATCATAGAATATCAGGGTTGGAAGGGACCCCAGAAGGTCATCTAGTCCAACCCCCTGCTCAAAGCAGGACCAATTCCCAGTTACATCATCCCAGCCAGGGCTTTGTCAAGCCTGACCTTAAAAACCTCTAAGGAAGGAGATTCTACCACCTCCCTAGGTAACGCATTCCAGTGTTTCACCACCCTCATAGTGAAAAAGTTTTTCCTAATATCCAATCTAAACCTCCCTCACTGCAACTTGAGACCATTACTCCTCGTTCTGTCATCTGCTACCATTGAGAACAGTCTAGAGCCATCCTCTTTGGAACCCCCTTTCAGGTAGTTGAAAGCAGCTATCAAATCCCCCCTCATTCTTCTCTTCTGCAGACTAAACAATCCCAGTTCCCTCAGCCTCTCCTCATAAGTCATGTGTTCCAGACTCCTAATTATTTTTGTTGCCCTTCGCTGGACTCTCTCCAATTTATCCACATCCTTCTTGTAGTGTGGGGCCCAAAACTGGACACAGTACTCCAGATGAGGCCTCACCAATGTCGAATAGAGGGGAACGATCACGTCCCTCGATCTGCTCGCTATGCCCCTACTTATACATCCCAAAATGCCATTGGCCTTCTTGGCAACAAGGGCACACTGCTGACTCATATCCAGCTTCTCATCCACTGTCACCCCTAGGTCCTTTTCTGCAGAACTGCTGCCTAGCCATTCGGTCCCTAGTCTGTAGCTGTGCATTGGGTTCTTCCGTCCCAAGTGCAGGACCCTGCACTTATCCTTATTGAACCTCATCAGATTTCTTTTGGCCCAATCCTCCAATTGGTCTAGGTCCTTCTGTATCCTATCCCTCCCCTCCAGCGTATCTACCACTCCTCCCAGTTTAGTATCATCTGCAAATTTGCTGAGGGTGCAATCCACACCATCCTCCAGATCATTTATGAAGATATTGAACAAAACCGGCCCCAGGACCGACCCCTGGGGCACTCCACTTGACACTGGCTGCCAACTAGACATGGAGCCATTGATCACTACCCGTTGAGCCCGACAATCTAGCCAGCTTTCTACCCACCTTATAGTGCATTCATCCAGCCCATACTTCCTTAACTTGCTGACAAGAATACTGTGGGAGACCGTGTCAAAAGCTTTGCTAAAGTCAAGAAACAATACATCCACTGCTTTCCCTTCATCCACAGAACCAGTAATCTCATCATAAAAGGCGATTAGATTAGTCAGGCATGACCTTCCCTTGGTGAATCCATACTGGCTGTTCCTGATCACTTTCCTCTCATGCAAGTGCTTCAGGATTGATTCTTTGAGGACCTGCTCCATGATTTTTCCAGGGACTGAGGTGAGGCTGACTGGCCTGTAGTTCCCAGGATCCTCCTTCTTCCCTTTTTTAAAGATTGGCACTACATTAGCCTTTTTCCAGTCATCCGGGACTTCCCCGGTTCGCCACGAGTTTTCAAAGATAATGGCCAATGGCTCTGCAATCACAGCCGCCAATTCCTTCAGCACTCTCGGATGCAACTCGTCTGGCCCCATGGACTTGTGCACGTCCAGCTTTTCTAAATAGTCCCTAACCACCTCTATCTCCACAGAGAGCTGGCCATCTCTTCCCCATTTTGTGATGCCCAGCGCAGCAGTCTGGGAGCTGACCTTGTTCGTGAAGACAGAGGCAAAAAAAGCATTGAGTACATTAGCTTTTTCCACATCCTCTGTCACTAGGTTGCCTCCCTCATTCAGTAAGGGGCCCACACTTTCCTTGGCTTTCTTCTTGAAACCTGACCAAGTTCCTTCGCTATGAACCAAGTCTGTAAGTTTATTGGGCAGTCTGATGGGAGCCTGCTGTACGGGCTATCTGGCCAGAGTCAGTACAGCAGGCAGAAAGAAAACATGCATGCAGCCAAACATCTGATGACACATAAACATCTGACCACACTGCTGACCCACAACCGCTGATTTGGTAACTCTGCTTCTACTCCTAACCACTAACTAATATTTAAAACAGGGGCTTTCCTTATTACCACATAGCACAGTTCTAAAACGAAGCTAATATAAAGTAATAAAAAATACAACCAAGATGGCAAACAATATACATTTTTATCAATTTTTAATAAAAGTTTTAGATAAAAAGGTAATAACTTGTTTTATTTAAATGCTTCCTCCTTTTGTTTATTTTTTATTTTTGTTTGCCTTATTTTGTATAATTATAAATAAAAGTCTGGCACCATTTGTTTTTAATTGTTTGTCCCTGTATGTCATGTGTGTTGTCCTGCGTTGTATCTGTCACACACCTATTTTTTTTTATTTTGTTGCGAGAAAAGTCAATTTAGACCTCTGTTTAAAAATATTTTAATCTTTTAATATTTTAATCCTATGGCTGGAGTAGAACCATCTTAGAACCACGCTGCGGGAAGCAGCATGGGCCAAGGGATGTGCTGGCCACCGCTTATTGCAGCCCCCATTGGCCTGAAACAGCAAACCGTGTCCAAGCGGAGCTGCGATCGGCCGAACCTGTGGACACTGCAGGTAAACAAACTGTCCCAGCCCGCCAGCGGATTTCCCTGACGGGCCACGTGCCAAAGGTTGCCGATCCCTGGTATACGGTAAAGGAACCCCCAAGCATCAATCAATCATGTGCTTTTTAAATAAGAGTCTGGTCAAATACACCTCAATCTACCATATATAAACAATTAAGTTAGCAATCAGCTGGAAACCACTGTCAGTTGAGTTAAACTTGGCTACTATGTAAAAGCAACCGTATTATTGCTGTCCATCATTTACAATGTGCATAACCTTGAGTAAGGTGGTCGCGGTTCTCTCCCGGTCTGTCAGGGAGGGAGACCATGCCCTCTCTCTCTGCAATGTTCCTAGAGCGATTCCCTTCAGGGGTGGGATTAGCCGGCAGTTAATTCATAATAGGTCCAAGCCTGCAGTCCAGGCCAGGCAGCAATTGGATCTTTGAGCCCCAGCTCTCGGCCAGAGCAGGGCAGTACACAGCTAATGCTTCTGGCCTGCAGTCGGGCAGGGTAGCAGTAAGTCTATAGGCCTATAGCCCTCAATCGGGGTGGGACCCTAATCGGTTAATGGCTCTGGCTTGCAGTCAGGCAGAGCAGTAGTGAGTCTGTCTGTCCCGGGGCACCCAATCAGGGCCGGGCTCTGGCCTGCAGTCAGGAAGGCTAGGGGGAATTAGCTCTCTGGTGAGAGAGCCAGGAAAACCCGTCTGGCATCCTAGTTCAGGCAGGCATCAGACCAATGCAGGCCTCCTGGCCGAAAGGTGGGGAGTCTGCAACCCCGAGTGGCATGGGGACGCAGGCCCACTCCACTGCGTCCCAGCCCACTGGGTCAGCTGGGAAATCCGGCCACAACACACTGGCCAACTTGCAGTTTGTAACACAGCCAAACCTTATTCGGCTTCCCTGGGCTCCTTCCTACACTCCCAGTCAGCGGGTACCTGGTCTCCTGAGGTCTCTTCCAACCCTAATCTTCTATGATTCTATGATTCCGAGGTTGTCATTCACCTCGCCGTGGCAGCCCCAACAGCTCCTTGGTGTCCCCGGTTTCTGGCAGCTCCGGCAGTCCCTCTGGGTCTCTGGCAGTGTAGGGGCTGCCCTTGTGTCTGGGCTCCAGCAGCTGGGGGGAGACGTCCTGCTCCTCTGGCCACTCTGGCCCAATTGAGCTGGAGGGCCAGCCTTTTATAGTTCCGGTTCCTGTCCCGCTCCTCTGCTTCCAGCGGGGTGACCGCAAGTATCCCAGTTCTGCCCACCAAGGGGCGGTCATGCTTCTCTCCCCATCCGTCATGGAGGGAGACCATGCCCCCTCGCTACACATTGCTAAACTATTTAACCAACACACAGGTAAAAATCAACAAATGAACGTCAGGAAACAACATAAAGCCCCCCCTCTCCTCCCAAAAAACCCTAATTGATAAAAAACATTAAGTTATACAGTAAATACAAAATCCCTGGTAGTACCAGTCACACTTTGGGGTCAGTAACACTGCATCCTAATTAAGGCACATGTTATTCAAACCAATCATGTTCAATGTCTGGGTACTAATACTAAATCCGAACCCAGCAATATTTAATAAATTGGTTACTGTCCATTCAGTAGGTTATCTAAAACACGACATTCATAAAAAAAACAACTAACCCTATGTCAGCTACTGGTGTATCACAAAGCAGTAACCAAAGAGTGACAATCAGCAGTAAGGGTAACCCTGCAACATGAATAAGCAGTACCAAGCAGTAACTAATTACAAAACATTTATATATAAAGGCCTCATTTGTAATGTCACTCCTCCAAATTTCTGTTTTACTTCTCATAGACATAGCACAGTGCCTGCTTCAGCACTTCACAGCACTCAGACGACTGCCCGGTAATAACCCCAGGTAATAACCCCAGGTAATAACCCCAGGTGCCCTACGAAAAAGGTGTTGCTCTCTGCAAGACCACAAGGGTCGCACTACAGCAGCAAATTTAAAAAAAAATGGTTATGCTGAATATAAGATGGTGTCATATGTACATATACGTCCCATATACATATATACCCATACACACTACAAATATATACACCGTATCCATATTATTCATATATATTAACTATTTGGAAGTGCCTCTAAAGCTCAATAATAAAACGACATTCCTTAATCAAAGTCCCAGGCCTAACATTCCCAGGCCCACCATAAAAAACTGCAATCAATCTGTCCATCAGTCATAAAAAAAATGCAAAAACTAAGAAACAAATGGGGGGGCATAAACGTATAAGTGGATGGATCTAGACTGTTCTCAGTGGTAGCTGATGACAGTGTTAGGGGGCTTATTCCTTCACCCACTTACTTCCCTGGTCCTTCTCGCATGAACAGAGAGCAACAATACCCGAAGTCCAAAGGTGCAAACAATTCGATGTTTATTGGGGTGAACTTCCAGCAAGCATGATTCCAGTTTCCTTCCTTAGTATCCTCCTTCCCAGCTCTGACACCACAAAGCCTTACACCTGTGTCCCTGTTCCCATTCCTACCCTTAGCCAAACATGATTCCAACTTCCTTACTCCCATTCCCTGTTCCCATTTCCCCCTTTAGCAAAACATGATTCCAATTTTCTTATCCCCATTCCCTGTTCCCATCTCCCCCTTTAGCAAAACATGATTCCAATTTTCTTACCCCCATTCCCTGTTCCCATCTCACACACCCACATGCCCATGCCCACCCACACCCACACCCAGTCACTTCCTCATTGACTACATTAGATAGTCAATGATTACTATACTATATAGTACTATACTATACTATATATGATTACTATATAATCTATACTATAGATTATATAGTAAAACTTGAAAGTTCTGCTTAGCTATACCTTAACCAATCATTTTCCTGAAATTTAACTAACCAATCCTAACATATTGTAACATGATTATGTAACCAATTATATCCCACCACCTCAATTAGTTTACACCCAGCAAAATTAATTATACAGCAGACAGGAACAATCACAGAACCAGACAGAGATTATACAGACAAACAACAGCAAAGTGGGAACTATAATGACAAAACAATACAGAAGTGAGGATTTCACATCCCAGCTATTGATAAGTGAGTTCTTGCCAGACAGGATGCTATCAAACTAAGTTTCCTTTTACATTTTCTAGGCACTTCCCTTTCTCTGGAGGTGATAGGAATACAATCCTGTCCTGATAGTGCCTAACAGCCCAATAGCACCTTATTTCAATGTGACTAGTTTGGAATGTGAGGATGTGACCGGTCGCTTCCCAGCTTATGGCTGCCTCTGCTGCTTAGCCAAAGGCCTTAGCCTAAGAACAGGGCCTCAGACTGTCACAGTAAGAGCAGGCCCTTACACCAGCAGACAGTGATTTTGATTCTTTCTTTTATACCTCTATCACTAGCCAAGTGATAAGAATACACCTAAATTCTTAGAGTACAGGCCTTTGCAGACAGGCCTGAATATCTATATCCTAACAGACAGAACGAGGAGTAATGGTCTCAAGTTGCACTGGGGGAGGTTTAGGTTGGATATTAGGAAAAACTTTTTCACTAGGAGGGTGGTGAAACACTGGAATGCGTTACCTAGGGAGGTGGTGGAATCTCCTTCCTTAGAAGTTTTTAAGGTCAGGCTTGACAAAGCCCTGGCTGGGATGATTTAGTTGGGGATTGGTCCTGCTTTGAGCAGGGCATTGGACTAGATGACCTCCTTACGTCCCTTCCAACCCTGATATTCTGTGATTCTAGGATTCTAAGTGGTAAAGTAAGGTAACCACATAACAGTGTTTAGCCCACTGGGTCATCTTCAGTCTATGCATTATGCTTTTCTGGAACGACGGGTACACATCCTCCCCATAAAAAGAGAAAAAGTGGGGGAATGTAGTCGGGGGCGGCTCTACCAGTTTTGCTGCCCCAAGCAGCCACCGCCGAATGGCCGCCGCCAAAATAGTGGCGGATCTGCCGCGAAATTGCCGCTGCCCCCCAGAAGAGCGGCGGGGCTCCCGCCCAAAAGCCGCCACAGCGGGAAGAGTGGTGGAGCTGCCACCAAATTGCCGCCCCGGGACACGACGGCCGCCCCGTTCTCACTGCCGCCCCAGGTACCTGCTTGGAAAGCTGGTGCCTGGAGCCGGCCCTGAATGTAGTAGGAAGAGAGCCTGAAACATAAGGCCTTGTATCAGAGGCCTGGTATGAGGCCTGAGGCCTGAACTAAAGTAGCTGTCAAAACTTTGCTGCCATAAAGCAAAGTTAAGCTGTGAGCAAGGTGCTCACGGACTCTGGCAAGAACAGGGCTGATATTGCAGAAACACATATTCCTAAGGTACAAAAATATACACGCAACCACATTGCAGGAGGGTGGTACCAGAACACCTCAATACCAACACATTCCCACAAGATAAAAGGAACACACTGACCCATCCTAAAGATAAGGTCAGGATGACAGTGAGATGTACGAGGTGATGGGTGGTAACCAGCTATGTCAGAGGCTGTCAACTAACTACGTCAGAGGGGCAGTACGTAACTTGTTTTTATTAATGTATAAAATGGAGTCTCAGAGGGAGTGTCTCTGGCTGGCTGAGGGAGGAACAGAAAGTCCTGCCGTTCACTAAGCTGGTACATTGTTACAGGCATACATGTCTTAGTGGTGCGGTACGGTCTGCGGGATATTAGTACCGTGCTTCGTCGACAATAATCCCGGCTGGGTGCCTTCATACCTTAACGGATCTTGTGGTCATGGGATGGTTCACCCGAGGTCTGCTGTGCCAACTGTCTGTGCAGAGCTGGGACAGCACACAGGGCAAACACAGACACACAGCCAAACATCTTGCCACACATTTTGTTACAACATGTTAAATCCAACCTGGGCCACTCACAAACAGCCTGCAGGTCACCCCCTGAGTGTCTGTGTATAGCCCCAGCCCTGGGCCAGCAACCTGTCAGCAACACTCCAGCCACACTCTGGCTTCCCCAGCTTGATCTCCTACTTGCAGGGTGGCCCCACCAGACTCCCAGTCCCAAATTTTTACCAAAACATGTGTTCTGCATTGACCAGCCATCTCCCGGGCACTTCTGATTTTAGAAGTGCTTTGCCCCTGTAAGCGGTCAATATTCAACAGTTTGCTACTTTACTAGAGTTACCAAACAGTTCCATTTAACACAACACTGGATTAGTTTTGATTAAAAAATAAAACTAGTTTATTTAACTACAAAGAGAGATTTTAAGTGAGTACACATACACAGTATTAAAAGTCCAAAATGTTTACAAGTGAAATAAAGAGAAAACGCTTTCCAGTTGGTCAAACTTAACAAGCTAGACTTGGTTCAAGGTAAAATCCTTACCACATGTTCCCAGCAAAAGGACCAACAAAATTCTCAAGTCAGGATCTCCCCCAAAGTCAATGGGCTGGATCCTTTGTTGTCTTAGGTGAAAGAGAGAGAGAGAGAGATGCCTTGGGATGTTTTTGTCTCTCACTTTTATAGTCCAGTCTCCCTTTGAAGTGGATTCTTTTGAGGATTACCCTTCAAAGCAAAGTTTATTCAAACAGTAAAGAAGGCGATGTGGAGTCTAATGATGAAAGTGGCTCCATGCTCCTCTCCCCTCTGTGTGCTGAAATGTGGATTTGCCTTGTCTCCTGCCATTTGCCCCTCTTACTGTCTCAAGGACCCTATTTACTACTTATATGTAAGGCTACAATTTAGTCATGGGTATTTAGTCATGAGGCTGCTTCGGCCAGCGGGGGACCGCTGCCTGGGGCCACTGGAGCAGCCCCTGCTCCTGCCAGCGGGGATCGTGACTTCCGCAACCTCTGTGACAGACATGGAGCCCTACGTATATGCAAATTGAGGTAAGCAGATGTTCTTTTGTTTAGGAGAGACCTATTTAACAACTTTTGCCTAGTCAAGGCTGTGTGGGCTTGAACATGTGCTAACACCATCTTACAGGGGGAATTCATAACTTCACATATAACGTTGCTGCACACATTTCACCAGGATATTATTGACCAGCAAATTATTAGTTTTCAAATAACACCTCACAAGGAGTATTTTGTACAAGGATTATCACAATGACGCGTAGGGCGTGAATACAGAGGTGCTTTCGTTCACAGCTATAGTTTCTTCTGTAAACAGAGAAGCTACTGTTCTGTGGGATGTTTAATATCAACTTTAAAAAAAACATGGTGGAAGTGAGCTAAATGCTGAACCGTCCACTCTTGCCAAGACTAAGTTATTTTCTTAAATAAACAACTTGCTTTTTCCAAAGTGATACTAAAATCAATGGGAGGCGCTGGACATTTGAAATTCAGGCTACTTATTGATGGGGCTACAGATGGAGTTGGGCTACTACCTTAAGCCGTGGATTTAAAAAATAAATAAATCTTGGCTTTTATTCATACAATAATACTTCACATTTATTCTGAGCTCTTGGCTGACAGGCTCTCTTTACAAACCTGAATTAGTTAGGCTTCAAGCCCCTTTGACATCCATTTTAAAGATGGGTGAAGTGAAGCACAGAGATATTTAAGTCATCTGGGGAATAATCATGAGTGAGTATCTTCTGACAGCAAATCAGTGACAAGGTTGGGAATGAAACCCTGGATTTCAAAACCTTCCACAGAGTAAAAACTTCCCGCTGAAGCCATGTGGGAATTACTTTTATCCTGTGGTGTGAACTCGGGCTCCACACCACCCTTTCCTCCAACCGCTGAGCTACAGTATCTCTATACTACAGCCATGGCACTGCCATTCAAATCCCCAGGGGACTATCTGGCATGGTCACGTATTTTTAATTGAAATAACCCAAATCAGTCATGGTCTTTGGAAATCTCCTGAGATTGGAGGAAACGCCACTAAAACGAGACATCCCATCCCAAAGGCTATAAAGGAACCTGAGATAGACAATAGGCTGGAGGTTGCCTTATCTCTTTTCTCGTGTTTTGGACTGAGAGTAAGCTGCGTTTCCTAGGATGGATGCTTCCTTCCATGACATTAAAGAGTGTGGAGTGGAACAGTTTCAGAGTAGCAGCCGTGTTAGTCTGTATTCACAAAAAGAACAGGAGGACTTGTGGCACCTTAGAGACTAACCCATTTATTTGAGCATGAGCTTTGCATCCGATGAAGTGAGCTGTAGCTCACGAAAGCTTATGCTCAAATAAATGGGTTAGTCTCTAAGGTGCCACAAGTCCTCCTTTTCTTTTTGAGTGGAACAGCGTGTCCCTTCACAGCCCCTCTTCCTAAGGAAACAAATCGCAGGTCCCTTCCGTGCAGTTTTTAATACAAAGACTTTTCTCTGAGAGATTTATTGTAGCAGCTTTGCAAGAGATTTGTAGCAAGTAGTGTTCCATCTGTAGTCTTACACCCCCAATGCCACAGCCACAATTCTCCCAGAGCGAAATGATAGAAGATCACAATGGCTGCTAATGTATTATGATGACACTGTCTCCGCAGGAAAGATTGCACTTGGCTTTCAGCATCTCATTTGGACGACAGGAAACTTTCCTGTCAAACCGAAACAAACAATGCCGTCCTGGTCACGACTGTGAGATCAAGTGAAAGAACCTTAAGCAGCAGTGGCGAGTTCATTTTGAGGCGTGTTTTCTGGGGGCTCAATTTCTCAGTGCGCTGATATTGGAGTCTTCCAGTGCTAGGCTGCAGATTTGAGCAGGGCTAAGGCTGATAACGATTTAAACATCCGACAGGTGTGAAAGGAGCTGTTCTCTTAGGGCAGTTCTTCATGCACAGGAATCCGGTGCTGGAGTGAAACCCATCAGCTTTTTAACAATGCAAAGCAACACTACACAGTACTTCAATACAGGAAGGGAAGATCACCGAGCTTTGCTGAAACTGCAAGGGAGCAAGGGTGAGGTAAGGCAGCTAAATGACAGTGTCACTTCATAAAACTGGAAATGGCCCAGGATATCCACCTACTCTTTTTAAAAGTTCTGCGGGGCCTTAATGATCACAAGTGTGTAGGACCTCCAGAGTACATCTGGCCCAAAAGAAGGCACCTCCCCCAGCACAGGGCACCAAGAAATCAATTCAGAAAGGATGAAGGAAGACTTCCTCTCTGATTGCTTGCGCCACTTCTTGCAGCACCCTACCTCTTCTTTGGAGGCCTCCAATCCAAGTACTGAAATGGTCCCGTCCTGCTTAATGTGACTTGCATAATGACAGGTTTCAGAGTAGCAGCCGTGTTAGTCTGTATCCGCAAAAAAAACAGGAGGACTTGTGGCACCTGAGAGACTAATAGATTTATTTGAGCATAAGCTTTCGTGAGCTACAGTGCATCCGATGAAGTGAGCTTCACAAAAGCTTATGCTCAAATAAATCTATTAGTCTCTCAGGTGCCACAAGTCCTCCTGTTCTTTTTGCTTAATGTGAGGAGACACAGCACCATCGCAGCACTAGCTCTAGGGAATGCAACTGCAGGCTTAGTTCTGTGCCTTGGGCTCCCCAGAGTGGTCACTGGCTTGATAGTCCCCTCTGATGCCAGTCAGGCAGTGCAGAATAACTCTCAGCCCTAGGGCAAGGTCTTTGATCTCCTGACTAACCATGTGCAACTTGTTTCGTCAGAGGCGAAAAGCTTGTGGGGCTGAAGTGTAAGGAAGGTTAAAGCTCTCAGAGTTCCTAGTGAGAGGGAGACCAATTTGAACCCTTCTCCAGCTGAGTCAAATTCACCACTGGCACAGCCATTAGCAATTAGGGTGCTAGCCTGGGACCCAGGTTCAATTCCCTTCTCTGCCACATCTTCTCATGTGATCTCGGGCCCGCCACTGAGTCTGTCTCCATTCCCCATAACAGCACTTCCCTACTTTAATGGTCTGTTGTGAGAATAAACTAGAGATTATGAGCTGCACAAATACTATGGCAATGGGAGCATTAAAAGTACCTTAGATAGGTGGTGAATATGGCCTACAGTCTGATTTGCAGCATATTGACCTGACTCTCTTCTCTGGTACAAGTCTGACTTCAGTGGACTTACTCTGATTTGCAATGAACGGAGGATCAAAACCTGTTTCTTGAAAGTTCACATTATGGCATGCTGTAGGGAAGAGACTTTATAAACAAAAAACGGATGAAAACCATCAAACAGCCTGTGGTGTTTACCCCCACACCAGCCCTGAAGGGGTTAAGGTGGCCGAGAAAGAAACAATGAACCTTCACAGATGCACCTGATGGGAGGCCCATGGCTTTATAAACACTAATTGCTGGGGGAGAAGTGGGGAAAGGATTATAAAGAGAGGATGTTTGCATAGATGCCAACTTTTCCCAGCGCTGGTGGGTGCACGACCCCCTGCCCAGCCCCGCCCTGACTCCACCCCTGCTCTGCCCCCTCCTTCCCCTGCCCCATCCCCATTCCAACCCTTTCCCCAAAGTTCCTGCCCCGGCCCCGCCTCTTTCCCAAGCACGCCGCGTTCCCTCTCCGCCCCCAACCCTCCTAGCGCTTGCTGCCGTGAAACAACTGTTTTGTGGCGGGAAGCATTGGGAGCTAGGGGGAGAAGCAGGGAAGGCGCGCTCAGGGGAGAAGGTGGAGCAGAGGCGGAGGTGAGCTGGGGCAGGGGGGTGGGGAGCTGCCAGTAGCTAGAGCACCCACAGAGTCGGTGCCTATAGATGTTTGTGCAATAGGGTGTTATAGAGAGAGAGAGTCTTTAATCACTCTCTGAGAGCAGAGGAAACAAAAACAACCACCACCACAACCCTGCAACTAAGCCCTGAGATCCTAGCCTTGAAGAAGGGAGAACCCCCAAGGAGTTGTGGGATAGAAAGCCTGAGAAGGCAGGGTAGGGAGAAGCCCAGGGAAACAGCAGCAAGGAGGGGGACTGTGTAGACCTTGGCTGCTGGTTATAGGACTAGGCTGGAACCCAGTGCAGAGGCAGGGTCTGGGTTCCCCTATCAGTCACTGGGAAGTGGCACAGGACTGTTGGAGGTGCCACCCTGAGAGCTGGTCCAGTGCGACTTTGATACAAAAGGAGTGGGGGGACTACATAGTGACCTAGCCAGAGACCTGAGTTGTAAATAGAGAGCATTGTGAATTACAGCGAGACCACTGCAGTGATGGAGTGACCACCAACAGGGGGTGCTGTACAGGGGTAAAGCCTCCATGCCGCTTCTGGCGAGGTGGAGTTGCTCTTGGGGTGGGTAAACCTGTTACATGGTGGAGACTTTCCAGAGTGGATTCCTAAAGTTAGATACGTAGGGTAGGATTTTCAGAAGTGCTCAGCATTGGCCTAACCTTCAGTGGGAGCAGAGTTAAGTCACTGCTGTGCTGTCTTGAAAACTCCATCTTTAATTCTATATATTTGCACATAACTAAGGGGACTGATTTTTAAAAGGCACTGCTATCATTGAGCTGAAATGGAGCTTAGATATGGTGGTACGTGCCTAGCTCGTATAACTTGAGCTTTCTCAAATGCTTCCTTCTAATCTTCTTGTTTTCCCCCTGTGCTTCCTGGAGTGGAAACACGTTGGAAACAGGTTACATTTTTTTTAAAAAGCGCACCTCTTTGTTTAGAGATCTGGAGCTCTGAAAGGCATTTTGTCATTTAGGGCTTTCTTTCTCTGTGTTGCTGTCTCCCTTTCTCTGCACCATATGAAGCATCAATAAATTCTAAGCTGTCATTTTGAGACTAGAAATAAAATGGAAATATAGACAAAACCAGTACTGCTTTGGCTGAGGGGAAAAGGGCCAGATTTTCTCATTCATATTAAGGCCCCTTTACACCAATATAGAAGGCTTAAATAAGGTATACCTTTTTAACAGGGAGAGTAATTAACCATTGGAACAACTTACCAAGGGTTGTGGTGGATTTTCCGTCACTGGCAATTTTTTAAATCAAGGTTGGCTGTTTTTGTAAACAATCTGCTCGACGAATGATTTTGGGGCAGTTCTCTGGCCGTGCTAGACAGGAGGTCAGACTTGGGCCAGTCCCTTCTGGGCTCGGAATCTATGAACTGCTCAGGGAGTTAACGTTCATTGGGAATTTTTCAGCTGAACGGTTTTTCCATCCCAAAATGCTGATTCATCAAAACAGAAACTTTTCATGGGGAGCATACCAGTTTTGACTACACTTTAGGTGTGAAAGGTTTCTGTGGTCCAAGATATAAGAGAGACACCCATGACAAAGCCCTGGCTGGGATGATTTAGTTGGGATTGGTCCTGCTTTGAGCTGGGGGTTGGACTAGATGACCTCCTGAGGTCTCTTCCAACCCTAATCTTCTATGATTCTACGACACTGCACCCTGTATTCCTCATAGTTGTATGATTATGATATGACATAATTATGATGCATTTTGTACTAGATGTGTCACGGAAGGTGTTATTGGAAAAGTTATGATCTGTGAATATGATTATCCTATTTGTATGCATGTATCCTTTTTGGAACTGCAGTTATGAATATTGATGATGTATCCGTATTTCTAATGTGGTTACACCTGGGTAACACCCACTAGGCAAAACGCTTCCAGTCTAGACAGCTGGTTGTGAAGGCCCTATTCAAGGTAAACATAGAATCATAGAATATCAGGGTTGGAAGGGACCTCAGGAGGTCATCTAGTCCCCTCATACTGGGAATGAGGGGCGATCAACAGGTTATCTCAAGTGCCTATACACAAATGCAAGAAGCCTGGGAAACAAGCAGGGAGAACTGGAAGTCCAGGTACAGTCAAGGAATTATGATGTGATTGGAATAACAGAGACTTGGTGGGATAACTCACATGACTGGAGTACTGTCATGGATGGTTATAAACTGTTCAGGAAGGACAGGCAGGGCAGAAAAGGTGGGGGAGTAGCACTGTATGTAAGGGAGCAGTATGACTGCTCAGAGCTCCGGTACGAAACTGCAGAAAAACCTGAGTGTCTCTGGATTAAGTTTAGAAGTGTGTGCAACAAGAGTGATGTAGTGGTGGGAGTCTGCTATAGACCACCGGACCAGGGGGATGAGGTAGATGAGGCTTTCTTCCGGCAGCTCGTGGAAGCTACTAGATCGCATGCCCTGATTCTCATGGGTGACTTTAATTTTCCTGATATCTGCTGGGAGAGCAATACAGCGGTGCATAGACAATCCAGGAAGTTTTTGGAAAGCGTAGGGGACAATTTCCTGGTGCAAGTGCTAGAGGAGCCAACTAGGGGGGGCGCTTTTCTTGACCTGCTGCTCACAAACCGGGTAGAATTAGTGGGGGAAGCAAAAGTGGATGGGAATCTGGGAGGCAGTGACCATGAGTTGGTTGAGTTCAGGATCCTGACTCAGGGAAGAAAGTTAAGCAGCAGGATACGGACCCTGGACTTCAGGAAAGCAGACTTCGACTCCCTCAGGGAACGGATGGCCAGGATCCCCTGGGGGACTAACTTGAAGGGGAAAAGAGTCCAGGAGAGCTGGCTGTATTTCAAGGAATCCCTGTTGAGGTTACAGGGACAAACCATCCCAATGAGTCGAAAGAATAGTAAATATGGCAGGCGACCAGCTTGGCTTAATGGTGAAATCCTAGCGGATCTTAAACATAAAAAAGAAGCTTACAAGAAGTGGAAGGTTGGACACATGACCAGGGAAGAGTATAAAAATATTGCTCGGGCATGTAGGAATGATATCAGGAGGGCCAAATCGCACCTGCAGCTAGCCAGAGATGTTAAGAGTAACAAGAAGGGTTTCTTCAGGTATGTTGGCAACAAGAAGAAAGCCAAGGAATGTGTGGGCCCCTTACTGAGTGAGGGAGGCAACCTAGTGACAGAGGATGTGGAAAAAGCTAATGTACTCAATGCTTTTTTTGCCTCTGTTTTCACTAACAAGGTCAGCTCCCAGACTGCTGCGCTGGGCATCACAAAATGGGGAAGAGATGGCCAGCCCTCTGTGGAGATAGAGGTGGTTAGGGACTATTTAGAAAAGCTGGACGTGCACAAGTCCATGGGGCCGGACGAGTTGCATCCGAGAGTGCTGAAGGAATTGGCGGCTGTGATTGCAGAGCCATTGGCCATTATCTTTGAAAACTCGTGGCGAACGGGGGAAGTCCTGGATGACTGGAAAAAGGCTAATGTAGTGCCCATCTTTAAAAAAGGGAAGAAGGAGGATCCTGGGAACTACAGGCCAGTCAGCCTCACTTCAGTCCCTGGAAAAATCATGGAGCAGGTCCTCAAAGAATCAATCCTGAAGCACTTGCATGAGAGGAAAGTGATCAGGAACAGCCAGCATGGATTCACCAAGGGAAGGTCATGCCTGACTAATCTAATCGCCTTTTATGATGAGATTACTGGTTCTGTGGATGAAGGGAAAGAAGCGGATGTATTGTTTCTTGACTTTAGCAAAGCTTTTGACACGGTCTCCCACAGTATTCTTGTCAGCAAGTTAAGGAAGTATGGGCTGGATGAATGCACTACAAGGTGGGTAGAAAGCTGGCTAGATTGTCGGGCTCAACGGGTAGTGATCAATGGCTCCATATCTAGTTGGCAGCCGGTATCAAGTGGAGTACCCCAAGGGTCGGTCCTGGGGCCGGTTTTGTTCAATATCTTCATAAATGATCTGGAGGATGGTGTGGATTGCACCCTCAGCAAATTTGCAGATGATACTAAACTGGGAGGAGTGGTAGATACGCTGGAGGGGAGGGATAGGATACAGAAGGACCTAGACCAATTGGAGGATTGGGCCAAAAGAAATCTGATGAGGTTCAATAAGGATAAGTGCAGGGTCCTGCACTTGGGACGGAAGAACCCAATGCACAGCTACAGACTAGGGACCGAATGGCTAGGCAGCAGTTCTGCAGAAAAGGACCTAGGGGTGACAGTGGATGAGAAGCTGGATATGAGTCAGCAGTGTGCCCTTGTTGCCAAGAAGGCCAATGGCATTTTGGGATGTATAAGTAGGGGCATAGCGAGCAGATCGAGGGACGTGATCGTTCCCCTCTATTCGACATTGGTGAGGCCTCATCTGGAGTACTGTGTCCAGTTTTGGGCCCCACACTACAAGAAGGATGTGGATAAATTGGAGAGAGTCCAGTGAAGGGCAACAAAAATAATTAGGAGTCTGGAACACATGACTTATGAGGAGAGGCTGAGGGAACTGGGATTGTTTAGTCTGCAGAAGAGAAGAATGAGGGGGGATTTGATAGCTGCTTTCAACTACCTGAAAGGGGGTTCCAAAGAGGATGGCTCTAGACTGTTCTCAATGGTAGCAGATGACAGAACGAGGAGTAATGGTCTCAAGTTGCAGTGAGGGAGGTTTAGATTGGATATTAGGAAAAACTTTTTCACTATGAGGGTGGTGAAACACTGGAATGCGTTACCTAGGGAGGTGGTAGAATCTCCTTCCTTAGAGGTTTTTAAGGTCAGGCTTGACAAAGCCCTGGCTGGGATGATTTAACTGGGAATTGGTCCTGCTTTGAGCAGGGGGTTGGACTAGATGACCTTCTGGGGTCCCTTCCAACCCTGATATTCTATGATTCTATGAACCCCCTGCTCAAAGCAGGACCAAGTCCCAACTAAATCATCCCAGCAAGTCCCAACTAAATCATCCCAGCAAGGAATGATCACGTCCCTCGATCTGCTGGCAAAGCCCCTACTTATACATCCTAAAATGCCATTGGCCTTCTTGGCAACAACGGCACACTGTTGACTCATATCCAGCTTCTCATCCACTGTAACCCCTAGATCCTTTTCTGCAGAACTGCTGCCTAGCCATTCGGTCCCTAGTCTGTAGCGGTGCATGGGACTTTTCCGTCCTAAGTGCAGGACTCTGCACTTGTCCTTGTTGAACCTCATCAGATTTCTTTTGGGTCAATCTTCTAATTTATCTAGGTCCCTCTGTATCCTATCCCTACCCTCCAGCGTATCTACCTCTCCTCCCAGTTTAGTGTCATGTGCAAACTTGCTGAGGGTGCAATCCACCCCATCCTCCAGATCATTAATGAAGATATTGAATAAAACCGGCCCCAAGACTGACCCTTGGGGTACTCCACTTGATACCGGCTGCCAACTAGACATGGAGCCATTGATCACTACCTGTTGAGCCCAACAATCTAGCCAGCTTTCTATCCACCATATAGTCCATTCATCCAGCCCATACTTCTTTAACTTGCTGGCAAGAATACTGTGGGAGACTGTGTCAAAAGCTTTGCTAAAGTCAAGAAACAACATGTCCACTGCTTTCCCCTCATCCACAGAGCCAGTTATCTCGTCATAGAAGGCAATTAGTCAGGCATGACTAGATTAGTCAGGCATGACTTGCCCTTGGTGAATCCATGCTGACTGTTCCTGATCACTTTCCTCTCCTCTAAGTGCTTCAGAATTGATTCCTTGAGGACCTGCTCCATGATTTTTCCAGGGACTGAGGTGAGGCTGACTGGCTTGTAGTTCCTAGGATCCTCCTTCTTCCCTTTTTTAAAGATGGGCACTACATTAGCCTTTTTCCAGTCGTCCAGGACATCCCCCGATCGCCATGAGTTTTCAAAGATAATGGCCAATGGCTCTACAATCACATCCGCCAACTCCTTTAGCACTCTCGGATGCAGCGTATCTGGCCCCATGGACTTGTGCTCGTCCAGCTTTTCTAAATAGTCCTGAACCACTTCTTTCTCCACAGAGAGCTGGTCGTCTCCTCCCCATGCTGTGCTGCCCAGTGCAGTAGCCTGGGCGCTGACCTTGTTCGTGAAGACAGAGGCAAAAAAAGCATTGAGTACATTAGCTTTTTCCACATCCTCTGTCACTAGGTCGCCTCCCTCATTCAGTGAGGGGCCCACACTTTCCTTGACTTTCTTCTTGTTGCTAACATACCTGAAAAAACCCTTCTTGTTACTCTTAACCTCTCTTGCAAGCTGCAACTCCAGGTGTGATTTGGCCTTCCTGATTTCACTCCTGCAAGCCCGAGCAATATTTTTATAATCTTCCACTTATTTTAAGCTTATTTTTTGTGTTTAAGATCAGCAAGGATTTCACTGTTAAGCCAAGCTGGTTGCCTGCCATATTTACTATTCTTTCTACACATCGGGATGGTTTGTCCCTGTAACCTCAATAAGGATTCTTTAAAATACAGCCAGCGATCCTGGACTACTTTCCCCCTCATGTTATTCTCCCAGGGGATCCTGCCTATCAGTTTCCTGAGGTTGTCAAAGTCTGCTTTTCTGAAGTCCAGGGTCCGTATTCTGCTGCTCTCCTTTCTTCCCTGTGTCAGGATCCTGAACTCGACCATCTCATGGTCACTGCCTCCCAGGTTCCCATCCACTTTTGCTTCCCCTACCAATTCTTCCCGGTTTGTGAGCAGCAGATCAAGGAGAGCTCTGCCCCTAGTTGGTTCCTCCAGCACTTGCACCAGGAAATTGTCTCCTACACTTTCCAAAAACTTCCTGGATTGTCTGTGCACCGCTGTATTGCTCTCCCAGCAGATATCAGGGTGATTGAAGTCTCCCATGAGAACCAGGGCCTGCGATCTAGTAACTTCCGTGAGTTGCCGGAAGAAAGCCTCGTCCACCTCATCCCCCTGATCTGGTGGTCTATAGCAGACTCCCACCACGACATCACCCTTGTTGCTCACGCTTCTAAACTTAATCCAGAGACACTCAGGTTTTTCTGCAGTTTCATACCGGAGCTCTGAGCAGTCATACTGCTCGCTTACATACAATGCAACTCCCCAACCTTTTCTTCCCTGCCTGTCCTTCCTGAACAGTTTATATCCATCCATGACAGTACTCCAGTCATGTGAGTTATCCCACCAAGCCTCTGTTATTCCAATCACATCATAATTCCTTGACTGTACCTGGACTTCCAGTTCTCCCTGCTTGTTTCCCAGGCTTCTTGCATTTGTGTATAGGCACTTGAGATAACTTGCTGTTTGTCCTGCTTTCTTAGTATGAGGCAGGAGCCCTCCCCTTTCGCGTTCTCCTACTCATGCTTCCTCCCGGTATCCCACTTCCCCACTTACCTCAGGGCTTTGGTCTCCTTCCCCTGGTGAACCTAGTTTAATGCCCTCCTCACTAGGTTAGCCAGCCTGCTTGCGAAGATACTCTTCGTTAGGTGGAGCCCGTCTCTGCCTAGCACTCCTCCTTCTTGGAACACCATCCCATGCCAAAGAATCCAAAGCCTTCTCTCTGACACCACCTGCGTAGCCATTCGTTGACTTCCACGATTCAACGGTCTCTACCCCGGCCTTTTCCTTCCACAGGGAGTATGGACGAAAACACCACTTGCCCCTCAAACTCCTTTATCCTTCCCAGAGCCATGTAGTCCGCAGTGATCTGCTCAAGGTCATTCTTGGCAGTATCATTGGTGCCCATGTGGAGAAGCAGGAGGGGGTAGTGATCCAAGGCCTGATGAGTCTTGGCAGTTTCTCCATCACATCGTGAATCCTAGCACCTGGCAAGCAGCAGGCTTCTCAGTTTTCCCGGTCAGGGCAGCAGATAGATGACTCAGTCCACCTGAGGAGAGAGTCCCCGACCATTACCACCCACCTTCTGCTCTTGGGAGCGGTGGTCGTGGAACCCCCATCCCTAGGACAGTGCATCTTATGCCTTCCAATTGGCGGAGTCTCCTTCTGTTCCCTTCCCTCAGATGTATCATCTGGTCCACTCTCCGCATTAGTACCTGTGGAGAGAACATGAAAATGGTTGCTTACCTGTATCTGCACTGCTGGTACATGGACGCTCCCCTTTCTTCTTCTGGAGGTCACATGCTGCCAAATTTCTTCACTGTCCTCCTGTCCCCACTGCGCAGCCTGCTCTGAATCTCCAGAACATTGTGCTCGTAGAAGCATATCCTGACCTCTGTCCAGGAAATCTTCAGTTTCTCTTATGCAACGCAGGGTCAATACTTGTTTCTCCAGACCTTGAACCTTCTCTTCCAATATGGAGACCAGCTTGCACTTTGTACAGACAAAGTCACTTCTGTCCTGTGAAAGAAAGACAAACAATGGCACAGGAAGTGCTGGTCCCAGGTGAAAAGGATTTCTAGCCTGGCAGACTGCTTGTATCATCCAGTGCATACAAGTGTTGTGACATGCAGTGCAGGTCACAACAGCTGAACGCTCCCCATCCATATTACCTTCCTTCTACGAGCTTCCTCAGGAGTTGTAATAACTACTCAGAGAAGCCGGCAAGATATAAGCCTCAGTGGGCTCTCCCCAGGCAAACTCCCTCTGTTAGCCTCTCTGCGGTTCGCAGCTGACTGGCTTTTTATAACAGTCAGGCCCACTCAAGGCTCACCTGGAACAAAGCACTCTCAATGCACACTTTTCAAACAACCAATCAAGCACACGGTCAAACTGTCAAACTGTCCCCACAACAGACACGCAGATACTTACCAACACGTCGTTTGGCTGCCTGCTCTGTACACTGCATGTCAGATTTTGTGGAAGAGCAGTGACTTTACAAGGGAGCATTGCATAAGTTCCTCTTCTCTGCCTCCTTCCCCTCCCTCCCAGCGCTTCCCCCGCCGCCAAACAGCTGTTTGTCGGTGCTTAGGACTTTCTGGGAGGGAGCGGGAGGAGCAGGGAAGTGCTGTGTCTCCACTCCTCCTGCTCCCTTCCAGAAAGTCCTAAGCCCACCAAACAGCCGTTTGGTGGCGCTTAGGACTTTCTGGGGGCGGGGAAGGAGTGGGGATGCAGCATGCTCCGGAGAGTAGGTGAAGTGGGGGTGGGAAGAGGTGGGCCTGGAGTGGAGCGGTGATGGGAAGAGGCGGGCCTGGAGCATCCCCCACCAAAGTCGGTGCCTGTTCTTCTCCGGTTAAGCTGCTACTGCTGCTGCGAAGGTGCTTCCTAGTGTCCTTGCCTGCAGTGGACTGTGCCTGGGTGGGGTAAGCCAGGGGCACTTCCCAACCACAGTACAGTACTGTACTGTACAGTATATAATGCCTTTTGTCTGCCCCCCAAAATTTCCTTGGAACCTAACCCCCCACATTTACATTAAATCTTATGGGAAAATTGGATTTGTTTAACATTGTTTCACTTAAAGTTGCATTTTTCAGGAACATAACTACAACGTTAAGTGAGGAGTTACTGTCTAAATTGGTTTTCTAAGATTATTCCCAGGGCAAGTAACTGTGTCTAACTCTATATAATGTACATTATCAAGTGGAGTACACTTCCACAACAAATAAGCATGTAGTGGGAAGAAGATGGTGGTGGTGGTTCATTCTTTGTATTATTGTAGCATCTGGATCAGGGCCCTGTTGTGAAAGGCACTATGCAAACACTGTGACAGTCTGTAATCTTATGTTCACCCTTTTAACATGTCTCTGATCGTTTTTGTACAATGTATCTTGGGTGGAGCATTGGGGCATTACCCCCCAAACTGCAGGCCTTGGGCAGGTGGCCTGACTGGAGCTGCCCCCCACAAATACAGAAGTCAAACTGTGCCTATGCAAAGTATGCCTTGTGAGGTATCATTTGAAAACTCACAGTCTGCTGAACATTATTGTCCTGGTTAAATATGTGTGGCAACATTGTATGTAAAGTTATAAAAGTCTACTGTATAAGGCATGTTCCAAGTCTGGGAAAACAGATGCAGATCAGTACCCCAGAGGCAAAAGGCTAGCAAACACCTCAGCTATGTGTCAACATAATCAAATGGACTATTGCCTCGTTAAGTGGCCATTTTTTGGTAGGCAGAAGTGTGTGAGCAAGAAATTTACATAGTGGCAAAGAAACACCTGGGGGTTCTGTTCCCCAGACTTCCTGTCTCCTTCAAAGGGAAAAGAACTATAAGAGATGAGAAGAGAAGCCCCCCAAACCCTCCTCCCTTTCTCTCTGTTTACAGCATCAGTGGCACCTGAAGGAACACTGAAAGGGAGGAGAGGTCCTGACTGAAGGAGTTCAGCCAATAAAAGTGTGTGGTGATAAAAACCTTTTCTTTGAATTCATTTAGCTTGTTAAGTATTAGTTTGACTTTATTTCTTTGTAACCAATTCTGACTTTTATGCCTCATTACTTGTAATCGCTTAAAATCTATCTTGCTGTGGTTAATAAACTTGTTTTATTGTTTATCTAAGCCAATGTTTTTGGATTGAAGTATTTTGGCACCTCCATTTGAAATAACAGGGTTCGTGTACATTATTTTCTATTAATGAAATGATGGACTTTCTATGAGCTTGTATTGATTAGGGGGATGGGCAATACAAAATGCATGTTTCTGGGGGCAAGTCTTTGACTGGGAGTTTGCTGGTGTCACTCTGAAATATAATTCAGGAGTGGCTGGCTAGAAGCACTCATCATTCAGCTGGCAGTGATTTTGTACGCTGGAGGCTGTGTGTGAACAGAGAAGGAGCAGTAGTTCTCACAGTGAAGCAGTGTAAAAGACACCCCCGTTTGGAGAGTTGAGGGGACACAGCTGCCCATCAGTCCAGATTGTACCCTGGGTATTGTTGCAGACACACTGTAACTTCTCTGTGGGCAGGGACTTCCTCTTATGTGGGGTATGTCATATGACATACAGAGACTAGCTAGAACAGAAATATTTGCTGCTAGTCATGTTTAATCCTAACTCCACAGCAGCCTGAAGTCAATCCATGCAATAGGACTGTACTTGGTCAGATACAACTCTACACTGTCTCTGAATGTCTCTTATGTGGTGTATGCTTAAGAGTATGGAACAACTTTGGTGTGAGGAGCTGTGATGGGGTGAGCTCCCCCCACTAGCCCTGCAAGAGCTGAATTGAGCCAGGTGGACCCAGTCAACTAATTAGGCTGCAAACCAGGGAGCTTTAGGCCGCAGGCAGCTAATTGGAGAGAGGCTCACTTGTGCAGGAACAGGCAGGGCCTATAAAGCCAGGTAGCTGGTTGCTGACAGGGCTACTGGAAAAGGCCACAGGAAGGCAGGCTGCAGAAGTTACTCCCTGGGAAGAGGGAGGCCTGTTTGGGGGCTGCCGGAGATAGTCTGCAGTTACTCGCTGGGAGAAGGGTTCTTGGATCTGGTACATCCAGAGAGAGTAGGGGAACCAGAGTGGTAGGAAGCATTCCAGGGAAGGAACAGTGAGGGCCGAGAGAGGGAGCCCAGAACTGCTGAGCTGAGGGTCCCTGTCTGGAATCTGGAAAAGATGATGGGCCTGGGTTCCCCTATCAGCCACCAAGGGCATGGCATAGAACTGAGGCAGTGAATGGGAAGGCTGCCTAGGATTGCTGATGGACTGTACCCCAGAAGGGGGATCTCTGAGTGACCTAGTCAGAGGGCTAAGTCACAAAGGAGACACTGAGGCTCATGGAGCTGCAGACCAGAAGGAGAGACAGAGTAACAGCATGTACACTTAGGAAGGGGATATCTACCTCAGGTGCTAATCCCCAGAGCCACCAGCAGGAGGTGCCAACCAGCAGTGAGTGATGTGCCCTGTGAAAAGAGGGTTTCAAAACACTGGGACTTTTCAGCATGGAGAAGAGATGACTAAAGGGGTGGGGAGATATGATAGAGGTCTATAAAATCGTGACTGGTGGGGAGAAAGTGAATAGGGAAGTGTTGTTTACGCCTTCATATAACACAAGAACCACGAGCCACCCAATGAAATTAGTAGGCAGCAGATTTAAAACAAAAAAAGGAAGTACTTCTTCACACAACGCACAGACAAGCTATGGCACTCATTGCTAGGGGCTGTTGTGAAGGTCAAAACTAGCTAATACAACTAACTGTCTTCAAAAAAGAACTAAATAAGTTCCTGGAAGATGGGTCCTTCCATGGCTATTAGCCAAGATGGTCAAGGCTGCAACCCCATGCTCTGGGTTTTCCTAGCCTCTGATTTCCAGAAGCTGGGAGCAAACAGGGCATGGATCGCTTGATGATTGCTTGGTCTGTTCGTTCCCTCTGAAGTACCTGGCATTAGCCACTGTTGAAGGACAGGATACCTGGTTAGCTAGACCATTGGTCTGACCCAGGGTGGCTGTTCTTATGTAGTGTATTAAAAACTGTGGTCAAATTACAAGCTATAATTATATTATAAGGGGTTTTCTTGTCCTCCTTGAGGGAAGTATGCAATCTGAATCTTGTGCAGTAAGTCTACAAAGAGCCAACCTAGCGCCAGCAGGTGGGTTGTGCCTGTCTGCCTTAGGGAGCAGCCTGCTTTCTTCTCTTTGTGTTTTTGGTTCCTGTGCTGAATTCTAAGAAATCTAGTGCTATCTTGCAACCTTCCAGAAAGATTTGTTTATATTTTTATCTAACTTCTGTGTATAATGTGAAAATAACATCTCACTCTCTAAATAGGCAAGAGTCCTAAAGGTTGGGAAAAAGAAAGTGTTGTTCCTATTTCATAGTGGGAAATTGGGGCAAAAAGAGGATAAGTGCCTTGCCCAAAGTCAGACAAGAATTGATTCTAGGTTTCTTGATATGCAGTCTAGTGTCAACCATGAAACCAGTGCAGTGTTAACCACAAAATTATACTTCCTGCTAGAGGACTCCTCTAATAACTCAATTGTGAAAGTAACTGTGATAGTAAACTCATGACCATGATCGATGTAAATACTTAGATGAAATGAAATAAAGAATCAATGAGGATGTATATAAGTAGCGAAGAGACTTTTGTAAGCATCAGACAGAAAATAAGAATTCCTCCTTCTGAGGAGGAGACCTGGATAACTAGGGAGAAGTGATACCACTTACTATTAAACTAAGAACAGCTAAGATTTGTGACTCATGATTAAAGTTATGATTTAGACACGGAGGTCATGGCAGTCACGGATTCTGCGACTTTACTGGACCTCTGTGACTACTTCAGCTGTCAGCCACTGAAGCGGTGGCTGGAGCCATGGCTGGGGCTGGAGCCAGGGCTATGATCCCCAGATGGCCCCGTGGGGGGGCCGCTGCTGGAGCTGTGCACCTCTGGCCCCTGGTGGGGACTGCAGCTGGGGATGTGTGCCTCTGCCACAGCTTGTACGGTTATTTTTAGTAAAAGTCAGAGGCTCTGTGAATTTTTGTTTGTTTGCCTCTGATCTGTTTGTGACTTTTACTAAAAATAACCGTGACAAAATCTTAGCCTTGCTCAGGATCCATTTTCCATATGCCAACTTTTGTTGTGTGTAGGGTGGTTGTAAAATGTGTCTCGGTCTAGTCATCTGGCCTCTTTTTATTCACTAAAGGCTTGTCACCAGTGACCATGGAGCTTTCACACCAGCTACAATGGTGAGTCATTAGAACTCAACACCGGCCTATTCAGAGTGAAACTCCTTGGGCCAATGGGTTTGCTGAAGCTGGAAGAAGATTCCTCCTGCCCTTCAGACAAGAGGAGGAAGGAAGGGAGAGTGGAAATTCCCCAAGAAGGACCAAGGGACAGAAGTGACAAGGCAAGAGATTATAAAAAGACTCACAGGGAGAAGGTGCAAAGTGCCATTAACCCAAATGTCACTGCGGTGTTTTCTGACCAAGTGCATTCCTATTGCATGGATTGAATTCAAGCTGCCGTGGAGTCAGCATTAAACATGACTAGCAGCAAATGTTAGTGTTTTGGCTACTCTCACATTTACAGTTGTCACTTTAAATATATTTAACACATGTTAAAACACAACTAAAAGTCAAGAGTAGACCTAACCCTTCTGGGGCAGCTGGCTTCCCCAGAGCACTCCCCTCCATGCAGAGGGGGGCTCTTGCCCTTGTGGTCTGACACAACAATGTCAGAGCCAGCTTGCCATGGAGTCACAAAGCTTCCTTTCTCTTTCTTTAGTTGTGTGGTATCTGCTGCTCATTCCAGGCCTCAAGAACAACTTGGTTCCACCAACCATATGTTTTATACCTCCAGAGTCTGCATTGGAGTCCAGGAACTGTTCCTATCTCAGGGCCTCTGGGAACACACTCAGGGTGCAGTTCTTATGTTGGCACCCTGTCCTGTGGGTGATGGGCAGCACGGTCACAGCTCTGTCTCTGGAACCACTGCGGAGACCTTAGAGTCTCTTCCTTGCTTAGCCTTCTGGTTTACCTCTTCAAGGGGCTACATGGTAGGGGCAACATAAAATGCACAGACATTTTGCACAGGATTTAGCTCACAACTGCTCTTTCTTTACTAGCACAAGAAATACAGAGAGCTATACAAAAATAATAAACCCTACATGCATTTCCCTGCCTCAGTTTCCTCACCACTTCAAGGCATACTTTGGCTGACAGAAGTCAGGGTCCTCTGGCGCCATCCAGGGTCTTTCCATTTCAGTGCATGGCTTGGGTTCTAAAACATGGAGTCTTCTCCCCAACTTTGTCTGCTCTGCCCTTGGCTGGTCCTCCCCTTTCCTCCTCCTGCTCAAACTTCCGGTGTGATTCTCTGCACCTTCCCCCTGTGAGTCTTTTTATAATCTCTTGTCTTGTCACTTCTGTCCCTTGGTCCTTACTTTCTCCTCATGCCTGAAGGGAGGGAGGAATCTTCATCTAGCTTCAGCAAACCCAGTGGCCCAAGGAATTTCACTCTGTATAGGCCAGTGTTGAGTTCTAATGACCCTCCATTGTAGCTGGTGTGAAAGTTACATGGTTATTGGTGACAAGACTTTACTGAATATATGTAGACAGTGAGGCATTCGTGATACAGCAGTTTTTACAGCAACAGCTTCATCATATTTATCAGAATTTATAAGGTTTCCAAGATCATAGCACAGGGGCAGGGCTGCATGTAAACATAGGAATTGCCACACGAGATTCTGGCAAGCTCCATCAAGTGCTGGCCTCAGTTACTGGCTCTTCACGGGTACTGCCAGAAAACCCTCTCCCACTTCACCATAGACACCTCAGAACTGTTTTTTCAAAAGCTCCATAAATCTTTCTTGATGAGCAAGGACCCAGCACTGAACGTTCATCCTCACCTCCATTTAGAGGTGTTTGAAATTACATGGGTTTGACCTCTTTTCTCTCACAATCCCATTGGGCTCCCAGAAGCCAGTGTTTCAGGGAGCTGTGCTGGGTGAATATCTAACGTCCGGTGCAACTACAATAGTGTATTACAGAATTGGTATGGACATGGGGCAAAACTGGATTCACTACATTGTAGGTGCTTACTGTGACCGATGTGACAAATACAAGTAAATCTTGAGACTGTTGTGTAGTAGGAAGAGAGCCTGAGACATAAGCCCTTGTATTAAAGGCCTGGTATGAGGCAGGACCTGCTTACAGAATCTAGCAAGAACAGGGCTAATATTGCAGGAATACATATTTTTAAGAAGTGCTAAGCACAAAGTACTTATTCAAACACATTCTGATATCAAGTGGTACCAGAACATCCCAATATCAAGGATGGTACAAAAACATTTCCCAAGGATAACAGGAACACAGACACCTTTTAAGAGATAAGGTCAGGATGACAGTATGTAATAGAAATGTTTTGATTGAATCAATATGTACAAGGTGATGGGTGATAACTAACCACGTCAGGGGACAGTAACTGTCAGAGGCAGTATGTAATTTGTTTGTATTAGAGTATAAAGATTTATTTTAGAGGGAGTACCTGGCCTGGTGCCTTCGTACCCTAATGGATCTTGTGGTCATTGGGCAGTTCCCTCAAGGTCTGCTGTGTTGGCTGTCTGCACAGAGCTGGGGTAGCACACAGGGAGAACACACATACTCAGCCAAACATCTAACAACTTATTGTATTTAACTTTATGAATGTTAATGAATTGTTGTGGGCTAAGGATTGCATTCTACTCCATGGGGGTGCGTTATCACAGCTCCTTCAGGAACTGAAAACAGTGGTGGCTAATTACTGCAGTCCTTGGGAGCGCAAACTGCTCAGCGAAGTATCTCCCCCAGTGTAGTTTGCATATAGTTCAAGCCAGGTTTTCAAGAGATGCAGGAGACCAAAAACAAACATGAGGTAAAAAGAGCAAGCTTGATATGACAGAGAGGCCTTCTTTTTGATTTAACAAATGGACATGATGTTTTGCCTAAGGGAGGACCCCACCCTGGTGAAGGTTGGAAAGACTGGAACCTACCAGGGTCCCCATAGGATAGATGGACGACTTCTGGTACATTTAGTGGGTATTTAGACCATTGTATTGTTTTTTATATTTTTTTCTGGGTGCTTTTGTTCCTTAAATATATGTACCTTGCTTTGGAAGAGTTGTCCAGTCACTGGTAAACCACTGTCATTGTCCCTGGAGAAAAAGTGAAAATGACAGGGGCTGAACGCTAGTCAGCTCTGCGTGGGATAATTGCAGTGAGATGCAGCGTAGCTGTAGCCTAAACCTCCTGTCAGGAAGGAGAGGGATGGCTAGCGGCCTGAGATCTCCGAGGGGATTCCTTGAGATGACTGTAGAGGGGGGTCAAAGATGCAGTTACGCTGAAACTTACATTGCTGCAATCCTAAAGGCTCAGCTATGAGTAGCTCAGATCTCTAGTGTAGACATAGCTTCTCTCAGAACCCAAATGGCTTCCTGGCACAGATGTAGTTACTCTGGGAAGGATCCCAGCGAAAGGGTGATAATTGAATTCTTCTTGCCCTGAATTAAAACACATACACAAAAATCTAAAGTGTGATGCTAACCCTGGTCTACGCAGCTTGTGGAAGTGGGTCTATTTGCCCAAATAAACTATGTCAAGGGGGCCAGCAATATCCTCAGTGATGTTCTGGGTGGAAGAAAAGTATTTTCTCAACTGTGCCCCCATATCCTTGAACTTTCAGGTACATACATTAGGGGTGGGGGGGACGCGGGGGAGGTTTGAAATGTAAAGGCTATAAACCCTTCCCCCTGCTGTTGTTGTTGTTTAGTATATTCTACATACCCAGATGCTTTAGTCTGTCTCAATTACTTTCACTGATAGTATTAGACAATTACTAGAAATCCATATTTTTCCCAGCATCGAGCTTAACTTTTGGTTTTAAATCCTTCATCTTATATCTTGCTGCCTGCTCTGACCTTGTCTCAATAGCAAGTTGAGACTGGTCTGTCTGTTCCCTGGCTCGCCTGAATTGGCACTGCAGCTCTAACAGTGCCCCTTGAGTAACTGTCATTAGAAGAGCCACTTCAGCACAGCCAGCAACTGCAGATTTCACCAGCTGCAGAGACTACGTAGCGCTAGGAGGATAGAAAAGGAGGACTTGTGGCACCTTAGAGACTAACCAATTTATTTGAGCATGAGCTTTCGTGAGCTACAGCTCACTTCATCGGATGCATACCGTGGAAACTGCAGCAGACTTTATATACACACAGAGATCATGAAACAATACCTCCTCCCACCCCACTGTCCTGCTGGTAATAGCTTATCTAAAGTGATCATTAAGTTGGGCCATTTCCAGCACAAATCCAGGTTTTCTCACCCTCCACCCCCCCACACACAAACTCACTCTCCTGCTGGTAATAGCCCATCCAAAGTGACCACTCTCTTCACAATGTGTATGATAATCAAGGTGGGCCATTTCCTGCACAAATCCAGGTTCTCTCACCCCCCTCCAAAAACCACACACACAAACTCACTCTCCTGCTGGTAATAGCTCATCCAAAGTGACCACTCTCCCTACAATGTGCATGGTAATCCAGGTGAGCCATTTCCAGCACAAATCCAGGCTTTCTCACCCCCCCCCCCCTTTTTTTTCCCCCCGGGGACACACACACACAAACTCACTCTCCTGCTGGCAATAGCTCATCCAAACTGACCACTCTCCAAGTTTAAATCCAAGTTTAACCAGAACGTCTGTGAGGGGGGGTAGGAAAAAACAAGGGGAAATAGGCTACCTTGCATAATGACTTAGCCACTCCCAGTCTCTATTTAAGCCTAAATTAATAGTATCCAATTTGCAAATGAATTCCAATTCAGCAGTTTCTCGCTGGAGTCTGGATTTGAAGTTTTTTTGTTTTAAGATAGCGACCTTCATGCCTGTGATTGCGTGACCAGAGAGATTGAAGTATTCTCCGACTGGTTTATGAATAATTCTTGACATCTGATTTGTGTCCATTTATTCTTTTACGTAGAGACTGTCCAGTTTGACCAATGTAAATGGAGTAACAGTTGGTGGTACATTCATTTAGGCCTCATTGACTCTGAGGGGGCTCTGTGCAGCTACAGGGATCTCTTCATGTGGATGAACCTGCAGGAGCCAGGGTATGCATGCATGCATGCACATATGTATATAGTTTTCAAAGCAGCCACACCATGCAGTTTTCTTCCAGTGAAGGGTGTGGTTTAGAGTAGATGCCTTTAGTAGGTGGTATGAGGAAAATCTCTCCCAGAGAACCTTATGGAAAAACTTCCACCCGCTTCCCCCCTTCTCTCCCCCCCCCCCCCAAATCAGCATCACACAGACAAGAGCTGTATTAACAAGGAGAACCTTCAGTCACATTTTATCTCAGTTACAGAGGAGAGACTAGATTGGAATAATGGGGACAGGAGCGCATATACAGTGAGGGTTGTCAAAACTTGGTTTTTTATTTCTTCATATAATTTTGATGGATCTTTGTTTTAAGCACTTTTTTTATTTGTATCTAAATTTTCACAGTTGCAGGAAATTATGGGCTGGATGGATCAGACAAGGAGAGGCCAGGATAATTATTTAATGAAGTAGATGCTGTGATTCAAAAAGATAAAGCTTTATAACTGTTACAACACAAATTGTCATCACATGTCAAAATACACAAAGTATGGTTCTTTTTTCTTTCTTTGCTTATCTGTAAACTTTATCAATGGAACTATGTTTTCCATCAGTTTGTGCCTCTAGAGCAGGGGTAGGCAACCTATGGCATGCAAACTGATTTTCTGTGGCACTCACACTGCCTGGGTCCTGGCCACCGATCGGGTGGGGGGGCTCTGCATTTTAATTTAATTTTAAATGAAGCTTCTTAAACATTTTTAAAACCTTATTTACTGTACGTACAACAATAGTTTAGTTGTCTATTATAGATTTATAGAAAGAGACCTTCTAAAAACCTTAAAATGTATTACTGGCACACAAACCCTTAAATTAGAATAAACAAATGAAGACTCGGCACACCACTTCTGCAAGGTTGCTGACCCTGCTCTAGAGTGATGGTGATATTTACTAACATTTGCCAATAAAAATCTAATCCTTCCATGCCTATACATGTTTAGTACATGTTTCCTCACAAAATACACCATGGACCTGCCATTCAGAGAGGGTGTGCACTCCAGCTGAAGTGAATAGGATCGGAGGATGCCCAGCACCTTTGGTGAATGGCACCTTTGGCCAATGGCATTTTGGGATGTATAAGTAGGGGCATAGCGAGCAGATCGAGGGACGTGATCGTTCCCCTCTATTCGACATTGGTGAGGCCTCATCTGGAGTACTGTGTCCAGTTTTGGGCCCCACACTTCAAGAAGGATGTGGATAAATTGGAGAGAGTCCAGCGAAGGGCAACAAAAATGATTAGGGGACTGGAACACATGAGTTATGAGGAGAGGCTGAGGGAGCTGGGATTGTTTAGTCTGCAGAAGAGAAGAATGAGGGGGGATTTGATAGCTGCTTTCAACTACCTGAAAGGGGGTTCCAAAGAGGATGGCTCTAGACTGTTCTCAATGGTAGCAGATGACAGAACGAGGAGTAATGGTCTCAAGTTGCAGTGGGGGAGGTTTAGATTGGATATTAGGAAAAACTTTTTCACTAAGAGGGTGGTGAAACACTGGAATGCGTTACCTAGGGAGGTGGTGGAATCTCCTGCCTTAGAGGTTTTTAAGGTCAGGCTTGACAAAGCCCTGGCTGGGATGATTTAACTGGGAATTGGTCCTGCTTTGAGCAGGGGGTTGGACTAGATGACCTTCAGGGGTCCCTTCCAACCCTGATATTCTATGATTCTATGATCAGGCCCTATATATCTTCTTCACAAGGCAGTGTTGGCAACTCTTTTGCTTTTATAAAAGCCCCCGGAGGGCTGATTTTCCTGGGTCTCCCCTATACTGAAGTCCCGTGATCTACCCAAGAAGCTCAGCTTTCATTTAAAAATAGAAGTTTCTAGTCCACGTCTTGTGGAAAAGCTGGAAAATAGGGAGCTTTAGTGGCCAGGAGGCAATTTGTTTAATAAAATTCATTATTTTTTAAAAGTCCTGGGCCAGCTGGGGGCCTGACTCGGCGGGCCCGGCAACACTGAGAGGCGGGGGGCCACGCGACCAAAGCACGGACTGGGGGGTCAGGCAGGTGTGGGATTTGGGGGGCGGGGGGGGGCAAAGCAGGGGGGAGGCCGAAACGGGTCGCAGGCACGAGGGAGGGGCCAGAGACAGGCCGACGCTGAGGTGGGGGCAGACAGACGGGCCCCCAGGCACGGGGGAGACGCCCACAGCTGCCCCAGGGCAGGACACGGACACCTGCCTGGGTGGACAGCAGGCAAGCGCGGAGCCCCCCTCGGGCCGGAAGTGGACCGAGCCCTTTCTGCGGCGGACAGCAGCGCACACGCCCTATCTTCCCTCACGGAGGGCGGAAATGGCCGCGGCGCGCGCCAATCTGTGTCCGGGCGGGCGCGCTGAGCCGGCACTCGGCGCCCGCCGCACTTTGCGGTCTCGGCGCGGCCGGCGGGTTGGTGAGCGGAGCAGGCCCCGCCCCTTTCTCCTGAGCCGCCGCGTCGCGCCGCCGCCGCCGCCGGGGGAGGATGAGGAGCGCGGGGCGGCGCTGCCGAGGGACTCGAGCCGCAGCCGCGCTCCAGTGACCGACCGACCGAGCGACCCGCCCGCCTGCGCGGAGGAGCCGGGCGAGGCCGGAGCGGCGCCCCCACTGCCCTGGGGCGGGTGATCGCGGCGGTTGGATGCCCGGTGCCTAGCGGGGACCCCCGGCCCGGCTCCCCCGGGACAGAGACCCGCGCCCGCCATGGGATGCTGCAGCTCGGCCGCACACGTGAGCGGGACCCCCCCCCGCACAGAGCTCCCCCCCTCCCCCGCACTGCTCCCCCGTGCGGGGACCCGGCCCTCCCCCGTGCGGGGACCTGGGGGACACGGTCCCCCCCGTACGGCGCCACCTTCTTCCCAGATCCCCCCTTGCAAGGCGCTCCCCCCCTCCTCCCCCGCGGGTTGCGGGGCGCCCCTCCCCTCCCGGTGCCCCCCATCCCGGATTGCCGGGCGCCCCCCATTCCCTCTCCTCTCGGGGACCCAGGCGACCCTCCTCCACGCGGTGCCCCCCATCTCCTCACCCACTGGGACCTAGCCCCCCGATACGGCACCCCTTTCCCCATGGTGCCCCAGCTCACAGGACACCCCCGTCCCTGTTGCCCTGCTTCACACCCCGCCGGCTCGCCCCCTGGGTGGGCGGAAGGTGGGGACTGGGGGACACAACTTCATCACCTTGGGAGTAGCGCCATCTGTTCTGAATAACTTCTCCTTTTTCGCTTCCTAGGGCAGGGCTCTCCTCTGGGCAGAGCATCCCCACCCCTGGCCCCACTCTGCACTGGGCCTGGCCAGCCATCAGGTTCCCCAGCAGCCAGGGGAAGGGCTCCAGTCAGGCTGCAGGGCCAGGTCCTCTCCCCATAGCCTCACTGAGCCCTGTAGCTTCTTTCCTCACTCTGCCCCAGTTTGGTCTTTTTTGCCCTTGCTGCCTCTTTCTTCCTCCCCAGGGTGGTGCTGCCAGTCTCCTAGATGGGAGCCACAATGAATAGCTCCACCCCATGCTCCAGTTTGCAGCTCTGTCTCCCATTTTAACATTCCCTTTGAGCACAATGCTCAGAGTAATAACATGTTTCCAGGATAGAAATGTTGCTATGTCCTACATAAACACGGGTACCAAACTATAGCCTTACTTTTCCACAGCCCTGCATCTCTCCCCTCTTTAAAACTACATTCAATTAATAGATTTTAAAATCATGATTACATGGGGCAATTGCGATACTTTAGTTGAAGTGCTAATAACTCTAGTCTTCCTATGCCTTTGGTATTTCCCATCAGCAGGCAAAAGTCTGACCTGCTAGATGTTAGGTCATTGATTGTAGGGTTTTACAGCTACTGCCCCTGTTTGAAGGCAACATGAATGGTAGTGTGGGTGGCTCCCAAGCACTGTAGTCATAAATGTAAATTTCCTTGGTGATTTCATCTGTCTCGAGTTGACAGTCACAAAAGGGGAAGGTGTGTGTGTCTGAATATCCATTTCTTCTGCTCCTAATGACTCATCAATGGTATGAACTGAGTGTTCGTGTCCTGCCACATTCAGAAAGCTTTCTTACTAGGACTCTAAAAACACTGCTCGGAGCT
Source organism: Lepidochelys olivacea (assembly GCF_965140295.1). NCBI lineage: Eukaryota > Metazoa > Chordata > Testudines > Cheloniidae > Lepidochelys > Lepidochelys olivacea. The sequence continues at coordinate 133,501,500 of NC_140415.1, forward strand.
TTCCAGTTGCACTAGGCTTCCCCTTTTCCAAACTGCTTTCATAACTATTTCACAGGCTCTCCTTTGCATTTTTCTTAGCCGTGGATCAAATCATCCATTCAGCATCTAGTCTGTGTACCTGGCATCATTATTACCCTCTTTGTTCTGTTCAAAATCAAAAAGGTTATCTATGTATCACCTTGGAGACCTTTCATAAAGAAGGAGAAGTAGAGAATAACTAATTGTTTCATGCTTGGTACAGTTATAGGTTTGCACTGTTTAAATTTTCCAGCTGGACTTGTATTTGTAAATCAGGGTTCAGGAGACTGTTAATACTATTCTGTTGAATCTTTCAACTGGATTTCCTTATGACTGGCAAGTTGTGTGGTAAATGAGTTTTGTGTGTCCTTTTATATTCATAAAAATCTCAAGAACAGTTGACTCTCAAATTCCTTAACCAGGGTCCTGGTGGATCTCTTCAGATAATCCAAAAGAAAGTGTCTGAATATTTTAGCAGCTGCTGTTTTACTTAATCTGTTGGTTGTTGGGTAGGATACTAGAAATTTAGTGGTGCCTCTGTCTCTACCACCCTACCTCAATACTTAGTGCCGGTCTTGGGTTCCTCTTTTCCCTTTCCTGCTGCTTCTGTAAATCATTCCTGCATTTCTACTCCATCTCCTTGTTTGAGCAAAGCTCCATCAGACTCTCTTGCTACTCCATGTTGCTGTCATCTACTGCCCCTTGACTCTTCCCCAGCCTGCTTTCTCTCAGATTTGACATGTGACTCCTTTTTCCTCTCATCACAACCTCCCACACTTATTCTTGGTGACTTCAACTTCTGAGTTGATGTCTCATTGGATTCATTAACTACACAAATCCTTGCCTTCATTCATTTGATCTTCAGCAGTGGATCAAATCATCCATTCAGTAGAAAAGCTGGTCACTTGACACTGACTTCACCAGCTATCTCTTCATCTCTGAGCTCTCATTATGCAAGTTCCCTCTTTCTAATAGCCACTTCATCTCTTTTAACGTAGATCACTTGCCCCCTTCCTCAGGCTCCACCTGTGCCTGATGTGACCTCCGTCCCTTTCAAGATGTCCATGCTCTCCCTCTAGCATTGATTTTGCTCTTCCACCATTTGTTTCCTCTGCTCCTGGTTCTATGCAGACACATCTCTGGAGAGAGTTCCTTGGCCACGTGGACTTATTTCATTGCAGTGTTTCTTTCTTCTTCTTCAGCTCTGCCATCTTTCTGGTCAAACAAACAGTCATGCATTTCATAATCCCTTTTGCTTATATGCAGTCTTTGACTCTGTCCTTAAACACTCCTCTCTCTATGCCATATCCCTCTCCATACAGGAATTTGCTGACTTCAAAGGCTAAATTGATAAAATCCTTACCTTCATTTTACCTTTCTCTACTCAACGCCTGTCATAAATATAAAGGGAAGGGTAACCACCTTTCTGTATACAGTGCTATAAAATCCCTCCTGGCCAGAGGCAACATCCTATTACCTGTAAAGGGTTAAGAAGCTCAGCTAACCTGGCTGGCACCTGACCCAAATGACCAATAAGGGAACAAGATACTTTCAAATCTTGGCGGGGGGGGGGGGGGAAGGCTTTGGTTTGTGCCCTTTGTTTACTGTGTTTCCTCTCTCTTGGGACAGAGAGAGGCCAGACAGAAATCCATCTTCTCCAACCCATTCTAATCCAAGTCTCCAATATTGCAACCAGTATGGGAAAGCCAGGCAAGGCGGATTAGTTTATCTTTTGTTTTATGTGAATTTTCCCTGTGTTAAGAGGGAGGTTTATTCCTGTTTTCTGTAACTTTAAGGTTTTTCCCAGAGGGGGATCCTCTGTGTTTTGAATCTGAATACCCTGTAAAGTATTTTCCATCCTGATTTTACAGAGGTGATTCCTGTACCTTTTCTTTAATTAAAATTCTTCTTTTAAGAACCTGATTGATTTTACATTGTTCTTAAGATCCAAGGATTCGGGTCTGTGTTCACCTGTACAAATTGGTGAGGATTATTATCAAGTCTTCCCCAGGAAAGGGGGTGTAGGTCTTGGGGGGATATTTTGGGGAAAGACGTCTCCAAGTGGGCTCTTTCCCTGTTCTTCGTTTAACACGCTTGGTGGTGGCAGCATACTGTTCAAGGCCAAGGCAAAGTTTGTACCTTGGGGAAGTTTTTAACCTAAGCTGATAAGAATAAGCTTAGGGGGTCTTTCATGCGGGTCCCCACGTCTGTACCCTAGAGTTCAGAGTGGGGAAGGAACCCTGACAACACCCCTTTCTGTATGTGTTCTGTCAGCTCTCTCCATCTCCAGCTCGTCCATCTGCCCAGTATCCCAATCCTCTTAACCATTCTAGCCCCCTGCATTCTTTCCTTCAGTCCATTGCTGTCCTCTTTCTTTTCCCTCCCAATACAATTATGGTCTAATCTCCTCTATCTTCAAAACTAACCATTAACCCCTGCTTGCCTCTCTACCTACACTACCTTCAAACTCATTGAATATGCAGTTTACAACAATTGCCTTGAATTCTCTCCTTCATCTTCATTCTAGATTCATAGAACTGGCAGGGACCTTGAGAGGTCATCTAGTCCAGTCCCTTGCACTTGTGGGAGGACTAATTATCTTAGAATCATAGAATATCAGGGTTGGAAGGGACCTCAGGAGGTCATCTAGTCCAACCCCCTGCCCAAAAGCAGGACCAATCCCCAACTAAATCATCCCAGGCAGGGCTTTGTCAAGCCTGACCTTAAAAACTTCTAAGGAAGGAGATTCCACCACCTCCCTAGGTAACGCATTCCAGTGTTTCCCCACCCTCCTAGTGAAAAAGTTTTTCCTAATATCCAACCTAAACCTCCCCCACTGCAACTTGAGACCATTACTCCTTGTCCTGTCTTCTTCCACCACTGAGAATAGTCTAGAATCATCCTCTCTGGAACCACCTCTCAGGTAGTTGAAAGCAGCTATCAAATCCCCCCTCATTCTTCTCTTCCACAGACTAAACAATCCCAGTTCCCTCAGCCTCTCCTCAGAAGTCACGTGTTCCAGACCCCTAATCATTTTTGTTGCCCTTCGCTGGACTCTCTCCAATTTATCCACATCCTTCTTGTAGTGTGGGGCCCAAAACTGGACACAGTACTCCAGATGAGGCCTCACCAATGTCGAATAGAGGGGGACGATCACGTCCCTCGATCTGCTCGCTATGCCCCTACTTATACATCCCAAAATGCCATTGGCCTTCTTGGCAACAAGGGCACACTGCTGACTCATATCCAGCTTCTCGTCCACTGTCACCCCTAGGTCCTTTTCCGCATAACTGCTGCTTAGCCATTCGGTCCCTAGTCTGTAGCTGTGCATTGGGTGCTTCCGTCCTAAGTGCAGGACCCTGCACTTATCCTTATTGAACCTCATCAGATTTCTTTTGGCCCAATCCTCCAATTTGTCTAGGTCCCTCTGTATCCTATCCCTGCCCTCCAGCGTATCTACCACTCCTTCCAGTTTAGTATCATCTGTAAATTTGCTGAGAGTGCAATCCACACCATCCTCCAGATCATTTATGAAGATATTGAACAAAACCGGCCCCAGGACTGACCCCTGGGGCACTCCACTTGACACTGGCAGCCAACTAGACATGGAGCCATTGATCACTACCCGTTGAGCCCGACAATCTAGCCAGCTTTCTACCCACCTTATAGTGCATTCATCCAGCCCATACTTCTTTAACTTGCTGACAAGAATACTGTGGAAGACCGTGTCAAAAGCTTTGCTAAAGTCAAGATACAATACATCCACTGCTTTCCCTTCATCCACAGAACCAGTAATCTCATCATAGAAGGCGATTAGATTAGTCAGGCATGACCTTCCCTTGGTGAATCCATGCTGACTGTTCCTGATCACTTTCCTCTCATGTAAGTGCTTCAGGATTGATTCTTTGAGGACCTGCTCCATGATTTTTCCGGGGACTGAAGTGAGGCTGACTGGCCTGTAGTTCCTAGGATCCTCCTTCTTCCCTTTTTTAAAGATGGGCACTACATTAGCCTTTTTCCAGTCGTCCGGGACCTCCCCCGTTTGCCACGAGTTTTCAAAGACAATGGCCAATGGCTCTGCAATCACAGCCGCCAGTTCCTTTAGCACTCTCGGATGCAACTCGTCCGGCCCCATGGACTTGTGCACGTCCAGCTTTTCTAAATAGTCCCTAACCACCTCTTTCTCCACAGAGGGCTGGCCATCTATTCCCCATGTTGTGATGCCCAGCACAGCAGTCTGGGAGCTGACCTTGTTCGTGAAGACAGAGGCTAAAAAAGCATTGAGTACATTAGCTTTTTCCACATCCTCTGTCACTAGGTTGCCTCCCTCATTCATTAAGGAGCCCACACTTTCCTTGGCTTTCTTCTTGTTGCCAACATACCTGAAGAAACCCTTCTTGTTACTCTTAACATCTCTCGCTAGCTGCAGCTCCAGGTGCGATTTGGCCCTCCTGATTTCATTCCTACATGGCCGAGCAATATTTTTATACTCTTCCCTGGTCATATGTCCAACCTTCCATTTCTTGTAAGCTTTTTTATGTTTAAGATCCACTAGGATTTCACCGTTAAGCCAAGCTGGTCGTCTGCCATATTTACTATTCTTTCGACACATCGGGATGGTTTGTCCCTGTAACCTCAACAGGGATTTCTTGACCATTTCTAACAGGTGTTTGTCTAACCTGCTCTTAAAAATCTCCAGTGATGGAGATTCCACAACCTCCCTAGGCAATTTATTCCAGTGCTTAACCACACTGACAGTTAGGAAGTTTTTCCTAATGTCCAACCTAAACCTCCCTTGCTGCAATTTAAGCCCATTGCTTCTTGTCCTAGCCTCAGAGGTTAAATAAAAAATTTTTCTTCCTCCTTTTTGTTACAACCTTTTACATACTTGAAAACTGTTACCTTGTCCTCTCTCGGTCTTCTCTTTTCCAGACTAAACAAACCCAATTTTTTCAATCTTCCCTTATAGTTCATGTTTTCTAGACTTCTGATAATTTTTGTCGCTCTTCTCGGGACTTTCTCTAGTTTGTCTATATCTTTCCTGAAATGTGGCGCCCAGAATTGGACACAATACTCCACCTGAGGCCTAATCAGAGCAGAGTAGGGCAGAAGAATTACTTGTCGTGTCTTGCTTACAACACTCCTGCTAATACATCCCAGAATGATGTTCTCTTTTTTTGTAACAGCATCACACTGTTGACTCATATTTAGCTTGTGGTCCACTAAGGCCCCCAGATCCCTTTCCGCAGTAGTCCTTCCTAGGCAGTCATTTCCCATTTTGTACGTGTGCAACTGATTGTTCCTTCCTAAATGTAGTACACCTCTACCCCGATATAACGCGAATTCGGATATAACGCGGTAAAGCAGCGCTCTGGCGGAGCGGGGCTACATGCTCCGGTGGATCAAAGCAAGTTCGATATAATGCAGTTTCACCTATATTGTGGTAAGATTTTTTGGCTCCCAAAGACAGCGTTCTATCGGGGTAGAGGAGTACTTTGCATTTGTCCTTATTGAATTTCGTCCTATTTACTTCAGATCATTTCTCCAGTTTGTCCAGATCATTTTGAATTTTAATCCTATCCTCCAAAGCACTTGCAACTCCTCCCAGCTTGGTATCGTCTGCAAAACTTTATAAGCGTTCTCTCTATGCCATTATCTAAATCATTGATGATGATATTGAACAGAACCGGACCCAGAACCGATCCCTGCGGGATCCCACTTGTTGTGCCCTTCCAGCATGACTGTGAACCACTAATAACTACTCTCTGGGAACAATTTTCCAACCAGTTATGTACCCACCTTATAATAGCTCCATCTACGTTGTATTTTCCAAGTTTGTTTATGAGACGGTCATGTGAGACAGTATCAAAAGCTTTACTAAAGTCAAGATATACCAAGTCTACCCCCCCCCCCCCCCCGCAAGGCTTGTTCTTGTTGTCAAAGAAAGCTATCAGGTTGGTTTGACTCCATTTGTTTTTGACAAATCCATGCTGACTGTTACTTATCACCTTATTATCTTCTAGATGTTTGCAAATTGATTGCTTAATTATTTGCTCTATTACCTTTCTGGGTACAGAAGTTAAGCTGACTGGTCTGTAATTCCCCAGGTTGTCCTTATTTCCCTTTTTTTATAGATGGGCACTATATTTGCCCTTTTCCAGTCTTCTGGAATCTCTCCTGTCTTCCATGACTTCTTAGAGATAATCGCTAATGTTTGAGATATCTCCTCAGTCAGCTCCTTCAGTATTCTAGGATGTATTTCATCAGGCCCTGGTGACCTCTTTAAGACCTCTAATATGTCCTAGTAATTTTTAAATTCTTCCAATCTAGCTTCCACTCTCTCTCCTCTGAAACTGCTAGCAGTTCTAAAGATCTGTTCCCGGTCAAGTCTCAAGACTTCTATTCCATTCCTACCCTCTTTGATAATATCAAAAGCAGCAGATGTCAATCATCCTGAGCACTCTCCCTGGAATTCTGCAGAACTGTCCTGTGATTGGTTTCAGAGTAGCAGCCGTGTTAGTCTGTATTCGCAAAAAGAAAAGGAGGACTTGTGGCACCTTAGGGACTAACCAGTTTATTTGAGCATAAGCTTTCGTGAGCTACAGCTCACTTCATCGGATGCATAAAGTCGAAAATACAGTGAGGAGATTTATATAGACACAGACCATGAAAAAATGTGTGTTTATCATACACATTGTAAGGAGAGTGATAACTTAAGATGAGCTATTACCAGCAGGAGAGTGGGGTGGGGGGGAGAGAGAACCTTTTGAAGTGATAATCAAGGTGGGCCATTTCCAGCACATTTCCAGGAGTTAACAAGAACGACTGAGGAACAGTTTGGGGGGTTGGGGGGGAGGGAGGAGGAATAAACAAGGGGAAATACTTTTACTTTGTATAATGACTCAACCGCTCCCAGTTTCTATTCAAGTGTAAGTTAATTGTATCCGATTTGCAAATTAATTCCAATTCAGCAGTCTCTCGTTGGACCCTGTTTTTGACGTTTTTTTGTTGAAGAATAGTCACTTTTAGGTCAGAAATCGAGTGACCAGAGAGATTGAAGTGTTCTCCAACTGGTTTATGAATGTTATAATTCTTGACATCTGATTTGTGTCCATTTATTCTTTTACGTAGAAACTGTCCAGTTTAACCAATGTACGTGGCAGAGGGGCATTGCTGGCACATGATGGCATATATCATCTGTCCTGTGATTATTCTCCTATCTCTCTGATTGTTCTCTTCGTTCTGTCCACCACCACTGTCTCTGGAATTACTTGTGAGCCCCTTCCTCTTTATTTTTTTTTTTTTACTTTACAGCTTGTTTTATCTCCTTCTATCTCAGTGGTTCTGAAACTTTTGTACTGATGACCCCTTTCACGCAGAAGACCTCTGAGTATACCCACATTATGAATTAAAAACACCTTTTTTTTATTTTTAAGACTATTATAAATGCTGGAGGTGAAGCAGCGTTTAGGGTGGAGGCTGACAGCTCATGACCTCCCACGTAATAACCTCGTGACCCCTTGAAGGGTCCCGACCCCCCGTTTGAGAACCCCTGCTCTATCTAATCCTGCACTACTGCATGCATCTCTGATATCATCTGTCCTTGCATGCCTCACCATCAGTTTAAGTTTAACATGACTAGTACTAAGCTCCTTCTGTTTTCTTTCACAACTTCTCAACTGCCCCTAGCTGTCTCTGTAGAAAACACCAACATCTTCCCTGTCACTCAAGACTTTAATTTGGGAAGTATTTTTTATTTCTCCTTCCTTACCTCACACACTTAAGCTATATGCAAATACTGTTGCTTCTTCAACCACAGTATTTCTCTGATCTGTCCTTTTGTTTTCTATCCCTTCAGCTAAATATCTCATTTGGGCCCTCATGATTGACTGACTTCATTACTGAAATGTTCTTCTTTCTGATCTTCCTGACACTCACATCACCCCTCTTCAATTCATCCAAAAGTTGCTGCTAACATAGGCTTCCTTGTCTGTTGTTCAGACCGTGTCATCCCTCCACTGATGCTCCATCCACCTAAGGTTTGAAATGGTCACTGAAGTCTTTGCATAACTGCTCTGCCCTTGTCTCATTTCTCATCAGCCCACCACCTTTGCTGCCCCATCAATGCCAACTTCATTGGCCCATTTATCAGCTTCTCATACAAATGTATCTATGCTGTCTCCTGTGCTTACATCTATGCACAAGGTTTCTTCTAAAGACCAGCTACAGTTATGATGCCATTGGGGACACTAACTTATGATGCCGAGGGGGGTGATGAGATGTAAAGAAGATTAATTAGTATAGCTTTTTTATTTACAGAAAACCTCTTAATTGTTATGCTGTGGCCCATCCCCACCTTGACCACTATACTAATTTTTACCTTTTATTTATTTGTCTGTAGAGTGTGAGCTTCTCAGGGGAAAGTACCTAGCATATTGTGAGTGCTAGGTGAAACTTTAACAAAGCCATGGGCCAGACTTGTGATATTTTTTTTTTTTTTGGTGGGCACTGTGAAGGGGGAAGGTGGTAAGAAAGGCACTTGGCTGTGGGAAAAAACACTTCATAACAGTTGTGAAAAAGTAGCTCTATGTTCAGACTACATGAAAGTATAGCAGAGTTTTGTGTAGCTTCACTGGGGTAGTAGTGGTGCCATAACAATTTCTGCTGTTCTCTGTTAAAATGGTCTTGGGGTTTATCCAAGAAAGCCCAAGCTTAAGCTGAAGGAAAATGTGGGTTTTGTGTTGTTTTATTATGAAGTTCTTTACCTTAATCAGGGAGAAAAACAGAATTTGCCGTTGAATCAACAGCTCCCTTTTTGACTCTCTGGTATTGGAGATACCACATTATTTCTTTCCACCCATTAATAGTTTTGTTTGTTACTGACTGAATTGTTGACATAATTCTGTACTTGTAAACTGGCTGATCAGAACTATGGGAAGTGTTTCCTCACAACATTATCAGAAAGAAAGCAATATATCAGAGTCTTAATATATACAGGTTTCAGAGTAGCAGCCGTGTTAGTCTGTATTCGCAAAAAGAAAAGGAGGACTTGTGTCACCTTAGACACTAACCAATTTATTTGAGCATAAGCTTTCGTGAGCTACAGCTCACTTCATTGGATGCATAGATGAAGTGAGCTGTAGCTCACAGCATCCGATGAAGTGAGCTGTAGCTCACAAAAGCTTATGCTCAAATAAATTGGTTAGAGTCTAAGGTGCCACAAGTCCTCCTTTTCTTTTTAATATATACACTGCAACTAGGAAGGTTGGAAATGTACTCTTTTCCTTATATCTTTTCATTGCATTAGATTAAGATTTGTGTGAGAAGGGCTTGGAATCTTTCAGGCAGTATAGTGCCATGAGTGGGATAAACAAAGAACATTTTATTCTATATACTTCTAGTTGTGCCCTTGGCTTTACAGATAAAAGAATACATTGCTGCAAAGGCCAGTGATGACAGGCTATGCAACAACTTCCCAGCCCCCTCAACTCTCACATGCAAGGTGTTTCAAAATAAAACGCTTGGAGTTAATCTCAAAGCAATTATTTTCATAGTCCTGTTGATAAAACTTGGTTTTCCTAATATATCTCTGAATATATGGATGATCTGTTACTTACCAGATGGAATGCTGCATAGGGAGTTACTCTATACAACGTTGACCTTAGTTACCACACAGTGGTGAGATATTTTGCAGTTATACTTGTCTGAAATGTTAAAAATAGTACAGCAGGTATATTTGTGTTCCATTGATCTTTTATCAGTTAATTCACCAGTTTATAATTAAACACAGAATTGTTTCATCTTAACTTATTAAATACAGAAAACTAAACTTAATGTAGTAATTAAAATTGCAAATTAAAATGTACATGCATCAGAAAATAAAAATACTAAAGTTCTTATTGTAGTGTTAACTTGCCCACTGTGTACATACTGGCTGCTAATGTATACATTTAACAGCCTAAATTGTAATAAAAAAGACTACAGACTTACACTGTGGCTGAATTATTGTTGATCTTCAGTTCCTTGCTTTCAGTTTAGTATAGTACATGGACCTTACAGTTGATGCGCTGTGACAACAAGTAACAGGTCCCTTCCTTAAGCAGCAGTCAGTGTGAAGGCATAGTGGTTATACACACAGCACAATACAATACTCAGCAAGTGGAACATGAAGTATAGTCGTAGCTGCAATGTATTGTTGAATAATGGATTTGAAGCATTTGTGCTGTTAGTCTTAAGATTTCAGATTTAAGTCAATTATATGTAGTCTCCCCTTTTGAGACAGAATGGGGCATGATCCTTTTAAGCGTGGCATTGTATAACTGGCGTCTGGAACTCAGCAAGTTTTATTTTCAGCCGCTTAATACATACGGCAAATAATGATCCATGGCATTCTAATTACCCTTTTGTGTGTGTGTGCATCTCAACTGCCCTGCATACGTGGGCTTGAAAAATTATGCCCATTAGTCAGTAGTAAATGGGAAGTTTTCCCTCATGAGTTTGGGGACTTATCCCATAAAATTCTGTGGAATGTACATTTTGATAAAAGTAAGTCTCCAGCCTTTTAAATGTAAAGTAGTGCAGTGATGTCCTCCAGAGTCTGCAAACCACACAACCACAGAGCCGCCGCTGCTGCTCACTTCTTCTGCAGCAGAACAAAATTAATGACTATTTTCACTGCAATTCAGTAAGCTGGGGTAATAGTAATGGCAAGAACAAAAACCTTATGCAGCAATAAGTCTTAAAATCCAGGTCTACAGACTCCGTCTCTCAGAGCTCTCTCTATGGCACTAAAAATGGCAGTTTAGATATTTGGGCTCTGATTGGGGCTCAGGTTGTGTAACCCACCCTCCTCCCCAGGCTTCAGAGCCCAAGCTCCATCTCAAACCCAGACATCTACATGGCTATTTTTAGCACCATAGCAGAACTGAGTCTGTAGACCTAGGCTCAGAGATTTTCTGTGTTGACATACCCAGTGAAACTGTCAGCAGTCAGTTTTATGCTCATGCTTGAGAAAGCTATGAGAAGCAGCAGAGGTGGGCACTACGTCTTGGAGGATGGGGACTCAAATGGATCCTGAGAATTGAGAAGAATAGCAGACTCTCTTCATAGTATTCAGAAAGTTTAGTCTCCCTTTCAACAGATAGAGGGGAGATGGTGCTTGAAACTTAGCCTCTGACTAGTAGGTGTCTGATAATATAAAAGATGGTGCCTCCAAGCAGGGTCCAGGGACAGTGGACCAGGGACCTTGCTCGAAATCCCAGTGCTGTTTGTTTTCTTAGACTATAGGTAATATTGGCTGGCCTTCTCACCAGGACATTCTGCTTCTTTTCCTCATGTATCTACCTCTGGTTAGTAAGTATCGGGTAACTTTTTTCCCCCTAAGTCCTGCTGCATGCAGTTATACAACGTATGCAAGTAACTTTTTAGTTCTGAATGCAAAGGAACGTTTTTAATGGTGGCTCTCCCCCCCCCCCCCCATTGTGACCATTTCTCACTGAGGTCTAGCCCTACGTGAAGTTTGACGTTACGGCATTCAAACCATGTCTGAATTATCTGTATCAGAAATCTTTGCAGTGTTAATTTTTTTTTAACCTTTTAGCCTTTGAGTTATCTGAGGAGGCTGTCTTCAGACTTTAAAACACAATCTGTGTATTGAGACCAGTCTTGGAAAGTCTTACCTTCAAATGAGAATTTTGCTGGAAATTATGCAAACTAGAAAAGATAGTCTTGCAACAATAACCACAAACGCTGGAATAAAAACCTATAATATGCTGTTCCCAACCTACCTTGTGTGTAAAAACATTGTGTCAACCTGTAGATTTTAAGCTTGGTGGTTTCTCAGTGCAGGTGCTGTACCCTGAAATTGTCCACTTTGGTTTGCCCCTTACGAAAAGAGGGCAAGCTTATGCTAATGGATCATGGTGCGGTGAAGATGTCAGCTGTCTTTCTACTTTTATTCCTTTCTTCTGAGGAAGTCTTCTCACTTACTATAGCTATACTTGTATAATTAGCCAAAAGGGCAAAATACACTTTCAATTAAATGCATTTCAGGGGTTACCAGTACTTTTTTGACTGACCTAATTATCTTTTGCAAGCTAACTTGAGTGCAACTATGCATCACACATCTTTTCTTCTTTGAATTTCTTCCACTTGGAGAAGCTGGTGGAAAAGGCTTCATTCTTTCCAACCTCTGCTCCTGGAAGCCAATTTTTACGAAGTGTGCTGCCATGTGTCCTTTGCCTATTGATCTGAATTTTTATTCGAACTACCAGTTCATAGTCAGTGCTTGGAAAAGTTTAATTGTACTGGTTCACCACATACTGTAGGGCACAATTCTATATTGGGGGAGGAATGAAGAAGTCCTATTAGTTCATCCAATCCATTTTTAATATCCGTGATTTTATGAAGCAGTTCTCTTCCATTGCATTTGATGTTATTGTATCAAACCTCCAGCCATCCTGGGAGTATTCGAGAGACACTGAATTTTTGACATTTTTAAAAAAAAAAAGGCAGAACTTCTTACGGATCCTTTTCAGGCTGTCTGTGTACATCATAATGGAGCAAAAAGGACACAAATCTTAACGCCTTTGTTTTTGAAGACCATCTTTAAATTTTTAAAGATTGCAAGTAGGGAAAAAAGCAAACACAGTTTCAACAGACCATACCCTATGTAGTACTAGAGCTGGAGATTTATCCTTTGCAGTATTTTGAAGCTGGGATTCCAAGCTGCTTTTCATATGGTAGTTCCTAACTGTAGCTAAAGATGATAGCTGCTAAAATAAGGGGTAGGGGGCATGTGAGCTAACCTGGTATTCAGAACGTACTGATATTACGGGCTGGTGATTTGCTGAATGCTGTGTAGCACTGGTAAGTTAAGAAGCCCAGCTTTCCAGTAATACTTGTTTCTGAGATGTTTCAGAGTACCAGCCGTGTTAGTCTGTATTCGCAAAAAGAAAAGGAGGACTTGTGGCACCTTAGAGACTAACCAATTTATTTGAGCATAAGCTTTCGTGAACTACAGCTCACTTCATCGGATGCATACTGTGGAAAGTGTAGAAGATCTTATTATATACACACAAAGCATGAAAAAATACCTCCTGTATTCAAATAAATGCAAGGTTTCAGAGTAACAGCCATGTTAGTCTGTATTCGCAAAAAGAAAAGAAAAGGAGGACTTGTGGCACCTTAGAGACTAACCAATTTATTAGAGCATAAGCTTTCGTGAGCTACAGCTCACTTCCTCAGATTCCTCAGCTGTAGCTCACGAAAGCTTATGCTCTAATAAATTGGTTAGTCTCTAAGGTGCCACAAGTCCTCCTTTTCTTTTCTTTTTGCAAATAAATGCAAATTAGTAGTATAACCCCCACATCCACCCAGCCTATATCCCTATTACAGGAAATGTGCAAACTTGTGCCTTCTTTTTTCTTTTGCAATGTTGTTTGCTGTCACTCAGATTTTGGTATTCATACAAGGCTTTCACCAAGCTTTTCTCCCTGCTTCCATATGCAGTTATATGGAACAATGCACGTGGCTAAGGCAAGCAGGATTTGGTTCATGGTGTTGAATTTGTGATAGTACATTCATTTCCAGGACAATATTTGTCTTACCACATGCTTATGCAAGATTACAACTTCACAGTAGGATCACCAGGTAGAGAAGCTCATCTTTGTTTGTGAGGGAAAGAGCTGTTCTGAAATAACTGCAAAGGCAGTATAGAAAGAAAAAGACTTTAAAGTTGCCTTTGTGTAGGTTTTCAAGACTGGATTTGTTTATCTTTAAGATGCATTGGTGAAGCTTCTAAAGAATTTGGTTTATAAATTGTTTATTAGGTGGGGGAAAATGCAGGATAGTTTCTAATGTTGGATATATAGTCTTGCTGTGGTGTCTGTATGTTCCTGTATCACCAAGATCAAACCAATGAAAACAGATTTTTAAAAAAATCTAAAATGAGTTTATGCCAAAATTGTATTGGAAATAATAGAAAATGCAAACTGTATGTTTTCCCCCTTAGAATGCTGCTGTCAAGGTTCCACGAAACTCCTTAGAACTGTTCCCTTGTCGTTTTTTTCTGCTAGAAATGTGAAATGGCTTGTTCTTTTCACTATGTTGAACTTCAAAGTCCACTCATAAATCGTCAGATTTTATTAAATGCAATTTCCCGTTGACAAACCAGTTTGAGTGAAGGACACCCTTTAAGCAATTTTATAGCAAATTGCTATAAGTGTCGATGGTGGATGGCAAGATCATTATTTCTTACAGCAGCACTGTGCAGGTTGAGGTCTTGCAATAGCTGTGATGTTTCATGTCCTCAAGTTCTAACTTTAGAAACTGTAAAAGGAGGAAAAATTTCTTTCATTTGAGACAGCTACTCATCAGACTCTAGGGGAACGCATAGGAGGAGGGGCAGCTTCCTCTGTGGAATTGTCCTAAGGTCTCTAATTTGATGGTTCTGTCTTGCTTTTTTCCCTCACCCTAATTTCACATTTTGATGAAGCTAAAAATAAATTAATTGGAACTAACTTGCAGATAACTGTTAAAGATATAATCTAATACTGTTCTAATAAGACTTCAGAATATTCTATTATTTAGGTCTTGTGATTTCAGAGCTGCAGTGGAATTCAAGGAGTCTGTGAAGTAGATTGTATTTACTGCTGATTATACAAAAATGTGAATGAAATAATTTATATTATTTCAGCTACAGAGAAAACTACTCTGAAAATAGGGTGTTTTCTTTGGTGTGAATAGGTCAGTATTAGAGATTGTGATTTGAGAACTATTGAAAAAGAGAAAAAGCATCTCAGTATTGATATTCGGATAGATTTTAAACACAAATGATTTACATGTCATGTGGAGTATCCTTACTTATGATGGATAGTTCTGTTTTCTAGCCAAATGCCTGCTATTTTCAAATAGGTGTTTGGAAGCACTTTAATTAAAACACTTTCAGTGGTGGTTAAAGGTATGGATTTTTCTCCCATAATAGGTCTATATTTGAAGCTGTCCGATATCAACAGGTATGCTGCTATACCTGTTACCGATTTGCCAGTTCTATTAGGTTTCAAGATATGTAATGGCTTTGTATGTTGTCATGGCTGCAGTGAAGGTACCTGTCTAATCCTGTGAAAACAAAGTAATCAATGAGTCTTAGAATCAACTGACTGCAAAGATGACTTAATTGTAATCCTATGGCATTGATCAATTCATAAATGGTTTGTAAACAAACTTTTTCAAGATTGTCAGTTTCATATTGCCTCATCGATAATATATTAATTCAAGTGTCAATTCATGCACTCTAAATTGCACTTAAATTATGTTGAAAATTTGCAAATACGGTGTAAGAAGTAGGGGACCACTTCATGAAGTAGTAGGTGTGGGATCATTGCATTAGTGCCTGAAGAAGAACAGAATGCAAGACATTCATTCCCCTCCATTACTGAGAATAGTTTTGTAGTGCTGTACAATCAAGACTGCTCCTTCCCTTCCTACCAGAAGTGTTGAGTTGTGTGAGCATGCAGAACAGATGCACATATGCAGTATAGAAGGTCTTATAGAAGGAAGAGAGAAGTATGGTCACCTAGTGGGTATGTCTACACTGCAATAAAACATCTTCAGCAGTCCTATGTTAGCTGACCCAGGCTTGTGGGGCTATAAAATTGCAGTGTAGATGTTTGGGCTCAGGTAGGAGCCTAGACTCTGGGACCCAGGGAGGGTCCCAGAGCCCAGGCTCCTGACTGAGCCAGAACATCTACACTGCAACTTCATAGCTGCACAGGCCAAGCCCTGCGAGCCCTAGTCAGCTGACATAGGCCAGCCATGGATGTCTTATTGCCGTGTAGACATACCCCAGTGACTCTTCCAGACTGGCTTTGTCTTCTGAGGTATTGCCTCAGGATGTGAAAGTCCTTCGGGTACAGACCCAAGCTCACAGGAGACCCTGTGCTCAAATAATAAGGACCCTATAATAGTAAGAGAATAACTTGTAAAAAAGCTCATGAGAATTCTTTGCTAATCTACAGACACAACAAAGTTACCCTAAGAAATATCATTAAGTGTTTATTGTATGTCTACACTACGAAATTAGGTCGATTTTATAGAAGTTGATTTTTAGAAAGTGATTTTATGCAGTCAATTGTGTATGTCCCCACTAAGCACATTAAGTTGTCAGAGTGCGTCCTCACTACCATGGCTAGCACTGACTCACGGAGCAGTACACTGTGGGAAGCTATCCCACAGTTCCCACAGTCTCCGCTGCCCATTGGAATTCTGGGTTATGCTCCCAATGTCTGATGGGGCAAAAACATTGTCGTGGGTGGTTTTGGGTACATGTCGTCAGTCTCTCCTCCCTCCCTCCCAGCAACTGCAGACGATCATTTCCTACCTTTTTTCCTGGGTTACCCATGCAGATGCCATAGCACGGCAAGCATGGAGCCTGCTCAGCTCACCGCTGCTGTTGCGAGCATTGTAAACACCTCGTGCATTATACTGCAGTATGTGCAGAACCTGGCTAAGAGATGGCAGCACGAGGATGATTGTGAGGAGGACATGGACACAGGCATTCCTGAAAGCATGGGATGTGGCAATTGGGACATCATGGCAGCAGTGGGGCTAGTTGATAGGGGGAGGGATAGCTCAGTGGTTTGAGCATTAGCTTGCTAAACCCAGGGTTGTGAGCTCAATCCTTGGGGGAGAGGCATTTAGGGATATGGGCCAAAAATTGGGGATTGGTCCTGCTTTGAGCGGGGGGTTGGACTAGATGGACCTCCTGAGGTCCCTTCCAACCCTGATATTCTATGATACAGTGGAATGCTGATTCTGGGCCCGACAAACAAGCAGAGACTGGTGGGACCACATAGCCTTGCATGTATGGGATGATTCCCAGTGGCTGCAAAACTTTCGCATGCATAAGGCCACTTTCCTGGAATTCTGTGAGTTGCTTTCCCCCGCCCTGAAGCACGGGAATACCAAGATGAGAGCTGCCCTGACAGTTGATAAGCAAGTGGCAATAGCCCTGTGGAAGCTTGCAACGGCTGACTGCTACTGGTCAGTTGGGAATCAATTTGAAGTGGGCAAATCTACTGTGGGGACTGCTGTGATTCAAGTAGTCAATGCAATCACTGACATTCTACTATCAAGGGCAGTGACTCTGGGAAATGTGCAGGTCATAGTGGATGGCTTTGCTGCAATGGGTATCCCTAACTGTGATGGGGCGACAGACGGAACCTATATCCCTATCTTGGCACCGGACCACTTTGCCAACCAGTACATAAACTGCAAGGGGTACTTTTCAGTGGTGCTGCAAGCACTGTTGGACCACAAGGGATATTTCACCAACATCAGCGTGGGATGGCTGGGAAAGGTGCATGACGCTCGCATTTTTAGGAACTCTGGACTGTTTGAGCAGTTGCAAGAAGGGACTTACTTCCCAGACCAGAAAGTTACTGTTGGGGATGTTGAAATGCCAATAGTTATCCTTGGGGACCCAGCCTACCCCTTGCTCGCATGGTTTATGAAGCAGTACACACGCAGCCTGGACAGTAGTAAGGAGCAGTTCAACTATAGGCTGAACAAGTGTAGAATGGTGGTAGAATGTGCCCTTGGAGGTTTAAAAGCTCACTGTTGCTGTTTGCTGACTAGGTTAGACCTCAGCGCAACAACAATATTCCCATTGTTATTGCTGCTTGCTGTGTGCTCCATAATATCTGTGAGAGTAAGGGGGAGACGTTTACGGCGGGGTGGGAGGTTGAGGCAAATCGCCTGGTTGCCGGCTTTGAACAGCCAGACACCAGGGCGATTAGAAGAGCACAGGTAGGCGCGTTGCACATCAGAGAGGCTTTGAAAACCAGTTTCATGACTGGCCAGGCTAAGGTGTGACAACTGTGTGTGTTTCTCCTTGATGCAAACTCGCCCCCTTCGTTGATTTTAATTCCCTGTAAGCCAACCACCCTCCCCCCCCTTCAATCACAGCTGGCAACGGAAATAAAGTCACTATTGTTTTGAAACCACACATTCTTTCTTTATTAATTTAAAAAAAAAAAAGGGAGATAACTGATAAGGTGTGTCCATCCCCAGACACGTTAACAGACTTTTCCAGTAGCTGTACTGGCCGCGAATGCATCCCAAGTCTTCAGAGAAAATCAAACATTAAACACTATTGCTTTTAAACCCTGTACTGTAGTTACAAATGTGCACTCACCAGAGGTGCCTTCCCCACCTTCAGGATCGGGGATCCCGCCTTGGGCGGGTATTGGCTCCAGGGTGATGAAAAGATCCTGGCTGCCGGGGAGAACGGATTCACTGCACAGTAGGCAAGCATTCTCCTCCTCCTCCTCCTCCTCTTCCTCATCCACAAAATCCTTCTCTGTGTTGCGTGAGACTCCCCCCTTGCAGGTGTCCATGGACAGTGGTGGGGTAGTGGTAGGATCCCCCCTAGAATGCCATGCAGCTGATCATAGAAGTGGCATGTATGAGGGCTTTGACCCAGAGTGACCATTTGCCTCCATTGTCTTTTGGTAGGCTTGCCTGAGCAACTTGACTTTCACACAGCACTGCTGTGTGTCCCTGTTGTAGCCTCTGTCCATCATGCCCTGTGCGATTTTGGCATATATATTAGCATTTCTTCTTTTTGATCGGAGTTTTGCCTGCACAGATTCGTCTCCCCATACAGCAATCAGATCCAGTGTCTCCTGTTCGCTCCATGCTGGAGCTCGTTTGTGATTCTAGGGGGACTGCTTGGTCACCTGTGCTGCTGAGCTCGCCACGCTGACCAAACAGGAAATGAAATTAAAAAGTTCCCGGGGCTTTTCCTGTGTACCTGGCTAGTGTGTCGGAGTTGAAAGTGCTGTCCAGAGAGGTCACGTTGGCAGGATAGCTTCCGGAGGCTAATAATGTCAGTTTGCATCTGCACTCTCCCAAATTCGACCCAGCAAGGTTGATTTTAGCGCTACTCCCCTCGCCAGGGAGGAGTACAGAAGTCAATTTTAAGAGCCCTTTAGGTTGATGGAACGGGGTTGCTTGTGTAGACACATTCGTTATAAAATCAACCTAACACGGCTAAATTCGACCTAACCCTGTAGTGTAGACCAGGGCTTAGTAATGACTTTTGATAAAAAACATGTATCGTCTTATTCACATACTAAAAGTTACTTTCTAACCTGCTGAAATAACTGACCACATGTAATGGGGTATGCTGTTTTGGGTGGGGCTGATAGGACAGCCAATATTTATTCGTCATTGCAATGTAATGAAATGTCTTAGTAAATTGGGGCGGGGGAAATCAGAGGGGCAGGGTGGAATGTTGTCTGAGGCCAGATCTACACTAAAAACTCTTGCCGATATGTCAGTTAGGGGTGCTTTTTTAATGATGTTTTTATACCAGCCGAAGCTCTGTGTAGATGCAGTTATACCAGTTGTTTGTTGCTTGCTTGTTTTTTTGTCCAGGAAACCAGTATAAGCTGTAGCAGCAGGAGAACATTTTTTGCTAGTAGAAATTGCATCTACCCTAGGTGGGTTGTCTGCCGTTTATAATTATACTGGCCAACCTTTTGTAATATAGCCTGGACCCAAGAGAGGGCCCAGAAGCCAGTAACCTCTTAGTTCTGATCTCAGTTTTGATAGCCACTGTATGGCCTAGGGCAAGTCAGTGTAACCTGTCTTTGTTATCTAGCAACTTGGGCTAATATGTCATACCTTTGTGATATAGGTGGGTATCAGGAGGTTTAATTAATGCATGTTTGTACAGTGCTTTAAAAACACAAAGCACTATGTAAGTTCAAGGTAAGGGCTGATGGATGATTTGGTGAATCATCACATGAATGGTGATTTGGCTTTCACCATTTCAGGCCGTTGCTTTGAGCACTGAAATCTTAAATCCTTGCACTGTGAATACTGTGTACTCATACACTTAAATAGTTAACCTGAGCTGCACCTTTCCCCTGTAGCACTTTCCACATAAAAGTGTATGGGTTTTTTAGGGACTGACTCATGGTATCTGCAGGGTAATGTGTGGTCCTAGAGTAATTGTTGTCTACTGAAGTACAACTGAATCACTGTTAAATATGGTAAGTCAAGTAAAGCATTGCCATTATCATTGACATGTAGCTATGAGGATCATGAAGTCCCTGTTCTAGGCCTTCCAGAAGCACTTGAACATCACCTTCATTCAGTAGTAGTCTCTGTAAATCTTTCTCACGCACGCGCGTGCACCCAGATTATCTGGTAATTATACCACACAAAAAACAACTAAAAGGCAAAGACTTTTCTCCTTGACTGGTGAGCTGCCTTTCTCATATACGACCATAATTGTCATCTGAAAATGTTGCCTTCCCCACTTCATTTCCTTATGGATGTCCAGCTGCTAGTTTAAACTCAGTGTGGCCAAAACAAAGTGCTTAAGCTTTTCTTCCCAGCTCTCCACCTCCCTCCTCTCTTAGTTGCTGTGGTCAGTAACTACCATCCTCTCTATTGCTCAGGCCCATAAACCTGTGTCTTTTTGACTCCGTCCTCTCTCTAGATACACCTATCCAGGCAGTGTCAGAATCTCCCTGCTGCTTCAGGCACAACATT
This sequence comes from Lepidochelys olivacea, assembly GCF_965140295.1. Taxonomy (NCBI): domain Eukaryota; kingdom Metazoa; phylum Chordata; order Testudines; family Cheloniidae; genus Lepidochelys; species Lepidochelys olivacea. The sequence continues at coordinate 133,522,080 of NC_140415.1, forward strand.
TCTGTGATCTGACCTTCCACATTTTGAAAACTCTCAGCCAGGCCCTCATCAATTCATGTCTCAGATACTGCAACTTTCTCCTCTCTGATAAATGGGATCTCTGCCCCAGTTATTTTCATTCCAGACACTGCTGCAATTCAAAGCAAATTTGAAAAGACTAGAACTTCTGACAAACCCAAATCAGCCAGCTGTAATTGAGACATTGATCCCTGTTTACATTCCAAGAGCGATACCAACCTATATTGCTTATTTGTCAGATTTTTCTAACCAGCACTTTCACTCTCTCTCATGTCTCCACTTCTTCATGAGAGAAACGACCTGTAAAAAAATCTGCAAAGTCAGTGTTGTCCTTCTTCAGATCTCATCTCTGTCAGTTTGCTTACAAAACACTTGACCGTGTCTGAGAAGTTGGTGTGCTGTGACAAATGCATGTCATTTCAGTCTTAGGCCATCTTGCCCATTTGTATCGTATTTATCTGTTTTTTATGGTCTTACGCTTGGATCTGTTAGATTTGGATGGTGCCTAGAACAATAGGGGCTAGAGCCTGAAGATGCTACTGCAATAGAAATAATTAAAACTTGAACAGGATGTTAACAAATGGGGGTGGCAACTTTCTTGTCAATGTAGCACGAAATAAACAATTTGAAGAAATGATTAATTGGTCTGTCCTGGCTTTGGAATCTTTGACATCTCGTGTGACCTCTTCTAAAAGAGAGAACTTCCCCAATATATAATTCCTAGAGCAGACCTTTTAGAAAAACAGCCAATCTTGATTTAAAAATTGTTGGTGATGGAGAATGCGCCACGACCCTTGGTAAATTGTTTTAGTGGTTAATATCTCTCACCATTAAAAAATTATGCTGATTTCCAGTCTGAATTTGTCTGGCTTCAACTTCCAGCCATTGGATCATGTTATACCTTTCTCTGTTATACTGAAGAGCCCATTATTAAATGCTTATTCCCCGTGTAGGTCCTTACAGACCGTAATCATGTTGCCCCTTAACCTGCTCTTTGTTAAGCTAGATTGAGCTCCTTGAAGTTATCAGTGTAAGGCATGTTTTCTAATCCTTTAATCGCTCTTGTGGCTCTTCTCCAAATCCTCTCCAGTTTATCAACAACCTTCTTGTATTGTGAGCACCAGGACTGGACATAGTATTCCAGCAGAGATCGCATCAGTGCCAAATAAAGAGGTAAAATAACCTCTCCCAACCAAAATACCCTGTTGATGCATCCCAGGCTCGCATTAGCTCTTTCGGCCACAGCATCATATACAGAGCTCATGTTCAACCGATTATCCACCACAACCCTCAAATCTTTTTCAGAGTCACTGCTCCCCATCCTGTAAGTATGGTCTACATCCTTTGTTCCTAGATGTGTACATTTACAGTTAGACATACAAAAATGGATATTGTTTGTTTGTGTCCAGTTTTTACCAAGCCACCTTGATAACTCTGAATGAGTGACCTCTCCTCTTCAATATTTGCCACTCCCTTAATTTTTGTGTCATCAGCAAACTTCGTCAGTGATTATTTTGGTTTTTTCCAGGTCCTTGATAAAGCTGTTAAATAGCATAGGTCCCTGTGGGACCACACTGGAAACACACCTGCTTGATGATGATTCCCTGTTTACAGTTACATTTTGAGACCTATCAGTTAGCCAGTTTTTAATCCATTTAATGTGTCCCATGTTAATTTTATATCAATCTAGTTTTTTAATCAAAATGTCATGCAGTAAAAGTCAAACACCTTCCAGAAGTCTACGTATACTACATCAACACTATTACCTTATCAACCAAATGTTGATTTGTGTTAATTATATTACCTTCCTTTAATTCTTTATTAATCGAGTCCATTGCCCATTCCCTTATCTTTCCTGGGATTGATGTCAGACTGAAGCCTGTAGTTACCTGGGTCATTTTTTTTACTCCTTTAAAAAAAATTGGCACTATGTCCTGAGTGTGCACTGAATGGACCTAATTTGTAGGTCCACCACTTGATTCTGCAAGTGGGGCTAATACAAGAAAAGCATCTGTACAAAGAAAACTGTATTCCTATTTTGAATTCTGAGGTATGACTGTATCTATCTCATGCTCTAGGCACTTCTGCTATGCATTAAAAGAACAGTTAATCAAATAGCAAACCTAGCAGCTAATCCACCAGCAGTTCTCAACAAAGCTCCCACCTTACATAGATGAAGAAGACCAAGCTTTCTAGTTTACACAGAGCTCTTCTTCAAGTTACATGCTTTGTTCAGGGGCAATACCTTCTGTAAGCTAGCAGAACAAAAATAACATCATGCTATCATTTTAACAGGAAACTGTTACAGTGGGGCAAATGGCAAGGAAAAATATCAGTTTTTGCTTATCTTGTCTGTATGCTTCTTGCATCAGCAAATGCTGAAGAAATTTTAATCTGTCCATTCAGAAGGCTGAAATCAGTAGAAATGTGGATTGAGGGCTGCAGGCAAAGCTTGTCACTGCAATTTTGATGGTGCTTCAGTTATAATGTAGGCAAAAAGTGGAGGCCTACTGCAGAGGAAACACAATCTCAACATTTGTGTTAAACCTCGTGATGACCATAAAGTAAATATTTTGGACCCTTGAACATAAGTAACTAAGGCTAGTAATCATTTGCATAGAATAAGATACACTTTTCAAGATAAATACATGATCTGAATGTGTATGACATCATCTTGATATTTTTGGGAGTTGAAAATCAGGTCGTTAATTGTCACATACATTGAGTGTTCGTATTGAGAAGTCTTGCTTGACACTTTGCTTTTGTGGAGCTGTAAACCTGATTTAGCACAATTCAGGATGTAAGTAAAGATATGAAAACAGACTTAATTCATCCATGTAACCTTTTAAATGCCTGTTAAAATCATGGCTTTCATATTTCCTTTTAGAAAGATAAGGTTGGTAAGATAATATCTTTTGTTGTACCAACTTCTGTTGATGAGAAAGACAAGCTTTCAAGCTTACACAGAGCTCTTCTTCAGGTCTGGGAAATGTACTTAGAGCAATGTTTCTCAAATGCGACTGCCAGGGACTTTTCGTGGGGGCGTGCTTTGCCCCCCACCCCCATCATCAGGCTTTCATCATCCCTTCCCCCTCCCTCCTTCCCTGTTGCTTCTGGATGTGCTGCCCTGCACCACCTCTGGAGACAGATGGGGCACAGCGCTGCAGGAGCAAGGTGAGTTCTTCCCAAATCCCCTCCCCGCCAACGTGGGTCTGTAGGCTCCAGTGGCAGGACTGTGGGAGCCTGCCCATGCAGCCCCGGGCTCTGACCCCGGGGCGGTGGATACTGACCCCTCCGGCCACGTGGTCCTGGGCTCCAGCTGCGGGGCTTCAGCCTCTGGTTCTGGCTGTGTGGCAGCAGGTGCTGGCCCCTGACTCTTGTCCCTGAGTCCAGCCATGCGGTGGCGGGTGCTGGCAGCAGGCTCCAACCTCAGGGCTTCAGGCGCCAACCCCAGGTTCCAGCTGCAGGGCTTCAGTCTCTGGCCCCCAGTTCTGGCCTTGTGGTGGCAGGTGCTGGCCCCGGACTCTGGCTGTGCAGTGGCGCACGCTGGTCCCAGGTGCCGAACCCCAGTCCTGGGTGTGTGGCAGCAGGCTCCGACTGCGAGGTTTCGGGCTTTGATCCCTGTTTCCAGCCGTGCGTTGACAGGTGCTGACCCCCATCTCCGGCCGCACGGCCCCAGCCCTTAGGCGCTGATACCCTGCCCCAGCCACCCCAGCCCGACCCACAGCTCTGGTCCCGGGCTCCAGCCATGTGGTGGTGGGAACTGACCCCTGGCCTTAGCCACACAGCAGCGAGTGCTGGCTTCAGCCACACATCGGCGGGCACTGACTCCCGGCTCCAGGCTCTGGCTGTATGGCAGCAGGCTGTGGCCCCAGGCACTGACCTACAGCTCCAGCTGTACATCAGTGGGCTCCAATCCCTGGCTCCGGCCATGCGACAGCAGGGCTCATCACCCACCTCCCTGGCCCCCCGCCACCTCCTACGGCCCTATATCCATCCTGCCCCCCATCGTCCCAGGACACTGCTGCCTTCCTGGCCTCACATCCATCCCACCATTGCTTCTGGCCCCAGTTGCCTCCCCTTTCAACCCTTCTCTCCCCCCGCCCCCAATACTAGCTGTCTGGAAGGCTGTAAAAAGTGATGCTTGTATGTTGGTTAATATCACTTTTCACAGCCTCCCAGATAGCTACTAAGTTTGCTGTGAAAAGTGATATTAACAAATATACACACATCACTTTTCACAGCATTATTTTTATTATTGAATCTGGCAAAAAAAACCCTACACATCCAAATCTTTGTAATTTATATATGTATCTGTGCATATTTACTTGTTGTTCTTAAAGTGAATTAAGTATTTTAGGGGAAAGTGTCAGTGTGGCCACCAAAAAATGTGTTCGTAGAACCACTTTTAGAGCGTCACAGCTTAAATACAAGGCGGAACAATTGTTCGGCATAAGTTGTTAACACATTTCAAGAGACCATTCAAGGTGAATTGGCCCGTTAACACTCCTTCACTAATAGGGAGTAAAAGGGGTTGGAGAACAGCTGGGTGGGGTGGGGGAGGGGTATTTGTGGATTATAGATAAGGCTGCATTTTAGTTATGGGTTTTTCAGTAAAAGTCATAGACAGGTCACAGGCAGTAAACAAAAATTCATGGACTGTGACCTGTCCATGACTTGTACTATATACCCCTGACTAAATCTTGGGGGTAGGGCAGTCCAGGGGTGCCACCGGTGCTCGGGGCTGTGTGTGGTGACCCAGGGGGCACTATGGGTGCTTGGGAGGGGCTGGCTGGGGTGGGGGTGGGGGTTGGAGGGGCTGGCAGGCTCTCCTACCTGGCTCCGCACGGCTCCCCAGAGGCGGCGACATGTCTCTCCCTCAGCTCCTAGGCGGAGGTACGGCCAGGTAGCTCTGCGTGCTGCTTCCGCCCCAAGCATCGGCTCCCCAGCTCCTATTGATCAGGAACTGCGGCCAATGGGAGCTGCGGGAGCAGTGCCTCCGGGTGAAGGCAGTGCTCAGATCTGTCTGGCGGCTTCTCTGCCTAGGAGCGGAGGGAGAGACATGTCGCCGCTTCCGGGGAGCCCCCTGAGGTAAGTGCTGCCCAGAGCTCTCACGGTCTCCTGCTCCCCAGCTCCCAGCCTTGAGCCCCCTCCCAAACTCCTGCTGCTGCTGGAGAAGGAGGGCGCAGTGGCCCGAGTCTGCCCCAGCAACGGCCAGGATGGCTGGCCCAGGAGCGGTTCAGGCAGCCTCCAGACCAGCTGCTGCAGAAATCAGAGGTCCCAGAAAATCACAGAATCCATGACAAACTCACAGCTTTAATTATAGATTGTTATAATAAGCCATTAATCCAGTGTCTTTTTTTTTCAGTCCATGTTTTTTAGGGTCTGGCAAAGTTATGAATTTAAGCTCCCAGGCTTGTCTTTAGAAAGTGTTGTGTAGGTTTCCTTTGAGGATGTGGACTGAGAGGTCAGATGTAGGGTGATCATTTTGTGAAAAGTGTTTATCCACAGGTGATATGGTGCTTTTTGTCTTACTGTTTTCCTGTGAGCTCTCCTGAGAGCGTAAGGACTGTCTGGGTTCACTCACGTGGTTGTTGTTGGGGCATTTAGTGCACTGGGTGAGGTACACCGCATGTTGTGATAGGCATGCGTAGGACCCATGGATCTTGAAAGTTGTGTTGTGGGAAGTGTGTGTTTGATCATTGTAGCAGTGGAGATTTGTGTCTGCAGCTTTTGCATCTGTTGTCCTGGAAGGCTTTGGGGCTGTCCAGTAACTTAGCAAATGAAATGGATTACCTGTGGTAGCTGTGAGTAATTCCAAATTCTTGTCAACGCTCTTCCAAAGTACATCCAATGGCTTTTAAAAAATTGTATTACAAGATTTCATTTGAAACTCATCAGCTTCTTCTCTTTCTGTTAGCACTACCGGTAAATAAAAAATATTGTGAGATTTAGCAAAGCCAGAAAAGATCCCTGGAGAGAGCTTTAAAGACATTGAGCATGACATTACATGAACTTAATTTGTGCAAATATGACTTAATGCGAAAATCTCACTGCAGATGTTGTTTTAAGTGTAAGGGTCGCATCATTTGAAGACGGTTGGTTTGCATGGGTGTAGCTGAGGGCATCATTTGGCCTGCAAGCACCTCTTGTAGTGGTGATAATGAGAGAGATGAAAAGAACCCAGCTTGACTGTCGGGGCACGTCTACCTGCAGCTAGCCCATGACCCTCCTACCTCTCAGGATCCTAGCCCAAACCTGGAAGTCTACAGTACTATTAAACAGCCCTGCGGCCCGAGTCAGTTGGTATGGGCGCAGCCACAGGTGTCTAATTGCAGTGTAGACACCCTCAGAGCCCAGAGTGAGTTTGTGTGGTTGGCAGATAACTTTCCTGTGTAGACCAAATCTATGTCTGTATAGCTAAATTGGTCAGGGGTGTGAAAACCCCCCACACTCCCAACTGACATAGCTATGCCAACATAACCCCCAGTATAGACGCAGCTATGTTGGTGGCGCTTCCATCAATGTAGCTTAGTTGTTTGGGGAGGCGGTGTTCCTACACCAATGGAAAAAACCTTTGTCGGTGTATGCTACGTGTACTTTTCAGGGCTGTGCCAACATAGCTGTGCTGGAAGAGTCCCCGTAGCAGAGACATACTCCTAGGAAATGCAGCGTATTTGCAAACAGAGCTGACTTTATACAAAAGTCAATGAGGCAGTTAACAAGGAACCCCACACACTCAAAGCCATTTTTTTAGGGAGAGAACCACAAAGTGCTTGAAAGACTGACTCTTGCTCCATGTCTTACTGCCATGGTTGCAGTTGGCAGAGGCACTTGTGCTGGAGTCCATTCAGTACAAAAGAGAAGGAGCTGTTTGCAGAGTGTTTTCCCATTAGAGGCCCTCAACTTTGTAATCTATTCTCTCCCACCTCCCTGGTATGAAAACCCAAATCTCATATTGTAGGGACCATTATCAGTTACCCAGGCTATTGAGGGGAGAGGGGCACAATAGAAGCTGTTTTTGGGGAGAGGGAGAGTGTTGATCGGATTGTTTTTTATTGAGATTGGGGAGTTATGGTGGCTTGGAGATATTTAACAGCTGTTGGCTTTCGTTTTGCTGATTGTATTTTTAAATTTTGGCAGAGGCACCTAGAGCTGAGGGTAGGCACTTCTGTGTATATTGTTATAAATTGAAATAAATAATATATAGGCAAAGTACTGGAGAGCATTTCTGACTTGCCATCTGGAAGTGGTAAGAATATCTCTTTCAAACAGTTGACAGTGAAGTCTTACCCAGCTAAACACCTCATAGGCATGTTTTATGAACACTTAAAGAAAATCTTAGGAGAGATTTCTCACATTTAAAACTTCCTTTTTATTGGCAATCTGTTTGACCATGATATTGGGAACTTTGCTCATTGTTCACAGATTGCTAGGTGGCTTCTTAGTCAGGTCAGAACTTCTGCAGTAATTCAGTCTCTCCTGTGTCCTTCAGCGTGTTTCATCTGTCCACTTAGGTGGGAATGTCTCTCCTCATTCCTTCCAGTCCCACAGAATAAAGAGAAACTTACTGCTCAGTGGGAAGAGGGCTTTGCATAATTGAATAAAACTCTAGAAACTAGAAGGCAGATTTTATTCTTGTGGGGTTCCCCAGCTTGCCTTTTAAGGCTTTGTGTCATTGGGAGTGACATTATATGAAGAAGGAGAAGGTAGTGTTTGGAGTAAAGAGGTTCATGGCTCACTCCACAAGAGCAGCCTCTACCTTTTCAGCAGAGAGAGATGGGTATCCTTACAGTTTCATGGCACTAGAGTTGATGTGGGCAGCCTCTGTGGATGCTAACTTCAAAAGGCAAGTCCATGCTGCAGGATGTCCTTTATAAGGTACCTTTCTGGTTCCTGGTCTGGAGTCAAATTCCAGAGGTTGCAGTTCCCAGAGTCTGGGTCTGCTGGAGTTCTTATCTGGAAACTGAAATTTCTTCCAGGTCCATTTATGCCAGCCCAGACTGAGTGGGGTCACCCAGCCAGCTCCTCTCATGGAAGGCAGTGATTCTCCAAGAGCTGTTACTTTATTTTCGTGTCAACAGCCACTGATTAGAGGACTCAGGCACAGCCTGGACAAATGCAGAAAGACTTTAAAAATATTAACAGATACCATTGTAATGAAACTTCATTTCAAACGGGGTCTGTAGTTCGAATGCAGAGGATGAGGAAGATGCGGTTTTTCTTTCATTGTATCTAGTTTGTAGTTTTCTAATAACTTTATTTGTAAAGGGTATTTGTAAAGGGTATTTGTGTTTGCAAATCGAGCTAAAGATGAGTCTTGAATACCCCAAACCATCTTACTAACACATTTCCGCTAGTGATACAACAGCCATGTACGACAGACTTTCTGCTTTTGATCAGGCTGCAAAGCTAGGTGCTGGAGATGGCAAATGTCAGCAAAGTTTACAATAGCTCGGCTTTGGCAGTTCAGTTTCCTGTTCTGATTCTCATCTGAAACTCCAACAAACTCCAGTAATGAAAATTTAAGGTTTTGGCAGGTTGCCCTTCCTACACAAGAGGTTGGAATCTTCAGTTGTTTCTTTATATCCCAGTTTGTGCTCTCCCATAAAGGTATAGAAGGCCATTCTACACCTCTTCTGGACTACAGTCTGTGTTCTGTGATCCATGCCTTTACTGAATGGAAGAATAGCTCTCCCAAAGATCCTTTTAAATGCCTAAACTTTTGGTAGGGAGATGCTACAAGAAGTAGTTTCCTGGAAACGTACTGAAAGAGCTTTGTTGTCTCTGCAACTTTATTATTTTTAAAGTGAGGTGTACTTTTTTCAACCTTGGATCTAAATCAAAATTTTGATCTGTGAACAAAATTCTAGTGCTATACTTAATTTTGCTTTGTAGTCAATATGCATTCTTCCCCTAGCTGTCCTAGGGAAGAAACGTAGCTTAAACACCTCTTCATAATTTTTTAATTATAATGAGCCACTATAAGTAGAACAGACTTTATGAAATGTACACTTGTGGGCAGCAGGTAGCCATTTTTATAGTGCAGACGGTTAAGTCCAGCCTTTTATCCATTGAGGTATTTCTGTCATCTGAAACAGCAGCAGAGTCTCTTTCTTGAGAGTTTTAACTTAACTCCAGACTCCTTCCTTTTAATAAGTTGACACTACTTGCCTGAATTGCAGAACTCCACAGCTGCCTTTTCTAGGCAGATTTAAAAAACTGTTCCTCAGACAGCTATATTTTACGTTCTTTCTGTCTGTACTGTGCTGTTAATCCTGCCATGGAGGTGTTTAAAGCTGACAAGTTTGTGAAAAGCTTATCCTTTTATCCTTCTTGGAAAGCAGATTACTGTACATACGGTAGCTGTGGAAGGGTACAGTAACTAGTATTGTAGATCTCTTGAGTGACGATGCTTATTTCCCCTCTTCTGCTAGAGCCAGAAATATGAATAAGTGAAATGCTTTCTGAATTCAGCATTGCTCTTATCCACTCTCTTTTGCAGATTCTTATTGCACTTACCCTTGGACACATTACCTTGACTTTCTATTGAATGGTTCCATTAGCCTCACTGTAGTTTAAATAATTATTGTACATTTTACAGTATAGATGAAGTAATTTAAGGGTATGTCTTCACTACCCGCCAGATCGGCGGGCAGCGATCGATTCAGCAGGGATCGATTTATCATGTCTAGTCTAGACACGATAAATCGATCCCTGAGCGCTCTCCCGTCGACTCCTGCACTCCAGCTCCACGAGAGGCGCAGGTGGAGTCGACAGGGGAGCAGCAGCAGTCAACTCACTGCAGTGAAGACACCACGGTAAGTCGATCTAAGTACGTTGACTTCAACTACATTATTCATGTAGCTGAAGTTGTGTAACTTAGATTGATTTCCCCTCCCCTCCGTGTAGACCAGGGCTGAGTATCAAAAGATAAACCCAGATGAATATCAGTGCCCTAAAAACTACTTTTTGAAGCGCTTTATTATTAGCAGAACATATTTTATTGAATTGACTTCGTAACCATTGTCTTTATCCCTTTTTCTCACCCAAGAGCTCCAAACGAGAATGGAAGCCTCTGGAGGATCGCAGCTGCACAGATATACCATGGCTGTTGCTGTTCATCCTCTTTTGTGTTGGAATGGTGAGTAAAATAAGAAAGATTTTAAATGTTACATAGGCACAGACAGTTTTCACTCGTGAAGAAATCAGATTTTGAGATTAGAAATTTGGTAACTTCAGTCAGTGTCTAGTGTACTTTAGCATGGCAAGTATCAGTTACGGAACAAGAACTTGCTTGATTTTGATACGTTTTTGTAAGGCAGTGTCACTATGCACAGATCTAGTACTTTCACAGGGTCTCATAATTTGCTATGGACTCTGTCTTGCCACAGAATTGTGTGCATCGGAATCTAAGCTACTTTTAAAATAAGTTTCTAGCCCTCGTGGTTGTGAAGAAGTCACTCTAAACTTGGCCTATTTTTTTTTTTAAAGGCTATCATCCTAAACCTGTAGATGTCTTGAAAAAATAGCTTTGAGCATAGGGAACTGTTACCTTAATCTCAATAGGCTGCTAGTTCTGAAACTGAAACAAAAATGGCAATGTAAACCTCAAAATTGTTGATATCCCTGCTGATAACTTTAGCAGAGCCATCCAGTTAATACGCTTATTCCACAATCCAAACCTTCTTCCCAAGCTGCCCCAGGTGCCAAAGCCTTACTGTGTTTTACCCAGGTGCCAGAACACTTGGCTTCCTCCTGACAAGTGCTTGGATGCAGTTAGATGTTGTTAAATTACAAAAAAATAATTGCAGCCTAGTGAAAATTCTGTATCGTGTTTTTTGCCTTTTTTGTATGGAATTAGGGAGGATTGCTTACATTATTCTAGGTCCAACCCACCGCCAATTAGAGAATAACTCTCCCTTTCACATCCCTGGTTTGTGGGATGATGCTCTCTGCCTATGCATCTCAAACTTTTTTAATGTCTTTATTTTACAACCCTGGTGCACTGCAAGCTCATAGCTAACTTGCTCTTCACTTAGCACCCCTTTGGTATTTTTGCGATCCATTGACAAGTTTGATTTTTAACTCCAGTGCATATAACTGACTGTTTAATCCAGAAATGCCTAGTTCTATATATTTATTTGGGGTATTAGACCATACAAATTAGGTACACACAGTTGCATATGCCCCTCTTTGAAAATTAGATCCCAGATTGTGTTACGTTTCACCCTTTGCTGTTACCCGGTCTGTTGTTGGCAGTGTCCTGCTGATACAACTCCATACACACCTACAACTGCGAATTTTTCCTTTTGTATGGTGTACTATCCTACAGCTTTCTTGTCACACCAATACACTGTGCAGAGCAATTGTCATATCATCACTGCCTTGGGGAGTTGCAAATAAGTTCAGGCGGTTACATCCACCTTCCCTCACTTTGTGGCTAGATGGGAGTAGAATACTAAAATAGATGGAGGAGGATCCTGAAACTTCTCTGCTGTAGTGTAGAGTCACAGTGTGGAAACCGTTAAGAACCTGAGCATTATCCTACATAAAATTCTATTGCTTAAAAGAAACTAGAGCTTTTACATGAGTGGTGATGGATTCAAGAAATTGACAGTAGGAGCTGCAAATCAGCTTAATTATTACTAGCGATGACCTTTTACTCCTTCTTTGCTTTGATATCCAATGTTAAGTTTATGAATAAGCTAATTCACTATAAAACAGTGACCTGCACTTCATTTGGAATTTCTCTCTAATCAACTTGTCTCCTTCCGTATTGGTCCCTCCTTAGCACTGCGTTGTCTCCCCCTCCTAAGGCTTTAAAGCTGTCAATGTTTGACTTCTCCACACCCTCCTTCCAATTGCCTTTTCCTTCTCAGTTGATTCTGTTGGGTCCACTTGTAACTTCAGACGCTCTTCTGCACTTGTTTCCTTTGCCACCCGCCACTAACTCATTCTCCCACCAATCTCAAACTTTGGCTTACCCCTCTTATCTTCTTCCTCTGGCATCACTGGACACTTAGAGAGACAGCATAAGGACTATCTTTCTCTGCTCAGGATCTTGCCAGCCTAATTAGTTGTAAAGAGATAATTGATGCTTTCAGGCATGACCTCCTTACGCTGGCCTCTCTGCATTTCCCCTCCACCCCCAAACTTCCCCTTTAATATCCGATTTAAGCTCTTTGAAAAGTTAGTCAATAGCCCAGTGAGACCTGGGTCTCTCTTCTCTAAGGCCCCTTTTCCCTCTTTGCTCCACCACGTGCTCCTTTTGTGTGCTTCCACTGTTGTTTCTGTTTCTTTTTCTTCCATGTGTCCCCCATACCTGAAATGTCTTTCCTGGCCTGGTCTGCCCTGCCTCCCCTTCTGCTTAAAATGCACTTACTCCAAATAGGCCTTCTTTCCCTCAGAAGTGTTAACAAGATGTTTGAAAAATCTTACAAACAAAAATACCCTAACTATCTGGAAATTAACGAGCTGCAACCCAAACTTCACTAGTCATGCTGCATTTGTTGCGCTCCTTCCCTGCCCCCCTCTCCTTTACAGTTGTGTGCTATCTGCCTAGATTGTGAGCAGTTCACCTCAGGAACTTTGTTTTATGCCTGTCTTGTAAAAGCACCTAGCACACTGTTGAGCCTGTTCAGCTAATAAATAACTTTTAGCACATCTGAATCATATTTTTAATTAGTGTTTGCATTTAAATTCACAACCGTCTGTTATTCCCCACAGTGGTTCTTTCTTGATTGACTTAGACTTTTCCCTTTTAAATGGAAGGCATTTCAAAGAAGGGTGCAAGAAATTGGACTGCTTTCCTCTGAAATAGATGAATTACAGCTGACTCTTCCCTCATGACCAGCTCCAAGGAGAGCATTGTTAAACTGTGTTTCTGACACAGTTGCCATTGAACCTTTTATCTGTTTTTTTTCCCAGGGTTTTATTTGTGGCTTTTCAATAGCTACTGGAGCAGCTGCAAGATTGGTTTCAGGATATGACAGTTATGGAAATATCTGTGGGCAGAAGAATGTAAAGGTGGATGGAATAGTCAATAGTGGTTTAGACCTCACACAAAAGAAGTGAGTATATGCCTTTTCCAAACTAGTGGTTGATTGAACCAGAGTCTGTTCTCAGTTGGAAGTAGATTGCAATAACCTGATTGGGGGTGGGGGGGATATTCTGACTCTTTTAGTTAATGTGTTTAATTTTTCCTATCTAGTCCTTGTCTGAATTTCTCTTGCTTAAAACCTTCTCTAACAACCAGTAGCCTGCATTTGTGAATGTGCATTGTGGAATTTGTAATGTGCGTATAAACAAGGTAATCTGGAGTATCGCTTTCTTCTTGGCATCTCATTATATAGTTGTGTCCAGCCGTTTGGTACAGTTGATCATTGGGGCTTTACAGACTTACCAACATTTTCAAATGTTCCAGGGATGAATGAGGAAAGCCAAGAAACCTCTCTGAACAATTCAGAGGACTTTAGAAAGCAAAATATCCTTTAGCTTGGAAATCAACACTACTACACTGTATCGAGACGATAATTAATGAAGTCTGAAATAAGACTGCAGCAAAGGATAATGAAAAACTAAAAGACCTTATTAACTTCTGGAATAGTCTTGGTTCACCTGTCTTCACGCTAACAAACCACTCAATACATGCAGATTGTTTTGTAAGGACGCTTGACTGAAGGTTTGATTATTTGGAGGTAGTATTGGAGTTTTCTTGGCAACTTCATTTGGAAGAGTAATTTAATGTGAATAATCAGGAAAAGGATTACTCTTGTATGGCTAACAAGAACATCCGATTATGTCACATGGTTAAAAAAAATTAAGTGGTATAAATCATAATTTTTTTTTTTTTAAGAGCATAAGACCACTACTACCTGCCTGGGGATAAGAAGAAATTTTCCTTATGGCCAGATTATTCCATATCTGCACATGATAGAGTTTCTTGCACAGTCCTCTGAAGCATATGATACTGTCTGGCACACTATTCTAGATAGAGCTCTAGTCTGGTCTAGTATGGCAATTCCTATATATTAGCAAGTGATTTCCCCTGCCTCCCCCTCCCCCCGCCTTGTTTTTCACTGTCTTGAAATTGTTTCAAAAAGGGCCCCATCTGATCACCATCTGTTTCTATCCGACTGAGTTCTTGTAGTGTCAGAGGTACAATGCACGGGATTACTTCATACGCTCATCTAAATTTTATAGTAATGCTTTTTACAGTCTGGAGAAAATAAGCTTTTTCTTCCTAGCCTCTCTATCATAAACTAAGCCTTGAAGAAAGAGTTTCTTGCTCTAAACTTCCAGGGGATCCCTGAAGATATTTCCATTTGCCTCCTCTTATAGAGTAATTTTATCTTTAGCCTCCAATCAGAAGCAGACATGTTAAATTATCTGTAAAATAGCATTATCTCTTCCTGCTAAATCATAGTAACATGTAGGGAATGTAATGAGGAAGTGAAATTGACACTATTTGGGAAAACTTGAGCTATAATATGTGTTTGTGGGGGTGAGGGGTCCTCTGAGTGGAATGATTAGCTGAGTACACATCAGAGTCTGAAAGAGTATCCTGACTTAAGTTTTGTAGGGTTTTCACAGCCACATCTTTGCCTCAGAAATTGACTTTGCCTTTTCTTGATTACAAAAAGAACACAGCATAGTTTCAATATGCTTTGCGCTGGGAGACAAACCCTTGGAGTGCAGTGAGGATCTGACAGCCAGTTCCAGACCCATCTGCCTACTCTGAAGAGGTTCATTGCCTTTTAGAGCTTTGCCAGGATTATGGGGTTAAAATTATCTTGATGTGCTAGAGTAATTGGCAAACAAAATTAGGAACACATTGACAAGGTACAAGTTGTTCAAATGCCAGTCCTAACTGGTATTTGACCTGCTCAGTCTTGCTGCTTGGGCAGAATGAAGGTACTATATATCCTTCTAAAAAACTACAAGAAGAAATACCCTGCTTCAGAGAATTGTCATCCAGTGACTTTCAAATGCTAGCAAATTCTCATGATCCCCCAGAAGCAAAGACTTTAATGGGCTCTTTACTCAGTGCATGCAGGTAGCAAATGGACAAATGCGAAGTTTGCAGCGTACATGCAGAGAAAATACATGAGCTAAATTCTATATGCCCCACCCAGAATTGGTATGAATTGGGTGAACTTTTTAATTCATCTCTCCATTATTGCAATGAGATGCTTGTCGATTGCAGTGAACAGTGGTTCTGCACAGTGCTCATTTAAATGTCTAGAGATGTCTTGAGAGATGACAGGAAATCAATGAAATCTACAAAGTTAGGAACATACAAAATGCTCTAAGCCAAGACAGACTTGTATATTGTGCTAGCTTGCTGCACAGGTAAAGGTTAACTGTTTGTGGTTTTAAAATAGAAGAACACAGGATACTTGGAATGCAAAACAATATCTTTGCCTCTTCTCACTTTTATATTTAACTTCTGTTAACTATGCCATCCATGCCTGTTCAGTCATGGTGAAAAAGAATCGGGCATTTGCCCAGTAAGCCTATTGGTCATGTGAAGGAATGGTTGATTTGCTCTCCATTTCTTTCCTTGTGTGACTTCATCTTAATTTAAAAACATATATTATGGTAGCAGCTCAGATTCTTTTTTTTTTTTTAAAGTAAGACACTAAAATACACACACACCTACCCACCCACCCCCAGCCAAAAAAAAAAAAAATCAATGTTATTATGATGTAAACTTCAAAACCCACTTCATCAGATGCATGGAGTGGAAAATAGAGGCCGGTATAATACACAACACATATAAAAATGGGAGTTGCCTTACCAAGTGTGTGCTTGCTTCAGTAGCACATATACTAAAATTGGAACCATACAGAGAAGATTAGCATGGCCCCTGCGCAAGGATGACATGCAAATTCGTGAAGCGTTCCATATTTTCTTTTGGGGGGAGGGATAGCTTAGTGGTTTGAGTATTGGCCTGCTAAACCCAGGGTTGTGAGTTCAATCCCTGAGGGGGCCATTTAGGGATCTGGGGCAAAAATTGGGGATTGGTCCTGCTCCTGAGGTCCCTTCCAACCCTGATATTCTGTGATTCTAAGTGTGGGGTCAGTGCTAACGAGCCAATTCAATTAAGGTGGAAGTGGGCTATTCTCAACGGTTGACAAGAAGGGGTGACTACAAAGGGAGGAAAAATCACTTTTGTAGCGCAAATGAGGCCAACGTAATCAAGGTGGCCCAATTCAAACAGTTGACAAGAAGGTGAGAGCGTCAGCAGGGGAAATTAGTTTTTGTAGCAACCCGTCCACTCCCAGTCTTTATTCAGGCCTAATTTGATGGTGTCCAGTTGGCAAATCAGTTCTAGTTCTGCAGTTTCTTTTTGGAGTCTGTTTTTGAAGTTTTTTTGTTGAAGAACTGCCACTTTTAAGTCGGTTGGTGAGTGTCCAGGGAGATTGAAGTGTTCTCCTACTGGTTTTTGAATGTTCTAATTCTTGATGGCTGATTTGTGTCCATTTATTCTTTTGCATAGAGACTGTCCTGTTTGGCCAATGTACATGGCAGAGGGGCATTGCTGGCACATGACAGCATATATCACATTGGTAGATGTGCAGGTGAACGAGCCTCTGATAGTGTGGCTGATGTAATTAGGTCCTATGATGGTGTCCCTTAATTAGATATGTGGACAGAGTTGGCCAGGGGGTCTGTTGCAGGGGTTGGTTCCTGGGTTAGTATTTTTGTTGTGTGGTGTGTAGTTGCTGGTGAGTATTTGCTTCAGGTTGGAGGCTGTCTGTAAGCAAGGACTGACCTGTCTTCTAAGGTCTGAGAGACTCTGTCCTTGCGTCTGATGAAGTGGGTTTTAGCCCACGAAAGTTTATGCCCAAATAAATTTGTTAGTCTGTAAGGTACCACAGGGACTCCTCGTTGTTTTTGCTGATACAGACTAACACAGCTACCCCTCGGAAACCTGTCTACATTTAAACTTCTTAAATGTATGCCACAAGATATGCGCTTCAGCAGTTAACTTCGCTGTGAACTTGAACTTTCATATTCTGATTTCTGAATATTTAAACCTGTAGCTTTGATATTGCAATTTACCTTTTGAATGAAATTTAAGAAAAATTATAGATGTAGGCATAGGCACTACCGATGAAGAGTTTAAAATTCCAGATAGTTACTGGGGTTGGCCAAAAACTGGGCATGTCCACAATTACATCAATTTAATCAAGTATTTTTGCCTCTCTAAGTAATTCTCCTCCCTCTTTTCATAATCCAAAACATGTTTTAAGAATCAATAGAAAAAAATATGTTTTGGATTATGAAAACACTTGACAAAGATCTTGTAATTTCATTAATCCAGTATGTTGGCTGTTTTAAAGCATAGGTACAGTGCTACCAACTAAAAATTTACACATCTAGTATGTATAGGTTTATTATGGTACGATTAATTATTTTCCTATTCCTGTAGTGTAATCTTGAAGTAAGTTGAACCAGCCCAAGTAAGATAAATAATTACCTTTGTTTGCGTGGCTGACTTAACTAGTGTACTTTGGATTACTTGTATCCTGCATGTTTGGAACTATAATTTCACAGTTCTTTAGGCAGAACTGAAATGGGTTCTGTAGTGACTTACCATGGATCTTTATTGGTGCCAAAGGTCCCTGGATGCTTTAGATTTCTTCTGACATCTTTCACCGAGCCTTTCCAACACTGTAGCCAAACCTCACCTCAGAAAGGGAAAAGCCATGAAGAAAACAAAACTGAAACCAGCTTTGTGCTCAGTCAACTAGCTGCCATAAGTGGTCATTTAAATAATTAGAGGTGAATGAACTCTCCCGATCTGCATTGGGAACAGTCAGTTGGATTCAGGTAATCGTTTACAGGGCAATGTTAATGAGCTCACTGACCTGATTCTGCTTAGCCATTAAAAATAGCAGACCCTTCCTACCAACTCTCTCTAGCTCAAGACCTCCATGATATGAAGCATTAACAGAACACAACAGTGGGCTTGTGTACACTTACGTTTTATAGCGCTCTAACTTGCTGCCTCAGGGGGGTGAAAAATCACCCCCCTGAGTGCAGCAAGTCAGAGCTCTTTAAAGTGCTAGTGTAAACAGGCTCCCAGCACTCGGAGCTAAGCCCCTCGTGGAGTCCCAGGAACGCTGGGAGAGCTCTCTCCCAGTGCTCGCACGCGATCACACTCTCACTTCAAGGCGCTGCCTTAGGAGCGCTCCCGCGAGAGCGCTTTGAAGTTTCCAGTGTCGCCCTGCCCAGTGTTCTTAATAGGAGAATCTCTTGTGATGGCTCAGTGTAAAGAGGAAGAAGTCTGTCAAGATCCACTCAAAGCTGTGACATGTTTAAGTTGCAAAAAGAAAAGGAGGACTTGTGGCACCTTAGAGACTAACCAGTTTATTTGAGCATGAGCTTTCGTGAGCTACAGCTCACTTCATCGGATGCATACTGTGGAAACTGCAGAACACATTATATATACACAGAGACCATGAAACAATACCTCCTCCCATCCCACTCTCCTGCTGGTAATAGCTTATCTAAAGTGATCACTCTCCTTACAATGTATATGATGATCAAGTTGGGCCATTTCCAGCACAAATCCAGGTTTTCTCACCCTCCGCCGCCCACACACAAACTCACTCGCCTGCTGGTATTACCAGAGTGATCACTTTAGATAAGCTATTACCAGCAGGAGAGTGGGATGGGAGGAGGTATTGTTTCATGGTCTCTGCGTATATATAATGTCTTCTGCAGTTTCCACAGTATGCATCCGATGAAGTGAGCTGTAGCTCACGAAAGCTTATGCTCAAATAAATTGGTTGGTCTCTAAGGTGCCACAAGTACTCCTTTTCTTTTTGCGAATACAGACTAACACGGCTGTTACTCTGAAACATGTTTAAGTTGATTGGTCAAGTTATCAGACTCAAGTTCTCAGAACTGACGCCTTCTTTGTTCATTTCAACCGAGATTACTCCTGGCCACAGGAAAACTGGGATCACAGGGAAGGGAGCAGGGTCTCCAGATGATTTTTTAGACTAGAAGATAAAGAGCTCTTTTAAAAGTGGCTCCAAATCTTTCCCCATTACATTAAGGGCAATGGTTAAATTCATAATATCAGCACGTAGAGCCCTCTCAGTCACCCTACTCCATGTTTCATCCAAGAGACTCTTCAAGAGTACAGACAGGAATTCCAAGCAGCTCAGATCCATTAAATTAACTCTGGCTTTCCTGTACAAGAGCCTGTGAAATACTATCTTCTGGTCTGGATCCCTATTCTGCAGCCACCATAGCCTGCCAACAGTATGTGTCAGAGTTCTGGGATGTGCCTCCAGAAACAATCTATGCGTTCCCTTTTGATGTTAAACTATTTGGTTGCATCACCCAAAAAAGCACTTGAACAACTGAATAAAATCATCCCTAACCAGTCTCATCCAGGAACACAAAGTGACTTCAAATATTTTGTCACAATTGCAACTTCCAGTAGTATGAGAATTGCCAGTTGTTTCACTCTGCTAGGACCAGACAAGTCTTATGAAACACCAGTCAGAGAGGCAACGCTTGAATAAGTTGCTCTTCTGGACACAAGCCATGTCCGTTCATGAACTGGGGTCCCTCTTAGAGGAAGACAGAAGTATTTTACTTCAGGTAGGTTTCCTACAGAAGTCCAAGAGTCCCCCTATCTCAGGAACCCAAGAAGTGACAGTGTTAAACAGCATAGTGAACTTACGTTGCTTTTCTAATTCCAGAGTCAACTTTTCTAACTTAGGGCCTGATCGTGTGAGGTGCTGAGTATGACTCACTTAAGTCAGTGGGAGCTGAAGGGTGTTCAGCACCTCACAAGAAGCACTCAGTAACTCTCAAAAAGTATGATTTAAGGTTGTAGGCTCCACCATAGCTTCCAGTTTCATTCTGAAGCTACACTGAAAACTTTGCCTGTCAAATGTACTCTAAACCAAGGAGTACTTTAGTGTTTAGGTTATATGTGTCTATTTAATGATACATTAACAAAATGCTTCTGTCAGGAATGTAGATGACACCATAGAGCTATGCTATACCTGTAAATTACAGGACCAAGCTCAAAATTACATGATTTTCCTCATAAAATAATCTGTGTAATTTTCCCCTTCCACTGAAATTATACCTCTCTACTAATAGCAAGAACTCAAGTAAACAAAAAGAGTGGACTGTCTCTCCTAACTTGCTCTTGCCAAAGGATTCCTGATTCAGTTGTGCTGTTATTGTATTATTATTCATGGTATAGATCTGAGTGAAAGCTATCCACTTCTGGGAATAAGACTAGGATTACCACCTGTCTTGTATATTTTACTTTTCTAGTTTTTTTTTTTTTTAAATATTAGTATCTTCAATTCTAGCTACTCAAAAGTGTTTTAAATCGTGGAGATTGTGCTTTTGCTGAGAGAAATGGGGAATCAAAGGCTTAATACACGTGTATTACTATGTGTAGTTACCTTTGAAAACAGCTGCCAGATAGAATGTGAAGTTCACAGTTTCCAGTTGTGTCACAGCCCCTAATGTTTGTAGAGTATTGGATGGATATAGTATGCGGGGGAGACAGAAATTAAAAAATGATCCAAGGAGTGGAGGCTAATACCTAGGGAGACTGAAAGCACTACAGTTTCACTAGGAAAAAGAACATTCAGGGGAGAACATGAGCAGTTTATAAATACATTCAAGTTAATGTAAATGATGACAGGGATTGATTCCATTTCAGAAGGTAGGACGTGAAACTAGAAACTGAGAAATTGAGGCTAAATAGTAATAACTTTTGTACGTTGAAATTGGATAATAGAACCGACTACCCAGAGTGAGGCACCATCACTGCATATAGTCAAAATGATGTGAGAAAAGCCAGGAACAGTAGAAAGCCTATATGCAAAGGGTCAGATTGTATGACCTGTGGTATTTTCTGTCCCCACTATCTGACACTATGAATTAGACGTAGCCTGTTCTGATTATTTAACAATAAACATACATGTGGACATCTTTGCATTTCCCATAGAGGTCTATTATTAGTACTGTAGTTTCAGAAGTATTTCCTTAAGGAGTGTGGTGTAAAATTTACTGAGGATCTGACAATTTTCAGTCCCTCTTCACTTTCAGCAAAAAGTGCTTTTTATTGTCCCCTCCCCCCCCCAAGTTAATCTCAAACTATCAAAACCAGTAAAACTGTTTAAATGGTCTGTAATGGTATTTTTGCTAGTGCACTGGGCTGAGAAGCATTTCAACAGTTGGATCAACTGAAAAATGTTTTTGCTAGGGTACTTCATCGTGTACCTGTTACAAAACAATTTATAACTGTCTCCAAGTGTACTGTGAGATGAAATAGGCTTTCTGAAATCAGAAGAGATTTTTCATCGATGTTTTTAATAGAGTTCATGTTCTTAACGTTTTGAATGAATGAGACCAGCTCCAGAGTTAGGTTTTGAGATAAGACCTATATAGGAAGGAGATGTTTGCTAGGGAGTTGATAAACAATGCACATTTCACAACTTTGGGTGTTTTTTAAATCATGATGGAGTTCATGGAAAGGAGGTATTTTAAAATACTGCACTTACACGGTAGATAGATTTACCTGAAATAGCTGAACAATTTTTATGCTTCTAAATAAATACCAAAATGATCTATTCAATATTATGGACTAGTGGTGTGAAAAATCAATCTGAAACAAAAAGCTTGAGTTATTTGAGTTACGTACATTGATTAAAGCATCTTGAGCTTTCTTTTCTTTTCATTTCTTTTTATGGTATACATACAACCTTTGTGGGGGGTTTTCCACTTTGTATTTCAGGGGACAAGATTGGAGATTTTCACGTTAAGTTTCAAGCAGGAGTTAATGTTCACAACCTGTTTATAACTGTGGAAGCTCATTTATAATAGAAGTGCTGAGGCTGTACAAACAATGCCACTTGAATGTACTGAAGTCTGATCAAATGTATTAGAGTATTCCCATTGTACAATATCAGACTGTACATTCAAGGATCCCTACAGTGCATACATTCAACCTCTGATAGTTTCTTTCTGTATGTGCTTATGTCGCATTGCCCTAAAATAAGGAATCCTGAAATTATTGTTATGGTTGACATTATTTGTTGATGTCTTGGTAGAATTTTTCTGCTAGAAACAAATTTTAGTTTGTCATTTACAATATAAATAATTCAGCCACTTGTTTGTTTTTTTTCCTGTTGTAGGTATGTGTTCTTTTTGGATCCATGCAATGTAGACCTGGTACATCGGAAGATCAAATCCATTGCTCTGTGTGTAGCAGCTTGCCCAAGGAAAGAGCTAAAAACTTTGGCTGATGTTCAGAAATTTGCAGAAACTAATGGTATGAGGAAAGCACATCCGTTTTTTCCTCTGGAGCCAAATACGTTTGTTTAGTATTCATAGATATAGGAAAGATAAAGGTGTCTTAGACTTAGCAGAACTAAAACTGAATTGACAAAACATGATGGGAAATACCAAAGGGAATAATTTCTAGTATTCTTATAAAACTAAAACTAACAGTAGCCATTTCTCCTTGCCCTGTTATCTACATGAAGGTCCTTTTTAAAGTTCATTTTCTAAAAGAAGGAAAAAAGGCAAGACCTAACAGGAACTTGACCAAAGGGGTTTTACATTGAATGGACCTCTGGCCCTGCATTCTGGAAGCTGCTGCAAGCTACTGCTCCAGGTAGCCTTCCTACGCTGCTGAGTCTTCCTTGCAAGTATTGGATTGGTGAGATCAGTACCGCTATTGAACTGCACTGGAGCATAGTGTCTGCCAATGAGTGGGTAATAATCCTGTTTTCATTTAGTACTGCAGTGCAATTCCCTGTTTTTCAACATTCTTATTGTATTTTGTGTAAGGTAAGCATAAGAGAAACTATACTGTTGAATGAAACTGACTCAATTCCCTCCTCTCTCCCCTTCCCCCCACCCCCTCGGAACTGTGCTGCTTTGTTATCCATGGTGATATAGAATCATAGAATATCAGGGTTGGAAGGGACCTCAGGAGGTCATCTAGTCCAACCCCCTGCTCAAAAGCAGGACCCATCCCCAATTAAATCATCCCAGCCAGGGCTTTAGCAAGCCTGACCTTAAAAACTTCTAAGGAAGGAGATTCCACCACCTCCCTAGGCAACGCATTCCAGTGTTTCACCACCCTCCTAATGAAAAAGTTTTTCCTAATATCCAACCTAAACCTCCCCCACTGCAACTTGAGACCATTACTCCTTGTCCTGTCCTCTTCCACCACTGAGAATAGTCTAGAACCATCCTCTCTGGAACCCCCTTTCAGGTAGTTGAAAGCAGCTATCAAATCCCACCTCATTCTTCTCTTCTGCAGACTAAACAATCCCAGTTCCCTCAGCCTCTCCTCATAACTCATGTGTTCCAGACCCCTAATCATTTTTGTTGCCCTTCGCTGGACTCTTTCCAATTTATCCACATCCTTCTTGTAGTGTAGGGCCCAAAACTGGACACAGTACTCCAGATGATGCCTCACCAATGTCGAATAGAGGGGGACAATCACGTCCCTCGATCTGCTCGCTATGCCCCTACTTATACATCCCAAAATGCCATTGGCCTTCTTGGCAACAAGGGCACACTGCTGACTCATATGCAGCTTCTCGTCCACTGTCACCCCTAGGTCCTTGTCCGCGGAACTGCTGCCTCGCCATTCGGTCCCTAGTCTGTAGCTGTGCATTGGGTTCTTCCGTCCTAAGTGCAGGACCCTGCACTTATCCTTATTGAACCTCATCAGATTTCTTTTGGCCCAATCCTCTAATTTGTCTAGGTCCCTCTGTATCCTATCCCTGCCCTCCAGCGTATCTACCACTCCTCCCAGTTTAGTATCATCTGCAAATTTGCTGAGAGTGCAATCCACACCATCCTCCAGATCATTTATGAAGATATTGAACAAAACCGGCCCCAGGACCGACCCCTAGGGCACTCCACTTGATACCGGCTGCCAACTAGACATGGAGCCATTGATCACTACTGTTGAGCCCGACAATCTAGCCAACTTTCTACCCTCCTTATAGTGCATTCATCCAGCCCATACTTCTTTAACTTGCTGACAAGAATACTGTGGGAGACCACCAATATCACCACCTTAAGGCATTCTGGAATAATTATAACAGAGTTAAGCAGCAGTGTTAGAAAAGCCCTCTGATAAGTGACCAACTTTGGGACTTTAAAAGGTGAGGAAGCCAAATGTAAATATTTGGCAAAAATCCCTTCTCGTTGTTCTGTTATTCAGCTGTCATTACTATGGTTAGCGGTTTTTTCCCCTTAAACCTGGGCACTTGATCTTTTTGCATCTCATGGCAGAACACTTCTGCTCATTAGCTAATAGTGACAGTGTTACTGTTTTGAGCACAAAGCAGAGAATTGTTTGCCTGGAGCCCCTTTTGGTGAAGGCCTGGAGGTGCTGACTTCCATTAACTCTTCAATTTCAAGTATCTGAGGGTGGCTTTATTTTATTGTATTAATTTTGGCTACCTCTCATTTTTGATGTACAGTGGCCTTCTAGTGCAACTAAAGTGAAGGATTCAGTAGGAGAAATTTCTTCATCAGAGCCTCTTGAAATATTTAAACGTGGCCACTTAAGCCTAGTGTCTTTCTCTTGTCTGTGCATGACTGGTGTTGTTTTTCTGTGTAAGTCTAACTTGTGCTGGGAAATCAAAATTCCTTTATTATCCTGTGATAACTACAGTATATTCGGCATGACTGTCTTTGTTGAACTGAACCAAAGGCTACACGATTTGCTAAAATGTACTGCATCTTGTGCTAAAGGTCATCCAGGCTAACCAAAACTCCTTGGCACTTGCTGTATAAAAAACAAATGCTTGTGAAATGTTTTAAAATTGGCATTAAACGGAATTGCCTTGGTTCTTGTAAACTTAGGCCAGGGTATCTGAAGTCTAGCACTTATTGCAGGGAAGTGTCAGCCAAAAGTACTCAAGGGCTTTGATCCCTGTTTTCTAATCCATATTCGCTCAGTGTGACCTTGGGCCAGTCATTTAGGTTTGAGGTAAACTATTTTGAAGTTTCAGAGTAGCAGCCGTGTTAGTCTGTATCTGCAAAAAGAACAGGAGTACCTGTGGCACCTTAGAGACTAACAAATTTATTTGAGCATAAACTTTCGTGGGCTACAGCCCACTTCATCAGATGCATGCAGTGGAAAATACAGTAGGACAATTTTATATACACAGACAACATGAAACAATGGGTGTTACCATACACACTATAATGAGAGTGATCAGTTAAGGTGAGCTATTACCACAGGAGAGAAAAAAAACCTTTTGTAGTGATAATCAAGATGGGCCATTTCCAGCAGTTGACAAGAACGTGTGAGGAACAGTAGGGGGGAAAATAAACAAGGGGAAATAGTTTTACTTCATATAATGACACATCGACTCCCAGTCTTTATTCAAGACTAATTTAATGGTGTCCAGTTTGCAAATTAATTCCAATTCAGCAGTCTCTCGCTGGAGTCTGTTTTTGAAGTTTTTTTGTTGTAATATTGCGACTTTTAGGTCTGTAATCGAGTGACCAGAGAGATTGAAGTGTTCTCTGACTGGTTTTTGAATGTTATAATTCTTGATGTCTGATCTGTGTCCATTTATTCTTTTATGTAGAGACTGTCCGGTTTGGCCAATGTACATGGTAGAGGGGCGTTGTGAAGTTATTTTGAAGTTCTGTATTATTAACATTCTAACTGAAGTAGATGCTGAATCGAAACTGAGCTTTCATGTTGTAAATAAATTAGCACCCACAAAAAAAATGTAACCAGAGTACAAGATCACTGATGAACACTATGCAAGATGGTGAGAATAGTTATGAAATCTTGTCATCCCCTGCTGGTACTTCTGTTTAAATTATATCAACTGTTTAGGATCCAAAGCTTGATTCAGTTAAACTTGTTACTTGCGGGAAATTTACTGCCTGCATTCTAAATGTTATGATAGTGCTGGTTACAGCTCCATAGTTAAGGTTGAGTTGAGTCTGGGTTAAAGCAGATTCAACCTTTTTCTTAAGTATGAAGAATAGTGTGTCCATGCCAACATTATGGCATCCACCGAATTCAGGATATTTCTGAGAATTTGAAAGTAAATCCATTAACTAACCTAGATTGAAATTAATTCGGAATGGGGCCTTTAAGAAATTGTGTTTCTTTGGTGTCAGACCTTGTAATGTCTCAGATGATCTTCATAATGGAATCACACATTCTTCAAACTTTCTGCATTTTTTGAACTCCATTGAAATCTTGTGCATAGGCTACATCTGAATAACTGGATTGTAATTAAGCTAAATTAATGACTCTTGTATTTAGTTAGGGTTGTATAATATTCCCAGAAAAGAATTAGATTAAGGTGGAGGAACGTTGGAGTACGTATATGTACGTTAAGATAAAAAACATTACAGGGATATCGTAACTATCCCCAAACCAACTCTCAATTTCTTGGATTTATAACTTTTCAGATTAAATTGAAAATCCAAACACACTAATGTGTGAAAATGCACAGTTAAAGGACCCAAACAACTTGAACTCTGCCCTGTAGTGACTCCATGCAGTAATCGTACAGTTACCAGGGATGAACATAGTGCTTGTTGGCCAGATTGAATTAAAATAATTTTTTAAGACAATTAGATTTTTTTTTCATTTTCTTCCTCATCATGTCCCATAGTGTGTATTTAACCCTGGTCACCAAAAAGTGCCTTTATATATGCATGTGCTATGAAATCTCGGGTCAAAATTTCTGAAAGTAGGAACCTAAAATTAGCCACATGCATCTAAACAAGTGGTCTGATTTGTCAAAAGTGCTGAATGTGTGGCATCTAGCATTAACCTTGGTGGGAACTGCTGGCTGTTCAGCACTTAAAATTAGGCCACTAATGACTAAATGTGGATTTAAGAGCCTAGAATTAGGCTTCTATTTTTAAACATCTTGGCCTGGATCTCACTTGCAGAGGTCTGTAGCCAGGCCAATCCAGCAGAGGTCCAGGTGGATGCTACTCCTGGGGCAGTTACTGAAGTAAAAGACTAAAGGAGAAAAGTCTGCTGTAGGGGCTGACCCGAATGAAAATATTAAAGAAAATCAAGCTGATTAGGTCACATTCAGGCATCTTTCTGAGTTGAGGCTGAGGGTATTGCAGATTTGAGCACAAGCCAAGAGCCACCACACACTGTTTATATTACACCAGTAGGTTGAAAATTGAACTGAAATGGAAAGAGACACTGAATTAGTCGTCTTATCAGAGTTGGGTTCAGAAGGCCTAATCTGCTGACTTCATAGAGATTTCTTTGGGATGGGTCTGAAAGTAAAATGCACACAGCTATTGTGAAGAAATTGGAAGCAGCTGTAGATAGGGGAAACTATTGCCTCAGTGGTCTCTGGTCTGAGCTATAATGGCTTCTTCTTCTATACACGTAATAATCAAAGCACTGCTTTGAAGCACATCACTGGTACCTGCCCTAAAAACAGATGTGTTGGAGATAATGTGGAGTGAACTGTACATTTTTTCCATATTTTGTGGAAATGCGCAAAGGTTAGAAAATGTTGGTTTTCACTCCTGAGAACCGTTAAGAAAATCGTAGCCAAGGAATAATTATTACTGAAGCTCCTGGTTGTGCTGTTAGGTTTCCTAGTTAAAGGCATGTTGCCAAGGAGAAACTGATTTTACACCTCTTGGTTTCTGCCAGACCTCATATAGCCTAAAGCCATTATTTGAATATAAGTACAATTTTGAATGGCTGTAACAGATACAACTGATGTTTTGGTTTGATTATTTATGGTTGAGTAATACTGCACGGAGGTCTTGGGGGCACTCCTCCACAGTAGCCTAGAACTGTCTGCATCTGTCAGCACTGTCTGGTACACTTATACTGAAAACAAACAAGTCTTTAAAAAAAATCACAAAACATGTTTGTATTCTGCTCCTGGGAATGGGAGTATAACCAGTGAACCTCTCTCCCCGGATTGTGCTTGCATCAATGACTCTGTATTGCAAAGAAAGTAAGCTAAAAAGCCACACTCATTTTTAAGCTCCATTAGAAATCTGTGGGAGGAGAGAGAATTGCTGTGTACCAGGGGGCAAGGAAATCAGTAATATTTTCTTTCAAGCTTCTATCTACTGATAAAGAATGGAGAGCAGAAAAGACAAAAGGTCTTGGGCAGCATTCTGCCTTTTTTTAAATAAAGGATTGCAGCTGAATATAAAAATACATCTTTAAGGCTTCTCTGACTCACTGTAGGATAGATAAATATTTCTTAATCTCATTTTTGAATCCAGTTAGTTGCTGTGGCAACCATGATTGGATATCTCCGCTATTCCTCCTTTGCAGTCTTATAGATATTATTTATATACCTTTTATGAAGATGTAAATAATGTCTCGTTCCTTAGAACTCTCTTGTAGGCTCTAGAGAATACTCCCTTCTTTATTTGAATCCCAGAACTATTTAATAGAGAGCTTTAATTTCTCCCTTCCTCTGATGCTTCCTCTTTACTGGCGCCTACTATGTTCCTATGAGACAATTAGGAGTTCAAGAAACTCTGAATATCCAACTGCACCTATTCTCCCTCCCTTTAAAAGTGTATTTAATGTTTCTGAAAGATGCCAAGTGGCAGTGCTGGAGAATGAAGTCCACTGTATCAGTAGAGCATAGTAAGCAGTACAGTCTGTCTTATTCCACCTTGTCTGTGGCTTCAATCACTACCAGCTGGAACCAGCTGTAGTGAAAAGATAGTT
This sequence comes from Lepidochelys olivacea, assembly GCF_965140295.1. NCBI lineage: Eukaryota > Metazoa > Chordata > Testudines > Cheloniidae > Lepidochelys > Lepidochelys olivacea. The sequence goes on from NC_140415.1 coordinate 133,550,836, forward strand.
CAGTGGCCGTGGCTATTTGATGGTTATCCTCTTTAATGTTGCCAGTAAAGAGTATCATTTATGATGGTGAGGTCTGTGATATTCTCATGTGTGCACCATTCCTCAGTTCACATAGGCCCCTGAATTAATGTTAGGTGAGAACTCCTGATTACCAGTGACCTGGAAGTGAAAGTCTCTGTATCTTATTACTGGACTCCTCCCCCATCTGGCCCAGCACCTCTTGATCCCATGACGGAGCATTAAAACCTGTGGCTTCTCTTTCTAGGAGTGGAAAGTCAAACTGCTTTCCTGCCTCCTCTTAAAAACACACACACAAATAGGAATCTCTGGCATAGGAGGTCTAAATTATGTGTGTTCTTAGCGCATACATTCTCGGTAAATTTGTTCCCTGTAGCAGTTTAGCATTTGACTGAGTATTATTGCAAACTGTCAGGTCCAGCAGACACAGAATGAAGAAGAGCTGGTCAGTCTCAATATGTTTCTTTTTCTGACTTTCTTAAACTTTGTGCACTTGCAAGGGCTCAAAAAAGTCGTCTTTGTGAGAACAGCCCTTGTGCTCGTCCTCCATAGGAATAATTTGTCTTAATCACATGATGATCTTCTCCTTGTCCTACAAACCTGTCTCCTTTATACAGAGAGTGGTTGGCAGTGGAACATACCTTACCATGTGAAATAAGCGCTCATGCACGTTTCTGATTTGGTGAAGTCTGGGGCAGATTCCGTAGCCATAATTTACTGCAGAACTGTGCTCTAGTATCTGAGGTTTCATTTCTTTTTAAAGTAATGTTACTAGCACTTGTATAGCTAGAGCAGGGAACTGATCCCAATTTTCTTAATTGGCTATTGACTCTGAAACCTAATGACAATGCAAATGGCACCCTGGTTAACTGTTCACTGCTGATCATTTTAGTAGACACATTGACTAGATTTAGCTGGGCACATGAATATGGGGCAAATGTGTGGATGTGGAAGGTGGTAGCTGTAAATACCTGCTGGGACGATCAAATGAATTAAACCCTGCCCAAAATTTACAAGAGCCTCCAGGCCTACCCATCCTGGGTACCAAAAGCCCAGGTTGCCACTATCCATCTGTTAATGCCTTCAGCTCCCTCCACCAACCTGTACTGTGAAGACCTGTCAAGTATCATCCATCTTGAGATTTATTCTTGCAGTTACAAGATCTGTCGTGATTTTGATGAGAGACAAACTCCCCCACAAAATAGTCTGTACTCAAGGAAGTGGGCACTGAGCTGCTTGTCTGGAGACAATCAGATGTATTCCACTTCACCTTCTGACGTACTGTTAATATTTCTGCATACTTATAACCATTATTAACCAAGGTCTCATAGACCTTTTTAGAGGCAACTGTCAGTCATTTGTTTTATGGATGAGTGACTGTGTGCCCTCTGAGTCTCACTTCAGAGAGAGCTAGGAATAGAACCCCACTCTCTAATATGACAGTTATAAATCTTTTCCTCTTTGCCACACTACCTTTCAGAAGAACTGGGCCAAATGACTTCATGTAACCCAGGCTACCAGTGTGGTTCTGTCTCCCTCTAGAGAAGAAACCATATATGGAAGGTCATGAATCTGCTATTTCCTCCATGCTCATGGTTATGGCCCTTTACTGTGTGAATTAGGGACTTGGGGTTTTAGATCCAGAGGTCCCAGATTCAGTTCTTGCAGACAATGCAAACAGGGATATCCTTACATTCCACTAGTCTGTCCAGACCACCACTAAACAATACTGTTTCCAGAGCCAGGAACAATGCTGATATACTCAACATTTTGCTATCATCTCACAGATAGTTGTATAACTCATCAGCAAAGTATACTGTGGTCCTCCAAGTGGATAGCAGCATTATTTTCCCCACTGGCTTTATTCCTATAACTCTCAGTGGTGTTACATGTTCCCAGAAAAAAATGGGAAGACCTTGTTTGCATTTTGTATAAAAATAAATGCCCCAAGGAGTACTGTACTGAAACACATCTTCATTTCTTAATTTCATTTCTCATTTCAGTCTGCTGCAGCATCATAGAAGGCAGATGGCCATGTCACATAATTTAGGTGCAGCTTCCTCCAAAGTTTACAAGGTCTTCAATATTTTGCATTCTCCACTGGAGAGAGGCTTTTCGGCACAAATGTTCCCCTTGTCCTCAAGCTTTTCCAGCATCTTTATGCAATTCATGTTAATTGTGGCAGCATTTTTAAGAGTACTGGGGTTAATAACTGCTTAGTACTTGAATGATCAATCCCAAGCAAAACAGAAGGCAGGATTTCAAAGGAAGAAATGTTTGCTTTCCAAATCAGAGTTCAAAGCTGGCGTTCTCAGTTTTTCCAGCTGTGGGCCACAGTAAAAGGGAAAGCTTGTCTCCTGGGTCACTTCCCCTCCTGATCATGGTCACATCATAGCTCTCTGGTGACTGGACCACGTGTTTATGAAGAAAAGTAATGTTAGGAAAGGTTTCAGAGTAACAGCCGTGTTAGTCTGTATTCGCAAAAAGAAAAGGAGGACTTTTGGCACCTTAGAGACTAACCAATTTATTTGAGCATAAGCTTTCGTGAGCTACAGCTCGCTTCATTGGATGCATACTGTGGAAAATACAGATGATGTTTTTATACACACAGACCATGAAAAAATGGATGTTTATCACTACAGAAGGTTTTCTCTTCTCCCCCCCCACCCCCGCTCTCCTGCTGGTAATAGCTTATCTAAAGTGATCACTCTCCTTACAATGTACATGGTACATCCATTTTCTCATGGTCTCTGTGTATAAAAACATCTTCTGTATTTTCCACAGTATGCATCCAATGAAGTGAGCTGTAGCTCACGAAAGCTTATGCTCAAATAAATTGGTTAGTCTCTAAGGTGCCACAAGTACTCCTTTTCTTAATATTAGGAAAGGAGCTAAAAATAAATGCTATATCTTCAGAATATAATTTAGTAGCAAGGAGAAAAGACAGCACCGAGAGCCATAGTCCTGTGGACCACTAGCAAGAACCCGGGACTACAGCATAAGAGAGTATTTTCATAAGCCTCAGAACAAGCAGAGCTCTCGAGTCCATCTTCTACAAGATACAGTTTGTTGGCACGCTCCTGATTACATCTCCAAATGTAGCACACCCCCTTGTGTAGGAAATAATGCATTTTGCTGCCCTTGATTATTTTTCAGTTGGCTGTTTAGATTCCAGCAGAAATGTTCCTAAACCAGTTGGAATTAATGGTGTTTCTGGTCAATGTGTTATTCCAAGTAAGGCTGATTAGGTCTAGAGAGCTTTTATCTCTTGCAGACTTGGAAGCTCATACAGTAGCTGAATCCCCAAGATGTTCAGAAAACAGCCACCAGAATAGCATCCAGTGTAGCTGCTTGTGGGACTGGGGAGAGGAAGGCAAAAAGAATAATCTCCTTTCTTCCTCCTCCTTCAAGCCACAAAGTGCATGGCCACTACTGGAACCCTCTGGCTGGTGGTTCTGTCTGTGTTTCCATCTTGCAAGGACAAGTGTTGGCAAGGACAAGTGTTGGCTCCACCTCCACTCCTCATTAGCCTTAAATGTTCATGCGCAGGGATATGGACAGAGGCCCTGCAGATATGAGTTTATGTGCAAGGGGTTCAGCCCACACTGGCTGTGCTCACTAGATCTGCTGTCATCCACTTTCGCTGTGAGATCTAGGCCATTGACGGCAGGGTGCTCTGCAGACAAAGGGAAGGGGACATGGTTTGGGCCTTTAGATATGAGAACGTGGGGTTGGGCCTTCTGTTAATACAAATATCTTATAGATCATTGCTAAAAATGAGTAACAGAGGGAAACAAAATTATTAGACTTCTAGGCTTGCTCGGATAACTACATCATAAATCAGCAAATGATTCTCCTTACTCCCTTCCCCGACCCTCATGTGCTGACTTTGGCATCCTTTAAAAGGTTCATGATATCTGAACTGAAAAAATGTTTCTTCTTTTATTTACAAAGTGTGCTGGGCATGTTGATGGCTCCTTTTCCTACTGCTAGCCCTCTTTGGCATGTCTATGACTGTTCATGCTCACGTTTAATTCAGAATTTTTATATTTCAGTACAGATGTTCAGATTAGATAGCTTTGCACTATTACAGAACCTTTCATCCAGAGAGCTCCAAGTGCATTACAAATAAGTTTTGCAACACCTCTGTGAGGTAGGCAGGTGTATTATAGCCACTTTTCAGATAGGTAAGCTGAGGCATAGTGCTTCACTTTTACTCCTGGGGCAATTTTGCGCCTCTAGAAATGCGAAGAATTTATGTTCCCCGCAGATTTCTTTGCTTGCCTGCAGAAAAATGACTTTCTGACAGGAAAGCAAAGGGAAGCCACAAGAGCGGTCATGCAACCCTTCCCAGCAGTATGTTTCAGGTACCCAGGGCAGCCACCAAAGAGGTAAACAACTGGGGGCAAGACTGGGGAAGACCCGGCTAGTGGCTCCTACCCTGAGCTGGGCTCAGCTGCTAGTCCCGGCTGGGCTGGGGAGGACAGGACTTCCTTTTTCCTGCACAGCATTCAAGGCCGAGTCAGACCCACTGCCAGATTTCTCCCCCAGCTGCAGGAAGCTCTGCAAGCTCCCTCTTCCCCCCGCCCCTGTGCACCCAGACCCCCTTATACCCAGACCCTCCCACCGAGCCTCACCCCCCCGATGAGCTCCAGTCCCCTAGCATCTGGACCCGCCCACCGAGATCCCCACACCAGACCCCCTGCAAAGCTCTGTCCCCCTCCACAGTCGGACCCCTCCCCCTGCTGAGCCCCAACCACCTTCACGTGGACCCCCCTGCAGAGTCCCATTACTCTTGCACCTAGAACCCCCCAACAAGCCCCTGTGCATCCAGATCTCCCTACTCCTGCACTTGGATCCGCCACTGAGCTGCCCGCACCCAGATTGCCCCACACAGAACCCTCTCAACCCCCACCTGGATCCCTCCACGCTAAGCCCCTCCATGCTTGGATCCTGCCTTGCTGAGCCAGGGTGTTTCTAGGCCAGTCCCGGTCTTTCCACTATGTCAGGGTTTGGTGCAGCCTCACCGCTAAGTACATGTCCCAGAGGGAGCTTCACAGCTATCTCCAACCTCTGTGCAGCCAGTGGCCTGTGCTCCCCAATTCCATGCTAGAACATCCACATTTATTTGACAAATAAAATTTGCAGAATTTTAAAATATTGTATGCAGAATTTTTTATTTTTTGGCGCAGAATACCCTCCGGAGTATTTATCTAAATGGCAGAACTGGAACAAGAACTCCTGATTCTTGATTGCCTCTTTCAGCCACCTGTCTTTCTTTAATGATCTGCTAAATACAGAGATGTTCATCTCTTCCTGAAAAATCTAATCCATACAATTGAGGCTCTTGAGACTGCATGGGATACTTTGCACTGGTACTCCCAGGCTGTGCCCCTTCTCTGTACAAATAGAGGACTCCTTTCTGCAGGGGTAGCAAATGGGAGGAAATGCTACTGTGTGGTGCAGCACCATTAAGCCCAGTTGATGCTGGCTCAGCAGTTTTAAAAACTGTGCTTACACATGGTTTGAACTTGATTGTAGCCAACCTGGTCTCCAATACTGTTTAACTGGCCAGCACGTGGAGAGGGATTCAGCTTTGTTAGAGCTGCTGAGCATCCATAGAGTTTGACAATATAAACATGAGAGCACTTCTCCGTACAGATCTTCAGCTAACTCACTCTTTAACCTCAATAGTTGGTCCTCTCTTTACTCCCTGTAAAGCACATGAATTGTAGTTTAAAAAGAAAACTGAATAATTTCTTTTCATCGTGGATAGGTTTGGCAGAATTTGATTTTTTTTTTTTGTATAATTTTGATGGATAATATCTGTTTGTATTTAAGCAGTTTTTTTCCCAGTGTTTAGCAATTTTAACTTTTCACAGTTGTGGGGAAACTAGGGGAAGGAGCGGCTCAGACTATAATTAGTTACTGACAGTAGGCGATTCAAAAAGTTAAAACTTTCTAACCATTAAACTCAAATCATCACCATCACGTCAACATATACAAAGTAAATATTCTTAAATCAAGCTGAGTTGTCAGGCAGCATTTTCTCACTTTGCCCATCTGTAAGTTTGGCCTGCTATCGATGGAATTATTTTTTTCAATTTGTGGGTGTACAGTGAAATTTATGTTTACCAATAAAAATCTGTTCCTTTGATGCCTAATCATGGATGTTGTCTCTATGCAATTTTGATGCATTAAGAAACAGTTGGGGGTGGGGGAGACTTATTTCAAGGAGTCCAGTGATTTATGTCCTCCTTCCTTTAAAAATGGACTATGAATTTAGCCTTTCTCTCTTGCATGATCAAAGGTGGTAGGAAGATGACCCAACCATGGAGAAAAGTGCCCATCTAATGCAGCGTACGGTGGGCTTGATTCAACGTTCTATTACAAAACATTTTCTCTAGTCTTTTGTAACTCTGAAGTCAATGGAGTTTTAGTAGTGGGAAAGTAATGTAATGGAGTGGAGAATCAGGACTATTATCCATTTCATAAAAAGAAAAGGAGGACTTGTGGCACGTTAAAGTCTTTAAGGTGCCACAAGTCCTCCTTTTCTTTTTGCGGATACAGACTAACACGGCTGCTACTCTGAAACCTGTCCATTTTAAGATGATTTGCTGGACAGGAACAGGAATATTAGATTTTTGATCTTGTAACATTTTTTTTCTTTCAACAGGATCAAATTTATGTAGCTATGAACTACAGTCATCTGAGTACACTACTGATCCACAGGCCTCTAAGCTTTGTCCTAAGCTCCCGGTTCCAGAGAGGTAAGTTTTAATGGCTTCTTGTCTAATTGTTCATTTGTTTGAAAAAGATTTCACAAAAACCTCACAAACCACAGTTTAGGTCTCTCTGTAACATACCTGTGTTTGTTTTTAGCATGTTAACTCTGTTGGTACAAAGCTCATCTTTAAAGAGACTCTGTCAACATAACACTAAAAAAAAAAACAAAAAAAACCACAACCTACTGTGTTACTAGTGCTATTAAAACTGGAATATTCAAACTACTATTTGATGTTCTATACTCAGTGTTGTGCAATGTGCTGCAATGTGTTTGCCACGCTGAGGGCTGGCTGCATTTTAGCGGTGCTGTTTGTACACAGCGTTATGAAGGGCTTCGAAATAAAAGGTGATATATGCACATAAAATATTACGTTTGTCATTTATGGTGTTTGCTTCTTGCACTTTACTCAGCCAGTTAAACTCGGTGGGTCTGTTTCATTTGCTGGTTCTCTGTTGTGTCTAAGTTTCCAGCACTGGGATGCTTAAACGGCAGAAAGAAGAGAAAAAGCCCAAATACCTGAAGGCACTCCTGTTCACGTATTACTACGTTTGCTCTAGTTTTAATGCTTAAAATTTCAACCAAGAGCTGCCTTGGCTGTTTTTGGTAAAGTACACGGTAGCGATTGTAACAAAGAGGATGCTGCTGGCATGGGGAGCCCAGCTGTGTGTTTGAAGATTAGAGTGCTGCCCAGAAGTAAAAGGGCAGTCAGCACTTCAGCTATACAGCAAATTTTGAGTTGTTCAGCAGTGCGATTATTTTAGGGCTCAGTCCTGCAAACACTTCTGTGAGTAGTCCCGCTGTCTTTAACAAGATTTCTACAGGGGTGTTTGCGGCTTTGGTCTTCTGTGTTTTAGCTGAAATTGAAGGGGCTTGACAATGCAAACAGTTGCGACCAGTCATAGGTCTTACTTCTTAAAGAACCTCAGTCTGATTATATCTGTTCACGGTCAGGCCATACATTCTCTGCATGGACATGAGTGTTTGTAAAGGAAAAACAGAGAAAAGTTCTGGAGAGGATATGTTGTATCCATTTTAGGACCTGTTGTTTTAAATGTCTTTTGTTGACCTCCATAACTTACCCAAGTTTTTAAATTGACTACGATAAGCAGCAACTCAAATGCTGACAATAACATACTTTTTCTGAATCTTTATTTGTGTTTTTTTTTTACTGCAGATCTGTAGCCTATGCAACAGACCTAGGCATAGATGCTGCACTACCTAACTAAAATAAATACAAATTCCAGTGTTGTTTTGCATACTCAAATGGCTTGTCAGTTTTAATTTTTGCCAGAATTGTATGTACTTTTCTTCCTAAACATTCCCATGTCATTCAATTGGATTGAATTTTGCTTAATAAGCAAGCACTCAGGTAGAATGGAGTGTCATGTCACTTTATAATACAGTGCAAATTCCTGGCAAAAATGCTTTTTAAAATAGTCAGAAGGAGCTGTTATGTCAGTGGAGGGTTTCTCCATTTTATTCTACAGTTATAAGTTAAAATAAAAATAAAAACATTCATTAAATTTTAAAGTTTCCCAAAGTTTGACTTAACCCCCCCCCCCCCAAAATGAAAGGAAATGCCCAATAGTTTGCCTTTAACTCACATTGTGTTCTAGATAAGGTGCCACAAGTACTCCTTTTCTTTGTGCTCGTGCAGTTATTGGAGAGAACAAGCACATTGTGAAGAAGAAATGAAACGGTCAGAAGGATGGAAAAATAAAATAAACTTCAGGAAGAAGGGTGTTGAGGAGGAAAACTCCCTGTTGTTCCCTTCCTGGAAGCAGCTCGTCAGCTGGTGTAAATTATATCATTCTATTGAAGTCAATTGAATAGCTCCGTTAAAGTCAGTGGAGCTATGGCAACTTACGTCAGCTGAGAACTGTCCCCTGCGGTTTCCCAGTTGATCGTTTTGGAGGTAAAGTGTTCCTCATGACCTGCAGAGGAACCCAGAGATCTTGGGGGACTCTGACATTTCAACTTTGGAACTCTGTCCTTACTCGTTTTGGCTTCCTCACAGCACTGCCAGAGATAAGCACGCCCTCCAGTAGTGCCTCCTGGAACTCTTCCCTGTGCTAGAGAGCAGTTTCACTGCATGAAGGTGGTTTTGGAGCAGGGCCTCTAGCCAGTTTTCCACTTCCTTCCTGCCTCTACCTGTTCCAGCTCTGCACAGCCCTGCAGAGGAGCTTCCATTGAGTTTGGAGAGAAAAGGAGAGCATCAGAACGCTCCATTCTGTTGGCTTAGTCTCCTCTACATGAGTTGGTATATATCAGTTATGGGGACTCTAAATATCTCACATCCACCCCTGTTTTGAGGCCCACCTAATAGAGAACTGCTCTGTTCTTAACTCTGCATTCATTTCCTCGTCTGTATCCAATTAAACTGGACTCTTAATATAATTTCAATGCAACTGTCATATTTGTGCTTTTTTATTTATTTCTCATCCCCTACTAGGCAGATTCTGCCGATGTTGATCATGATGATTAAGCAGCAGATTATTCTTAGAAGCTTATAATTTCATTTAAGTATGTAATGTCTCAAGGTATAAGCAAGGGGCCTTATCAATAGCAGAGGTCACTATGACTAGATTTATTATTTCATTTTTTGTTAAACAAGGCACATCACATGCTCATTGAGTCAGAACCACTGAAATGGAAACAGGTCTCGTGCTGCATTCTCAAGAGTCTCATTTATTCAAAAAAAGGTTGTAATAACCACTGACCTTATTTTTTATTAATTATAACAGTTTCTATTTAACTATTACACATAAAAACAGGTAACTTAATATGTACAGTATAATTGCTACAAGCAAGAGGGATATGAGGAGATTAATACAGGAATGCTGTGTGATAAAGATAAAGAGTATATATTTCTCCTCCAGGACATATTGCTTCTAATGGCTTTTTTCAGAATGTCTGTTTTCTTGTCAAGATGTAAAAAATTGATTTTTTTTTTTTGAATGTTTCAGGATAAAAACTGAGCTTTGTCAGAACGATAGCTCTAATTTTCGGTATAAGCCTGTGAAACGTTGTAAGCTTTCTTAAAATTGGACCACGTGCACGAATTAAAAGTTAAATGCAAAGCCCTCTAATTTCAAGTTTTTCAAATTTCATTGCATACATTCTGTGGAGACCTGCGAGATGCTAACACATTCCAAAACTGGCTCCATCTTATAAAAAAGCTGAGGGAATATATAGGCTGCTCTCTAAATGGGAAGGCCATTACTATGGGTTTAATTTGATTTTTAACAGCTCTGACTAAATGTGTAACTGTTCTGCTTAACTGCTGGCTTTACCACTCACTGAAAGCAGGGTATCAGCATAAGCATCTGCAACGCATTTACTTAGTCAGCACAGTTGACTTAAAACCTTAAAAAATAACATTTCTTTTTATTTAGAAATGTCTGTCAGTTTCACAAAAGCATGGGAATCTGTTAATTATCTAGTTATGAGGGTGACCATAAACTCCTCCCAATTCTGCACTGAATAATTAGACAATTGCTTTTTTAGTATATTATCTCCCTCGTCTCCTCCACCTCCCCAAAATAATAATGCATAGAGGGGATATTCTTAAAGTAGATGAGTCTAACCCTTCACATTAGAAGTGAGGGTTAAAATTTTGGTAAGACTCACAATTTAAAAAGAGGTATCTGGTACAGGAAACCTCAGGCTTCAAAATCACTACTAAAATAGGAGAATCCCAAAGGGATAGTGTGCACTGGTGCTTCATTATACTGAAATCTTGCAAATAAGTCAGTAGGAACTGATGGAGAGGAAGGAAAGAATCTGGAGGTTAAAAGAAAATTCTTCAATTTAATGTAAAAATATATTTTATTCATTGGATTCAATTACAAGCAAGAGAATATTGCTAATAAAATGGAAAAGAATAATTAAAAAATAAAATAGACAACCTTGATAGTCTGATCTAGTTTAGGGTACAAGAAGATGCAACTCCCCAGTGGGCAGCATTGGGAAAATAATGTCTCACGTTTGTGCTCTCCTGTATTATCTGCTGGTGAACTGCATCCCAATGTCTGTTTACTGGGGTGAGAAGTACACCGAACCCTCGCGAGAACGCAGGATTTAGGATCCATGTGCAGTACCGCATTAACGTGGGGACCACGTTAAAATGAATTGCAATTAAAGTAATTACATTTGGGATCCAGGGCCATGACCATGTTCTGTGCGAATTCGCGCTATATAGACGTGCGTTCTATTGAGGGTCCGGTGTGTAATGCAAAATGTCAGTACCCCTTGAGAAGGACTCTTAATACCATTCAGGGTAAAATGAATAATTAAACAATTACAGGCCTCTTTGTTGCATTTTTTATAAAACATTTAAAGACTTATTTAGCTGAGGTAATGTAAGTAATTACTGTAATTTTCCTATCCTATGACCAGAATAAACATAAGAAAGGGAACGAATAAAATATCTTTAACATGGCTGCTTGGCAACACTTGTAAATGGTGACATGTTTTAGACTAATGTATATTTTTGCAACTATAGTACAATCATTTTTAGATGACTTTTTTGCTACAAAAGTGGGTCAGTATTCCATTTTGAAGTCAGTGAAGGGCATTGTTTGAGCTGGTGTACCACATGACACTTGAATGACAGATGTTTAAGCTGAATTAAGAAAACTCTCTTTTGAGAGGCGGAGGGTAATATTCTATTGGAATATGCATGCTGCCTTCTTTACAGAAATACTTGTAAAAATTGCATCACTCCTCATTGTGACCATTGTCATTCTAGCAGCACCTCTGCATTAAACTCACAGCTCCTTGTTATGGTGTTATGAGGGTGGAGAGTATTGCATCAATTCACCTTTCATTTGTGTGTTGATGTGGCATTTATATTAAGTAGGAGTAATTTTTTTTCTGATTTTTTTTTTCTTGTGTCACCAGTGCACCTATTCCATTCTTCCATCGCTGTGCTCCTGTGAACATTTCCTGCTATGCCAAGTTTGCAGAGGCCCTGATCACCTTTGTCAGTGACAGTAGTGTCTTACACAGGCTGATTAGTGGAGTTATGACCAGCAAAGAGATTATAATGGGACTTTGCTTGTTATCACTAGGTAATTGTTTTTCTCATTATTAGCTGTTTCATAGTACTGCGATAGGAGACTTTTAACATCCTCTAGCCACAACATGAACATAAAACCTATACAGTAATAAGCCCTCAGGAAACTGTTCAAATGCTTTTTACTCAGTAGCCAAATAACTGTTTCAAAAGAAATATACATGCACATTTAGTTTTTATTTAAGATCGGGGGGAGGGGTTGGACATTCTTCAGTGCTCTTGCCACAGCTGTTTAAGTCAAGGAGAGGCAGCTGTACTTTCTAATGCTCATTTGGCCCTTTCACTCACAGTTTTGCCCACTCCCTGCACCTCCTTCTAAAAATGAGAGCAATGCATGGCATTATGCTCTCAGAAACCTGGGACTTAGGCTTCTTTTTGTGTGTGTGGCTTAGCTATTTGGGCTGGGATTTTCAAAGGAGCGAAAGGAAGCAATTGTGTTTGGCTCCTTTGAACCTCCTAACCTTGGTTTCTATGAATGTAAATGTTGCAAGTGTGTTATTAAAAGCTGGGAAATTCCCAATTCTGGGCCTTAGGTTTCTTGTCGATCACTGATATCACACCAAAGTGAAGTGATTGTTTGTTTTAAACAGACTCTATAAATGAGGGTAAATTTGGATGCACACAATTTTATTACATTTCTGATCAGCTGACTTCATTGGATTCTTAGTGTGAGGCCCTTAACCTCTTAAAAATGCCAACCCCTGCTGTTACAGCCATCTGTCAAGAGTGTGTGGTTAAAGAAAAAGAAATGACGACTGACTGTAGGGTGCCACAGAGTCTACAGCAGCAAGATTCTGCTATAGCCGATCTGTCTCTGTAGTAGAGAGAGAGAGAGATCTTGACTGAAAAAAAATAAAACGCAAAATCACTTCTTGGAACCAGCTGCAAAGAAACCCACAGAACTATTTCTTCCATTGCACTCCGTGGTAATAATAGCGGACCTGTAATAATTTGATCTAACGGTAAAAAGAAAATTAAGAATTTGCAAACTTGTAGCTCTATTAGTAGGGCCCTACCAAATTTATGGTCCATTTTGGTCAATTTCACGGTCATAGGATTTTAAAAATTGTAAATTTCATGATTTCAGCTGTTTAAATCTGAAATTTCACAGTCTTGTAATTGTAGGGGTCCTGACCCAAAAAGGAGTTGGGGGGAGGGGGGGTCGCAATGTTATTGTAAAGATTTTTTTTGTTTTTGTTTTTTTTGCGGTACTGCTAACCCTACTTCTGCGCTGCTGCTAGCAGCGATGCTGCCTTCAGAGCTGGGCAGCTGGAGAGCGGCGGCTGCTCAGGAGCCCAGTTCTGAAGGCAGAGCCGCCACCAGCAGCAGCGCAGAAGTCAGGATGGCAGGATAGGGTATTGCCACCCTTCTGCGCTGCTGCCTGCAGAGCTGGGTGCTCAGTCAGCAGCCGCCACTCTCCAGCCACCCAGCTCTGGGTAGCTGCACAGAAGTAAGGGTGGCAATACCACAGCCCCCCTAAAATAACCTTGTGACCTCCCTCCCGCAACTTCCTTTTGGGTCAAGACCCCCAATTTAAGAAACACTGGTCTCCCCTATAAAATCTGTATAGTATAAGATAAAAGCACACACAAGACCAGATTTCATGGCAGGAGACCAGATTTCACAGTCTATGGCACGTTTCTCATGGCCGTGAATTTGAAAGGGCCCTATCTATTAGCAACACTATATTTGGATTACTGCCAAATTTTACTTTATATAAAATTTTTCAATAAATAATGTAAAATTAATTTAGTCCTTTAGGTTAAAGGAGGATAAAAAATGTGATTGCTTTCAGATCAATTTTTATGCCCCCTTAATTAAAAAAAATCAGAATGTTAGATCGTTTAGTTCACAAAGACGACCACAATGCCTTTCCCTTCAAAATGTAGCTAGTGCACACACAATACATGTTAGTGAGTGACAATTTAAGGAGGATTTTAGCATGCTGTGTCTGTATGTCGGTGGGACTAATACAATGCCCATGCTGGCTCTCTGTGAGGGAAGTAGCTTCCCAAATGATAGGTGCACTATGAAAACAGATGCAGAAATATTTATGTACCAGTCCAAATGAATGAACTTTGAAGTGGCATGTTGCATATAATGCCATAATGCCAAGTGCACAAAAATGGGGATTTAAGAGATGAGAAATGGGAAAATAATAAAGATTGGAGGAGGAAATGTGAAAATTGCAAGTAAAAAATTATTGCAGAATCAATAAAACTCATTAAAGTACCCAATGTGAATTATAAAGATAAAGAACAAAGCAGTAATTTTTTCCTTGTAACAAACATGACATCTTAAATTACATACATCATAATATCTGCACTTGTTTAGCATGTGTGTTTGCATGCGAGTTCTCCTCTGCTGCTCAGAGTTGTGCAGTGTTTTCCCAACTCATAATATTAAACTCACACTTCTGTCATGTCCTCTTGTTTGTTTTGTCACTGTCTGAATACATCTGTGTGGGTAAATTATGTTTGATATATAGTGTACTATGTAAATGCACACATGCTCTTGTTACTTAGCAGAAGCAGGAATTGTAGAGGCTACCTGACTTTCCTTGTGTATTTGTATAATAAGTTTGAAAGCCATGGATGGGGGGGGACACTTCCTTTTATAAAATATTCTATTAATATGCAATAAGATTATTATTAAGATGATAATATTATCTTTAGTGTAGTGAGTTCAATTGAATTTCCTCCCCCTTGCTCGCAAAAAACAACACCTTTGTAGCATGTTCCTGTTTGAAATAATTGCTGTGCTTATTATATTTTTCTCTTTTGCAGTGCTGTCCATGATTTTGATGGTGATAATCAGGTACATTTCAAGAGTACTGGTTTGGATCTTAACAATTCTTGTCATTTTGGGATCGCTTGGTAAGTCTTGTTCATTTCCTTGTTTTTGAGAACCAAGTTCTGATCTCTCTCCCACAATCGCGAGGTTAATCAGCGTCCTACTCAGAGCCACTTCTTTTTTTCTGCTTTACGTTGACCTGTCTCAAGGTTCCATGGGGAAACTGCTATCCTTCTGGCTGAGGAGGACTGGATTAGATTAAGTCATTGCTGCTCTTTACCCAGCCAGATAATTACTGCACCTCCTGCTTGGCGGATGAGTACACACAGCCCGTGACAACCTGGAGAATGAGACACCAGGAATCTATTCAGAATCCTTACACTGCAGTATAGAGCCCTGTGGGGCAGAGCAGCCCCATTCACATTTAGGAGAGGCCCTTAGGGGGTGCCTGAGCTCTGCTCTGTACATTTAAGCAGAGGGGAACATCGGTGGTTTTCCATCACTTTTCCTCCTCTTTGCATACCTCTTCCAATCCTGGGGACTACTGGGGCAGCAGGGGGCTAGTTAGGCCCCCAGAGCAAGTAACAGTAGCCTGAAGCTGTGAGATGAGTTAGACACGCTGGCTTTAAGATGCCAGAGATTCCTCTACATAATGTGAATTCCCAGTTGTCCCATTAGGGCTGCTTTCTGGCAGCTTTGATCTACCCCATTAACTTCAAATTTTGTGGAACTGAAGTTTTATATTGTTGATCTTCAATAATGCAGCCAAAATATTGGGTATGGGCAGGAGGTTAAATTAGGTGACAGCCATGATTTAAGGTCTCGTGACCTGCCAGAGTTAGAAAAATTTCAGTGGGCCGGTAAAAATACTTTCAAGATCACTTAGCTTTTCTGAACTGCCCCACTGACATCTTATTACATGCTGAAACACAGCACCAAGTGCAAAGACCTTAAAAGTTATGTTTTGTGAGACACGCTGCTTTATTTACATTAGTTCATTGTTTTTGAAAGCCCCATATGGTCGGTAGCAAATGTGGAATTTCCTGAGTCCTACACCTATCTTTTGAAACGAATAGAATCCATCAGCTAAGATTTTGGCACTTTAGATAGGCACACCGCAGCTGAGTCTCAAACCTTGAGGAAAGGAGAGGAGAATTGGAGAGAGAAAAGAAATATCAAAAGAAAAAGGTTAATTCGTTGGAGGTGTGGAATCCCAGATCAAAGGGAAGGTTCTGTCTTGGAAAAATGGCTAGAGCCAGAGAGTGAAATTCTGGCCCTATTAAAGTCAATGGGAGTTTTGCCACTCCCATTGACTTCAGTAGGGCTGGGATTTCCACCAGAGAGTTTAACGGGAGATGCTTCCCTCTCTTCTTAGCCTTTTATTTTTATTTTTCATTTTCCCACCTCACGTGAGGTGAGCTGGCTTTTCCCTATCACTCCTGCACTTCCAGTGCCTGCATCAGCTCTTCTTCAGGCAGGAACACCTATCTGTGATTTATTTGAGGTGCTGTTTCCGGTGTCATGGATTTTCTCCCCTTTCCTCTCTCTGTCTCCTGGTTGCTTCCTTTCCTCTTTCCTGGTGGCACTTCTCTCTGAAGTGTTTACCCTTTCACTTATCCACCTTTCTTTGCTCTTCTTGTTTCTCTACATCCTCTCTGGGGCTCCCTCACTCAGTTCTTCTATTTTAATATCCCATACACATCCTACCACATCATCATCCGTTCCTGTCCTTCCCTACCCCCTTCCAGTCCTCTAATGCCTGTCATATCAGAGCAGTATCTGTCCTTACCATGCCTCCCCTGACTAGTGGCTTCACCCTGTTCTCTCTAAAACCCATGAAATGAGGAGTACTGATCCAAGGGTGCATGATTTTCGGGTGGACCTAGCAGGGTAGGAACAGTGCAGGGAGAGTACCTGTTTGATTAGCAGGCAAGTGGGAAGCCAGAGCACTCCCCCTTCAAAATCCTTCCTTTCAGAGTAGCATCCGCCCACTTGGATATTTTCTGTCAGTTTAGACTATGCTGTGTTTGGCTGATTCCATTCTTTGTGCCTCTGTTCTGTAGAGGGAAATATAGTATTTGTCCTGTTTTTAATTCAAACCATAGGAGGCACAGGAGTCCTGTGGTGGCTGTATGCTAAGCAAAGAAACTTTGTCAATGAAACTCTTACTGCTGATCAGCTTCAAGTAGCCAAAGACAATCTTCAGGCCCTCCTGGTCTATGCCATTTCAGCTACTGTCTTCACGGTAAGTGCTTTGTCACTGACAAAATTGTATTCCTTTTTTCTGTCATTCTCGCCATGTTCTTTGGCTTGTCAATGCAGGTTTTGTAATGTGTGCAGGAAAGATTGAAAACGCTTCAGAAACAATATCCCTCTATGTTTTGTTGTTTCACTTTCTACTATTAGGCACTGTTCTGGTAGACCTATTCTTCTGATGCCAGGGGAGAGTGTACTGTAGGGCCTGAACCCACAGCTGGTCTGGGCCACTCTCAGAAGTCAGCTGGGACTTCGTTGCACAGAGCAGCTTCAGGATTGGACCCTTAATTTGTATGTTCACTTGCACTTGGATCCTGTTTGTCAGATAAATCAAACATGCAATGCTGAGATGATACCTCATAATTTCATTTTAGTTAGTAAATCTTGATACAGGCATGCACTGTAATTAAACCTTTTTATAAACTTATCTGACAAGTTCTCCAGGATCTGTTTCAAAATATAGGGCAGATTCTGCCCTCAGCTACACCTGTGCCATCTCGTTGCTTTCACTGGGTTGCACAATGCAACTGAGTGATAGAATTTGTTCTATAGTCTTGTCAGTCTGAGTGTCAGTTCAGAAATGTAATTTAAAAGATAGCAGGAGTCACTAAGAATAGTTTGCATTGATAAATCAATCTCGAAATATTTGATGTAGGATTAAGTCATGTAAGCTTGCAGGGTTTACATAAACTGTGATGGAAGTGTGATTAGTTTGCTCTACTTGAAGAGCCTGTGTTGTTTACTGCACCTGATGGTCTGCTTTTCATCACCTAAAATGTCAGTTGGAAACTTCTCTCCTCAGGTTATCTTGTTCTTGATAATGTTAATTATGCGCAAGCGAGTAGCTCTCACCATTGCCTTGTTCCACGTGGCTGGCAAAGTTTTCATTCACCTGCCACTGCTAGTCTTCCAGCCCTTTTGGACTTTCTTTGCCCTCATCCTGTTTTGGAGCTACTGGATCATGGTCCTGCTTTTCCTTGGCACTACAGGTATGTGGGTACATTGCTTCTTTTAAGTAAACACTAGTACTTTCTTGTTCAGACTTTAGATGTAGTTAAAATTTGAAAATAAGAATTGTTGTGCTCTGGTATATCCCTTTGACTTTGAATACTTTGAATGAGCACAGAGAGTACTTTAGTGCTGAAAGAGATTGCTGTGTTCTTGTGCACATCTGTATTCATCATCAGGTGTGAAGTTACCCATTGTTTGGTGCCCGGGAAATGGCTTTCTACCACTATTTTGCCCCCCTTTGATGTGAGGAAGAGCAGCTGCAGGGCTGCTGTAACATGCAAGCAGTAAGTCTCCAAGGGACTGTCACGCTAGCTGGGACCTGTTCGAACACAGTGTGTTCTGGTTATGGCATATTCCATATACGGTAGCGGGGCCTAGGAAAGGAAGGTGGAGAGTTTATGATGCCAGCTTTATGCCACTCATAGATTTCCCCATGCCAGAGGAATACTTAGCTATCCTGTTAGGGTAGCTTTCAGACTGGATAGTCTCTCATTTTTGGCTGTCTCATTGATTTGCAGAGTTGCAGAAATTAAATACAAAAAAAGCATGTCAATACATCAGTAAAGATATACATGTTTTTTAAAAGTCAGGAAATGTACAACTTCAGCGGAATCCATCAATCTGGTTTTATCTTCAAAAATTAAACTCAGCACATCTTTTGAAATAATGTTCTGTTATTTCTGTTCCTTTCTGTGTTTAGAGGGTATTTTGGCTGGACCTGAGATAGACACCACCAGCCATGCTCAGGTCTGTCCCTGGTCCTTCTTCCCGCTTCTCTGTGCACACAACCAGCCACCTGCTGCTTGTAATCTATTCATTTTCAGCTCTGCTGCAGCTGTTACCAGTAAACAGTCCCCAGCCAGGGCTGGTGCAACATCAGCAACCTGATAAGGTGCTGTCAAATACACAAACTAAACAAACAATAATAGAGGGAAAGTATTCTGTCGTCTCTCTGTTATGGTGATTTTAGGGATTACTTATAACAATCGCATGCAGATAAATGTAATTTTCAGGTTGATGGTATCCTTTTTAAGGTTCCTGCAGAAATATTAATATAGTCACTTGCCATAATATTCAACATATATGCAATGTATTTAAAAAAAGTAAAAGGAATAGAAAATGCTAGAGACGTGCAATATGAATATGCTAATGTTACTGTAGGGGCCATAACTCTGCATTTCTTGACTTTTTAAATATATCTCCTGTGACATGAACATTACATTAACAGGTTTTTGCATTTAATTTTCCTCCCTTTCATTGTAGAGCAAAGGGTTAAAAAACCCAGAGACGCTCCTCTAAGGACTTATGGCAGCACAAGCCATTTAGCCACTACGTAAACTGATAAATGCACATTTCTAAAAGGACACATGCATGCACAGAGCATCGTTCAAAACGCAAATGCACAGTAGCCAATTTTCTGGTGTTTGTGGCAGGCTTAGGGCTGGTCTACACTAGATAGTTAGATCCACCCAGCTACCTTGCTCATGGGTGTGAAAAATCCACATGCCTGAGCGACATAATTAAGCCAACCTAAGTCCCTGTGTAGACAGCGCTTCCATCGACTTACCTGCTGCCTCTTGGGGAGGTGAATTTATTACAGAAATCGCTGTAGGAAGTATCTACACTGAAGTGCTAAGCTGTGTGCTGTAGCATTTTAAGTGTAGACGTAGCCTTGGCAGTGGACATGCTCCTCAGCAAAGAGGACTTTACACACCCAGTTTCAAGATAAAGGCCTAGAGATTCACCATAGAAGTTGCTGGGGTTCAGTAGAGGTACAAGGGTTTGCCTGAATAGAGGAGTTTGTAGGATTGGGGCCTAAATGTTTAGCTGATTTTAGTTAGTTCTGTACAAAACGGTGGCAGTAACTTTTCAAAATGGGAAATGTGTATTTTTCAGAAAGTTATAAGCATATGGGGGAAGAGGGTTAAATGGAACTTGAAATAGTGGGTTCACTACTTCACAGATGCTCTAATACATTATAGTAATTTTAACACTTTTTAGATCGTAAAACTGTTTCGGCCTAACTACGGGAAAATATTTGGGATTTTGGGGCCCTGTTTTTAACAAGGGACAGAGATAACAGAATTTGTTCTTGGTTTTGTTTGTTTTACTGCTATAAGTTTAATTTTAATTATGAGATGTGATGTTTGTTATCTGGGGAACAATGAGTCACACTATTTTTCTTGTGCCTGAAAATGGTTATGGTCCCAATTCTGCATTTTGAGCTGTGCAGGTAGACAGACCCCTGCACCCAATGGACCCAGTTGCATCATCAGGGCCAAAGTTTGGGCTTTAATAATAAAAAGCTTTGCTCCGTTTTAACTGTTGGTAACCTCAGCCCTGGTCCTGCACGTGCCTAATTTTATGCACTGTGAGTTGTCCCATTGATGTCAATGGGATAAAATGTTTTGCATTAAAGTTAAACAAATATTGAAGTTCTTTGCAGAAACAAGGCCATACATACTATATATCAATATTTCCCAAACTACTAAAAGCCAAAATGTATAACATTTCTAAAAATGAGTCAGAAGAAACTTGCTTTTCCAAATAGTAATTTACTAGAACAAAATTATTTTGGTATTGGAGTTTGTCTTCCAAGGTTCATACAAATCTGAAACCACTCACATAACAGATTTAGTGCAAACCTAAGTGAAAACACTAATGGCTTTCAAGTTGGATCTGTTTTATGCACCTGTTATGTCCATCCTCTGTATTTTCCTGAACCTCTTCTGCTGTTCACATCATTCTGATGGGTGAGATGGACCTCCACAGTGAGTGCTAATGCTTTTTGAAATAGAGCATCCATCGCCTGAGGAAATCCTGACACAATGTCAGTGAGCTTATATGAAAGTGCTACTTGGATCAGACAAGTCTATTGGGTTTTAAAATATGTATAAAATTCTTTGGGAAAAATCTTCTCTTCTCAAATGCTGCTAGTATTCTCGCAAATAGATTTTGTTATTCAAATATAGACAAAACACACATATAAACACTTGCACCATCAAGAAATAGAGGTGACCATTAATGTTGTTTGATCCTAACTAAAAAATACAAATTATGATCTTTAAATAAATTTCTGCAATTTTTGCAAACTATGGATATGAAGAGAGGGTGGCAGAAAATTCAGAATGACTTAGGTTTCCTTCCTTTACATTTTGGAATAAGAAATCATTCTGCTTTATTATTTTTTTCCAAATTGCCACATGGCTAACAATTTTTTTTTTTAACTTGGATGTTGAATGTGCTCTGGAGAATTTTAAAATCCTTTCTCTGCATAATTATTAAGAGTAATTAATAATTCTGCAGGCTGACCCAGCAATATTATCTCCATTATCAACTGTCCAGCTACACAGGTGTTAATGCTTTATTAGTAGACAGAGCTATCACTCTTCAAATGATTGAGAGTTATTAGCTGAATTACAAATGGTTCCTTCTTTCTAAGTTGATATTGGCTATCTGCCTTCTTTCTCTGATTTGTTTCTAGGTAGCCCTGTCCTAAATGAACAAGGGTTTGTGGAATTCCGGGTTTTGGGCCCTCTACGATACATGTGGTGGTACCATGTGGTAGGGCTGATCTGGATCAGTGAATTTATTCTAGCATGTCAACAGATGACTGTAGCTGGGGCTGTTGTGACATACTATTTCACAAGGTGAGAACTTTTCAGACAGCTTTTTCTTGAGAGACCTAGTAACTGAATCATCAAAAATAGCTGGGGCCAGAGCTTGTGGTGAAATGAGCAGATGTGTTCTGCCTGAAAGCTGAAAAGCAAAAGCAAACTCCTAAAATAAATAATATGTTTAGCTGGTTTTGTTCAATTTAAAGATGTTAAGCACTGCAGTCTTGTTTGCCCCTACGTCCCATATACACAATTAAGACCTAGATGATTCATTTTAAAAAAAAAAAAAAAAAAGTAAAAAGCACTTTGACGTTCATCTGTTGTCAGTAATAACGCCGATAAGCTCCATTTAAATTAAGAGGATTGGCACTAATTGACTGGGATTACTTAATTGAAAAATACAGTCCTTCAATTCTTTACACCCACTCATTTGTCTGTTTTCTAAGATTACAGAAAGTCCCATTAGAGCCATCATTTTCATATGAATTCAGGCAAGATTATATACTAATATTCATGTGAAGCAAAATGTATATATTAAATCTCCGTGTACTATCACTGTGCATGAGTCCTAAATTTGTAAATCAACTATACTCATATCAGCTAATGCACATGTATCTCAAATGCAAGACAGGGATGCATCCCATGTTTTTAGAATAATAACTCCTAATTGGTAGTATTGCAGTGTTCAAAAATAATGAGAATTAAAAATAAATAAATCTGAGCTTTTTTTAATTTGGTTTTTTTTAGTCTCTAGGTGCACCGAAATCATGTTTTTAAGCTTTTTTCTACACAATAAGGACTAGAAATTTTTTTTTTTTTTTAAATGGAAGCGGAGGTTCTTCAATCACAGAGCTAGGAGATAAGGCTTTAAGAAAAATTCTATCACGAGTCTTGCAATAATTTTGTGAGAATGAGCAATACTGAAGTGATATCCAGTGCTTTCGCTAACATACAACTGTTGGCAACATTTTTGATTAAGGAAAGAAATGATGATCTTATTGAACTTATTCACCTCTTCTTTTTTTTAAAGTATATCTTTCTAAAGTGAAATTTCTCAAAATGTAACCGTGATATTTTATAGTTCACTATATATTTGTTTAAAAAAAGAAATCTCTGTGCTCAACAATCTGATAATTTAAGTTACACTTCCCATTCCAAATGGTCTCAAAGTAGTATGCAAACAATAGAGATACAGCACCTCTGGAAAAACGCAGCTACTTCTGAAGCAGAGGGCATCAGCGGTGATGCACAGCAAGAGTGGTGGAGTAAGGGAGGAAAATGTCAACCCATGACAAAGCCTTTATGCCTTATTAAAATTGCCATAGGGTCATCAGTGTCCATGCAGAGCAGAGCAGACCAGGACTTTGGTTTAAATGTTCTCTCATATGAAAGATACCTTACCGTAATTTATTTTCATTGATATCCGGCAACCATTCATTTCATTGATGTCCCTGCTGTGCTGTTTTTACAAATGTACGGTTTTCAAAAATTGTACATAACTAGGAAATACACAGTAGGCAGGAATAGTCCTGCTGCGGCATGGAAGTGGGCTAGATGATTTAAGAGATCTTTTGCATCCTCAACATCTGTGAGTTTATTAACTGTATTTTACCTGAAGGTAAATGAGTTTGCTCTTACCTGCTCCCTATCCATCATCCCTTAATGGGAATTTTGAGTTATTAAATATCCATTTCCCTCTACTACTTCGTTTTCTTGCATATTAAAGTGTGGTTCTAGTCTGAAAAGTGACTGTGAAAATGGTATACTGGGGTTCCACATTGTTGTTAATGATTTCTAGATCAGATGTACATAATTTGCATACAGAAAGATTTTTGTTTAACTGCCAGCCCTGAACTCTCACCTAAGGATCTGAAAGCCAAGACGGGCTCTTTGCATTTCATGTAATGCTACCAGTCATAAATAGTCTTGGCAGCATTTGGTTTTTTTTTTTTATTATTTTGATGGATAATATCAATGTTCATTTCAAGCATTTCATTCAATATTTATTTAAATTTTCACAGTTGAGGGGAATGATGGAGAAAGGTCAGAATTATTTAACGACCGTAGACAATGAGAATCAGAAATTTAAAACTTTTATGACTGTTAAAACACAAGTTGCCAACATCCTCTGTCAAAATATACAAGGCAAGCATCCTGAAATCAAACTCAAGGAGCATTTTGCTTACTCTGCCATTGTGTGTGTGTATGCATGCATGTGGTGAAATTGACATTTATCAACATCTACTGGTAAAAACGTATGCTTCCAAGCCTCGTCATAAGGTTCTGTTGGCCAGGTTAGGCCCTCGGTTACACTTGTACAAGCCAATTGCCTTCTTTCATTTGCACAGATATAACTGGTTGGAACTAGGTAAACTGTTTTTTGCAAGAAGAAATAGAATCCAGCTCACTGAAAACTGACTTCAGAATGCTAACAGGAGCCAAAAAGTGTAAAAACATTTTTTCCTCACTGAAGTCAGCATGAATCAGTACATGCAGGGAGCAGGTCTGTGGAATTAGAAGGTGCCACTTTTTTATATTTTTCAAGTGAAACCACCCTTAAGAATAGAAAAGGAGGACTTGTGGCACCTTAGAGACTAACCAATTTATTTGAGCATAAGCTTTCGTGAGCTACAGCTCACTTCATCGGATGCAGTGAGCTGTAGCTCACGAAAGCTTATGCTCAAATAAATTGGTTAGTCTCTAAGGTGCCACAAGTACTCATTTTCTTTTTGCGAATACAGACTAACACGGCTGCTACTCTGAAACCTTAAGAATAGGTTTTCCTAAATTCAGGGGAGGCATTTTATTATTGGAACATTGGCACTTCATTAACATTAATCCTATGATACTTGTATCACTGAGTTGTTTTTTTTTAATACTTATCGGGCGCTCTTTCACTAAATGCTGAATGGACCTGCTGTAGAGAGGGAAATAGTGATGGCTTGCTTTAGAGGAAACAAATACGAATGATAAGAATACATTTCTTAAAAGCTATATCAGAAGACTGAATGTGCATTCAGCTCGTCTTATAAATACATCCCTATTTCCCCTTATAAATACATCCCAATAAATACTTGGTTACAGCACTGTATTTTGTTTTAATACTTGATTCCCTGGCTTTGTGGATAGGTATATTCAGAAATACAAATGGTCTGAAAACAGCTTTTGTGTAATGAATGTATATATGCTTTTTCCAATATATAAAATAGGGAAAATCCTAAAATAAATTTGGGGGAGAGGAGGGAAAGACTTAAAAATGTTGAATTAGACATTCATAAAAGTGTAGAGCTTAAAATATTGATTGGTTAGGTATAACTATAGTGCAGGCCAGTATCCCCACACAGCTCAGCTGATGACTCATCCTCTTCCTGTTATTACATTAAAGCTAATACTGTTCTATACCCTGCTTCTCAGTGTATCAGCAGTGTCCACTGAAGACTAGAATGAGACCACCAAATTGCTTTTCACCTATGAACTCAGTCCAAATTTGTCTGTAGGTGGTTTTTCTCATCTGAAGTCCATATTGATGTTACTGCTTTATTTTATTTCTCTGCTGATTTTCCACAGGGAGAAACGGAATCTGCCATTTACTCCTATTCTGGCATCAGTAAATCGCCTTGTCTGTTACCACCTAGGAACAGTGGCAAAAGGTTCTTTCATTATCACATTAGTGAAGATTCCACGAATGATCCTTATGTATATTCATTCCCAACTCAAAGGAAAAGTAAGGGAAACCTACTTCTTATTAAAATACTGGGTTCCAAATGCTTGAAATTTGATCCTAAGTTCTGACCAAAAAAGTAAGTGTGTTCATGAAACTTACGGGCTGATTTCAGAATATTCAGCCCTTAAAGTATAGCCCATGCATTTAAATGTAATGGTCATTCATGTTCTTTGTCCTTTGGGGTTTTTTTAATGTATTTGGGTTTTTTTCCCCTGTTGCCATGCTAGGAAAATGCCTGTGCTCGATGTATGCTGAAAGCTTGCATCTGCTGCCTTTGGTGTCTAGAAAAGTGCCTGACTTACTTAAATCAGGTAAGATTTTATATACTATGACTTTTTATATAAAGGCTGACAATTTATGTGTTTGAGGAAGGATAGTCTTAAACCAGAAGATGGAGTAATTTTTTCCTGAAGTTGACACATGTTAAATTGTACTTTGGAACTTGATTGAACCTATGTACCTCAGTCATGTCCCCATTACTGAAATTAAAGTACATTGTGATCTCACTGAGGCTCATTACATTAGTCCTCATTTACAGCGCCTGTGTGAAAAATTGTCCACATTTCTCTTTCTGGAAAAGACATTTTGTCCTTTAAAAATGACTAATCGTGTCTAAGCAATATAGCATTCGTTTAATGGCTGAGTACAACACCCCCGGCACCCGTTCTCCCCAGGTACATTTAAGTCTGAAAGTGTATTTATCATAACAGAGTGTGGAGCTTTTCTCCTTTTTAATATTTGAGCATCACATATTTGAGAAAATGTGTTTCTTTTAAGTCTCTTCCTTTAAGGCTATGTCAACACAGCAGATGGGAGGTGCAGTTCCTATCTCAGGTAGATGTATACATACTAGTTCTGCTTGAGCTCGTGTGCTAAAAATAGTAGGGTAGCTATGGCAGGTCGGGCTAGTGTCAGAGTCTAACCACGTCTGAGATCCTGAGTATGTACTCGGGTGGCTAGCCCAAGGTGCCACCTCAGCTGCCACGCTGCTATTTTTAGCATGCTAACTTGAGCAGAGCTGTCACGGGTACATCGACCTGAATTATACCTCCCAGCTTCAGTGTAGCGTTATCTAAAGAAGGAGAACAACTGTGAATTGTGATGGGTTGTTTAGTCATATCTGTTTCCTTGTGGGAGAGTTGTGCTATAGTCTGTTAATATAAATTTCTTTTTTACTATTCGATTTGTTTCTCAAATTTGAGACAAACGTTTTGTATGATGGAGCTCCTCCCTCTTTGATTTCGCAAACTATATGATTGTGAACCCAGCTACCTTTGTAAGCGAGCTCACTTTCCCCTTGGGTCAGATTAAAGTCGTTCAGAACTTGTACTCCTTGTAGAACCACAAGATACGTTTTTGGAAGCTGCCTTATTCAAAGCTTGGTTTTCAGAGTTGTGATGAAACTACCAGACAAAACCTTATAGCATACCATAAAGTTCTAGCGTGGGCATAGTCCTGGCCTGCCCTCACCAGGCCTTGTTTTTGAATTGTCTTGATGAAGATTGTTAGTGAAGTGTGTAATTATTGGAAATTGTCTTTGTTACCTATGCCTTACCTAGTCAGTGATGCTGGACAGAACTAAAAATGCTTTCTTTTCCAACATCTAGAAAGCAACTTCTCTGAAACACATGACCCTCAAACTATTGTATGTCCTGAGAGAGATTTTTTGTCCAGCTGCTTAACTAGGTAGTAATGTCATTGCTCATCTCCTACTCCTGCAGCGAGATTCCAAATGATTTTTCCACTAGCATTTTGCTGTGAAACTGATATATATGGCAAGAATAAGCAAGGCAGGTGGAAAAATGGTTATTCCTTCCTCTGTTGTTCTCTGTCTATTGAGTCAACTACTGCCCTGGGGGGACTTGGTTTTGCAGCTTCAAGGTGAGCCGTGACTGGCTCAAAAGCCAGCACAAATCCTTGCCTTTTTTGTTTATGAAATCAGCAGTGAGCACTGACTGGATTTTTCATTACACAGTTCCTTTCCTCCCTAATTCTGGGATGGAGCTGGTTGTCTTGAAAGTGAGTGTCATGTTACTGAGTCCTCATTATTTATTGATTGGATTTGTACCTTTAAAGATCTCTTATTAAATTAAGTGTCTCATGACATTGTGTTCCCTGTTGTGGAAGGGGATGGAAGGAGAAAGTCTTGTTGCCGTAGCAGATGATTTCTTGGCAGGTAGATAGATATTGGGAACACGAGCTCTGGGGAATGTTGAAGGAAAAGGGACAGTGTGTCTGTGACTAATTCTTCATTTTGCTTTCCCCCAGAATGCATATACAGCCACAGCTATCAACAGCACCAACTTCTGCACCTCAGCAAAGGATGCCTTTGTCATTCTAGTGGAGAATGCTCTGCGAGTGGCTGCCATAAACACAGTGGGAGACTTCATGCTGTTCCTGGGAAAGGTATGCCTCAGGGGTGTACTGTTACAGACCTGGAACAAGCCTGCTTGCTGTCGGAAACCTTCCCTGTACATTGTAGCTGCAGCTACAATGTGCCTCTGAGAACTTGTTTGCCCACTGCCCACTGCTGGGACCCATTCCATCCTGCTGTTTCCAGTCAGGAACATGATTTAGAGGGCCGTGAGCAGGAAAGGGAAGTGTAAAAGACTCTCCGGATGGTGGTGGGTAAGACTGGTCAGACAGTGCGCGTTGCAGGGGTTCAGCTGAAAATTCCTTTGACAACGGACAGCTGAAAAAAGTCTGACCAGAAGTTTTTGGTTTTCCATTGAAAAATCTAAAATGTAAGGAAAGCCGACAATTCCCCTAACAACTTGTTTCATCAAACCTCAGTTTTCCTTCAGAAAGAAGTTACCCTTTTTCAACCAGCCCTTGTAGTAGGGGTGGAATGGGAGGCAGCAGGACCTTGTATTGGCAGCTGGGAGTTGCCCATTGTGGGAGTAAAGAGGAAAGAGTTGGGATCAAGTATATTCCAAGGTAGAAAGATTACTAAGAACTGCTGTTGCAGCTCCATTTTCTATTTCTTCAGGAAAAACCAGAACCCAGTACGTTACTGTTCCATCTGGGCTGACTTTTTGTGTTTGTATTTACTAAATACTAGTCCAGCCGCCTCAGATGTAGCCCCACAAGTACGCATCAGCATTGGGGCCCTTCATGGAAAGAACTGTCTGTCCTCTGTATGCTCCTCTCCATGTATTAAATCAGATTACAGCGGGCTGAACTCTTAAGTGTGGTTTTCTAATCCAGTAAATAAACAAATCAATACAGAGTGATGGGAATGAGCACATAATGAAGATACAGGTGCCTTGGGGGTATTGAAGTGAGCAGTGCAGTTCCCTGGAGTACTCTAACATGACAGGAAATGTCTCCATCAAAAAATGGCTTTCAGATCATTGGGTGAACAGAAGGGTGGCAGTAATGCTTAAATAAGCGGTGCGGACTACCAAACAACAGTGTTAGCTCCATGGTGCTGCCTGACCAGCCCCGTTCTTCTTTCAGCTTAATGCAATATCTGAATAATACAGTGGAAACTGACCTATTTTGCAGTGTTTGATTTTTTTAAATGCAGAGATAATGGTGTATTGTTCATAAAAACTACATTGACACCCAATATGACGTTTCATAGGGCCACTCATGCTAATTTTTGAGAAACTACCTGAAAGAGATGTAGAAATGCCTTACACTGTTAAAATTAGTGTGAGAAATAAGGCTTATTTTACAGTGGGGACCTAATACACAAGGTAATTCTTAGCAGCCTTCCTGTTGCAAATAGGAGGGACAGGAACAAGCTGAAGGAATATTTTGTCAAAATGTGTGTTTGCAAGCAAAATTATTATAAAGCATATTAGTTGATGGATCTGGGTATACTAATTTTTATATTCTGTAAAAAGTACAGACCTAGAACTGATCCCTGACCCGAGGAGTTTATCATTTGAATAAACTGACAAAACAGCAGAGTAAGATTCTGTCTTACTAGGGTATCTTCTCCTCTTCCCCCCCCCCCCCCCCAAACAATGGGTAAGTGACAGCTTTGTATTTACTCATGTGAATTAGCTTTTAGGGCTTTGAAGAGATGGTATTCTCCTCTGCGCAGGCACAGCATTGAAAACAGCTCTGGCTGGATCCAGCGGCACCTGGGTTTTAGTCATATTTAGTGTCTTGTGGTGGAGTCAGTGACACTGTAGCATCCAGTTCTCCTACACCTGTGAGATTAAAGTCTGTGCACACGTACATGAAAAATAATCCAACGGCTTCTGCAATCATTCTTGTCTTTTTGTTTTCTTTGCTTCAGGTCCTGATCGTTTGCAGCACAGGCTTGGCAGGGGTTATGTTGCTGAACTACCAGCGGGATTACACAGTGTGGGTGCTGCCTCTCATCATCGTCTGCCTCTTTGCTTTCCTGGTTGCTCACTGCTTCCTGTCAATTTATGAAATGGTCGTGGATGTCCTCTTCTTATGTTTTGCCATTGATACAAAATACAACGATGGAAGCCCTGGTAGAGAATTCTACATGGATAAAATTCTCATGGTAGGTTAGTTTTCCTCCCCTCTGCCTTGAGTCAAAGGAACTCTACTATCTATAAAGAATTTAATGCAAGCTTCTGATGCCATTCAGCACAAAAACCCCAGGGTCAGCCTTTTTTAGAGACCTTTCTCTTGGGTACAGAGGAAAATATGACTCACGTCAATAGTGCCCAGGTTGGTGTTTCTTACCCAGACCGACAAACCAGCCTTTGCTCAGACAGTATCTCTCTGAGTCCTCAAATAGCGGCACTTACAGCCCCTCCCTGGAGTATGTGTCTGAGCCCAAGTTGCCCTCATCTGACAGGGACAAAGTAGGCCATGTTGCAGTTACACTAGATGTCTACATTAGAGACCTTACAGTGGCACAGCTGTACCAATGCAGCTGCGCCACTATAAGAGCGGCTACATCACAGATCTATGCCAACAGGTGAGAGCTTATCCGTTGACATAATTAAACCACCCCCAATGAGTGGTGATAACTATGTCGGCGGGAGAAGCTGTGCACACTATCACTTAAGCTGGCGAAACATATGTCGTAGAATCATAGAATATAAGAGTGGGAAGGGACCTCTGGAGCTCATCTAGTCCAATCCCCTGCCCAGAGCAGGACTAAATCATCCCAGCCAGGGCTTTGTCAAGCCTGACTTTAAAAACTTCTATGGAAGGGGATTCCACCACCTCCCTAGGTAACGCATTCCAGTGTTTCACCACCCTCCTAGTGAAAAAGTTTTTCCTAATATCCAACCTAAACCTCCCCCACTGCAACTTGAGACCATTACTCTTTATCCTGTCTTCTGCTATCACCGAGAATAGTCTAGATCCATCCTCTTTGGATCCACCTTTCAGGTAGTTAAAAGCAGCTATCAAATCCCCCCTCATTCTTCTCTTCCGTAGACTAAACAATCCCAGTTCCCTCAGCCTTTCCTCATAAGTCATGCGTTCCAGACCCCTAATCATTTTTGTTGCCCTTCGCTGGACTCTCTCCAATTTCTCCACATCCTTAATGTAGTGTGGGGCCCAAAACTGGACACAGTACTCCAGATGAGGCCTCACCAATGTCGAATACAGGGGAATGGTCAATTCCCTCGATCTGCTGGCAATGCCCCCACTTATACAGCCCAAAACGCCATTGGCCTTCTTGGCAACAAGGGCACACTGTTGACTCATATCCAGCTTCTCGTCCACTGTAACTCCTAGGTCCTTCTCTGCAGAACTGCTGCCTAGCCATTCGGTCCCTAGTCTGTAGCGGTGCATTGGATTCTTCCGTCCTAAGTGCAGGACTCTGCACTTGTCCTTGTTGAACCTCATCAGATTTCTTTTGGCCCAATCCTCCAATTTGTCTAGGTCGCTTTATATCCTATCCCTACCCTCCAGTGAATCAACCACTCCTCCCAGTTTAGTGTCATCCGCAAACTTGCTGAGGGTGCAATCCACACCATCCTCCAGATCATTAATGAAGATATTGAACAAAACCAGCCCCAGGACCGACCCTTGGGGCACTCCACTTGATACTGGCTGCCAACTAGACATGGAGCCATTGATCGCTACCCGTTGAGCCCGACAATCTAGCCAGCTTTCTACCCACCTTATCGTCCATTCATCCAGCCCATACTTTTTTAACTTGCTGACAAGAATACTGTGGAAGACCGTGTCAAAAGCTTTGCTAAAGTCAAGGAATAACACGTCCACTGCTTTCCCTTCATCCACAGAACCAGTTATCTCATCACAGAAGGCAATTAGATGAGTCAGGCATGACTTTCCCTTGGTGAATCCATGCTGACTGTTCCTGATCACTTTCCTCTCATCTAAGTGCTTCAGAATTGATTCCTTGAGGACATGCTCCATGATTTTTCCGGGGACTGAGGTGAGGCTGACTGGCCTGTAGTTCCCAGGATCCTCCTCATTCCCTTTTTTTAAAGATTGGCACTACATTAGCCTTTTTCCAGTCTTCCGGGACTTCCCCCGATCGCCGTGAGTTTTCAAAAATAATGGCCAATGGCTCTGCAATCACATCCGCCAATTCCTTTAGCACTCTCGGATGCAACGCATCTGGCCTCATGGACTTGTGCATGTCCAGCTTTTCTAAATGATCCCGAACCACTTCTTTCTCCACAGAGGGCTGGCCACCACCCCATGCTGTGCTGCCCAGTGCAGTAGTCTGGGAGCTGACCTTGTTCATGAAGACAGAGGCAAAAAAAGCATTGAGTACATTAGCTTTTTCCACATCCTCTGTCACTAGGTTGCCTCCCTCATTCAGTGAGGGGCCCACACTTTCCTTGGCTTTCTTCTTGTTGCCAACATACCTGAGGAACCCCTTCTTGTTACTCTTAACATCTCTCGCTAGCTGCAACTCCAGGTGTGATTTAGCCTTCCTGATTTCATTCCTACATGCCCGAACAATATTTTTATACTCATCCCTGGTCATTTGTCCAATCTTCCACTTCTTGTAAGCCTCTTTTTTGTGTTTAAGATCAGCAAGGATTTCACTGTTAAGCCAAGCTGGTCGCCTGCCATATTTACTATTCTTTCGACTCATCGGGATGGTTTGTCCTTGTAACCACAATAAGGATTCTTTAAAATACAGCCAGCTGTCCTGGACTCCTTTCCCCCTCATGTTATTCTCCCAGGGGATCCTGCCCATCAGTTCCCTGAGGGAGTCAAAGTCTGCTTTTCTGAAGTCCAGGGTCCATATTCTGCTGCTTTCCTTTCTTCCTTGTGTCAGGATCCTGAACTCGACCATCTCATGGTCACTGCCTCCCAGGTTCCCATCCACTTTTGCTTCCCCTACTAATTCTTCCCGGTTTGTGAGCAGCAGGTCAAGAAGACCTCCGCCCCTAGTTGGTTCCTCCAGCACTTGCACCAGGAAATTGTCCCCTACACTTTCCAAAAACTTCCTGGGTTGTCTGCGCACCGTTGTATTGCTCTCCCAGCAGATATCAGGGAGATTGAAGTCTCCCAGGAGAACCAGGGCCTGCGATCTAGTAGCTTCTGTGAGTTGGCGGAAGAAAGCCTCGTCCACCTCATTCCCCTGGTCTGGTGGTCTATAGCGACTCCCACCATGACATCACCCTTGTTGCTCAGGCTTCTAAACTTAATCAGGTTTTTCTGCAGTTTCATACCGGAGCTCTGAGCAGTCATACTGCTCCCTTACATACAATGCAACTCCCCTCCCCCCACCCCCTTTTCTGGCCTCCCTGTCCTTCCTGAACAGTTTATACCCATCCATGACAGTACTCCAGTCATGTGAGTTATCCCACCAAGTCTCTGTTATTCCAATCACATCATAATTCCCTGACTTTGCCAGGACCTCCAGTTCTCCCTGCTTGTTTCCCAGGCTTTGTGCATTTGTATATAGGCACTTGAGATAACCTGCTGATCGCCCCTCATTCTCAGTATGAGGCAGGAGCCCTCCCCTCTCACATGCTCCTGCTTGTGCTTCCTCCCAGTATCCCGCTTCCCCACCTACCTCAGGGCTTTGGTCTCCTTCCCCCGGTGAACCTAGTTTAAAGCCCTCCTCACTAGGTTAGCCAGCTTGCTCGCAAAGATGCTCGCAAGCATCGCGTTTTTTTCGCACCCCGAGTGACATATGTTCTGCTGACATAAGTGGTAGTGTAGACATGGTCTTAGTTTCTTTATTTAAATGTCCCTCCCCCTCCCCCCACGTACATCTGATATACTAGAAATGGGGAAGTAAAAACCCTCTTAAAGCCAACATTAGACTGAATTCAGAGAGAATTTCCTTGCTCCTATTTCTCTATCTGCTATAAGTAACCATGGAGTCCATTTCTCACTTCGCATGAAATGTTTTCTCATGCCTAAACTAGAGAGAGACTCAAATCCCAATTATTCTTAACATTCTGATTTCTGAATACTTGTTGGGAAGTGTATCAGGATTGTAACCCTAAACCTCTGTTGTGTAGTGCCATAGGTTGTATAGTAAGTAATACTAGCTGATTCCATTGATATCAAATATAGAATAATAATTGAAAATACCTTACACTCACGTAGCACAGGTAATTTAGTAAGATCACTATATATAATCTAGCACATGAAATTTAGAAAGATCACTCTGTGTGCACGGGCGTGTGCGTGTGTGCAGAGAATCAATGTTCAGATTGGCCGCAGAATTGTAAACAACAAAGGGATTCATAGATATTAAGGTCAGAAGGGACCATTATGATCATCTAGTCCGACCTCCTGCACAATGCAGGCCACAGAATCTCACCCACCCACTCCTGCAATAAACCTCTCACCTATGTCTGAGCTATTGAAGTCCTCAAATCATAGTTTAAAGACTTCAAGGAGCAGAGAATCCTCCAACAAGTGACCCGTGCCCCATGCTGCAGAGGAAGGCGAAAAACCCCCAGGGCCTCTTCCAATCTGCCCTGGAGGAAAATTCCTTCCCAACCCCAAATATGGTGATCAGCTGAACCCTGAGCATATGGGCAAGATTCACCAGCCTGGTATCCAGGAAAGAATTTGCTGTAATAACTCAGATCCCACCCCATCTATGCGATAGATATCAAAGTACTAGTGGCATGGAACTTCCTACGTGATGCTTGCACCTTTACAATAGAAAGAAGTATTGAAATACTACAGAGCTATAGCATATCTGCTGATATCTTTAATAGCAGGGTGTAATGCCTGGCTGCTTCCATTTGATGTTATAACAAATGGAAAAGGCAGTGTCCATGGGGGCAAGGAAATCTCACAAGATGAGACCCTGGATGTGGAAAAGTTTTGAGAAATTGTGTTCTGAGGGATTAGAGAAAACTAGGAAGGCATTGCTAGAAGTAAAAATGAAATCCCAGTGTATTTTTTTCTGTTACAACAGCTTGATAGAGTTGTAACACTACATACTACTTTAACTGGACAGAATATAATGGCTGGGGTCTGTATTTATTTTGTGTCATCATCAGAATGTGGATGCCAGGGATGGGTGGGGACATGGTAAATGTGATAGTTTGTACAGGCAGGATGGTTAATACTGTCTGAAGAATCTTTTGATCCTATATGGGAAATCTGAGTGCCAAAGGGGTAAGAGACAGAGGGAGGTGGTATCTCTTGTTTCTTGTTCACTTCTTGGGGCAGAACAGATTACTTTTTGTGACGTTGTCAGGGAATTTTATATGTGAGCCATCGGCTTGCACATTCCCTGGCTGTACTTCAGTATACAACCAGCGGAAGAAAGATTAAGCCACTTGATTTATTTTGCAGGAGTTTGTGGAGAACAGTAGAAAATCAATGAAAGAATCTGGCAGGGGAGGTGGAGCTGAAGGCAGAGAGCTAAAACCAATGGTAGGTGCAGATGAGGAGGTGGCCATCCTCCAAGAATTTCACTTTTACTTCCTCTCCCTCTCTGTCTTTACTGACTGCACTTCTTCAGGGGAAGTTTTTGTTCTTTGTATCACTCAAGATGTTCTGCTTTTTCTGTTTGTGAGCTTGCCTATCACCTGGATGGCAGAGTTTTTGTCACAGCTGAGACCATCTCCTGTAAAAGTAAGCTGAAAGGAACTGTATCTTGTGAAATAGAACTACAGTGGAAGAATCAGTTGAATTAGGATCAGGATTGCAGCAGTGCCCATTACACGCTAGTTGGTGCACACAGAAGACAGTCGTCTTATTTTGTAAGATCTGTGGCGCAGGGTGTATGATTAATTACTAGCATAGCCCAACTTAATCCTCTTTCCATTGGTGAACTAAATTCTGAATTTTGCATTCAGTATAAAAGCCTGAAGGACGCTTAGGAGCTGACCCCTAAAACAATGGGGCCATGCACGTCAGGGTCACACCAAATGATTTTAAAATGTGGCGAGGGATTGGATACAGCGATTCCTTTCAACCTGCTTAAAATAACATTTCTCCCAGTTGTTTGTTTTTTATTGCTAACTATTTATGTTGCTGTCTCTTGCGCTCTCTCTTTCCATCTCACATTGTCAGATACAGGGACAATGCATCACTTATGCTTCTGAAGTCTTAACCACCAGCTGTTTTCACTCACGCTGTGCCTATTTGAAAGGCATTGCATGTTTAAGTATCCTGTAATAAGGAACATCTGTAACTAATACAGATAATGGAGTTATCCATCTTGCAAGGTGAGCTTGGGACTTGGAGAACTGGGAGCCAGGCTTTCTGTGTAATAAGAGATGGGCAGGTCTGACTGAACTAGTTAGAGATGATCCTGTTAATACTGATGCTAGAACAGCGTTTCCTATTACGTCAGTACCTGCCATGGGGTATAGTGGGGTTTATGTTGATTCCTCCAAGAGTAGGTAGTAACTCTTTTAAATCATAAAAAGTAATGAAATCAAAATACATTTCCTTATAGTAGAAAATTCCTTTTTAATATGGCATATATAATGCCATGCTGTGCCAGCATTTGGACCTAGGAAGATTGAGTCCCTGCTCTCTGATCAACTCTGTAGCTGTGAGGTGTGTTACGCTACGTTATTTATACAGTCAGTTCTAGCATACCAACCTAGATTAGAAATGGTCTTTCATTATTATGGGTGCCAAGAGTTGGTTACTGTTGTCGTCTTTAGAATTGTGCAGAGTAATTCCAATGCACAACTTCCACAGCGTATAGACACTTAGTCCAGTGACAGTGGTTTGGCTCACTCATGTGTGGTTTAGTTCAAACTTCCCCTTGCACAGTCTTCTGGAGGGCCAACGTTTTAGCCATGACTGGCCTTTCTCCACCTTAAAGTATTTGTTAAAGCATAAGTGCTGTTGTATATCTAACTATAGAACAAGAAAGTTTTCATATGTATGATCTACCATTTTCTTCAAGGAGTAATTCCAACTAAGTGAACATTAGAAGCAACTGCTGGGATTTTCAAATCTATCTAAGGGTATGCACAGCTCCCATTAAAATTAGTGGGAATTAGGTGTCCAAATCTTCTAAGCAGCGTTGAAAGTCCTAACCTAAAGCTTTTTACTCCACTCCCAATTCAGAGTACTGGTTTATATCAAGTAGTGTCCTAATAACGTCCACCTTCTAGCTAGTGCACACTGCTAAAGACACTAAAAGCTGTTGGTCCAGCACTTTCAGACTTGGTTGTTTAAGCTCGGTTCCTACCTCCATTGGTAGACCCTGTGAAAAGAGAGACTGCACGTCCCCACTGACACAGCCTTCAGAGGGAGCTTTGCATGCTCAACACCCTTGGAAGTGAGGCCTCTTGTTTAGGAGCCTACCTTTAGGCCACTCAGGTTTTGAAATTTATCTTTTAGTTCCTTACAGAGGATTGCTAGAGAGATGGTGTGAGCGTGGGACAGGAAGGCAGGAACTCCTACATTATATTTCCAGTTCTGATACTAACTTGATTGTCTTGCACAAATCATCAGGCCATATTTTCTGAAGTGGCTTCCAATTTTGGGGTGCCTAATTTCAGCTGCATGGAGTCCAGAAAAGCAGGAATTGACCACTAATATGGATAATGAGAACATCCAGAGCTCTAATAGTTAATGCTGACCTTTTGGAAAGGATCTAAAACCTCATGCTTCAGGGTTGAAGCCCATCTCTAACTATTAGAGATTAGGATAAAACCTTCATGGGGCGGGGCAGATTATTACACATCTGCCTACTGTGAAATTCGTTGCATCTTTCTCTGAAGACCATTATCAGAGAGGGTACTGGATAAGATGGACCCATAGCTCTGATCTGGTCCAGCATTTCCTCTGTTCCTAAAGTGGAGTCCCCAAAAATTAAAGGCCACTTTTGGGAGTTTGGGCCTTCACTGCTTTGCCTCAGTTCCCTCATTTATAAAGTAGAGGGAATCTCTCTCAAGAGTTTCAGAGTCGCAGCCGTGTTAGTCTGTATCTGTAAAAAGAAAAGGAGTACTTGTGGCACGTTAGAGACTAACAAATTTATTAGAGCATAAGCTTTCGTGAGCTACAGCTCACTTCATCGGATGCATCAAGTACTCCTTTTCTTCTCTCAAGAGTGTGAAGGATCAGTTCAGAAATTTAAATGGCTACCTAGAATTACACTTCTTAAAAATCTGAGTGGAAACATTTAGGAGTTGTCATATCCAAAGAGACTGTGTAGGTTCAAGAACAAGTCATTTCAAACTTTACTATTTGTAGTGATCCTTTTGGATCAATTTCTTCAGTTGTCCATTGCCATGTGTCTAAGACTATCCTATATGACTTTGTTTTCTAGGCCCCTGGAGCAAGTTCATCTTGAAACTAGCCAGCCATTATGGAACCCATTGACATTCCAAAACACTATATATAACTAAGCAGCCAAAATCAGAAAAGGAACAGGGATTTAATACTTTTTTTAATGATTATTTTTGTGAAACATGTACTCTTTTCATACGGGTGGCTTTTACAAGCAACTTTATCATTGTTCCTTTTTTAATCATTGTGGTCATGGAAATGTTAAGATTCTTATCTGATTAAGATACAATCTAGAGGAGGAATCAGTTATTTAAAAAAAAATTAAATCAAAACTATTGGGTAGAGTATCAGATTTATCAGGTGTCCCTCAAAATTGCAGTGTAACCGAGAATTATGTTTAAATCGGCTCCTTTAGGATTTTATATTTAAACTCAAATGCATCAGTGACTTCTGGGGAAATGCTTCAGATTTAAAAAACAATTAAAATTGTAGGTATTTTTAAAAGGGTTTCAATGAGAGTCATAAATATAACTCATTTGTAGTCAGTCATTTGACCCACCAACCCTAATGGGGCCTAGTGGGGTTACACATTGTTTTGTTTATAAATTTCAGATATCAAAATAACCAACTCCTCAGGTATTTAGATGTTGTGGGAGCCCCTGCATTTCTATGAAAGAGAAACCAGAAAATGGGAAGGATGAGTTTTATATGCAACTGTTTTCCATTTTACTTTATTTTTCCCTTTGAGTTCAGTAGCCTCCTTTGCACTTCATAAGGCTCCTTGGAAGAGTATGGATTCTCCAAACGAGCAGTCGAACAAACTGATCATTAAAACTCAGCCTTAGCCATAGTCCTCATGATTCATTCATGACTAGATATAAGGATGCTGGACACGGGGAGAGAAACGAACTGTACAAAGAGTATTGTAAGTTGTTTTTATTTAACTCCAGAGAGATTTGGGAAGTGTAAATGTAAATGGCCAGGCCTTGGCTGTTTTCTCATTCATATTAGTATGTACTGTAGCAGGTGGGTAAAACAGGAAAGGGTAGGTAAGCATTTCTTTGGAAATGACACTGCCATGGTATCTAAAGTTATCCACTGACCATAAGAGAACTTGTTCATTTTAATTCT
This sequence comes from Lepidochelys olivacea, assembly GCF_965140295.1. Taxonomy (NCBI): domain Eukaryota; kingdom Metazoa; phylum Chordata; order Testudines; family Cheloniidae; genus Lepidochelys; species Lepidochelys olivacea. The sequence goes on from NC_140415.1 coordinate 133,589,856, forward strand.
TAAGTGTTTAAAAATTTTCATTCCTGAAGCTTACCAGATATGAATGCTAATACTCCGTTGTTCAGCTTATTGTAATGGTAAATGCTTAGTGTATTTGCTAAGAACTCACGATCTGTTCATGCTATATACTCCTTTTTGTTACAATTTTTTAAGAAAACTATTTTTGTTAATGTAAAGTTAATATTTCAGAGCAGAATTTTTAAACTTATTGCACTAAATACGAGCTCTGTAAGAATAAATAATGCCTCAATGGTTTGTTCACTCCATACAAGAAAATCTTTTGAAGGAGAGCAGCCCTTCCAGCTAAGCTTTGCAATGGATTAAAGAGGGATGTGTGGAGAAGCATACGATTAATGCCACCAGGGTTTTATCAGCAACTGTTTGCTTATGTGCTTCCTTTCAAAGGATTGGACCTTTAAACTGCTGCTGAAGGTAAAAGGCATCCTGTATTTTTTTAATTAATGAGTGCTCTTAACAGTTCCAGTGGTAGCTAACTACTTCTGTTTCTATAAGTCATTTGATACTTCAATTTTTTCAGACTTCTTGCAATAAAGATCAGGATTAATTAAAAGGATTTACCCCTTTCATAACACAAACCAAACAGTATGAATATAAATAAACTGTAGCTGTCTGAGGGCAAAAAACTGGCTTAGGCTCTGATCCTGCAAACACTTACGCAACTGTGTAGCTTTATTCAAGGAATTAGTTCCATTGGCTTCAACAGGACTGCTCGTGTAAGTAAAGCTATGCACCTGTGTAAGCATTAACTGGATCAGGGCTTTAGTCTGGGATTTTAATTGGAGCACTGGGTAGGTCTCTCAGTGTAAATTACATGAATCTGTCAGGACGTTTGGAAGACGTTAGAGCAGCCTTCATTTGTGCACGGAAGGAGTTTCTGCTACATCAACGGCCAAAAGTGCAATAGCTCAGCTGCAGCTCTGGAGTTTGGACACTCAATACTTGCATAGATCAGTGGGGTTTGGCAGCGAGTTAAATACTGGCTCAGCAGGATCATAGAAACTGGATTCCAAAGCTAAGAAAAGGATTTGTCATATACCTAGCTACTCCACAGGGACTGCAGCTTACACCCTGTTTCTGAAGACGTCATTTGACGTGCTCTGACGGAAGCCTTGGATTCTGCTCACTTTGATGACCTAACATCAGATTCCCGCCATGAAAAGTTCCACAACTTTGGGTTCTCTGCTCCCTGGAAGCTGTGGGGGGAGGGGGTGCTTTTCAGTTAACTTACAACTGGAACTGTAATCAGAAACAAATTTTGTATTTTTGTATAACTTGCCTGTGCACCATTTTTATAACAGGGCCTGTTTTACAAATAAATTGGTTTTATTATCACAGTGTGTAGACGTTATGGACAACACTTTTGTATGGGTAGCTGTAATTTTCAAGTTATCTATCATTATGAAGTTCTTAATCAATTCAAGTGTACCATTCCTTAGTGTGTGTACAGCATGCTTTTCAGTTACAGAGTAGGGTCATGCCTTACTGAACGATCACAAATGCCCTGGCTGTTCAGAAGCATTCCTTTCCCACGCAGGCTTGTAGCGGCACTTCAGTGTTTTGGATGCTCTTTGAAACTTACTTTTGCAGCAGACTACAAGCTGTCCTCTTCCTTCCTAGTCCCTCCTTTGTGTGTGGGGAGAGAGGCGGAAAACAAGTCTCTAGAGAAAGTTGCTTGCAGAGCAAGTTTTAGACGCTCATTGCCTATCCTGATAATGAGGGTAGTGGGAATGTGATTTCTCCTGCAGTAATATCTACACGTGGCAGCTGAGACACTGGGCACTGGCAGTGATAAAGGATTTAGACATTTCTTCCTGTCTGGTTATCAAAGCTAGTGTCAGTGCTACCATTCCCTCCTGCACTGGGTGACTCTTACTGGCGAGGGGGTGGCTGAGAAGGATAAAGTTGGAGAAGCCATCTCCTTAGGATGCCCCTGATGCTTAAAAACTCTGCGTAAGCAAGCAGGATTAGCGATTCAACCAGGTCAGCTTGGATTTAAAATCCTAGCCTGGGTGAATGACAGCACATTTGGATTGTAGCACGTTATGCAACATACTCCTAGCTTTGGTCACGTGGGCTTGAAAGATCAGAAGACTTGTCCGCTACACTTCAGGTGGAGGCCGAGCAGTGTCCGGCCCTTCCTGCCTCACCCTCCTCTTTAAGGACAATGTGCTGGCCACAGGGAGAACACACCTACCTGCGGAAAAGCTCTCATTTCTATATTTCTCTTTCAGCATAGGGGCACCAAGCAGCTGTGCGCCAGGTCCCCTTTGCCCCACTGACCTCAGCATGTGACAAGGGCATCCTCGCCTCCCCAAGGCAGTGATTCAGGAGATCACCTGGACTGACTGGGTGATTTAAGGTGCTTCCCCACCGCTTTGTTCTGAGCCACTTATCTCCTGCTGAGACCATCCCCTCTTCCTCACAGCAGTTGCAGTCATTGCACTTGCCATGTTTGGGAGGACATACCGCCACCTGGGAGATCTCAGCACTGCTCAACAGCTAGCCTCTAAGCATGCGATGCGAACAACTCAAGATGCATCCCCAGCCCCTGTTCTTAGTTTGATTCCTGGGGTTGCATTCAACCCCAAGTGTGCCTGTTGGCAGGTCTGTCTTATGTACAGCTTTCATTTGGCTCTGTAGCTCAAGAGAGTCTTGTTGTTAGTGTGTGACCAAGAAGAGAGGCACCTAAGTGGGACTCACTCAACCTGGAAAATCCAGTTATGGGCCCCATTTACTCACAACTAATCTAGTGCTTCTCCAGGGCTTCTCCAGTAGTTTCTGTATAACTCCCTCTGCTGGTGATAGCTGCCTTTTGAAAGGGCTTTCCCCGCAATAAGCAACTCCCTTGCAACAAGACGCCCCCTATTGCTGAGCACACTGGCTGGTGGCTCTCCCAGTCTAGAATGGTAGAGACGAGAGTCCCAGCTGAGTCAAAAGTTCGACCAACTGATCTGCCAGGATTTGAGTTTCTTTCTAACGTGCCCTCATGACATGCACTTTAATGGCTTGCTCTGAGCAGTTAAAATGTATTCTATGAATGTATGTTGTGGATTCAGAGTAAGATGCATCTAGCAGACTTTTGTATAGTATATAATCACCAAACAGTGATCATTTTGGTCTTCATGCATATTACACATTGTGTTAAGTAATAGTCATTTAAGAAGTACTGTGGACCAGATCTAAGAGTGGGTGTCTAACTTTAAGCGCCCAGTTTTGAAAGTCTTGGCCTGTGCTTATACAGTCACTATTTTCCTAATCTAAGCATCAGTTTCATAAAGTGTTTATTAGTAATAGGTCCTGAGCTACATTATGGCTGAACAAAGCCTGTAGTTTTTCAATTTAATATTCCCAAACCCAGCTCTAAAACTAACAGATGTGTCTGAAACATTGTGCACACTCTGATAACAAAGACATTCGGTTAAGTCACTTTTAAATGTATTTTTTAAACAATGTCTTTGTGGACACTTGCTGTTTCTTATTGCCTATGGGCAGAGACTAGTAAGTTTCTATGTTTCATATGCTGTCTAGCCACCTGTATTCTCAAGCTACTTTCCTTTATGGATAGATTAGAGAGGGCTGGGGTCTCAACTGTTTTGTTTGTAGCCTGGGATGTGTTCTGGAAAACATTGACAACTGTTAGTGTACCATAGTGCTGCAAAGTTTAACTTCAATGTAGCAAGAGAATGCAACCAAGCCAAAATGATTTTCAGTGACTTTCTAAAATCATGAAAATACTTTCCTATTCACATTAAGCTATTTGACTCAATTTATTTTTTCAATGGATTTAGCCACCTAACATTCTCTTTAAAGAAAGAAATAGCTTTTGAACAATTAAAACCCTTTGGGCAAGTTTTCGCCCCAAAGGGGAAAACATGCAAATTATAATGCTCTGACTATACCTGTTCTCTACAGGAAATTTCAGAGGAATTAGAACAGATGGTTGTCTGGAATTTCCATAGTGAATCAGCGAAAATCCTATAAAAATAGTTGGTAGAAATTCTATTAAAAAAAAACAAATGACCAAGTACTATGGGATCAAAACCTGTTTTGTCTTACTGCTGAAATTGGTTCCAATTGATGTTCAAATAAGCCAAGCAGGATTTGATCCTTTGGTAGATTCTGTAGAAATGTGGATATACCTTAACAGGGAACTAAGACTGCTGCAAGGTTTTAAAGCAGAACCACCACCAGTCTTGAAAACTGAACTGCAATGCTTTAAATAAATTCAAAGAATGCTTTGGTCTCTGAAATATTTGACGGAAGACATAGGTAGATTAAATTACAAGCAGCAAACAATTTAAAACTACCTTAAGGTTGTTTTCTCTGCAGCAGTTAAAGGCAGCACCGACCCCTAGAACAGCAATGCCTGCAGTACAGGTATTAACTTGCACAAGATGAGACAGTGCTTCTCTTGGCAGGTAAAAATGTGTGTTGCTGGGATTTTCAGAAGAGTTTAGGAACGCAATTCCTGTTGATAGTCAGAGGGAGTTCCACGCCTCCTTTGCTCCTAATGCAAAAATACTTCACTTACTATAATGTTGGGATGGGGTAGATCTTTACCAGGAGAGTGAGAGCCCAGGTGTAAGGTAGGGGATCTACTCAGCAGAAAAAGGCCAGAGAGGCAGTCAGCAAGGTCTCTTTGCTGCGGAGTAATATATTTCTAACAAAGCAATGCAAGTTAACATGAGCAGAATAAAAAGAAGCCTCCAACCCTCCTTCCCTGGAACATCTGTGCAAAGAGAGGGGGAAAGAATGGGAGTTTCACCCTTAAATGTACTGTGAGCAGACCAGGCTCTTACTCCACCACATGCTGTCTCCTGGGTGAGTGGTACATTGTAAAGCAAATCTGAGTGGTGCTTGGTTTACAAGAACTCTTGTTTCCTTCCTGCCATTTTGAAGGAAGTTCTCTTTGTAATAGACTCATTAGACCAAGGCTTTGGCTGAGTTACTGAAGTCCTCAAATCACAATTTAAAGACTTCACATTATAGAGAATCCACCATTTACTGTAGTTCAAACACAAGTGCCCTGTGCTGCCAAGGAAGGGGTCTCTGCCAATCTGACCTGGGGAACAATTCCTTCCCAACCCCAAACATGGCAATGAGTTAGACTTCAAATGCTTATCTATTTTACAAGCTGGAAGCCCTAGAAGAGATGAGCTGAGAGAACGGATGGTAAAACGTAGATACACCCGAGCACAGTTATGTCACAAGTGATCCCCTCCTGCACCAAGAAGATTGGGAATCACTAGCTGGCTGGTGGACCTCGCTGAACTGCTCAGGGTCTGAGATGGGTCTCAACCACAGCTCTTTGGCCACAGTAAAGTAGGGAATACATCTTGCTTCAACAGGGCTGTAGGTAATGACCTTGATTTTTAACAGGTAAGGAAACAAGATGACTGGTACATGTTTAATTTTAGGGGTGAGGCGAGGTCTGGGAGAAAATAGGGGAAGGGGAGGCTCTCTGCGAAATAGTACTGCACTTACATTTGCTAACGCTCATTCTTACAGGGTCAGATCTGCAGCTGGTGTAAATGTTGCTCTCAAGACAATGGTGTTTCACTGATGTACAGCAGCTGAGGATCTGGCCCACAGCGCTGTCCACTCCCACACTCAACATGTAGGCTGCAGGTGTTGCCCTCCTGGCTTCACTGTGATTAAAACAAGCATGTCTGTGATCCAGGAGCAGAGAGTGATGGTAGAAAGTCGGTAGCTGGGAAGGGACATGTCTCCAGAACAGCAGTGGATTAGAATGACACATGGCCCAGATCCACAACTTAGCTACCTCCTTCCTCTCCAAAATAGCCTCCAGTTTCCTTCCTCAAAGCCTGAGTAGTGTGTGCCATGCACCCTGGCTAAACTGGGGTTTCACAGCATCCAGCCCCTTCCTGTGTCCACCTTCCCTTCCATAGTTGTGGGCCCCAAGGGGGCAGACTGGACCCAGCATGTGTCTAGGAATCCTACACTGGCAGTAGATGGCAGCCATTAGATGAGTGCTCTGCTGCTTGCTGTCCACTAACTCCTTGGTGCCCACCCCCAGTATTGCAAGGGGCCTGCCTTAATCCTTCCCTGCTACCTAAACAAACCAGTCAACAGGATTTTACTTACTTCTGCAGACCAGATAGGCATTGACAAAAGTTTCCTGGAGCCCTTCACAGCTGAGTTTCATAGGCATAAAGAGGTCAGACCCTTCTTAGTGTCTCAAAGCATATATATATATACTCTTGCAGTTTGGCAAGTGTTGGTTTTCCTCTTTTATGGTCTCTTAGCAAGTAGGCAATAAGGAAGGTGCAGCCGTCTACCAGCAGATTGGCATTATTTTTGTACTGTTTGGATTGTATCACAGAGAGTTACTATATTTGATACCAAAAAAGCAGGGAGTCAAAATCTGTTTGGAAATACTGGTTTTACAGACCAAACATGGCTTAAGTACTTGCAGATGGCGTTGTTACAGTCTTTACCACTACTTCATCCTGGTGCAGGCTTTTCATCCAGATCACGCATACTTCTAATAAGGGGATCAAACCCATGGAGTGTATTAACAATTAATGTTGAATCTTGCTGGTCCATTTACTAAGAAGTGCGCTTCTTTCCAATGGAATGCCACCTCCTTTTGGAATAAAACTAGTTAACGTGATGCTGTTTATTGTTGTCTGAGAACCTGAAATGTGTTGTAATGAAAATTTGTAAATGGTGGAGGGAAGGGAAATTAACAGTTCTGATCTAATATTAGATTTTCTGTGTAAACTGACTGTGGCAGAATACTGATGCAAACTGTATTTTAGTCTAACAAATGTATAGAATTTTTTTATGTATCAGAATAAAGTTTTATAGGAAAGACTTTTGTGTCTATTCTGTTGGCTCATAAGATGCTGTCCCTTACAGGGTGGCTTAGTAGAGAGCGGGACTGGGCTTGATGGGCAGATTTTGGCTCTAGATTAAACTTCCCCTGATGGTATATGTAATAAAGAACTACAATGTGGTCTATCCCCACTTGGATATTAAAATGTGTTAGCCATCATGTTTCTTATATGCACACCTTTTTTTCCTTATATAAGCAGGAAACAAATATGTTCAGATGTCTGTCCAGTTCCTCTCTATCTGAAATAACACGTTTGCAAGCAAATATGCATGAGCATGTTATTCTAATGCCCCCAGGCTTAAAAAGGCATCTCTAATATTAGACCATGCTCCTCATAGTAATACCTCATTACTACCAACAGTAGTACCTAGAGCTCAAAAGATCGGTATTCCATTGTGTTAGGTGCTGTACACGGACAAAGACATGGTCCCCACTCTGAAGATTTTACAATCTAAGGCCCCAGTTCTTCAGTGCTTTATACATGTGCTTAACTTGGAGTCTCATGGCACATTTTTAAGCTCTTTCAGGATCAAAGCCCAAGAGGACAAGTAGCAGAGCAAGGATGGGAGTGCAAAGAGGCAGCATACTTCTGTGGATAGGAAACTGGACTCAGGAGGCCTGCGTTCTCTACTGCAGCCTGCAATGTGACCTTGAGTGAGTCTGTGCCTCCCTTTTCCCATCTGTAAAATAGGGTAATGTTACTTGCCCCCAGAACATGAGTGGGTAGTAAATGGGACACCCACTTTAAGTTATTTGAGATCAGATGAAAGATGTTCTATAAAAGGTAACTTATGAGATCATATCTGAGCACCTCACTGCGGCCTAGTTCAGTGGGATCAGAGAGCTCCCCTCCTTTTTCCCCGCATGATAGCTATAAATTTCCTCTCGTTACTGCCGGTTTCTCAATGGACTATAACAAGCCATGCAGAGCGGTGTTTTCTCCCCGTTATCCTTTATTTCCTGCAAATGCAATGCTTCGGAGGCTTTAATTTAACTGGAAGCTATTGCCAACTCAAACCTTGACGTTAAAGCCATTGTGAAGAATCCCTAAATACAATTAGGAGGCATAAAGGACTGATCAGCCAATCAGAACATTGGACTCCTGCATACAGATGGGGCCTCATGTGGTGGAACTAACTACCCCTAAATTAGTCCATTTTAACTGGGAAATTCCATTTTAAAGTGACACCAAGGGACCAAACATCCTCAGTTATAATGCTGTGTGTGCGTGCGCTGGCAAGCACCAACCGTGTGCTAGGTGTTCTACGGACAGGTGAGACAGCTCTGCCTGCCTGCCACTCCACACAACGCGACCTAGCTTGCCTTTGGGCCTCAGTGCGTTGTAATGTCTCTGATGGTGCCCCAAGGCCACGTCCGTTTGGCTCAGAGTATCTCATTCACAGTTTGTCAGCAATTAAGCTGCTCAGCTTGGCTTCATGGTGGTTACGGCCTGGGACCAGCATGGAACTGCATGCTCACACTGAGGTCATTCGGAACTCAGCTGGCTCCTGTTGAGCTTTGCAGGTGTAAAGACTTCAGGAAAAGGCCCTGAGACCGTCACAGGCCGGCTCCCCATCTGCCTCAACTCCCTCTGTGGCATCGCTGCTCTGAGGCCCCCAGCGCTGCCTTGGGAGCAGCATTGACTCCTTTTTTTTTCTGAACCAAAATTGACTTGCACCTCTGTGGGGAGAGGAAAAGGGAAGGCGTAGAGGATGGGCCTGGGGAGATCTGGACAGGGATAATGGGGATGGGGGTTGGAAGGGAAGAACAAGCTTGGAGACCTGAAATGGAGCTTGACCTGGGATGGCTCAGAGGGAAGCCTGTGATGAGCATGCAAAGAGAATGGGAACCAGCGGGATAGAACTAAGAAGATGAAACCCAGGGAAATAGATGGAAGGGTGGACAGGAACCAGAAGTAGAGGAGAAGGAAGATGGATGAGGTATTAGGTACAAGGAAGAGGAAAATGGTTTAGGGAAAGAATGAGAAGAGGGTAAGGGAAAACCAAGAGAGAGCACCAGGAAAATATTAACAGGAGGGAAAGTGAGAGTATGGAATAGAGAGACGTGAAACGTAGGAGAGGAGAGCACAAGAAATGAAAAAGCAACAACACACACAACTGCGTCATTCTGGAACACACAGAATTCCACAGTCAAGATCGTCAAAGTGCAATAATCAGTGTTTAACCCTGGGTCACATTGTCTGCAAAACAACCCACATGGGACCAGCTCTGGCACTGACAAGTCGAGACTATGGGGCAAAAAGTTTATCCTGACGATTGATTTTACCAATAAACGCATGTTGCAGATTTGGCAATATCAAGACCAAATCTGTACCTCTGGTCTTAAAATCTACAAATATCTGACTCACTAGAGTAGCTCATTAAATGTCCATGTAGTGCTCAGGGTTGCATTTGGTACCCTGACAAGGCATCAAAGGAAAGACAAAAGTATAATTACAAAATAGAAGTCACAGAAATGTAGGGTTGGAGGAAACCTCAAGAGGTCATCTAGTCCAGCCTGTATGCTGGGGAAGATTAAGTATACTTAGACCATCCTTGACAGGTGTTTATCTTGTTCTTAAAAACCTCCATAGTTTTACCTTCTAAAAGAAAGCAGGGATTTATGAACTACCCTAAGAATGAAAATACCCAGCGACTATTGTTCCCCCGGAAAAAAAAACCGTGAACACTTTTCTCTACTAAAGTCAGACGTACAAAGAACTTGTTCCCTGTAGACAAACCCTGGTGAAATTCAGTGTAACAGCCTTGGCAGCAAACCAGCATCATGGCTCTGAGATACCTTTTCTTTTTCCTAGAGTGACTAGCCAAGCCGCGCAATCTGGGTCTGATCCCTTGACTACCCAGGTCAACTGGAGGCTTTTTTCCCTCACTTTGAGTTTATACAGAGCCTTAGGTCTACCTCTCTTTCTAGCTCAGGAGTCTCTCTTTGCTGTAATACCTGAGCACCTCACAATTTTTAATGTGTTTATCTACACAATCCCCCTGTGTGCTGGGGAAACGAGGCACAGAGAGACCAAGGCCCAGAGCCTCAACTGATTGCCATGGGAGTGAGGTGCCTTTGCAGATCTGGGCCTAAGTTACTTGTCCATGGCCATACAGGAAGTCTGTGGCAGAGCGGAGAAGAGCTGATTCACAGGGTAGTGCCCTGTCTGCTGGCCATCCTTGCTGTCTCCCATGTTCTAACTGGGAGGCCTTTAGATTAAAGCCAGAGCATGACTTGGGACCCACATTTGAGCCTGAGATTTGGAGAGAAGCAACCAGACCCATCCCATCCACTTCCATCGCTGACATCAATACCCAATATACATTTTGTTGCCCAGAGTTTTTATTCCTCTAGGACTTTGCATTTAAAGTGGGGACTCTGATGTCTAAAACCTGTCAGAAACGTAATTTAAACAGAAGGGCCTTTTGTCATTATTTCTGGGATTGTGGCTGACTCAGGGCTGTGATTTCATGTCCAAGGCATTCTAGTGTGAAATACCTGTTCAACCATTTATTTGTCTCCTGCCTGATTACTGTCAGTTCGGGTGGCTGGATAAATCAACCCAGAGGGGTCTACCTTATGCTTTATTTAGGGCATGTAAAGCTGTACTGGGCTCAAAGATCTGTCCCAACATTGTATTTTCTTAAATTTTATTGCATTCAAGGTAAACAAGGAACAATTAGATGACAAATGAAGAGTATGAAATACATCAGATGACAGCAATACAAGGAAAGTAGCACTGCGCAGCTAGGTGCTGGTCCATCATGGGGGCTTCTCAGCGCTACGGTTATACAAATGATAACAAGGGGGTGTTTCTTTTTTGCAGTTTTAAAAAGAAGCAAACCCATACTAGAAATGCAGGTCTGAATTATCTGGATTTACACTGCAGCCAACTTGAAAGTGAACCCTGATTGAAAATGGAAGTGATAGTTACACTGTGCAGAAACTGTTTCATTTTTTGTTCACATCTACACTATTGCCAGCTCCATGTGGTCCACGATCATGGATCAAGCTCCCCAGGATCATGAGTTTGGCTTGTCAAACAGCTCGAACATGTGAGGACAACATGCAGGTGTACAGCAAAGAATATTAAGTTTAAATAATTGAGCTTTTCTCGTTCCTTGCCATGCGCATTCGCTCAGTCTGGTTGTCAGTGATGCCGCCAAATCATCTAAAAATGCCGTTTCATATTTTACCACAGTGCAAGCAATTTACAACTTTTTTAGTGCTTCCACACACCGCTGGGCAGTCTTGAAGAAGCATCTTGAACAAAAACTTAAACCTCTAAGTCAAACTAGATGGGAAAGCAGGATAGACGCTATTAGACCATTCCAATATTCATCAGGAGAGATTTACGATGCACTATTGGAAATAAGCCAGGACTTGTCGTATGATCCTTTATTTCGACATGAAGCTGAAACATTGGCTCAGAAAATGATGCAGTTTCAATCTTCATGTTGCACAGTTCTTTGGCATAATATTCTAAATCAAATTAATTTGACTAGCAAAGTTATGCAGAACATAACCATAGACATATCCGAGGCAAAAATGATTTTGAATAAAATGCTGGAATATTTTAAAAAATACCGTTCAGATGAAGGATTTGAAGAAACTGTCAAAGAAGCAACAACAATAGCAGAGGATCTTGATTTTGAACTGACATTTGCACCTCAACAATTCATTCATCCTCAAAAAAAACCAAGACAGTTTTGTTACGAGGCTCGTGATGATCCTATTCTTGATCCAAAAGAAAGGGTTAAAGTTGAATGTTTCTATTGTATTTTGGATGTAGCTGTAACATCCATTGAAGAAAGATTTTATCAGTTGCATGGTCATTGGGAAACTTTTGAATTTTTATATGATATTGGAAATATTAAAAATCAGTTTTCCAAAGATGACCTGAAGCACTGCCAAGACCTGCATTGAGCACTCAGTACTGATAACGCTGCTGACATTGATGGAGTAGAATTGTGTGATGAATTAATAGCGTTATCTGAGCTAATAAGTCCTAAAACTTTCTCCTCCTAAAAGTATTAGAATTTATAGCGAGAAATGATTTTTTCACTCTAAACACTGCTCTAGCATTATGCATTCTTTTAACATTACCAGTATCAGTGGCTTCTGGTAAGCGGAGTTTCTCAAAACTGAAATTACTAAAGAATTATGAGTCCACCGTGTCTCAAAATCATTTGTCAGGACTCGCATGAATTTCAATTGAAAGGACCATTGCAAAAAATTTAGATTTCACTGAATTATTAAAAGACGACACAAGTATAAAAACCAGAAACATTCAGTTGTTATAAATTCTTTTAATTTATGAGAAACTGGGTGCACTGAAAGACGCTAATGTTTTTCATGACAGTGTATAGTTGAACCCAAATTGTTTGTAATTGTGATTTTGTTAAAATTAAAGGAGTACACGAGTAGGAAATTGTTTTATTTCACTAACTACAAATTTTCTGTTTTAATTTTTTTTAAATTTTAAACAGTCAAAAAAACAAAACAAAAAAAAACTGCAAAGTGCAAACGTGTAAAAGCCACAAAAAAAAGGGGGGGGCGGCCAAAAAATGTTTTGCTTGGGACAGCAAAAAACCTAGAGCCGGCCCTGCCCACACCCTCACTTTGCAGGTCATCTTTAAAGGAAAGAGAGGTGGAAGAAGTGACCAAAGGCTCCTTTGCAGAAGCAAAACAGCCAACCTCAAAGAATTCTAAGTTAAAGGGCGTTTACACAATCTCCAGGGTTCACACTTTTCTAACCAGCTCGAACGCATAAGCCTTTGCAGATGGGACTGTAGGGGACATGGAAATGGCACTAAGCAGCAAGACATGACACAACAATATAAGAAGGGGGCTAGAGTAATTGTGGGCAATACAGAGATTTAAGGTGATGGGAGCGGTGCTGATAGGACTCTTGGGTGTCTTACCTTGCAAGAGGCCCTGCAACACCCAGAGCCAATGCTGGAAAAGAAGGGAACTGATGCCAGATCCATGAACAAATGTGTGTGCAAATTGGGCACACAATTACTGCACTAGTGCAGCTAATACAAAGTTACATGTGGAATTACACAAGCAAGTTAAGCTCTCGACTGTACGTGTCTAGTTAGAAAAGCTAGCAGAGTCTTGGGGGTAGCAGTGACAAATATCTTGCAGTGAAATAGTCTGTGGTTTATTTAGAAAAACAGCCCTCCCCTTTGCTGAGTGAGACGGTTAATTGTCCGTACAAAATACCAGCTCCAGTCTCCATCCTGCAACCTATGTACTGCCAGCGTGTGTCAGCCTGAGGGCAAAGCCCATGACAAGGGACGTACAGCATTGTGTTTCTAGAGCTTTGCCGCTTCATCTATTATCATTTCCTTGCTCCTGTAATCACAACATGCAATGATCATAAAAAACCTGGCAGGAATTAAAAATATTCCAACTAAATAGCCAATTAGCCAGCCACTGCTTTGCAACTTGGCCGTGAAATAAATAGCCTTTGGCTAGCAAGGGCAATTGAGAAATAAAATTGGTGCTACGATAAAGTGCCATTCTGAAAAGGTTTCTGAACTACTGAGCCTGGCTCCAGCATAGCATCGCAGAAACACCCCTAAGCACCAAATCCATGTTTCCTAACATATGGACCATGTGTTCATCTAAACAACAGTTAACACACACTAGTAATTCATTTTCCTTGTGGCCCAGATTATCGGTGTGAAGGAAATGGCCGTGCTTATAAAGAAGCAATGTTGTCTCTCAACTACCTTGGCAGGGCATTTACTCAATTTAACATCAATCCGCAAGGCACTCAAATACGCTCCTAGTCCCCTTGGCTTCACTGGAGTTTCACGTTATGCATGTGTGTGCTGTCTCTGCTGGACCTTTGTGCAGAGACATGCAGAGGGAATATGGACACACACTAATGTTTGCATCCACAGCGGATGCACCCTTATTTACTTATACAAGAGTTTCCATGGCCCTGTTAATGTAGCAGCTGGGTGCCCCACATCATTAACATCACAATCTATATGCCTGATGGGCAGCGGTCTCCTTCCCTTACTCCGGCAAAACTCCCACTGACGTGACTGATAGGAGGAAGAGTTTTGTCTGACTGAGGTCTGCAGCATCAGGCGCCACGATGCATCCCGACCCACTAGTGTAAATTAATGTTTTCATGGGGGCTCAGGTAAAAAAAATCAATGTGGCTTTAAACACTTGTTTGTGGGAAGAATACGAGTAGGGTTTTCCCAATTTTAGATTAGCTGATCCTGCCCAAATGAGAGTCAACAACAACAACAAATGTTTGTGGGGTACTACGCAGACTGTCTGTGCTGGGAAGTATAAACCCTACGCTGGCAGTGACAGGGTTAAAGGGAGCTGGAGAGCTCAAATAGCCCATTCTGTGGTACCTGGACGGGAGACAGGTAATGAAGGATTGGCTGCAACAAGGGAGGATCAGACTGGTTGGTTCCTAAAGGAAGGAGTGCAGGGTGATACAAGGGAGATAGAGAGTTGTAGGCTAACGGCTCTGAAGGGAGCCTGCAGTAAGAGGAAAGGCTCTCCTATCGGGAGAGAAGGTCCAGGAGAAGGCCAAGCCCTAAGGCAGACAGCCTGGGGGGAGACTGGGAAAAGGCTCCAACCTGAGGATGGGACTTCAGGGAGAAACCTCATGGCCACCTGGCTGGAGGAAGAGCCAGATGACTAGGGAGATAGCCATGAGAGGCAGTGCTCTGTAAGGAAGCCAGAAAGAACTAAGCCCACTTTTATTTGTTGGGGTTTATTTTGGACTTTGGAGTACCTCAGAAGGGGCAGAACCACAGTGTGACCTAGCTGGAGGGCCACTGTGCAGGCCACTGGAGTCCAGAGGAGAAATGGGGACGAGTTGCTGCAACAGCAGGTCTTGCCACAAGGGGGTGACTCTGAGATGGGAGAAGTCTGAACACTGCCCCTTGGACAGAGTATCACAAAAAGCTTTGAAGTGACTCAAATCTGAATGGCTGTGACCAGACGGATAGATATGGATGTTTAATGTATTGACTTCGAACCCTATGTCAAAAGAATATTAAGGTTGCAAAGTCAACCACTCAAGTTAGGAAGTGCCGGAATTAAGGTGTGCGTGCATTATCATATAGTCTTTAATTACATGATCCCATACTAATTAGTCCCCCTCCCCCCAGGATTGCTTCCTGGAGTTGAAATGAGAAATTACAGAGAAAATCCTGCTCATGCCCTGCAGCCCGGAGCTGGAACATGCTCAGTACTGTCGGCATGTAGGAGATGTGTAGGTGGAGCATCTCAGTGTACACGGACTATTTGGAGACTAGCTGCCAGATTCTACTAAGCCCCTACTGCGTGTGTGCAAATGGCATTTTTCAGAGGCCTTTCATTCTGCCAGACTTGGGTAGACTTTCACAGAGGTGACAAGGGGCAACCTTTTGGAACCATGGTGATCCACCTGTCCTGTCAAATGTCAATTCCTTGCTCTGAAGCATTAGAGGCATTAGAGCATCTCAGCAAAACGGTTGCCAGAATTTAACAAAGCCAAAATAACATCCTTTTCCTTCATCGTGGAAGCAGCTGAACCGTTTTTGCCAGAACTTTCCAACATCATCCTGAGGTAGATATCTGGCATGGATTCTAGCTGCCTGCCTGCCTAACACTCTGGCAGAGTTCTGGACAGTTGAGACAAGGGACTGCTAATGGAATGTACTAGGTAAAGCTGGGAAATACTTTATTTTTACTGAAATTTCTTTTGTCAAAAAGTTCAGATTTGGGTTAGCCAAAACACTTAGTTAATTCATGTCAAATTTGCTGAATTGTTTTGGTCAAATTCTCCTCTGCCCCTCCCCACCCCCTGCCAAAAAAACCCATTATATTCTGATAGAGTCAAAAGTTTTTTGTTTTGAAAATGTCGAAACAAAATGTTTTTAATTTTCAGTTCAAAATAACTACTTCAAAATTTTGTTCAGTTTTAATTTTAAAAGTAAAAGTTTGAAATCAAAATATTTCAAGTCAAAAGAAATGTTTAGTTCAACCCCAAACAAAATTTTTCTGACTTTTTAAAATTTGCAAGAAAACTAAAAAAACGATATTAGCCCAGCTCTAGTGTTATGCAACCTTACCTACAAGAATCTCTGCTAACTTTGCCTATAACGGAATGCACTGAGTGAAATTTATCCCTGTTCAGAGAGCCAGCTCAAGGCCTATGCACAAAATCTCATAATTAAGTGAATTAAAAAAAGAATTCAAATAAAACAAGGAGTTACACTAGCTGATTAATGGGAGTAATGTTAAATATTGTCACCAACTGAAAAGCCTTCAAATTACTCCGTTGCAATTATTTTCATCATGGGTTTTTTTTTTTAATAACTAGGAGTTAGGAATTTTCTAATTGCTGGACTTGCTGGGGTCCATTTCAATGGGTTTGTCCTGTCTGCACGAGCACAAATTGTCTCCAGTAGCAATTCAGCACTTCTCAGGCACGGTTCTGTTTCCTAGCACAAGACGGGGCTTTAGATACCAGCCAGGAAAGACTGAATACTGATAGTGGAGATACAGTGCAAGTAGCCACGGGGATTTGAAGGGACAGACAGAGATGACTTTTCCAATGCTTCTCAAGTGCAGCGGGGCTGGAACAATTTTTATAGTAGAGGTGCTGAGAGCCACTGAACCAAAGTGTAAACCCTGCCTCTACTGGAAACCCCTTCACGACAAGGAGAGCTGTACCGCTTCTCGGTCCCGCGCCGGTGCAGAAGTGATCCATTCATTTCTGCAGACACTGAGGTTTCTTTTTTATAATTCTGTGTCTAACTCTGGCCATGGTGGAGATACCTTTCCAACATTCACTAAGGCAACACCACCTTAGACCTCACACACATTCCAACTAGTAAGTCAGGACACCCTAACTACAGTTCTCCGCAGACCCCGTTACAACTGGTTTACAGCTTCAGGATAGACCAGACCTAACTGGCCCCCATAGCCAGCCGAAAGCCTTGGACTGAGCTGGGTTTTAACATGATCATAAGGACATGGCTGGGCCCCATCTACATGAGCGCATTGGCTGCGCTGGTGGCCTTACTGAGTCTGAAACTACAAGGGGAGGAGTCAACAGCATCCAGTTCTTACCGTGGATGTTCACTCTGAAACCCAATGACATATGTTTAATGCCCTGATTCTGCAAAGAGCTGTGCATGGTCGGAAACCCCTACAGAGCCACACGGACTCCACTGGGAAATTAACTATCTCGAGCTAACTGCGGAATCAGGACCAAAATGTCACTGTTGTCTGATTACTTTAAGACATGCAGTGAATAGGGGTTCCCGGTGCTGTTGGATCTCATTAGTGATGAGAGAGCTGTCAGGGTGCCTAATTCATCCTCCTGGCATTACAAGATTGTTCCTACAGTACATCTCAGTGTTTTGTCCAATCCAGTTTTGAACCTCCCAAGCAATAAGGGAAGTCACAGAACGCTGAGATACTATTCTCTAGACTAACACATTGTCAGGCAGCTGCCTGATATTTTTCCTCACTGAGTTTTCCTTTAAAAAAGAAATTCCTCCTCTTATTCCTGGGTGTACTCCAGGTGCTAAACAAACCACCAAGGGGAGTGGAATAGCAGCTGCTTCTGGAGAGCTGCCACCAGTAGGCTTTCTCCAGAACCAGTTCCTGATTCCACCCTGCTGGCAGTGTTAAGTCATAAGCCCCCAAACTAAATTTAAACACTCGTGAGACTCGCTGTCAGCACTCATGTATTACAGCACCATTGCTGGCAGAGGGTGCCCTGAAAAGAGCAAAAACTTCCCAGAGCACCCGCTGGGGTTGGAAAGGAGGGATGGTGCGGTCCTTCTTTGCCAGCACCACTGCTAACCCCCTGTGCCGCTGATACCATTATTTCAGCACCTGCTCCATTGTTCTAAAGCCACGCGTGGGACCCCTGGACGATGCAGTTAGGTAAGCTTGCTGCATTGCAGTGTCACCTGGAATGCTCAACGCCAAGATTTAGGTTCCAGTTTGTCACAATCAAGTTTCTATTTTTTAAATTTCCTGCACAGTAAATCCCTGAAATCATTAACTGGCCCTATTCCCCCCTCCCATCTCAAAAGAGTCAGATTGTCAATATTTGTTCCCCACTGCCTGTGGTCCGGGCGCCTGACCTGATCCCCATGCCAGATGTGCCAGGGCCTATGAGAGCTGCAAACCATGTTAGCAGATAAGAAGCTTGTCTTTGACTGGCTTAGCCCAAAATCAGGCGAGAAAGCACCACTGTCCCCTCGATGGCTTTGCTGGGACATGACCTGACCCCTGTTTCTGTCCTTGCCTATGTCATTTCCCCTCTGGTTACCTAAATTAACATGCCGATTATTGTGCTCCAAGACGCGGCAAGAAGTTAGCCTTCCAGATCTAGGCTATCTGTCCCCTTTATGCATGAATTAGATTCAATCTAAAACATTTCTGATAGTCCATTAAAGAGTTCTCCATCACCACACTTCTACGGAAACCCAGGAGTCAGTGTGTCCAAGTGTTTATCTTGTACCCTGCTTTCTTCTGCTGTTGAGCTCCGCTTTTGTTTGTGCATCATGCTATCTAAGGATATAGCAAGTTAAAGGCTCAGTCCTTCAGCTGAATGGCTCCTGAGTCAGCCCTGGCCTCTCGCAGGATCAGACCCTAAAGAGGTCCAAAAAAATTACTTTTCTGTGTGCTAAGCCACACGTTGGCACTGCCTCTGCCTTCTCTAAACAGGTGCACTGACAACCTGAGCCCCCCTCACCTTTTTTCTTTTTTTAAACTAGAAAGGAAGTTTAATGGAGATTCTCCAGTACATTCCAATCTGGCAATATACACTGAGCTGACATCTTGATTTCTGCTGCGCATCATACAAACGCTCTAATAGCACTGAAGGGCCACATCTTGCTGGCAACAGACTCAGTGTTTTGTGGAGAAGGGGAGCCACACAAACATACCTGCCTCACCTCAGGCATTTGGCCTCAGACTCAGGTTTTTTGTGGGATTTCTCAGGCTCCAGAAGCAGCTTCCAAAATCCTGTTAAAGGAATATACAGTGGGGAGGGAACAGACACATGGAGTCTGGTTAGGAAGGCTGCAAAGACAAGTCTTGAGACCCAGTGTTGTACAATGACATTTACATATGGAGACTATTTCATTTTCCTGATGGAAAAAAATGCATTTTTTTCATGTCACTCTTTTGGGTCAGATAGTATAAAGGAGCTTCAGGGGCCAGAGTGTGACCCACCAAGATGAAAAATCACAGTCTCTTAAATTTGCCACTGTTAGGCAGATGTCCTCAAAAGCACATGAGCCAACTGTGTATACCGAAGCAGCTGTTACTGCAGTGATCTCACAGCACCCTCTGCTGGACTTTCCACAAAGAGATTTGGAGGCAAAGAATGGCACTAACGATTTCTGGTGAGTAGGAATGAGATGAGATAGTGAAACAATTGGAGAACAAAAGGAGTTATTGTAACACAGGAGAGAACCAAAGGGACATGCTCATAAGTTCAGACTACCATGCTGTGGAAGGCACTCCTTTATCACAGTGATGGGCATAGTCTGAATTCTGGGGTAAACCTGATAACCATTAAAATTGTTTGTTGTACATTTGCAAAATTAGCTAAAGGACAAGCACAAGTTTGTTCATTTGCCCTGTGCCAGGTGATTCCTATTTTTAGAGATACATTTTCCTTATAGTTTAAAGTACAGGGTATAGGGTATAATTATGCCAAGGACAAAAAATGTGTATTCCCCTGATAAGCGGAACCCCTTCATTCACAACTGATGGGTTGTGTGGCTATAATGAAGGCACTGGTATCCAGGACCGACAAAGCTGGTGTTCTCTATGTTGTCTACTCAGTCTATAGAATGGTGCAATTAACAAATGCTTCCTTGTGTGGTTGGCTTTGCAACAGGTGAACCTTTATTTTTCTGAAAGTCTAAGGGGACCCCCAAAACATTCAATAAAACTGGAGTTTTGCAGGCTCAGCCGGGATACACAGTTGCCTGCGATTAGACAGAGACACATTTTGGATAAGAGCGAGTATTTGTATTTTATGATTGTGAGCCAAGAAGGGGCAGTGTGTGAACTGCGCTGCCCCAGGACAAAGTTGTGACACAAACTCACAATTCCTCCCTTGCTGCCCTCTTGCTTAGGGGAGCAAGTGACTTCACCCTTTTCTATGGAGCAGCTTTTTCTTCCATGTGCCCCAATTGGCGATTCTGGGTAGAGGTTAGGGGAACCAGGGTTCCTCATTCTCTTCCCACCGTTTGGCAGAGGTAAAAACCATGTTGTTTTCTCAGATATTCAGTACAATACTTGGGACAGTGACTCTTCAGTAAGAGTCAGTGGTTCCCATTTCAGACAATAGCTCAAGCCCTGAAGTCCACCCCAGTGGCAGGGTTATCCACAGCTTTGGTGTCGCTAAGTTACCGGAGGTTACTCAGTCAGTTTTCATCTCATCTCCAACCTCTTACAGACTTCTCACATAAACTCCCTGTGGCTCTGGTTGGCTGCATTTCCCTGTGCATTTTGCTGTGCTCGGTGGAAGGGACACCCCTATGAGCTCTGGCAGGGATGGGGTTAAAACAGCTCCCCAAATTGCCAGTCTCCTATGCACTCAGCTAGCCAGCAGGTCGAATGGTTGGTGCTGCAAGCAATGAATGTCTGTGCTTCATTAGCAGCAAGCCAGCCAGTTCCTTGCGTTCTGAGGTCTGTAAGCATACAGGCAAGGGCATGCACACTGCAACAGAGCAGGGGCTCTTGCAAAATCCCGTCTTTGGGCACGTCTCTTTTGGGCAGAATTGTAATCTTTGTACTGGGGACTTCCTTTGAGAGAGCCACCCTCTGGCTCAATCATCATCTGGTGTAAATCTGGGTAGCTCCATTAATGGAGTCTTGTCAATTTACACCAGCCAAGCATCTGGCCTGTTTTGTCTTTCAGCTATGTCTGTATGCAGCTTGTTGTATTTATTTCTGCTGGGTATTAACGGTGTAGGACATTGTTATGTTTGCTATGGTTTGCTGTTCCAAGCCTTCTCCGTGGGCCAGATTCGTTCTTTCACAACCATCAACTGCTCTCTAACAGGAATATGGCCCCGTTAGCCTATCGGAATCCCATGTCCGGTCCCCGGTCTCCATACCACCCATGTGACAATTGTGTTCCCAGTAAGTTTTCAGGCCCCAGCCTATAACTCAATAAGTGAGGCTTCACTGCTTGCTGTACTAAACAGAGGGCACATAAGAAGCTTTGAAGTTACAGCACTTGTATATTGGGCGTATTCTACATACATTAACCCATCTGCATCATCCTACTCTTCAGGCCTGTGGTTCTACAGTGCCATCTGCTGAGCTTTTGCAATAATCTGAGTTACTAAAGCTCAACCACCTTCACCAGTTAAAGGTAATGGGTTCAGGTAAGCCAGGCCTCGAAAATCTTTGTTGTTATATTTGAAAGACTCTGATTCAATAGATCAGCTGCAGACAGAATAGCGACCAACGTGCATAATGCAAATAAATGTCCATTCTCACTTTTTTTGACGAGGGTAACAAAACAGTCTGCAGCACAAGACCAGGATTAGAATGTCTTGAGCCTATTAACAGGACAGTGGATAATCCTCATTAAGAAATGGCTTTAGGAAAGCCTGCATTCTCATTGGTTCAATAGCCACAGCCTAATATCCTGGTTAACCACCAGCAGGCACAACCAGTTTGGTACTGAATTAAGTCAGATAAAAGCAGTGCCCCTTCAGCAGCAATTGGGCATTGAAGATGCAGGGTTCCGTTTGTGAAATGTTTAGAGAGCCTTGGATAAAGAGATAGAGATATGCAGATTGCTATTGTTTATTAATAGCAACTTTGTAACATTCCTTGATTTCTAATCAGCGGAAAACACAGCCATGTATACAATGCATTTTTCTAAAAAAATCAAATGTCTATGTTTTTTAAAAAACAATATGGATTACTAACCATGGTCTCTATTTTGCAAGCTTCAGAGTAACAGCCGTATTAGTCTGTATTTGCAAAAAGAAAAGGAGGACTTGTGGCACCTTAGAGACTAACCAATTTATTTGAGCATGAGCTTTCGTGAGCTACAGCTCACTTCATCGGATTCATAAAGTGGAAAATACAGTGAAGATGTTTTTATACACACAGACCATGAAAAAATGGGTGTTTATCACTACAAAAGGCTTTCTCTCCCCCCACCCCACTCTCCTGCTGGTAATACATGGTCTGTGTGTATAAAAACATCCTCACTGTATTTTCCACGTTATGCATCCAATGAAGTGAGCTGTAGCTCACAAAAGCTTATGCTCAAATAAATTGGTTAGTCTCTAAGGTGCCACAAGTCCTCCTTTTCTATTTAGCAAGCAGCTCCCTGCTGGTAAATCTCTGCAGAGATGTCTGCCTGCACAGGATCAGGGCCCATGTTTGCGCTCATCTTTTCCTACCTGCTCCTCCCCCATTGTCGATTTAAATGTAATTTATAACCTTTTTAAAAAAAATCCTTCCCAGAAGTCCTTGCTTCTCTGAGGCAAAGCTCCTCTCCTTTCTCTCACTGCCCTGTTATCTCCTTGTCTCTCCCCTGCTTTTCTCTCTCCTCCCCTATTTGTGTCTCTTCTCCCCTTCTTTTCTCCTGTTTCTGCTCCTGGCTGCAGGGCATTTCAAAAGGTTGTTTTAAAATGAGAAGTGACTGCTCTGCTGGGCTACATGGCTTAAGGCGAAGCCTTCAATGCCGAGGAAACTAGATTCAGAAGTATTTTTTTCAGCATAGGTCAGCTTGTTCCAATATGAACTTCTCCGTCTAAAAGAAGTGGTAGGTTTAAAAATCGTGTTGATTTTCAAAGCAGTCGAGGGGACACAGCTGGATTTGAAGATAGCCTCTATCCTGAGAGAGAGAATTCCTTAGCTATATCACTGGCGCACACAAACCACTTTGGGTTATTACTGTTTTTTGGTGCTTGCGTCACTTTCTAGTCAATTTCCTTCTGAGCCTCTCCAACAGTTGCCTAATGATGCAAGATTTGGGTTGCATACATAGTAACTAGGACGCATGTTTGTGTGTTTAAAAATTGTTTCCTCTAAAGTTTAAACAAGTCTTTGTTGATTGTCAATGGGATTTAGGCTCCTAAGTGCCTAAATCCCATTTGAAAATTATATTTAGGGGTCTAAATCAGCTAGAGGTTGCGACACTGAACACAGCAATGACTAAATACTTTTAAAAACCTGTGCCCCAGTGCACATCCCATTATCGGAGTGAATTCCACAGTCTTTTCAGTATGGGATATGACTCTTTCCTCTGTCCCTCATTTTGGTCTTTGTTACACATTGCATCCAGTTGAGAGGTATGCCCAAAGAGCTTACAAATTTAGCATCTGAGAGAGACAAGAAGTGGATACAACAAAGAGAAAGGGAGGACAAAATAGTCGTGAAATAATCAAATTTGCTGGTTTATTATCATAAGCAGTAGTGACAGCACACCATGCTTAGTCACCTGCTTGGTAGTTGTCACAGCAGAAGTGGTAATTGAATCTAGCGATGTGTGAGCACTACTATCCCTAACTCTCAGCTCACCCAGGACAATCTCTGGATAGCTTTATAGATGACCTGAGAAAACATCACACTGCCTTTTCCTCAAGCAGAATGCCAGAAGGAGATAGATTAATTTAAGACTAATCAAAAGGCTTTTCTGGAACTTCCCCCTTCCTTCACTCTCCTTCCACGAGGAGATTTGGGCACCATGTATACTGTGCAACCTACTGGGTATCCTGTGTCTCATACTTAAAGGTGGTCAATATTGTCATAAAACAGTTCATTCTTGCCTGTGTGAGTGGATCCAGTCTGTTATTTTAAAACCATATAAATGAACAGCCTTCTAGACCTGGTCTTTATTCAATAAAAACTGTGTGCAATAAGCCACTTGCCTTACCAAGCCTCATGTCCCCCCCCCCCACACACACACACACACATGAATTGTTAAGGGCTGGCCCTATCTGTTTTTTTGATGTTGCCAGGCTCTGTGGCATTCCCTACTCAGTGAGGTGTGTGGATGTCACCTACCTCTCCAACACCCAGAAGCATCACTGGCACCATTTCCCAGTAGTCCATGGACTGGTGGGTGCTCTGGTGTTTTTGACTCTGCTCAAAGAAAGAGCACCAATCATAAAAGCTCTTGGTCAGTAAGGCCTTGGCTGGACAGACATAGTTATATGGTGTGACGGGGCAAGGCTGGATGGCTATAGAAAAGTAGTGGGAGATAGATATATTAGCTCCAGTCTAAACAAATCCCTGGTACCAGGTTAAGTGAAATGGAAGCTGCTCCAGGTCAATTAAGACACCTGGGGCCAATTAAGAACTTTCCAGAAGGCAGGGAGAAGGCTAGGTTGATTGGGACACCTGAAGCCAATCAGGGGCTGGCTGAAACGTCAGTCAGGTGAGTGTGCATGTCAGGAGCTGTGGGAGGAAGTTGCGCTGTTGGAGAGGCTGAGTAGTACACACCATATCAGGCACAAGGAAGGAGGCCCTGAGGTAAGGGTGAAGTGGAGCTTGAGGAAGTGAGGGCTGCTGTGGGGGAAGTACCCCAGGGAATTGTACGTGTCATGTTTCTAAAAGGTCAGCTACCATAGCTGATACTATTAGGGTCCCTGGGCTGGAGCCCGGAGTAGAGGGTGGGCCTGGGTGCCTCCCCGCACCTTTGCCCCCTGATTAATCACTAAGACTGGGAGACAACAGATTCTGTGCAAGGAAGGATAACTTCTCCTCACCTCCCTCGCTGGCTTATGATGAAAATGGCTCAGTAGACTGTGACCCTTGTCTCTAGAGAAAGAAGGGTTATGTGGAGGGTCACAGTGAGCCTCTGAGGCTAGCAAAATCCGCCAGGAAACATGGGACCCATGGAGGCAAGGACAGAGCTTTGTCACAATGGGTGCAAGTTTGTTTTAATTCACGCCTTTGTTGCACAATGGGTGCAAGTCTGTGTGGATGCTCCCCTTTTGTAGCAAGGGATCTGATTTCAATTTTGGTTAAGCTGACTGGGTTTTTTTAATAAACTACACCAAAATAAGACACTTTATTTCAAAATAAGGGCTTGTCTCTAGGGAAACTTAGTGAGCAGCAAGCCAGGGTGTGACTGTAGAGCGAACTAGCCTACCAAGCATAAGCTGGTCATGTGGGCTCTACTACTGCAAACTAAAACTTTCCTAAAAAGAAAATGAGTACTTGTGGCACCTTAGAGACTAACCAATTTATTTGAGCATATGGTCAAATAAATTGGTTAGTCTCTAAGGTGCCACAAGTACTCCTTTTCTTTTTGCAAATACAGACTAACACGGCTGTTACTCTGAAACCTAAAACTTTCCTAGTGAGCCCTGACATACTGAAAACAGCAGAAGGTCAAAGCACACTGTGGAATTTCTAATCACAGAATCAATCATAGAATATCAGGGTTGGAAGGGACCTCAGGAGGTCATCTAGTCCAACTCCCTGCTCAAAGCAGGACCAATCCCCAATTTTTGCCCTAGATCCCTAAACAGCCCCCTCAAGGATTGAACTCACAACCCTGGGTTTAGCAAGCAAATGCTCAAACCACTACGGCTTGGTCTACACTACAAACTTACTTCAGTATAACTAAGTCTCTCAGGGGTGTGAAAAATTGACATCCCTGAGTAATGTAGTTATACCAACCTTAACCCCCTTGTGTAGATAGTGCTATGTTGACAGGAGAGCTTCTCGAGCTGACATAGCTACCGCCTTTCAGGCAGGTGGAGTTATTAAACCGACAGGACAGCTCTCTCCCATTGGCTTAGAGCAGTGGTTTTCAAACCATGGAATGGAAGGGACTGGGTCATGGCGACTCTGGTCAGCATTGCTGACCAGGCCATTAAAAGTCCCATCGGTGGTGCTGCCTGGCTAAGGCAGGCTAGTCCCTACATGTTCCGACACCGCACTGTGCCCAGGAAGCGGCCAGCAGCAGGTCCGGCTCCTAGGCAGGAGGGCTACGGGGTTCTGTGTGCTGCCCCGAGCACCAGCTGCACACTCCCATTGGCTGGGAACTGGCCAATGGGAGCTGGGGAGGGGGCGGTGCCTGCGGGTGAGAACCACGCAGAGTGACTTGCATACCTCCATCTAGGAGCTGGACCTGCTGCTGGCTGCTTCCGGGGTCCAGCGTGGTCTGTGGTGTCAGGACAGGCAGGAGGCCTGCCTCTGCACCCCCACTGCGCTATTGTCTGGGAGCCACCTGAGGTAAGCCTGTGCCCCAATCTCCTGCCCCATCCCTGAGCCCCCCCAAAGCCTGAGCCCCTTCATGCACCCCAAACCTCTTATCCCTGGCCCCACCCCAGAATCTGCACCCCCAGCCCAGAGCCCTGACTCCCTCCTGCACCACTGCCCCAGCTCAGAGCCCCCTCCCACACCCTGAACCCCTCATTCCCGGCCCCACCCCGCAGCCTTCACCCCCACATACCAACCCTTTGCCCCAGCCCTGAGCCCCTCCCATACCCCAAACCTCTCATCCCCATCTCCATTGGATTATAAGCATCAACAATTTTCTTCAACTGGATCACCAGAAAAAAAGTTTGAAAACTACTGGCTTACAGGATCTCCACTAGATACGCTACAATCTGTAAATTTGTAGTGTAAACCTGCCTTAAGTCTCCATAGAGACACGCCCTAAGTGTTCACACAAAGACTTACACGGAAAGAACAAGAGGTGTGGATTCAAGCAAGCCCTTTGGGGCAGGGGTTGTCTTTTGTTCTGTGTTTGTACAGCACCTAGCACAATGGGCTCCTGGTTCATGGTTAGGGCTCCTAGGCACTACAATAACACAATAATAAAACAGAAGTAATTAGTTCAGTGCAAGTTTGCAGATAAACCAGCTCTGAATTCTTTCACTTACTCACAGGTGGCTTCTGCTTAACCTGATTGCCACTCACCATAATGTGCAGCTGAGATATAGGGAAGCCCAGTCCTTCACTCTAGACCAGGAACAAGCCCCTAGACTCTGCATACAGAGGAGCAGCTACCTGTTCTAGCTTCCACAGGCTACTTCCCACCATGACCCCTTTGCCATCTCTCTCTCCGTCAGCTGCTCAACACCAGGCCTACCTACACCCTAGTTACACTCACATCCAGAAGCCCAACAGCTGGCTCTCCCATCCTCAGACTGAGGCAGGGAGCTTTTATGTCTTACTCTGGGTCCAGTCAGGGGCTCCTTCTCAGTACCACACCACCCTGAATGCCTCGTTTTGAACTTAAGGGGCTGATAACTCGTAGCAGTGGAACAGGCCTGGCTGTGCCTATAAAGGGCCCACATTCCCTGGTACAGTGGGGATTTCATATGAAATTAGAGAATGAAAAATATGTATTATGGAATACCCGACACCAAAAAGTTTGAAAACCATTTTCTTTGTCCGTGTCCCCTCTCATACTTTAGATTGATTATCCAAACCAGACTCTCTTATACGACAGAATTCTAAAGCAATATTGATCTTTCTTGTTTTCTTTCAGTGTCCACCTTTTTCAGAGATCTTATTTCATTCTATTCTCATTTGAAATCAGCTTCAATAGTTACTATGAAGTTTTTCAAATTGTTCCTGATGGTGAGAGAGAGCGCACTTTTGCAGAAAATGGAAATGCAGAGAGTTTTGATCCATATGCAGTGTATACTCCTTTAGCATGCCATCTCTGGCTCTTCTCGGAAGATCAGAGCAGAGCAGAGCTGTTGAAAGACTTTTTCTCCCCTAATCTTTTTTTTTTGGATTTCTAATTTGTCACTGTGAAAAAAAGAGAATAGGCACAATACTGGAAACATGACCTGGAAGTTTACCTGTCAAGTATTTATCTTTTAGATTTATGTCAGTAGTGGGCAACCTGCGGCCATCCCATGCAGCCCATCAGGGTATTCCGCTGGCAGGCTGCCAGACAGTTTGTTTACTTTTGCATGGCTGCCCACAGCTCCCAGTGGCCACGGTTTGCCATTACAGGCCAATGGGAGCTGTGGGAAGTGGCAGCCAGCACGTCCCTGCGGTCCGCGCTGCTTCCCACAGCTCTCATTGGCTGGGAATAGCGAACCGTGGCCACTGGGAGCTGCGGGTGGCCATGCAAATGTATACAAACTGTCTGATGGCCAGCCAGTGGAATACCTTGATGGGCCACATGCAGCCCGCGAGCCGCAGGTTGCCCACCACTGATTTATGTATATAACACCTATAAAAGGCTCTAAGCTCCCCATAAAGGTATACAGTTTAATCCTCACCTTGAGCATAATTTTGAAGTGGGAAGGCAAGGGCTGGATTATGACATTGTGAGGCCCTAAACTATGTCAAGTGTAAGTGGCCCCACACCATAAAAAGAAAGTATTTATTATTTTCACAAAAAGGACACTGAATATATAAACATGAAAGCTTTATATTTGTGTATATACAAAAGCGAAACTGTAAAAATAGAATAATAATCTTCATTTTCAGCAGCCCTCTCTGTAACAATGGCATCATGAGAGAAATAAATTTTAGACACATTCTTTGAACTAATTGCGCATGTAAGTAAAGTGGAAGTAAACAATACAATATAAAAAATAAAAATAATATAGGAAATAATACAATTTACTAGAATAGTTCTCAGGAAATTTTTCTTTTCTGTTGGGGCATCTAAATTGTGGAATTCCTTGTCTGAATACGCAATGACACTCTTGTATCCTCTATTGACATCTTCTATCCTCTGTCTAAGAGGCAATAGAGGATATAGGATGCAGATCACCCACAAGCTTAAAGCTCAACTATTACTTATATTGATATGAATTACACCCAGGCAATAAGCAAACCATCAGTAAATTGTATGCGGGTTGTATTGTTCCAACAAATTGATTTGTTTTGTTTTTATAGGAGGTTGTGCTTAAATACCTAATATTGATATTAAAATTAGTAGCAGAAAGTTTTTATTGAAACCAATAAAAATAATTGTATATTATAAATATTGAGATGTATATATCTATACAACAAATAATATTTTTATTCATATATATATGCCGAAAACCTGTGTTATTTTACCAGGATATTTCTGTGAAAGTTAGTGCTATTTTGTCTATGTTCTCACATGAAAACAAGAGAGGATATATAATTTTTTTTACACCATGAATAAGGAAAATTATCCTTCTTTGAATAAATGAAAAAACATTTGATTAATTTTGTTAGGGAAATACAAAGTGTATCCAGACTATATATAAAATATATTTACAAATATTTATTCTGATTTAATTTTCGCTACGAAACAATGAATTGTTGGGATTTTTCTTTTGCCATAATATAAAAATACAATGTATTATGCATATGATATGTAATTTATAAGTCTATATAAGAATTTTTACAGAGCATACTACCAATAATAAAATATTATCTTGTGCGCTCCAAACCCCCCGAGCAGAAAATCCCAGTCTTTTCTCTAGGCAGACATCTCTCTTCATGTTCTCTTCTCTATCCTCTGTCTCCCCCAAGACCACTAATAATCTCGAGTAAAAACCTCAGACAAACAGAGTGACAACAGGCTGTATGTGCGAAAGAGAAAGAAAGAATTTACCAGAAAAAAGACTGGTAATCTCGAGACAGGCATTGAGAAAGTGAGAAACACTAGCCTATATTCAAGCAAATATAATGAATATTATAAGCTTTAATAGCCTATAAATCACATATGCACATAGTTTCAAATAACTTGCTCACCAAGTACTCAAAATATTTTGATATATATGTATATCTTAGAATCAGAGAATTATAGAAGATTAGGATTGGAAGAGACCTCAGGAGGTCATCTAGTCCAACCACTTACTCAAAGCAGGACCAACCCCAGCTAAATCATCCCAGCCAGGGCTTTGTCTTCCTTCACTTCTCTCAAAACCCTCTATTTATCCCCTCGTCAGCACTCTCTGATATTTACTGTGAAGGTTCCCAAAACTGACGGAGGGGAGCCAACAAAAATGTATCCTCCTCAAGATCCACTCGACCCAAGTCCATGTGAAGCATGGATAGCGCATGACGCAGAAAGTGGCGTGCGCACTAAAATACACTATTGTCCGTATGTACAGGTCAAAAGGAGAAAGAACACGCTAACATACAAGTATGAGCTACGCAGGACGGCTTCACGACACTGCCATCTCTGACTTCACATTTTTCCCGATTTTATCAGCAGTGAGATTATTTATTTATTTAAATAAACTGTGAGGGCACGGTCATAATTTTACCAGTAGCAGCTGGCCAACAAAACACTGCCTTAGGAGACTGCTAACAGACTTACTTGTAGAAATACTAATTTTACAAGTGCAATTGTCGTTTTTTTTCCCTCAGCCCTGGCCTCCCGCCTGTCAATAATGAACAATTAGTGAAGGGTAAGGGTAGGGTAAGGGTATTTGTGTAGCCAGATGTGTATATTTTTGTCAGATTTGAATGAAAATGTCTATATTTAGAGAGAATCTTTTTTTTCCCATATCGCCTTTATCAACTGATCTTGATAAAATTTTTAATGGATTCTGTTTTTTCTGTTTTAGAGGCCCCTCCTATTGCGATGACCTAAGCTGTAGTTTAGTTAGCTTATACCTTAATCCGGCACTGGCGAAGGCACATGCATCTGATGGTTTGTGCTTGAATTTAGACAAAGCATTCAGACCCTGAGTCGGGGACTGATCAAAAGCCCAATGAAATCAATTACAAGACTCCCTTTGCCTTCAGTGGGCTTTGACCCAGGCCATTTGGACCCCAAACTGTCCCCCTTCCTGGGATTTGGTTTTACTGGTAACTCATAAAAAATAAGGCAATATAAACTTTAGCCTAAGGCTCCTGATTGAGCTTAGGTGTTGCCCTCCAGTGGCCTGCTGTTTGAACTCCTGGATTCCCTCTAGCTCCAGCAAAAAGCAGATTTGATTTTTAAACTCCACTGACTTTTATTATTTGGTTTTGCACTGTTTGGGAAAAAGACGGTTGATAACCCTTGTTATCAGTGATTATGGGCACAATGGATCTACAGATTCAGAGTAACCTTTAAGAAGTTGTGCACAGAAGTGTTAAGTACTGCATTTATTTTTAAACCCATAGTTGTATTATCAGTCTTCGTTCTAACTACAAGATACATAGCTTTATCATTCTTTAGCCTTCATAAAGATATAATGCGCATATACAGTTTAAAATACAAAGTCCCGTTCTAAAGGGCATCATAATTAAGGAGATGAAATACCTGAAGAACACATGGAATGAGAGAAAGCGGCATGTGCAGATCGCTCTGTAACAGTTACAATTATGATGTGTTTCTAAATCTGTTTCATGTTCCCACTAATAGGCTGTGTCCTCAGATGGTGTAAATTAGTGTAAAATGACTTCAGAAGATCTACTCTGATTTGTACCAGCTAAAGCCCTGGCCCGCTAGCTTCAAGAGAGTTCCAGGTTTTGGTCAAAATAGGGTTAATTTTTTTCTGTGTAGGAGTGACAGATTGGCTGACAGAATAGGAGGGTATGTAATACTGAACCAATCAACTGAACTAATCACTGTGCAATGGAACGTCAGTGATAACACCATTTCCTAACAGTGGCATGTGAACTTTTCTGTACAGCAGAGTAGATTGCAACCAGGAATGCAGAAAGTTCATATTTAAGAGAAAAGGGATTGTTGCCGCCTACATTATGAACTGACGCATAACATACAAACTATTTTATACGGTTATACTGTTTTACAGGATGAATGTCCACATTCTGCAGTAAAACAATCTGGGACACTTTGAATGAGCGTATTGTATCTTCACTGCTATTGTTGCAATAAAACAAATCAGGAGAGTGTAGTCAAAGGCACAGATTCTTTGGAACTCATCACTCGAAGTGTGGTGTGTTCAAACAGACTCCAGTTTAAAGATGTTCTTGCTCTCCTTTATATTTCAAATGAGGGTTACATTTTTTTAGGATTACAAAATAAATCAAGAGAAATTAAGTGGAAACAAATGGCTATGTAAACTGGTATGAGCCACCAGACTCTGCAATAAGAAAAAAAGCAAGAGTTGTCTCCAAGACCTTAGTGTTTCATTTTCATGTGCACAGGTTCTTTATCTTTAGGTTACATGAACATAAAGGGACTTATTTTCACAATGTTTGCAGCGTTGTTGTAGCCGTAAGTCCTAGCATATTTGGTGGGTGAGGTAATACCTTTTATTGGACCAACTTCTGTTGCTGACAGATACAAGCTATCGAGCTAAACAGAGCTCTTCTTTGGGTCTCTTTACTTATATGGTGACATGCACAATCACATGGCTAATCTCAATGCAAAATTACTGCTTTTGAATGGGCAACTAGTCAATTGTCTATTAGATTTGCTCAAACTAATATTCTTTTTTGCTCACACGGTCATGGTAATTATGTGCACAGTTGTGTGTGTGTGATTTGGGGGGAAAAACAAAACACAGACCCTCAGAATCATACAATAAAACAGTTCCAGCCCTTGAGAGGCAGCATAGCCTGTTACATGAGGCATGAGGCTGCAATCTAAGAACAGCCAGACTGGGTCAGACCAATGGTCCATTTAGCCCAGTATCCTGTCTTCAGACAATAGCCTCTGCTAGATGCTTCAGAGGGAGTGATCGGAACAGGGCAGTTTATTGGATTATCTGTCCCCTGTCATCCAGGCTCAGCTTCTGGCAGTCAGGGCTTTAGGGAAACCCAGAGTATGGGGCTCCAGCCTTGACTATCTTAGCTAATAGCTATTGATGGATCTATCTTTCATGAATTTATCTGATTCTTTTTTTAACCCAGTTATACTTTTGGACATCACAACATCCCCTGGCAATGAGTTCCACAGATTGACTGTGCACTGTATGAAGAAGTAGTTCCTTGTGTTTTTTTTAACCCTGTTGCCTATTAATTTCATTGGGTGACCCTTGGTTCTTGTGTTATGTGAATGGGTAAATAACACTTCCTTATTCGCTTTTTCCACACCAGTCATGATTTTATAGGCCTCTATCTTAACTCCTGCTAATGCCTCCTATTAGAGTATCAGAGTTGGAAGGGACCTCAGGAGATCATCTAGTCCAACCCCCTGCTCAAAGCAGGCACACTCCCCAATTTTTTTTTTGCCTCAGATCCCTAAATGGCCCCCTCAAGGATTGAACTCACAACCCTGGGTTTAGCAGGCCAAGGCTCAAACCACTGAGCTATCCCTCCCCCTCAGACATCAATTTTCCAAGCTGAATAGTCCCAGTCTTTTTAATCTCCCTTCATATAGAAGTGGTTCCATAGCCTTATCATTTTCAGATTTAGGAGACCTAAACTGTATTTCTGGCTCTGTTGCTTGGTCCTGTGTGACACTGGGCCAGTCATTTCACCTCTCTGTGCCCATTTCCCTTCTCACCCTTTGTCACATATTTATCATTGTAAGCTCTTTGAAGCAGGGCCTGTCTCTTGCTATGTGTTTTTACAGTGTCTAATACAATGGGGTCCTGATCTCACAAATCTTAAACAATACTAATAACAAAAGGGTGTGGAGTTCTACCTCACCAGAGAATTCATTTCCTCCTGTTACTAGGTATCTAGTTTTATAAAATTTCCTTTGAATGCCTGATTGACTCTCATGAAGGTAGGAAGTCCGTAACACTTTAGAAAAATCAATGATACTAAGGAAAAATGGGGGTTCATCCCTAAATAAATAAAGCAAACCGAGGCCAAAATTGGCTTAATAAATCCTGTTTACCTTTAAGTGGTGATGTTGTAGTAGTGAAGGTAGTCCTGGAGAGTTACCATAATGCGGTTTTCTTTTCTTTTACTTTGCAACCAGAGTTTATACTATTATCAATCAATTACATTACAATAATGCCAAAGCCCCAATCAAGAGTGATACGGTCAGATACTCTCAAATACTGTGAATGTTTTTATAGTTATATATTTGTAAAACGTCACTGATGTGAAGAGTTACCACACATTTCAAAAGCTGTATGACACTTTTTATTCTGTGGGTCAGAAGGCTCTGAAGTACTACAAAGCTTGTTTACAAGTATGGCAAACTAAATACATATTAGGTTTAGGGGGAAGATTCCTAATGTGTAAAGTTTGACTGCTGTATACAAGACAAAGCACCAAAGTGGGTGAAAACCTTAGAAAGTGGATACTTATCCTGAAACATTCAGAAATATGGTGATGTTCACAGGTGTACCCACAATTATCATTTCAAAAGCACTGGTAATGTGCTTGAGCCTCTGTCAGGCTCAGGGGCCCAAACTTTTCAAAAGTAATTAGTGATTTTTATGTGTCCAACTTGAGATGCCTTATAAGGGCCTGATTTTCAGAAAGTGCTGAGCACCTGCTCTCTAGAAATGAGGTCCCTTTGAGGCATCCCAGCCGGACATACAGAAATGGAGGCAATCCAAAATCCAGTGTTGCCAACTCTTCTGCTTTTATTGCTAGTCTTGAAATATTTGCTGCTTTTCTTAAAGACCCAGCTCCTGTAGGCATCTCAGTTTTCACTAAAATAAAATTACTTTTTTTTTTTAGCCCTCCTGGATGTGGAAAAAAAGCTTAAAGCCATGAGCCAAGTGTGCCCTACAGGCTCTGAAAGCAAGAGGAAAATAAAATAACTAAAAGTTTAAGATTTTTTTAAAAAATGTCATGATTTGGGGGGCCTGACTCATGATTTCTTTAACACCTTGGAGCTGCTGGCCAGTGAAAATCATTGGTCACTTGTCAACTCAGGCCAGAACAAAAATGGCTTCTGCCCCTGAGGGGGCGGCTATGGCGTGGATACAGACTCCACTGCTGGCCTTTGCCAGGTCAATACACCCTCCACTCCCCTGTGCCGTGGGAATAGCCCAGGCCTGGCTGGGCCTGAGTTTGGTTCCTGCACTGGGCAGAGCATGCGCGCCGGCTGGACGCGAACCGGCGACTCCGGGGCATGTGGGGAAGCCTCGTTCCTTTAGCGTGAGACGCCCGCAGGCCAACCCCCGCCCGAGCCGCCGGTGTGCAGCACGCCCACTACGCAGGCGCCAGGGCTGCAGCTCCTACCTCCATCTCTCTCGCCTTTCCCCTCCCGCCTCGAAGTAGACGTTCCTAGTCACGCAAGGGACCGAGGGAGGGGGGGGAAGGGCGGGGCGCCCTGTCAGACAGGCCCGGGAGGAGGCGGTGCCTGGTCGAGGCGGTGCATCTCTATTGGACGAGCAAGGAATGGGGCGGTGCGTCCTGCCCGGGAAAGGGCGGGCACGTTGGGCGGGGATGGAAGGGGTTTGTGGGGGACAGGACAGCGCAGGCGCAGAGGTGCCGGTCGACGCGCGCTGAGGGTGGGAGAGTCAAGCCTCTCTCCCGCAGACGACTTTCATTAGCGGGTGGGCTGAGCGATAGGGTGTCTTCCGCGCGCGCCTGCCGCAGCCTCGCTATGGATGCCCAGAAAGTGAGTGGGCGCGCGGGAGACT
Organism: Lepidochelys olivacea; assembly: GCF_965140295.1. NCBI lineage: Eukaryota > Metazoa > Chordata > Testudines > Cheloniidae > Lepidochelys > Lepidochelys olivacea. The sequence goes on from NC_140415.1 coordinate 133,625,136, forward strand.
GGTGTGAGGGAGTGTCGCTGGGGGAGAGGGGGGGGCTGGCTCCCGCCCCTCGCGCGTCCCCCCTCCCCGCCCCTCGGGCGGTAACGGGCCGCGCCCACCCTCACGGGGGGGGGCCTCCCCGGCAGGTGTGAGGAGGTAGCGGGAATGGCTGCGGGGAGGCAGGTTGGGGTGACTCGCTCTTTGCCCGAGCCGTGGGGTGGGTCCGGGGGACGCGGCGGGGGTGGGGGGGGCTGTCAGAGGCTTTTGTTCAGCTTTGTTTTGCTGCAAGGCAAAGCTGAGTTGCCGCCGGGGGAAATTGCTGGGTATCGTCGGCGGGCTCGCTGAGCGTGGCGGGGCAGGGCTCGCTTGGGAGCTGCCTTCAGACGAGAGGGCAGCGTTAGGATGCCTGCAGCCGGCTGGGTCCCGTGGGACCTGTTGCTAGAGGCAGGGGGGATGCTGAGGTGGAGTGTAGCTGCCCACTAAACGTAGCTTCCATTAAGTGCGTCTAATCTTCATGTGAGAGGGAACCCATCCTTCTGTCTGTGCGCTCTCCATCTCTCTCTCTCTCCTTTGCCGTTTATTCTAACTTTTGTAGCTTTGGAGGAGGCTTTTTCACAGGGAGGTTGTATGAAAACTGTGTAGTATAGCTGAGAAGAAACTCCCTTGCGACGTACAGGGGAGGAGAGCGGAGCAGCATAGGTGCGCAACAGTTCCTGGGAAGTAGCAGGTTTCCCTAAGGGATTTGCCTGTACTAGTGAGAAAATAGGACAGTGTTTCAGCAGTGGAAGAAAAATTCTTATCAGTAATTTGGTATACTGCAAAATGATCAAGTGTAAGAGAGAGCTACTAGGAAAAAATGCTGGGAAAATAGATGGAAAGCGTTCTGCAATATTGGTCTGATCCCTCCTACGAGAGGGATGTAAAGGGGTTGTAAACCAACAAATGTAAATCTTGAGCTAAACAAAAGACTTAGTATCCTGCTTGTTGGGATGCTAATGGTATGTTATAAAACACCAGTCTGGAATAGATCTCTCTTATTGTGCATTTTGGCCACCAGTAATTAGATTGTTGACATAGGTGAATCCCTCTGTTTACTGTTAATGTGAAACTGCATTGAAGGGGACAAATTAATTATATTTCTTGTATGTTTTTAAAATGTGGCTGTTGGCCCACGTTCCCTTCTGTCTCCTTCCTTGCCTGTCCCCCACCCAATCAAATTATTGACCTGCAGAAAAGTGGTTGGGTTAGGAGACTGCGCCAACAGGAAAAAGTTAGCATCGGCTCTGCAAGTAATCTTGACCCAACTTTGTGGGTCCCTGGCCAGGTATCAGGAAGGATTTTTCCCTGCCTCCTCCTTTAGGATCTCACCTAACTACTGGCAGTAGCCCAGAAACACTGGAACTATTGTTAGCTATGAGTTGTACCTTGATTTTTTGGGGGCTTGAAAAACTTCACACACCTATTGTCTGGATGACTAAGCTTACTACTTTGAAATATGCAGATGAGAAATGCTACCACATAACTGGTTGTTAAGCCAGCTCTGTGGTAGACTCTTGTCGGGGTGCTCTCACGGGGGCCTTTCGGTTGAAGAGGTAAGGGGGTGAACTTCTGTAAGTCTTCCTCATTAAATGTTGTATAAAATTGAACCTCCATCCACCTTTAGTTGCTGGAAGAGAAAAGGAATTATTCTCTTCTCCCCTCCCCCAAGTGGTGGGAGTAGGGGAGAGGGCCTCTGCTATTCTACTGATTCTCCCAGTCTTAAGTAGTGGCTTCTGCTTTACCCTTTTCTGGAGCCTTTTTATTTTGGGTGGTCCTCTCCAGTGCCTGTCTCTGCTAGTCAGAGCTTTTCCAAACAGTAGCATTCACATGATTTCTAAGTTTCACTGCTGCCCCATGGGGTTCTGCATAGTATCCTTGAAACTGACCATAGGTGGTATTAATCTCCCTTCCGTGCTGCTTGGAGAAGCTATGAACAGTAGCAGAAATATTACAGCTATCTTCAGACTTAAAGAGGGCAGTAGCTTGGTTTATGCTTCGTTCACATTTGGAAAGTTACCTTTGAAATCGTAATGTCTTGAAACCTCATTCTTAAATGAAAGGTTTTGCAGAGGCTCAGACTCAGAGCTAGACCCATACTTGCTAGGGCCAAATGAATAACCTTATGTATATTTCATTAATATTTGAGGTGTTCAGTTGCTATGTGAGTGCCATAGAAATGCATATAAATCAAGTGTCATTTAGGAAGGGACATCTTGTGTATCTGTAAACTTACAAAAAATCTTGTCATGTCTATTACTGTATATTTGTAGTGTAGTATGACAGACTTGCTTGTGAAACTTTAGATACACAAAATGTATTGTCTTTTTGTTAATCCCATCTAATGGAATCCGCTTTACGAGTCCTCTCTCTCTCCAGAGTGCTCTGTTCAATGCTATGTCCTCTAGTCTATTACACCACATTCTAATGTCTTCTTTTATGATATTCCACTGTGATGCTTTGGAGTTTCACCTAGACCAGTAAAGTGTCGCCTACAACCTTACCTGCTTCTGTACTGTGCAACTTTGACTCAGAGGCCTGACACCAGCCACCTGTATACAGCACAGTGACCTCACTCTGGCTTCCACCAGCCTGGTTACTCCATGCAGGGTGATACTAACTGCCCCTATGGTCCTGTGTCTACCTAAAACTGTCTCCCATGCAGTGCTCAGCCTTTCTCTAAAGGACCAGCAAATTTGATAAGGTTTTATGAGTGCTACAATGAGAAGACCATACACAGCATCAGCCTGTTAGTTTGACTGTGGATTTTACTCTTTCAGTTTAAAACGCTCCACTGAGATTCCTTATTAACAAAGGGCAGATACTTAAATGATACCAAACAGAAGGAATTGGGATAGAAAAGGTTCCAAATAAACAAAAGTGAAAATATGTTTGTGATAAATGGGGGGGGGGGGAGGGTAGCTCCCTTTTGTGGACACTCAGTTGGCTATGGAATCCCTCTTGGTGGTGGTTCTCTGCTTCCTTTACCTGTAAAGGGTTAACAAGCCCACAAGTAAAAGGAAAGGAGTGGGCACCTGACCAAAAGAACCAATGGGAGGGCTAGAACTTTTTTGTCCCCCCCCCCCCCCCCCCCCCGCATTTTAAAAACAACCCACAACCTTCCCTTTGTCTAGGTGTTGTGATTCTCTGGGGCGAAAAAGGGAACAGGGAGCAGTTATGCAGTGAGAAGCTTAAGCCAGATATGAAAAACCATCAGATAATACCTAGAGATTGCTTATCTGAAACCCCAGATATGTAAGTAAACTAGGGAATGTCTAGAAAAACACGATTAGGTTTATTTATTTGTTTTAGTATTGGCTTGTGGACTCCTCTGTGCTAACCCCAAATACTTTTTGTTTTGCTTTTAACCTTTAAGCTGGACCTCAAGAAGGTTATTCTTGAGGTTTAAATTTTGTAAGTGGGTTTTTTTTTAAATCTAGCAAAAGCCTAAGTTCCAGATGTGTTTTTTTTTTGTTGTTTTTAATAAAATTTACCTTTTTTAAGAACAGGATTGGATTTTTGGTGTCCTAAGATGTTTGTGCATATGTTCTTAAATTAGCTGGTGGCAACAGCTGATTTCCTTTATTTTTCTTTCTCCGCTCTTCCCCGGAGGCGGATGAAAGGGCTTGAGGGTACCTCACAGGAAGGAATTCCGAAGTGTGCCTTTCTGATTTCAAAGGATGTGTGTGTTTTGCATTTGGGTGGTGGCAGCGTCTATGTATCCAAGGTCAGAGAAACTGTAACCTTGGGAGTTTAATACAAGCCTGGAGTAGCCAGTATTAATTTTTAGAATCCTTGCAGGTCCCCACCTTCTGCACTCAAAGTGCCAGAGTGGGGAATCAGCTTTGACAGTGCTTCTAATGCTAAAAGCCAATTTAACAAGCTGGAATCTTTGATTTTTTTCACCATAGTCCATTTTAACAAGTCTTCTAGCAGGGCTGGCTAGGATCCAACTCTGATCTCAAAGTGCTTGATATCTTTGTTTCTTCAGGTGAAGAATGCCAAAATGGCTTGTTTTCTCCATTCATATTCTCAAGGTTCATCCTTGTTTCCAGGGGGCTCAGCTTGCTGTGTCCACCAGAGAGCTGAAGCCATGTGTTTCTGTTTGTTTTGTTGTCTCCTCCTCTTTGATGGCTTTGTTTACATTTTATGTAAATGTACTTCATTGCCTCTCCTTGATCAATTTACATTGGAGACGATACAAGCCAGTGGAGCCACGTTCCTTGGTCTAACACAGGGGGCCTTAAGCCCTACCACATTTTAAAAACATTTCCAGCACATTTATAGTTTTTATATTAACAATACATAATCTCACAAGAATACTAATCGGTGAGTTGCTAGTTTTTCAATGATATATTACAAGACATCCTTTAAATCAATATAATAAGTATGTGGGGTGCACTGAGCTGATTGGGTCAGCTGAGACTCACTGCTACATATCAGAAAGCCCAATGCCATCTTCTCATGAGGGTAGGTTACAGTTTTGCCAATCGCTTCTTGGGTTGGCCTCTTTTTCCTTCTATCTTGATGAGTTGATCTTACCCACATAGTTGTCAGGACTGTGCTTTACACAACCAAACCATTTGAGCCTGCACTCCCTCAATACAAAATGTATCCAATCACATCATGTAACTCATGGGCATTAATGTGCTATTCAGAGGCACTAAATCTAATTCTTAAATTACACTGTAATTAATTTGCTATGAACAGATTGTTAGCATACAATACTAACACATCTAAACCTTATCTTAGGACTTCAGTGACTCCATGAACATGTACTAATTGGGGTACTAAGCCTACTAGCCAGAAGGAAGTACAAAAATGAACGGGCTCACCAATGACATCCAGGACAATGCCTGATAAACACAATGCTTACCTTCTGTGCAATGTTGTTTGAATCCCCTTCTGTGGGGAATTAGCCAAGGGGCTTCCCTGCAACTTGCTTGTTAGGCCATTCTCCGATGGGATGTAAGCCTCTACTTTTGCTTATAGCCAGGTCTACATTAGAAACTTGCATTGGTATAACTATGTTGCCCAGGGCTGTGAAAAATCCATACCCCTGAGCGACACAGTTAAACCAACCTAACCCCTGATGTAGACAGTGCTAATTCTCTCATCAGCATAGCTACTGCCTCTGGGGGAGGTGGACTAACTGTGTCAATGGGTGAAGCCCTCCTGTTGGCATACTAGATCTTCACTGAAGATCTTCAACTGTGCCACAGCAACCTTTTAAGTATAGATTGGTCCTCTGTTTTCCTACAATTCATCTTAATGAAATTATGGACAGCAGAAGAGAGGCTGGAGCTGCCAGCCTTCGGAGATGAGCTGCAGTCTGCTTCATCTTGCATTTTACTATTCATTTGGACGATTATTTGCAAACAAAATACTAGCTGCTGACTTCTAGCTCTTTTTTATTTGAAATTGATGGCTTGGGCCCCAACACCTGCCAAGGAAAGCTACTCACTCCATTAGTGGATTTTTCAGCCTTTACCTTTTTTCACCAATATGAGGAAAAATATATGGTTAGGATTAAAGTTAGCTGAACTTCATGGTATTCCTTCCTGCTTGATGAAACTGAAACTGTAGCCTTGAAAGTTTTATGTACTATTTCTAATAGTCTTGCCGATCCTTGTTTCTCCTCCTGTTCCCTCTCCCCCCATTAGTCCTAACTCTAGGATCATTGGCACAATCTTGTTTATGTTGAGACAACTGTTAGCAAGTAGAAAATGGGAGTGATACATTGTTTGTATTTTAGGAGTGGCTGTGCAAAGGACTTTATTTGAATGTTACCTAGATAGACCTTTGCCTTCAGGTAAATTCAGACTTTATTGTACATGGCTATAAAATGTTTTTCAAACGGCAGAACCAACGGGATCTCATAAATCCAAGTCAAGAGGATTGGGAGTTTTCTGACTCATCCATACTGATGGTTATGCTTATAGGATCTAAGGCTTAGCTGTGGGCTTGTCTGACACAAGCATAATTGCTCCTGGTCAGTAGTGAACCAGAAAGCAGTTGGTAGGATTAGACTGTCTGAGCGAATAACTTAAAAACAACTTTGTCCATAATACTCCTATATAATATTTTAATCAATGGGAAACCTTCTATTCTAAACCAAGTGGTGGAAACATTCATAACAGTAATTTGAGGGAAGTAATGGATCCTGGTACACATCACCATAGCAATTTGACTGTCCTTATTGAAGAGTAATAAAAATTGGAAAGATTTGTCAACTGTATGCAGTTGCACACAATTAACCAGAATAGTATTGCATGACTACCTCATGCCAACTCTTGATAGGTGTAAAGGTAAACTTACCTTCCAATTTCAAGTTTGGAATCTTTTCCTAAGGGCCTTCTGGCAGGAAGCAGGGACTGTAGATAGCTTGCTGATTTTTTTTCCACTGAAACACTGATCAGTGATGTATCTCATTAAAATCCTTAGACTGCAGGTAGGTGGATACTAGTATAATTCAGTTCTTAGTGTTCTCCATAGCTTACCTTTCAATATTCTATTGAACTGGATGTTGGCATACCCTCTAGAGATAGTGGACAGCATCCCACCAGTTTTAGTTACCTGAGTGCTATACCACAAGGTTGATCAGCTGACTTGTTTCTAGGCAGTTACCCAGTTCCAAGTTTTTTTTTTTAAATATTTCTGAGCAACTGGAGAATCATACACACACTTTATTTGTGAGATCAGAAATAATAAATTTTCCTGTGATGAATTTATAGAATGAATTAAGGATGGGACTAGGAAGAAATGTTAGTTTAAACACAGTTGCTTATATACCAACTTCTGTTAACAGCCAAGCCAAAAACACTGAAGTTTTAGCCACGCTTTATACAAATTACATGATCAAATGTGTAAAGGAGTAGAAAAGACTTCTTAAAATAAGGAAAAAGCCATATACCTTGGTGGAACACCTCTTAGATAGCGTTTCTCAATGCGGCAATCGTGGCTGCATGCTGCTACTAGGGGCTTTTTGTGTGTCCCCAGCCTCTCCTGGGTGGTAATATGGGAGGGCGGGGGGATAAAGCAACGGCCCCTCCTAGGGCTGCCCGTAGGGGTTGGGTCCTGTCCCCCTCTGGGGCCACAAATGTTGGAAGAGCAGGCAGGCGGCAGGGCTCGGGTTTCAGATTTGGGGTGGCCAGGCAGTAGACTCCAGCTGTGTGGTGGCGGGCTTCATCCCCTAGCCCCAGGCTCGCCCCCAGCCATTGCTCAGGGCTCCAGTCCCTGGACTCACCGCCACATAATCCCTGACCCTGAGCTGCCTCCCTTCCCACCTCCACATCCAGGGCTTAATTTGTCCCCCAGCTTGCCAGGGCTGAGTAAGTCTGTTGTGAAAAATATTTGTATGTCTGTTAATATCACTTTTCGCTGCCTCCTTGCTAGCTAGCAAGTCTGCTGAAGTGATGGTAACAAAATACAAATATCTGTTTTCACACAGACAGACTTGCTAGTCTTAAAAAAAAAAAAGCAACCACATAAAGCAAAAGAAACAACAAAAAGGGACAAGAATATGCAAAACACATTATTTGTTTCTATTCTGTTGAGGTCTAGTAAAGAACAGAGAAAATTGTACATCATTTTTATTTGAGTCTGCAAAAAACCTACATAAATATGCACATATATGTCCAAATTAACTTGAGGGGAGGAAAAAAATTACAATGAAGTATTTTAGGAAAAATTTGCAGAGCGGCTACCAGCAATAGTTGGTGGCCACACGCTGAGGGCACCAAAAAATTTCTTGTGAGAACCCCTGTCTTAGATCTCACATCTTTGACTGTTTTGGGCCTTCCTGGCTTTAACAAAACGTTGTCGTTTTGAAACAAAACTCTAATTTCACATTAGGACTTGAATCCATGTTTGTATTTGGTGTTGCAGTGGGAAGTGGTGATAGGCAGACAAGGTTTTCATTCAGTAATAAACATTCTTTGGGGTAGCAAACTATTTAAAATTGCTCACAAGATGAATTATATATAATCCTTTTACAAATATTGAATTCGCTTTTGAATTTCTTTGTAATCCCAGGAAGCTCTACAAAGGATTATCTCTACTCTGGCGAACAAAAATGATGAAATCCAGAACTTTATCGACACACTGAGCCATACGTTAAAAGGTGTTCAGGTACATGTGTTAATATCGGCAAATCATTATATTTGCAAATGTGATGAAGTTGAGGGGTGGGAGGTCAGTCAGACTTGGATTATTGATGCTCACTTAAAAATATTCTTGGTGTCTAAAGAGCTGCTATTGACAATTCTTAAAACCAAAAAGGAAAGCTGTTGTGGTGGTTTTTCTGTTTATGGGTGATTTTACTGAAAGTAAAATGCAAGTATAAATTTCAATTCTGAAACTGAAAAATCCCTGTTTTTGTGAAATGCTGAGACTGGACTCAACTATAGGGAAGAGTCTAAATGATTTTGAAACTTCTGCCACCTTGTGTGAAGTGGTAGTTGTGTGTGAACTTTTTTCCTAGTTAAATCCAGATCACATTCTTCTGAAAAGTCAATATTCATGTGGCATGTTGAGATTTCTTTGGTCTGAGCATCAGCACTTGTCTTGCTTTTCAGGTTAGTGCTTTTAAATCAGTAAATTGGAAGATAACAGACTGTCAGACTTGTGTTGTATCTTTACCCCTTCTCTCAGTCTAAAACAAGGATTAATTTTTTTCTAATTTATCTACTGCCTGATGCTTATACCTCTGTGCTCTTTGCTCAGCATTGGTATGTCTGTAACACTGTAAATCTAAAAGCAAGTTTCTTAAGTAGTGGCAAATAAAACCAATTGCTGCTCATAGAACTAGGTAATTACATTTGTGTGTGAGAACTACTAGTTTTTTGTGTGTGAGAGCTTGAGACTCATGACAATGAGAGGTTTGTGCTATTGGATAACTAATGTTTACACATACCTGTGTGCTGTGCAGGATTCTGTTTGTAGCATTGCTGACATAACCAACTGGTGGCCTGTAATATTCTAAATTCTCTAATCTGCTTAAGAGAGGCCTACCATACAAATTGCATCATGACTAGCAAATTTTTATGAGATGGGGTAGCATGACAACATGCAGAGTAATCATTGCAAATTGTAGTTGGGGGGCAGGGGCACTCTAGAAGACTGCATCACTATTCTTGCACAACTGAAACACAGTTACGATTCTCTTCTCAGGCTAATTCTTCTAATGTAATTGCTGAGCTGGATGAGGAATTTGATGGTCTGTATTCTATACTGGATGAGATGAAGGAAAGTATGACCAACAGTATTAAGCAAGAACAAGCTCATAAATCTCAAGAGCTACAGGTAATTACATACATCTGAAAGTTTTTGAAGTACTAAGGATGTAATTCTTGACTAAAACTAGCTAATTTGTCAACGCAAAATGATTTTTGCAGCAAGTATTTATAACAAATGTTTACTCCTAGCTAAGGTGTGTGTTCTATCTTAATTACTTACATGGCTTTCATTGCATAAGTCCCTCAAATTTTTAAATATATTTAACTCACATGGATTTTGAGTATAAGGAAGTGCTGTTCCCCCATTTTACTGATGGAACAGAGAAGCTAAGTGACATGCTGAGGGCCACACAGGCAGATTGTAACAGACCTAGGAATTGAATCCAGGTCTCAAGTCCTAGGCTAGCACCTACTTACTGATCCATACTTCCTCCTCCTTGCTCTTTACACATAAGGAGTTATCTGTCCTCCACTGGAAAAGTATGAGGTACTTGTTGCTACACAGTTCCCAATACTTATGTTTTTCTGAAGTGTTGGATATAAGAACAGGTATTCTACAGTTAAACCCTGTGTAGGGGACTATCTTTGGGAGTGGGAGTGTGATGACATATAAACAAAACAACTGACTTTCTGAACTGGACATCAACTTTGTATCCATGACAAACTATTGGAGAAAATAAAGTGTAGCTTTTGGAAAAATAAACATTGCCATATGTTGCAAGGGACTGTGAATCTTATCTTTTTAATTGCTGTTCCTCTAGTTAAAAAAACAAACAAAAAAAAAAAAAACACAAACCACTAGGAGTAAGGGGAGCATATCCTTTCAGAGCAGGAGGGTGAAGAGAAAAGGTAGACAGACATTTTCACAATAAAGGAAAATAAGAATACCATTCCATCCACATTGGAGTCCTCCTTAAAGCAAATTCAATATTAAACACAATAAGGTTTTTTAAGTCCTAGACAGTTTCTCAGAACAAATTTCCATGGCTCCTTTAGGGGCCTGTTCACTAGTAATATCCATACTCAAAGGCTTGGCAGCTAAACTTGGATTAAATTTCACAAAACAGTTTCCAGAGTACACAGGAAAGAGACATTTTCTGGCTTTATTCTTTAGCACCCCTATGAAATAATAGGGCTGAAAGACCGTTGCGGTCGTTTGCATCTCAATACCCACATCAGCCGCTCAACTTTTGTTCCAGAATTCCTGCAAATAGACTCTGACTAAGGCACTTGATGTGCTTTCTTGTCTTTACTCATTATACTCTTCTAGCTCCCTCATAGCAGTGCTGGTGTTGGAGCTCTGGGACCAAGCCAAGAGGTTTTAACATACAGGTTTTTCCTATATCCTTCTTAAGCAAGAACTGTAAATTTTATACCAAATAGAAGAGCTAGTATTGTCATTTTAGATTTTTTTAGTCTTAAAATAAGTTTAGTTACTGAAGTTCCAGTCAAGAGCCTAATTACATTTATGTAGTGTTTGACTGAGAACAAAGGGTTTTGAAACTGGCCTGGCTGATATTCTTTAGAAAGAGGCAAGTTCTGTATTCTGCAAACTTTTTAGCTTGCTACTCGAGGCTTTTAAGGTCAGAGGCTAACATTTACCCACTGTACAGCATGAGCAGATCTGCTTGGCACTTAACTCTGCCAGAGACTTCCTATAGAACCTTAGGCAAGTCACTTTTCTGTGCCTCAGATTCCTGTCTTAAAAAATGGGGATAATCCTTGTTACTTCACATGTGTGGGTGAAATCACTAATGTTTTTAAGGTGTTCAATATTTTAATGGTTGGGGTGGGGTAGCTGTGGAAGCAAACAGCATGTATACCTAATAGGAGTTCTGGTATTTAATTAGACCAGTGCTTTATTTAGACATGTATCACGTCTGATAGTGGCCAGTACCAGTTGCCTCAAAGGAAGGTGCAAGAAATCCCTAACTGGGCTGTCATTGCTCAGATCATGATCTGAAGCAGGAGGGTTTAAATCCACAGTTATGATCATACCATATAGAAAACTTAATTTAAGGAACTTAATTTCATGACCTAACAGAGGGCTTGACATTCTGAAAGCTTGTCTGTCAGTGTCGTACAGTTGAACCAACAACTGTTACCTGAAACCTATGTATTGTATGACTGCACTGCCACTTCTTGAAATCCGAAGGAAAAAAGAGGGCCCGTGGAATGTTACTGGTGACTGAATACTTGCAGGTTTTGTCAGCTTGCCTTTCAGGGAAGGTTGTTATAGCTACCAGCCCTGGAAATGTTTATTTTCTTAATCTTCAAATTTGATCACCTTCAATGTCTCATGATTCAAGGAATTCCATGGTACTCTTTTGGAGGGGGATGGAGAGGAATTGTGTTTCAGAATAGAACTGCACTTTATGAATCTCCAAAGGCCTACTAAAAGCAGATAAAGGATAATATTGACTATTCTAGATGTACCTTAATTGATAAATCAAATTTTTAGTCAAGACTGCATGCTGGACTCCTTGTTGGCTAACAATGCACTATATAGGTCAACTGTACAAAAGTATAGCTGAAATAATGAAGCTTAGTCTAGGGTAGCAGTTCTCAACTTTAGCAACCTGAGGACCACCACTTTGAAATTTTTCACGGACCCCCCAAGCCCTCCACTCAGCCTAAGGCCCCATCCCACACCTTCCCCTCCCTCTCAGTGCCTCCTGCATGCTGCTGAACAGGTGTTCTCCAGTGTGCAGGAGGTGCTGGGAGGGAGGGGGAGGAGTTGAATTGATCAGCAGAGCCTGTTGACCCCCTGGAGTACCCTCACAGACCCCAGTTTGAGAAACGCTGGTCTAGAGTTTAACTGGGTGTGACTCTTGATTGGAGTTGAGGAAGCAATGTCTCCTAATTTTACTGTCACCAGGAAGTGTTTGTGCTGTATTTACGCAGGCAGTCTTCCTGATACTGTCTGGATTGGAAAACTACCTATTCCATGCCTTTAAATGGGAAGAACTTGTAAGTTGTACAGTCATGTCTGTATAATTAGTAGATTTATAACAAATCTACCAGATATTGTAATGTGAGTGATTTTAATTAACTCTCTAAAGTTGATGTCCTCTCACAAGAATATTGAACTCTTCTATAGGCCCATGCTTATAACTGGAACCCACCCTTTAAAACCTGTGTGAGGCTGGAAGAAACACTACTTATTTGTGGGGCCATCTATCCTAATTACACTTGTTTACAACTGACATGACTCCTTCTGTTCCCAAATACTGATGCATCCATCCAGAATGCTAATGCTAGTGTCTGTCTGCTGTATCTTTGCAAATTGTTTAGAGATGCCCTTAGCTAAACACTGCTATTGAGATATCTGCTTCTATGGCAATATTATGCAATGTTGTGAAGTGTGTATCAAAGCTGATATATCAAGAACAGTCACATGTGGGTCAGTGGACAGAAGCTACATTGACTGGCTTGAGGGAAGTTTGCATTAATTCAGTCAGAAATCACAGAAAATTGATATAAACTTTGAGGTCTCAAACAATCTTTTGCTACTAAAGACAGTTACTTAGATCCTAAACTTTTTTTAAGTCTTACCTAAAAAGTCTAGATGGATTCAACCTCTCACTGAACATCACTCTGCAAAAACTAGTTACATTTATGCAGCATTTGAGATAGGGGTGTAAAATGTTAACTAGTAAGCATTAGGCTTGCTGTTAATTGACCTTAACCGTTAACCCTGGTGGACCAGCTGCAGCTGGCCAGAGGGACCTTGGTTAAAGGTTTATCAGTTAAACAATTAAAATTATATAGTTTTTAAACAGATATTTACATCTCTAGTTTTGAGAACAAAGGGCTTTGAAACTGGCATGAGTGTCACTCTTTAGAAAGAGGCAAGTTTTGTATTGTGCAATTTTTTTGGTTTGCTCCTGGAAGCTATTCAGGGAAGAGACTTACATTTATTTGCTGTACAGTATCAGCAGATCTATTGGGCACTTGCAGTGCTGTATCCCTAGATCTCAAGGGTGAGTAAGCAGCACATTACAGAAAATTGATGCAGATTAAATGACCTACACTGCAACAAGTTGATGGCAGAGCTGGGACAAAACTCATGTCTCCCTTGCCCTACCCTTTGGCCTGCAGTTAAGATATTGTACACAGTACTAAATTACATTTGAAGGGGTATCTCCATAATATTGAACTAAGATTTTTAAAACTGGAAAGCATGGTTCAAGCCATACTGAAAGCTTTTTAACCATATCTGCAACATACACTTTAATTTATTTGGCACACTCTGTAAAATGTTTACAATTTTTAGTATGTTAAGAGCAGTAGACTGCAGTTATACATTCATCGGGCCTTACGGGTGCCATCTAACTAATTATTTGCTCCTTAGTTTCATAGGGCATAGTACACATCCTTAAGTTTCAGCTGTAGAAACTTACTTAGCTAAGACGATGTGTCCTGCCAAGAAGGATGCCAAAACCTTTGGGTGGCAGAGCTGATACTCAGTAACATTTATAGTGCAGCTGGGATGAATGTCCAAATTCTGCTGTTCATACTAGTACTCACTGTTGTGAAACCCTGGCACCCCAATATTCACCACTATCTTGTAATTAGGATATGTTTTGTACAAAATGTGCCTTGTGAGGTATCATTCTAAAAGTCTTCATCTGCTAGACAGTAATATGTCATTGGATTGTATGTGCTATTGTCATATGTGAAGTTATGAAGTTTGGTTATGTAGGTGTTACTGAACCATGTTGTGGAGGTTGAAAACCTCCACAAACAGTCTTTCAGGTAAAACAGTAAAAAGGCCAAACAATATTAATAGCTAATTGAGAAAATGTGCACAAGGATTACCCCCGGAACTGTGTGCAGTAGAAACCTCCTGAGATATCGTTGCACAGTGGGAACTGTTTGACCCAGGTCACAGCAAAAGAGCTTTCCAGCAAGTGGGAAGAAGATATACAAGGGGGATAATGACATGATGGTACCTCTCTCCCTACAACAACACACCTGGAAACACCTGAGAGCTGAGGACTGAACTGGGGGAAGTGATGGTCCCAGGCTAGAGGGATTTTTAGCCTGTGTATGAACCTGGGAAAGCCAAGGCAGCTTGTGCCTTAAGAATCTGCCAGCCTGTTTATCACTCAGGGTGAGAATTTGCTAATTCATATCCTACCTAATTTAGTGTGTTTAAGATCTGTTTGTGGTTTTGTTTATTTACTACGGTAATCTGCTTTGATCTGTTTACCACTTAAAATCTATCTTTTGTAGTTAAACTAGTTTTGTTTGGTCTAAAACCACTACGTGTGGAAGTTATAATTTGGGGCAGAAAGCTGTTGCATATCTCTTTATACATTGAGGGAGAGGGTGAATTTTATGAGCTTATACCGCGCAGTTCCCTGTGCAGCACAAGATGGTATAATTTTGTGTTCACACTCCAGAAGGGGGTGCGTGCCTTAGCAACTGGGAGGTGCTTTAGTTCAGCCTTCCCATGCAGAGCTGATCTCCGCATCTGTGTGTGAAGCTGCAGCTCGGTGTGTCCCTATCTGTGTGTATGATGGTGAAAGAGCAAGCTCAGAGAGCTTGGCAACTTATCACAGCACCACAGTATGAGAGGGAGTCCAGGCCGGTGGGTCAGGCAGGCTCACTTGTACCCCAGTTCCAAGTGGCACCCCGGAGGGAACCTGTCAAAACTATCTTACCAACTCTCCAAATTTTAATATTTGGAACTCTCTCCTGTTTTCTGACCCTAGAATCAACTTAGCCAATGTAGTAATGCCTTGGAGAATTCTGAAGAACTACTAGAATTTGCTGCACGGTCACTGGACATAAAGGACCCTGAGGAATTCTCAAAGGTAGAAAATTAAACTGCTGTGAATAAGGAAAACACAGTTCTGTTTTCTTAACTTGAATGGGATTTTATCATAAATCTGTCATTACAAACCGCTTAGCGTAACAGTAGTGTAAGAGGAGAGGAATCTGGAAAAGGAGCTAGTGCCTCGAGCCATAGTGCCAAGTTGGCTGTTAAAAGGTGAAAAATCAGTAGCTATATTGGTATATTTTCATTCCAAACTACCCTAGTATTGCTTTTTGTTAACTCCTGGTTTTGATGGGTTGTAACCATGACAGCTGCTATAGCCATTTGATTTAACTGCTGTTTAAAATCTTACATTAGCATCTGTAAGCTCCTCAGGGCAGTTTTTACCATATGCCTTGCAGGCCTTCTAATGTCTGGGTTTTTTGTACAAATTTCCAGCCCAATGACAGTCCAGAGACTGTTTGAGTGATTCGGTGTAGCTAATACAAACAATATATGTACGTTACCATTAACAAACTTACAATTGAGTGGGGGAAATGCACCAAGGGAAAGGTAGAGGAGTGGAAACACAATACAACTGGTAAAATGCTGGCAATCCAGTTACTGCAGCTTCAGATCTATTACTAGGATATCCCACATTTGACTTTGTCAATGTCACATACCATATTTGTTTTGTACTAACAATGCAGTGAGCCACATCAAATCCAAAACCCAATTACTTGTATTTTCTGCCATTTTAATTTTCACTTGATAACAAGGATACTGGAAATGTTCTAGTAAATAGGACAATCTTACTCTTAAAGTGACAGTGTGAGTTCTTGCTTTTTCCCTCTTGAAACCTGTTTGTTTAATTTTTTTCCCCGAAGGACTGACAAGTTAAAAGCTAAATATCTATCTAGTACTTAAAATTTAGGGAGCCTAATACATGATGGCTTATGACTTGTCATTTCTTGACATGTTAAAACTGGGTCAGATCTTAAACAGCTCTTGAAGTATTGTACCCAAAGCTATGTTATAGCTAGAGTCAACTGGAAAGCACACAGACTTTATTAATGGAAATCATCTTACACTAATTGTAATGACCATTTCTTTTGGCATTTGGATCACAAAGTCTGCAGTATTCAAGGTACCAAGAACAAGTGTAGTCTGCTAGAATCTAGTATTTGTAACTTGCACTGTTAGCCTGGGCTGTAGTCTCCACTTCAGCTCTCTGTGAGCACAGATTTTCATGAACTGTAGGGCTCTGTTCTGGTCTACATGCTCCCACAGCTATGACAGTGGATTTTTTACTTCATTGAGCTTTAATACTTGGAAGGGGTTGCAGGGGGAGACAAGACTGCCCCTGCCTTTTGAAGTACTCATTTTTAATATTTAAGTACAGAAAAAATGAAGACCTTCTTACTTTTAATTGCAGTATGCAAGAGCTAATACCTTGGAAATCTTTTTATTCAAACTAAACCCTTAGTTTAAAAACCAAAACAAAACCCACTAATGAAATCCCTTGGGAAGTAGGGCTGATTTGTAAGCTTATATTATCCTCACAATGTTCTTTCATACACGCAAAAGCACTTGGCTGCATCTGTTGTGGACACCATTTGTTGTGGACACCATGGTGCGTGCCTTAGCTTATTTTTAGGTTAAAACTGCAATACTATAATTAGGCTTGAGATGAATCCACTTTTTAGGATGTCATGACTATTGGGACTCAGATTTCACTGTAGATACCAATCTTAAGCAACCATCCAAGAGGCTGAGAAACTGCTTGCTTAATGGAAGTATGTTTCTTAAAAAAACAGAATTACAGTCAAATGTGGAGATATTAGTTGAAAAATACAGTAAAAATTGCATACACTAAATTAGTGCATATCTCCATTGTAGGACTGTGCAATGTTGGTACTTGGCTGAATATTAATGTTGAAGCACTGCAGATCTCTACCTGACATAACAGTATACTATCTTTGCAGAACTTATTCTTTTAGCTGTGGAATATTTATCAGTAAAACAGTGCATCAAGACTGATTCTGTGTACAGCAAGTCTCTCCCCATTTTAGAGATGCATCATAGGCAGTGACTTGATGTAAGTGTTGTTAAATGAAATGGGAGCAGTAGAGTTGACTGACAAATATTCCAGCCATTGCAATTTTGTTACATTATACAGGGCACAACTTTTGCATTTATTTTCATGTGTCCATAAAGTAAAAACTTAAGAGGGGAAGATAGCAACCACATGCTATACTATCAGTAATTGGATATTTATACCTACTTGGGAACCATAGTAATGGTCTTAAGTTCTATAGAGAACTTCATTTAAATGTTTCTACTGTCCTGTCTCAGCTGTAGATGGTTGAAGTGACTCACGTCATGTACAGCAGTATGAAGCAGGCTTGGCACTGATTTGCGCTCACTGTCCAGTCAAGAACAGTCAAAGACTTTTCTTGCAAGTTTCCTGTTTAATTTTATACACAAACTGCATTTAAACTGATCAAATGCGTCAAGTCTAAATTTAAATGTCTCTTATGGCCACGCTGATGAATTGATGCAAGTCACTATTTTGACATGTTTCACGTTCCTTGCTGGGTAGAGCCAAATACAGTTTTTGTATGGCTAGCCAGCTAATGAGTCATTCAGCTTTCAATAACATGTAAACCCCATAGTACAGGGGATCTTCTGTTTGTTTTCAGAGTTAATCACTTAATTTGAGAACAGCTATCTCAATGTGGGGGGAGACGTCAAATCCTATTCATGTCTACTGCATTTAAACTATGATTGAGGATGGATTTCTTTTGTCAAAGTGATATTTAGTGAATTAGGCTTCTGTGAATTTTTGAAACAAGCTGAAAAACTTCATCTAAATTGCTCACTGTGAAATTATGACATGGAAAAACCATGAACAGCACTAAAGACCACCATGACTGACAAGGAATGTAGCTAGGAGAAGAGAACTGGATCAACTGCAAATGTCTCCTAGCATAGTCTGCTGAGCCAGCTCATTAGATCAGCAATTCTCATTTCTAAAATGAGATGTTCATCTTCCTTCTCTGTACAGAAAACTACACTGACCTCTTTCAGGTGTTACTTTTTTTTTTTTTTTTTTTTGAAGGGGTAATTGCAGGATTGAGAGCTAAATGTTTGCTTCATTAGAGAAATGACAGGATGGATTCTGGGTCTTCCCTGGAACATTCTTAAATCCTTGTTCTAGGAGAAGTGGTTTGTTTTTTGTTTTCCGTGCCACCCCCCTTCAAAAAGTTGATCCTACCTTTTTAAAGGCACAGCTATGAGGAATTGTAAATAAGAGCTGCTACATAAGACCCTACTAGGGTTGCCAAAGTAGGATCTCCTCCCTTGAGGAATGTCGTTGGTCAAACTCTCTATTTTTAGTATACTTTACACAACAGATATTTAGCAAATAAGGGCACTTAGAATGAAATTCACCTTTGCTCAGAGGGTCCTCTGCAGGTATTCTAAATTGAAGTGAAATTCAGCCTCACTGCTTTTTGTAGGTTTAAATAGTCCAACTATGTACAGCATATTGATATTCATCTAGTACAATTACAATCACCATAAGATCCCTTATGTGATATTGTAGTATAATCTCTTTATTACAAGACTTTCCTATCAAACCAATAATGTCTCCAATGGAAAGATATTTTTATGAAAACATGTTTGTAATTTACAAAAACCTTTCTCTTAGGTTTTGTAAAATACTCTTATGTCCAGAGAAATGGCCTAAGCTTTCTGGTGCTGTTCCTTGAGAGTTAATCCTCCAAAATAAAAATCTCAGTTGAAGGCAACCTCAAACCAACTAGAAACTCTAGGTGAAAGATGAATCCACCCATCTTCTCATTGTTAACTTGTTCAATAACCTTTTTATTCTTAAATGTGACCAGGCCTCCCTGTTTTCAAATGGTAAATTTAAGACTTTGATACCCGTAGATCAGCCATATTGGTTCTGGGTGTACTACAATAATAGCAGGAAGTTGAGTACTTGTGCAACTCCATATATTGGAGCTTCTGAGGAATAGATGGGGAAAATCTACTGTAAAGTAGGATTGAAGAAACAGTACAATAACTTTCAGAGGGAAATTTTCCTTTCCTCTTTGATACCTGTTCTACAAGAAGTTAAGCTTCTGACAGGTTATGGTATGGATAAACACCACTGGCAATAAAACAAGTACTTTACACTATTGATTCAAAAGAGCAGAACCTAAGTAAATGCTGCTGTCTTTGTACTTTTTTCTTTTAAATTTGGAATTATGGATGCAGGAAAGAAATTTAAAGTGATAAACTGGATATCTGCTCTTACACTGGAATCATAGAATATTTGGGTTGGAAGGGACCTCAGGAGGTCATCTAGTCCAACCCCCTGCTCAAAGCAGGACCAGTCCCCAATTTTTGCCCTAGATCCCTCAATAGCCCCCTCAAGGATTGAACTCACAACCCTGGGTTTAGCAGGCCAATGCTCAAACCACTGAGCTATCCCTCCCCCCAAGAAGAAAAAGCCCAGTAATTTGGAGTTGGTTTGGTGTGGCTTTTGAAGTTGATTTGCTCTGATCTGACTTATTACAGCATTTCTAACCATTGTGCATTAACACAAGCTTATGGAAAGAAAAATCTTACATCAAAGTGGTAAAATATTGTTTGGTGTTTGAATCTGAGCTGCATAGCTGTGGGATTCATAATCTAACTCTTCTTGCATGTTACTGCTGTTGAGACTTGCATGGAAGCACTAATTACCTTCTCTCTCTTCTTCCTGATATGCACCAAGGCTGCCAGACAGATCAAAGATAGGTACGGTACAAAACTTCTTGCTTTGTAATTGTTAATATCTTTTCACGGAACTCAAAAGTACAGTCTTAAAGGGGAACAGTCAACTTTCTGATGCTCTTAGGTATTGTTTACAAGAGTATCACAATTGAAAGATTATATACATTATTTGACAGCATTCCATATAGTCAGTTTCTTACTCTCCCCTGTCTAGCTGGTTAACCTTTCTCCTTTTGTGTGAGCCTTTCACACAGCAACAGGAGGAGGGAAATGGGTAACAACCCAGAAAGTGTGGTGAGAAAACCACGTGGACAGACAACTGGGTGTAAAATTTGAAAACATTTTTTACAATCTATTTTTATCAAGTTGACGGTTTCCCTTAAATTCCTAAATATAGGATCCTGACTTAAAAATTTCTGCAGGCTTAATGATCTGTTTTGAGTGTGAGGAGATGCCTTGCAGCTAGAATCTTTTTCTAGCTAAGTTATTCTAGTGTTGACAAAGAATGTCTTTCTGGTGGTATCACCAGTACTGATGCCAGTGGGTTCACTGCCTGCATTAGTGACTTTTTTTTGCCAAGGTGATTTCTTTTTGGATGTGAAGAGTCTCTTCAACACATACTTAAACCAACTTTTTTAGAGTGGAAAACTTCTAATCTGCCAAGTATTTTATGATGAAACAATGTTAAGGTAAGCACATCTTTCTTCTGGACCAGGACAATCCTATTCAAAACATGCCTAGCAAACTCAGGTATATCAGTGGGTCTCAATGGAGACTGGAAGCACTTTTAAAACTTTTAGACACAAGCTGTATTCAGCATGTGGAAGACCAGCCCGACCAAGAGTTTCCAGAATATGTTGCTTCCACTGGCCCAGCAGGTTGGCTGTTGAGTAAAACATTTTCATGAGAACTAACAAGTTAATTGCCAAAGAAAAAAAGCTAGTTTCATGCTGGAATTTGTGTCCAAGGTAAACTCAGTGTTGATTGCTATGGGAAACTAAGCTTTCTATCCAAGCCCAAGCAGAAATAGAGAACCCTTAGTAGAAAGAAATTTAGGAATGGTGGTGGCAGAAGTTTTGTTTAATGTGCTTCAGTTCTTTGAACAGTAGCACGCCTCCGGTTATCCCTTCCAAGCTCATGAAGCTACTCTAGCAGCATTCAGCCACTCTGCTGCAGCCAGTTTGAACAGTGAATCTCTATACAGCTGGTTCTGTTGGCCAGACATGCAGAAGTTTCACAACTAGGTTGTAGTTATGGGAAGTTTCTGCTTGGACAACTTGTAACTATTGACAACACAAGGTTCTGTTAAGGTCAATCAAGCTGTTGTACTTTTGGGGCTTAGTCTGTTGGCTGAGCAGTGATAGCTGTGGGGCTGCTAGTGATGCACGCTGGAAAGTTGGTGATGGGGAAAATTCAAGTACTTCTGACTTAGTTGTGAGCTACAGGGCTATGGTATTGGATATTGAGCTGCTGGTCAAATTAAATCCTATTTTTGACTCTTGGGTACTGCCACTTGGAATTAGTAGTTTTTAGGATTACCAGCAAGCTGTAAAATTCTCTGCAGGAAATGCTACTTTTTTTAAAAAACTTTTGAGGATGTTCCAGTCAGGCTGCAAACTTAGAAAGAATGTAAGTCTAAAAATGGATATGGTCAAGAAGTAAAAACTCAAAACATGGATAACTGACACCACTTCACCATCTGGTCAAGACAAGATAGTTTAAGTACTCCAGTAGCGGGTGTATAATCTCGTTCATTCAGAGATTGTTTGAGAGGCCCCTGTCAGTTTCTGAGATTTAACTATTTCACAGCTATCGCAATCCTGAATAATTTTCATAGAGTCTAAAACTGATGGCTTACAGTTCTAAAATTCCATCTTTAGGAATTCATGTTCTTATAAACATTGATACTTTAGTTCTCTTGTCCTCAAATTGAAGCTGTATTCTCCGATTTCTCTCCACTGTTTAGGAAGGTTGGCATAAAATTAAGTTTAATTAGGTATCTAAGGTTATTGTGGCGTGGGTCAGAGTTGGAATTGATCTTGTAATAGCTCAAAATTTAGTAACCTTTTGAACTGGAATATCTTCCACTTTTGATTTCCACACTATTTTTGGCAATGAAATGGCCACAGTGTGTCTGCTCTTTTCAATGCCAACTACATTGTCCTTTTCCCCTGGCAACCTGTCATCCTCTGTACTCTTTGCTTTCTCCATCAAGTCTCTAGGATCTGTTGCTGCTTTTCCCTCACTGTCTCCACTGCTAAAACCCTTTTTTGTGCTTCATTCACTCTCTATTGTAACTGTAGTTTCAGTAAGACTGGCTCTTTTCATGGGGTGGGTATGGGAAGAAGTGTTGCTCCTGTTCCTTCACAAAAACACTTAAGAATCCAATTTGCTAGCCACTTCTCAGATGTCACAGATCCCTGGGTGTGAATTTGGTAAAAATGCTTCTTTTGTCCAACTTTTGATTTCTGAAACAGCATGTCATTAGTTACTACTTTTCAGAACTTGATTTTTCTTAAGTTTATGTTTTTTAAAAAAGTGGGTAGGATAGAGTGAACATTTGATTTCAGTAGTGCATTTGACAGATGGACAACACTCCAGGGTAATGCTGTACAACTTTGTATGTTATAAGGTGCTAAAGACCTAGCTGGAAGGCACTTAGGCCATGTCTACACTACGAAATTAGGTCTAATTCCTAGAATTTGGTTTTGTAGAAAGCATTTTTATACAGTCAATTGTGTGTGTCCCCACACAAATGCTCTAAGTGCACTTAGTCAGTGGAGTGCGTCCACAGTACCGAGGCAATTGTCGACTTGCGGAGCATTGCACTGTGGGTAGTTATCCCACAGTTCCCACAGTCTCCTCCCCCATTTGAAATCTGGGTAGAAATCTCAATGCTTGATGGGGCAAAAACGTTGTCACGGGTGGTTCTGGGTACATATTGTCAGGCCCCCCTTCTCTCCCTCCCTCCGTGAAAGGAACGGCAGACAATTGTTTCGTGCCTTTTTTCCTGGGTTACCCGTGCAGACGCCATACCATGGCAAGCATGGAGCCCGCTCAGCTCACAGTAACCGTATATCTCCTGGGTGCTGGCAGACACGGTACTGCATTGCTACACAGCAGCCGCTCATTGCCTTTTGGCAGCAGACAGTGCAGTATGACCGTAGTCGTCATCGACATACTCCAGGGGGCTCTTTTAGCTGACCTCGGTGAGGTAGGTCAGGGGCTCTTGGGCAAACATGGGAGTGACTCAGCCAGGTCATTTCCCTTTAAAGTTTCTTCTCATGGGGATTCAGTCCTGCTGGCAGTCCTACTGCACTGTCTTCTAATGAGCAGCCAGGAGATGACAATGGCCAGCAGTCGTACTGCACGGTCTGCTGCTGGCAAGACGTATAAAGATAGATGAAGTGGATCAAAAGAAGAAATAGACCAGATTTGTTTTGTATTCATTTTCTCCTTGCTCCCTCCCTCCGTGAAATCAACAGCCTGCTAAACCCAGGATTTTGAGCCCTATCCTTGAGGGAGCCATTCTGTTTCTCCTTGATGCAAAGTCATCCCCTTCGTTGATTTTAATTCCCTGTAAGCTATGTTGTCAGTCTCCCCTCCCTCCGTCAGAGCAACGGCAGACAATCATTTTGTGCCCTTTTCCCTGGATTGCCCAAGCAGATGCCATAGCACAGCAAGCATGGAGGCCGTTCAGCTCACCGCAGCAGTTATGATCATTGTAAACACCTCATGCATTATCATGCAGTTTATGCAGAACCAGCACCTGAGAAACCAGGCGAGGAGGCGAAGGCAGTGCGGTGATGAGGACATGAACACAGAATTTTCTAAAACTGCGGTCCCCAGCAATTTGGAGATCGTGGTGGGCAGGTTTATGCCGTGCAATGCCGATTGTGGGCCTGGGAAACAAGCACAGAGTGGTGGGACCGTATAGTGTTGCAGGTTTGGGATGATTCCCAGTGGCTCTGAAACTTTCGCATGCGTAAGGGCACTTTTATGGAACATTGTGACTTGCTTTAACCTGCCCCAAAGCGCAAGAATACTAAGATGAGAGCGGCCCTCACAGTTCTCAAGCGAGTAGCAATAGCTCTGTGGAAGCTTGCAACGCCAGACAGCTATCAGTCAGTCGGTAATCCGTTTGGAGTGGACAAATCTACTGTGGGGGTTGCTGTGATGCAAGTAGTCAACGCAATCATTGAGCTGCTGCTATCAAAGGTAGTGATTCTAGGAAACGTGCAGGTCATAGTGGATGTGTTTGCTGCAATGGGATTCCCTAACTGGTGGGGCTATAGACAGAACGCATATCCCTATCTTGGCACCGGACCACCAGGGCAGCCAGTACATAAACCACAAGGGGTACTTTTCAATGGTGCTGTAAGCACTGGTGGATCACAAGGGATGTTTCACCAACATCGACTTGGGATGGTTGGGAAAGGTTCATGACGCTCGCGTCTTCAGGAACTCTGGTCTGTCTAAACGGCTGCAGGAAGGGATTTACTTCCCAGACCAGAAAATAACTGAGGATTGTCATAAATATAAAGGGAAGGGTAAACACCTTTAAAATCCCTCCTGGCCAGAGGGGGGAAAACCCTTTTACCTGTAAAGGGTTAAGAAGCTAGGATAACCTCACTGGCACCTGACCAAAATAACCAATGAGGAGACAAGATACTTTCGAAGCTGGAGCGGGGGAGAAAACACAGGTTCTCTCTGTCTGTGTGATGCTTTTGCCAGGAACAGAAAAGGAATGGAGTCTTAGAACTTAGTAAGTAAGCTAGCTAGATATGCATTAGATTCTGTTTTGTTTAAATGGCTGATAAAATAAGCTGTGCTGAATGGAATGTAGATTCCTGTTTTTGTGTCTTTTGGTAACTTAAAGTTTTGCCTAGAGGGATTTTCTGTTTTGAATCTGAATACCCTGTAAGGTATTTAGCATCCTGACTTTACAGAGGTGATTCTTTTTACCGTTTCTTCTATTAAAAGTCTTCTTTTAAGAACCTGATTGCTTTTTCATAGTTAAGATCCAAGGGTTTGGGTCTGTGTTCACGTATGCAAATTGGTGAGGATTTTTATCAAGCCTTCCCCAGGAAAGGGGGTGTAGGGTTTGGGGAGGATTTTGGGGGAAAGACATTTCCAAGCAGGCTCTTTCCCTGTTATATATTAGACGCTTGGTGGTGGCAGCAATAAAGTCCAAGGGCAAAAGGTAAAATAGTTTGTACCTTGGAGTTGTAACCTAAGCCTATAAAAATAAGCTTAGGGGGTTTTATGCAGATCACCACATCTGTACCCTAGAGTTCAGAGTGGGGAAGGAACCTTGACATGGTGGCAGAGTGGTGGGATTACCTTGAAATCATTTTGAGATCAATTTGAGGTTTTTGTTTTTGTGCTCTTTTTTTTTTGAACAAGAAGCACAGATTTTAAAAGGGAAATTTTTTTTCCTTTGGGCTGCTGGAAAGCAGGTTTTTAGCAGAAAGCAATTAGTTTTGTCTCTGCTTGGGGGCCAGAGCAGAGACAAAAGAGAATTCTTTTATGAGCTGGAGTTTTCTCTACCTAAAGGCAGGGTAGTTAACCTCCTGCAGGGAAATTCACAAGTCTTCACAGACCTGAAGTTCGTGGTGTGTGTGTGTGTGTTTTTTTTTTCTTTTTTTTACCTAAGAGCAGATAGAGGGGTTTTCTGTCTATTTGCCTGGAGACAAAGATGTTAGGTTTTTTTAAGGATTTTTCTGTAGGCTGACAACCACTGTCAGAGAACATAGATATCCAATTACAGCACAACCTATTTTGTTTGACAAGCCAAGTTTTTTGCTTGCTTATTTCTAACTCTTGGGTGTAAAGTTAGTTAAAAACCGAGGCAAACATGACAGAAACCAAGGCACAACACAAATTGGAGTTAACCAGACTGGAGGCAGCGAAAGAGGCAGAAAAAGCCCTAGGGGCTGCCCACAGGAGAGCTATGGAGGCAGAAAAGAACCAAGAGGCTGCTCACAGGAGAGCTATGGAGGAAAAGGAAAAAGAGAGGAATCATGAACTGGAGATGGAGAAGGTAAGGGCTAAGCAGAATCTACTGGATAACCCTAACAATCCTTCCCCAGCAATCCACAAATGGGAGCAGTGATGTCCACAGTATGATGAATCCAGTGATATTGTTGAATATTTTCTCACCTTTGAGACACTGCACTCCATAAAATTCCTGAAGTTCACAAGATGAGCACATTGGTTGCAAAATTGACTGGAAAAGCTCTGGAAATATTCAATAAGATGCCTACTGATGAAGCTTCTGACTATAATAAGTTCAAGGATTTGGTTTTAAAGCAATTTCAAATTACATCTGAAACGTACAGAGTAACATTTTGAACTCTTAAGAGAGCCTGGACTAAGTAATATGGCTTATCTAAACCAGATGAAGGATCTGTTAAATGGGCCCAAGGAAGGGGGGTCACTAGCTTTAATGGAATGTGTGATTTGATAGCTCAGGAGCAATTCCTGAATATGTCCAAAGAGGAAATAAAACCGTGTTTGTGGGATAAGGAAATGGACTCAGCAGAAAGTCTTGCTTCTTATGCTGATCGATACGAGCAGTCCCAGACTGCCAGAGAGGTGGGGCAAGCCAGAACAAAACGGGTGGAGGGAGGAGAGAACAACAACCCTGGTCACAGTTGGAGGGAGGGACACCCTCAGACCACACCCTACTACCAGGGGCAGCCCAAGGCCCCAACTATACACCAAGGAATACACCAGACACCTTATCGTCCTGCCACACCATTCTCCGGCCACCCACCTCGCCCCAGTGATCCGTCGGCTGGACAATGTTTTAAATGTAACGAGCCGGGGCATGTGAGGGCCAACTGCCCCAAGAACCCCAACAGATTACAGTTCATTGCACCGGAGGTCCTCAGGCCCAGATACCTCCCAGATACCCTTGGAGCGGAGGGAAACTGAGTGTGGGCGGGAAGGTCACCGCGTGGAGGGACACTGGAGCACAAGTGTCGGCTATCCATGCTTCCTTAGTGGACCCCAATTGAATTGACCCAGAGATCCAAGTGACAATTCAACCCTTCAAGTCAAACTCTTTCAGTTTGCCTACAGCCAAGTTGCCTGTCCAGTACAAGGGCTGATCAGGAACATGGACTTTTGCAGTCTATGATGATTATCCCATCCCCATGCTGTTGGGGGAAGACTTGGCCAATCATGTGAAGCTAGCCAAGAGGGTGAGAATGGTCACCTGCAGCCAGGCTAAACAAGCCATCACGCCTAGCTCTGTTCCGGAAACTTCTACCAGGACTTGGTCAGAGGTGATGGACCTGGATCCCAGGCCAAGGTCTGCAACAGCAGTAGTGGATCCAGTCCCAGAGACCCAGACAGAGCCAGTCCCGGAACCGGCAGAATAACCAGCACCAGACGCATTGCCAGCACTGAATCCAGTACTTGCAACCCCAACACCAGAGGGCCCCAGCAAACCTGAACCGGCAGCAGCCGATAACCCTACACCAGAGGCTCAGCCGGAGCCTGAACCCCAACATAGTGAACCAGCGGAGAGCGGTTCACAGTCAACAGGAACAGCCCCATCCCCTACATCGCTTCCAGAGGGACCAAGCCTAGGTCCACAATCTAATGAGGAACTGATGTCTCCAGCACCAAGGGAACAGTTCCAGACTGAATAGGAAGCAGAAGAGCGCCTCCAGGGAGCTTGGACGGTGGCATGGAGCAATCCACTGCCTCTCAGCTCTTCTAATCAATCCAGGTTTGTTGTAGAAAGAGGACTTTTTTATATAAGGAAACTCTTCCTGGTGGACACCAGGAAGACTGGCATCCTCAGACAGTTGGTAGTTCCAACTAAGTACCGGGTCAAGCTCTTGAGCTTCGCCCACAATCATCCTAGTGGCCATGCTGGGGTGAACAATACCAAAGACTGTTTTGGGGAGGTCATTCCACTGGGAGGGACTGGGCAAGGATGTTTCTACCTATGTCCAGTCTTGTGAAGTATGCCAAAGAGTGGGAAAACCCCAAGACCAGGTCAAAGCCCCTCTCCAGCCATTCCCCATCATTGAAGTTCCATTTCAGCAAGTAGCTGTGGATATTCTGGGTCCTTTTCCAAAAAAGACACAAGAGGAAAGCAGTACATACTGACTTTCATGGATTTTGCCACCCGATGGCCAGAAGTAGTAGCTCTAAGCAACCTCAGGGCTAAAAGTGTGTGCCAAGCACTAGCAGACATTTTTGCCAGGGTAGGTTGGCCCTCCGACATCCTCACAGATGCAGGAACTAATTTCCTGGCAGGAACTATGGAAAGCCTTTGGGAAGCTCATGGGATAAATCACTTGGTTGCCATTCCTTACCACCATCAAACAAATGGCCTGGTGAAGAAGTTTAATGGAACTTTGGGGGCCATGATACGTAAATGAGCACTCCAGTGATTGGGACCTAGTGTTGCAGCAGTTGCTCTTTGCCTGCAGAGCTGTACCACATCCCAGTTTAGGGTTTTCCCCATTTGAACTTGTATATGGCCATGAGGTTAAGGGGCCATTACAGTTGGTGAAGCAGCAATGGGAGGAGTTTACAGCTTCTCCAGGAACTAACATTCTGGACTTGGTAACCAACCTACAAAACGCCCTCCGAACCTCTCTAGCCCTTGCTAAAGAAAACTTACAGGATGCTCAAAAAGAGCAAAAAGCCTGGTATGATAAACATGCCAGAGAGCGTTCCTTCAAAGTAGGAGACCAGGTCATGGTCTTAAGGGCACTCCAGGCCCATAAAATGGAAGCGTTGTGGGAAGAGCCATTCATGGTCCAGGGGGGCCTGGGAGCTGTTAATTATCTCATAGCATTCCCTACCTCCAACCAAAAGCCTAAGGTGTACCATATTAGTTCTCTAAAGCCCTTTTATTCCAGAGAATTAAAGGTTTGTCAGTTTACAGCCCAGGGAGGAGATGACGCTGAGTGGCCTGAAGGTGTCTACTATGAAGGGAAAAGTGCTAGTGACATGAAGAGGTGAACCTCTCCATGACCCTTGGGCATATGCAGTGACAGTAGATCAAGGAGCTGTGCACTAGCTACGCGCCGATGTTCTCAGCCACCCCAGGACTGACTGAACGGGCATACCACTCCATTGGCACAGGTAATGCTTACCCAATTAAAGTCCAACCTTACCGGGTGTCTCTTCAGGCTAAAACTGCTATAGAACAGGAGATCCAGTATACGTTACAAATGGGGGTAATCTGCTTCTCTGGCAGTGCATAGGCATCTCCAGTGGTTCTAGTTCCCAAATCAGATGGGGAGATACGTTTTTGCGTGGACTACAGTAAGCTACATGCTGTAACTTGCCCAGACAACTATCCAATGCCACACACAGATGAACTATCAGAGAAACTGGGACGGGCCCAGTTCATCTCTACCTTGGACTTAACCAAGGGGTACTGGCAGGTACTGCTAGATGAATCTGCCAAGGAAAGGTCAGCCTTCACCACACGTCAGGCTGTATGAATTTAATGTAATCCCTTTCAGGCTGCGGAATGCACCTGCCGCCTTCCAAAGACTTGTAGATGGTCTCCTAGCAGGATTAGGAGAATATGCCGTTGCCTACCTAGACGATGTGGCCATATTTTCGGATTCCTGGGCAGAACACCTGGAACATCTACAAAAAGTCCTTGAGTGCATAAGGGAGGCAGGACTAACTGTTAAGGCTAAGAAGTGTCAAATAGGCCTAAACAGAGTGACCCACCTTGGACACCAGGTGGGTCAAGGAACTATCAACCTCCTACAGGCCAAAGTGGATGCTATCCAAAAGTGGCCTGTCTCAAAGTCAAAGAAACAGGTCTAATCCTTCTTAGGCTTGGCCGATTATTACAGGTGACTTGTACCACAATACAGCCAAATCGCCGCCCCACTGACAGATCTAACGAAAAAGAAACAGCCAGATGCCTTTCAGTGGACAGAAGAGTGTCGAAGGCCTTTAACCAGCTTAAAGCGACACTCATGTCTGACCCTGTACTAAGGGCCCCAGACTTCGACAAACTGTTCCTAGTAACCAGAGATGCATCCGAGCGTGGTGTGGGAGCAGTTTTAATGCAGGAAGGACCGGATCAAGAATTCCACCCTGTAGTGTTTCTCAGCAAGAAGCTGTCTGAGAGGGAAAGCAACTGGTCAGTCAGTGAAAAAGAATGTTACGCCATTGTCTAAGCTCTGGAAAAGCTGAACGCCCATATGTTTGGGGACGGCATTTCCACCTGCAAACCGATCATGCTGCACTACGGTGGCTTCATACCGCCACGGGAAATAACAAACAACTTATTCGGTGGAGTTTAGCTCTCCAAGATTTTGGTTTTGACATCCAGCACATCTCAGGAGCTTCTAACAAAGTGGCTGATGCACTCTCCCTTGAAAGTTTCCCAGAATCAACTGGTTAAAATAGTCCTTGAGATGTGGAAAATATTGTTAATCTTGGTAGGATATTTAGAGGTGCGGCTGTCTTATTAACTCTGTTTCTTCCTAGAGCTCCAGGAAGAAATCACAGCCAGCGTTTCACCCTATCTGTGATTTTTGGGGGGTGTCATAAATATAAAGGGAAGGGTAAACACCTTTAAAATCCCTCCTGGCCAGAGGAAAAACCCTTTCACCTGTAAAGGGTTAAGAAGCTAGGATAACCTTGCTGGCACCTGACCAAAATGACCAATGAGGAGACAAGATGCTCTCAAAGCTGGGGGGAGGGGGTGAAACAAAGGTTCTCTCTGTGTGGTGCTTTTGCCAGGAACAGAAAAGGAATGGAGTCTTAGAACTTAGTAAGTAAGCTAGTTAGATACGCGTTAGATTCTGTTTTGTTTAAATGGCTGATAAAATAAGCTGTGCTGAATGGGATGTAGATTCCTGTTTTTGTCTTTTTGTAACTTAAGGTTTTGCCTAGAGGGATTCTCTGTTTTGAATCTGATCACCCTGTAAGGTATTTACCATCCTGATTTTACAGAGGTGATTCTTTTACCTTTTCTTCTATTAAAATTCTTCTTTTAAGAACCTGGTTGTTTTTTCACTGTTCTTAAGATCCAGGGGTTTGGGTCTGTGTTCATGTATGCAAATTGGTGAGGATTTTTTCAAGCCTTCCCCAGGAAAGGGGGTGTAGGGTTTGGGGAGGATTTTGGGGGAAAGAAGTTACATATTTGTTAGACGCTTGGTGGTGGCAGCAATAAAGTCCAAGGGCAAAAGGTAAAATAGTTGGTACCTTGGGGGAGTTTTAACCAAAGCCCATAAAAATAAGCTTAGGGGGTTTCATGCAGGTCCCCACATCTGTACCCTAGAGTTCAGAGTGGGGAAGGAACTTTGACAGGGATGCTGAAATGCCTATAGTTACCCTTGGGGACCCAGCCTACCCCTTAATGCCCTGGCTCATGAAGCCGTCAACAGGCACCCTGGACCGTATCATAGAATATCAGGGTTGGAAGGGACCTCAGGAGGTCACCTAGTCCAACCCCCTGCTCAAAGCAGGACCCATCCCCAACTAAATCATCCCACCCAGGGCTTTGTCAAGCCTGACCTTAAAAACTTCTAAGGAAGGAGATTCCACCACCTTCCTAGGCAACGCATTCCAGTGTTTCACCACCCTCCTAGTGAAAAAGTTTTTCCTAATATCCAACCTAAACCTCCCCCACTGCAACTTGAGACCATTACTCCTCATTCTGTCATCTGCTACCACTGAGAACAGTCTAGATCCATCCTCTTTGGAACCCCCTTTCAGGTAGTTGAAAGCAGCTGTCAAATCCCCCCTCATTCTTCTCTTCCACAGACTGAACAATCCCAGTTCCCTTAGCCTCTCCTCATAAGTCATGTGTTCCAGTCCCCTCATCATTTTTGTTGCCCTTCGCTGGACTCTCTCCAATTTATCCACATCCTTCTTGTAGTGTGGGGCCCAAAACTGGACACAGTACTCCAGATGAGGCCTCACCAATGTCGAATAGAGGGGAACGATCACGTCCCTCGATCTGCTGGCAATGCCTCTACTTATACATCCCAAAATGCCATTGGCCTTCTTGGCAACAAGGGCACACTGACTCATATCCAGCTTCTCGTCCACTGTCACCCCTAGGTCCTTTTCTGCAGAACTGCTGACTCGCCATTCGGTCCCTAGTCTGTAGCGGTGCATGGGATTCTTCCGTCCTAAGTGCAGGACCGTAGTAAGAAGCTGTTCAACTATAGGCCGAGCAAGTGCAGAATGGTGGTAGAGTGTGCATTTGGACATTTAAAGGGTTGCTGGCGCAGTTTACTGACTCGCTCAGACCTCAGCGAAACCAATATTCCCACTGTTATTGCTGCTTGCTGTGTGCTCCACAATCTCTGAGAGTAAGGGGGAGACGATTATGGCAGGGTGGCAGTTTGATGCAAATCGCCTGGCCGCTGAATACACGCAGCCAGACACCAGGGCTGTTAGAGCACAGCAGGAAGTACTGCGCGTTAGAGCTTTGAAAACCAGTTTCATGACTGGCCAGGGTTCTGTGTGACACTTCTGTTTGTTTCTCCTTGATGAAAACCCACCCCCTTGGTTGCCTCTAAATTCCCTGTAAGCCCCGCCCCCCCCCCGCTCCCCCTTTTCAATGACAGCTTGCTTGCAAAGGAAATAGTCACTATAATTTTAAAAAAACATGTATTCTTTATTGATTATAAAAATAGGAAGATAGCCCAGGTGGGGTGTGGGAGGAGGGAAGGAAAAGGCCACTTCAAAACTTCTTGAATGATAGCCTTCTGTTGCTTGGGCTGTCCCCTGGGGTGGAGTGGTTGGGTGCCTGGAGTTTCCCCCCTGCGTTCTTGGGCGTCTGGGTGAGGAGGCTATGGAACTTGGGGAGGAGGGAGGGTGGTTAAACAGGGGCTGCAGCGGCAGTCTGTGATCCTGCTGCTGTTCATGAACCTCCAGCAGATGCTGGAGCATGTCCGTTTGATCTCAGAGTAGCCCCAGCATTGCCTCATGCCTCCTCTGATCTTCCTGCCACCACCTCTCTTCACCTTCATTGGCTCCTTTCCTATACTCTGCTATTGTGTCCCTCCACATGTTCTGCTGAGCTCCGTCAGTGCCGAACGACTGCATGAGTTCAAAGAACATTTCATTGTGCATGCATTTTTTTTCGCCACCTTATCTGAGATAGCCTTTGGGATGGAGGAGGGAGGCTTGAAACATTTGCAGCTGCTGGAGGGAGAAAGAGTGAAGTATTTTAAAGGTACATTTTATAGAACAATGGCTATACTCTTCCACGGTGAACAACACTATTCACATTACATAGCACATGTGATTTTTGGTACAAGATTGCATTTTGCATCTTGTGTTAGAGATCACACACGCAGTGCCGGGCAACAGAATTCAGCTTGCAGGTGGCCATGGTAAGCCATAGTCTTTCAGCTTCTGCAACCTTCATAACAGCAGTGCCCTCCTCTCTCATCCCAAGCAAAGCATGTTGAGTTGGCTATTTAGTGCTGCGGTTTTCCTGTTAATGTGCAGCAGCAGAAACCAAACTTAACCCCGCCCCCCAATCCAGTTCTCTAGGATGATTACTTTACCCCTCCCCCCACCGTGTAGCTGATATCAGGGAAATCCCTGCTAGCCAAATGCGAACAGCTCAGTGCTGCGCCGCCCCCAACTGCGTAGCTAACTGCGGGGAGGATTTCTTTTCAGGCACAGGCAAACAGCCAAGTAGGTGCG
This sequence comes from Lepidochelys olivacea, assembly GCF_965140295.1. Lineage (NCBI taxonomy): Eukaryota > Metazoa > Chordata > Testudines > Cheloniidae > Lepidochelys > Lepidochelys olivacea. The sequence continues at coordinate 133,658,607 of NC_140415.1, forward strand.
GCCACCTCTGAATGTCCCCTTAATTAAATTCCCCTATTTCAACCAGGTTACCATGAACGATATCACTCTCCTGAGGATAACCCAGAGAGATCAAGAATGGATGTTGCTTGAATGCCAGCAAACACCTGGACTATATGCTGCCATGCTTTGTTATGCAATGATTCCAGACACCGTGCTGCTGGCCTGCCATGGTAAAATGTCCTACCATGGAGGACTGAATGAGGCTGTCCTCCCCAGAAACCTTTTGCAAAGGCTTTGGGAGTACATCCAGGAGAGCTTCATGGAGATGTCCCTAGAAGATTTCCGCTCCATCCCCAGACACGTTAACAGACTTTTCCAGTAGCTGTACTGGTCACGAATGCATCCCAAGTCCTCAGGGCTACTTAATCATTAAAAAATGCTTGCTTTTATAACATGTATTATATTTAAAAAGGTACACTCACCAGAGGTCCCTTCTCCGGCTTGGTTGGGTTGGGAGGGTATTTCAGTCAGGGTGATGAAAGGATCCTGCCCGTCGGGGAGAACAGTGTGCTGTCCTCAAGCTCATCTTCCCCATCCGCAAAATCCTCAGCCATGACGGAGAGTACCCCATCATCGGAGTCCACGGACAGGGATGGGGTAGTGGTGGTGGCCCCCCTAGAATTGCATGCAGCTCAACGTAGAAGCGGCATGTCTGGGGCTCTGTCCCGGAGCGTCCGTTTGATTCTTTGGTTTTCTGGTATGCTTGTCTGAGCTCCTTAAGTTTCACGTGGCACTGTGTTGCATCCCTGCTGTAGCTTCTGTCCCTCGTGGCCTTGGAGACTTTTTTTTTAAAATGTTTTGGCATTTTGTCTTTTTTGAAACATAGTTCTGATAGCACAGATTCCTCTCCCCATACAGTGATCAGATCCGGTACCTCCCCTTCGGTCCATGCTGGAGCTCTTTTTCGATTCTGGGACTGCATGGTCCCCTGTGCTGATGAGCTCGCCTGGCCAAACAGGAAATGAGATTCAGAAGTTCACAGGGCTTTTCCTGTACACCTGACCAGTGCATCTGAGTTCAGAGTGCTGTCCAGAGCGGTCACAATGGTGCAGTGTAGGATAGCTCCCGGAGGCCAATACCTTTGAATTGTGTCCACACTTACCCTAATTCGAAACAGCAATGTCTATTTCAGCGCTAATCCCCTTGTTGGGGAGTGCAGAAATCTGTTTTAAGAGCCCTTTATGTACAAAAGAAAGAGGCTTCGTTGTGTGGACGGGTGTAGGGTTAATTCGATGTAACGCTGCTAAATCGGACAAACTCGTAGTGTAGACCAGGCCTTGCTCTCCTTTTCCTACTGCCTCCCACTTACATAGACTGGTGATGTTATCATACCCGTGCTGATTCTGGAGCTATGAAGTCAGATCTGAGAGTGAACATGAAAGCTGTTAACTATTTTATGCTCCAGTCTCTACCATGATACTGGTTATATGTACAGTCAAATGTATACAACTAACCTCTCCTCATCCCCTAAATTAGATGAGTAGGGTGGTGCTAATAAAGCATGCTATTTGATTCAGCAGAAAACAGACTTTGTTTCTGAGTCATGTCTAGTACTTTCAAAATGGGAATCTGCATTTTAAAGAGACAACTGGAATTTTCTTCAATGGAAGAGTGAAGGTGCTTTATAGTGAAATCTTTAATGATCTTCTGTAATTGAGGAACAAATTTGTTTTCTACAGTGTTGGTAGCTAGTGCATTTCTAATTATGGATACATAAGTTGATACTTGAGAATCAGATTAAGGCCTTAATTCTTCAATGCCTTGTGTCTTTCATTTGGTCCTGCTTCAAGTCACCCGGGCCTGATGAAATACATCCTAAAATAGTCAAGGAGCTGATTGAGGAGATATGAGCCATTAGTGATTATCTTTGAAAAGTCATGGAAGATGAGAGAGATTCCAGGGAAATGGAAAAGGGGCAAATATAGTGCTAATCTATAAAAAGGAAATAAAGACAACCCAGAGAATTAGTCAGTCATCTTAACTTCTGTACCCAGAAAGATAATGGAGCAAATAATTAAGCAATCATTTTGCAGACACCTAGAAGATAATAAGGTGATAAGTAACAGTCAGTATGGATTTGTCAAGAACAAATCATGTCACCCCAACCTAATAGCTTTCATTGACAGGGTAACAAGCTTTGTGGATGGGTGGGCAGGTGATAGACCCTTTTCATAAACTAGGGAAATACAGCCTAGATGGAGTTACTGTAAGGTGGGTGCATAACTGGTTGGAACACCATTCCCAGAGGGTAGTTATCAGTGGTTCACAGTCGAGCTGGAAGGGCATACAAGTGTGGTCCCACAGGGATCAGCTCCGGGTCCAGTTCTGCTGAATATCCTCTTCAGTGATTTAGATAATGGCATAGAGAATATTCTTATAAAGTTTGTTGATGGTACCAAGTTGGGAGGGGTTGCAAATGCTTTGGAGGATAAGGATTAAAATTCAAAATGATTTGGACAAATTGGAGAAGTGGTCTGAAGTAAATAGGATGAAATTCAGTAAGGACAAATGCAAAGTACTCCAAGTAGGAAGGAACAGTCAGTTGCACACATACAAAATGGGAAATGACTGCCTAGGAAGGAGTACTGCAGAAAGGGATCTGGGAGTCATAATGGATCACAGGCTAAAGGAGTCAACAGTGTAACATTGTTGCAAAAACTGGCAAACATAATTCTGGGATGTATTAGCAGGAGCATTTTAAGCAAGACATGAGAAGTAATTCTTTCCTCTCTACTCTATGCTGATTAGGCTTCAACTGGAGTATTGTGTCCAGTTCTGGGCATTACATTTCAAGAAAAATGTGGACAAATTGGAGACAGTCCAGAGAAGAGCAACAAAAACGATGTAAAGGTCTGGAAAATGTGACCTATGAAGGAAGATTTGGGGGGCGGGAGACTTGGCTTGTTCAGTCTGGAGAAGAGAAGACTGAGAGGGGACATAAGTTTTTTTTCAAGTACATAAAAGGCTATTACAAGGAGGAGGGAGAAAAATTGTTCTCCTTTGCTTCTTGTCCTATCCTCAGAGGTTAAGGAGCTTAAATTGCAGCAAGGGCAGTTTAGGTTGGACATTGCAGGAAAAACTACCCTGACAGAAAGTTAAGCACTGGAATAAATTGCCTAGGGAGGCTGTGGAATCTCTATTGTTGGAGATTCAGAGCAGGTTAGACAAACACCTGTCAGGGATGGTTTAGATAATACTTAGTCTTGCTATGAGTTTAGAGGACCAGACAAGATAACTTCCTGAGATCCCTTCCAGTCCTATGATTCTAGGCTTGTGCAAAGTGGCTGTAAAATGCTACCAGATCAGAATTTTTCACTTTCAGTGGCTATCATTACTGTGTGTACAGGTTTAAATGAATACCCCAGGTACGAAGCCTGGGAGAATCAGGCTTGAAGTCTTTTTAGTCACTTCTAGATTCTTACATGGAGACTCATAATGTCACAGATCAAGTGAGAGGGAGGCACTTGCAACTAACACCAGATCTTTTGAGCAGTGAAACACTTCTTGTAACTTAAACTTCAGAAAACTGGTTAACACCACCATTTTAAAATGTGGGAGCTGATTTTTTTTTCAAATATAATAAGGGAAGAACAGTGCACTCAAACCTGTAGCAACTTCTGAAGTGAATTATAAAAAATCACATGGTTTTGACACACCTCAAAGTTAACTTCCTGAGTATAGAATTTCCAAAATATGAACCACGTTTTCCTAATAAGCCTTTCTTTTCTGTAGAGTCACAATGGCTTCAGCATTCCGCATCTCTTTGAAACCAAAGGTCAGTGATAACATGACTCACTTGATGGTGGACTTCTCTCAGGAAAGGCAGATGCTCCAAGCTTTAAAGTTTTTGCCAGGTAAAATTAAGTCTGTAGTGAATTGAATTTTTATACTATAAGATATCTGGGATAAACAATAGTTTGTTTAATGCGTTTTAATATGTGGATTTTTTTCAGCTATCTTAAACAGTTTCTTCAATATTTACTTGGCAAATATCAGATCTAGATCATCTACTTCATAAAGGTGGTAACACATATAGACCTTTATACAGTATAAGGACCAGTCAACGAAGGTGGGAATGGAACTTGTTCTTTGCTCCCAGACCTGTACTTCACCGTTATAGGTAATTGCCTAAGATCCTTCCTGCACTGGCAAGGTATCAAGTGTTTAACATACTCACAAGCTGAGTCTTGTTTGACATGTTACTCCTTCACATGCAGTTCACAAAATGCCAGGGATATAAGTGTAGAGACAAGAGTGTTCAAGTTCCTCTGACTTCCTTTTTGTACTTCCTTTTAAAAAGATGATCTGATCTTTGATATTAAATATCTGGATTAGATATTAGATTCTCAAAGGTAACAGTCCACTAAACTTGAAATTGCTGATATTTACAGCCTGAGCTCCAACTTAAGGAAGCCTTTCCTTTGGTGTGGGAATTAATAACCACCTTGACACTGTTTCCAGAACTATTAAGCCTCCTGCTGGCAGTCATGGTCCCTTTTGCTATATGATGTGGAGGTAATCTTGGTCCTGTGCTTAGCGTTTGTCTCAAATCACTATCATGGTGCTTAATTGGCAACTCACGATGAGCTGTGCTGAAATTACCATTCAGTCCTTAGCCTCCGGATGAAAATGGTAACTCAGTTATCCTCTTACCCTTTCTAGATAAGGGAGGAAGATTGAAATGCTGCTTGTATACTGTACCTGTTATGTGGGGAGACAAATGGAGGACTTGAGTGACCAGTGCTGTTAGTTTTCAGAGTAGCAGCCGTATTAGTCTGTATTCGCAAAAAGAAAAGGAGGACTTGTGGCACCTTAGAGACTAACCAATTTATTTGAGCATAAGCTTTCGTGAGCTACAGCTCACTTCATCGGATGCACACAGTATGCATCCGATGAAGTGAGCTGTAGCTCACAAAAGCTTATGCTCAAATAAATTGGTTAGTCTCTAAGGTGCCACAAGTCCTCCTTTTCTTTTAACATAATTTTGGTTAGCTACATTCTTGTTCATACAAGATAATCCGGCACTTGGCATTTAAATGTGGAAAGATCAACTGTAAGGATATCACTGGATTTTTTTTTTTTTCCCCTCTCCCTGGTGGATAACTTAAATAGCTTGTAACTATTTGGTATAGAGCTCTGTCACTACTTATAGCAGCACAGATTCTTGTAGGCAAAACTTAAACTGGGTGTTGATTCAGACAGTTTGAAATCCCAAACTTGATGAGGTGGTGATATTTAAATGCCTAGATAATGCTCATCACAATGGTACAGGAGTATCTTACAACTTCTAAAAGTAAACACATGAAAGAATCTCATCTTTCTATCTGGTATATAAGAAGATGCCAAAAATAATGGGTAGAGGTAGGTGCTTCAAAAGTTGCTGGCATGGCCTCTGAATGATAGATGTCTTAGTATTTCTCTCAAACTCTTAACCTGTTGCTGGCTGACTTCTATAATCTTCTCTCCAAATACTACTATATTTCTCTTTAAACCAGTTAGAATTGTTTTTGTGATTCTCTAAGACTTTCATAAATCTTTGTTCTCAATCTCTATACAACTTAGACAGAAATTCCCAAACATTTTGTAAACCACGAGCCCTGCTGGAACATCAAGTCTTATGACTACAACTTGTCCTGTGTTCTATTCAAATAACCCTTGTGAGAAGTGAAAAGCATTTACACTTAAGTTGTGATATTTAAAAATGTTCAGTAACTCTTCAAAATGGCATGCTTGGGAGGCTGGCTGCATGGGATATGTACATAGACTGAAGACTTTCTGCTTCTGCTGGGAAGGCTAATAAAGTATCTCCTCTTGGCAAGTTATAAATGTGCAACACTCTGGCTTAATGCTACCTTCATTTCATGCTATAAGAAGTGAGCTGGAGTGAGTGTTTGCTGCACTCTCAAACTTTCTTTGTTTTGTAACTTCAAGTGGAATATCCTTTTTTCCCCTCATGCTCTGACTAGGGTCCATTTGCATAAAGAGAAACTATACAGTAAAAGCAAAACTTTAAGCTTTTCAGAGATTTGAGAGATGTCTGCTGGTCTTCAATGCAAATAAAAAGAATTACCTAAAATTTCAGTCACTCTGACATGTTTCATGCACTTCATGACACACCTGCTGGGATCATTGAATTATAACTTGCACTCTTCTACTGAAGCGTGCATCACTGTTTTTAAGCATGCTGTAATTTAAGCTGTACTACATCAGCCAAAAGAATGGTGTTTGCTTCACTGATGAAGAGCTTCAGTAAATTCCCCAATAAATGGTCTTGTCTTTCTTCAGTGGTGGTGTCTGTCTCTGACTGACCTTCATTTGAGATATATGGAACAAGCACACTGAACCGGAGACAGGCATAGTGATTAAATAACCAAGTGGTCAGCTCTAAAAAGTGACAGAAAATGGCACCTCCTTACTTGGTAAATGTGCTACTGTTGTGTATTCATACAGGGAAAACTTCATGTTAGAAATCAAAACCAACCTAATGGTACTGAATGTTTGTCACTCTGAAGTATTTACATGAATATAATTTAAATACCTTTTGATGTTAATATTAGACGTCTAACTTCAGCATCTTCAAAAGCTGAAAAAGAATTAATATAAAAGTTCTTATGCTTATCTGCAGATGCTTTTACAATTTTTCTATCTAGAACCTAAAGGGGAATAGGTAGTCAGTGATGACTGGAGAGGAGCATGGCTAGTAGGTAGAATTAAACACGTCAGGGAAGTTGAACTTTCAAATGACTAGGATGTGTGTCCAGCCAGACCAGTGTGACCACACATGGTGTTAATGCTTTCAGACTGCTTTTTTTCGGCACACCTATTGCCAGGCCAAACAAGTTGGGAAAGTATTGGGATCTGAGGTCAGATCCTAATTAGTAGACTGAATGCTTGCTGGTGAACTTGCCTGAAGTTGCAATCTGATCATTTTGGGCAATGTGCCCTCTGAGGATTAAATACACTTAAGTAATTTGTATGCATATGTCTTCATTTAAAATAAAAACATAACAAACTCACTGGGTTTTGACGGGGAGGAGAAATAACCCTGTATTTGCTGGCTTGAATGACAAAGTTCTTACTGCTTAGTCATCCTCACTCTGCAGAGCTGATAGTTAAAAGTGAGCTAAAAATTTCTGCTGCATCCTGTGCATCAACAGAACTGCTTACCAAGTTCCAATTGGCTACATCTGTGAAAACCCAGTGAAAGCAGCAGTGTTACAGATGTAACTTAAGTCACAATTTGAAGACCAAGTATCAGAGGGGTAGCTGTGTTGGATCTGTAAAAGCAGCAGAAGAGTCCTGTGGCACGTCTGTAAGGTGCCACAGGATACTCTGCCAATTTGAAGACCATAGATTCTCAAGATTTAATTGTGGGTCTAAGTTAGACTGAAGAATGTCCAATGATGCTTGAATCAGAACTCAGACTATTTAGAGGGCTGAGTGTTTGGCGGGGGGTGGGAATCACCTTCTTTGTAAACGGAATGTATTTCCACAGAAAGAGGCCTAAACGTGAAACTCCATTAATGCATTTTATGTGACTTGTAAGAGGAATAGCTTGCTGCAAAGTGATAAGCCTCGGGAATAAAATACCTAATGGGGTGTGAACAAGCATACTTCAAAAACTATTTTTAGGACCCCTTTGAAAACTGCCGAAGTTGTTTGAGTATTAGGTAGAGAATGGTTTTCCTTTATAGGCAAAAACAGATTCTTGAACAAGAAACGCATGGATACTACTTTCCTTTCCTGTCAATGTAAATTTGACTCCTAAAGTTCTTGGTTTCAGCTTAGTGATGAAATAAGGTTTTGGTCATGGACTCCAGCTGTAATTAGCTACTCACCTTTTTTGCTTGCTTTATGCATTATTCTATGTTCAGAAAGAAACATATGAATTTTTCTTTGATTAAAATAGACCACTGGTAAGGTTGGGTTTTGTTTTTGGTTTTAAATCCTACTTTGCCTGCTATCCATTAGTATATTACTATCTGTCATGCACCCATCTTCTGATGCCTCTTTCCTGCTCCACGCATGATGTGTGCCTCAGATGTTAATATTTGGGGATATAGATGGGAAAGAGAAATATAGTGAAATTGGTTCAAGTTGTAGAATGTGCCCTGATATGTTTCTTAGGGAGCTGGTGTCATGAGATGCTGAGGGTCTGCAATATGACCCGATATCACACTGGGAGTAAGGAGTGAGTTTTGTTTCTAGTGTAAGGGTAATCAGAAACTTAATGAGTAGGGCTTAGTAAAGGAAGTTGAATTTTTTAATATGGTACTTGAAGGATAGAATGTGAAATCAGTAGATTAAGTTGACATAAGATGATCTGAGAGATTAGAGGACTTGGAGGATAACAATAAAAACACAGTAATTCTGAGTAAACCTTAAATTATGATTATTGCAAACATACTTTCCTCAATGTCCTGGTGGTGAGAAGCTAGTTTGCTTTTTAGCTCTTATCCTTTTGCTTGGATTTTGCTAGAAAATACACTACAGAAAATAAACCATAATCATTGGTAGACTTTTTTGTGTTTTGAATAAAATGTTCACCATCTTGACATATAGATATACACACACTCATTAACTCATTAGTAAATGCTTTGTGTTCAGGTCACTGTCGTATCTGTATATACCTTGTTTTCTCTGGAAATGTTATATTGTAAATCTGTGTAGTGGTGCTTGTATCCAAATATTATAAACCAACCTTTTTTCTAAAGTGATGGAAGCATGCTCTTGCTGCATGATCCTATATCAGGGCTCTAGCTCTGAATGATCTGTAAAAAGATCTAGCTGAAAGAGCCTTAAAACCATGAAACCACAATTGCCAGTCCCTGCCAGCTCTGTTTACTTATTACTGTTTATACAAGGAGGTCAGCCTGACCTGTACTATCAGAAGAACAAAGACGAGAATGGTAGAAGTTAATCCTAGAGCTAATGCATATTTGTTAGCAAAGTGCTAATTTTGTGTTTAATATATTCACTTTACAGGCAGAGTATTTCGTTTAAGTTCCAATTTGTAGATAATTGAGTAAAATCCTTGAAAGGTATGAGTGCTACTGAACCAAAGGCAATTTCTGATTCTTTTGTGTAGATCCAAAGGAACAGACTGCAACACTGGGGTGGCAAACATTTTTTTTCATCAATACTCTAATGTTCTTTTGTTTTTTTTGTTCTTTTGCAGTCCCCAAAGCTCCGGAGATAGACCCAGTAGAGTGTCTGGTAGCTGACAACGCTGTAACAATAGTATGGAGAATGCCAGAAGAAGACAACAAAATTGATCATTTTGTACTGGAATATAGGAAAACTAATTTTGATGGGCTTCCTCGAGTAAAAGATGAAACATGCTGGGAGCTGATAGACTATATTAAGGGCACTGAATATACATTATCTGGTAAAGATTGCTCATTTACCCTCCTTAAAAAGTCTTCTGCTCTTGAGGTGACTCTGAACGCAAACGCTCATTTTTGGTTTTTTTTTTTTGTATATAACAGAATCCTATTAGACACAAGGTGGGTGAGATAATATCACTTATTGGACCTACTTCTCTTGGTGAAAGACTAGCTTTTGAGCTTACACTGAGCTGCTGTTCATGTCTGGGACCAACATGGCTACAACAACACTGCAAACATAGAATGCTCAACTATACAAAACGCTTTCCATTGAGGGGGCATCCTTATTGCAAACAAAAATGCTACTCAGTAAATGAATGTAGCCTCCAGATAACTGGTCAGTTACAGGGCCTTCCTATGCAGACCTGGGTCACCTTGTTTTTAGCTACTAGTCCTCATTATATACTAAATAAACTTTCCTCTTATTTTCTTAATCTAGAATATAAGGAACTAACCACAAAAATTATGTCTAACTTTAAGTGCTTCAAAATTTTTTTCAGGACTGAAATTTGATTCAAAATATATGAACTTTCGGGTAAGAGCTTGCAACAAGGCTGTGGCAGGGGAATACTCTGATCCAATGACTTTGGAGACTAAAGGTAAAATGACATGATAGTCTCGCATGAATGTGTAGAAAACAATATTGTAAACGCTGAGGAGAATTTAGCACTCTTTAGCTAGTCAGGCTAATGGATTTGAAATTCTGGTTCCAGAGAGATGAGGGATTTTAAGCTTAGACCTAGCTCACTAAGCTGTCACCTCTGACCCTGTCAATTTAAAATATTTCTGGAGCCATATGTCCTTTCAGGAAAGTCATGGGTTCTTTTATCCCTTTTTTGTGTTTTGTTTTTAATCAAAATCTTCAACTCCAATATTATGGTGTCAGTTTTCCAGACTGCAGTTTCTCACTTACAGTTGACAGTGAAGGTTTAACTTTTTTTTTAGATTGCATGTGTGGTTTTATTTTTGTTTTGTTTTTTTGTGTGGGTTTTTTCTCTTAGGAGGGTCTTTGAGGGTTTGTCACAACCTCCAGTCTACTTAAATCTAGCTCTTTCTGGAACCTTCAAGGCATTTATTACTAGACCTACAATCTTTTATAGAGAAGAAGAGTTTAAAAGTAGCTTTTCAAGAACTTCATAGCTGTAATTAAGGTGCTCAGTTTTATACTGAGGCATTCTAAAAAAGATGACCAAGTAGATGGTTTTTAGTCTGTTAGACTTAATTCTTATTGAAAACCAAAAAGATCAAACTGATGGGTTGTCAGGGTTCCTTCCCCACTCTGAACTCTAGGGTACAGATGCGAGGACCTGCATGAAAGACCCCCTGAGCTTATTCTTAGCAGCTTAGGTTAAAAACTTCCCCAAGGTACAAACTTTGCCTTGTCCTTGAACCCTATGCTACCACCACCAAGCATGTTAAACAAAGAACAGGGAAAGAGCCCACTTGGAGACGTCTTCCCCCAAAATATCCCCCCAAACCCTACACTCCTTTCCTGGGGAAGGCTTGATAAAAATCCTCACCAATTTGCATACATGAACACAGAGCCAAACCCTTGCATCTTAAGAACAATGAAAAAGCAATCAGATTCTTAGAAGAAGAACTTTAATTAAAGAAAAGGTAAAAGAATCACCTCTGTAAAATCAGGATGGTAAATACCTTACAGATAGTCAGATTCAAAACATAGAGAATCCCTCTAGGCAAAACCTTAAGTTACAAAAAGACACACAAACAGGAATATACATTCCATCCAGCACAGCTTATTTTACCAGCCATTAAACAAAAGGAAATCTAATGCATTTCTAGCTAGATTATGTACTAAGTAACAGAAGTTCTGAGCCTGCATTCCTGATGTGTTCCTGGCAAAAGCATCACACAGACAAACCCTTTGTCGTCTTCCCCCCCCCCCCCCCATCCCGATTTGAAAGTATCTTGTCTCCTCATTGGTCATTTTGGTCAGGTGCCAGTGAGGTTATCCTAGCTTCTTAACCCTTTACAGGTGAAAGGTTTTGCCTCTGGCCAGGAGGGATTTTATAGCACTGTATACAGAAAGGTGGTTACCCTTCCCTTTATTTTTATGACATGGGTATTCTAGTTTGATATGTTGACTGGCTTACCGACCTTTCAGTTTGCTGTTCCTGTCACACTTAAGCATTAAATTGAGGTCCAACAATGGAAAGAAATGCCTTTAAAATATGGTCCGCATTCAAAAAGAAACTAGCTGTATCTGCTTGTGCTTCCTAAACACTTTTTGGAACCTACACCAAATCCCAGAGATCACTGATGGATCTTGAGCATGTGCTCTTATAGCAGCAGGACCTCACCTATTACCTTAGATAATCTATATAAAAGGCTGTTTCACTACTACTATGTAAACTTCAAGAGAAACATCTAAAACAAAGCGGAGGCAATTTTCAGGACTTAATCAGATACAATAGTAGTAATCTTTACAAGAATTTGCTGCAACACAGTGGATATCCTGGAGAGCAGGGGGTTAATTAATTTAGAAAAATTGGCTAATTCATTTTGCTTCTGGTAAGTGCTGCTTCATGATGGATAGCTGCATTTGAACTGTATTGTACTGTCTTTCAATTGAACTCTACTGCAATCTCAACTCTTAAAGCAATTATTTAAAAAATAGGCATATTGAAATGCAAAATGGAAGTCTCTAATGTGTTCTAATTAAGTAGTACCTATTAATATGGCAATCACTGTTAGGCTCCTTCCTTTAGCTTCAGAAGCATAACTCCCAAGAGGCTCAATTATTTTGCTTAGTCAGCAATAACAAAGATGGAACTTGCTTAAATTCCAGTGAGACGTTGGATTCAAAGTATTGGCATAATTTTTTATCTTGGTTTTATATTGGGTAGCATGGGCCTCTGATCTCAATCTGTTTGCATATTGCTGTGGTTCAAGCTTGTGAATTGTGGACCCCTTGATCTTAAACACTTCTCCCTGCAGTAAATATAGTACTTGATGATGATGATGATGATGATAGCAGGACAGTATTCAGAGGAGAGATGAAAATCAAATCACTAAAATGATGGATGCAGCCGGTTGGCTATGTCTATTCTATGCTGTCTTTTTCTCTCCCAGGGTGAAGGATTTGACACTAATTACTACTGAGTCTTCTTTAGTTGCTTACATCCTAATGCCTGCTTTAATCTCTGCAGGTCATTTCGCAGTTCGACTGTCCCTATGTATTTGCTGTTGCTTCAGCTTTATTGTAATCAACAGATTATGACAGTTAAATCTTCATCACAGAAATAGCTTGCAGAAGACAGTGTGATATGGAGTGCAGAAGATGGGTTTAGTTTTTTTGTCACTATCTCTCAAATTATAAATCTTGGAGTATAGAAAGCGTCTCTGATTTAATACTAACATTTTAATTGCTGAGACTCACCGATTTGAAGGTGTTCTGTGTGGCATGGTCCCGAGACTACAGTTGGACTGGCTGGATTTCACTTGTTTATAGTTACAAATGTCAGACCAATTATAAGGCTACATTTTTGTCACAGGTATTTTTAGTAAAAGTCATGGACAGGTCATGGGTGGAAACAAAAATTCATGGCCTGTGACCTGTCCATGAATTTTACTATATACCCCTTACTAAAACTTGGGTGTCTGGGGGCAGCCTGGGGGTTGCTGAGGGGGTGGGGCGGGGGCAGGCTCCCTACCCAGCTCCTGGGAAGTGGTGACCCTAGCTCCATGTGCTGCCTCCACTCTGTCCCAAGCCTCAGTTCTGCAGCTCCCATTGGCTGGGAACTGTGGCGAATGGGAGCTGCTGGGGCAGTGTCTGCAGGCAGAGGCAGCATGTGGACCTAGGAGCTGAGGAAGGGGAGTTCCTGTTGCCCTTCTGGGGAGCTGCCCCCTCCCCAAGCTCCTGCTGCTGTAGTGGGGTGAGGGGAGACCCAAGACTGCCCCAGCAGCAGTCAGTGCGACGGTCCCAAGGGCTGCCAAAGCTGCTCAGGCAGCCCCTGGGCCAGCCGTGCCAGGCTGCTGCAGAAATCGGAGGTCACGGAATCTGACCTCCATGACAAACATGGAGCCTTAACTATAATTACTTGATTTTTTTATAGTGCATTGTTGTCGTCTACTACTCCTAATTTTTTTTCTTGTAGACAGCAGGGGGAAATAATCCATGTGTTTTTTACTCTTTGAAATCTTGTCTTGACCAGCACTTGTCTTCAGTTTGGACAATACATCATCTCATCTGAACCTGAAAGTTGAAGATTCTTATGTTGAGTGGGATCCTACTGGAGGCAAAGGCCAAGAAAACAAAATAAAAGGAAAAGAGAATAAAGGCAGGTGAGAACTTTAACTCTATCTGTAACCTGAAGTCTTAGATTGAATAAGGTTAATATGTTTAGAGTGGCAAACTATTTTAGGGCACTGTTTTTGCTTAAGATACTTAGTATATTAGTTTTGAATTGGCATACCATGAAACGCTGATTCCCTGGACCATAGGGTTGTATTAAAGATTCTTAAATAGGGAGTTGTCAGGTATTCCTGACTTCTTAGACTGTGGACACAGCCCAGGAAGTGAAGGGAGGAAAGTCAGTAGTATTCATAGCTGGCACACTCCTGCCTCTGTGGGAGTTTGCATTACTCCTTATAATCTCCAGTCACTCATCTGGTTGGTGTAACTGTGGACACTGAAGGAAATTTCATCCGGACATTTCTATTTGGAAGAAATGTTGCTGTGATCTAGGATGGGGAAGGCCCAAGAGAAGGATAAGGCATGTAGCCCCACTAAGAGGAGACATTCAAATAAGCCACTTCAAATATCTGATCTGACACACTTAGGTACGGTAGAACCACCAGTTCGAAGAATGACTGAGTCAGTCTTGCTAATATTGTATTGTAGATGGATGGAGTTGGATAAAACAAAAGAAAAATGGCATAAAGAGAACCAATCCATGGCCCTTTTTTGGAAAGAGTAGAGGTGTATTGGCATACCCTGAAAAGCTGTCCTTGACAGACATTTCCATCTCCATAGTCATGCTACATTCTTTGCATCAGTTGTCTGCCAGACTGCTGTTCTCAACCATGGAGGCAGGTTGCTTTCCATGGCATTGTATAAATACCATTTTTTGTTTAAGTACTAGACCAGTGGTTCTCAACCTTTCCAGACTACTGTACCCATTTCAGGAGTCTGATTTTTATCTTGTGTACCCCAATTTCACCTCACTTAACTACTTGTGTACTTTTAAATCTGATTTTGTAAACAAGTGTTACAGCACACTAATATTGAAAAATTGCTTGCTTTCTCATGTTTACCATATAAAATAAATTGATTGGAATATAAATATCATACTTGTATTTCAGCATATAGTACAAACTGGTCATTGTCAGTATGAAATTTTAGTTGGCACTGACTTCGCTAGTGCTCTTTACGTAGCCTGTTGTAAAACTAGGCAAATATCTAGAGTTGCTGTAAGCTCCAGAGATGCACATACCCCTGGTTGAGAACCACTGCTCTAGACTTTCAAGCTTGAGGTCATCTCAAACACACTGGATAAGGGAAAGGGGGAAGAGGCAGAGTCTTGTACTTGAGTAGTCTTGAGTCTATTCATGTATTAGCCTTAATTATATAAGATCTGTCATACCTACAAGTGGTGTATATAGAGGTGTTTTGGCTGCCCTTAACTGCCTGTCAGTTTATCACTGTTGATGAGGCATTCCCCATGACTGTCAGCTGTTTCAACTTCTAAACTTACCATCTTGCATCAGATATGGACAGTAAGGGATGAAATGGGTAACCTGTCAATTAAAAAATGGAATGAACTTCACATAGTAGGATGCAATTCCAGTTTGGGCTGCGTCATGGAACCATAGTTGATGAATGAAGGAGGAAAGGATACTGATATTTCTAAACTATTGTCAGTGAGGTTACCAACATCTTTTGATAGCAAGTTGAGTAAAATATCTGTGAAAGTTAGGTTTCAGAGTAACAGCCGTGTTAGTCTTTATTCGCAAAAAGAAAAGGAGTACTTGTGGCACCTTATGCTCAAATAAATTGGTTAGTCTCTAAGGTGCCACAAGTACTCCTTTTCTTTTTGTGAAAGTTAGAGGGCTGTGCAATAAAGATTGTAGCCTTTACTAAAGATTAAGCTTTACCAGAAGGCCAAATCTAGTTAAATTATCTTTTTCTCTAAATATCATATAAAATCTTACTTAGTCAAGACTTATTTGTATAATTACAAACATCTAATGTGAGACACATTCAGTTACCTAACATTAAAACAATAAATGTCTTCCTGGCTGCTGGTGGTTGCCAGTGGTGTGACCAGTTTTGAAAGGCTGATAAGATTTGTCTCTAAAGCTAATGTGTACAATTTTTAGTAGTAACCTCTTTTAATGATTGCTTATTTCTGTCTGACAGTGGCCAGATTACAGTACTGAAGAACAATACAAGGTGATAACTTACAACTTTTCTAGTTCTAGGATCTAGCCTCTAGCTTTGCTGAAAATTTTCAGAGTTTTTCTTTTTAATACTTGCTCTTTCTCTAGATAAAACATGAGCCTATCCAACAGCCTTCATCAGTAACCAAGACAGTACCTTTTTTTTTTCTGTCTGCTTTTATTTAATGGGTTAGTAATCTAATCTTCATCCATGGGGAAGGTTGATGCAGTCCCCGTTCTCTGGAGAACAGCCTGTTACCCTAAGAGTGGTATATGCCATAACTCCTTTGAATCAAATGGAGCTGTACATGCTCAAGTTTCAATACAATCTAACATTAATTTATATTACCATTGTGCCTAGAAGCCCCAGTCATGGACCAGGACCCCCTTGTACTATGTACTGAACAGACACAGAACAAGACAACCCCTGCCCCAAACAGCTTACAGTCTTTAATTCTTAGTTCTTCAAGTGCTTGTTCATGTCAATTCCAGTCAGGTGTGTGCATGCCATGTGCATGACAGAAGCTAGAGGAAAAAAATCTTCCAGTATCTGTAGATTTGGCCTGGGTACCCCCTGGAGTCACGCCTTCATGGTGCCCAATATAGGGCCCTGCCAACCTCTCTCCTCCTCCCCGCCCCCTCGTTCCGTCTTACCACTTGTGACAGCTAGTCACAAGAAACTCCCTGTTTCTCTTGCCTCAGCAAGCGTGCGTTTGCAATGTTCGTGTATACAGTTAGTGTTAGTTAGTTAGTTAGTGTAATAGTTTTTCTTGTGGGGGGGTCCCCCTGATGTTTTTTGGGGGACACCAGCATATGCATCCGTCTCCAGGCTTTACACAATGCTCGGACTGTGGCAGATTTATGCCGAAAAGTGACCTGCAGACTCCATGCTTGAAGTGTCTTGGTGAGGGGTACCTTCGAGACCATTGCAAAATCTGTAGATGTTTTCACCCCAGCACCCTTAAAGACAGGGAGAAGCACCTCCGAGTGTTACTTATGGAAGCAGCACTTTGGCCTCAGTTGGAACCTGGCGCAGCAGATCCGGCCTCAAGTGCCACATCCTCAGTTTGCAGTGCTCAGCACAGTCAACGTGTGAGCTGGTGCCAAGGAAGGACTCTGCTAGATACCCTCAGCACCACCATGGTTCCATCCACAGGTCCCAGACATCGGTGAGGCACCGTTCCCATTCCCCAGTGCCCCACAAAAGGAAAGGTCGACAGAGGACACTCCCCGACCAGGTCTAAGGACCAGTTGGCCAGCAAGCCCCCATCGGGCACACATTCAGTGGGGACTCCGTTAATTCCTGCCCTGGGACGAGTCCAGTTGAGTCTGGGCCGCACCACTCACTGGCCTACTGCCGCAAGGCGTTATAGCTCCCTTCATGCCAGAGGCGTTTGAGGCAGCAGCAAACCTTTTGGCGCTTACGGCACCACCTTCGCCTCCTAGGCAGGTGAGGTCGCCGGCACCGGTTCCGGGCACCATATATTCTGTGGGCAAACCGGTGGTGATGTCTGCCATAAGACCATCGTCTCCGTCGCATCGGCCTGCAGCACTGGCGACCCATGTAGGGGAGCCACTCCGGTCTCCCAGTTGGCACCGCTCTCCAGCATCAAGGGGCTCCGCTCCTCCGTGGTCATCAGAGACCTCTGTTTGTTTTATGGGATCAAAATAGAAATACACTGTTGCCCAGAATCTCCTGTATCTTCCTCCCCCTTCTCTTTTTCTCTCTCCTCCCCCTTGCACTTCTCATCATGCATACATGTTATAAACTTGACTGCCTGCGAGGTCAGCAGCTTTGGGGAAAAACTGCTCCTGAGATTAGTATATTGTCCTTAATTTTAGTTTCAGGAACCATGCCAAAGAGTAACTTCTTTTTCTGCTACTGCTTCTAGAGACCACCACTACTTGTTCTGTTATCTCTTAGATTTCTGTGCACTGCTCCCTTCATGGACATAAGATTGTTCAACGCATAGAAAAATTCTAGCCAACTCTCGATATTTTTCTCTGCGGAAGGAGCCAGTCACCCTGCCCAGTCTAGCATGTAAGGTAGGCTCTATTCCAGGAGAAGCTATTAGACAAGCTTTCTGGTTCTTCATGCTGGAGGCTTGGGAGAAGCTACTGCCCTACCTTCTGTTCTGGACTGTCTTTCCAAGACCTGCATTCAAATAAAATTTGAAGAAGGCCCAACAGCAAGTGATAAGCTAACAAACTTGATTTGTGCCCATTTTATCCCAGACTTACTCCTCTGATTGGTAGTTTGTGTGAAAAGGACAGCTTAATTTTTTAAAAGTACACTATCTTATTTACTCATTTTTATCCAAGATAGTAAAGGTTACTGTGTGAACTGTTAAAGGCTGTTGGAGTCATGTGTATAAGGTCAAACCATTGGATGAAATGGTCATTTACAGACCACCTTTTTTCAAATAAAGTAGCATATTTTCAAAGTTTGAAGTAACTTGTTCAAAATTGAGTGGAGGAAAAATCCCAACTTGCAAAATGTCTGCTTTTATTATGCTGCCTTTGTCTGTTAAATGAGTCTCTAAATGACCATGTCACTTTCTGCATATCTTGTTGGAAAATCATCTAAAGGAAAATCTAAGCCCTCGCTTCTGATAGACAGAAGCGGATGGCTTCTCAGCAGTGGCGTACATGGAGCAGGATGGAATGTTGCAGTGGATATTTTCCCCTCTGAAAATATGCTTTAATTCTTGGCTTTGCTGTTTTTCATGCTTTCACTTATTTCCTTTTCTTTTGGTAAGTAAACTGCTACTTTTTATTCCTATTTATCACAAGCCTTTAAAATGTTTCAGTTGGCTTGCTTAGAAACTGTTACATGCTGCTTTTAAAGTACCATTATCTTATTTTATACCCTCTTCTTGCAGTATTGTAGCCATGTTGGTCTCAGGATATTAGAGGGACAAGGTTGGTGAGATAATCTTTTATTGGACAAACTTCTGTTGGTGAAACACAGGCCTGAAGAGGTCTGTAGCTCAAAAGATTCTCTTTCACCAATAGAAGTAGGTCCAATAAAAGACTATCCCACCTACCTTGTTCCTCTTTTTGCAAGCAGTTTAGGAGCTGCTATGACATCCTACAATCTGGCAAATTCAAGCCTGCTTCTTAAGGTGTATCTAAATTAGTCAGGTCAGGGGATATGACCAAGTGTATTAGCACAATTTGAGAACACTATTAATCTGTCATGCAAAATGCTATAATTGGTCTCTGAACCGTTAAATGCTGGAACCTTGAGACTATAGGCATGCACTTGAGGAACAAAATTCCATTACTCTGCTATTACACAGAGTGATGTTATAGTTAAAAAAGATGTTGTCATTTCAGTATAGATTAGAAATAATTCATGAGGAAAAAGTGTTAAACTTTTATAAACAGGAATTATTGTGAATTTTCAGAAATAACCAGGGACTTAAACATCATCCTACAGTGTCAGCAACAGAAACACTGCAGTGTTGTGCTAGCAATGAGATACTAACAATTAATTAATTAATTACCTAGCTGTAAAGTCAGTGAAGACAAGGCACAGGTGATCTTTCTAGCATTGTACCTAAACAAGGTGGTCACCATACCCGCCACCACATTCATAGCTGACCTTGCCTAGTTGCGTTGTGGCGTAAACAACAGAACATTGTTTCTGCTAGGATTTTGCAGTGAGATAACTAAGCTGTATTTTCTCGCTGTAAAAACATTTTCTTTTTTTGTGGTGGTGGTGAAGATACAGCCTAAGTCATCTAATCTGAATGAAAAGGAAAACATTGCATTAATAGTGAAAGGTAAACTTTAATCCAAGTTGCCTAACTAAGCAGTCTTTTTTTTTTTTTTTTTTTTTTTTTTTTTTAAAGTTCAATGAAATCTCATTTTCTGTTCAGACTCTCCCTTCTCAAATCTTCACTTTAGGTGAAGATAACCTCCTCAAATGCCCTGTCTAGGCCTGAATTACTAGAGTTGTTGTGGTTTGGGGCTTACCTAAGGAACAGTAAAATGTTTAGTCTAACTAGATTCTTTCTAAAATATTGGTTCCCATCCAACTGATTCCCTCTGTAAAGAGGGATAAAATGCTGTAAACAAAAACAAAATTTTACCCTGTCCTGTTTCTGGAGCACTTTTCTCTTTTGAAGTCTGATTAGAGAACATAGGCCTTCCTTGGTCTTGCTTTAGTACCTGAAAAATGCCCTATGAACCCCACCCCACCTTTTTTTAAAGGTTCTGTTTCATAGGACTTCTGAGTATTTTCACACTACATGTCTGAGAGTAGATATATTAATGAATGTAACAGCCTTAAAAGGCTTCTCCAGTATGGTAATAAGTAGACCATATCTACTCCTCTACATTTTTTTGGTCTGATCATCATTCTTGGGTGGAAGAATATTGCTTTATAAGCTGGTTTTAATGCATTAAAAATTCTTGAGCTGCTGAATCTTAGCAAGCTTTTTCCACCTCCATCATCTATTGTATCTAATATTTACAGAAATACTAGCATCAGGCCCATTATATTCCATAAAAGACTTTAGATCTTCAATATCTCCTTTAAAAGATTCTCTTCAGTGTTACTGTAGCATTGTTTGCCTCTTGGAGTCTTAAACTTCTCTAAAAATATAATAAAGTGCACATAGGATTTATCAATGGGTGTATAGACCTGCTACTTTTTTCTGCAAGCAACTTAAAAATTGCAGTGACATTCTAGGCTGTGTTGTGATGAACATCAACACTTTGTCTCATGCTTCACTATACACCTGAATATCAATAAGTGACCTGCCATGTTCATTATTTGCCATTTTCCAACATCTAAATTTGTTATCAAAACTTTCTAGGTTTCTGCAAGCAATGGGGGGAAACTTATTACCTCTTGCATATAATTTGAATGACAGATGGCTCATTTAAATTCTAAATTTTGATTTTACTCTCCTCCCATTCACTTGTTCAACTTCTCCTGGCTTTCCTCTTCACTACCTCATCTTCATTAAATCTTTTTTGTTTGCTTTTCATCATCTTCCCTCTTAGTCAGCCCTCCTTGTGCATGATCCCTAGCTCACTTATATATAGAAGGGTTTATAGTGCAGCTAATGGCTGGTCCAGCATGCCACTTGAAATTGCAACACAAGCACCTAACACTTCAGGCATGACTCACATAAAATAATCTGTATCCTGCAAGAGAAATAAAACTTCCTGTCCATTATTTGACTGGTCTATAAACTTCCCCATACTGGAGTGCAAATTATTTTATTTCTTTTATAGAAGTGGCACACCATCTCCAAAGAGGACATCTATTAGTTCGAGGTCACCATCGATAAGGGGCAGCAGAGATCGCTTTACTGGTGAATCGTACACAGTGTTGGGTAGGGTGAATTTTTTGCTTTAACTCTTACTTAGTGTTGAGCAAGGGCAGATAGATCTGGGTTTCCATCAGGAGACAATTTGTAGCTTGTAATCCCAAGGTTTTTCTGACAATGACTTCTGCAACCTGGGCTCAGACTGGGATCTGTACGCTAGATTCTCCTTTTCAGATCTGTGCAGAGATCCTTGTGCTCATTCAGGGAGTGAAGATACTTATGTATGCAGGAAATTCTAGCATTTAAGAAGTAGTCTTTTACTGTAAGGCTATCCAAAAGATAGCTAAAATACTTCTGCTAAATGACTTTTCTAATGTGCCAATTGTAATAGCATCAAGGTGCACTTGTTTTGTTAAATTCTGTTAAATTACCTGTTTTTGGTAGAGAGCAGAGAGAGCCTCTCTGTTCCACCTTTACTGAATGTGATGAATATACACAAGGTTTCTAATAGTCTTAAATTTATTGGATTTTGGTCTGTTTCCACTAGGCTCACTGTCTACAACCTCTAAGTCTTTACCTAGTAGTTATTTCTTGAGTAGGCTTCATTGTTTTGCTCAGTGAGAAGTCTATCCTGTACTGCATGCGTCGGCGTAAAGAATAAAAAAACCTCTACATCTGTGGTCTGTTACAGGAGACACTGCTATTGAAAGTGGACAGCACTACTGGGAGGTGAGAGCCCAGAAGGACTGCAAATCCTACAGTGTGGGAGTAGCATATAAAAATCTGGGAAAATTTGATCAACTGGGAAAGACTAACACAAGCTGGTGTATCCATGTCAACAACTGGCTACAAACCACCTTTGCTGCAAAGCACAATAATAAAGCCAAAGCCCTAGATATGACTGTTCCGGACAGAATAGGAGTGTACTGTGACTTTGATGGAGGTAACTTTATATTGTTGTGGACTTCATAGATTGAAATTTAGTAATGGATGGGTATTGCCAAATTGCAGGAGTACATAATACTGTAAATGTTGTGGAAATACATTAGGATTCAACCTTAGTTTACACTAATCTGCCTTTTCATGGTGAGGAGGGAGACCATATTGAGAGAGAGATGAAGGTACTGTACATAACTGTCAAATTACTTAACTCTGATTTTCAAATGGAGCCATGAACACTGGAAACTTTTCTGTAACACAAATTTAAAGTCTGGATATAATGTGTGAGGGGAGACTTCTGAAAAATGGCGAAAACATTCAGCGAATATGGAACTAAGAGAAATAGACCTACACCTTGTCCTACCTCTCACAACTTACTTGATAAATAAGTAGTGAAGGGTTATGAACAGAAAAGTAGTTGTTTAATGGCAATATGTTGTAAATTGCTGTTCCATTTTCAGATACCCAGATGAACTTGGATTAACCAAAAGATGACTTCAGCTATTTCTCAAATGGAAAGAGCAATAAAATAAGACTTAAATACTACCTAGACAACCAGTACTGTGGAAACTGCCACTAGAATAAAACTAAGCTTGGAGGTTACCTGGGCTTACGGCCTTGGGCTTTCTCTTTCCTTGCAAGTTCTGCGAACTGACTTGCATTGCCTTCTCAGTCCTTACTTTGCAATGCTGCCACAGATATTTTGGACAGCTGCTGTTCTTACATCTGTACTGTACTCTTTGGCCACTGACAGTAGGTGGTGACCTTTTCTATGCAATAAGGTAACCAGGCTAACACACAGCTCTGTAAAGAGGGTAGTATTTGATTGATTGTTTGCTGAAATAAGGAAGTGGACTATATGGCACTAATTGAAATTCCTTTTACCTTAGTAAGAGATGTCTTTTTTTTTTTATCAAGTACCAACTCCTCGAAGCAACTCCTAACAATAGCAGGTATAAGAGCTTGTGAACTACACATGTAAAACCCACATCATACAGCTCCAAATTCCAGGAATGAAGAGTAACAAATTTCTTGCTGACATCTGCAGTATGTTGACTGCCTAAGTGGTACCTGTCACTTTGTATCCTCTTTTGGGGCTCCAATTCTTCATTGTTCAGAACAATTTTGGATTTATATCCTCTTGTTAACACCAAGTTTCATATATAATTTTTAAAACTTGGTTTTCTCTTTCAGGTCAGCTCTCATTTTATAATGCAAGTTCAAAGCAGTTGTTATACACCTTCAAAACAAAATTTACCCAACCACTACTACCAGGTTTCATGGTCAGTACCCAATTAACTTCACTTCTATTTTTAGCACTAATATGTTTTGACCTCTGTTTTGGTTGTCTAACACTTGGCATATGGGATTCTTGAGAGCATTTTCTTTGAGAAGCTCTCCTCTTTTGTTTGTGGTAGCCCTTCATTGTGCAGCAGGGGAAGTCTAAGTTTATATCTCAACAGAAGCTTAAAAATCACCATTTCCCTTCTTGCCTACCAAAATCACCAAGCACGCTGTGTATCTAGTTTGGCTCATCCTGCTGCTGCTGCAGCAGAGCACACTTTTCTAGCAGCTGTCAGAGCAGCAGTAGTGGGAGAGGAGCATCCCTGAGCAGCAGTGTGGGAGACGAGACAGGCTGGGGGAACCACATGGGGCAGCAGTTCCAGCTCACATCATGTAAAGGGACATAGCTGGACTTGTCTGGGCTTCTCCTACCAAGCAATCCTCCTTTGGGATTACTATGTCTTGAGCTACAGGACAAGGTTGCTATCTTTGATACAATACTGAAGATTCAAACCCTGCTCAGAATGTGTTGTGGGATTTTGTGGGAGGGAGTTGCACACAATAAAACTTGTTCACTCCTTTTTTTTTTTTTAAAACATGGGTATTACAAAAACATTTAGGTTGCAGTCAAACGCTCAAGATAAGAAATACCAGAAGTGAGGTTGCACACTTTTTTAAACGTTGTAGCATGGGGCACGGGTAACTTGCTGGAGGATTCTCTGCTCCTTGAAGTCTTTAAACTACGATTTGAGGACTTCAATAGCACAGATATAGGTGTGAGGTTTTTTTGCAGGAGTGGTGGGTGAAATTCTGTGGCTTGCGTTGTGCAGGAGGTCAAACTAGATGATCATAATGTCCCTTCTGACCTAAATATCTATGAATCTAGGTTGCACAGGCATCCTTAAATTCTTCCCTCTCATATCATAATGCATATGCACAGTCTCTCAATATATTCTTTTAGGACCTCTGCATTATTCAGTACACAGGGTGGATGCACAAATCGGCAGAATTAAGATCATATGGGCAACCTTTTTATTAGTGCACACCTACTTTTTTGTGTCAAAGTCATTAATGAAAATGTTAAATAAGATTGGTCCCAAAACTGATCCCTGAGGAACATTGCTTAGTAACCTTCCCCCAGTCTGACAGGTCACCTTTCTGTATGACCTAGTGTCCTGACCTTTTAACGTGTTCTATACCCACCTTTCAATTCTCATATTAATCCCCATCTTCTCCCATATGGAACTATGTTAAATGCCTTATTGAAATCCAGGTAGAGTAGATCTGCTGCATTTTCCTTTGTCTGAAAAATCAGTATCTTAGAGATCAGATTGGTCTGGTACAATCTACCTATGTTGTATTTATCCCAATTTCTGGGTCGTTTTTCCTTAAATTCCTGAAAAGAACACACTTCTGATTTCTATGCTTTAACTCCCCTGTCCCCTCTGACTGTCTTCATCAGGACATCACTGTGTACTAGGCAGTGCCTCTCATAGACACTTGAAGGTTATTTTAAGTAGAATACCCACTTCCTACTCTTCAGTCAACATACTGGACAGGGAATCTCCTGAAAGGGACAACTGTAGTTTTAGCATGTGAAGTCATCTTTAATTTGCATTTGAAAATGTGAGTGGAGAGAAAAATGGATTTTACTGGCTTTGAAACATTGACTCACTGTAGATTTGTGTAATGGTTTATCTTCTAGGTCTGGTGTGGCGGACTTGCATTGAGTACTGGACTGCAAGTGCCAAGTGCTGTGAAAATGCTCCAGAAGAGTGAAAATGGATTGAGTGGTTCAGCTACCAGCCTAACCAATGTTACCCAATAATGTGTCTATTTGGATACTATACTCCTGTTTCTGAGTGGGTTTTTCTGTGCAGCTGCTATTTACAGGAGCTTGTGAGCAATGGATTAACTGGCTTTGCTACCCCACTGCTGCTTTAAGGCCTGGGCACCAATAGTGCAAAAGTTCTGGGCTGAAGCATTAGCAGAAATTTACTGTGAATCCAGAAAGCCAGATAGAAAGCGAGACTGACTTTTTTTGATGCTTTGGATGGGGAAGTCGGGAGCTGTAGCTATGTGCTTTTATATTAGACTGAATTTGATTGTATTAGATACTTCATCATTTCAGTATAACTGCACATGGCAGGTATGATCTTAGTTTGAACGGCACTTACTACTATACACTTTTTTCACTCCTTGTTCCCCCACCCTGAAAAGGAGTCCATTTTTCAGGTCCTAAATGGAAGCTTTAAATATGTGACCCTTTGAAGAAACCAGTCCCCCAAATTTCCACACATGGATATGCCATAATGCAAGTTTGAGACTTGAGATGTTCTCCTAGAGTAGCTAATGTCATTTTGATACAGGTTGGCTACCCTCTGGTATTAGTTGAATAAATAGTGTATCATTTTGTGGTGGTCTTTAGTTGTCTAAATGGGCAGTGCTGAATATCCCTTTATAGGCTATTCATAGTTAGAACACGAGCTCAGTAATCCTGCATCACTTTGAAAATGAAGACTTCACATCAATTTTACACCAGTGTTTTCAGAGCATTCCTGATCTTTACTGTGTGAGCCCTCTACTTAGATTATTGGGGAGATATGCATAACAACTTCCCCAATATTACCCTTAATAAGCTTTCAGCTATATTTGATTACTTTTTTTAAAGCATCCAGCTTGGAGTACGGGTAGTGCTTCCATGCTTTCTATATTTAAGTGTCTTGTTTTTAATATGCAGTTTAAATAAGGTTTTGTCCTGTTTCAACCAGATTTATATAATTTAAAGCTTTCTAATGAGTCTGAAGTGTGTACACATGCTGTGGTGGTGGTGATGAGGTGTTTTAAGACTTCAAGAATGCAGCTAAGCTAAAGCTTAAAGTAGACAGCCCAACACTCATTCAATGTTTCACTTATGACATTACATTCATTTTAATGAAGAAAGAGTACCACTAATTTCACTAAATTACATAGTGATCATGCACATTAATGTAGTAGATTAGTTCATCGTACTTAATCTACTATAGGCACTCTTCTTTCAAAAAAGGAAGGCATATGAATATCTCTAAAGTTAGACGGGGCAGCACATTGCTTACTGCTCAACCCCACCTATATCACTTCTAACACAAGTAGATAGTGAATAGTAAAAACTACTCACTAGCAAAACATTGTCTAAATAGAATGAGACTACAAAACTGGAAAGCTACTAGGAGCTTGTATTTTTAAGAGCATAATTTAACTGGATAGGACCACTTTGTATATCTTTGAATGCTCTGGATTTTTTAAAGTTCTGAACCCCCTCAAGCTCTTATTTTTTTAAATGCACCCTCCCATCTGAAAGGCTCCCCAAGCAACTCTTTCCTTACTGCCTGTGATCTCCAGAATGAAATAATTCTGATCGTGCTTATTAGAGGTGGTCACTAAACAATGCTGAGGTTCCTCTTTTCACACCTTTCATGGGACTGAATGTGTCTACTTTTTCCAGCCCTGGAGTTCTTCCCTGAAACAGGACAAAGCATTAAACGGTTACTAGAGCACTGCACCAGCCCTCCTCCGCCCATTTTTATGGTTGCCGCTTCTAGGTTATTTTGTACTCCTTTGTAAAGATTGCTAATCTAGACTGCTTTTTATAAAATCTGTTTATGGTTCTTGTGCTGCTTTGGGAGAGACACATACTGCACTCAATGGTTTT
The DNA here is from genome assembly GCF_965140295.1 of Lepidochelys olivacea. Classification (NCBI taxonomy): domain Eukaryota; kingdom Metazoa; phylum Chordata; order Testudines; family Cheloniidae; genus Lepidochelys; species Lepidochelys olivacea. Next base: position 133,685,615 of record NC_140415.1, read on the forward strand.
AACAAACAGTAGAATCACTCTTCAGTATAAGGGATTTTGTTTGATACATTGAACAGATTCAGACCCCTCCTACAGCAATTTCATATGGATGTCTGCTCTCCATGTATTTCTCCCCATTGAGGCAACCAGTTGCTAATTGGAGATCTTGGAGAGGATATCTAGTGATCCTAGTCCTTAGCAGCAAACCTTTGCATACAGTAGAAAAATTATTCATGTTAATGGAGAGAGCTAAGAGAAAACATTTTAGTATAAAAGTGTGTTTTGTACTAGTGTTAAATCTATTTTAGCCACTTTTAATCAGTGTTTCCCTTCCTGTTCTAATCCAGGGTCCCACAAAATGACCTGCAGATGATGGACAATATTGTGACCAATTTTTAATTCTCTAATTAGAGGTCTCTTATGGTGCACAGTCACACTAAGACTTTTCTTCAAGCAAAATGCTGGTGGCTGTGTTGAAATGCCTCCCTTCTTGGGAGTTGAACTGAATGATGTAGGGAGGGATGATTTGCACTCTGCACATTCAGTCCCTGGAAACAGACATTCCTCTAAGTTTAGGAGCATTTCAATTCTTCCTCTTGAAGGAAAGTAGAGTGAAGAAATCTCGTGCAGCAACTGTGGAGATCACAGGCAAAATCAGATGTATTTAATCTGTTTTATACATAGTTGAATTTGGCCCATGATCTCCAGTAGTGTTGCACAGCATTTGCTACTCCTTTAAGAAACTGAGGATAAGTGAATTACCTTTTTTGGTATTCAGTTCTATACATGAATTCAACATTTTTTCGTGGCTTCTTTTCCATGCTTATTTTATAATATGGTTATACAAATCTTTTTTGTGTGGGAAGAGGAAGAAAACAGCTTCCAGTATGTTTTCTCTCCTTTGCTGAACTTCTTGTCCAATTTAAATGTACAAAACTGAAAACAATTTCAAATGATTGGCAAAGGGTTTTGTGCTAATTGAGCTCAACAACATCTGAATCTGCTTATCATAGTACTCTGGGACAGTCCATGTTGTCTTGTGAAGCCATCATCCTAATTACTTCATGTTTGGAGAATCAGGTCCTTAATGCAGCAATGTGAGCATTCATAATGTCCAGTGAATTGAGGGAGTTTAGAAGCATGCAGGATGGGGCACAAAATTGATTTTTAGAAGGGAAGAGTAAGCTTTGTTTCTATTTTGAGACTCTTAAGTTGATGGTAGTAAAGGTTAGTTTCTGTTCCTATCTGTCCATCTTTAACTTTTCAATGTGGGGTAGTTAGCTACAGTTCCTGATACCTTGCAGCATACACTTACTTTTACATTAAGTAAAGGAAAACTTAACATGTATAAGGAAAAAACCAGTAACCATTGAATCAAACCCAAAAATTGAGTGCAGATACATAATTTACTTGAACATTTTAGCAAATTGTAAGGAAACCTGCAAGGTACACTTGATTATGCACAAGATGTAGACAGTGGAATTCTTGATTATTTTTTTTCTTAAACTATTATGGTAGCTTACTTTGAAACAAGCTGAAGTATTTAGTACTGTGATTTATGCTGCACAAGGTTTATTTTGATATCCAAGATATAGCTGTTCTAAATAATAACGTATGGGTTATTTTGCCCTTAAAGTTTGAAGTTACTCTGCAGTAGTTAATGCACAAGTGTTGGATTTTTGCTAAGTCCCCTTTTTTTAGTAAATAGAATATGGAGATGAGGAATTGCCTTAAGCGCTTCAGATGTTCGTTCTTGGATTATGGTTTTTGTGGTAACATCTTGCAGATCTTTTTACATTTGTGGAAAGTGCAGGTATATTAATGGTATTGCATAGCATCTTTGGTGCTATTTTTAGGTACAGTGAAAGTACTAGCTGCAGCTTCAGAATGAGTTGACATAGGAAGAATGTATGAATACCCTGAGACTATTTCTGGCAAGCGGATTTTATTGGAGGCTACTCTGCCACTTGATTTGATTGCGCAAATTTGCAACCCTCTTGAATGGTGGTGCTGGCACAGCTCCCATTAGAGCTGTGCTAGATTCTTTGCATGTAGCACAGCGTTTCCAAGTATGTAAGTAATTTAATGGCCTTGCTCATTGTAAAATTCAAGTATTCGGGGGGGGGGAGGGGGAAGGATTGTAGCTAAATTTGAGTTCTCTTGTAAAAATGTGATTTATCTTTTAAATGTATTTCTGCTATTTACATAAGTTTTTGGTTAAGGGACTGCTGTTAGTCTCTGTAAATTACATCTAACAGCGCATAATAAGGGTTTTTTAATATAGTGGTAAACTAAAAAAAAAACATTTGCATAAAAAGGCAGTGGAAGTATGTGAATCTACTGAAGTTTAAGGGTTATTTAATTTTGGAAATGGATAGTTGATAACTTACGTCCATATACGTGCATGCATACCTTAAGTTTGTCTTCTGGTGCAGGATATAAAGGGCAGTAACTGAATTTTCAGTTTAGACTTACTTCCATGGTCTTTCAAAAAGCTTGTAAGTAGGAGAAGTAAGTATGTTCCCTGTGTAACAAGGCTGCAGGAGCATACACATAGGTTTCCTACGTCTTTTCTAAATTATTGATCCTTCACACCTCACACACACAAGGTGAAGAAACTAACTAGTTGCTATAGGGAAAATATTCAGCTTCACAAAAAAAGGTAACACTCTCTACTCTGAGCATAGTACATTATGGATTTTAATCATCTTGGTAGACTAATTCAAGTGTGATCTTCCACCTAAACTCAGATTTTTCCAAACATTTTATTGACTGTTGGAAGGGGAAATCTGGCATTTGTTTTCCCAGCCACTGTGAAACGGGCTTTATGGATATCTGACTATCAAGCAAAGCTTTTCATTTCCCTCCATTGTTTAACACCTCTTTTGCTGCATGTGCCTTTCATAAGTGGAGCTATAATCCATGCTCCTGCTGTGGCATAATGTGAGTGTACTTAGTGATCTTGAATTGTCACACTGATTTTTACTTACAGATTGCACATTGATTTCCATGTACATCACTTTGACAATACCTCAGGTATTCTGTAATCAGTGCTTCATTCCTCATTCTTTGTATAAAGTATCCCAAGATAACAGACCTGTCATAGCAGCACTACAGGGGTGCCTTAGAGCCCACAAAGTATTTTATTTGCTGTGTCTTTAACTCAAACTGTGTATGTCTTACAAACATTTTGTATTAATAAATTAATTTTGAAACAGCTGCATAATACCCTTGTCACAGCATCTTATTTGGGCTGAAATAAGAACTGTGTAGGTTGAAAGATGCTCCTACTTGAGCATTAAGATATTGGTGTGTATTTTACACTGCAAGTATTAGATTAGATCAAAACCAAACCTGTAGAAATTACATGGTCTACTGAACAGAATGAGTGACCATCCTATAGTTACCTTTTTTGAATTCCAGCATTCTACTTCACCTTTTCTCTAGCTCTGTTCAGTCTTAAATACTATTTCTTCAATATATTTTCCTAATGTTTCAAGGTAACCATTAGTTTGAATTAAAAATATGAAACTCACATTCAAAGAGGTACATTCAACACTGTCAAGATAGAGCCTTGTTATAGCTTTAAGAATCTACTTAAATGTCAGGCAAAACTGCACTCTTCATTTAATGTCAGACTGACTTTGTTTTTCAGTAGCATAGCATAAAAGCTGCTGAATACAGTAAATGAGAGCTCTACCCCGAGGGAGGCAGGTCATACCAGTAGTAAGCTGAAGTACTAATGGATCTGTCTCTTACACTCATACAACACTGGATCATAAGTAGTTTCCTACTGTTTTGAGCTGTTAGAACCATGTGGGGCAATACAATGTCAATTCATATCTGCATCTTGGCAAATGCACATTGCAAGTTTTCTCCTGTCACAGAAAGGTTTATCCAGTTCCCCTTCCTATTTTTTAGGTGCCTACTTCACCCATCCTATAAATAGCTGTTAAATAGTTTTTTGGGGGGAGGGAAGACAGACTAAAGGTAGCTAGTCCACCTGATCTATGTCACTTGTATGTTTTTCTCCTTGCCCAACTATTTTTTCCTATTATAGGACTGTAGCCCTAGCCTCTTAGTCCTAGCATTAAAGAGCTTATTATTTACAGACATGAACTTGGGACAATCTCCTAGGTGGCCAAAAAGTGAAGCCCTGCCTGTGCATGCAGTGAATGGGCTGATATGAAATTTAGTTGGAGTACAGTACTAACTTTGCAAGCTTGGCCTTTAACCCCTGCTTTGCCTACACATCCAATGCTGCCAGCTCTTGTATATAGCTGGTGTCACTTCTTAGAGCCCACCTCTCGCAGTGATGGGGTTAGATGAACAGAGCCCTGCACGCAGTGGTGCAAGCAGAAATCATTTCTTGCCAGTACTGCCCTCATGGGAGGGACACAAGGGGGGGCAGGTACATGACCCTCCATGTGATGACTCCCCCACCCAGGGCCACCTTGCTCTCCCCATCCCCTAAGACACCCCACTTACCTGTGTAAAATGATGCTTTGGGCCCCTGGTGCTACTTGTACTTCCAGGTGTCATTGAGGATCCAGCAGGACCCCAAACTGAAAACTTCTTAATGAAAGGAGAATAGGAAGGACAATCACCCCGCTTTCTCTTAACACACTCAGGGCCTCCCTTTTGTACAAACTAAGTCTCTGCCAGCTTACTTTTATCTAAGGGTATGTGGTCAGCAGCGCTTTAAGGTGGTGGTGTAGTTGCGGCACCAGTGCTGGGAGAAAAAAACCCTGCCCCCATGCGGGGAATGACTACCACGTGACTAAAATGCAGGGTGATGGGGGGGGGGGGTTGAGTGCAGTGGGTAAGGGTTGTAGGTCTGGGTGGTGAAGCTATAGGTGTTGGAGGCAGCTGGTGGCAATAAGAACCCAGATGTGGGGGAAAGTGGGTTGGAGGTGACATGGGGGCACAAGGGAAAGTTTTGGGACAAGGACTGCAGGAGGGGGTGAGCATGGTAGTGCTCTGCCTGCATGGCTACAAGCACCTGTATCGCGTCCGCTTCATGCTCCATAATGCTTGGCAGCTGCTCCATGCTTTGGTGCCAGTGATCCGCATTCTGCTGGTGGACCCTCCCTTTCCCTCTCCTGTGCTTTTTGATTTTTCATTAAGGGACTGCTGCATTACTTCAGGCAACATGTCCTCTTTGCTTCTACGTGGCCTCTTCTTAATTCTTTGGAGTCTTTCGGCCAGCGATAACACAGACAGCTGAGATCTCAAGGTTGCATCTGTAAAGGCAAAATGCAACACTTAACAGAGGTAGCACTGTTCACACTAGACAGCATAATGATTTGCCTGTACTTAAAGACAACCACAGTCTACACAATGACAGAATTTGCCCATCCCAAAGCAAGTACACATAATCCACAGGAGCCCCAAAATGGTAAGTACAGGGGCAAGGGCAACTGATTGTTTCCTGGCCATACTGTCCTCTGGGGTTCTGTGCCTTGGTGAGAGCCAACAGCTGCAGGGGGCCCCCATACTGAGCACTGTCCCCACATTTTCCACAGGAGTTTGGCCTGAAAGCTATCTCGCTGCTGAGGGTGACCTGGAAAGCAAGGGAGGGTCTTCTACAATGCAGCTTCCGCCCTGGCCCTTATACAGCTTGCCTGTGTGCAACAATGGTCTCTCTGCCCCTCATGGCACAGTGGCGTGGACATGTTAGCCTGACTGGGACAAGGAGCACAGTAGCTCTTCCAAGGAACCTGTGCAAGCGGCTTGCCCAGCTTCTGCATGAGACCTTTGAAGAGATCACTGAGGCTGCTTACCACGATGTGAGAGAGCACATCAAAGCCCTATTCCACATCTAGGCATGCATGCAGCCTTCGCCCCAAAAGCTCACACCGAACAACTTCCTTCCCAAAAAAAAAAAAAGCTGCTTACGGGGAACCTCCTCTGGTGTTTGTCCTCCCCCAAGCACCAGCCGCTGCAACTGGCTACCTTCCTCCTGGCTTGAGAGCAGCTCCGGGCTGCATGCAGCTAGGGATGTCAAGGTGTCTCCCTCCTCCTCCTCCTGCCTTGTTGACCTGGGCTCTGAAGCATCCATGGTGGTACTTGGAGGGGAAGTGGGGTCACCCTCAAGTATTGCATCCAGCTCTTTGTAGAAACAGCAGGTCAAGGGGGCAGCACTTGAGCAGCTGTTTGCCTTGCAGGCTTTGCAGTAGGCATTCCACAGCTCCTTCACTTTAATCCTGCACTGCAGCCTGTCCTGGTCATGGCCCTTTTCCATCATGTCCCTTGATATCATAATTCCTACAGCTGGGACTGGACAGCTTTCTCCCCCCAAACCCTGATGAGGTCCAGCACCTCGCCATTGTTCCATACCGGGGATTGCCTGGCGGGGGGAGGCATGCTTACTGGGAAAGAGGCGCTGAGAGCACTCCACACCTGGCTGAGCAGACAGGAAGGGGACTTTCAAAACCCCCAGAGAATGTAAAGGGCGGGTCTGAGGACTGGGTACCTGAGGGCAGGGCAGGGGCGTTCAAGGTGATGACCAGAGTGGCTGGAACAGGCAGCGTGGGGCGCTTCTGGAGGCCGCTCAGAGCGCGTTAGCCGGCCAGGGCGCCCTCCCTGGCGCCGCGGGGCTCCAGCCGGGACGCAGCAAGCGTCACGCCTCTCGCCCCGGGGCCTGAGCGGCGCGCTCCAGCCGCGGAGTCCGGGCGCTCGGCGGGGCCTGGCCGGGGGGACGCGGCGTGAGCCCGGCCGCCCGGCGCTGCTTCCGGGCGCTCTGACTCGCAGGCGCAGCCGAGCGCGGGTAAAAAACTCCCGCTTCTTCAGATGCGGCGGCGGCGGCTTACAGACCTTCCGTCCCCGTCCCCGTCCCCCGAGCAGCGCCAGGCGCCGGCGGCCCCACGGGAAGCCTGGTTCAGGGGCCCGCAGGCGTAGGGTGCTCCTACCCGCCTCGAACCAACGGCTGCCCTCCCGCGCCCACCTGCCCCGTCCAGGCTGCGGGCACAGGGGCCGCGGCGTGCGGGGCTCGTTCGAGGGCAAGGTTTCGGAGGGGCCAGCTCGCCCCGGGCCTCCGGCAGGCCGCACGCCCGGCAGGCCCATGGGGCGCCGCCGGCCGAGGCGCGCGGGGCAGCCCGGCCGCACGCGCAGGCAGCCGAGCCCGGCGCGCGACCCAGGGCCCGGCCTGGCGCCTGCGCAGACGACCCCACCGCTCTATCCGCCGCAGGCGGGCACCTTTACGGCCGCTGCAAACCACGCCCCCCTGGCGGACGCAAGCGGCGCGCGGCGGCGGCAGCCAAGGTAACGGGATGGCGGCCTGCAGGGGCTGCCCGAGCCCCCCTGAGGTGGGGGTGGGGCCGGCTCCGGCTCGAGCCCCCCTGGGGTGGGGGTGGGGCCGGCTCCGGCTCCGGCTCCGGCTCGGGTGACTGCAGCCCCGGGGCGGATCCGGCTCTGGTCAGTTGGCGGCGGCTGGGGCCCCCGGTAGCTTCCGCCCCGCTGCGGGAGAAGCCACCCCGGGCTCGCTCCCTCCGGGCCCCGAGCCGGGCTCTGCGGCCTGCCTGGGAGCGAAGCGCCCTCCCAGCAGCCGCCTCCTCCGCCGCTTGCGTGGGGCGAGTCGGGGCGGGCCGCGGGCGTGTCGGCCCATGGCGCGGCTGCAGGCCTGGGCTGCCCCGGCGGGCTGTTAGAAGCGCTGCCTGTCTCCTGAGGGGGGAGCCGCCCAGCCTCTCTGCGGAGACCGGAACGGAACCAAAATAACAGCAGGACTGGGGCCTTCCTATGCTTAGCGCGGCCAGCTGTCTGATCACAGACCCCCCTTCCCCAGCGCCCCGCTGCCCCCACCCTTTCCGAGGCCCCGACCCCGCTCGCTGCCTCCGTCCCTCGCTCTCCCCCCCTCACTTTCCCTGGGCTGGGGCAGGGGGTTTGGGGGTGCAGGCTCTGGGAGGGAGTTTGGGTGTTGGAGGGGGTTCTGACCTGGGGCAGGGGGTTTGGGGTGCATGCTCTGGGAGGGGGGTTGGGTGTTGGAGGGGGTTCTGACCTGGGGCAGGGGGTTTGGGGTGCATGCTCTGGGAGGGGGGTTGGGTGTTGGAGGGGGTTCTGACCTGGGGCAGGGGGTTTGGGGTGCATGCTCTGGGAGGGGGGTTGGGTGTTGGAGGGGGTTCTGACCGGGGGCAGGGGGTTTGGGGGTGCAGGCTCTGGGAGGGGGTTTGGGTGTTGGAGGGGGTTCTGACCTGGGGCAGGGGGTTTGGGGTGCATGCTCTGGGAGGGGGGTTGGGTGTTGGAGGGGGTTCTGACCGGGGGCAGGAGGTTTGGGGGTGCAGGCTCTGGGAGGGGGTTTGGGTGTTGGAGGGGGTTCTGAGCCGGGGCAGGGGGTTTGGGGTGCAGGCTCTGGGAGGGGGTTTGGGTGTTGGAGGGGGTTCTGACCGGGGGCAGGAGGTTTGGGGGTGCAGGCTCTGGGAGGGGGTTTGGGTGTTGGAGGGGGTTCTGACCCGGGGCAGGGGGTTTGGGGTGCAGGCTCTGGGAGGGGGTTTGGGTGTTGGAGGGGGTTCTGACCTGGGGCAGGGGGTTTGGGGGTGCAGGCTCTGGGAGGGGGTTTGGGTGTTGGAGGGGGTTCTGACCCGGGGCAGGGGGTTTGGGGTGCAGGCTCTGGGAGGGAGTTTGGGTGTTGGAGGGGGTTCTGACCCGGGGCAGGGGGTTTGGGGTGCAGGCTCTGGGAGGGGGTTTGGGTGTTGGAGGGGGTTCTGACCTGGGGCAGGGGGTTTGGGGGTGCAGGCTCTGGGAGGGGGTTTGGGTGTTGGAGGGGGTTCTGACCGGGGGCAGGAGGTTTGGGGGTGCAGGCTCTGGGAGGGGGTTTGGGGGTGCAGGCTCTGGGAGGGGGTTTGGGTGTTGGAGGGGGTTCTGACCTGGGGCAGGGGGTTTGGGGTGCATGCTCTGGGAGGGGGTTTGGGTGTTGGAGGGGGTTCTGACCTGGGGCAGGGGGTTTGGGGGTGCAGGATCTGGGAGGGGGTTTGGGTGTTGGAGGGGGTTCTGACCTGGGGCAGGGGGTTTGGGGTGCAGGCTCTAGGAGGGGGTTTGGGTGTTGGAGGGGGTTCTGGCCTGGGGCAGGGGGTTTGGGGGTGCAGGCTCTGGGAGGGAGTTTGGGTGTTTGGGGGTGCAGGCTCTGTGAGGGAGTTTGGGTGTTGGAGGGGGTTCTGACCTGGGGCAGGGGGTTTGGGGGTGCAGGATCTGGGAGGGGGTTTGGGTGTTGGAGGGGGTTCTGACCTGGGGCAGGGGGTTTGGGGTGCAGGCTCTGGGAGGGGGTTTGGGCTGCAGGCACCCACCGGGCGGTACTTATCTCAGACGGGTTCTAGAAGCAGCAGCGGCTCCTGGGCAGCCAGGCGGCTCTGTACACTGCCCCTGCCTGTAAGCATTGCCCCCGCAGCTCCCATTGGCCATGGTTTCCTGTTCCCCGCCAATGGGAGCAGCGGAGTTGGCGCTTGGTGCGGTGCGCAGAGACCCCTCTGGCCGCACCACCTCCTAGGAGCCGCTGGACATGCCAGTCGCTTCCAGGAGCGGCGCGGAACCAAGGCAGGTAGGGTGTCAGCCTTAGCCCTGCTCTGCTGCCGGACTTCTAGCGGCTTAAAGTCTCCAGGATTAGCTTCAGTAGCCTCCGGTGTATCGAGCCCAGTTCCGGGAGACTCCTGGCCAGACCGGGAGGGTTGGGAATCCTAAATATGCTCAACATGCTTTTCAAAGATTAACTGTTCCTCAGAACATAGAACTTAAGGCAAAAAGGGACCATTAGATCATTTCGTCCAGTGCTTTTCCACCTGTCGTTCACGGACTCCTGGGGTCTGCAGACTATGTCTAAGATTTCCAAAGGGGTCTACACCTCCATGTGAAATTTTTTAGGGGTCTGCAAATAAAAAAATGGTTGAAAACCACAAATCTAGTCTGACCACCTCTAGATCACAAGCTACCACCCATACCTGCACAGTAACCGATGACCAAAATGAGACCCAAGTATTACAGTCCACAGGAGACTAGACTGTTATATGCCCCAGGCAGAGAACAGGAGAGTGCACCAATGTCTGAGGCCCCTACAATGGGAGGGATTAAGTGAAATATGGCCGGATAATTTTGGCAAGTGACCCACACACATACTCCGCAGAGGAAGGTGACATCCCTACACCCCCGGGCACTGCTAATCTGATCTGGGGGGAAATTCTTTTCTGACCGCATATATGATGATCAGTTAGACCCTGACTATGTGAGCAAAATCCAGCCAGCCAACCACCTGAGAGAATGCTCAGTGCTACCTCAGAGTCCTAGCCCTCCCTGTCCAGTGTCTGATCTCCCATGATGCTTAAGAAGAATGAGATTTAAAAAAAAAAAAGTCCTCTCAGAATACATTGGGCAGGGAGATTATTTACAACTGTTATAATAAAACTGACATGCTTAAATTACCTAAAACATGGTGAGTAGGTAGAACAGATGAGATTAGAATTTGACTCCCCATCCTGAGCTCAGACCATTGGGCCAACTAGAGAAATCCTTTGCTTATGAAATCAGACGCTGCTGAGTTTGATTGTATGCTGGTGTTAGTGCCAGAATAGAATCCAATTTACAAAGTATCTGAAAACCTTACTAGAGAAGAGCCATAGGTGTTTCCCACCCAGCAGAGAAGTGACAGATTGAACTGGAGTCTCAAACTTTGATACCCTGAATGGTAGTTGCATTCTACTACTAGTGCTAGATTTAAATGTTAGTGTTCAAACTCACTGTGTTTAAAGCTCTGATTTATGTTTGGTTGACTAGCATCATCAGTACTACTCTAAGCTCATTTTATATGGACAGGGAACCATGGAAGCTATTTAGCTAAGGAAGAGCAGGATTGAAGAAAGGAAATGAACCAATGTTATCACTCTGAACAACACAATACATGAGACATAAACAGAGATGTAATCACAGTATAAATGACTGTTCTAGTGTCTGGTGTCTCCTCAAATGCAGGATTTTCTCTCACAGATGAAGTTTCACTGCATTCTCATTAGATGCCCCTATTTCTGGTCAAGTGAAAGAAAAAATAACACACAAAAGAGGAAAACGTTCTCTTTCCTATTAATCAATCCTGGTTTCTTGCTCTGATTGTTTTAGATCTGTTTTTCCTCTTTCTCCCATTATAGTTAAATATTTTAAATAACAAAATGGTCTCAATGCAAACATTGTTCCTCTCCCCAGCCAATGCGTCTTTTTAGGTAGTCTCTCTTATTTAGTTGGCATTTCTTCCCCTTCGGTAGGTGATTGTTTCTTATTAAACATGATAGTTGCGCTTCGATGGTGTTCTCACTCCAGTAGCTTTTCTAGATGTCTTGCTTATATAGTTAGGATTGCATCTAGATTGGCTGTAGTTTGAAGGGGTTTTATTTGTTTAAAATATGTTTTTTCAAAGATAAGACTAGAAACCCAGCAGTTTCACTGATTAGCACCCATTTCATGTGGATTTACACATAATTTGCATTACTCTTTTTTTTCTTCTGTAAGTACTTTATGTTCACACAATTTACTATAGTTTCAATTAGCTTTTCAGAACTGTTATACCTTGGTATTAAAAAGTAGATTTTGTATATATTTTTTTTTTTTTACTTAAACTAAGTGACCTTCCTTTTCTCACAGAAAAGCAAAGAAGTAATACGCAATCTGAAAAGATGAAAAAGACTGACCTGCTTTCAAGTGATAATCAAGTGAGCCCTGAAGACTAATGCAGAGAATTAATAAGAACGTGGTTTTGGCTCTTCTTACCTTGACAAGTTCAGTGTTTCTCCTGTTCCAGTTGTACTATTATAAGTACTACTTATCTCCAAAGGTAAAAAATATCACTTTAAAGACTTGAATTTGCGGGGGGGGATTAAAATAGTACTTATTATGCTCAAGTGCATTAAAAATATTAACTAATTGTTACTCAAAAATCCCTGTGGGATTGACGACTATTACCATAAGATTGACTTGCAAAAGTTAAATACATTACCCAACAGGACACAGTGAGTAGGTACCATAGAAAAAATGAGGTTAGAATGTTACTCTCAATCCTGAGCAACTCTGCCAGCTAGACAAAGACTTTACCAATGAAATCAGACACTGGATTGAATTTCCGCGATTCCAGGTTTTTCTGCACATTCGAACTCGGTCTGGTACATCAAAAGTTTTTTTTAAAACTTCCCAAGTGCATGCACCTTTACTTAACCCAGACTGATGTATGATTCTGTGTTGAAACCTGAGACAGCCTTGAGTTTCTGTAAGGCTGTTTAGGGAAGCAAAAAAGTAAAATGCAATTTGTTGTTTGCAGCATCTTCAACAGATGTGTTAAAATTAAAAGAAGCTACTGTTTCTGCAGAATCAGTCACCTTTAACCTGTCTCTGGGGTTCTATTGTAAAGCTTTCTAGATACCAAATGTAAATTCCTGTAGTTATGATTCTGATTGAGAACCAAGAGGCACATGTGGCTAGATGTAATCTTTCCGTAATGGGAAAATAAAGGCAATAATTAGCTAAGATGGTGCTAGAAGTGAAATCTTGCCTCATGAGGATTACATGGTTTATCTCTAGATTTCAGTACACATAGTACAAGAACTGAAGGCAACAGTATGTCTTCACTTACTCCTTATTTAGAAGGAAAGTCTGTTGGTATCTAATTTCCAGCTTAGCTCTTTTGGTGGGGGAACCCTTATTCAGTCTGAAGTCTTCTTAGTGTTACATGACATTACAGTCTGGCTTCCTCATCTGCTGTCCACAGCAAGGCTGTGAATTAGAAATCATTGTCCTCTAGGTAGCTAGGAATCTGAGGCTTTAACACAAATATTTTCTTATGACACAAATATTTTCCTTCTCAAACTTATCCATTGAGGGTCATATCTTTGACAGGCTGCACCACTGAACCTAAGGTATGACTTTTCCCCAGTGTTCTGGGGCTGCTGGAATTATTTCATCTTCCTTTTTCAGGGTGGATTGATTTAAATCACTGATTTTAATCAACAAATAGGAAACCTTGATTTAAAAAATCAATTTTAATCGTGTTTTGCATTTGTACATTTTAGTATATTGCTTAACTTAAAAGAAGTTATTTAATTTTTATATTTTTTTGTTAGAAAATGGTGAATGATGCATTTCTTGTTCACTAGGTTAATTTTTTACTTGCACTTTGCATCCAGTCCTAGTTGGATGGAAATTCAAATTACATTTAAAATGCAGACAACCAGCATTTTAAATTAAATAAAACTACCTTAAATAGCCTGGATGCATAAGAAAATAATTATCAAAACATATCTTGCCTTTAAAACTAACTGATTTATTAAACGAAGTATTATCTGTAGTTAGTGAATTAAACTTACTGTTTCTGGTTACCATGTCTTCGTTTAACAGTAGTAAATATCATCATCTCACGTTGTTTTTAATCATAGATTGAAAAGCAAGAAAGCTTGTTTTCCTTTTCTAACTCCCAATTATTTTTTTAATTTTGAGTGCACTGAACTTGCTGAACAAACTGAAATGAAGGAAATATTCTCGCTGCAACCGCAGAAGAGGCTACTGCTCTCAAAAGCTGGTTTAGCACTTCAACATAATCTGATTTCAGATCCTCAGCCAGTGACTTCCACGAGTTCAGTAATTTGACTTTCTTTAATACTTTGGCAGCAAACACAGAATCATAGAATAGCAGGGTTGGAAGGGACCTCAAGAGGTCATCTAGTCCAACCCCCTGCTTAAAGCAGGACCAAGCCCCAACTAAAACATCCCAGCCAGGGCTTTGTCAAGTCTGACCTTAAAAACATCTAAGGAAGGAGATTCCACCACCTCCCTAGGTAACGCATTCCAGTGTTTCACCACCCTCCTAGTGAAAAAGTTTTTCCTAATATCCAACCTAAACCTCCCCCACTGCAACTTGAGACCATTGCTCCTTGTTCTGTCATCTGCTACCACTGAGAACAGTCTAGATCCATCTCTTTGGAACCCCCTTTCAGGTAGTTGAAAGCAGCTATCAAATTCCCCCTCATTCTTCTCTTCCGCAGACTAAACAATCCCAGTTCCCTCAGCCTCTTCTCATAAGTCATTGTTCCAGTCCCCTAAATGTACTGCTTAATATTATTTTTTGTATTTAATTTAAATGATTTTAATAGATTATAATAAGTTTAGGCCTAAACACAGGTTGTTATCCAAAATGTAATTTTAAATAGGTTTATTTTTTAAAATAAACCTATATTTAATTTACATTTTAAAAAATCGTTTTGTTTATTCTTACCCACCCTGTCCTTTTTTCTTTTACTAATTGTCCTATTGACTTGGAAACGTAAGGCTAGATCCAACAGTCCTTGCATGGTCCTTCTAAATATATTAAGTGAATATTCCTGGGCATGATTTTTACTTCATGTAACATATATAAGTGACTTAAAACTGCAATCCTTGAAATGTAAAGTGTTTGTGAAAAAGATATGTACAATTTCCTTTTATAAATCTAAACAAAACCACCATTTGGGACATCTTAGGTTTCAAAATATCTTTTGTCCTTGTTCTTGCTAGAATGGAGCTGTTTTTTCAAAAGTTAAAGGAAGCCAGTCAGGACAAGACGGCATACAATGGGTATGTACAATGTTATTTATTTATACAGCATCCGTGTAAGTATCAATAAACTCTTATAGAATTGCAAATTATGGGTCCTCTTCTGCATCTAGTTTAGTCATTGGGAATTTTGTTGTTTTAAATGGAAGCAGCCTTGATCTTACCGCCCTGAGCATGACCATTAAAGTAAAGGGGATTTCTGAGTGCTCGGCTGTCTCAGGATCATGCACCTGTTTCTAGAGTGGAACTTAGGCTTGTAGTGGTGGCATCAGTATAACAAAATAGTTTAGATACAGGAAGTGAAGAATAACTTATCCTATTAAAACAGCAGGGACAAGTTAGATAAGCAGCATGTAATTTAACCTGATTAGAATTGGGCCAAGACACTAACACAGAAACTGGAAATCTTTAATTTACCTTTTTTAAAAGTGAATTTAGTGTTTGTGAAAGGTATCAGATTGACGGATTTGAACACTGAAAGTCTTCTGAAGTCTTCTGTTTATCAATAGAATACACTTGGGCATGCTAATGGGAGTGCAGTGCGAGCTTCCCCAAGCTCCTGTGCCCCCATCTATAATATATTGGTTTCAAAACCTTTTCAGTTGGAACGGTTTAAATTGTTCGTTCAACTCTGTTTGACGCTTAATATAATGGTGCTTCAGGGCTCAGAGGGAAGTCATTTTCCATGTCTATTCAATCCTTGGCCCCTTTTGATGAGACAACCAGCACAGGTCACAGTTTGAGCCAATTGTGACAATTTCATGATGTAAACTTCTCTCTCATCAGAATTGGACTCAGGCCACATACTGACAAAACAGTCCGGCATGGTTGAACCTACCAGGAGCAAAAAGCCCCCGCTGACACAGACTCTGGGGATCATTAGAGCATACAAACTGTCATGCCAAATTATCTACCTTTTAGGAAATAGTTTATTTTAACTACAGTTCATAATCCTGTGTATATGCTACAGTACAGTAAGACTCTCAGTAGCCTTCATGAAGAATCCAAAATCGAATATTTAAAAAGAGTTGATAGCAAGTGTGGAATTATGCAATTATTTGTATTTGGATTTTTGTCCAGAGTCCTTGCCATTGCTGGTTAAATTTTATACCAGAAATGTTTGTATCCATGTTCACCTTTCAAAAATCTGGGTAAAGTAAAAAATGCCTTCTGTTGGATCACCATACAGTGTAATACTTATGTGTACCAGATGATGCCTTTGTCAGGTGAGCAACATCACAAAGCATTTGAAGACATTGGTTGAAATTCCCTATTTTTGAAACAGAGGTATTAAGCTAGGTTTGTGGGTTTGGGGACCTTGGAGATTCTTTTGTCTGTGTAGTCCTTAAGACACTTTTCCACCTTTTAAGAAACATTGCTGCAGAATCTGGCTTTGTCTTTCCTTGTCTGATGCAGAAGTTCTGATCCATGCCTTTGTGTCCTTCCAAACTGAATATTGAAATGCTTTGCTTATTGGAATCCAGCTTGTTTAATACGCTGCAACTGGCACAAAATCACCAGCTAAAATTTTTACTGGCAGATAGTTACATTACATAATACTGCACACTCTTCCAAGTTGTTTGACCTTGTTTTGCTTGCTGTCATTCTAGCATCATGTTAGTTGTTTATGCTGACTTATAAAGCTCTTCACAAACAGGGGGCAAAGTTACCTTTCTGGGTCTTATTACTACTTCAATATCGAGATATGTTTTGGTTGGCTGCTTTTTTTAGGGCTTAATCCTGCAGGCTGTTGAGCACTGCTGAAAGAAGCTCAGAGAGCCAAAGTTGTGATGCTTATGCTTGGTATTTGTTCAGAACCTGCTTAGAAAAGTGGGTTGTGAACAAATCTCTGTGCCTGCAATGAACACCACACTGATGGTTATGGAGAAAAGTGGATGTAAGGGGGAAACTGTGTAGGGTTGTCAACTTTGTAATCACACAAAACTGAATATCCTTGCCCCGCCCCTTCCCTGTGGCTCCGCCTCTTGGCCTGCCCCATCCCCGAGACCCCACCCCAGGGTGCGAGAGGGGGCTCCAGGCTGGGGCAGGAGTTGGTGTGTGGGAGGGGAGTGAGGGCTCCAGCTGGGGGTGCGGGCTCTGGAATGGGGATGAGGGGTTTGGGGTTCAGGCTAGGGGGGGTGGAGCCGAGGGATTTGGAATGTGGGAGGGGGCTGCGGGTTGAGACAGGGGGTTAGGGTATGGGAGAGGGTACGGGCTTTGGGCTGGGGGTGCGGACTCTGGGGTGGGGCCAGAAATGAGGGCTTCTGCTTTTCGGGGGTGGCTCAGGGCTGGGCCAGAGGGTTGGGGCACAGGCTTACCTTGGGCGGCTCCCGGTCAGCGGCACAGAGGGGCCAGGGGAGACTCCCTGCCTGTCCTGGCTCCGCACTGAGCCCCGGAAGTGGCCAGCAGGTCTGGTTCCTAGGTGGGGGGGCCAGGATGCTCCGCGCACTACTCTCACAAGTAGGCACCGCATTCTTTTCTCCCCCGCCCGGCCAATGGGAGTGTGGAGCGGGTGCTCAGGGCGGGGGCAGTGTGCGGAACCCCGTGCCCACCCCTGCAGGCGCCAGACCTGCTGGCCACTTCCAGGACGCAGTGTGGTGCCAGGACAGGTAGATACTAGCCTGCCTTAGCCCTGCAGCACCGCCAGCTGGACTTTTAACGGCCCAGTCAGCGGTGCTGACCAGAGCCACCAGGGTCCCTTTTCGACTGAGCGTTCTGGTCAAAAACCAGATGCCTGGCAACCTTAAGAATGTGCCCTGGCTGTGTCCTTTGGTTTAAATACGGTCCTGCGCTTGCAGGCGATGTGCATAGTAGTCATTTTAAAGATGTTTAGGTACTGCCAGCCAGGTGTAATGGCTACTCTGGTATGTTCAAGAGCTGTATTTGGGGAAAGTCAAAGCAGGGGCAGCTGCGAGGACTGCCTTCTTACACAGAATATGTGATGATTCTAAGAAGTGGCATTTCTCATAGCCAGCTACTGAGTGCTTTGTGAGATGTACTGGACGTGATGTTCTTTCTGGCTCAACAGCCTGCAGGAATAGTGCCCTTGTAGCTTTTACTTTACTTTACTTGGATTGTTAGTAACAAAGCAGAATACTTATCCTGCTGGTGGCTCATTGCAGTTGTTTCTCAGCTTTCATCCTGCAGGATAAAGCCCTAAATTATTCAACTTCTCTGAATACCTGAAAATTCTTGACTTCAGGACTATCGCCCGCTACTTCTTGTTTAAGTCTAGGGTGACAAGATGTCCCAATTTTATAGGGACAGTCCCGATTTTGGGGTTTTTTTCTTATATAAGCTCCTATTATGCCCCACCCCCGTCCCAATTTTTCACACTTGCTGTCTGGTCACCCTATTTAAGTCTAAACTTGAAGAGCATTTCCTCTGTAAACGGTGGCTGTAAAAATGACACCTTCCTTTTCCCACAGATTTATTCCCTGATATTCAGAGGCAAATCTGCTCACTTTAATGACAAAAGTAATACTTTTACTACTTTACCTTCCTAGTAGTTGTGTTGGCTCTGCAGAGCTCACGGGGGGAATGGATTTCATCCCTTCTTGTGAAACTCCTATAGAACTGGTGCATAAATTCAATTTGCTGAGCTGTATTCTGTTGTCACTTACACTTGTGCATCCCTGTTAAAGCCAGTCGTGTTCTAGAGGTGGCAGAATATGGCCCACAGATATATATTATTGGACACAATGTATGACCCAAACAAAACCATAGCTTGACATTCAAATGCCAGGTTCAGACTGCAGGGTGGTAGTTGGAGGGTGGGGCAAAGTCTCTTGACGGAACACATTTGATCTGGAATCACTGAGGTATGATGAACATGCAATCCTGCCATGCCATTTTTACATTCACTTTTCAGAGTAGAACTGCACATTAAGGCATTTGCTTGTAATTGATTTAATCCATCCTGCAGTGTTAAATTAGATGAACTTTTAATCGTTGTCACAGTACAATAAATTGCTGTAAATGTTTGTTGATTTTTCATCTTCCATGGAGATGTGAATGTATCTAATTGAAAGAATACCTGTGTATGAGTCAAGCTAACAAATCACCCACCTAGAGACTGGATAATCTTGCTGAAGCATCTAGTCCTTACAGTACCTTTTTTATACTTAAACACATCAGAGTGGTCTAGACGAAACAAAGAGTGCATTACATATATGCTTGTCTGAACAATGCTCATTTTGTACATACCAGAAACCATTGATGGCATGAATTGTGCAGTTCCCCTTAATGGAGTGACCAAATGTCCCAGTTTGCTGAGGATACTCTTGAAATCCACCTGCTAATACTTCTCCCTTGTCCCTCAAAAATAAATAAGCAAAAATTCCTGATTAGATTTTGCCAGTTTCACAGCAAAAGACACTGTGCTACCATGAGCATGTTTTATGATCAAAGATAGTTTCCTTCACTCTTCTTGTCGTTTCATCATTTGTAAAATAGGATAAGAATATATATCTGTTTCTGTCATATTGATGAGAATTAATTAGTTAATACATGTATAGTGCTTTGAAGACCTAAAGTGGTGAATACATGCTAATCATTATTATGGCATAAAGTATCTACTAAGTGTAATAATAAACTCCTCTCCTCCCAAATTTGAATGACCGTTTTGTAAGATGACTAGCTCACATGATTATATAATCCTGTTGACTGGGATTTTTTAAAAGTAGTCTTGTAAAGAATTTTAATTCTAATTCGTATGAATATCACAATTTGTGCTTTCAGGAAAATAATATATTTTTGTTAACTTATTTCAAAAGTGAAAAAAGCCAGTACATTTCACTAAACCCACAATTTACTCTTAATTTTGCTGCTATTGTCTAACGATCATTGTCTCAAAAGCTAGTCTGGCCCTACTTTTTCCAGTAGAGGGCTCTGCTGTACAGCAAGAACTGCACTGGCCAGAAACACTGAACCCAATATGTGAGCTTAGAGTTCTTAAAAATATATGGACATGAGAGCGCCTATATGTCCACATAAGGACTACATCATACACATGCTATTGCACATAAAGTATAGCCAATCAGTGAAGGATTTTAAATGTGTGTCACGGGACAACCCTGTTGTTTTATGTACAGTAACTCCTCACTTAACGTGTATTTATGTTCCTGAAAAATGCAACTTTAAGCGAAACAATGTTAAGTGAATCCAGTTTCCCCGTAAGAATTAATGTGAATGTGGGGTGGGTAGGTTCCAGGGAAATTTTTTTTTTGCCAGACAAGACTCTCTCTCTCTCTCTCTCTCTATATATATATATATACACACACACACACAGTATAAGTTTTAAACAAACAATTTAATACTGTACACAGCGATGATGGTTGTGAAGCTTGGTTGAGGGGGTGGAGTCAGAGGGTGGGATATTTCCCAGGGAAGGCCTTACTGCTAAATGATGAACTAGCAATTAGCTGAGCCCTCAAGGGTTAACTCATTGCTGTTAATGTAGCCTCACGCTCTACAAGGCAGCAGGAATGGAGGGAGGGGAGACAGCATGGCAGACAGAGACACACGCCTTGTGTGTGAGAGAGAGAGAGATGCGCATTTCCCCTTTAAGTACACTGACACCACTCTTAAGTACACTAAGGGTATGTCTACACTACGAAATTAGGTCGAATTTATAGAAGTCGGTTTTTTAGAAATTGGTTTTATATATTCGAGTGTGTGTGTCCCCACACAAAATGCTCTAAGTGCATTAACTCGGCGGAGCGCTTCCACAGTACCGAGGCTAGAGTCGACTTCTGGAGCGTTGCACTGTGGGTAGCTATCCCACAGTTCCCGCAGTCTCCGCTGCCCGTTGGAATTCTGGGTTGAGATCCCAATGCCTGATAGGGCTAAAACTTTGTCGTGGGTGGTTCTGGGTACATATCGTCAGGCCCCCGTTCCCTCCCTCCCTCCGTGAAAGCAAGGGCAGACAATCATTTCGCTCCTTTTTTCCTGAGTTACTTGTGCAGACGCCATACCACGGCAAGCATGGAGCCCGCTCAGCTCACTGTCACCGTATGTCTCCTGGGTGCTGGCAGACACGGTACTGCATTGCCACACAGCAGCAGCAACCCACTGCCTTGTGGCAGCAAACAGTGCAATAGGACTGGTAGCCGTCATCGTCATGTCTGAGGTGCTCCTAGGTCGCCTGTGTGAGGTCGATCAGGAGCGCCTGGGCAGACATGGGCGCAGGGACTAAATTTGGAGTGACTTGATCAGGTCATTCTGTTTAGTCCTGTAGTCAGTCCTATTGGACCATCTTATGGTGAGCAGGCAGGCGATACGGATTGCTAGCAGTCCTATTGCATCATTTTCTGCCAGGCAGGCAAGAGATGAGGATGGCTAGCAGTCCTATTGTACCATCTTCTGCCGTGCAGCCATGAGATGTGGATGGCATGCAGTCCTTCTGCACCGTCTGCTGCCAGCCAAAGATCTAAAAGATAGATGGAGTGTATCAAAACAAGAAATAGACCAGATTTGTTTTGTACTCATTTGCAAACCTCCCCCGCTCCCTGTCTAGGGAACTCATTCCTCTAGGTCACACTGCAGTCACTCACAGAGAAGGTGCAGCAAGGTAAATCTAGCCATGTATCAATCAGAGGCGAGACTAACCTCCTTGTTCCAATAAGAACAATAACTTAGGTGCACCATTTCTTATTGGAACCCACCGTGAAGTCCTGCCTGAAATAGTCCTTGATGTAAAGCCACCCTCTTTGTTGATTTTAACGCCCTGTAAGCCAACCCTGTAAGCCGTGTTGTCAGTTGTCCCTCCCTGCGTCAGAGCAACGGCAAACAATCGTGCATCTGAGTTGAGAGTGCTGTCCAGAGCAGTCACAATGGAGCACTCTAGGATAGCTCCTGGAGGCCAATACTGTCGAATTGTGTCCACAGTATCCCAAACTCGACCCGGCAAGGCTGATTTAAGCGCTAATCCACTTGTCGGGGTGGAGTAAGGAAATCGATTTTAAGAGCCCTTTAAGTCGAAATAAAGGGCTTCATCGTGTGGACGGGTGCAGGTTTACATCGATTTAACGCTGCTAAATTCGACCTAAAGTCCTAGTGTAGACCAGGGCTAAATTGTTAAGTTAATCAGCAAGCTGAGACCCATGGCAGCTGCTGCCAGGAAGCTCCCTCCGTCCTGAGCCCTGTCGTGTCTCCCCCCGCTCTATGGAGATGGAGTAAACAGCAGGGAGGGGGACACCCTGACATTAGCCCCCCTCTCCTCCTCCTTCCCCTCTGCCCCCCAAGCAAGCAGGAGGCTCTGGAGAGCAGCTCCAAGGCAGAGGGTGGGAGCAGCACATGGCAGTTGGGGGAGGGACAGCTGAACTGCCAGCAATTGATAGCCTGCTTGGCAGCTGCTGCACAGAGAACTTAGGGGAGCAGGGAGCTGATGGGGGGCTGCCGGTCCACCCTGGTTCCAAGCCCCCACCAGCTAGCTCCAACGGGCTGCTCTTCCGGCAAGCAGTGGACAAAGCAGGTGGCTGCCAAACCACGTTATAAGGGAGCATTGCACAACTTTAAACGAGCATGTTCCCTAATTGTTAAGCAACGTAACAATGAAACAACGTTAACCAGGATGACTTTAAGTGAGGAGTTACTGTACACACTTCACTCTGTAAACTCCTTTGACTCTATCAGGTTTCAGAGTAACAGCCGTGTTAGTCTGTATTCGCAAAAAGAAAAGGAGTACTTGTGGCACCTTAGAGACTAACCAATTTATTTGAGCATGAGCTTTCGTGAGCTACAGCTCACTTCATCGATGAAGTGAGCTGTAGCTCACGAAAAAGAAAAGGAGTACTTGTGGCACCTTAGAGACTAACCAATTTATTTGAGCATGAGCTTTCGTGAGCTACAGCTCACTTCATCGATGAAGTGAGCTGTAGCTCACGAAAGCTCATGCTCAAATAAATTGGTTAGTCTCTAAGGTGCCACAAGTACTCCTTTTCTTCTATCAGGTTTGGTGCTTATTCCACTTTCTGTTCCCATTGCAGAAGTCTTATTGGGAGAGATCAAGTCCTAATGGATTCATAATTTTAAAAGGTTAACTTTTACACACTGGTAGGGTGATCTGATTCTTATTTTTTGCTCTTCCAAACAGCACGTGATTAAGAAATTCCTTGGTTTAGTGTCCAGTCACAATGTACCAGTGTATCTCATTGATCCTTTGGTTCTGGGATTAATTCATAAAGACTTTGAACAGCTCAGCAGCTCTTCTGATGGCATGAGCCCAGAATGCAAGTATTTCTGTGTTCCACGGGATTTCACCACATTTGCACTACTGGATAAAACATGGAAACATGAAGTAAGATTTTCTCCCTTTTCAGTTTTGTCTGCTGTAATGCACCCAGCCATTACAGGATTAATGGTTGAACAGAACATACTTAAAGACTTCCAGGTTTAAAGTTCATGATGTGGAACTGGTCTAAAGGTGGTGGTGTACCTAAATTTTATTTTATTTTTATTTTATTTTATTTTATTTTATTTTATTTTGAAACCTCTTGAGGTAAAGGGAAGTCATGCAACAGTCTGTTCAAGATGCAAGGCACATGGCAGGGAGGTCCCTAGGAGAGAGTAGCTTCTGCCAACTCTCTTTAAGGAAGCTCAGATAAAATGTTTCAATGGCTGTTTCAGTGAATTGAGAATTCATCAGGTAGCCCAAAGATAGTTGGGTCACAGTCCACAACATACATAGACTGAGGTGAGAGGGGACCAACTTTCAGAAGGAAGAGAGGGAGAGATCTGTAAGAAAGGGAGAAGAAAAAGAAATAGAAACTTACCATACATATAGCCATAGTAAATTCTGAGTAGTATCCATTGCAGAGGTAGCAGAGCTGTTAATGTGCATTGATATGATTGTTTCATAATGTACAGCAACCGTATATTGATGCATGTTTGGTACCTTGTCATTTACTTTTTATATTATAAGACTTTAACTAAACTCTTTCTGACAGAAAAAGCTGGGGCTTTATGATAAAAAGAAAAGCTAGATGTACGAAATTACTGTATTCTGGAAATGTGTATTATTTGATTAACTAGCACAAGATGTATGAACATGACTTCGATAAAAATCTAAATAATTTTATTTAAGAAAGGAGAAAAATATGTGAGACAGGCAGATGTAAAACTCTTACTCAAACACAGTGAAAAGTGGTGGCATTTTGGGCCTGAGTAAGGAAGGTCAGCTGTATTTCTTTCTTTCTCTTTGCCAATGCTAATTTTAGCTTACAGAAACTGAGTATGGGGCCATGAGTCAGCACACTATTCTAGATTTCCCTCTTTGATGCCATCTGTAAAAGGGGAGCTTACAGTTCTGGATTTGCTGTTGAAAAGAGCTGTTTAAGTCTTGAGAGATCTTCTTCTTCTCTTTAGTCATCATCTTATTCCGCTCCCTTTGGAATATGTTAAAGCTGATTGGCTTCATGTAACTCTAGAAATTTAGTCTAACGTTTATGCAGATCATAAAAGGAGGATTTGCAACAGTCAAGTCATGATATAATCCAGGGATAAATAAGGATGTCAGAAGAGCCAGAATTCATCCCTACATTGAACCTGAGAGTGATCCAAAGCTAAAGACAAGGTGATGTGGGAGGAAACAAGTAAATTCAAAGTCAAGGACTTTCTCAAGGTTTCAGCATTGGATGCAAAGTAAAGGTCCGAGTTAAGGAAAGTAATAGCGAGACAATGGGAAAAAGAGGACTTTTTACTCTGTAGAAGGACTACAGTCTTTGAAGCATTCGGTTTTAGAGGAAGTTATGATCTCGCTGGGGCGGATATGGTTGAGACAGGCAAAGATAGATGGGACACAAAAGGGTCAGAGAGTGAATGGAGAAAGCTGAAGGATGAAGTGATGATCATGATTTAATCTAGCAGTGAAATTATCTAGTCTCTTCACAAAGCAAAGACTATCTGGAGTCATAACAAACACATGACAGATGTTAGTCACACATCTGTCATGTGTATCAGAACAAACACATGACAGATGTTAGTCACATTGGTTAATGCACTTCAGGAAGTCACTTGGATACTACAGTGATGACCATTGTATAACAACCTGGAGCTGCAGCTAGCCAGAGATGTCAAGAGTAACAAGAAGGGTTTCTTCAGGTATGTTGGTAACAAGAAGAAAGCCAAGGAATGTGTGGGCCCCTTACTGAATGAGGGAGGCAACCTAGTGACAGAGGATGTGGAGAAAGCTAATGTATTCAATGCTTTTTTTGCCTCTGTCTTCACTAACAAGGTCAGCTCC
This sequence comes from Lepidochelys olivacea, assembly GCF_965140295.1. Lineage (NCBI taxonomy): Eukaryota > Metazoa > Chordata > Testudines > Cheloniidae > Lepidochelys > Lepidochelys olivacea. The sequence goes on from NC_140415.1 coordinate 133,710,384, forward strand.
CAGACTGCTGCCCTGGGCATCACAAAATGGGGAAGAGATGGCCAGCCCTCTGTGGAGATAGAGGTGGTTAGGGACTATTTAGAAAGGCTGGACGTGCACAAGTCCATGGGGCCGGACGAGTTGCATCCGAGAGTGCTGAAGGAGTTGGCGGCTGTGATTGCAGAGCCATTGGCCATTATCTTTGAAAACTCGTGGCAAACCGGGGAAGTCCCGGATGACTGGAAAAAGGCTAATGTAGTGCCAATCTTTAAAAAAGGGAAGAAGGAGGATCCTGGGAACTACAGGCCAGTCAGCCTCACCTCAGTCCCTGGAAAAATCATGGAGCAGGTCCTCAAAGAATCAATCCTGAAGCACTTGCATGAGAGGAAAGTGATCAGGAACAGCCAGCATGGATTCACCAAGGGAAGGTCATGCCTGACTAATCTAATCGCCTTTTATGATGAGATTACTGGTTCTGTGGATGAAGGGAAAGCAGCGGATGTATTGTTTCTTGACTTTAGCAAAGCTTTTGACACGGTCTCCCACAGTATTCTTGTCAGCAAGTTAAGGAAGTATGGGCTGGATGAATGCACTACAAGGTGGGTAGAAAGCTGGCTAGATTGTCGGGCTCAACGGGTAGTGATCAATGGCTCCATATCTAGTTGGCAGCCGGTATCAAGTGGAGTACCCCAAGGGTCGGTCCTGGGGCCGGTTTTGTTCAATATCTTCATAAATGATCTGGAGGATGGTGTGGATTGCACTCTCAGCAAATTTGCGGATGATACTAAACTGGGAGGAGTGGTAGATACGCTGGAGGGGAGGGATAGGATACAGAAAGACCTAGACAAATTGGAGGATTGGGCCAAAAGAAATCTGATGAGGTTCAATAAGGATAAGTGCAGGGTCCTGCACTTGGGACGGAAGAACCCAATGCACAGCTACAGACTAGGGACCGAATGGCTAGGCAGCAGTTCTGCGGAAAAGGACCTAGGGGTGACAGTGGACGAGAAGCTGGATATGAGTCAGCAGTGTGCCCTTGTTGCCAAGAAGGCCAATGGCATTTTGGGATGTATAAGTAGGGGCATAGCGAGCAGATCGAGGGACGTGATCGTTCCCCTCTATTCGACATTGGTGAGGCCTCATCTGGAGTACTGTGTCCAGTTTTGGGCCCCACACTTCAAGAAGGATGTGGATAAATTGGAGAGAGTCCAGCGAAGGGCAACAAAAATGATTAGGGGACTGGAACACATGACTTATGAGGAGAGGCTGAGGGAGCTGGGATTGTTTAGCCTGCAGAAGAGAAGAATGAGGGGGGATTTGATAGCTGCTTTCAACTACCTGAAAGGGGGTTCCAAAGAGGATAGCTCTAGGCTGTTCTCAATGGTAGCAGATGACAGAACGAGGAGTAATGGTCTCAAGTTGCAGTGTGGGAGGTTTAGGTTGGATATTAGGAAAAACTTTTTCACTAAGAGGGTGGTGAAACACTGGAATGCGTTACCTAGGGAGGTGGTAGAATCTCCTTAGAGGTTTTTAAGGTCAGGCTTGACAAAGCCCTGGCTGGGATGATTTAACTGGGAATTGGTCCTGCTTTGAGCAGGGGGTTGGACTAGATGACCTCCTGAGGTCCCTTCCAACCCTGATATTCTATGATTCTATGAACCTATGTAGACTAGATTATGAAGAGAATGAAACACTGAACATTTTGAAATGTTGGTAGTGGATGGAAAGATGTGAAATCTCTACATGTGTGGTTTGTTTGTGTGTGGTTTAATGGCTAAAGAGGTAGGATTCAAACAAGAAGAGAAGAATACCAGGGAGCTGAGTGCTTGCATAAGGTATCAGAAAGGGTACAGTGTTGCATAGTAGAATCTGTAAAGTAGCACAGAGGTTGGCAGCTTCAGTGTAAACATTTATAATCATTCCTGTGAAAAATCTGTGCGTATATATTTATACAGTGGCAGTTTTCTTCGAACATTTTGTGGGAGTTGGATTTAAGTAAGGGCTTGTCTACATGAACATTTAGTTCGCAGCAAGTTGGGCTGTGACTCTACCCTGCACGAGCCTGCCGTGTGCTGTCAATCTGCACTCTGCTGACGCACATTAACAGTTCGTCCTTTTTGAAATGGGACTAATCAAAGTGCATTAACGAACTGCTAATGCATGTCAGCAGGATCCACACTGAGGGTGTGCTGCAGGCTAGTGCAGAGTAGATTCACACCCCAGCTTGCTGCAAACTAAGGGCTTGTCTACACATAGAACGTTTTAGTGAAGAAGCTATTCTGCTGTCGGGAGAGCTTCTCCTTTTGACATAGTTCATCCATCTCCGCAAAAGGCGGTAGGTATGTCAACAGGAGAAGCCTTCCTGTCAAAGTAGCGCTGTCTACGCGGGGGGTTAGGTCCGTATAACTGCTTCGCTCAGGGGTGTGGATTTTTCACACCTCTGAGTGACGTAGTTATACCAATGTGTATAGTGTATACCTGGTCTTAAACATTCAAGCCCTAAGTAGTGGAATAGGTGTCATATCCCAGTTTTTATTGTATGCTTACAGGGCTTTCACCAAAAGAGGGAACTCATCATATGGTTTCATTGTGCGCTACAAAACTGGGAGAAATGGGGACATTTAAAAAAAAAAGCTTAACCTGTTTATTTTTGTATTGCTGTGATTAAGGTAGGTGAAGTGAAAACAAATAGAAAACGAAAATGTGCATAGACAGTTACCATCCTTTTAAGGTTTAGGAGAAATTCTGGAATAGGTAGGGCCTGATTCTGATCTAAGTTGTATGTTGTAAATCAGGAGTCATGTAAGTTCATGAAGAATTGGCCCTTAGTGCTGAAGTCTTGTTTTTGTCCTTTTCACAGAAAGTGTTGTTTCTCTGATGTTTAGGTGAGCTTGTTGAGAGCTGCTGAAAAAATGGGGTTCCAGTGGCTAAAGATACAGAACAAAGACCCCCGTTTGGAAGGGATGGATGACCTCTCTGGGATTGAAATTCCCTTCCACTATATCTTCAAACTGGCAGCTCATGCCATCCACCTGGTGGTCTTTTATGAGAGGAGTGGTAACTATGTCTGGCATGGCCCATTGCGGCTGAAACAAAACATAGACAGAAAGTTTGTGCCTTTTCGAAAGCTACACTTTGGTCACTACCCTGGAGCTTACAACAAGTAAGTAATAAATGGAGGACAACAAGGAGGATTTAAGTCTATTATAGCACGTTAAATACTACCACTTTGTCTTAAAATCAGTAATTCACGGGTCTATAGAGCAAGTTATGAAATTCATCTCGTGTTCACTAAAATGCAGGTGAATCAAAAGTTTAAGGTGACAGATCCCGTGATATTAATAGTAAAACAAGTATTTTCCCCAATTTACAGATGGAGAAATTGAGACACAGAGAGGTTAAGTGGCTTAACCTGGGCGTGAGAGATCCAGTAATGGGCCAACCCAGTATTGATTTGTGGTAGGATATTTTGATTTCCAAAGAGGTATAGTAGCACATCTTGCCAGCAGATAATTGAATGACTCTGCTTGTCAGCTTATGTCTGAAATATTTTGAAGTAAATATATGTCAGGCAAGATAGGGATTGTCATATTAGCAATATCTGATATTAAAGAAGTGTAACCGCAATATCTGATATTAGTAACCTCTTTCCGTACGTTTTGTATTATGCTACAGAGCCAAAACTTGGTCAGAAAACTTCATATGTGACACTCTCAGCATTGAGAAAAGGGGAGACTACATTTGCAACAAAGGACTGTGTAACAGTACCTAGTGTAGGGGCAAGCAAACTTTTTGGCCTGAGGGCCACATTGGGTTTCCAAATTCTATGGAGGGCCTCTCTAAACAGCCAGGCGTGGCCCGGCCCCCCCCCCCCCAAGACTCCTGCCCCATCCAACCCCCTGTTCCCTGACTGCCCCCTGGGACCCCTACCCCATTCACCCCTCCCTGTCCCCTGACCGCCCCTGAACCCCCACCCCTCCAACCCCTCCTCTCATTCCTGACTGCCCCTCCCCCCCAGGACCCCTACCCCATCCAACCACCCCTTCTCCCTGTCCCCTCACTGCCCCTGGAACCCCTGCTCCTGACTGCCCCCCGCCGCCCCATCCAACCCCCACTCTCCTTCCTGACTGCCCCCAGGACCCATGCCCACATTCAACCCCCCTGTTCCCCGCCATCTGACCACCCTGACCCGTATCTACACCCCCACCCCCTGACCACCACTCCAAACTTTCCAACTCCTCCGGCCCCTTACCGCGTTGCTTGGAGCACCGGTGGCTGACGGCGCTGCAGCCGCGCCGTCCAGAGGACCAGCACAGGCAGCCACACCGCCCAGCCACGCCACCACGCAGAGTCAGCCACACCACCACGCAGCACAGAGCATCAGGTCAGGCCGTGGCTCTGCAGCTGTGCTGCCCAGCAAGAGCTTGCAGCCCCACCGCCCAGAGCATTGCACCAGCGGTGCAGTGAGCTGAGGCTGCGGGGTACGGGGGACAGCAGGGGCTCAGGGGCCGGGCAGGAGGGTCCTGTGGGCTGGACGTGGCTCACGGACCGTAGTTTGCCCACCTCTGACCCAGTGACTAAAGTGGAAGGATATTGAAGAGAGACCTCTTTTATGCCAGCATAGCTGGGTCAGAAATGCATTTGAACCCATTGCATGAAACCCCTCCCCCATATTGGTGCATGTAAATAAGGGAACCCATATTTATACACAACTGTGGGGTTTTGCTGGTGCAGTAGATTTAGGTCCACTTATTTAGTTGCTTATATATGGACTATTGAAAACCAGTGGTTTTGCAGGCCTGCTTACCTCAGAAATGACCAACTGGAATTTTACCAAAAGCCTCCCACCAAAAATAAAATTTTGAACGAGCACAAGCAGTTTCAGCCAGAATAGGAATAGTAACGTATTATCTGCTTCTGCACCATTGAAAGCAATGGGAGTGTTGCTATTTACTTAAATGGAACCGTGATCAAGCCTATAGTGCTTTTATATTCAATGCACTTCACAAATATTAATCCTCACAACACCACATCAGGTAGGAAGTACTTGTATTCTCACTGTACAGATTGGGAAGCTGAAGCAGCCAGGTTAAGTGAATTGCCTTGGTAGATGTGCAAAGTCTGTGTCAGATCTGGGATGAATTGTTTGTCCCCAGTCTTGTGCTTAAACTGTGCTTCTCTTCCATTTTTAAAGTTACTGTAAGTGACTGAAATAGGAACTTGACATGAAAGTGCCTCTGCTAAAATTGGTCAAAAACAGGTGGCCTGGCTCTGAACTTCTCCAGATTTCCAGGGTGATCAGATCTGGAGTTTGAGGGTGGGTTTTGAGAGAGAATTGACTTCACATTTGCTGTACTGTGACTTTATTTATTTTTTTCATTATAGGGGCCTAATTCTTTCATTCACTTCAGTAAACATGGTAAAATAGTAGTGTCAGAAATAATTAGAATAAGGTTATAATAAGGGAAGGTTAAAAAAAGGAGGGTGGGAGTCCACAGAGAGTAACATCCGTGGGACAGGCCTTTGGGAAACTGATAAAGAGCTCAGTAATGGTTGACTGGAACTCTTGTAACTTGACTCTTTGCGTCTCAATTTCTCTTTCTATCTTTCCTTCTATTTTTGCCTTCCCTGAGCAATGTGTACTTTTGTATTGTAAGCCCAGCCTTCTAAGCCACAACTAGGCTGCTTTCACTTATGCAGTGTTTCAGTAGCATATGAAAAATGGCAAATCTACGCACTTGCTGCAGTCTTGGGGAAGCAAGATGCATACAGCCTGACTGTGAGAATAATATTCCTGCAGTCTACTTGAAATTGTCACAACAACCAGAACAGAACAAACACTTGTAGTTTAAAAAAAAAAAAAAAGGAAAACACATTGATTTATTTTTGCTAAGAATTACTGAGTTACTAAACGTCCCCTCTATACCTTGGACTCTTGTATTTATTATATGCATAAACATTTAAAATCCAGGACATTAACTATCAAATGTCATTCAACATTTCAGTTGTCATGAAGGCCTAAACTATTGTTAAATTATTAATATGAGCCAAGACTTTCAAAATAGGGGCTAATATTAGACTCCTAAATCCATATTTAGGCAACTGAATAAATGGCCTCGTTTTTCAAATGCTCTGAACAAACAGCAGCTCCCAGTTAACTCAGTGTGAGCTGCTGGGTATTTGGCACATTTGAAAAATAAGGTGATTTATTCAGTTGTCTAAATATGGATTTAGGAGTCTAATATTAGCTCCTATTTTGAAAATCTTTGCCTAGGAGAGTAGCTTGTAGATTTTGTTGCACCCAAGAGGTTCTGGTTTCGTGTAATCAGATGTAATACATTTGGATATATGTAGCAACCGCTCAAGTGCTCAACATGTTTTAGATCTTTATAACCTGGGCCAGAGATAGGAGGTGGCGTTTGATTAGTCACAGATGATGCATTCTTGGCCAGGATAATATAATGTCTTTCTTTCACTGCAGGCCAGAAGTACTACAACTTTCCATTGATGACTTAAAAGTTCAGATTCCAAAAAATCTGTCCCAATTTCTAGAGGAGATGTCACACTCTAGGTTTCTTGAATGTAGGTACAGAGAAGCTCGGGCTTTCTTTCAGGTGAGTGGTAATCAGGAAATGTAAAGTAGATTTCCACTCATACACCACCATCCTGCAAAAACGTAGGTATGTGTTTGACTTGAATGGGTCTACTCATAGGCTTAAAATTAAACTCTTGCCTAAATGCAGCATGGTGGCCTTCGTTCTCACAAAGTAAAGAAACTAATTTTTTTAAAAAATTGAGCGTATAACTAGAACTTTTTTCTATGAATAACTAAAGTTGTTTCATCTGTTTAGTTCTATTCTGGGTGCATTTGTCTCTGCATTTGAAATCATATGGAGAATAGATAAATGATAATATATAAATTTGCACACACTTTAAGACCCCTCTACTCTGTCAGAGTTGTATAAAGTATCCGTAGTGTAAATAAGAGTCCCAATTTTCTGGTAATTTTTTTATTTTGGTCACAGTAGGATTGACCATGCATTACAGCACATTTGTGGTATTATACTTAAATTTGCAAGTATATTCATTCAAAATCCCCTTTTTCAGGGGCTTGTAACTTTTGAAGTGATTGATTGGGCTGAATCTTTTTAAAGCTTGTTCAGAGCAAAGAAAAGAAAAAAGTTTTGTTTTGGAGAGTTGATACCAGAGTTATCCAAGTATGGGATAGAGACTTTTTGTTGTTAAGATGCTTTTTGTGCTCTGATAACTTGAAAATGCACTGCTGCTCTTAAATGACTGTGCCTCAACTGAAATTAGTGTAAACTTGTAACTTCACTACACAATTTTAACACTTGGTGGCACCAAACAAGTTGTAAAAAATGTGCTAAAAATAACCACAGTGAGCCCAATTCTGTCCCCAGTTGGTATCCATAAGAGTTTTGTAATTGACTTTAGTGAGAGTGGGATCAGGCTCAATGTGCGTTATTGTTGAAAAGTTGTAAGCATTGCAGAGGTTTAATCACAGCATTTACATATTTTGTTTCTTTAATATATATATTCATCTTTTTGGTTTTGGTGTGGATCATTCCAGTAGTATGTTAATACTGACTTTTACATTTTATCAGTTTGGAAAAGATAACAAAGAGGATGGTTTATCACAGGGGTTCTCAACCTTTTTCTATCTGAGGCCCCCCTCGACATGCTATAAAAACTCCATGGCCCCTTGGGGGTGGAGGGGCTTCGGGGAGGGGCCTTGGGTATAGGCGTATTTTTACTTCTGTTTGGTGGGGGGGGGGAAGGGGCCAGCAGTGCTCGAAACACCTCTGCATGGTGGGGTCCAGGGAGGAAATGCCACCTCCACCCCTTGACTCACCTCAGTAGGCCACCCAGCCTGTCTGGGTTGGGGGGCAGGTGCAACCCAAAATTATAACTCAAAGTTGGGGGGCTTAGCTCAAAAAGTTTGAAAACAGCTTAGCGTCCAGGGACGGGGTAGCTAGGGGCTGTGTGCACACAGGGTGGCTGTGGGTACAGGGAGGGGGCGGCTAGGGGCTGTGTGCAGACAGGAAGTAGCTTAGATGCAGGGATGGGGATAGCTGAGTCTGTGTGCAGGCAGGAGATAGCTCAGGATGCAGGGAGAGGGGTACTAGGGGCTGTGTGCTGGGAGGACTCCCCTGCAGTCCCTGTTCCACAAGGGGTCAGCCAGCCACAGAGCTGGGTCTCTCCACCTTGGGGGACTCTTACCGGTTGCCTCTGCTGGAGCAAATCGCTGAGGAGCAGCTTCAACTTGGGGCACCAGCAAGAGAGGAAGGAACGCTGCTGCTGCCTACTACATGGCGCTTGCCAGAGCAGCAGCTGCCCCGCACTGCCCAGCTCCAGCTTCCACCTGCAACGTGGCCAAGGGGCAGGGAGAGGAGATGTGGGGGGTGAGGTGCAGAGCTGCCCCTGGGACTGTCATAATCTAGTGCTGCAGTTTGGGGTGTGTGGAGGGTGGGGGAATGCCCTCCATGTCCCCAGCTCTGCTTCTGCCTCACAGGGAGCATCAGGGCTCTAGGCTTCAGTCCGTCTTCAGCCCCATGCGGTGCGCCAGGAATCAGGGCTTTAGTTGCGTGGCCCCATAGCCCCCTTGAAAGGGCTCACGGACCCCCAGGGGGCCACGAACCCCCGACTGAGAACCGCTGGTTTCTTGTATAGGCATTTAAATTTTACTTTTCTCATTTCACCATTTGTATTGCCAAACAGCCACAAGATGGCGGTATGGACAGTGTCCAGCGACTAATCAAAGTCTTGAAAAAAATTGCCTTTTTTTTTTTTTAAACTAAGAACATTTTCAAAATGAAGGTGCATTTATGTCTGAAAGTAGTTTAATATTCCTTATCCCTTTAGCTGTACCCTGATGATGCCTCTCTTGATGCAGTGGAGTTTAGGAGAAAAGCAAAAGCATTGCTGCATCTGGCTGCCCTGACATTAAATAACTTAGGGGTGAGGTTCTGGCTGAGCAGTGGAACGTGCCTTGGTAAAGTATTTGAGCTTATATCGTATTGCTTTTCAAACTCATTGAAGCCCCTTTCGAAATCTGAAACATTTAATCCTGTTTAGTTCCAGTGCTGGTGGCTGAGGTTGACAGCTGAATGCTTCAGGTTAGTAGGTGGTATCTGGTAGGTGTGTGAAGCAGGAGTCCAGTACATTAGCACAGATAAAATAACTTCACTACTAAGTCAAAATGAGGAATTCACAAATTACAATAAAATAAAGCAGTATTTGTTTTATTTCCAAGATTCCTTTCAGAAGCCACTTAGAGCCCAGCCATTTGAGATGCTGGGCATGCTTCATATGAAATGTTGAGCGTTTCCATTTAAGTCAGTAGTACGTCAGTACATTGATCACCTCTCAGGAAACTCTTAGCAGTTTGCAGGACCAGGTCACTAATAATAATTTGTAAAGGTACTTGAAAGAAAATGCAGAGGAATCTTACTTCTCAGTTATCTTTTATTTTAGATGCAGATTTTCCTCCATCCCACACAAACTTGGTGTTTAATGTGATAAATTATTTATAAAACTTCAGTAGAGGGGGAACCATATGGTAACCTATTGACTGTATCAAGGTTGAAAGCAATATCTCAAATTCATTATTGGTGAAAGAGAATGTTAAATTCCAAAGTAGATTATAGCCATAGATTTAATAATTCTTGTTAGCATTTCATTAAATGTTAGGGTTTATTTTTGCCTTTAAATGGAGTATTATTTTAGTGATGTGCAGTTCCCTATGATGTGGCTTAAACAAAAAGGGGGAGGAGGGAAGCATGTCTGGGCTTCTAGTCTCACCATTTCCCAACAGCAGTGGGTAGGCAGTTTACATCCCAGAAATACCTAGTATTTGAAATGAAGTAATCCATTTTTAAAAATAGAATTGTGACTCCATAAATATTACATAAAGGGCTCAGATCAGGAATGGTTTTCTTTTAAAAATGTAAGTTAGAAAACATACCTTTAGGAGAGATTGAGGGATTGTTATTTAAGTGGTGATAGGGCCCCTTCACAATCCTAACTTTTCCAGGGGAGACAGCTGGGCCACAAGTGGAGTAGCTCCCTATGCTCCTCCTCTTCCAATCTAGGTGTCTCTGTGGGGGGCAGCTGAGTGGCTTCCCTCAAAGAGATCTCAGCTAGTGGCACATGAAACTTCATTCTTACTTTGTTTCAGCTCTAGCTGTGTATTCACCATGTCTCTGATTTCATTTTTTCTCCATTTTAGGCTGGTATAGACAGTGCAGTATTATTCCTTATAGCAAAGATGTGGATTTGGGGGTCTTCATACAAGACTATAGATCTGATATTATTCCAGCATTTCAGAAGGCAGGACTATCACTGAAGCACAAGTTTGGCAAGGTTAGTAGGTAACAAATCTGAACTGTGAACCTAACCTTCATTATAACATTTTCTCAAGGTTCTGGTTGTCTGAAGGTGTTTAAAAACAGTTTTCATAAGAGAGGATCTCGTAAGCCTTGATCCTGCAAATGTTTGTGCACATTTAATTTACCCATGTGTAAACTTACTGACTTCATGCACTTTCTGGGCTAGGGAAACACCTTTCATAATGGAATCCTGATCCTGCCTCTGAATTCTATTCTGTATATACTGTTATATTAAAGGGGTTTCTAATTGTGTTTTAGTGTCACTAGAGAACCTTAAATAAGAAGGTGAATTGTGTTCTGTTGCTATTGATTTGGCCTGCTTATAGGGGTGTCATTCTGCATAGACTAGTGCTTACAGCTGGCAGGGGCTGGAAGGGCTGCAAGAGAAGTACCTCAGGATGCCCATCAGAAACCCCCAGAGGGTTCAAGAAACAGCATTGTTAGACTCCAAAGAGTCAATGGCTACAGTGCAGGGTCACAAGGGTGGAGTGAAGAGACAAAATCACAGGTCTTGGACAGAGATGCGGAAGACCTTCGAGTTTAAAAAAAACATTGTTAATTAAATATAATTATAAGTGTTTTATCAGGGGCTGTATACAACCCCTATGCCAGTGTCTGATCTCACAAACAATCTTAGTTTAGCTTGGATCCAGGAGATTCATCATTAACTGGTGCTAATGGACTTACGAAACTAAAAGGAAGGAACGTTAAAAAGTAATTCATTGAGGTTATTCTGCTCTTTTATGTGAGAATCCATCTCCTTCTCAAATTGAAGACAGTTTTGCATTTTGAGTTCTAATAAAATACTCCTGCTGTGAGATCTGGCTAAAGAAATGTGGTTACACTTGCATTGTTGCAAATCTGTATACAGGATAGAGCTATGGAAACTGGTCTTCTGTGGTCTTAGAGAGGGCTTGTTAAAGGGTTTCCTTGGTGACCAGATTCTTTTTATCTTTTTACCCTTCATGTGTTCCCCACTGAGGGGGACACCCGAGATTGTAACAAGGCAATTACTCCCCTGTAACATGTCAGCACAAATAAATCACAGGCAACCTCTTACTGTTTTTTTCCTGATTGTATTATGAGTATATGAGGTGTATTTGACTGTCTCACAGGTAGAAGACAGCTTGGAACTATCCTTTCAGGGAGAAGATGGTGTGAAACTTGATATTTTTTTCTTCTATGAAGACGATGACCACATATGGAATGGAGGAACTCAAGCCAAATCGGGCAAGAAATTTAAGTATGAATTCATTTCAAACCTATAGAAGGGAAAACTAGTTGAACAAGTTGTTACCGCATTAGATGCTGTTATTAAATACTATGTGTTATGTAATAGCAATGTTTTAGAAATAGTAGTTGACATTTAGCTTTATCCTCCAAGCAAGAAGGTGCTTCAGGAAGAGAAGAATTTGTAGAGATTTTGCACAGTGAGGGCTGGAGAAATGGGAAGAGAGAAGTGAGCTGTAGTTCACAAAAGCTTATGCTCAAATAAATTGGTTAGTCTCTAAGGTGCCACAAGTACTCCTTTTCTTTTTGCGAATACAGACTAACACGGCTGCTACTCTGAAAAGTGATGTTTAAGTATCTTGTCAAATTGTTTTTATATTCAGCATTGTCAGCAGGCCCTTTTGAAAATCTGCAGTAGCCTTGGAATCTAATCGTTAAACAGATGTCATCTGGACTAAGACCAGCACTAGTTCAATAAAAATGGAAAAGGGGAATCAAGCCTACCATTTTTTTCTTTCAAGTGCTCGTTTTTATTTATTTTGTAGCACTGAGGGTTCAGTCATCTATCTGTGTGATTAGAGATTATGGCACGGGGGCTCACATGTCCCTTGCAAAATAACCCAACTCATTGAGATTCTTCTGTAATGGTCCACAACAGTACGTTTCACAATAGCATTTCTGCAGTGATATGAGCCCTTACTATCAAATGCCTTTGATGTTTTTTAAAGTATGTTCCTGTTATGAAAGTGGCTTAGGAAACATGGAACCCCATTTACAGCATCTTGCTCTTTTCTGTATCAAATATGCAGGTAAATGTAGATTTAAGCATGCAGGTTAAGTTCATGGAGGTTAGCGAGGAGGGTCAGGGAGGCAACCCATTGCTCTGGGTATCCCTAAACCTCTGACTGCCAGAAGCTAGGACTGAATGACATGGGATGGATGACTCAATAATTGCCATGTTCTGTTCATTCCCTCTGAAGCATATGGTGGTGACCACTGTCGGGAACAGGATACTGGGCTAGATGGATCATTGGGTCTGACCCAGTATGGTCATTCTTATATAAACAGTCAGCCGCGCAAACTCAGCCTGGGTTCTGAGAGTTAGACTGAGTTCTTTCCATCTGATACCTCATCTCCAGTGATAAAGGTGGTGCGGGCCAAAAGTTGTGCTGTACCTATGTTGTGACATCCAGTTCCTTGTCAAAAGAGCTGATATTCTCTTCCAAAATTATATATGTGCACCAGTCATTAGGAGCATGAAAGCAGTGTTTTTTCTCCCTGCACAAGGCAGAATGCCTCCCATGTGTGAGAATGGATGTTGGCTTTGAATTCATGCTCCAGTGTTGTGCCCAAGGTGCTGCACTCTTGGATATGGTACAGATGTTCCAGCTTTCACAGATGAAGACAAAAATATGATTGTTCTAATCCTTTTTTTGCTTTTTAAGCAGAATTGGAGAGAGGCTGGTGTGGAAGTTTGGTCTGTGATAGGTGTGGTTAGAAAGAAGTCAATATAATGAAAACGTTAAATCCTAAAGAGGTGCTTTCTAGGTGTAGTAAACTATATCTAATATATACCAAAAAGAGGCATGGAAATTAGTCCTCTTGATCAGTAACAGAATGTACCTGTTTAGAATGTCTTAACCTAGCTTCCATTGTATTAAATACCTTCTCAAAAGGAGAGAGATACAAGGGGAGATTTTTTTTATTTTTATTTTAGTTTATTTATTTATTTATTTGCCGTTAAACCTTATTATTAACTACTCTTGACTTTAAAGGCTGTGATACCCACCACCATTAGGTGCTTTCACTTTGTTCTTTCAAAATGATTGTGAAACGTGGGAGGAAATGGGGTTGGTCAACCAAGACAGAAGTTATTCTGTTTAAGTCATGCTAGAATCTAATTCTTCAGCTTGGAGTGAATTTCTAAGAGTTGTTATCACCTTAAAAACAGAGCTGTACAAGGCTGCGGATGGGAGAGTTTCTAAACATCAAAGTGAGAACTAATAGAGTTTAGAAGCTATAGAGTTACTGCTGCAGAAATTAGAAGCTCTATCATAAGTACATACAGAGCTCGCATTTAACTTTTTATTTTGTTGTATCTCTAAGTGACCTTGACTAGGTCTGAGCCACTGGAACTCTATGGTCATACATTAAATGATCTCTGAATTGACTGTTCTTCAAGAATAAGTGGTGGTGATACAGTCAAACCTCAGAGTTATGGACACCTTGGGAATGGAGGTTGTGTGTAACTCTGAAATGTTTGTAACTCTGAACAAAGCGCAGTTTGGGCTCCAAATCCAACAGCTGACACTCCAAGCAGCAACTGAGCTCCCTTCTCAGCCCCGGCATGAGTTTGCAAGCTTGGCCCCTTCAGCCAGGGGCATGTGTGTGTGTGTGAGAGAGAAAATAGCATGTCCCCCCTCCCAGCTGGGGGTGGGGGTAAAAACAGCTCATCTCCCTCCTGGCAGGGAGGGGAAAAAGCTGTGTGGACCCCAGCGCTGCTCCTGCTCTGCTGGCTCCAGCTGCCTTGGTCTGGCAGCCCTAGCATCTTGCTGTAAGTGGCTGCCCTGCTGGTGGGGATGGGGTGGGGACAGGCAGCCCAGATGTGCCTACCTTTAAGATGCAATACAGGCACAGTACAGTACTTTTTTTTTTTCCCCCCTTTCTCTCTGCTGCTGCCTGATTGGTTACTTCCAGTTTCACATGGTGTCCAGTCCAGAACTCTGGTGTTCATATCTTTGAGGTTCTACTGTACCAGAATTTCTATGGTTGGGAGTGAATACTGCAGAATTTAGAAGCTCTGAAGTTACTGTGGTATAGCAACAACTTAATATTTCACGGTAGAAACAATAAGATATATTAGATTTAAATCAACCAACTGAACAAACAAATCACATTGGGAAATTAACAAAAAACTTAGCATTAGGGTAAATAATATTAGTATAGGAACACTATGAATTTCCTCATTTTCAAACATTAATTTAGTAAAATTTTATTGGAACAATTGTAGTTGTATAATTATTTACAACTATAAGTATTTTAACAACGTTTTTGCCTCTGAATTATAAGGACAGTGCAGCTGGTTGAGCAGCAGTGACTTTTATACTGGCATTTGAGAGACTCTTAATTTGACAGGTTTCAGAGTAGCAGAGTAGGCCGTGTTAGTCTGTATTCGCAAAAAGAACAGGAGGACTTGTAGCACCTTAGAGACTAACAAATTTATTTGAGCATAAGCTTTCGTGAGCTACAGCTCACTTCATTGGATGCATTCAGTGGAAAATACAGTGGGGAGATTTATATACATAGAGAACATGAAACAATGGGTGTTACCATACACACTGTAACCAGAGTGATCACTTAAGGATCACTTAATTTGACAGTCAGCATAGGAGTGTTGTGCCTTAACTAGTGTGTACTAAGGCTTGTTGCAGACTTCTTTTAGGGAACTGGTATGATCAGATAGTGTCATTTTTACCACACAGAGTAAATGCCCAGTGTAGAATGCTCACCAGTTATTTACATCATACTAGAATTGATCTTGATGCTTTACAGTCATGAATAAAAGTAGGGTCCCTACTCCAAGAAATGCATAATTTGAATAGCCAAAATATAGATTAAGGATATGGGAAAGGAAAGCAAAGTATCTGAGCAGTTATATTTGGCACATGTTGTTTTAATTTTTTAGAATTGTAGCTATTTTTCATGTAGTCATATTTTGTTCTTGGGGAGCTGGTTTCCTAACTTCCACAAGAGATGCCTTGAATAGACAGTTTTGTGAGTATGGCCCCAATCGTGCAAACACATATATTGTGATTAACTTTATGCACATGATACTCCTGGAGGAATTCTGCACCAAAAAATTAAACATTCTGCGCACACTATTTTAAAATTCTGAAAGATTCTGCATATTTTATTTGTCAAAATAACACAATATAATCACACC
Organism: Lepidochelys olivacea; assembly: GCF_965140295.1. Taxonomy (NCBI): domain Eukaryota; kingdom Metazoa; phylum Chordata; order Testudines; family Cheloniidae; genus Lepidochelys; species Lepidochelys olivacea. The sequence goes on from NC_140415.1 coordinate 133,725,945, forward strand.
AGTTTCAATTATTTTGGTAAATTATTTCAAAATACCTATCAGCAAGTATGTCTGTAACAATATAGAAAACAAAAAGCCCTGCACCTCCCCCCCCCACCCCATGGCCCTGCGCCTCCACTCCCATTCAGCCCCTGGCCCAGTCTGTCCTCCCCCACTAGCCTTTATGGGCCCCTGTCTGATCCCCAGCAGCCCCATGCTGTCTGTCTCCCCATATCCCCTGTCTCCTGGCCTGGCCCAACAGGTGCTCTGAAGAAGGCACTGCAGGCTCTTTCTCTTCCCTATCCTAGCTGGGACTGGCTGGGAGCAGCTGCTGTGTTCTGATGCTACAGCGCCCTCTGGTGGGCAAAAGGTGGAACTGTAGCAACTCTTCAACAGACGCTTTTTTCTGCAAAAAAATTAAAATAAAATATGCGCGGCACATGTGCTGTTTCTGGGGCTGCTTGACTACTATTTGTCCAGGTCAGCTTGTAGGGTTACAGTCTAACCCGAAGTAACTTAATCATAGAACATCAGGATTGGAAGGGACCTCAGGAGGTCATCTAGTCCAACCCCCTGCTCAAAGCAGGACCGATCCCCAATTTTTGCCCCAGATCCCTAAATGGCCCCCTCAAGGATTGAACTCACAACCCTGGGTTTAGCAGGCCAATGCTCAAACCACTGAGCTATCCTTCCCCTCCTCCCTTGTCCTGGGTTTGCATCACAAGTCAGTGACAAAGTTGGAAGTAGATCCTAGGCTCCGTGGTCTGTATCTTCTCCATTGGATCACCTGGGCATTGCTGGTATGTCTCATTCTACCACAGGTGTGAGAAGAGGGAGGGGCATTCTGCATAGGTCTGGCAACTCGTATTACTTCAGTGCCCCATGGCAGGTTTGGTTTTCTTTGTGATTTTTATTTTTAAGGGCATTGCACCTGCAGAGAAGCAATCAGGGAGAGCATATTGAGCATGTAGCCATAATAAAACTCCAGCTTCAAAGCACTTGACAACCATTAACTAGTTAATCCTCACAACATCTCTGTAAGGTAAATAAGTCAATATTATCCTTATTTCACAGATAGGAAACAGAAGTGGGGAGGTTAAGTGACTTGCCCAAAATCATGCAGCCATTCGTGGGCAGGGAAGGAATTGAAATGAAGATGTCCCTGACTCTGTCTTATGCTCTGGCCACAATACACAATCTGTACTCCTTCATAATTTTAAAAATCAAATGTTGTAGTGGCTTCCAAGGTTTTGTTTACTGAATATCATACCTATATTTGAGTCTTAACTATTGTGTTCTCTTATTGTAACATAGGTACCTGTTTCCTAAGTTTACACTGTGTTGGACTGAGTTTGTAGAACTCAAGGTACATGTGCCTTGTGAAACCCTCCAATATGTCGAAGCCAACTATGGCAAGGACTGGAAGGTACCTGTGAAGATGTGGGACTGGAAAAGCTCTCCATCCAATGTGCAGTCCAATGGGATGTGGCCTGTTGATGAATGGGATGATGTCATTCAAGTCTACTGATCACATGGATGTAACCAGGATTTGTTTGGTACCACTGGACCTATCCATGCCTAATTTCCCTAACCCCAAGATGTTGAGATCAGTTTTCATCCACTTCCTAAGGAGATCTTGAATCTTTTTTGGCATAATAGGTGGTGTGTGTACTACTCACGACACTTACATCTGGCATTCTCTGTGACAGCTAAAGGAAGAGAATGAAGGAAGTATGTGTGAACTGAGAAGACTATCTGAGAGGAAAGAGGTACAAAAGAAGTGTAAGAAAGATTGAAGTGGGGATATAGGTAGGAAAAATTAAACTTGAACCCAGACCAAATGGCTCAGTATGCTTTGTCTTGTGGGGGGAAGGATGTCATTTGCTTAGAAATTCAGCACTGAAATACTAGAGTGGTGGGCACCATAGAAATACCTTACATAGATAGATAGATACATTGATCTAAAGCATCCCCAGTGGTTGTGGCAGTCAGTCTGACTTCAGAGGTCACTGGAATGTTGTCCAGTTACTCAGAGCAGGAGTCACTGCTTTGTGAAGGGGCACAGCTAAGATAGGGATACAAAGGCAGCCCTGGATGAAAAGGTAGGATAAGACACTGAAGAGTCCTATCCACATCAGAGGAGGTGTGGGCTTTCCTAATATGCCCTTGGGAAACCCTGAACTTGGGGCTCAGTTAAAAGTAGAGACGTTTTCTATTAACCACTTTATGTAGATATGTCAAGGAATGCTATCCACGCTTTGTTTTTTTAACATGGAGCCATATGCTACAGGGGGACACTTTGTATAAAAGGAGAGTCCAGAATTCTGATCTTTGATGCTCTAAACCATGGGTCTCAAGTAACCTGGGAGTTGTAAACAGATTTTATAGGGTCATAATCACCCTCCCTTTTTTTAGAGTTAGATAGGAGCAGAGTCCTGAAACTTCTTTATTGTTATTGTAACCTGGGGTCATAATATGGACGAGGTTGAGAATCACTACCCTCATCTTTTAAGTGTAAATCCCAAGCTGTTAATTTGTATACAGCTGCCAACTCCTTCCTCAGATTTACAGTAGTGTAATCTAAAGGGTCGTGTGTCACTGGATATAAAAATCTCTCAGCTGTATCTCCTTTCATTACTACTTGCATTTTTGGTCAGTACAGTAAACTGTTTTTTGTTTTGGGGAGGGATTGCTGAATAATAGCTTCTGTTTGAACCTGTGCTTGAATCCGTTTAGCGAGATGGATCTAGAGTATTCCTAAAGTGAAGTCAGTGAAGCTAAATGACCCTGATTTGTTCGGCTCCTTCTCAGTGGGCAAGTCGAGCTCTGAGGTTGTTAATCAAATATGAATACCACATGTACCAGCACTGACCCTGGAGCACTCATGGTGCCAATGTCAAGTAGGTAAGCAATTTGATGCTTTCATATCTGTGTATAATAAGGCTGTACTCCAGATTTCTTTCCTTGAGCATGACGGTTATCTACAAGTCACGGCTTTTTTGTCAGTTACTGGCGACAGATAGGACAAATCTTAGTTTTGTATTCAGTTGATGCAGATACCTGAAAAATTCAGTATTTATGTATCCAAGTTAGTACAGTTTTGAGTAGCTAACACAGCTGCATCTGAGTGACTGTTTTACTGCTGTACCATTCCAGGTGCACTCTGGGGCTTCCCTGGTATTTACAGAGTGCGTGACACACTTTATTCCTGCCAACCCTCCTAATTCCAGAACTCTCCTGCCACTGAATACTACAGTAAATAACTCAGAATTTGTCCAGTACTTTAAAAAATGGATTTGTCACATCCTTAATTACTACTGGCTTTTTAAACACTACAAAAACATCAATATTTTTTTGCCAAATTGGGGAGGGGAAGAGGTTAAATCCTAGTAATGTTTTTACTTGATGAGGTGAAGCACTGAGTCTGTGAAGGGATGAGTTTTCAGGTGGTACTTCTTGCATTCTTTTTTGTTGTTACATATGACCTAAAGCCAATCTCCTTTTGATGGTTGTATTATTCAGAGCTCTGTGTTATGCAGCACTATGTTATTAAATACGGTACAGTTGCTCTCTGTTTTTACAATGTGATAGAGCTTTGGAATGGAAAGATAAGATAGTGTCAGGATAGAAAATGTGCAATCCTGTCACAAGTTTGTGATTTTATATTTGTAAATGGAAAGGCTAGAAGCAAAAACAAAAATACTCATCCCCTAAGCAGAAGAGAATGTTTTAAATATCTGACTACAATACTGTATATGTGTGTGTGTTTAACTTATTGTCCAGGCTGTTAAAATACTTTTCTTCTGAAGAGAAAAAGATATTCTTTAACACTGACTAAGGCCATGTCTACACTACCACTTGTGTCACTCGGTGTGAAAAAACCACCCCCATGAGCAACATAAGTTTCACTGGCCTAAGCGGTAGTGTGAACGTTGCTATGTCGGCGGAGAGCTTTACCTGATGACATCGCTACTGCCACTCATTGAGGGAGTTTTATTATGTCTCTGGGAGAGCTCTCTTCCATTGGCAGAGAGCAGCTAGGCGAGCACTCTGAGGCCATGTCTACACTATGAAACTAGGTCGAATTTATAGAATTCGATTTTGTAGAAAGCGTTTTTATACAGTCAATTGTGGGTGTCCCCACACAAATGCTCTAAATGCATTTAGTCGGCGGAGTGCGTCCATAGTACCGAGGCAACCATCGACTTCTGGAACGTTGCACTGTGGGTAGCTATCCCACAGTTCCCGCAGTCTCCGCTGCCCATTTGAATTCTGGGTAGAAATCCCCATGCCTGATAGGGCAAAAACATTGTCACAGGTGGTTCTGGGTATATATCGTCAGGCCCCCCTCCTTCCCTCCACGAAAGCAACGGCAGACAATCGTTTCGTGCCTTTTTTCCTGGGTTACCTGTGCAGACGCCATACCACGGCAAGCATGGAGCCCGCTCAGCTCACAGTAACCGTATGTCTCCTGGGTGCTGGCAGACGTGGTACTGTATTGCTACACAGCAGCCGCTCATTGCCTTTTGGCAGCAGACAGTGCAGTATGACTGGTAGCCATCGTCGCCGTACTCCAGGGTGCTCTTTTAGCTGACCTTGGTGAGGTCGTTGGGGCGCCTGGGCAAACATGGGAGTGTCTCAGCCAGTTCATTTCCCTTTTAAGTTTTGTCTCATGGGGATTCAGTCCTGCTGGCAGTCCTACTGCACCGTCTTCTAATGAGCAGCCAGGAGACGACGATGGCCAGCAGTCATACTGCACCATCTTCTGCCGAGCACCCAGGACAGGACGATGGCCAGCAGTCGTACTGCACCGTCTGCTGCCGGCAAGATGTATAAAGATAGATGAAGTGGATCAAAAGAAGAAATAGACCAGATTTGTTTTGTATTCATTTTCTCCTTTCTCCCTCCCTCCCTCCGTGAAATCAACGGCTTGCTAAACCCAGGATTTTGAGTTCTATCCTTGAGGGGGCCATTCTGTTTCTCCTTGATGCAAAGCCACCCCTTCTGTTGATTTTAATTCCCTGTAAGCCATGTTGTCAGTCTCCCCTCCCTCCGTCAGAGCAACGGCAGACAGTCATTTCGCTCCCTTTTCCCTGGATTGCCCGAGCAGACACCATAGCACAGCAAGCATGGAGCCCATTCAGCTCACCGCAGCAGTAATGACCATTGTAAACACCTCGCTCGTTATCGTGCAATTTATGCAGAACCAGCACCTGAGAAACCAGGCGAGGAGGCGACAGCAGTGTGGTGATGAGGACATGAACGCAGAATTTTCTAAAACTGCGGTCCCTAGCAGTTTGGAGATCATGGTGTTACTGGGGCAGGCTCATGCCATGGAACGCTGATTTTGGGCCCAGGAAACAAGCACAGAGTGGTGAGACTGCATAGAGTTGCAGGTTTGGGATGATGCCCAGTGGCTCCGAAACTTTCGCATATGTAAGGGCACTTTTATGGAACTTTGTGACTTGCTTTCCCCTGCCCTGAAGCGCAAGAATACCAAGATGAGAGCAGCCCTCATAGTTCACAAGCGAGTAGCAATAGCCCTGTGGAAGCTTGCAACGCCAGACAGCTACCGGTCAGTCGGTAATCAATTTGGAGTGGGCAAATCTACTGTGGGGGTTGCTGTGATGCAAGTCGTCAATGCAATCATTGAGCTGCTGATATCAAGGGTAGTGACCCTGGGAAATGTGCAGGTCATAGTGGATGGCTTTGCTGCAATGGGATTCCCTAACGGTGGTGGGGCTGTAGACGGAACCCATATCCCTATCTTGGTACCGGACCACCAGGGCAGCCAGTACATAAACCACAAGGGGTACTTTTCAATGGCGCTGCAAGCACTGGTGGATCACAAGGGATGTTTCACGAACATCGACGTGGGATGTCCGGGAAAGGTTCATGACGCTCGCGTTGTCAGGAACTCTGGTCTGTTTAAATGGCTGCAGGAAGGGAATTACTTGCCAGACCAGAGAATAACTGTTGGGGATGTTGAAATGCCTATAGTTATTCTTGGGGACCCAGCATGCCCTGGCTCATGAAGCCGTACACAGGCACCCTGGACAGTAGTAAGGAGCTGTTCAACTATAGGCTGAGCAAGTGCAGAATGGTGGTAGTGTGTGCATTTGGACGTTTAAAGGGTCGCTGGCGCAGTTTACTGACACGCTCAGACTTCAGCGAAACCAATATTCGCATTGTTATTACTGCTTGCTGTGTGCTCCACAATCTCTGTGAGAGTAAGGGGAAGACGATTATGGTAGGGTGGCAGGTTGATGCAAATCGCCTGGCCGCTGAATACGCGCAGCCAGACACTACGGCAGTTAGAAGAGCACAGCAGGAAGTGCTGGACATCAGAGAAGCTTTGAAAACCAGTTTCATGACTGGCCAGGGTACTGTGTGACACTTCTGTTTGTTTCTTCTTGATGAAAACCCACCCCCTTGGTTGCCTCTAAATTCCCTGTAAGCCCCCCGCTCCGCTCCCCTTCAATCATAGCTTGCTTGCAAAGGAAATAAAGTCACTATCGTTCAAAAAACATGTATTCTTTATTAATTGATTATAAAAATAGGGAAATAACTGACATGGTAGCCCAGGTGGGGTGTGGGAGGAGGGTAGGAGGGAAGGAAAAGGCCACTTCAAAACTTCTTGAATGACAGCCTTCAGTTGCTTGGGCTGTCCACTGGGGTGGAGTGGTTAGGTGCCCAGAGCCTCCCCCCGCGTTCTTGGGCGTCTCGGTGAGACGGCTATGGAACTTGGGGAGGAGAGAGGGCGGTTAAACAGGGGCTGCAGCAGCAGTCTGTGATCCTGCTGCTGTTTCTGAACCTCCACCAGATGCCGGAGCATGTCCATTTTATCCCGCAGTAGCCCCGGCGTTGCCTCATGCTTCCTCTGATCTTCCTGCCGCCACCTCTCCTCACGTTCATCGGCCACTTTCCTATACTCTGCTATTGTGTCCCTCTACACATTCTGCTGAGCTCTGTCAGTGCTGGACAACTGCATGAGCTCAGAGAACATTTCAGTGTGCGTACATTTTTTCCACTGCCTTATCTGAGATAGCCTTTGGGACGGAGGAGGGAGGCTTGAAACATTTGCAGCTGCTGGAGGAAAAAAAAGGAGTGAAGTATTTTAAAGTACATTTTACAGAACAATGGCTATACTCTTTCACGGTGAACAACACTATTCACGTTACATAGCACATGTGATTTTGATATAAGGTCGCATTTTGCATCTTATATTGCCTGCGGCTTTCGTGCTAGAGATCACACACGCAGTGCCGGGCAACAGAATTCGGCTTGCAGGCAGCCACGGTAAGCCATAGTCTTTCGGTTTCTGCAACCTTCATAACAGCAGCGCCCTCCTCTCCCATACCAAGCAAAGCACGTTGAGTTGGCTGTTTAGTGCTGCGGTTTTCCTGTTAAGGTGCAGCAGCAGAAACCAAACTAAACCCCCGCACCCCCCATCCAAATTCTCTGGGATGATCGCTTTACCCCTCTCCCCACTGCGTGGCTGGTATCAGGGAAGATCCCTGCTAGTCAAATGCAAACAGCTCAGCGCCAGTGCCCCTTCCCCCCCAACCGCATGGCTAACTGCGGGGAGGATTTCTTTTCAGGCACAGGCAAACAGCCCAGTAGGAACGGCCACTTCTGAATGTCCCCTTAAGTAAATTCCCCTATTTCAATCAGGTTACCATGAACGATATCACTCTCCTGAGGATAACCCAGAGAGATCAAGAATGGATGTTGCTTGAATGCCAGCAAACACCGCGACCATACGCTGCCAGGCTTTTTCATGCAATTATACCAGATTACTTGCTACTAGCATCGTGTGGTAAAGTATCCTACAATGGAGGACAGAATAAGGCTGCTCTCCCCAGAAACCTTTTGCAAAGGCTTTTAGAGTACCTCCAGGAGAGCTTCATGGAGATGTCCCTGGAGGATTTCCGCTCCACCCCCAGACACGTTAACAGACTTTTCCAGTAGCTGTACTGGCCACAAATGCATCCCAAGTCCTCAGGGCTACTTAATCATTAAAAAATGCTTGCTTTTATAACATGTATTATATTTAAAAAGGTACACTCACCAGAGGTCCCTTCTCCGGCTTGGTTGGGTTGGGAGGGTATTTCAGTCAGAGTGATGAAAAGATCCTGGCTGTCGGGGAGAACGGTGTGCTGTGTGCTCTCCTCAAGCTCGTCCTCCTCTTCTTCAACTTCCCCGTCCACAAAATCCTCAGCCGTGGTGGAGAGTACCTCATCATTGGAGTCCACGGACAGGGATGGGGTAGTGGTGGTGGGCCCCCCCCTAGAATTGAATGCAGCTCAACGTAGAAGCGGCATGTCTGGGGCTCTGTCCCGGAGCGTCTGTTTGATTCTTTGGTTTTCTGGTACACTTGTCTGAGCTCCTTAAGTTTCATGCGGTACTGTGTTGCGTCCCTGCTGTAGCCTTTGTCCCTCATGGCCTCGGAGATTTTTTGAAATGTTTTGGCATTTTGTCTTTTGAAACATAGTTCTGATAACACGGATTCCTCTCCCCATACAGCGATCAGATCCGGTACCTCCTGTTCGGTCCATGCTGGAGCTCTTTTTCGATTCTGGGACTGCATGGTCCCCTGTGCTGATGAGCTCACCTGGCCAAACAGGAAATGAGATTCAGAAGTTCCCGGGGCTTTCCTGTACACCTGGCCAGTGCATCTGAGTTCAGAGTGCTGTCCAGAACGGTCACAATGGTGCAGTGTGGGATAGCTCCCGGAGGCCAATACCTTCGAATTGCGTCCACACTTACCCTAATTCGAAACGGCGATGTCGATTTCAGCGCTAATCCCCTCGTTGGGGAGGAGTATGGAAATCAGTTTTAAGAGCCCTTTTTGTAAAAAAAAAAAATGGCTTCGTTGTGTGCAGGGTTAATTCGATGTAACGCTGCTAAATCCGACATAAACTCATAGTGTAGACCAGGCCTTACAGTGGTGCAGCTGCATTGATACAGCTGTGCTGCTGTAACCTCGCTAGTGTAGACATGGCCTGAATGAATGAGTTTAATTTTCTACTCAGTCTGCTAATGTACAATTACGTTTTGTTATCTAGGACAGCATTTTTAACATACGGTTCAGTGTTACTATTTACTGTGGAATAATTTGAAGAGGAATGTTTTTGATCTTTGTTTTTCTAAATTCTTTATTGTTTACCTTATGCTTTTATTTTTAATAAACTCTGTGAAAACAATGTTGTTGTTTGTACAAAATACCAGAAATTATTTACTGTATCTGAGAAATAGGTGATACTATTATTATTGGATTAGATTCTCCCTTTACTTACACTGGTACAATCCCATTGACTTCACTGTGGTTGCACAGGTGTAAGTGAGGGAAAAATTTTTGCCAGCTTCCCAGCTCCTGCTGCAAACCTTTCTGACATTCACTGATTTATTTACCCACTCTTGCCAAGTAAAATGTGAGTAGCTTTCACTTACCTGCGTTGCTTTCTTTCTGTAGTTGCTATGCCCACATAAGATTGCAGAGGGGCAATAGCAAGCGTAACAGATTCCTCACATCTGTCAGAAATTTGGTAGCTTTTTAGCGATATCTACACACTTTGTTCTACCTATAGAACTCTCCTGGTCTGCTTTCTTTACTTGTTAGCCTATTTTTTGCTTCCAGCAATATAAAATCTAAACTTATTACAACAGATGCCACATGGTGAAACAACATAAGGAAAGAGGCAGAAGATTCTTGAAGAACCACGAGCAGAACCAAAAGCAGCAAGCAAATATACTAGGGCAGGTTTGAACCCAGGATGTAGTTGCATCCATTTTGCAGAATATTCCTAGGGGAAATAGGAATAGCTTATTGCAGCTTCCACTTCAGAAAATGGTTCCTCTGATGATAGATCAGATGATGTCTTCAACAGACACACAGTAAGATAGAAAAGTAGAAAATTAATGGTACATTATACTCACACTGGAATCATTTCCTGCTGCCTTATCCTGGCTTACCCTATCATGCTGGAGATGAGTTGTAGCTGTGCTCCGATCACCCCACATGGTGTGTTGCTCTTGCTGTCACTTAAGCTTGACAACCAGAGCCAGCGTGATAAAATTAATTCCTTGATACTGGAAGTCACATTTTCTGATGTTAGTGCTCTATGCAAATGCCAAATGCAGATCTTGGACTACTGTGTAATAGTATTGATCATCACTTCTGAGTAAATGGCAGACTTAAAAATCTGCATTTATTCTGTTATAAAGCACTGAATTGTGAGGGTGGCACACACAATCTAATCCCAGATGCATTTTTGATTTTGCAGATTTGTTCTTTTTTGTCCTCCTAACTAAAAATCCCACCTTATTTTTGAAAATGAAAATTTTTGTAGGCTGCAGGGTTTGGTTCTGATCTCACTACAACAGTGTGAGTGCTTAATCCTGCAAGGTGCCAAGTACTCTGGCCCTGATCCAGGAAAACATTTATGCACAGTTTAACTTTAAACATATGAATAGTCCTGTTGAAGACATTGTAACCTGGTGGGATTCTTGGACAAGAAACAGGTGGGGGGGGGGGTTGTTAACTGTGCAAGGCCATGCATCCTGAGAGCTCACACCAGTCTGTGCTACTTAGAAGTCATTAGTAGGTTACTGATATTGGGTTGAAAATATAGATAAAATGAGATATAGAAATAATGTGCAGAAGTTGATAAATACAAGGAAAATCACAATTTATCTTTTAAAATATTTAAGTAAATTTAACTGTTGCGCCTGTTAGGGTATGTCTACACTACGGAATAAGGTCGAATTTATAGAAGTCGGTTTTTTAGAAATCGGTTTTATATATTCGAGTGTGTGTGTCCCCACACAAAATGCTCTAAGTGCATTAACTCGGCGGAGCGCTTCCACAGTACCGAGGCTAGAGTCAACTTCCGGAGCGTTGCACTGTGGGTAGCTATCCCACAGTTCCCGCAGTCTCCGCTGCCCATTGGAATTCTGGGTTGAGATCCCAATGCCTGATGGGGCTAAAACATTGTCGCGGGTGGTTCTGGGTACATATCGTCAGGCCCCCGTTCCCTCCCTCCCTCCGTGAAAGCAAGGGCAGACAATCATTTCGAGCCTTTTTTCCTGAGTTACCTGTGCAGACGCCATACCACGGCAAGCATGGAGCCCGCTCAGGTAACCGTCACCCTATGTCTCCTGGGTGCTGGCAGATGCGGTACAGCTTTGCTGCACAGTAGCAGCAACCCATTGCCTTCTGGCAGCAGACGGTGCAATACGACTGGTAGTCATCCTCGTCGTGTCCGAGGTGCTCCTGGCCACGTCGGCTGGGAGCGCCTGGGCAGACATGGGCGCAGGGACTAAATTTGGAGTGACTTGACCAGGTCATTCTCTTTAGTCCTGCAGTCAGTCCTATTGAACCGTCTTACGGTGAGCGGGCAGGCGATACGGACTGCTAGCAGTCGTACTGTACCATCTTCTGCCAGGCAGGCAAGAGATGAGGATTGCTAGTAGTCATATTGTACCATCTTCTGCCAGGCAGGCAAGAGATGAGGATGGCTAGCAGTCGTACTGTACCATCTTCTGCCGAGCAGCCATGAGATGTAGATGGCATGCAGTCCTTCTGCACCGTCTGCTGCCAGCCAAAGATGTAAAAGATAGATGGAGTGGGTCAGAACAAGAAATAGACCAGATTTGTTTTGTACTCATTTGCCTCCTCCCCTGTCTAGGGGACTCATTCCTCTAGGTCACACTGCAGTCACTCACAGAGAAGGTGCAGCGAGGTAAATCTAGCCATGTATCAATCAGAGGCCAGGCTAACCTCCTTGTTCCAATAAGAACGATAACTTAGGTGCACCATTTCTTATTGGAACCCTCCGTGAAGTCCTGCCTGAAATACTCTTTGATGTACAGGCACCCCCTTTGTTGATTTTAGCTCCCTGAAGCCAACCCTGTAAGCCGTGTCGTCAGTCGCCCCTCCCTCCGTCAGAGCAACGGCAGACAATCGTTCCGCGCCTTTTTTCTGTGCGGACGCCATACCAAGGCAAGCATGGAGGCCGATCAGCTCACTTTGGCAATTAGGAGCACATTAAACACCACACGCATTATCCAGCAGTATATGCAGCACCAGAACTTGGCAAAGCGATACCGGGCGAGGCGGCGACGTCAGCGCGTTCACGTGAGTGATCAGGACATGGACACAGATTTCTCTGAAAGCATGGGCCCTGCCAATGCATGCATCATGGTGCTAATGGGGCAGGTTCATGCTGTGGAACGCCGATTCTGGGCTCGGGAAACAAGCACAGACTGGTGGGACCGCATAGTGTTGCAGGTCTGGGACGATTCCCAGTGGCTGCGAAACTTTCGCATGCGTAAGGGCACTTTCATGGAACTTTGTGACTTGCTTTTCCCTGCCCTGAGGCGCATGAATACCAAGATGAGAGCAGCCCTCACAGTTGAGAAGCGAGTGGCGATAGCTCTGTGGAAGCTTGCAACGCCAGACAGCTACCGGTCAGTTGGGAATCAATTTGGAGTGGGCAAATCTACTGTGGGGGCTGCTGTGATGCAAGTAGCCCACGCAATCAAAGATCTGCTGATATCAAGGGTAGTGACCCTGGGAAATGTGCAGGTCATAGTGGATGGCTTTGCTGCAATGGGATTCCCTAACTGTGGTGGGGCTATAGACGGAACCCATATCCCTATCTTGGCACCGGAGCACCAAGCCGCTGAGTACATAAACCGCAAGGGGTACTTTTCGATAGTGCTGCAAGCTCTGGTGGATCACAAGGGACGTTTCACCAACATCAACGTGGGATGGCCGGGAAAGGTACATGACGCTCGCATCTTCAGGAACTCTGGTCTGTTTCAAAAGCTGCAGGAAGGGACTTTATTCCCAGACCAGAAAATAACTGTTGGGGATGTTGAAATGCCTATATGTATCCTTGGGGACCCAGCCTACCCCTTAATGCCATGGCTCATGAAGCCGTACACAGGCAGCCTGGACAGTAGTCAGGAGCTGTTCAACTACAGGCTGAGCAAGTGCAGAATGGTGGTAGAATGTGCATTTGGACGTTTAAAGGCGCGCTGGCGCAGTTTACTGACTCGCTTAGACCTCAGCGAAACCAATATTCCCATTGTTACTACTGCTTGCTGTGTGCTCCACAATATCTGTGAGAGTAAGGGGGAAGACGTTTATGGCGGGGTGGGAGGTTGAGGCAAATCGCCTGGCTGCTGGTTACGCGCAGCCAGACACCAGGGCGGTTAGAAGAGCACAGGAGGGCGCGGTACGCATCAGAGAAGCTTTGAAAACCAGTTTCATGACTGGCCAGGCTACGGTGTGAAAGTTCTGTTTGTTTCTCCTTGATGAAACCCCCCGCCCCTTGGTTCACTCTGCTTCCCTGTAAGCTAACCACCCTCCCCTCCTCCCTTCGATCACCGCTTGCAGAGGCAATAAAGTCATTGTTGCTTCACATTCATGCATTCTTTATTCATTCATCACACAAATAGGGGGATGACTACCAAGGTAGCCCAGGAGGGGTGGTGGAGGAGGGAAGGAAAATGCCACACAGCACTTTAAAAGTTTACAACTTTAAAATTTATTGAATGACAGCCTTCTTTTTTTTGGGCAATCCTCTGTGGTGGAGTGGCTGGTTGGCCGGAGGCCCCCCCACCGCGTTCTTGGGCGTCTGGGTGTGGAGGCTATGGAACTTGGGGAGGAGGGCGGTTGGTTACAGAGGGGCAGCAGTGGCAGTCTGTGCTCCAGCTGCCTTTGCTGCAGCTCAACCATACACTGGAGCATACTGGTTTGGTCCTGCAGCAGCCTCAGCATTGAATCCTGCCTCCTCTCATCACGCTGCCGCCACATTTGAGCTTCAGCCCTGTCTTCAGCCCGCCACTTACTCTCTTCAGCCCGCCACCTCTCCTCCCAGTCATTTTGTGCTTTCCTGCACTCTGACATTATTTGCCTCCACGCATTCGTCTGTGCTCTGTCAGTGTGGAAGGACAGCATGAGCTCAGAGAACATTTCATCGCGAGTGCGTTTTTTTTTCTTTCTAAGCTTCACTAGCCTCTGGGAAGGAGAAGATCCTGTGATCATTGAAACACATGCAGCTGGTGGAGGAAAAAAAAAGGGACAGCGGTCTTTAAAAAGACACATTTTATAAAACAGTGGCTACACTCTTTCAGGATAAACCTTGCTGTTAACATTACATACATAGCACATGTGCTTTCGTTACAAGGTCGCATTTTGCCTCCTCCCACCGCGTGACTACCCCCTCAACCTTCCCCCCTCCCTGTGGCTAACAGCGGGGAACATTTCTGTTTAGCCACAGGCAAACAGCCCAGCAGGAATGGGCTCCTCTGAGTGTCCCCTGAAGAAAAGCACTCTATTTCAACCAGGTGACCATGAATTATATCTCACTCTCCTGAGGATAACACAGAGAGATAAAGAACGGATGTTGTTTGAATGCCAGCAAACATACACTGCAATGCTTTGTTCTACAATGATTCCCGAGTACGTGTTACTGGCCTGGAGTGGTAAAGTGTCCTACCATGAAGGACGCAATAAGGCTGCCCTCCCCAGAAACCTTTTGCAAAGGCTTTAGGACTACATCTAGGAGAACCGCAAATGCCAGGGCAAAGTAATCCTTTCACATGCTTGCTTTTAAACCATGTATAGTATTTTAAAAGGTACACTCACCAGAGGTCCCTTCTCCACCTGCTGGGTCCAGGAGGCAGCCTTGGGTGGGTTCGGGGGGTACTGGCTCCAGGTCTAGGGTGAGAAACAGTTCCTGGCTGTCGGGAAAACCGGTTTCTCCGCTTGCTTGCTGTGAGCTATCTACAACCTCCTCCTCATCATCATCTTCTTCGTCCCCAAAACCTGCTTCCGTATTGCCTCCATCTCCATTGAAGGAGTCAAACAACACGGCTGGGGTAGTGGTGGCTGAACCCCCTAAAATGGCATGCAGCTCATCATAGAAGCGGCATGTTTGGGGCTCTGACCCAGAGCGGCTGTTCGCCTCTCTGGTTTTCTGGTAAGCTTGCCTCAGCTCCTTCAGTTTCACGTGGCACTGCTTCGGGTCCCTGTTATGGCCTCTGTCCTTCATGCCCTGGGAGATTTTCACAAAGGTTTTGGCATTTCGAAAACTGGAACGGAGTTCTGATAGCACGGATTCCTCTCCCCAAACAGCGATCAGATCCCGTACCTCCCGTTCGGTCCATGCTGGAGCTCTTTTGCGATTCTGGGACTCCATCATGGTCACCTGTGCTGATGAGCTCTGCATGGTCACCTGCAGCTTGCCACGCTGGCCAAACAGGAAATGAGATTCAAAAGTTTGCGGTTCTTTTCCTGTCTACCTGGCCAGTGCATCTGAGTTGAGAGTGCTGTCCAGAGCGGTCATAATGGAGCACTCTGGGATAGCTCCCGGAGGCCAATACCATCGAATTGTGTCCACAGTACCCCAAATTCGAGCCGGCAACGTCGATTTAAGCGCTAATCCACTTGTCAGGGGTGGAGTAAGGAAATCGATTTTAAGAGCCCTTTAAGTCGAAATAAAGGGCTTCATTGTGTAGACGGGTGCAGGTTTACATCGATTTAACGCTGCTAAATTCGACCTAAAGTCCTAGTGTAGACCAGGGCTTAGTATCCATGGAGACTGAAGCCTGTTTCGGTAGGGCTGTCCTGCAGTCATTGTTTAGTTAGGACTCCTACTACCCATCTCTGGACAAGTAGACATTTGCTTGTTAGTCACCAAGTATGGAATCCATATGGACAATCTCTTGGAGAAGAAAGCCAGTTGCTTACCTTACAGTAAGTGTGGTTCTTTGAGATGTATTGTCCACCTAGATTACCACTCTTCTTCCTGGTCACAATGGAGTCCTTCTACGGGAGTCTGTATTGGCAATGGAACTGAGGGATGGTTGGGCTCACTCTGCCCTTTGTGCCCTCATGAAAAGGACCTGGGGATTACAGTGGATGAGAAGCTGGATATGAGTCCGCAGTGTGCCCTTGTTGCCAAGAAGGCCAACGGCATATTGGGCTGTATTAGTAGGAGCATTGCCAGCAGATCGAGGGAAGTGATTATTCCCCTCTTTTCGGCACTGGAGAGGTCACACCTGGAGTATTGCATCCAGTTTTGGTCCTCCCACTAGAGAAGGGATGTGAACAAATTGGAGAAAGTCCAGCGGAGGGCAACAAAAACTGTTAGGGGGCTGGGGCACACGACTTACAAGGAGAGGCTGAGAGAACTGGGGTTATTTAGTCTGCAGAAGAGAAGAGTGAGGGAATTTGATAGCAGCCTTCAACTACCTGAAGTGGGGGTTCCAAAGAGGATGGAACTTTGCTGTTCTGAGTGGTGGCAGATGACAGAACAAGAAGCAATGGTCTCAAGTTGCAGTGGGGAGGTCTAGGTTGGATATTAGGAAACACTATTTCACTAAGAGGGTGGTGGAGCACTGGAATGGGTTACATAGGGAGGTGGTGGAATCTCCATCCTTAGAGATTAAGGCCCTGCTTGACAAAGCCTTGGCTGGGATGATTAGTTGGTGCTGGTCCTGCTTTGAGCTGGAGGTTGGACTAGATGACCTCCTGAGGTCTCTTCCAACCCTAATATTCTATGATTCTATGTGGGGGAGCATAAGGATCTCTGGCAAAGGCACGGCACCAACAAACACTGCTGGCCAAAATCATCCAGTGTCACACACATGGGGCCCTGGAATCTGTGTGGACCCCACATCTCAAAAACACAGTTACTGTGGGGTAAGTAACTGTTCTTTTCTGTTCCTGGCACTGCAGTGTGACTTTCGGCAAGTCAAGTCACGTCACCTCGCTCTGCCTCAGTTTCCCCTCCCACCTTTTCTCTGTCTTGTCTATTAAGATTGTAAACTCTTCAGGGCAGGGATTATCTCTGACTGTGTTTGTATGATGTTTAGCACAATGGAGCCCATATCTCAGGTGTGGTCTCTAGGTGTTGCAATAATACATAAAACTAATAATGTCAAAACCTATTTGAGAAACTTGATCCAAGGTTTAAAAAATTACAGTTATAATTTGCATAATTAAGGCAGGAATACCTGAGTATTCAAGTGCTTCAGATTTCAGCCATGTCTAATCCATATGCCATGGTCGCCTCCACTGTGAGCACCATGTCACTGATGGATGCATGACTATCTGATGTTGGTGATTCCAATATGAAATTCTAAATGTGTGTGTTCAGTGAGTCAACTGCTAAGAAAATGGGAAAAATCTTGTGTATAAATTCATTTTTAAAAGATTTCTCTTAAGAACTGCCACACTCAGGAATCTACAAATACTACAGGCTAAATTTTCAAACAGGGGCACCTTCGGTTTCCTTACACTGTAAGGGCAGCTTCTCCTTTTTGCTGATCTCATGAGTACTTAGCTTCTTGTGTTAGAAAATTAATCCCTAAATATCAAATCGGGATTTAAGAGGGAAGAAATGAAAACCAAGAGCAGCAAGCAACAATAGTAAATCTGTTTGAAACGTGTTTCGAAGATACAGGAGTAAAAACTAACCACAGATTTCTGGGGTGCAAGTGCTCCACTGGGAGAGAGCCACAGACCACTGGGGTCCAGGCATTGGACTAAAAGGGAACTTTTCCACTCCAAAACCTTACATGGTGTTAGCTGGCCAGGGTTTGCTGTTAACTACACTGATCTCATTCTATTGCGGTCTTAGGCTGGTCATTCTGGTTTCAGTAGATCCACAGCATGGTTAGTCTCCATCTACGGTTAGGGAGAAATCTGAAGGGAGCCTGATAAATCTGAATAGATGACATTAGGAGTATATGGAGTATAAGGAATGCCTTCTAGATACTCCAATGAAATTGCATCAGAGCAAAGCGCACAATCACAAGCTAACACTAAGCACATAGCTAATGGATTTTGGTACTAAAGTCCATGGGAGTTTTCCATTGTCTTCAGTGGACTTTGGATAAGGTCCTTAGGACTGTTTGATACTGACTGGAATGCTAAAAGTCTGAAGCTGTCCCTCCAGTGCCCAGCTCTCTTCCCTTCTCCCTGACTCAGCCGTTAGCGTTGCTGTTGCTACAAAAATAAACTGAACAGCCCCTTTTCCCACAAATAAGCTAATTAATGCTGCTTTTGGCTTTTTTAGCCAGTCACCTCCGGCCAGGGAAGTCAAGACTCTTGAGTGTAGCTATAGTGCAATAGAATTGCTGTTTGACTTTTGTAGCCTCTCATCTTGAACTGACATTACACCCCACTTATCACTCTGTGTGTCAGGAGCCATATCTCAGCCTCTGGCATGGCAGCAGCAGTGTCTCTGGATGAAAAGTCTGCATGTTTACTCTTCGGGCGGTTATAATCGTCCTCCATTGTCAGCATTCAGGCTTGGTCGCCCGTTAGTAACAACCTTCCCAGCTGCACTGAAAGAGGGAGTACTGAGCAAACACTGCATGGGTGAGCCGATTAAAAAGGTGCCAGCCGCTGGAGACAAGAGCAAGCCCGAAATATTTATTTCGGGAAGCCATTATGTGCGGGTGGGTCTCAGCTTGGCTCTATGACTGATCAGACATATGGTGCCTGATCTCCTGGGGAATCTGTTTTTCTTTATTTGTAAACATTGGTGCCTTGACAATTATTTTTCTACATCCTTCTCAGCCTTAGCCATAGAGAAAACATGCAGAAAGCCTAAGGGCTTGTTTACACACCATAATTGCCCTCCTTCAACTCAACCAGTATAAAGTGGTACAATGCCCCTAGCTGAATGCGGGTATACTGGTATAGCTGTTCCCATATGGGGAAGGGAATAAGCTATGCCAATATAAAACACCTTTATGCTGGTATAACTGCATCTGCACTCAGGGTTGTATCAATGTGATTGTATTGGTAAAAAAACCACTCTTACCAGAATAGTTTAGACTGGTCCAAATCTGTGTATTAGGCCAGAGCTAAAAGTAAGAACAAAGTTTCAAGTCGGGGTTTTTTTTTTTGGTACATCCATTCTTCTACCTATCGTCACATGGGCCTATTTATTGTGCAGCCACAGAATCCACTGTGCTCAAGAATCTGAGGCTATGCAATAGCCATTCAAACCAACTGAATAATTTAGCTCTCAGATCTATGCATCAAAAGAAAATCTACAGTTGTGTGATTTATAATCCTAGGAAGGACAGAGAGGAGGAGCCTGGGTAGAATGTTGGCTGGGAATCTGATCTCTGTTTTATTCCTGACTGTCAGTCGTTCATACTATGATCTCGGTCAAGTCACATAACCTGCCGGGCTTCAGTTTATGACCGACTTGTAAAATAGGACTTTCCTGCCTTGCATGTGTATTGGAAGGCTTTATTCACTGTTTGTAAAGTGCTTTGGGATACTCTGATGGAAGATGATGCAGAAGAGAAAAATACTCCTATTGGCAGAACGCACTGGCAGTGTTAGGTACCAAAGTTTAACTAACATTAAAACATAAGGGGAAGCTGTGAAGTGGAGAGATAAAATGTACTTATTGTATTTTCTGGTCCATTAGGATCTTCCCAAAGCAAAATTCACTAGTCCTATGACAAGGGTGAGTGTAGCAATGATGGCTGAAGTTACTCATGTCGTATGTCCATAGGTGACTTTGAATAGGTCTGGTTAGAAAAATTTAGAATAGCTTGAAATATTGATGACAAATGATGACATCCATGTAATAAAAACCTGTCTGCTAGAATCTGGACCAAGATCAGCAGCTCATGATTTACAATCAGACGTGCCCACAGTTGATTTAGAAGAGAAAGGTCATCTTCCTTAAGTGGGCAATGTTCTGGATGATGTCCTGTGTTTTCAGTGTTCACAAACAGGTGTGTGTATCTCCTGGAAACTCCATTACTCTGCTGCAGGCTATGGTTATTCTGTCCTCCTCCGGCCTAAAGGAAATGTTCTTGAAATAGCTTTAATAACACAGGAGGCTGGGAGACAAGCTTATGCCTGGTATCACTTCTCTGAAGTCTGTCATACATTTGTGCTTGTGTATTTAGCAGACCTCCTACGACTGTGTCCTGAGCCAGTAGTGAGAGAGAGTAGACTGGCCTGTATTCTCTTTATACGTTCATTTCCTTCAGGCAATGTATTGAGCCATAATTGACAGGTAGCTGCCATTATTACAATTGTCTCTTTTGTTTATCCAACTGGGCACTTGGAAACTCCCCTAACTAAGGAACAGATTTGGCCACCCTTATGTTGAGTCATGCCTGACTCTGTGGTTAGTCCTGCTTATTCCAGTGGAACTACTCAGGCCCTGATTAGAGAGGGAGTCTTCTGCCGAGACAAGTTGTTCGGGTTGTTCCGGGGTTGAGCCCTCCCTTGGGAGGCGCTGGGCGCTTTCATCAGCAGCTATGGGGCTCTCAACGCTACTCTGGCCACACAGCCTTCAGGACAGGTCAGTTTGTCATTTCACTTCTCCGCTTGGAAAAGACCAATGGGGAGGAACGGGACAAGGGACAAATGTTTTTCTCTGGGTGCTGTTGTTGCCACCTCAGGATCAGGGCACTGCCCCCGTTCCGGTTGTCTGAAATCAGGATAATCCACTGAATGCTGCATCTCTGGGACTAGTCCAGAGTCCATTGAATGCATGGGGGAGGGGGAGGTCAGTGGCGGATTAGCCACTGGGCCTATGGGGCCCGTGCCCAGGGGCTCTGGCCAGGTGAGGGGCCCTGGAGCCCTGGGCAGGCAGGAAAAGCCCCCACGCCCTGACCCTGCTCCCTGGCAGCAGCGCTGGGTGGGCAGGCTGGCACCGTGGTGGGGGAAGCACCTCCTCAACCCCACTATTTGGCAGCTGGATGTGGGAAACCCCCGTGCCCCTGACCCCACTTCCTGGCAGCCAGGTGGGGGCAGCAGGGGAAGCCCAAGTGTCCCCCATCCCCAGCAGCAGCTGGGAGGCAGTGGGGAAGTCCCAGTGCTCCCAGACCCTGTCCCCAGCAGTAGTCGGGGAGTGGCAGGGAAGCCCCCAGCACCCCCCGTTCCTGGCAGAAGCTGGGGAGCAGCAGGGGAAGCCCCACCACTGGGACCCCCACTGCAGCCCCAGGACTGGAGGAGGTCTCGTTTCCTGCTGCATCCTCAGGGATGGGGGGAACAGAGCTTCTCTGGCCTTGGGGCTGCAGTGGAGGGGACCCTGAGTGGAACAGGGGTGGGGCCCAGGGGAAGGGGCAGAAAGGGGTGGGGTCACATGTGGAGGGGGCGGGACCACAGGTGGAAGGGGTGGGGAGGGCCCCCCATTTGCTCTGGCCCAGGGCCCTAGGAAACCTTAATCCACCTCGGGGGGATTGTCTTACTATTGATATCAGTGGGGTTTGTTATTCGGAGGGGGATAGGGAACAGCCACTGCACAACACTGGAATGTGATAGAAGGAAAGAGCAATAAAGAAAACAGGAGGCAGGAAGACCTCTCCTATTCCTGGCTGGGAGAGTGTGTGTGTGGGGGGGGGGAAGGGGATAGGGGGTGGGGGTAAAGCTATGAGCATGGGGGTTTCCTTTAGACGATTTCCAAAGTTGGGGGAGGGAGGTTATAGCAAAACCCCTGGCTGTTTCCCTAAGCAGGAGTCACAACACAGCATCTTGCAAACACCTGCTTGGCTTTGTGTGAGGGGGGAAGGGAAGGGCTGCAAGGGGCTCAGAAATCCCCGGGGTCTGTATGTTAAAGATGGGATTTACTTTTTGGAGGGGGAGCAGTAAAACGAGAGAGAGAAACAGCCCTCTGCTGGTGCAAACTGGTGCAGTGCTGGTGACTTCATAGTGACTTATATCAGCTGTATTTTTAAGCAAGAACAACATGTTTCTATCCTTTCAGATAATCTGAATCCTAGCAATAATTCAAACAATGAGAGAGCGAACAAGAGAGACTGGGTGATTCCAGGATATTCTCCCCCAGGCACGAGGCTCCCAATCTGTGTACCGTCCCTGGATAGTTGGGACACAAGCAGGGGGCTTTATTTATAGAAAAATTCATGGGGGTGGGCATGCTTGGTGAGTGGGAAATGAGTTGTGATAAGCTCTTTGACTGTATTTTATTTTACTGAGGTTCTTAACAAATAATCTTTCTGCAATGGGAACAGTCCTTATCAGGCTAATGCAGATTGTCTGAAATCCTTATCTCCATGGGCCAGTTAGCTGGAGTGATCTCCTTTTCACAATGAATAGGGAATGGAGAGCCAAGCACAAGCCCTCCCCTCCTGCCTTCCAGTCAGTGCCATTTACTGGCGATGAACCAAATGTCTCTGATTTCCAACCTCATAAATAACATAAGGCCTTCAGAACTGAACTGTCCTCGATTGCTGAGCAGTTGTTCAGCAGCGCAAACAAATGGAGCGGGAGAGACAGGAGGGTGCTCTCTACGGGGTGTCCTTTTCGATAAAAGAAACAAGCGACACATCAGGTTAGTTACAGGAACAACATCCGTTTCCCCCCACCCGCTTGCTACACCACACACCACCATTCTAGTCACTTATGTCTATCGGACACTGTCCACAATAGCCCTGAGGTTAAATGTGTTTCCTTGTCATGGCAATTGCTCCATAGCTCTGCTGGGTGCTGGACCAAGCAGCCACAGTTGTTTGCAGGACTGGGAGGATGGGGGGAAGAAGGGGGTTGAGATTTATGGTGAGAAATGTACCTGCTGCTCAAGTGAAGCTTTTCTTTCCTTTCTCGCTCATTTTGTTTTTCCAGGGAGGTCGACTTTGTGTACCTGGGGAATGGATGGCAGATAAAGAGATCTGAAAGCTCCCCAGGGCACAGAGTCATGGAGAAAGAGTGATGGTGAATGACATCCGATGAAGTGAGCTGTAGCTCACGAAAGCTTATGCTCAAATTATTGGTTAGTCTCTAAGGTGCCACTAGTACTCCTGTTCTTTTTTGCGAATACAGACTAACACGGCTGCTACTCTGAAACCGGTGAATGAAAGGAAGTTTTATTAACCCACAGCAAAGTTCAGGGTAACATCTGAAAGGATCTGCCTGTGGGAATATGGGATGGAGACAACAGATGCTGCTGTGTGTCCATTTAGCAGCATGATTGTTCTCAGTGAAAATGTTCTTTCTCCCAGGGACATCATGAGAAGCCAGACACTTAGGGCTTCTAGCACCTCATTCCATGGGCAGCAGTGTAGTCAAGTTGGGAGAGACCTGGCCTGGGACTGAGAATGTCTGGGTTCTATTCCTGCCTCTTTCACTTACCTGATGTATGACCTTGGCAAGTTACTTCACCTCTTAATGCCTCTGTTTCCTATTTCTGTGTGTTGTCTATTTAGTTTTTAAGCTCTTTGGGAGTGGGGTCATTCTTTATGTTTATGTACGTGCCTTACACAATGGGGTCTCAAGACACTAATAAAATAAATGATAATAATAGAGTGGTCCCATGAATTCCAGTGGAACTATCCCTGGAGTCAGGTAGTATTTTGTGTTAGGGCCAGACTGTGATACCCTCCTTCTAAAGATATCTGGACAAAGTCAAAAGCGGCAAGGGTGATAAGGAGAACTATGTCAATAGCAGAGCTGGATACAGCCACTTAATATGGATACAGAGCTGAACTCTCCTGAAGTTCAGGAGTGTTTGGATCCAGGGATTTCGTGTAGCTTCTTCTAGAGATCCGGACCAGCTGCTACATTGGATTTGAATCTGAGTTATACCAAAGTTTAGGGGTGACTTTTTGTCTTTATGAGCATTTGTCTGACACCCCCCATCCCCACCCACAGTGGTATCTGGGCATTTACAAGGTGTATTAGAGTCCTAGATTGTGAGTCCTGAAGAGGGACCATTATGATCCTCTTGTCTGTCCCCCTGCACGGCACAGGCCAGAGAATTTCCCCTGGTGACTGTGTGGGGTTTAGGTTTGAACTCGTCAATCAGGATAAGATTGGACCCATGGGTTTCTGCAGCAGAGTGCTCGAAGATAGAGAGCCAGCTGGTGTAAGTGGCCATAGCTCCACTGAAGCTCACTTACAGCAGCGGGAGATCTGGCCCAGAGATCCTATCTAGAAAAAGATGCTAACGGCAGTTTCCCACCCCCTCGTTATTTTTCATTTTGCCTTAAAAAAGAAGGAAAGCTCCCCTCCCTGTTACAGGAATTGGAGAAAAATAAAACAGGCAGAACATCTTCCTTCTGTTGACGCTCTGTCTATTTCACAGATCATTCTGCATCATGCCTTATTCACACTTACTGGTATTAAAATATTGAGAGCCATGGAGGAGAAAAAATAAATCACACTTAACATTTGTTTGGGTGACAATTGTGGATGGCTGCTTGCAGCCCAGCCTTCTGATACCCCAAGGCAGACAGCCGTGGTGGGTGAATGTGGTCCGGGGGCACCAGCATGTCAGGACCTAGTTGGGTGTGTGGCCCTGTAAGTAAAGGCTCACAAATTAGTCCCGGCTGATTATAAAGGGGAATCTTTTATGTTGGATTGAACAAAAAAAAGTCCTTTTCTTCTGGGGAATCCAGCTTCTGTTTGCCAGAATGGTTCATGGTCTCTCGGGGCTGCCAGGGTTGACAAAGTGTACTCAAAGCAAGGGAAAGATGTCCAGTTCATTCCTGCTTTAGCCAGAGCCTTTCTTAATGATATGCTGTTCTGCAATCCAGATTTTTCTCCTGGTTGCTGAGAGAGGCCAGCACACACTGCCTGGTATCTTCCCTGGTCCAGAGAGCAGCCTCCCCAAAGCACTCTGCCTTTAAACTATTGATTAAAAGAACCCTCCCTAGCCCTGGAGTCTGCCTCAGTCCCTCAACATCAGCTCTGCAGCGAGGACAGACGCGTGGGATTAAATTCGGGCTCTATTGAGGTCAATAGTAGAGCTCCAGTCACTTCAGCAGGGTCAGGTGTTCACCTGTGATTACCTTCTATTTAGAGCCTAATACAAAGCCCATTGGAGGTCAATGGAAAGACTCTTATTGACTGCATTGGGCTATGGCCCAGGCCCTGGGTAAGAAAGATTTACCTTTTTATCTTTTTAATACAGGGGCCCGACACACCAAGCTACACAGATGTTGCCAACGTGTTTTTTAAAAAGTTAGTGACAAGGCAGCCAGATTAATTACAATCTGCCTGGTGTAAAGCTTTGAAGTGGATTTGGGATTTTACCCATGTCCTTTGTCAGTTTCTGATTTGGTGGGAAGTTGCTACACAATATGGCACCATTTCTCTCCTTTCTCCCGGGTTATGCAGAGTTTTTCCTCCTCTCCTTTCAGTGAAAATCCTTTGATTGTTCAACATCACCTGTGGGAATGTCTTGTACTGCCTAGTTTTTTCGAATGTTGGAGTAAAAACAGTTTCTCTCCATGTGTGTCTGTCCTCTGACACTGGTTACCCAGTTCTCTGGATGTGTAATGTGCTTTGTAGAACTCCCAATTTCTGCCTCATTTCTCTGGTCATTGATTCATGTAGTTGTTCAAAGCCTGTCCTAGCTCTGCGTATTCCACTGGCGTGAGGTACTCTGCTAGACTCTGATCACTCTATGCAGCTAGATTTAGATATGCTCTTCCCAGTAATTTCTATATAAGTGCTTGTGACGATCTGGTGAATCTGTCTATGGACACCTTATGAATTCTGGCTAATGTCATGAAGTTATGAAATTGTATCAGGGACTGCCTCTGTGCAGATGTGGAATACACCATTTGTGAGGCTGTAGCATGTCTTTAGACCTTTATTAGTTGCCTGTTGAGGACGAAGCACCTTGCAACAATGGAGGACATATAAACTCCAGGGAAGACTCATGCAGAAAGATAGGAAGCTTTGGGCACAGTCCACCTGCCCCACCCTCCAAAGAATAGTACATCATGAGATGATGTTCAGTGCAAACTATTTTTCCATTAAATCAAGAATATTTTTGTCCTTGTAGCATCCCTGTCTATAGCATCACTCATGGATATAGTGTCATTGTTTTTCTTTTCCCTACTGTCCTGTGATTTTGCTTTAGCATTTATCATCCTGTGCCATGTGTGCTATTCTGTACGGTATAGGTTTTTATACCGCTCATATCACTTGCATCTTCCAGTAGTTCATTAAGCGATGTGACTCTTATGTGACATATGTGGTTTATTCTTTTCCTCTTGGGCATTGGTGGGAGATTGTAGGGGCAGTGTAGGGTTTTCACCTTTTTGTTCCCTTTTCAAAGTCAAATTTCTGTTTTGCTGAGAGGCTCACAATCTTCTCTGGGAGCAAGTTCCGGATTCAATGGCCAAGTCCCTGAAAGTGCTCTAACTACTGTGCACTCTGGAGGTTGAGAGTTGCGTTGTTTCGGTGGATCACAGCTGTTATGGGAGGTTATGATCATGCAAGATTGTAAAATAATCCTCTAGCAAACAGCAGCCAATCCCGTGGATGGCTTTGAAGATGGGGACCAAAATCTTGACTGTGACCCAGTATTGGATGTAGAGTGGCTGAAGGCAGCAAAGTGAGGGCACACACCCTCATTGGATGGTGACGATATATCGGTGGTGGGTTATTCAAAGTGTTTCCTTCTACCCACTTGCATTGCCTCAGGCCTTCCTAGTTTCCCCTTCAGCCCATTGCTGATCTCAGCAAAGCCTGCCTGAATAGCTGTGGCATGGTGCTGTTTCTGTAGGAGGTGACTGTGCGATAGAGTGGGAAGCTTCATCTGCGTGTTGCTGGCATTTTAGTCCATGTTGTTTCGTTATCTCCCTTCATGGCTAGGTTGAACAAGATGCAGGCTGTTCCCAAGGCTGTGTGCCATAGAGCCAGGAGTGAAGGAACTTCACAGCTGCAGAAGCATGTTTACAGTGAAGGGTGGAGTGGATCTGGGGCCATATACCACTGCCCCCCACTGATATTCTCCTCTGCCCCTTCTCTGTGGAGTAAGCTGGCATGGCCCCCACCCAAGGATGCTTTCGCTAATTTGATGTACAGATCTTCTGCCACTGGCCAGTTGGGTTCAGGGTTGAGATGGCTACTACATGGTTTACTCTGCCCTCTTTAGCACTGGCCACTTACAAACTTGGGTAAGACTGGTGGACACTAGTTCTTGCACATGCTGGGCATCTCGGTCTGAATTATCTTCTAGGCAACTCTTGTTGGCTAATCTAACATTATAAATCACCCAAATGGAAACCAACGAGGAGCGATGCAAGTTGGCCCTTTTCAGAAACTGATGACCCTTCCTGATAACGCTAACTGGCCCCGCTTTCACTTTAGCTTCCTTAAAACTAATCGAGACAGTTCAATTAAAGGCTATGTACACATGAAGCAGCATGTCTCTAAAATCCCCTTCCTCCCCACCTTGAAGATCCCAGTAGAGAGCTAGCCAGTGCTGCAGGTGCAATCTCTCTGCGGGGTGGTGAGAGCAATGAATAGTAAGGTTTTTAGCTCAAGCACACTAAGGCTGTTTAGCAGCCATTGGATAATCCCCTTTTAATCAGATTATGTAAATTCCTACTTCAACACCCCCCAGCTCTCATCCCCCACTCTCCAAGGTGCAAAACAAAATAGCTGCTCTAAAAGGAAAATTTGAACTGCAAAAAGGCAGGCAGCTCTGCTAAAAGCGTGGTGACACCCAGTCCATTTAGGGATGGGCTAGCTTTAAGGGAGCAGTAGAGTCATGCTTTGTTTGTGTGTGGCAAAGCATTCCTGGCTGGCAAAGCATTAAGAAGGCAGTGAATCAAAGGCCAGGTCTGTGCACTGTCCGTGTATCAGCACTTGTCTGAGGAACAGGTCGAGGAGGCAGTTACTTGACATCCCTGTGGCTTTGTGCTTGGCTCAGGGACTCTACTTCAGCATAACGAGCTCAGACACACTCCAAGCTCAAGCGAAGCAGGGGATGTTTGATTTTCCATCCCTCCTTTTTTTTAAAGACTCATTCAAGGTTCAAGCCTCTAGTGGCCATATCTGAAAGGTTCTGCCACTCACAATAGGGTTATGATTTGAGGACCAATGACCAAACTTTTGTTCTTCAGTTTCAAGATGATTAAGCAAGACAACAAGGGGCCAAATGATCAAAAATGGCCATTTAAAGTACATATGCAAAATCTGTATGCATTATGTCATCAGAGTCTGTCTGTGCCATGCTATTAGAACTGACATTTTTACTCCAAAAACTCATTTGCATGCACCAAAGAGCTAATAGCAACCTATGTTCTGGTTTGCACCACAGGATTAGCCACTCTGTGCATGCATATGGCCTTTTGGGGGGTTGGCATCACAAACAGCGTAATTTTCAAATTTTAGAATCTGTACTTTTGGAGGCAAGTACTGGAAACTTGGTTCAAGGAGTGTTCCTCATTTGTGTTCCAAGGAACAAAGGTGTTATGTTTCTACACAGGTGACTGTCCTTTCGAACTATCAGAATGGGAAGCTGAGGCAGATGGGAATGGTCAGGCTTCAGCCAGAAGCAGAAGTTCGTTGTTCTGTGTGCCACCATTTAGAGCTACCCAGAAAGCTGGGCTGACATGTTCTGTGTAACCTTCTTTGGTTAGAGCAGGTAGTTTTGTTCATAACAAAGACAGAGGTTGTCTTTCCTACGGCAGATGCAACATACCAGCAGTGAGGTTTTCCAGTAGAGCTAGTTCAGTTACAATAACTCCTCACTTAAAGTCGTCCCGGTTAACATTGTTTCATTATTAGGTTGCTGATCTATTAGAGAACATACTCGTTCAAAGTCACGCAAAGTTCCTTTATAAGGTTGTTTGGCTCACTCTGCTCCACCCGCCCGCCCAGCACTCCTGCCAGAGAGCAGGGTCGGGGCGCTGGGGCTTATCCCACTCTGCCCACCCGCATTCCAGCTGGGGAGCAGGCAAGCCCCCGACCCACCTCCCTGGTAGGAGCATTGGATGGGCAGAGTGGGGCAAGCCCCCACACCCCAACCCCACTATGCCCCGCCTCAACCAAGCTTCACAATCATCATTGTTGAGTACAGTATTAAATAGTTTGTTTAAAATTATTTAAAACTTGTACAGTGTATGTATATAACTTCTTTTGTCTGGCAAAAAAAATTTCCCTGGAACCTAACCCCCACATTTACATTAATTCTTATGGGGAAATTGGATTTGCTTAACATCGTTTCGCTTAAAGTAGCATTTTTCAGGAACATAACTACAAGGTTAAGCGAGGAGTTACTGTACTCAATATGTGTTAGCAGAATTTGTCTTTTCTTTCTGTTAACCTATAAACGAAGCGTGGCACTCATCTCTTGGGTGTTGTTGGTAACAAAAATATTTGGGCCCCAAGGTTTGTTCATGAACCAGTGGAGTTATGCTTTTGAGAATGCGATATTCAGAATTTGCTGTTTGATTCTGGATTTTTTTGTTCTGTGTTTTTACAGCGCACTGCACAATGGAGTTCTGGTCCATGACTAGAACTTGTAGGCATTATCACGGTGATACAAACGATAGTAAAAACTCCCCTCCCAAAATCTGTGCAAACAAAATGTGGCTGCATGAAAGTCTGGAAAGCCTGCTCTTCAGAGCAGATTCAAATCAGCATTTCGGAGAGAGGAGCATATACTCGTTTGCAATATTCAAAGCATTCAGCTAGCCTTCCAAAGTCATTATGAAAATGCACCAGCCAGGACTTGCCTACCCTTCCCAGAATGGCCAAAATGAAACTAATGATACATTACTAATGAAACATTCTCCTGTTCAAAAACTGTATTCATCCCGTCGATGGCTGAGTAGACTTTTGCAGGGCTGGTTTGAAGTAGACACTAAAATGGCTTTTTGTAGAATAAACACTAGTGTTCTCATTTAATGGTAGCAACAGGATAAGCTTTATTTGAGGGCAGTAGTGGTGGGTAAAT
Source organism: Lepidochelys olivacea (assembly GCF_965140295.1). Lineage (NCBI taxonomy): Eukaryota > Metazoa > Chordata > Testudines > Cheloniidae > Lepidochelys > Lepidochelys olivacea. The sequence continues at coordinate 133,755,641 of NC_140415.1, forward strand.
TAAAAATATAACTAGCCCAGATCCTAAACTGGTGTAATTTGGTGCAGCTTCATTGTAGTCCATGAAGCTATATCAATTTACACCAGCAGAGGATCTGACCCCTATTTATTTATAAACATAGAGGTTTAGAATAACAGCAACATCTCCCCATCCACACTGTAACATTAATCCCTAGAAGTATGTGAGTAAGAAAAAAAAGTTTATGGTAAATCTTTAGCAGTGAAATAAGAAAACTCTGCATTGTGAGTAAGAAAAGCTAGCATCCTCTGGTGTCTGACCGGAAGAGTTAGTATCTCCCTGAAGAACAATACATGAAATTTTACTGAGTAGAGAAACCTCTTTGGATTTCTTGGACATGATTTTTATATAGGGGGAGGTCCTTGGTACTAAAGTATGGGTTCTCCTAACCACTCCAGGTTGTAATAAAAGCAGTATATAAGTGCCCATGTGTCGTCATCCCTCTGCCAAATGGCAGCAGATTCCAGGGTCTTGGAAGTCAGTTTGCCATTGGAGGAGAAATCCATGGCACAGTCTGTGTATTTTATTAATGTAATAAATACACATTATTTTTATGTGGGCACATATGCCAGTCCTAGAACAGAAGTGGTCACAAACAGCCCACATTCAACCCTTCTTTCAGGAATCTCAGCCAAACAGCCATGCACCGTTCCCAGGGAGCAAATCTGCACCAAGGATAGACTCTAGTTAAAGGGATTAGTCATAGAGTTTAATGCCAGAAGACACCACCAGATGATAGAGTCTGACCTCCTGCATACCACAGGGGCTAAACTCCACCCCGCTACCCGTGTATTAAGCCCAGGAATTTGGATAAGTCTAAATTATTACAATCCTCCGGAGACTAAACTGTTGTGTTTACCCAGGCAGCAAATAGCAGGGATTCATGTGCACCAACGCCTGAGATACAGAGCAAACTCCCTTGCTGTTTGCAACGACTTTCCTGAAAGAACCTGTGCTACAAAAGCAAATGTCAGGACAGCATGGCTTCACACTCTGCACCTTGCTCAAGCACCGAGGAAGAGAACCCGTAAGACTCTAGCAGTGCCACATGCTGACTCCCACCCATAACAGTATTCTTGTCGCTAGTCGTACTCCAAGCATGTTAAAAAGTTGGGGAAGCGTCATTACCCTTATTTTACAGAGGAGTAAAACAGGCACATGAAGGTTAAATGACTTGTCCATGTTCACACAATGGTAGAACTGGAAATAGAATCCAGGTCTCCTGGTACCCCGTCCTCTGTGTTAACGGACCACTCTTACTTCCCTAAGGCAGGTGCTTCTCAGGGTCATAACTGATATGAAAGGTGGCTGCGGAGTTTTACAACAAGACTTCCATTGCAGGTGATTATTTTTCCCTGTTAAGTTCCTTTTCCTTCAGTCACATTGCACACAAACTTGAGGCTGACGACTGAACTGTGTTCTGTACATTGGAGTAAATTGGCTCTGCTGACTCTTGGAAGCAAATGATTCATTACCCCATTGGGGTATATGGAAAGCGGGAGTGGGCTTGCTCTCTCTCTTGGATTGAGGGTGTGGGCAGTCCTGAAGGAGGAAGCTGGGGGTCATAGGCCTTCATTAAACTATGTCAACCCAGTGTCAATTTCTTTGCTCAGAAAGCCAAACCCCAGCCAGGAGTTTATATATAGTGTGGACTGGTTGGGAATTGCGCTTGCTCGTACAAGCTTCATGAGATAGCCATCTCCTGACAAAAATGGATGCAAAACTCTGGTTTTAGGACAAGGTGTTATTCTGATGCATTTAATTTATTTTCCCTTTATTCTTCCTTGCTTTCAAGAAGTCCTTTCATGTCTAGATACTTTGTGATAAAGTGCAGATTAGCTTCTTGTTTTTTCTCCTCCTCCCCCAAGACTAGTGTAAAAGAAACATCAAGTCCCCAGTTTCTTCCCCAGCGAAACATTTCCATCTAGTCAATCAGCGAGTTTCAGCATTAAAAGGGAAGCACTTGGCTTCTGGAATTAAGTTGAAAGTATGCCAACAAAGCCAAGTATTGCCCCTCCCCCCATTGGGAGTGTTTTGTTACCACTAATAAGACATTCAAAAGGTTACAAACACCTTCAGATGACAGAAGTTTAATATTACAGTGCAGCTCGTATGGGAACCTCAAGGAGCCTCTCTAACTAACTGTATTCAAGCTCTACGGATTAACACTTTTTTTTAAAAGAGACAAAGTGGGTGAAGTAATAACTTTTATTGGACCAACTTCTGTTGGTGAAAGAGACAAGCTTTCGAACAGATGTGTATAATTGTTTCTTATTGTTCCCATGTGTAGTATGGTGATAAAACACACACATACATAAGAATGCATACACATGCTCCTCCGTCAGTCACTTCCATGTGCATTTCTGTCCTCAGGTCCAAATGTGGGATCCAAAGAGGGGGAAAGTACTTTAAGCCGGGGGCCATTCTCTGAAGCCTAAGCTCAGTTTTCACTCAGTCCATACACAGGCAAACCTCTCATTGGCTTCAAGAGAATCCCATCACTTTCAACAAGAGCTTTCCTTGAGTAAGAAGGGACTCAAGATTTGGCCTAGCAGGAGATATAGACAGACATAGCCGTCGTTTTCTCATTTCTGATCCATGTGTTATGTCTGTGTGTGCTCCTGTACACATGCTTCTGCTCCCCCTGAAGTCAACAGGAGTTGTCACTGACTGTGGTGGTAGCCAAATGATGCCTTTATGCTACAACATGAATAGTACACAGTAGCATAAGCCAAGAACAGATTTGCTTTCTTTCAGATGCCTGGTTATTCCCCTTGGCAGTTTCAGAGCATGTAATTTAAATGCTGACATGGCAAATGGACACAAGGAACCTCATTCATGTGATGACATCCACACCCAGATGTCACATGTATGGGCTTGCCTTCTTTGAAGTATCTATGTCCATCCTCTTATCTTCTGCTCTATGGACCACATGTACACTTATGCCACTGTATAATGATTAAGAATAAAATACGAGCTGTTGTTGCATCTGGTGTACCTGTCACCCTTAGCAGCAGTATCTTAACATGCTGAACAGCTGACCATAATGTATCTATCAGAGCTTTAGAACAGTGAAAATGATGAACATCTTGCCAGAGCTTTACCTCAAATAATAGGACAAGACCGAACATCACAAGTGGAAACAGGAAAGTTGGTCAAAGTGGATACGACACTGGACCAGGGCACAGGAGTTCTGTATTCAGTTCTGCAACAACCTCCTGTGAGACCATAGGGCAAATCTTTGTGCCTCAGTTCCCCATCTGTGAAATGGGATAATCAGTCTTCTTTCCTCTCACCCTTTGTCTATCTCATCTACTTAGACAATAAGTTTCTCAGGGTAGGGACTGTCTCTTACTATGTAGATGTACAGCGCCTAGCACAATTCAGCCCTGAACTCAGTTGGGGCCATTACATGCTACCATAGTACAAATAACATACAGAATTCCATAGTCAGGATGGCTAGTTACAAAAATATTCTGGGCTTCACTGACATTTCATAAGTGGGGGGCACACAATTAACATACTGATTCTGACCATCACAAATGGGAGGAAACATAAAGGTCAGAAACTAGGATAGTTTAAAATGGACAAGGATTGTTCTGAGGATGTTGAGGAAGCACCAAAGGGCCTGTTGTTTTTTGTTTTGTTTGTTTTTTAGTTAAAAAAAAATTCTGCAGATAACTCATGACAATTTGAAGAGTTAAAGGTACATGGTGGATTATAACGTCAATAACACAGATCCACTGAGAACTCCTAGGACGTGAAAGAGGGCACTTTGGGTCTGTAGGAATTATTTTGCTTTCTTTATTAACCATGTGGTTAAATGCACAGCGAAGGTGTCCTTTCTGAGAATAGTCAGTCATTCCACAGAAGGGACTCTAAGACTTTGCAAAAAGAAAAGGAGGACTTGTGGCACCTTAGAGACTAACCCATTTATTTGAGCATGAGCTTTCGTGAGCTACAGCTCACTTCATTGGATGCATACCGTGGAAACTGCAGCAGACTTTCCACGGTATGCATCCGATGAAGTGAGCTGTAGCTCACGAAAGCTCATGCTCAAATAAATTGGTTAGTCTGTAAGGTGCCACAAGTCCTCCTTTTCTTTTTGCGAATACAGACTAACACGGCTGTTACTCTGAAATAAGACTTTGCAGACTGCTTATCAGTAAGCTATTCAGGGAATTCTGCTCTGCTCCAGTGCTGATATCAGCAGCAAGGAGAAGTAAATGAAGAAGAAACTGAGCAAGTCCAGTTGGGATTATTAGTGCCAAGCACAGTGAGTGCAATAGAAAGCTTAATAAAGATAGTGAGCACAGACACTTATTTACACTAACCTTAAAAGCAATCTGTCAGTGTGAAAGTACCTTAAAGTAGGTGTAAAATGTAATGACCCAGTGCTATCACATTAACCTTTTTTGTGACTCTATACCTCTTTGCATTAATTAGTGAGAGAGCTACCCATGTTATGCAAATAATCATGGATAATAGTGGGTGAAATTCTGAACCCCATTGAAGTCTAAATCAAGAAGCTATGAATTGTAGAAAATTTATTAGAGAAGCAAAGGAACACAAGGAGAACACTCTCACCAACAGAGTTAAGGACAATAAGGAGGAGTTTTGAAAGTATAACAGGAACAAAAAGAATCCTAACAATGGTATTGGTCCCTCACCAGATGGAAATGGTAGAATTATCAGTAATAATGTAGAAAAGGCAGAAGTGTTCAGCAAACATTTCTGTTCTGTATTTGGGGACAAAACAGATGATAGGTTTCAGAGTAACAGCCGTGTTAGTCTGTATTCGCAAAAAGAACAGGAGGACTTGTGGCACCTTAGAGACTAACCAATTTATTTGAGCATCAGCTTTCGTGAGCTACAGCTCACTTCATCGGATGTCTCTAAGGTGCCACAAGTCCTCCTTTTCTTTTTGCGAAAACAGATGATGTAATCATAACATATTATAGTACTTTCTGTTCAACTAGTATCTCGGGAAGATGTTAAAAAGCAGTTTCAAAATTAGACATCTTTAAAACAGTGGGTCCAGATCATTTGCATCTACGAATTTTAAAAAGAGCTGGCTAAGGAACTCACTGGACCGTTAATGTTGATTTTCAAAATTAAGAAACAGTGAGGAAGTTTAAGAAGACTGGAAGAAAACGAATGTTGTGCCAATATTTTAAAAGGGTAAACGAGATGACTTGGGTAATTATAGGCCTGTCAGTTTGACATTGAACCCTGGGCAAGATAATGGAATGGCTGACACAGGACTCGATTAATAAAGAATTAAAAGAGTAATGTAATTAATGCCAATCAACATGGGCTGATGAAAAATAGATCCTATCAAACTAACTTGATATCTTTTTTTGATGAGGTTACAAGAGTTGGGCAAATAGAAATGCCCCTGTTGTGTTTTGAGTTTCCTCCCAAAATTTTTCTAATTGAGAAGACTGAATTACAGTTACTGGGCTGTAATGTGCAAAGTGACAGCTGGAGACAGACTGCATCACAAAAAGGCACTGAATATGTGTATATCATTTTGCTATGTGTTTGTACAGCACCTAGCACAATGGAGCCCCGAACTGGTTCCGGCCTCTAGCTGCTACCACAATAGAAATGTTAAATCATAATGACTTCACCCAGTAGGACTGACAGGCGTGTTTTAGAATTCTGTCAGAATTCCAAACAAAGGTGGTTGTTCCTTATAGAGCAACACCTAATTCTAAACTATGGGCAAGGGTTTGGAGTATGGTGTGTTTCAGGATCTGATCAAGGGGGGAGATTTCACTTTTAGTACCATGAGAGACCACGTTTCTGCCACCCATTAGGTACAGTGGGAGAGCCAGTTCCTCAGTGGGGGTAACTCCACTGAAGGCCGTGGCCAGCTGGGGATCTTGCCCAGCATATTTAACACAGGAAGAAGAGACGAACTGCGGATGGGCATCCAAGGTAAATCCTCCCCTCGGGTAAAAGTGACATTGGCACATGGGGAGGGGGTTCCTTTGCGAGTTGGAGACAGAATTCTTCTCCCAGGACAAAGAACAGGAGGACTTGTGGCACCTTAGAGACTAACCAATTTATTTGAGCATAAGCTTTCGTGAGCTACAGCTCACTTCATCGGATGCATTCAGTGGAGCAAGCTGTAGCTCACGAAAGCTCATGCTCGAATAAATTGGTTAGTCTCTAAGGTGCCACAAGTCCTCCTGTTCTTTTTGCGGATACAGACTAACACGGCTGTTACTCTGAAACATCGCAGGACAGGGAGCTGCTGCATGGTGGCCACTACAGCCTCTCAGTCAAGACCCCAGCCTGGGTGTCTCCTGACTAAAAGTTCTTTCCACTGTCCAGCAGGGAGGGGCATCAAGACAGAGATTGTGGGGCTTCCTAGGCAGATGGGAGATACCCCTGTGATGCTGCACTCCATATGTTTTATGGAAATACGTTTATAAGTGTGAATATGATGTAACGGGGATATGCTTCATGCGAAGGGTCTCTTGTAAGGTATCATTATAAAGCTTATAATCTACTGAGTGTGGTCATCCTATTTGTATAAATGTATCACTCTTGTATCTGAAACTAGAAATGTGTAGCATAACTCTGAGGTCCTATTGTAATTATGCAAAGTGTGGGCCATTAATTGTGGTTTGGATTCTTGATGGCTCCCATTGACTAGGACAATTGACTGTAGATGGCTCTGTTTACCTGCAAGCCTCCGCTGCATACCTGCAGGCCAGTCCTGGAGGATTGGAGACTAGGGGTCTCCCAGGACATGTGAACATGTCACCTGGTACTGAAATCCACCTTTCACCTGGTGCTTTTCCATTTAGAAGGAGGGGTGGGAACCCAGAGAGAGACAAAGGATTCCCGCCTTGTGACCTGCTGAGCAGTTCTTGGTTAAAGTCTGTAGCTTTTGGGGGTGTGGACCAGACCTGGGTCTGTATTGCAGCAGGCTAGCATGTCTGGCTCAACAAGGCAGGGTTCTGGAGTCTCAGGCTGGCAGGGAAAATGGGCTCGGAGGCAAATTCACCACATCAGGTGACAGTCTCAAGGGGGTCTCTGTGACCGAACTTGTCACAACCCTAGAGGACACTGGAAGGAGAAGACTTGCTACCTGCCTCAAAGACAACAGCAGGTAGGCTGGCTGGCTTTCTGCACGCTCTGTTTTGTGGCTGGGTTACGGAGGCATGGGCCTGCTAGGTGCTTGGAAAAGGAGAGGTTTTGCCCTTGGAGAGTCCTAGCAAAAGACATGATGTACGGAGCTCCCTGCGGATGCCCCCATCAGGCAAACCCCGCTCCAAGGGCAAGGATTTCTCAAGGTGCCAATGCTCTCAGGCCCTTCAGTGTAGCCAACCTGCAAGCTAGGCCTGGAGTAGTGGTGCGTGGTGTTACTTGCGGGGAGAGACCACGTGTTTAAGGCAGGGTGCAGAGGCTATATGTTTGAGGCAGGGTGCAGAGCTATATGTTTGAGGCTGGGCACATGTATTGGTGCTTGGGCAGCTTTAACTTTCTCATTTCTGATTTCAAACTTTGTCTTCGGGGTTGGGGGGATGCAGTGGGATGGCCCAGTCATGGGATCATGGTTACAGCTGGAGACGGCCTGATGCCCCACACCCTCTCTGCTCTGCTAACTGCTTCAGCCATGGTTGCTCCCTCTTTCCTTCTCCTGCTCCTGCCTTTGGACCTTCCTTTCTGTTATTTCCTGTGCAGGGAATGACCTCTTAGCCCTGGTGCACCAGGCCCTCCCACCACCTTTCCTCACACAAATCCCTCCGAGAGACTCCCTCCCTTTGCAAGTCTCACAACCACTAATCTACAAAGTCTGTGCCTCTCTTTATGGCCCTGATTGTGTGAACTCAGGAGGGTTGGTGGACCCCTGCCCCTGCACTGAGCCCACTGACATCAGCGACACTCCACACGTGAAGGGGAGCGCCCATCCCTATGCGCTTGCAGGATTGGGGTTATAGGTGGTAAATTCCCTAAGGCAAGGATGAACTGGCACCTGGGCTGTTCCTACTGAAGTCAAGGGCAAAATCCCTGTTGACTGCAATGGGAGCAGGATCTGACTGTTTATTTTTTGTTCTGTGTTGATAAATAATAGAACAAGAAGAATTAATATTAGTCCATGCAGCCCGCACCCTGCCATGGCAGACACACTCCCGCCAGTACATTTTCCAGGGTTTGTCTGGCCTGGTTTTGAAAATCCTGAGCAATGAGGATTCTAAGCAACCACGGATAACAGCTTCTCTCTCCTCCCCGTTTTGGAATGGCATCGACCGTTCCCCATCCATTGTGAACTGGCTGGAGTGACTCATTGGATGCTGTGGGTAAATAATGATTTGGAGGAAGTTACACAGAAGAGATGCATTCTGTGACTGTCCAATGTAAATTACATGGAAATTAGGCTCTGTGAGGCCAAAGGCCCCTGTGGAATAGGGCTGTTAGTTAACATAACACTTGTGCTAAATGAAGCGGTTGACACAGCTTTCAGAGTGTAGCGCTGCTTTTAATTTACTGTGCAAAGGGGCTGAAGGTCCACGTTAGCTCTTTGGGGAGAGAACTGCAGCAGCAAGGGTCTGTGATTTGTTCTTCCCCGAGAAAACAATGTCCCTCCAGAGAGGGTTTGTTAATGGTGTAGGGCACAATCTGATGACATAAAACACTAGCAAATTCTGTAAAGTCCAGAAGGACAGAGGTGAAGACAAACCCTTCCAGCCTTCGATACCTCGATTCAGGGCAGGCTCCTTAGCGCCCAGTTCAGGACAGCATGTAAGCTTGTGCTTAACTTCATGTCCCGTTGACTTTAATGGGACTTAAGCATGTGCTTAAAGTTAAGTGCTGTGCTGAACAGGGATGTTTCTCTGAACTGGGTCTAAGGGAGGTTATTCTTCAGCGTCCCCATGAGTTCAATCTCTCATTCCCCCTCAGTCTTTTCTCCCTCACAAAAGTGGTCAACCTTCCCTTCCCTGCCCTCTTTAGTCAGTGTGCTTAGAGATCAGCAAGCTCCATGATCCATGTCCATCCAACCTGGGAAAAATATCCAGGTTACTGCTCTTGAAAGCCAGTGCTGTTTACTTTAAACATAAAGCATGGTATTTTGCAAACCAGGCCAAGCTCCTGACCAATGTTTCCTCTAATTTTTGACAGGCCGTGTGCGCAAAAAATTTCTTCTCTGCAAATTGTTGTGCTTCTGTGCCAATTTTTGTGCGTGCGGTGTTTCGCCGTGTGCGCGGGGTTTAGGATCTGTGTGCATTCGCACTGCTTAGAGGGAACACTGCTCCTGGCCCCTTGGATGCCATGTGAGAGCAGCATAGGAGACTTGGATATTTTGGGCAAGGGTACCCTGTACTGGTCTGCTGCAATGTGTCTGGCCAATCTGAGAGCTTTAGTGGGTCCGAACAGAGTCCCACCTAGTTCTCCTTGGTCAGAAGACTGGTTGCTGCAATGTGACACTTGAGAAGAGGATGTGGGGATGGTCCTCCATGGCTTAGCCCTAAGTGGAAGGAACTGGATATTGGTAAGATGGGAGACTGCATGGCTCAAAGGATTGGTGATGTGCTATCCAGTTTCTCAGCTGCAGGGCAAAATCAATTTGAATCCAGCCCTGTCTGTAGTGACTGAATCTGAGGGCTGTTCAGTGGCCCTGTATTTTACAAATAAATAATCTGTGGCCAATCATATGCAGATATACGCACTGCTCACCTCACAGTCATGCGGCAGCAGGGTAGAACTCCTGACCTTCTGCTTCAAAAACAAGAGCCTTTTATGCCTGAACAAAAGATAAAGGGCTGTGAGCTCTGGTAGAACCAAGGTGTGACGAAGTGGGGATTTCCCCTTGTTATGTTGTATGTGAGTTTTTCTGTTTAGCCTTTGTGTGTTTTACTGTTTTGCGTGAATACTTTGTGTGCCTCAGTTTCCCTCTGTGCTGCACCAATACCTCAGTGGTGGGAATAGGGATGTGTGACTTTGACTGAGACCTCTGGGGCAGGTGAAGCTGCTCCAGTTGCCTGCACATATGCTATGACCGGTACCCTTCATAACCTGAGACCCAGGAGGGCGATGCAACCAGGTGACGACCAGGTGACTCTTTGCCTGGGAAACGAGACAAAGAGAAGGAGGAGGAGCAACGGGGGTATCTGAGGTTGGGTCACTGGAAGCTGGCAGTCTGCTTGCGGGGACTGGAAGAGGGGGAGTCCAGGCCACCTGGCCCAGGACTCCCCAAGATGGACTTGGCTGAATGTCACTGTTTTCTGTTGCACGCTGTGTTCCTGTTGACTAATAAACCTTCCGTTTTACCAGCTGGCTGAGAGTCACGTCTGACTGCAGAGTTGGGGTGCAGGGCCCTCTGGCTTCCCCAGGAGCCCCGCATGGGCAAACTCGCTGTGGGAAGCACACGGTGTGGAAGGGGATGGTGAATGCTCCGAGGTCAGACCCAAGAAGGTTGAAGCTGTGTAAGCTTCTTGCCCTGGAGACAGTCTGCTCAGAGAGAGGAGGCTCCCCCAGAGTCCTGGCTGGCTTTGTAGGGAGTAGTTCAAGAGCATTGCCCTGGTGACTCTGTGACACAAGGTTCATATCCCCTGATGGCTGAAACCTCTAGCAGGCAACATGATGCTGTGCACACCTATTTGAACAGCTCTGGCATTCTATCCAGGAGAAGGTAGCGGTCACACAAACAACAGATACCCATTCCTTCTGTGTGGAATGAGATAGGTGGTCTCTGCCCAGCTGCTAATGAACAGGTGTCCACCGTGCAAGATCTATAGACACTAACTGGCATTTTTGTTGGCAGCTTCAACAGGGCAGCCAAGGACCAATTGGACCGCAGTTATGTTGCCCTCCATCCCGAGAGCTGATCTCTCTGAATCAGACTGGTGGGGCAGTGTGGGGAAGCTGGGATTTCAGTTGCCCCAGGCTGTGCCTGTCTTGTGAGTAATGGAAGGTGTTGGCTGTGAGTCTGTAGTTCAGGCTGACTTTTGAACTTAGAGCAGAGAGTCAATCTCTTTGTCATGTATAAAGAATCCAGCATATGCTCCCTAAACTCACAGTCTTTGGCTGCAGAATGAATCTTCTGAGAATATAAGTAAATCTGTTAATTAGTTTTTGAATTAAAATTTATTTTAAAATGAGCAGAGGATTATAGAACATAAGCATGGCCATACTGGGTCAGACCAAAGTATCCGGTCTTCCGACAGTGGCCAGTGCCAGGTGCACCAGAGGGAAAGAACAGAACAGGGTAATTATCCAATGATCCACCCCCTGCGTTCCACTCCCAGGTTCTGGCAGTCAGAGGTTAGGGACACTCAGAGCATGGGGTTGCAACCCTGCCCATCCTGGCTAATAGCCATTGATGGACCCGTCCTCCAGGAACTTATCAAATCTATTTTTTAAACTCTGCTATAGTTTTGGTCTTCACAACATTGGTCTCTGCCGGCACCACTTTGGCACTTTGCACAAGCACTGAGTGTACTAAAACAATTAAGAAAATAAAATTCTTGCTAAGTTCTGCCCAAGCAATGCCCTGTCCAGCGTTCCCCAAAGTGCAGCCAGACCCTGCTTAAATCTTTATGGCTGGTAGCTGCTGTTTCACCTCCAGCAGCATGGCTCATCCTCGCAGAGAAAGGAGAGGGTGTTTAGGGTAGAGAGAAAAGGCAGGGCAGAGAGAATCTCCTGGGAGATGCAAAACAAGCTCCCTGGATTGCTAGGACCAGTGGTGACACGCGCCAGACAAAGGAGCTGGCATTCTATAAATGCGGCAGCCAGCATCAGCAATTGGCTGATTGCAGCGAGAGCAGCCTCTCTGTCCAGGGTCTGGGAGAGCAAAGAGAAAGGAGGGGAAATCATCCTATTCTGCTGGAAGTTCACTGGCTGAACCAGGTTTCAAGAGCAGCAAGCACCTGTGTTTGGGAAAGTAAGTGACAATGGCATTCTGCTTAGCTAGTCATTTGGGGGTTTGTATGTTTGCATTGCAACTTTCCTGGGTGTGCACAAGTTTGCCGTCAGGTATACACAGCAAACTGTATCCTCTAAGAAGGAATTCCTGAATTCCTTTTGCCATCAGCTGCGTCTTTCTTTATAATGACTCTCCTGTGTCCTGTCTCTGTAAAGCTAATAAAAAAGCAACATATCAGACCAGCTGAAGTGCTATGAAAACTGCTACTTACAGGTTACTGAATTCAACCAAAAAGAGACACTTGTGTTGCACTCCTTATGTGACTATATTTTTCAGGCTATCGAAAATTTGCTAAAACTTGGCAATAAAAATCTCAAGCAAGGAGCAAATATTTGCTGCTTTTGATCATTTTAAAAAAAAACGGAGTGAGGATATTTAAAAATGATATGAAATCTAAACAAACTTTTTAAAACGTTGGCTTCTGTGATTTTATAACCCAACACTGTGGGCCTAATTCTGTGTTGCTCTACTCCCTGTGCAGTCATTTCCACCAGTGCAAAGAGGGTGTAGAATGGCACTGGATCAGAATTGACACTCGTTTTACATGGGTGTAAATGACTGCACAGCAAATAAAGCCCTTTGATTTCAGAAATAAAACGAATATAACTCGATAGCATGGTCTAATGGCTTTGAACATTTAAAAACAAAGCTTTTAGAAAGCCTAAAGTAGCCAGCTTGTTATGCATATTTGTGCAGTAGATTGTGTGTAAATAATGTGTATTTAAATACTATGAATATCAATAGATAAAGATATACAGAGAGAGCTTTAAATTCTAGATTCACACATATACATTTAAAAAATCCGTATTCCATCACTACTCCTTTATCCTGTAGTCTATGGTATACTGTGTGTGTGATAGATATGTGAATGAATTTCATTTAATGGAACAGTTCCCTAGGAGGAAAGATTTAGGTTTTTCCCCCCTTCCAGTCTATCTGAGAAAAATAATATCAATAACACTCTTAAGAAACAATATAAATAGCACTTAAAAAAAAAAAGGCTTCTTAAATTGCTTCTTACCTGCTAGTCTACAGTGGTTCCAAATTTCATGTTCAGGTCTATTGCACAAAGCTATGTTTGACTAAGGAAATGAATAAATAATAGAAAGAACATGTTTCTAAAATAAATTGTCAAAACTTCCATAGGAGCAGGATTAGACCCAGGATTGTGTATGCTAGATCCTTTCTCTAAAGATTTGTGTTTCTTTTTTGTTCTTAAAATTCCAATATATAAACAGCTTTCTCTTTTCCGATTAAAGTGGTTGCAACACGAATACCTAAACAAATAAAGGCAGTGTTAACAAAGCGTATATCCCAGCAGAAATGCCATTACTAGGGAATATGCACAGCCAGCAGAGTGTGATCAGAACAACATTGTTCTGACCACACTCACCCTGAATTGTGTAGACTTAATCCTGATCTCACTCGCACCGTTGGAGATGAGTGCTCCATTAAAGTCAATGGAATTACACTGCAGTGAGATCAGGATTGGGCCCTTTGTCTCCTGGTAGTTTTCATCTTCATATAGAAAGGTGGGATTTGCCAAAGTGGATCAGTTTCTTAGTGATGATGGGGAGCAATAACTTTACTTAAACACAGCAGGCCAAATTAATTCCTGGGGTAACTCCATGCAAGCCAGTAAAGCTGCACCACGTATGATTTTATCCCCTTGTGTTTGGAAGTTCATATGTGCTGAATACACACAATATGATACATATACAGGGTCCAGTCCTGCTCTCACTGAAGTCAAAGGAAGGCTGCTCTTTTGCTGAGGTCTTAGATCCAGAACACATCATCCCTGCTTCCTTCTCAACATGGCTCAGATTTCTTCTGTCACTAAGAAAGGGGAGGACTCTCCTCACATGCAAGGCAGATCTAGGTGGTTCAAGCAAACGGGTACCCTTCCAATAATAAGTTTTCCCCGTCAGAATTGTGGCAACAGATGCACAAGCAGAGAGATACGGCCAGATACAGCAGTTGTCATGAGTTGGCGGTATAACTGAAGGGTGGTCTTAGAGCAGAGGTTCATCCACAACCCTAACCCTCAAGAATTCCTATAGGATTCACATAGTGCTTGGATTTTCTTTCTGATCAGGAAAGCCTGGACCGTGACACTTGTATATGATATTTGGGAAATGAATTTGACAGAGGGTCTGTGCTTTAAAGAAAACCATTTGTACCAGGGATCCATGCCGTGGCCTGTTAAGGGTCAGTTACCTCTGCCTTCCAGGATAGGGGAGCAGCACAATGGCAAAAGGGCAAGAAAATATTTTACAGACAATAATTTCTGACACTAATGTGGGCTTAATGAATACAGAGCCCAGGTGTTTATCTTTAACTAATGTTGCTTTATAAATAGCAGTGAAACAAAGGCCATCATACCCATGCAAATCTGTCAGCCCTTGCTCACACCAAACTCCCACTGGAGCCGAGGAGAATCTTGCTTGAGAAAGGACTGTGGGGTCTGGCTTTATAGAAATATAAGTGCAGCGAAACAAAGGAGGGCAAAGAATGTTCCTAATGAGCGAGCAATGGGAAAAGGACAAGGGCAAAGAGGTCTGTTTGTCCATGTGCAAGGGAATTTAAATCTCATTGGCTTTAATTGAAATGTTTAAATTCACATTTTGCTGAGAGGAGAACAGACCCTCTATGCTCTGCCATGTGCATATAGGCTCAAAGCTGGTAGATCTACCGGCCTAACTTTCGAAAAGTGACTCCTGATTTTAGGTGCCTCAATTTTTAGGTGCCCAACGTGAGACCTCCTGAAGAGAGAGAGAGAGTGCTAAACATCCACCCTCTGAAAATCAGGCCCCTTAAAGGGGTCTCAAATTGGAGCACCCAAAATCACGCGTCACTTTTGAAAAATTCCAGCCATATTTCTCAGTAAGTGTTAGATCTGACTAGGCTGAAAAGCAACACTGAATCATGTTAAACATGCCTTGTCGAAATGTGCGATGGAGTTGTAGCCATGTTGGTCCTAGTATATTAGAGACACAAGGTGGGTGAGGAAACGTCTTTCACTAGACCAACAGCTTCTCTCTCTTACCACCAGAAGTTCTAAATATAATGGCTATATGAATATTCTACAGTAGTATCCCCAGAAGACTGTAATACTAATCGAAGCATGTGGGTTTTAGGCCATTGCTTTAGAACACTCTAGTTCTCTTTTAAAAAGGACTTGTTTCTAGTCTGAGCGTTCCAGGAAACCCTGGCTTCAGAGGGGAAGGTTCCTGGGATCCGAGATTTCACAGGATAAATTTTGTCACGGGTTTGTAAACATTCAAAATCTCTGCCTTGGCTGCTTTGTTTCGTCTTTTGTATTCTCCACAGTGTTGTGCTTTCAGATATTCCACAGTGACATGGCCACAATGGTGGAGGTATGTGGCTTGAGAGTACAAAAGAGCCCCCAGTTAATTCAGACCGTTTATTTTCCCCTTTTGCGTGTATTTATTAAAGTTCATTAAAGGTGGTCGCTGTAACTGTTAAACACAAGAAATATTGATTATTGTTCTGGTTCCTACAGGCCCCTAACAAGATCAGGGCCTATTGTTCTAAGTGCTGTACAAACGCACAATAAGAGACAATTCCTGTCTTAAAGAGCTTACCACTGAACTAGACAAGACAGGCCAAGGAGGAGAAGAAAATGGAGGCACAAGGAGATGAAGGAATTTGCCCAAGGCCACACCCCAGAGGTAGTGGTAAACCTGGGAATAGGACCCAGGTTTCTTGATCCCTAATCCAAGGCTCTATCCACTAGACATCACTGCCTCTTTTTTATCTTCTTGCCTTTAAATCTGATATCCTTGCAAGGGGAACTCCTGGCACATGGCTCCTGGAGAATCCACTCTCTATAGGAGACACAAGGAGCTATGGACAGGTAGTGGGGGTGGTGACATGGGTGGTTATTCCTACATTGGTGAGCATTAGGCCCAAAAGCCTACTGTCCATATTCTGCTTTCAGTTTAGCTAATTCAGTCCAGTCCCAGGGGAACTCAGACTCGTTTCTACTGGGTTTTCTACCAGGGCTTCAAAAGACCCAGGGTGTTAGTGCTGGCCAGTTTAATATCTTGTGACATCCATGCCAAATCTTCCCTTCCCTGCTGGCTTGAGTTCCACAGCCCAGTGCTACCATGAAATTGAAGGGAGAAACAATGGGTTTCCTCTTTCTCCTTTGTTCCGCATTGCACTAATGCACACTGAACAAAACTCAGCACAAAGTGTTTCTCTGGGGCTCTTTGGCCTCTGTTTTAAATCAACCCGGCAAGTATCTGCCTGGATTGTGAAGCAGGCTCCATCTTGTGTTTCATTTCCTGTTATTCAGGGGCTGAGGGGACTCAGAAAACCTCACTGTGAAATATTAAATAGCGAGTGTTAACATGCTAGTGGGCCTCCCGGTTGGAAAAACAGGGCTGCGCTGTGGGTGTATTCTTGAGGGGCCCGATCCTTGATGTCAATGGGAGTGTTGATTGAGCAAGGATTTCAGGATTGGGACCAAGGGGCCACATTCATCCCTGGTGTAATTCCACGGAGGTCAAAGGTGTTAGACATGGGATAGATTTAGTCCAAGATATTTGCTTATAACCAGCCTGTTAGTAATTACTGAGTCCCAGCCTCCATTGCAGACCCGTTCGCCCCCCCCCACCCATTAATCGCAGCTTCAACAGCCATTCGCTTTGGACTATCCGAGCAGAAATGTCGTTTTGTGCTGGGAATTCCCGCTGCCGTTTCTGCCTGAACACCCATTGAGGGTGTTTAATGCTTGTGCGTAGAGAGGCTGTGAGAGCTGCTGCTATTGAGAAAGAGATCTTCATCTATTCTCCACATTGTGTAACTTGTATGGCTACATCTGAACCCGCGTGAATTTTTTTCTGAGGAGGTGGATGGGGTAACGAGTTGCTTCTGATACTTGTTTGCTTGAGGTTTATTCTCATTGCTGCAGTTTAACTGCTCTGTGAGTGACCCACAGTTTGGCTGGGAGGGGTTATATTTAATCTGCATGGCTTGGTTGAACTCTAATTCTGTGAATACAGCTCTCATGTCGCGAACCAGCATCTGTCACATGATTTTGGGTCTTGCTTGCCTGATCCAAGGGAAATGAGCCAAATTCTGTTCTCAGTTACAGTGATTTAAATCCAGAATAACACCACCAATGAAGTAACTCTGGATTTATACCTCTGAGAGCAGAATTTGTTCTCTTGGATCTAAACTGGCATTTGCCTGGTTCTTTTTCAGCTTAGGTGAATGTAGGACTTTTTGTCTGTGTCTGGCGGAGATGAACTGAAAGAGTTTAATGATGAAGCCATACCTGCAGATTAGTGCAATGTATATTCCTGTATTATAAATGTAAAAAATAGTGGTTTGACACCGAATCGCAATGAATAAGTAGCTGTACAAGAAACAAACAGCCGGTGGATGATAAAAGTTCCATATACTGTATCAGAGAAAAATAAATAATACAGCACTTAGATGTGTAATATTAGCATAAATCAGAAGCGGCAAATAGTTTGAAAGCAAGGTGGGGAGCAGGGAAGGAAGCACTGATGCAGCTGAAACATAAGGCAGATCATTCCTTGGTATGCTGGCCGCTTTGCAGTGTTAGATGTAGGGGACACAGAATGCCTTAAGAGATATCTTGTATGTGGCAGTAGAAGAACGAGCTAAAAGAAAGAAATGGACCAGAGTTGTGGTTGGTTTCTGAGACAGTAGAATTACTGCTGTGTCGCACTAGGTTGATTGTAACTGGGGAGATCTCTGTCCCAAACCCTGAGTAGATATCGACTCTGTAAAAAGGATTCACGGGGGGCGGGAGTGTGGTGTTTGCTGATCTTGAACAAATGTCAGGGATGCAGTGGTACATTTTTAATATGTCACACAGGAGCTGGACTGATAAAGACAGCTGTTTGCTTACAGGACTTGTGTTCACAAATCCGGTATTGTCCTCCACTGAAAAAAGAGAGGGGAGCCAAAGAAAGAATGATGGGAAGGAGTGGGCAGTGCTCATCTTTCCAAAAATAACACCCCTGCCATGATGGGATCAAATACTTGGAGGGATTTGCTGAAGTGAGGCCAGTGATCTATTCTAAACCATTCTCCTGGAGCATTTCTCTCAGTGCTATAAGTAAACCCCAGGAAAAGAGGCCGTTGGTCAGTATTTGCACTCTGGATTTAAAGTAGGCGTTAAACAGACTCAGAACTATTACAATGCACATGCCACTATTGAAGTCCAGACTGTAATGGGTGCCATTGCCACTAATAAAATAAACAGCCCAGCCCTGGAGAGTTGCCATGTATCTGCTTTCACACAAGAATAAACTTCTCTTTCAGCAAAGCAACCAGCATAAGCTGCACATGATTATAATAAGCAGCTGCGAGGAAGACCTCGTTAAAAAGAGAAAGCATAAGCATCCAGGCAACTTCTGTACCAAATCAGGGATGAGGATGGGGAACATGATGTACAAAGTCAGCGCAATACCCAGACTTCTGCAGTGTTTTGGCAAGTAAAGTACAAACTAGCTCTTTTAAATGGGTTCAAGAGATAAATGAAATATACGTTCTGTTGTGCAACCGTAAGGTAAGAAACCAGCAGCATGAAATGAATGAGAGAAGATTCCCTGCAGGAACAATCCAGTAGGACCCAACATTTCTGCTTTTTGTTTTTTTAAGAGAGACAAGGGTGTTTTGGTGAGATCATTCTACCCTCTGGTAAAACACAGTTTAGAAAAATCAGGTCTTGATAGCAGCTGCGAAATTATAACAAAATACAAATGTTCTAGGACCTGACTGAATATAACTGAAGATACCAAAGCAGAGCTGGGGATTAGCCATGAGAACATATTTAAAAAATGGAAGGATGCATATTCAGTGAAGAGCTCAGGGGATTTTGCATCTCTGTTCAATGCTTTCATGTCCAACGCATTAAGATTGAAAGCTCTATGGTCAGGGACTATATAACACTGTATATATGTACAGTGCCTAATGCAATTGGGCATCAATCTCTGACTGGCCTTCTAAGCACTACTGTAAAATAAATCATAGTAATGCTGACAGTATTTTCCTGATGGTTTGGTATTTAGGGTGCTGGATCAGGACTTAGAAGATCTGGTTTTGAACTCCCAGTTCTGCCACAGACTTCCTGTGTGAACTTGTGCAAGTCACATAATGTTTGCCTTCCAGCCCCTGCTCAAACCATGCGCTTCATAAATGAAAAGATGATGATGATCGCCTAGCAAAGACTGTGCAGTGAGGGGATGAAATCGGTGGATAATTCTGAGCTACGGATGTGAAGGGCAGTGGGGAAGGAATACTTAGTCTAGAAAAAAAAGAAGGGCGGTGTAAATCACTGAGCAGCAGAAGGGTCTAAGCGCCTAATGGTGGATACAAATCAACTTAGGGTAGGATTTTCAGAAGAGCTCAGCATTGGCCTAACTCTGCCGCCAGTGACATCAATAGGAGCAGAGTCCGGCCTATGATGCGTACTTTGTGAAATCCTATCTGTGAACCACATTTAAATACTATAGAATGCAAATTACTTTAGGCTCACTGTAAGGCCGTATTGGTCTGGAAATTGGGCTCTATACTCTGTGTAGCCTGCGATATAAGCTGGTTAAAGCTAGGAAAGCTACATTTTAGCTGAAAACTCAGATTTTTTGTCACAGTTTCCCCTGCAGAGCCCAGTGCAGTAGCATTTATAGCAGACTCACCAACACTGAGCGGTGAAAATAAAACCAGAGTTAGTATCTTTCCATTGAGCGTTTACAGCTTTTCCACGTTGCTTTTCCCTACCCCTTGAGCCCCGACTGTTCTAGTGATGAGCACACATCCCGTTGCTGAAAAGTCCTTACTTCCAGCAACAAGAGATTAACGTGGATTGGAAGGAGAAGCAGACCACTGCTTCCCTGAAGGGTTGTACTAACATATTCTACAGTCTCAGTCATAATTAGACAATGCTACAATGCACTAGTGCTTTTTCCTTAGGGGGAGTATTTCTCATGGTGATTGGTAGATGTCAGGGGCCAATCCTTGGGGCCAGCTGGGCTTTGCTTGGTTTAGGACCCAGGGTGGAGGTGGGCAGCAGTGGTTGTATGCCATATTTATCCCTTTTTGCCCTATTCAGAGGTTGGACTCCGGGTGGTTTGGCCCCAAGCACAATTCAGAGCAATTTCAGGGCTAGTGTAACTTGTGTCAGCTGGTAATGGTCCCCAGAGGGGCAGTTATGCTGTCTTGGGATTGTCAGAATGCTGCTGCTCTCTGGCCATGTCCCCTCCCCAGTAGACCTCCTGCGCTGGGCTCTGTGAGGAGCAGTGGTGCGGCACTTCCTCTATGCTACCTGGGGATTCCTTCGTGCCAGAAGAGCCCTTAGATGTCTGGATAAGCCAGCTTTGCAACCCCTTGGGGTGCCATAAAGGCACTGTCTGGGGGAAGTCAGGATCTGTCTCTACGTGTGCTCCTTCCTAATCCTCTGACAATACAAAGCTAGTTCTCTATATCCCACTGCAGTTACTGTGTTTGAGATCGTAGTGTGGGCAGGGAGTGGGACACAGGGGTTACGGTTAATCCATAGTTGGGAATGGCAATCCATCAGCCAGGGCAGGGATACATTTCAAATCGCTAGCAACACTCTCATCTCCCATGGAATAATAGCATTATACAGCCTGAAGGCAGGTCTGAGGCCTCTAACTTCCCCTTATGGTCCTCTTTGCTTTTCAGAGCCTTGAGCATGACCAGAAAGATCTTCACCAACACCAGGGAGCGGTGGAGGCAACAAAACGTCAACAGCGCCTTTGCCAAGCTGAGGAAGCTCATCCCCACCCACCCTCCGGACAAAAAACTGAGCAAGAACGAGACACTCCGCTTGGCCATGAGGTACATCAACTTCCTTGTCAAGATCCTGGGGGAGCAGGGCCTGCCTCAGGCAGGAGTGACTGCCCGGGGGAGTATACTGGGGCTGTTCCAACAAGCCCCACATTTGCAGAGCATGGAGGAACTGACTCTGATTGAAGACTGTGGAGTCCCTTCTCCGGGCACAAGCAGCAACATCGCAGAGTGCTGGTCAGAGTCGTCGTCTCCCTAGCAGGGCAGTGAGTGATGCAGTCCTGGTGTTAGTTTGATCGTCCCCTTTGCATAACGTGTGGATTGTTTGCCTCTGTACAGTATTTATCTATTTATATCTATTACTGTTGCATTAAATATATTTTTATTTAAAAGGAAAGGAGGTGGAAGGAGGACAATGGCTTGGATGACTAGGGAGTGGGACTCTTGGGAATTTGCAAGGATTCAATGTAGTGATTTCACAGATTTATGGAAAAAATCAAAGCCAAGAGGGGACCAGTATGATCTGAGCCCCTGTATAACAGAGGCCATAGAATTTCATCCAGTGAGAGCTGCAGTGGAAGAGATTATTCTTCCTTGCTACATAAGGCTTGTGGCTTAGCTAGTGTGTTTCACTTAAACAATATCCAGCCTCGACTGAAAGGTTCCAAGCGATGGAGCATTTACCACATCCCTTGGTCAGCAGTTCCAAGCTAAGAGTTTACATCTTATTTCTGTATTGAATTTTTCTAACATGTAGCTTCCAGCTGCTGGATCTTGCTTTGCCTTTGTCTGTTAGACTGAAGGGCTCTCTAACATCAGAATGAAGCACAAATGAGAATATAAAAAACCAGCCACCAAGAAATTAAAACAGAAATGCCAGCTATGTTGAAAGAAGAAATGTTATGGGCGAAGTTTCAGCAGATGCAGTGGAGAGAGTCCATCAGCAAATCTATACCCAGCTGTGGGAGCACTGGGGCGGAGGAACTGGCCGTCCTCATTCTGGCTCCATTCAAAATCCACAGAGAGGCTGCTCCTCCGACCTTCCATGGCAGGACTTAAAGGGCCAGGAGGTAGCCTTATGTACATGAATCCCCTGGCCCAGCAAAGGCCCCTGTATGCAAACCTCTAGGCAAATTCCACACCAACTGCAGACCACGCCAAACAAGAGCAGGAAGCGGGGACTCTGTGAAGCTATTGCTGGCCAGAATACAGGCCCGCATGAGTCCAGATTTTTCAGCAAATATGTGTGCCCATTTGGCACGCTTCCAGTGGTTCTCAAACGATGGGGTGGGCCTCCCAAGGGGGGCACGGGAATGTGTCAAGGAATGTGGGCACTCTGGTTGTGTGGGTTTGGTTTTTTTATGCACTCTGGGCTCTGACTGTCAGTCCCGCGTGGCTGGGGCTCGTGCAGAAGCCGGGAAGCAGGGATAAAGGGAACAGGCAGAGCCTTGCCACCCCCCTCAATCCCTCACTGGAAGGCAGCCGGGGCTTGAGCTCTCCTTCCCCCCTCCTCAATCCCTCACCGAGGCAGCCTGGGCTCAGGCTGTCCTTTCCCCGCACCCCCAATCCCTCACCTGGATGTGGTGGGGCTCTGACTGTCAGTCGGCGTGGCTGTAGCAACGCAGAAGTAAGGGTGGCAATGGGGCGCTAAGTCTGCTGTGAATGGTGATATTGATGCATCTGATGAAGTGGGCTGTAGCTAACGAAAGCTTAATGCTCAAATACATTTGTTTGTCTCTAAGGTGCCACAAGTCCTCCTTTTCTTTTTGCGAATACAGACTAACACGGCTGCTCCTCTGAAACTTTTCACATTGCCACCCTCACTTCTGTGCTGGTACTGGCTGGGCACCTGGCCAGCAGCTGCTGCTCTCCGCTCTGCCTTTAGAGCTGGGTGGTGGTATATGTACCGGGGGGGACCCATAAACCACTACAGACATGAAGAAGGGGGGCCCAATCAAATAAGTTTGAGAACCACTGCTGTAGGGAATACCTAAATTATATAGCAGATACTGAGATGGTAACATTTAAGTATCTCAGGCAATTGTCAGGTGTTTAAGGATGACCACGTGGAGTGGGAGAGCAATTGCACTGTAGAGTGTTGCTCACCAATCAGTTCATTTGAGTATCGGAGTTGCCCTCCTGTGTCAGCAAAGATCTGAACAGCTCGGAGGTGTTAAAAAATCAACTTGAACAGCAGGTAGAAAGTCTAGGGATTCAAATGTAAAGGGTTTCTGGGTCAAATCCTGCTCCTGCTGCAGTCACTGACAAAACGCCCGTTGAGTTCACAGAGATCGGGAGGTGGCACGCATATCTGAGATTGAAGTACATTCATTATGGTTCAACAAGAGGAAGTGACCCGTGCTCTGCCAGATCTCCTTGGCTGCTTCTGCCTCCTAGTGAGAAGATGAGCCGTCTTCAGAAACTGTAGTTAGGGCTTTGAATGCATTACATTGCTTGCAACATTTACGCTCGTAGCACAGGGAATCTGTCACCCGATGATCAGTTTCCTATCAGAATCACACACACCTAACATACAAACATTTCCACATTCCCTATATATTCATTTGTCTCAGGGGAGCTGACAAGGAAAAGATTTGGCCCAGGCATGGTTTTTTGCTGATCTGAACACTTACGAAGACTAAAGTTTGTCAAAAACATTTCAGCTGTGGCTCTGTGATTGCTGCTGTATTGCACAGTGGAGCTAGTAGAAACATTTCAAATACTGACAAAAAAATTTTAGTGAACAATTAATTTTATTTTTCAAAGAGCTCTGGTTTCCAGCCTAGTTACTCCTAGATTTTGGCGCTTTGAGGACATGAAATGAGTGAAGTGGAAACATCTGAGTGGAAACACGCCAAGAGTCTTTTTCATGATCTGTGAAGTTCATGCTTTATCCTTTCCTATGCCCACTTGAATGTGGCTACTTGGATTGATATTGTCTATTCTAGGCATAGGCTCAAATGTAACGGGCTAGCTTCTCATCCTGGGTATCTGCTGGCTTCGATGGAGTTACACCAAGGATTTGGCCAAATAGGTGTAAACATTTACATGTGAGGATTGTTGGCGCTATTCTTTCCATCAGCCCATTGCTATCATTGGAAATGTTTTCTCATCAGCAAAGCAAGTCAAAACAGATCCATTCTTTGAGCTGAGTATTGTTGTCAAGGAAAGGGAAGAAAGCCTAGCAATTAAGTAATGTGAAATGCTTGTTATTTATATATTGAAAACTTTTCTTATTTTTGGTTCAAATGTTTTTTGTTCTCTTTTCATTTAGGATCTCCTACTCGGAGGTACAGCATGTGTGTGACTAGATTTATCTACCAAAGATTTGTTTGTCAGGTCTTCTCTTCGTTTTTTGTGATTTCTTATCTGTATGGCTGTGAACAAATATGGTGTAACTGATCACATTTTGTTGTATACAGTGTTATTTAACTGCTAATATATTCAAAATAAATTATTTAAGAAACTAACCTTTTTATCTTTCTAAACTTTACTCTTAAATTCAAAAAACATCTGGCAGGGGATATCAAATAGTAAAGCAGAATGAATTATAACACCAGGACCATTTTCATGTTTGTCACTGACACGCTGCTTCTGATTCTTCAGAATAGTTTACCGGCAATGCTTAGAAGTTAGAGATGGTCCAAAAAACCAAGGACAAAACCAAACCACGTCCCTATATTTTTTTGGAAAATGTTCTTACTTTTTTTTGGTCAACGTTTCATCAAAGTGTCAATGTTTGAAAAATTATGGCCAGCTCTTTGGTTGATCAAAAAGTTGTAGATCAGTGTTGCAAAAATGTTAATTTTCCCCCCAAAATTTCACAATTCAAAAGACTGGGACCCAGTTGTGGATTTTGAACACCCCAACAGACTGCGATGTTCAGATAGGGGCCACTTGCCATGTTCTTATTGGGATCCAGGTTTGAATTTCAAATATCCCCAAAGCTCAGTGATGCTTAGAATCCAGATTTCAGAGTAACAGCCGTGTTAGTCTGTATTCGCAAAAAGAAAAGGAGTACTTGTGGCACCTTAGAGACTAACCAGTTTATTTGAGCATAAGCTCAAATGCATCCGATGAAGTGAGCTGTAGCTCACGAAAGCTTATGCTCAAATAAATTGGTTAGTCTCTAAGGTGCCACGAGTACTCCTTTTCTTTTTAGAATCCAGAGTTTGTTTCTGGCCCATGCCTGTTCCCAAAAGGTTGGTTTTACAATCTAGTCCCCAGTGGTTGTTGGATGGGGTCTAGGAAGGCCAGTGGTGACAATGCTGTGGTGAAAAGATGGGAAGAGGGTCTCCTGTCACTTGGAGATGGGGCTCATGCCTGCTCTGGGACTCATTCCAACTATAGGAATGGAGGCTCTGAGAACTTGGGTCTGTTAACTTCAATGGGAGATTTGCTTGAAAAAAGCGTGATCGGGCCAAAGGGCTCTGGAGGAAGAAAATCTGGGGCCTGAATCTCATTTACACTCATGCCCCTTAAAATCACCAGTGTGGGGTAAAGCAGCCTCAGTGTCAGGAGAATAAGACCTGTAGTTTTAAGGCCCCTGCAGAGCTTCCCACTGGACACCAACAATTTCTGTAAAGCGGGGCTGTGTGACACAGTGTGTGTGTGACCTGCGCAAGGCATGGCTGATACCAGTCAGCTCTGTGTTCTTGGGGAACCAAGGTGCAACACCTGAACATAGCCATTATATGAACAACATACCCTCATATCTCAATGTCTGTACTTTGACCCGTTAACCTTTTACTCCCAATCAGGGATATTGCAAATTATGTATTCCTTACGTCATCTGATCTTAAATCGAACTTTGCACCCCTTGATAATCTGTACCTTATTCCCTGATAACCAGAAACTTCTAAGCTTAAACTCTGTACCATTTCTTTTATTTTAACATCATCTTAATAAAATTATTAAATCTAGCCTGTCTGACTCATGAAAGACAACCCCCCCCCCCCCCAGCCTCTGTTTAAACCAAAACCCATCAGAGAAAAACACTTGCAGAGAGCAGGGCAGGGCATTGGGATACACACCCAGACCCCTCCTGACACGGGTGACAAGATTAAGACATCTCCATTAGCATACAGAATGAAGAACAGAGACAACTCCCCTAGCCTCATCTGCATGAAAGATGGGACAGGGAGTCATCTCAATTTGCATACAGAATGGACAACAGAGAACCACACTGAACTTGGGGACCAGAAAAGCAGGGTCTCTAAGGTGCCACAAGTACTCCTTTTCTTACGGCATCATGGGAATCTCTGCTCCAGATGTTAATGAACCTACGCCTGCACACACCCAGCTCAGTAATTAACAGACCAATTCTAGAAATAAATCCTTGATTGATATCCAAAATATTGAAGCAGCCTAGTTGTATTGTGAGCTCCCTGGAAGAAAACACCACCCATAGCCAAGAGTGATCAGCTCCTATTGTCTAGCCTAAAGAAAACCCTTGAGTCATCAGTTTACCTATAAACAAATCTAGTGTTCTCCCTTGAACCGTTGTATTTTTTCTACAAAAACCCTTACCTATGCCCAAGTAAGTGTTCTGATGCTTAGATCCAAACTACACATCAGTTCCACTGGGACTCCATCTCCTGACTGATGGTGCTGGGGGCTCTGCCTGTCTCCAGCACTCAGGACCCTGAGCTACCACCATCACCTGGGAACGCCGACCAGTTCAAGCCTCATGGAGTGGGTGAGATCCCCCTCTTCTCTCTCACTGTTTTCCTTTCTACCTCAGGTATTAACCTTTAATAATGTATGTTATGTTGGTTTAGCCCTCCTTGTGTAGTTATCACTATTATTCAATAAATAACTTTCATGGTTAGGCTGGTTGCTTCTCTCTCTCACTCTCTCTGAACTTTACTCTTTTGTGTTTTTAGCTTCCCCCATTTACTCTGCAGCAACGCTTCTTTTACCTAAGCTAAAGATCCCTGGGGTGCCCAAAAATACTGTGGGGTTTGCTCATCAAATGGGTTACTACCAGTACAATTGTGACGTGAACGTGGGATAGGGATGTGTTAAACCTGTGGCTCAGACCACTGAGTACAGGGACAGATAAGGGGATCAGCTTGAGAGTGCTGATTGACCCGGTCCACTCAGACTTGCCCGGTTTGTTTGTGTGTGTGTTCGTGTACGTTCATCTAGTTCTAGGGTTGGAGGAACCCAGTCCTGGGGAACGTAGGTCCTGCAGGATAGCTCCATTGGGAGGGGACCTGCAGAAGGAAGGAGTAGAGCTCCATATGAACACAGAAGTGACATAAGCAGCACATTAATAGAATTACAGAATCCCCCTCTCCCCTGCCCCAGAAGAGTAACCCAAGTAAATGAATATGCCCCAAAGTAATGGGCACATCTGGTAACATGGCACAGAGGAGATTAAACACTTTTGGTGGGGAGGGAAGGAAGCATGCCCTGCCATGTGGAAAGCATCTGTAGTTAAGACCAATTAAGGAGGCATCTCTTGGCAGCAACCAAAATAACTGGATGGAAAGTAGAGAAGGAAGGAGCATCTCAACGCTCTCCTTGTTGCAAAAAGGTAGGATTGTTTGCTTCCACCCAGCACAAATGGAGACTGATGTAGCCTAGCTTGATGTCTTCACAAAACAGACATTCTCAGTGCTGTACATATATACCTAGTGCTGAACCCTCTAATGGGTGTCCATTGGAACCAAAATGTGAAGTACATTAACAGGAGTAAAAAGAAAAGGAGGACTTGTGGCACCTTAGAGACTAGCCAATTTATTTGAGCATAAGCTTTCGTGAGCTACAGCTCACTTCATCGGATGCATACCGTGGAAACTGCAGCAGACTTTATATATACACAGAGAATATGAAACAATACCTCCTCCCACCCCACTCTCCTGCTGGTAATAGCTCATCCAAACTGACCACTCTCCAAGTTTAAATCCAAGTTAAACCAGAACATCTGTGGGGGGGGGGGGGTAGGAAAAAACAAGAGGACACAGGCTACCTTGCATAATGACTTAGCCACTCCCAGTCTCTATTTAAGCCTAAATTAATAGTATCCAATTTGCAAATGAATTCCAATTCAGCAGTTTCTCGCTGGAGTCTGGATTTGAAGTTTTTTTGTTTTAAGATAGCGACCTTCATGTCTGTGATTGCGTGACCAGAGAGATTGAAGTGTTCTCCGACTGGTTTATGAATGTTATAATTCTTGACATCTGATTTGTGTCCATTTATTCTTTTACGTAGAGACTGTCCAGTTTGACCAATGTACATGGCAGAGGGGCATTGCTGGCACATGATGGCATATATCACATTGGTGGATGTGCAGGTGAACGAGCCTCTGATAGTGTGGCTGATGTTATTAGGCCCTGTGATGGTGTCCCCTGAATAGATATGTGGACACAGTTGGCAACGGGCTTTGTTGCAAGGATAAGTTCCTGGGTTAGTGGTTCTGTTGTGTGGTATGTGGTTGTTGGTGAGTATTTGCTTCAGGGTGCGGGGCTGTCTGTAGGCAAGGACTGGCCTGTCTCCCAAGATTTGTGAGAGTGCTGGGTCATCCTTTAGGATAGGTTGTAGATCCTTAATAATGCGTTGGAGGGGTTTTAGTTGGGGGCTGAAGGTGACGGCTAGTGGCGTTCTGTTATTTTCTTTGTTAGGCCTGTCCTGTAGTAGGTAACTTCTGGGAACTCTTCTGGCTCTATCAATCTGTTTCTTTACTTCTGCAGGTGGGTATTGTAGTTGTAAGAAAGCTTGACAGAGATCTTGTAGGTGTTTGTCTCTGTCTGAGGGGTTGGAGCAAATGCGGTTGTATCGCAGAGCTTGGCTGTAGACGATGGATCGTGTGGTGTGGTCAGGGTGAAAGCTGGAGGCATGCAGGTAGGAATAGCGGTCAGTAGGTTTCCGGTATAGGGTGGTGTTTATGTGACCATTGTTTATTAGCACTGTAGTGTCCAGAAAGTGGATCTCTTGTGTGGACTGGACCAGGCTGAGGTTGGTGGTGGGATGGAAATTGTTGAAATCATGGTGGAATTCCTCAAGGGCTTCTTTTCCATGGGTCCAGATGATGAAGATGTCATCAATATAGCGCAAGTAGAGTAGGGGCTTTAGGGGACGAGAGCTGAGGAAGCGTTGTTCTAAATCATCCATAAAAATGTTGGCATACTGTGGGGCCATGCGGGTACCCATAGCAGTGCCGCTGATCTGAAGGTATACATTGTCCCCAAATGTGAAATAGTTATGGGTAAGGACAAAGTCACAAAGTTCAGCCACCAGGTTAGCCGTGACATTATCGGGGATAGTGTTCTTGACGGCTTGTAGTCTATCTTTGTGTGGAATGTTGGTGTAGAGGGCTTCTCCAGCCATAGCGGCCAGGATGGTGTTATCAGGAAGATCACCGATGGATTGAAGTTTCCTCAGGAAGTCAGTGGTGTCTCGAAGGTAGCTGGGAGTGCTGGTAGCGTAGGGCCTGAGGAGGGAGTCTACATAGCCAGACAATCCTGCTGTCAGGGTGCCAATGCCTGAGATGATGGGGCGCCCAGGATTTCCAGGTTTATGGATCTTGGGTAGTAGATAGAATATCCCAGGTCGGGGTTCCAGGGGTATGTCTGTGTGGATTTGATCTTGTGCTTTTTCAGGAAGTTTCTTGAGCAAATGCTGTAGTTGCTTTTGGTAACTCTCAGTGGGATCATAGGGTAATGGCTTGTAGAAACTCGTGTTGGAGAGCTGCCAAGCAGCCTCTTGTTCATATTCCGACCTATTCATGATGACGACAGCACCTCCTTTGTCAGCCTTTTTGATTATGATGTCAGAGTTGTTTCTGAGGCTGTGGATGGCATTGCGTTCCGCATGGCTGAGGTTATGGGGCAAGTGATGCTGCTTTTCCACAATTTCAGCCCGTGCACGTCGGCGGAAGCACTCTATGTAGAAGTCCAGTCTGCTGTTTCGACCTTCAGGAGGAGTCCACCTAGAATCCCTCTTTCTGTAGTGTTGGTAGGGAGACCTCTGTGGATTAGTATGCTGTTCAGAGGTATTTTGGAAATATTCCTTGAGTCGGAGATGTCGAAAATAGGATTCTAGGTCACCACAGAACTGTATCATGTTTGAGGGGGTGGAGGGGCAGAAGGAAATGGCTGGAAATGCCCACCTGATGATCACTTTAGATAAGCTATTACCAGCAGGACAGTGGGGTGGGAGGAGGTATTGTTTCATATTCTCTGTGTATATATAAAGTCTGCTGCAGTTTCCACGGTATGCATCCGATGAAGTGAGCTGTAGCTCACGAAAGCTTATGCTCAAATAAATTGGTTAGTCTCTAAGGTGCCACAAGTACTCCTTTTCTTTTTGCGAATACAGACTAACACGGCTGTTACTCTGAAACCTGTCATTAACAGGAGTGTGGCCCACTATTCCAGAGCAAGCTTGAGTTGTTCTCTTAGAAAGGTGGATGTTAGCAGGTAGCATAGTGGATACCTTTCTGCTACCCGAGTCCCTAAGGGACTGCCTATATTGCAATGAAAGACCTGCAGCGTGGGCATGGCAGGTCCTGGTCATATGGTTGCCAAACCTCCAGGATTAATCTTTAATTAAAGATGATGTCATATGATGAAAACTCCAGGAATACATCCAACCAAAATTGGCAACTCTACCTGGCCAGCTGACTTGTGGGGATCTCAGAGCCCGGTCTCCTGCCTGAGCCCAAATGTCTACATTGCAATTTTATAGCCCTACAGCCTGAGCCCCACAAGCCTGAGTCACCTGACCTAGGCTCTGAGACTTGTTGCCAAGGATTTTTTAATTGTAGTGTAGACCTACCCTTAGAGACCTGGTGCCACAAAGATTGCACCCCAACCATTACCACAGGTACTAAATTGGGACCAGAAGATTCTTAACACATACACCACTAAGGGAAATGCAAACATACAAAAACAAATACCAATAGAGTGCAGCACACTGGTAGATAAGGTGATGTGATCGGGCACACCCTTCCTGTACGCCCCCCTTGTGGCCTTTTCTGGCCCTGCAGTTGTGTTGTGCTCAACACCCTTCAAGTTCTTTCAATCAATTGTCCAGTCTTAGGTTGGTTCAGAACATGTACCCTCTTCATGGGGTCTGATTTATTAAGTGGTTCTACAAAGTATAAATCCCTTTGTTAGTCGCTCCAGGTCACCCCACTCTAGGTCCATATAAGAGTCCTAGTCAGCTCTCACCCTGGTTCAGGAGATGCCCCAAACTGGGGTTGTGCTTCAAATGGTCATTCCCTCAATACAGGAGTTCCCAGCTCTTCCCTTGAAGCCAGGCTGTGAGTTCACCCATCCCTCTGTCTCTCCTTAAGCAAGAGGCCCCAGCTCTTCTCCTTAGAAACATAAGAAAGGCCACATTGGGTCAGACCAATGTTCCATCTAGCCCACTATCCTGTCTTCCGACAGTGGCCAGGGCCAGGTGCTTTAGAAGAAATGAACAGAACAGGGCAATTTTGAGTGATTTATCCCCTGTCATCCAGTCCCAGCTTCTAGCAGTCAGAGGTTTAGGGACACCTACAATCCTTGGAGCTGGGTTGTAATTTAGCCAGCTGTAGGTTCTTAGTCAGCTTCTCCCTCCACTGGCCCCTTTTCCCCAGGTAGTCCCCAGGCTGAGAGGGTTCAGCAGGCCAGCCTTCTCCTGTTGGTGTTTGCCCAACTGTGAGGGAGGAGGCAGCATTTATGCTCATCCCTTCCCCTAACTCATCCGTAATTGGTTGGGTGAGAAGAGAGCCTTGCCTAGCCCTTTCAGCCAGGCTTCTGGCTCTGGGCCCTTAAAGACACAGTGACAGGATTTCCTCCTGAGCACCACTCATTCCCAGTACCTCTTCATCCCTATCAATATCTCCTATGTCTTGTGTATATAGATTGTGTCTTTCAAAATCACAAAGGGCCACCCCACATGATGGGGGCATGGGCTGACGGCTCACCATTTTACACTTAAGGAGGCAGACTACCTCGTCACAGGTGGTCAGTCCATTTTAACGCCCTAGCTCTGGCTGCTCACCATTGTCTCAATACTGACCTACCTCTGAATATAGAGTGCTTGTATCATAGCAGTTAGAGGTCAGAAGAGCTAGCTATGGGAAGAATTATATTGCCACTGTGGGGTGTTTAGTTAAAGTGCCCATCTAGTAAAGAAAAACTGTTGGCTACCAGCCCCAGTGGTGCCTAACGCATGGTTTAAGGAGAAGGCTAGTCTTGTGATAAAGGCATTGGACTGGGATTCAGGAGATGTGGTTCAATTCCTGGCTCTGCCATAGACTTACTGGGTGACTCTGAGCAAGTCACTCCCTCTCTGGGCCTCAATTCCCCATCTGTAAAGGAAGCAGGGTAATACTTCCTTTGTCATATCTATTTAGGCAGTAAGCTCTTCAGAAGAAGAATGGTCTCTTACTACATCTATACAGAGCACAGTGAGGCATCCAAGAGCTTATGGGCCTCTAGACACTATTGTTCTCTTACAAGAAAGCTATCTGGGCCATCTCCTCCCAGGGCAGAATTGTTCCCGGCAATCCAGTTCTTTCAGTAACGGCCTCCGGATTTGGCCCTAGGATTCTATTTTTCACCTCTGTGTTTGATAAACATCCCAGTTCTTCATGTAGCACGTTTAGAATGTGAATGACTTGTACCGATAATGTCCCCATTTTTATAATCATTGGATCCTTTGTACAAAATTCTAGTGCAATGGTACAAAACAGTACAGCTTGCAACAGTGACATTGCAGGGTTTGGGGTAATTGCTGTAGAATAGTGTTCTATTTTCTTTTGCTAAAGGAGACATACTAGGTTACAGCCTGATCCAAAGCCCACTGAATGCATTAGAAAGTCGCCCATTGACTTTAGAGCAGGCTCTAGAATTCATTTTGGGCACGCCTCTGTATTATTGATGTTAGTGGGAGTTTTGCTATTGACTTCAGTGACTGCAGGAACAAGCCACTGGCTAAGAGAGAAAGCCAGGTTACCAGTCAATATGCAAGGGGCAATAATTAATCATAGATCTGCAATCAGGTAAATAGCAACAGATAGAAATGCTCTTTACTGGCTGAAATATGGAAAGTAGGTCCTTGCTCTCTTCATGCAACAGCCTCCATGGTAGTGGAGATTTAGTGGCATGTTGTTTGCCATGCTTAGCACAGGGTCTCTGCAACAGCTCTGTTAGCTATGCTGACTCTGAACACCATGAGAGGAACATGAACTGAGCAGTGTAAGTGTGTGTAGGGCGGGGGGGAATCAGTGGATTTCTTATCCTGCTGGATTTGATTAAAAAAAGGCTATCAAAGGCACGATCGGAAAAGGTTATTGTGAGAAAGAGTGCAGTGTAGCAACGGCAACACAATTGTCAGTCTCTGATTTTAGGCTATGGTGATGGATCCTGGTACTGAATAGGTACTACAACTGGACACCAATAAGGATCCTTGAATGATATTTAAAGGGACAATATTTAGCTTGCTGGGAAACTCCAGAAACCACTGACCGGGAAAAGACTGATGCTGGTCTAATATGTTTCAGGGAACTATTTGAAAGATGGTTAATAAGTCATTCATATGCATTTAAAATTGCTCCCTACGAAATTTTTTAGACATAAGGGAATTGCCTGAGATGACCAAGTGAAAACAGGGGTGAGCAATGCACGACTGACTTTTGTTCTTTGAAGGCTAAGTGAGAAAGGACAGGGGGAGAATGGACAGCTTAACTGCTGACCTGTCGGTCAGAGGTCACTTTAAAGTCACATCCTTAAATCTTTAAAGCCAGAGATAAAGCAACAGACTCTAAATCCATCGGTTTTCATTGCTGTAATTGTACTTTTAAAGCAGCAGGTGCAAAGGGAAGAATCAAAGGGGGGAATGGTTCAAAGAATCAACTCTAATAAATATTAGGTTCACGTAAGGTACATATTTCTATGTTTCGCTCAAACACAGAAATAACAGATACTTTTGTTGATTTATCAGTATGTTATGGCTTGATGTTGGCCTACCTCTGCTTCCATTCAAGTCAATGGTAAAACTCCAGTCGGAGCAGAGTTAGGCCAATGCTGAGCAGTTCTGAAAATCCCACCCTTCATGTATGAATATACATCCCAGCTACACATGCTTTAGTCTGATGACAGGGATTATAAACCACATAGTTGATTAAGGCAGGATTCTTGGAGCCCAAGGCTCCTGGATTCAAGTTTTGCGGGGTCTTCCTACAGAGGGACCACAGATTCATAGATTCCAAGGCCAGAAGGGACCATTGTGATCAGCTAGTGTGACCTCCTGCACAGCATAGGCCATAGACCTGCCCTGGGTTAATTCCTGTTTGAACTAGAGCATAGCTTTGAGCAAGACATCTGTGATGGGGTGGCTAAACCACACACTGGAGAGTTAAAGGTGCAGGAACAAGTCTGGGCCTGGGAAGCCCCGCCCCACCAGTCTACGGGGCATGCTCCAGTTGGAGAAAGGACTTTAAAGGGTGTCTCTTCAGCACAGCAGGATAGCGGGAGGAGAGAGGCAGGCCTGCACTCACCGCTGCAGAGGGACTACGCCAGGAAGGATTCCCAGAGGGAGCTCTGCTTCACAGAGCTGACATTCTACCCAGCTGCGACCCGTGGACCAGTTCACTGGGGACAACCGCCAGCCACAACATGCTCCAAGGGGTGGGGCAGAGACACAGGAAGAGACCCAGGCGACAGCGTTAGCCGGACTGCAGGAGTATGGTGCTCAAGAGGGCCCCTGGGTCACAACCTGGTGGAGTGGGAGGGCCTGGGTTCCCCTACCCCATAATTGCCAGGCGGGGCTGCTACCATGGGCTGCAATCACTAGGCATGGAGGCTCTCCCCACTCACCATGTCTTATCTTGATCTTAAAAATGTCCAGCAATGGAGACTCCATCACAACCCTTCATAGGCTCCAAGAATGTGCCAGCCATGGGGTGGGAGCAGCATTACACCTCATGAGGGGTTCTCCCTAGCCAAGCCCCATTGCCAAGGAGGGGCATGGCAGGGGAAATCATTGCTCATGATTAAGGGCCTGATTCAAAGCTTAATGAAATTAACGGAAGTCTTCCTGTAGACATCAGCGGCCTTGCATTAGATAGTCAACATGTATAACATTTGTTATTCACCCACCAAAATCCACAAAGAAATCAACTTTAAAATCGTGGTACAGGCCAAGCAAGGCAAAGAAAGTCATAGTCACAGGGGAAATGTGTACCATGCTTATCATAGAATCATAGAATATCAGGATTGGAAGGGACCTCAGGAGGTCATCTAGTCCAACCCCCTGCTCAAAGCCAGACCAACCCCCAATTAAATCATCCCAGCCAGGGCTTTGTCAAGTTTGATCTTAAAAACCTCAAAGGAAGTAGATTCCACCACCTCCCTAGGCAATACATTCCCGTGCTTCACCACCCTCCTAGTGAAAAAGTTTTTCCTAAAATCCAACCTAAACCTCCCCCACTGCAACTTGAGACCATTACTCCTCATTCTGTCATCTGCTACCACTGAGAACAGTCTAGATCCATCCTCTTTGGAACCCCCTTTCAGGTAGTTGAAAGCAGCTGTCAAATCCCCCCTCATTCTTCTCTACTGCAGACTAAACAATCCCAATTCCTTCAGCCTCTCCTCAGAAGTCATGTGTTCCAGTCCCCTAATCATTTTTGTTGCCCTCCGCTGGACTCTATCCAACTTTTCCACAGCCTTCTTGTAGTGTGGGGCCCAAAACTAGACACAGTACTCCAGATGAGGCCTCACCAATGTCAAATAGAGGGGAACGATCACGTCCCTCGATCTGCTGGCAATGCCCAAACCTATATAGCCCAAAATGCCATTGGCCTTCCGCTTCAGTGGGTAGGTTCTCCACTGAATGTGTAACTCCTGTTATTACTGACTAGAAAAGGGAAGCCTTAAGAAGAATGTTGAGTTAGTGTGTGTCTCAGAACCGGAGAGAACAGCTGACACTTTATTATCCTTCCCTGGAATCTCCTTACTTGATCACTTAGAGAACTGGCCATTTACTAGGTGGATGACACCTGGAAATGGCTTTTAGACCAGGGCTAGTGTGGATGGTCACCAAATTCCCCCACAAATCCACACTTCCAGAAACACTCACGGCTCTCGGTCCTGGCTCCCCTCGTTTCGCTGCCTAACCATTGTTCTGGGAAACAGCAAGGTTCTGGAGTAGGGAATATGAGTTGCTGTGAGACAGGCAAAGAGGGAAGAAATTGGGTGGGGAGTGGCGTCAGAACAGGTAGGTATGTGAGGTGAGGACCAACAGTGTTAGGCAGGTAGAAGACTGTTCTTCAGAGGGGGCAAGGGAGACAGACTGATCAGAAAGGGGGGAAGGGGTGAGGGTGTCTGAGCACACTCAAAGAAGACAGGGCAGGCTGTGGAACTAGTATTCACCTCCTCAGGAGATGAGTGGCTCTCGCGTAAGAGGACTTAACTTTGGTGCTGTACTTAAATGTGCTTTTCATCTGCAAAGTCCCTTCTTTATTAGACAACCCAATACTTGTCTCACGAGAGTTGTACGGGGCACTAGAGTGTAGTTTGGAGATGAACCTGGGCAGTTCTGACCCTAGCGTACTGTAAGTGACTCTACAGGTGAAAGAAAGCATAGAGTCAAATAAGTAAAAATCTTCAATGAAATCAAACTGTACCATAGTATCTCTATGGATAGAAATTCCACGCTTGAATAATATGAGTATAACAGCAGGAATATACTACTGACCACCTGACCAGGATGGTGACGGGGACTGTGAAATGCACAGAGAGATGCTACAAAAACAGCAAATGCAATAGGAATAATAATGGGGGATTTCAGCTAGCCTAATAGTGGCTTGGAACATGTCACCTCAGGATGGAACGCAGAGATAAAATTTCTAGCCACCACGAAATGTCTGTTTCTTGGAGAAGCTGGTCCTGGA
This sequence comes from Lepidochelys olivacea, assembly GCF_965140295.1. Taxonomy (NCBI): domain Eukaryota; kingdom Metazoa; phylum Chordata; order Testudines; family Cheloniidae; genus Lepidochelys; species Lepidochelys olivacea. The sequence goes on from NC_140415.1 coordinate 133,792,303, forward strand.
ATCCACAAGGGGAGAGACAATTCTTGATTTAGTCCTAAGCGGTGCACTGAATCTGGTCCAAGCGGTGAATATAGCTGAACTGCTCAGTAATAGCAACCTTAGTGAAATTAAATATAACATCCTTCTGGGAGGGAAAATACCAAAGAAACCCGCCACAGTAACATTTAACTTTGAAAAGGGGAACTACACAAAAATGAGGAAGCTAGTTAGCTGGAAATTAAAATGAACAATCACAAGAATGAAATGCCTCCAAGCTGCATGGAAACTATTTAAAAACACCATAATAGTGGTTCAAACTAAATGCACACCCCAAATAAAAACCTAAGAGGAAGCAGACCATAAAAATGCCAGCCTGGCTAAACAGCAGGGTAAAAGAGGTCATTCGAGGCAAAAAGGCAAATTTTCCATTGACTTGGCTGAGACTAGAGATGGGCCAACATGAAGCATTGCACAGACCCTCTCATGGGGGCATCTATTTCAGCCCTTTCCTCTGAATTACACCATGGCTCAGTGGCGGAGTTCATAGGGAGGTGGGGGGGAAGCTCAGAGGAATTAGGTTTATGTATGGTGCCTTTTCAACCATATTATGCAATTGACAAAAGGGGGTGTATGACACATGTTTTCACACAGGGCTGGAAAATGAGCCTACCCTGCCCTCACATGGCAGCGACAGCTCCTGTCCCCCAGGGCTGGACCCAGCTTCCAGCTCTGGGCATTGTGACCTGGGGCCACCATTCAGGTTTGTCCTGGCTGCCCCTCCTTCTTGAAGAAGGCGCAGCTGGGCCAAATTGGAGTGAGTGGTGAATGTGTTGCAACATGGATCACAGTGCCAGGTCACCGCGTGCACCATGTCACAATGCCTGGAGTCGGGATCTAGGCCTAGCCACGCGGGACAGGAACTACTGCTGCTGGGTGAATGCAGGTTCGCTCTCCAGCCCACTGCCAATAACCAATCAACCTTTTCCCTCTCTGCGCATCGCAGTTGGCTTTGTCCCGACTGTGACTGCTTTCGTTATTCCTAAGTGAGCTGCAGTACATGAGTGGTCAGTTGCCGAGGCTTTTAAATGGATCCAGTTGAAAAATGAAACCCAGCTGGTATGTTTGCCATGGGAAATGCTAGTCTCAGGGGGGAAATGCCACTCTGCAGACATGCACCATGCAAATTCGTGCCCTAACTCCAGCTTTTGGAAAAGGTTTCCACAAAGGTTACCACAGTATTCTTGTCAGCAAGTTAAAGAAGTATGGGCTGGATGAATGCACTACAAGGTGGGTAGAAAGTTGGCTAGATTGTCGGGCTCAATGGGTAGTGATCAATGGCTCCATGTCTAGTTGGCAGCCGGTATCTAGCAGAGTGCCCCAAGGGTCGGTCCGGGGCCGGTTTTGTTCAATATCTTCATTAATGATCTGGAGAATGGTGTGGATTGCACCCTCAGCAAGTTTGCGGATGACACTAAGCTGGGAGGAGAGGTAGATACGCTGGAGGGTAGGGATAGGATACAGAGGGACCTAGACAAATTGGAGGATTGGGCCAAAAGAAATCTGATGAGGTTCAACAAGGACAAGTGCAGAGTCTTGCACTTAGGACTGAAGAATCCAATGCATGGCTACAGACTAGGGACTGAATGGCTCGGCAGCAGTTCTGCAGAGAAGGACCTAGGGGTGACAGTGGACGAGAAGCTGGGTATGAGTCAACAGTGTGCCCTTGTTGCCAAGAAGGCCAATGGCATTTTGGGGTGTATAAGTAGGGGCATTGCCAGCAGATCGAGGGTCGTGATCATTCCCCTCTATTCGACATTGGTGAGGCCTCATCTGGAGTACTGTGTCCAGCTTTGGGCCCCACACTACAAGAAGGATGTGGAGAAATTGGAGAGAGTCCAGCGAAGGGCAACAAAAATGATTAGGGGTCTGGAACATATGACTTATGAGGAGAGGCTGAGGGAACTGGGATTGTTTAGTCTACGGAAGAGAAGAATGAGGGGGGATTTGATAGCTGCTTTTAACTACCTGAAAGGTGGATCCAAAGAGGATGGATTTAGACTATTCTCAGTGATAGCAGATGACAGGACAAGGAGTAATGGTCTCAAGTTGCAGTGGGGGAGGTTTAGGTTGGATATTAGGAAAAACTTTTTCACTAGGAGGGTGGTGAAGCACTGGAATGCGTTACCTAGGGAGGTGGTGGAATCCCCTTCCTTAGAAGTTTTTAAGGTCAGGCTTGACAAAGCCCTGGCTGGGATGATTTAGTTGGGATTGGTCCTGCTCTGGGCAGGGGGTTGGACTAGATGACCTCCAGAGGTCCCTTCCAATCCTGATATTCTATGATTCTATGAACCAGTGACTTTAGACGGCAAATAGTGAAGTGGAATTTTAACGAGCTGAATATCAGACCAGATCAAACATCCTGCTTTTTTCTGCCACTGGAAACCTGGATCAAAGTCAGCCTGACAATCATAATTCGTATGCTTAGCCATGAACATGTTGTTTTTTTCAACATAACTTATTTCTATTTCAGATTAAGGAAAAGGAATAAATAAAGAATGAATATAAAGCCTCCGGGAAAGAGAGACAGAGAGAACACCTGGTGACACATTCTGTGTAGGAACTGTCATACCGAAACGGAAGCTGCCCCTGCTCTACAGTCCCCAGAACATGGAATTGAGACATCATGTTTCAGTTACAGAGCTAAGTATACCGCAGTTAATTAAATAACTGAGCTCCGAGGACTTGAGCCAAAGCCTCCGATTGACTTCAATGGTCTTTGATTTAGGCCCCAGCAATCAAGGTGGGCCAGCAACGAAACAAAATATTAATCAAGTATCATAATTGAAATATCCAAATTCATCTAATACTTCATTTGGAAAATATATTTGTGACTTAATTGCCCTTCTCAATAATCAAATAACTGAAGAAATATTTGTCAAAAATGTATTAAAAATAAAATTCCTCAGATAAATGTGATTAGTATTATTTAGCCTGCTCTTCACAACATGTAGAACTGAACTGAAGTTGGCATCTCTTCTCTAGGAAGCATCAGGTTGGAGTCAGCCCGATAACTGTAGGCCGAATTCTGACATTCTTATTAAGTCTAAAGTCTCGATGAAGTCAAGGGCTGAGATTTTTCATAAGTGACTAGTGATCTTAGGTGCCTACCCTGAGACACTTGGACAGTCTGATTTTCAGAAGGTGAGTGCTCAGCACTTTGTAAAGGTCAAATCCCTGTAACATATTTACATTTCAGCTTGGGCCCTCAGAAATGTAGATACCCAAAAATCACTAAAACCTTTGCCGGTGATTTCAGTGTTCTGAGAACATTCCCCTCCAAGCAAAGTCAGAGAGGAGAGAATTAAGCAGGGTGCTGTGGGAATCATGTCAATCAATTTATATCATGGCTGTATGTAGCAAACCTGGGTGACTAAGCAAACAGCTCATGTTTCCAACATCATCATAAACCTTTGCACCAAATTTGAAGGGTACAGAACTGATTTCTTACGCCCACCAACTACCTCTTGCATGGAACTGAATCTTTCTGCCCTTTTGTCTTTTTTTTATATGTGTTTTCCAAATGATGAAAAATGAAAAGATGGGCAATTAAAACACTGTTAGGATGGAAATGTAATATATGAACTGGAACCATAAACTCACTGAACATTAAATCCCACCAAATGAGGGTAGATCCATCCCCATCATCGTATCCACTCATTATACTCCACACCTGAACATAGCCATTATATGGACAACATACCCCCATAGCTCAATGTCTGTACTTTGACCGGTTAAACTTTTACCCCCAATCAGGGAGATTGCAGATTATGTATTCCTTACGCCACCCGTTCCTAAACCGAATTTCGCACCCCTTGATAATCTGTACCTTATTCCCTGATAACCAGAAACTTCTATGCTTAAACTCTGTGCCGTTTTCTTTTTACTTCAATATTATCTTAATAAAATTATTAAATCTGTAAAAACCTAGCATTCCCCCAGGTTTAGAAATGCAAACCAGCCACAAAACCAGCAAAATATTAACAGCCAATGGGCCTTGTTCCTACTATATTTCTTATCAGTCTCCTGCAGAGACTCTAAAACTGTTATCTCAATAGACCAGATTACTGGGCTGATCGCCTCTCCATGGAGAGCAGGAATCAAAGGACATTTCCCACTGTCAGCACACTGCACATTCCCAGTCCAGATAAATCAATTAATGGGATGCAGGGCTGATTCTTTCTTTCTTTCTTTCTTTCTTTCTTTCTTTCTTTCTTTCTTTCTTTCTTTCTTTCTTTCTTTCTTTCTTTCTTTCTCCCCTCCCCCAGTTCCAAGTTTTAATACCATCTAAGAGTCCTTAGTCAGAAGAGGACTTGCTGGCAATGCAGGTGCAGGTTTTCAGAAACTCCACACAACAGCAATAACACCCCCTTCTGCCCTCCTCAGGGCTTCTCTTTGTGAAACACTTTTTCTTTTCTTTTCTTTTCAAATGTACAACCCCTGCAGCTAATCTGATTATGCTAATTTGTACTTCATGAACCCAAACACTGCAACAAGATCCAGGGAGGGTGCGCTGGGCTGGGCTGCAGGGATGATGGTGGTGGGGACGGGAGGAGGGGAGGGACAATGAGTTCAAGTTAGTTATCAAAAAAAGACTCTTCTGTATTGTTGGACAAAGCGCACTCTGGGAAACCCACGCAGCTCTTGACAATTTAGAGTGTTCGAAACTGGCCTGCGCTATTGAGCAGAAAGGGCAGCACTGTGAATATACAATGAGGGGCACAATGAAAAGTCTGTTTCCTGTTGAAAGTTGTTTTTCTTTTTCAATAACTAATCCTGCCCAGAACCTAGTAACTGAAGTATTGCACACCAATTGCTAGTCGGGTGGTAGCTGACTGTGACATTAGACATCTTCTAAATGTAACCGGCCTCATTGGTCCTACTGGTTGGACACTACATTAAATCCACTTAAAATTTGGCAGTTTGTGGTTTGTGGCCACACAACAGCTCAGTGGTTTGAGCATTGGCCTGCTAAACCCAGGGTTGTGAGTTCAGTCCTCAAGGGGGCCATTTAGGGATCTGGGGCAAACATTGGGGACTGGTCCTGCTTTGAGCAGGGGGTTGGACTAGATGATCTCCTGAGGTCCCTTCCAACCTTGATATTCTATGATTCAACAGTTTTAAACAATATTATAACCACGATTGAGCTCTATGAGGCATAGCGTCTCCAAAGTAGTTTTGCCTCCCCAAGTTTTCATGACAATAATAATAAGCGCTTGATTTGGTTTGACAACTTTTGAACAAAGAATGACTTAAGAGGTTAAGTAACACAGATGTAGAATTAAAGTAATCACTGCTGGCATTGCTTTGTGACGTTTGCTGTATGGCATTGTGTCCATACGGAATGACTTTGGGCTAGTTCCTCAGCTGGTGTGACTAGGCGTAACTCGATCATTATACCAGCTTGGGTCCTCGCCCATTGTGGTGTCATAAAATGGAACTGAGATGTTTATTTTGCAATTGGAAACTCTTTAGAGTAGGGACTTTGTCTCCATACATCTGTATTAAAGCACCATCTGCACATACCACACTTTATAAATGATAGGAATCATAATGGGGCTTTTCAGCAAGAGATGGGCCTGAACCAACCCTTCCAAACTGGTGAAGTTTGAGACCAATTTCTACCTGCAAAGAGTGTGTATCTTTCATTTTCCAAAGACAGATGAATTGATTTTAAATGCTCCATTCATAGTCAATGTATCAGTCTCAGTCCCACGCCCTGTGTCCCACTAAAATTCAGATGGTTCCTTTCTTGGCTATAACTCCTCTCTCTACATGCAATTTCTTTGCAGTAGTTGCAAGAGGAAAGGGAAATTGAGAGAATTTATGTGCTCTGTGTTCCACCTTAACAACAATCACATCCGGTCTAGTACAGAGTGGCATCATTACAGGGTTAGTTCACCCGCATGGCATGAAGCAGAATATTCAGGGGTATCATTTTATGAAAGCAAACAGAGGAGGAAAGGTGAGTTCCTTAAAGCTAATGCTTTATGTGTTCTCACATTAAACTAAACTTCAGTGGGTGCTGTGATAAATGAAGGTGGCGGGTAGCTCCCTTTTATGGACATCCAGCCAGCCAGTAGCTATAAAATCCCTCTTAGTAGCTGTTCTCTAATTGCTCTACCTGTGAAGGGTTAAAAAGTCTCACTGCTATCCATAGGTAAAAGGAAGTGAGTGGGCACCTGGCCAAAAGAGCCAATGGAAAGGCTAGAACTTTTTAAAATTGAAAGAAGGCTCCCCTTTTGTCTGTCTGTTATTGATCTCTTGGGGAGAGGCGGACAGGGCAGAGCTATGCTGTAAGAAGCTTGGGTCAGGTGTGAAAAAATCATCAGTATTATACCTAGAAACTACTCATTTAAAACCCCCGATATGTAAGTGACTCAGGAAATGTCTAGGGAGACGTGATTAGGTTTATTCCTTTTATTTCTTTATGGCTTGTGGATTCCTCTGTGCTAACCCCAGGTGCTTTTGTTTTGCTTGTAACCTTTGAGCTGGACCTCAAGAAAGCTATTCAGGGTGCTTAATCCTTATAGTTGCTCTTTTAAAATCTAGCAATAGCCTGAATTCCCAGATATATTTTCTTTCCTTTTTTTTTTAAATAAAATTTACCTTTTTTAAAGAACAGGATTGGATGTTTGTGTCTTAAGAGGTTTGTGCAGATGTTGTTTAATTAGCTGGTGGCAACAGCTGAGTTCTTTCTTTCTTTTTTTTTCTTTCTCAGCTCTTCCCTGGAACGGCGGGTGAAAGGGCTTGAGGGTACCCCACAGGAAGGAATTCCCAAGTGCGCCTTCCTGGGCTCTCAAGGGGGTTCTGCACTTGGGTGGTGGCAGGATCTACCCATCCAAGGTCAGAGAAAAGCTGTAACCGTGGGAGTTTAATACAAGCCTGGAGTGGCCAGTATTAATTTTTAGAATCCTTGCGGGCCCCCACCTTCTGCACTCGAAGTGCCAGAGTGGGGAATCAGCCTTGACAGGTGCTTTAAATTCACATTGTTTCAGAGGAGGGATGATAATTTATACAGCAATATTTAACAATATTAGCTCCAGCAGAGCAGTGAGTAGGCAATGGAAAAACCCCCCACACAAGTGAAATAGGATTAACAGGTTAAGTTCAACCATAAAGAGTTTATTGTTTAGATTTGCTGCATAGTAACTGGCATCTCTCTGATGTGAGGGAAAAATACACAAAGCAAGTTATGTTTATAATATACATACAAATGTCTCTGAGTCTCTATCTGATACGAACCAAAACAAATGCTGGTTGTATGAGCTATGTTTGTGTTGTACATAAATATATCTGTTTAGAGAAGCTGTGCTAAATCTAAGACAATCAGCAGTTTCAAATCCCGTGGTAATTTACCTCTCCCAACCCATCCAGCGGCAGAGTAGTAGGGGGTTGTTTGGTGGAATGGTGACATACCCAATAAATCAGGCTTTTTGTCGGTCCTGGCATTTGACATTCACTGGTATGCTATGAAAAATAAAAAGGCAGCTGTAAACCTGTCTTAATTAACAATTATTTAACCTATAGCAGCCACAGCCTGGCCTGAATGTTCCATCTTGTATGAGCTGAGAGAGGAAATTTGTATTTCTACTTTAAACAGAAGAGCGTGTTTTCAGGGCTGTGCCGGTGGTTGTTTTACGGTCTCATTATGAATGTGTACAGTACTTTGCTCTGAACTTACCATGATTTGAATCATAACAAAGCTTAGGTGTTGATTAGAGCCGGTCAACTCTTGTTTGCAGTTGAGGGTGCTACAAACATCTCCTCCTTGGGGGTTACCATGAAAACAGGGACAGAGCCTTACACTGAGGTGCAGGAGGTGGGCGAGCTCATGGGGTGACACGTAGAAGGGGGAGACTTGGTTGGGATGTTAATGCGAGGGGCAAGAGGGGAATAAGAGGAGAAGGAAGACACTGAGGGGCTGCAGAAGGACTCAGGAGAGAAGAGGCTGAAGAGGGAATGTGGACCCTGGGTGAGGCAAAGGGGGGGATGCCAGGAAAGCATAAAGATGCACAGAGGAATGTGTAGGCATAGGAGGGGGCTTGAGGGTGCATGGGAATGAGGGGGGTCTGGGAAGAAGCCAAGAGGGGAGCAGGCGAATGTGGGGGGCTCAAGAGGAGGCTGAGGGAGGTACAGGAAATGTGGGGGTGAGTGGAAGGAGGCTGAGGCGAGTGCAGGGGATTGTAGGGACACAGGAGGAGGCTGAGGGGGTACAGAGGAATGTGGGGGTACAAGAGGAGGCTGAGGTACAGGCAGGGGAATGTGGGGGTGTGGAAAAAGGCTGAGGGAGAAGGGAAATGGGGCAGAGGAGGAGGATGTTGGGGTGTAGGTGAATGTGGGGTCACTGGAGGACACTGAGGGAGGGGTAGGGAAATGTGGGGGTGCAGTAGGAGGCTGAGGGAGGGGCAGGGGAATGTGGGGCACAGGATGAGGCTGAAAGTTGGCCGGGGAAGGTGGAGGTGCAGGAGGAGTCTGAGGGAGGGATAGGGGAATGTGGGGGCATGGGAGGAGTCTGAGGGAGGGGCAGGGGAATGTAGGGGTACAGGGGGAGACTGAGGGAAGGGCAGGGGAATGGGGGTGTGGGAGGAGGTTGAGCGGGTACAGGGGAATGTGGGGACACAGGAGGGAGCTGAGGGAGGAGCAGGAGAATGTGGGGTGCAGGATGAGGCTGAGGGAGGGCCAGGGGAATATGTGGGTGCAGGAGGAGGCTGAGGTAGAGGCAGGGAAATGGGGGCATGGGAGGAGGCTGAGGAAGGGAAAACATTATCTCTGTGGCTTTTAAAAACACTTGTGAAAATTTTAAATTGTTTAAAGGTGGGGAAAATACTTTTAAGAGGGAGAAATATTCTTTCTTAAAAAATCTTGTCAGGATATAATTAACATTTGATGTAGGGTTTCATTGTAAAGCCTCTTTGTAGTATGATTTGAAACTCTCGTTGATTAGACTGTGAGCTCTTTGGGGCAGGGACTTTCTTGGCACAGTTTGTCCATTACACACTGTGGCATTATTGGATTAAAATATGACCATATAGATCATTGTTGCAACTACTGTTATATATTTGCAGCAAATATTGTACAAAGGTTGTCGAGTCAGGTATCTATGAAAAGGTTTGATTTGCTGGTTATGCTTATGCTATCTGTATGCATATATCATTTTTGTATTTGAAGTTAAATATTGGCTCTATACTTGGATTTCAAATGTTTGCTCCTGGGGTAACACCCACAAGGTAACACCCAGCACATCTTGGAGGGACTATTTGAATTAATGACAGGTTTCAGAGTAGCAGCCGTGTTGTCTGTATCTGCAAAAAGAACAGGAGGACTTGTGGCACCTTAGAGACGAACACATTTATTTGAGCATAAGCTTTTGGGAGCTACAGCTCACTTCATCGGATGCATACTGTGGATCCGATGAAGTGAGCTGTAGCTCACAAAAGCTTATGCTCAAATAAATGTGTTAGTCTCTAAGGTGCCACAAGTCCTCCTTTTCTTTTTATTTGAATTAAGCGGCTCATGAAGAAACACTTGGTTGACTATGGACCATGGGAGACGCCCATCTACACTGAGTGGACTGTCATGTAAAGTAGTGTCTGACTGGAGTGTAAGTAATGGCTTCCTGCAATGACTGAGGGAAATAGGGCATGAACATGTGACTTGCCCATGTGACTCCAAACTCCATCTTGTTGCTGTAATTTTCCACAGTAAGAACAATGGACTGCCCTCCACATGGCAAAAGCTACAAAAGGCCCTGGAAACACCTCCACTTGGTCTTCAATCCTGCTTCTTACCTCTGGAGGAACTTTGCTACAAACTGAAGCTCTGAACAATGGACTGAATGACCCATCCAAGCTGTGGATGTACTCCAGAGACTTGACTTAGGTCAGCAGTTTATTCCATCACTGCTACAAACCCTGAGACAAGAACTTTGCCATTACTGTATGTAATTGATTCCTTTAACCAATTTTAACTCACAGCTTTCTTTTTTATAAATAAACCTTTAGATTTTAATTAATAAGAATTGGCTGTAGCATGTATTTGGGTAAGCTCTGGAATATTCAATAACCTGGGCGGTAATGTGTCTGATCCTTTGGGATTGGTAGAACCTTTTCTTTTATATGATGAAATAAGATTTACAGAGATCTTCATCATATTTGACGTGGGTACCTGGATGGAGGCCTGAGGCTGGATCACTGTAAGGGAACTGTGTTGTTTGGACTTCTGAGTCACCAGTAAGGTAATAAAGAAGCTGTTTTATGCTGGTAATCTAAGTACTGGAATATCCACCAGCTTTATGGGGATTGCCTGCCCCATTCTTTGCAGTTCACCCTAATTGAGTGACCACAGCTGACTCCCCACTAGGACCCCTGGTCACACACCCCCCTCGTGGTGTATAAATATAAACACTCACTGTGTGTTTTAGGTTTGTGGGACTTTCTTCACTCACCTGGTTGTAGGGATTAAAGGTCCCAGCATGGAAGAGGTGACACTCTCAAGGTTAGTAGATATGAACGGAGGTGAGGAAGAAGGTGGTGTTTCCAACACAGCAGCCCTATATTGTTAGCACCGTATCAAGGGGATCCACTCAGCGACACTGTGTTGGGCTGGGAGGAATCATTTTAAATCTATATCTGGGCTCCACCAGCATCCTGTGTGCACGTGCATACGTGCTTTGATCTGAACTGACCTTGGGGTTTGAATTGCCTTTCTTATTCTCAGCAAATTTGCGGATGATACTAAACTGGGAGGAGTGGTAGATACGCTGGAGGGGAGGGATAGGATACAGAAGGACCTAGACCAATTGGAAGATTGGGCCAAAAGGAATCTGATGAGGTTCAATAAGGATAAGTGCAGGGTCCTGCACTTAGGACGGAAGAACCCAATGCACAGCTACAGACTAGGGACCGAATGGCTAGGCAGCAGTTCTGCAGAAAAGGACCTAGGGGTGACAGTGGACGAGAAGCTGGATATGAGTCAGCAGTGTGCCCTTGTTGCCAAGAAGGCCAATGGCATTTTGGGATGTATAAGTAGGGGCATAGCGAGCAGATCGAGGGACGTGATCGTTCCCCTCTATTCGACATTGGTGAGGCCTCATCTGGAGTACTGTGTCCAGTTTTGGGCCCCACACTTCAAGAAGGATGTGGATAAATTGGAGAGAGTCCAGCGAAGGGCAACAAAAATGATTAGGGGACTGGAACACATGAGTTATGAGGAGAGGCTGAGGGAGCTGGGATTGTTTAGCCTGCAGAAGAGAAGAATGAGGGGGGATTTGATAGCTGCTTTCAACTACCTGAAAGGGGGTTCCAAAGAGGATGGCTCTAGACTGTTCTCAATGGTAGCAGATGACAGAACGAGGAGTAATGGTCTAAAGTTGCAGTGGGGGAGGTTTAGATTGGATATTAGGAAAAACTTTTTCACTAAGAGGGTGGTGAAACACTGGAATGCGTTACCTAGGGAGGTGGTAGAATCTCCTTCCTTAGAGGTTTTTAAGGTCAGGCTTGACAAAGCCCTGGCTGGGATGATTTAACTGGGAATTGGTCCTGCTTTGAGCAGGGGGTTGGACTAGATGACCTTCTGGGGTCCCTTCCAACCCTGATATTCTATGATTCTATGATTCTATGATTCTCAGTGAACTAGTTTTTCAAAGGTCTGGCACTGGATCCCTGTATTCTACCATCTGATCTTTTCTTGAGCAGATTTCTTGAGCAGATTATGAACTGGGAAAATCCCATGTTCTGCCTTATTACCCTTCGTTTTTAGGGGTTACTTTATCCACTCTCTTTAGGAAATCCACTCTCTCAATTTTAACACCTGAGCCTTTATTTGATCAGTTAAGGATCCTAGAAGTAGATTTAGAGCTGACACTCTGGGGGATAATACATATCGAGAGAGGTGAGACAGGAGCTGGTGTTCCTATATACAACCCATATACTTCACTGCTGCACTCTACCAGAGACCAAACACAATGGAGGAGACTTTGACTATGGAGTGTGGTAGGAGTTGAAGGTTGTATGAGATCCCCACTTACGATGCAGGTGTGACCCAGATGGCCCCGTGTGTGTTTCTGTTTGAGATGCATGAGGAAATCCTATTTCTCAACTTCATGGGCTGACCCCTGGTTTATTCAGCTGGGACCATACCACAAACTCGACACACATACCGGGGGGTACGTTATGACAGGGGTCGGATTGATGCTGGCCTTGGCTGCTTCACTTTCCCATGTTCTTACTCTACGGTTCCCTGAACACATTCAGGCATCCCACTGTTTCTCAGTCCGTAGGGCTCCAGGCAAAAAGCACCTACTGGTACCCAATTCGTAGGGCTCAGGGTGTAACTAACCTGGTCAATTTAAGTGCCCACACCATTTCCCAATACATAGGACTCCAGGTGTATACTACTTCTACAGGTGTGCAGAACCTTTTACCAGTGAAAGAGCCCTACACAGTAATATCCTACATCACCTCTATTTCCTAATAGTCACCAAAAACAGAATGCACACGCTATACATACAATGCTCACCACTCCCAGTAAGACAGACTAACTTCTCTTGATGGCCAGTCAGGATCAGGTCCACCTGGGGGACTCCAGTTTCTGCATGATGTCATTGGCACAGGGTTGAGGTCTGGCAGATCTGATCTTTGGGGCTCTGTCCTGGAGTTGGTTCCCAAAGAACTTCCTTTTGGACCCCAGTTTATATAGTGAAATTTGAGTCCTTTTTTAGCTATACCTTAACCAATTGTTATACGAAAATTTTACTAACCAGTCCTAACGGTGTAACAAAATTCTCTAACCAATCCTACCCCACCACCTTAATTAATTTACACCTAGCAATTATGTAACGGACAGAAACAATTAAAGAACCAGATAGAGACCATACAGACAAACCATAGGGAACTGGGGACCATAATGACAAAACAATAAAGAAATGAGGATTTCACAACCACAACTATTGCTAAGTGATTTCTTGACAGACAGAATGCTATCAAACTAAGTTTTCTTTAACCAGCTTAGGATCTGTTTCTTTATCTGGTGATCGTGGGGGCCATTAGGACGGGGGTCTCCTTCTTAACAGCCTGATCGTACATTGTTTTAATGTAATGTAGATGGAATGTGAGGATGTGACTTCCTGCTTCTCAGCTAATGGCTGCTGCTCGGCTGCTCTTTTAATCTGGCTGCAGACAAAGGCCTTAGGCTTTAGGCCTTACAATATGGCTTCAGACAAAGGCCTGATCTTTGCACTACCAGGCAACCTATTCTGTGACTCTTTAAAGCACTGAAGCAAATAAGTGCTTGGACAGAAAACTGCAAGGAGACAGGGGAATGTGACCTGCAGGAGGAAGCGAGGGGAGGAACAGGAGGGAAGCTTGGCAGTGATGGGGAAATGTGAGGTGGAGCAGGGAGAGTAGGGATGTAGTGAATGTGGGATGCAGCAGTAGACTGAGGGCAGTGCAGAGGAATGTGAGAAGCAGAAGAGACAATGAGTGGGACACATGGGGAGACTGTGGAATGGAAATGTGAGGATCAGAAAGGCTGTGGATGGGGAATGTGGGGTGCAGAAGTGATTGAGGGGGAGAGTAGAATGTGAATTGCAGGAGGAGACTGGGTGATGGGGAATGAGGAAAGAGACTATGGGAGTTGAAAGGGGGAGACTGAGTGGATGCAGGGGGATAGCTGATGGTAGAGAGGAGAATGTGAGGGGAAATATGGGAACAGATGAATGTAGGGGGCATGTGGAGGACAGACGGCTGTGTGGGAGCCTGTAGGGAGAATGCAAATGAGGCAGGAGACTGTGTATGGAGGGGAGGGGAGGGAGGGAGACAATAGATAGATGAGAGGATGGTGGAGGCTAGATTGGTAGCTCCCTGCACACCAGGGAATAGGTGTGGGTAAGAAGCTGGTGGAACTCCTATGGTTTTGAATGTGTATCAAGGTTATATTTGACCTTGGAATGACTGCACACAGATTGGGGGTTGGGAGGCTTCTTCATAAAGGCACAAAAATCAAACCAAAAAACGCAACACTTTTTGAATATTTGTAATGCCATGGTTTTTGGGGATCTGACATGGGATGTATTTGAATGTTTGGGGATGAATCTTGAGTATTCTCCTCCTTGGTTGCTTCCCTGAGACATCCTCCCCAAACTCCAGCTCGGTGTCTGTAGGACTGTGATGGGATGCATGAGCTCCACACTGGTGAACTGAGGGTTAAGGAGCAGCTCTGGGTCCAAGAAGGCCCTGCCCAGCTGCACCTGCTGGGCATGCTCACAGTGGAGGCAGGGCTCGAAAGGGAGCAGCTCAGTTCAACCTAGCCTAAGCTCCTGCAGAGATGCTGCTGGGGCTCCAGGTGGCTGGGACCAAGCCACTGCAGGCCCTTCATCCACAGGGCCATGACTGATAGAGGAAAACCCTTCGGAGCATGAACAGAGAGAACTCCAGGGGGAATCCAGACACAGACCAGTGGCGTCAGCGAAACGGAAACTGGGATAGGAAGCAGCCTAAGGAGCAGACATGGAGAGCTCTGGCTGCACAGTGGAACCATTACTCACAGGGTCCTGGATCGGAACCCGGTGAAACAGGGAAGGCTTGAGTTCCCCTACCCACCAGCCATTGACTCTTGCCATTGGGTGACACAGCTGTTGACTCTTGCTGCTGGGCCCTGTTGCCAGGTTCGTACTTCAACCCCCGACAAGGATCCCAGACATGAAAGGTTAAATAAGTATATCCAATTTTCACTAGCAACTTTACTAGAAAAGAAGCAACCGGTCCGTTTTACCATGGGATACATTCTCCACCATGAGGTCTGAAATTAAGACCTTGGTGTATGTCTCCAGCCTCCTTTGTAAGATCTGGAGAGTCACAGGATGATGGTGTCTGTCTTTTAAACTGCCACTTTCTGTTGTGATGGGGTGGGGGATTTGGGGATATGCTGTCACAAAGTCAACATGCATGTGGACACCTTTCTCAAAGTCCCATTTTCCTTCAGAAAGGGAAATTACAGCTGTCCAACTATTTCTTAGGCACATGTCAGGGATGGTCAGTGAAGTGCAGGTGTCTCAGGCTGGTGCTCTGGGGAGTTGTTCGTGAATTCCATACTCATGCAATAAAGCTGAATGTTTTGCCGTGCTGATGAGTGTGCTCCTCTCCTCCCCCAGTTTCTGTTAGGTCTGAGGAGGTAAAGGCGTCTGATTCCCACTCCCCCTTGCATTGTGAAGTTTATCTAAAAGTGCTGCCGGCCTACCATTAGGCCTGCACCTCTACCATCTTCAGCACCTTTCTTTTTCCTCATTCCACACCAGGGGAGTCATCAGCCCTCTTAGTGGTTGCATATCAGGTGGAAGGCTGGATATGATTAATTTCAGGTATATGCTCTTCATCTGTCATCGTCTAATTACTCTTGAAGTATCTTTGATCTCTGGAAAGTCTGTGGCCAGTTGCTGTTTTTTCTAGATCAGATTCCAATCCAGCACTAGCACTGACCATGTCTTGCTCATGTCTGATTTATTTTTAGTGAAGTAATTTTTTCCACGATGAGATGAAGAGCCCGCCTGCTGCACTCCTTGCTTTTCAGTAACAACTTGATTAGGAAACACTGGACACTGGTAGAGTCTCCGGCTCACTCTCTCTCTCGTTGCCTCAGAAGCAAACCTTTTTTAAAATTGTCAGTACACATCCAGCATCCAGCTCCTTCTCTTACACCTCCAGGAAGTAAGAGAACTGGTTGCCACACTCATTTTGATGTTTCATTTAAAAACTGTTCCCAGACCATAAAGTCAGGCATGGCCCACTACTGTCTTTAGAGCCCTGAAAATCTGCTGATATCTGCTTTATATCCGCCAATCATGTCTGCGGATTGCGGATTGGATGCAGATACAAATTTTGTACCTGTGCAGGGCTCTAATCACCTTTGGCATCTGGGTCTCCCTCATTCCACAAGAGAGGGAATCATTAGTATAGCATGCTGAAGGCCCCTCTCCAAAGGAACATCCAAAGGAACTGTATAACAATGTAATGAGTACTTTTAAAGTGGCTTCCTAAATGTACCTGTTGCCATTTTCTCTCCCTCCCCCGTGCCACATGCAAGCTAGTTTGAATTGCTTTTGCGTCTCAGAAATGAACCTGATGCCACTCCGTGGGAAAGAAGCAGTACTACAAGGAATGAAGTAACCTAGAAAGGATATTTCTTTCTATAGTCAGTGACTGGAAGAAGCATGGTGTCAAGTATCGGGGGTAGCCGTGTTAGTCTGTATCCACAAAAACAACAAGAAGTCCAGTGGCACCTTAAAGACGAACAGATTTATTTGAGCATAAGTTTTCGTGGGTAAAAACCGCACTTCTTCAGATGCATGGAGTTAAAGTTACAGATGCAGACATAAATATACTGACACATGACGAGATGGGTCGCTATTTGTCCCGATATTTTGCTTCGGTGCCACTCCGGCTTTTCTTTTTTTGGGGGGGGCGGCAAAAAACCTAGAGCCGGCCCGGGTGGGGGTGAGCCTGTGGCTGCCCCCCCATGTGTCCCGATATTTTGTTCTTGTCAACTGGTCACCCTACATGTAATTAACATCCTATAAAACATGATCAGGTGTTATTTGATGGATACAGCTGTGCAGATGTATCACAGTTCATTTAATGGACGAAAAAAATTACATTTTAACTCATTACTGCCTTAGGACAGCAATGCAATTTACTAACTTCCTACTGAATCACACTGTACCTGAAGATTTGCTAAGCAAAATTCTACAGTGGAAAATGACCTATGATTTCCATTTTTATAAGGCACGTCAAAATATATTAACAATTTGAGCGTCAACAGCTTTTCCCGAGAAGCGATCTTCATATTAATAGTTGTATAGAGAGAGTAAGGATGATCATGTGATTATGACATTGGCCTGGAACTGAGATTTAGGAGATCTGGGTTCAGTTCACAGTTCTGCCACAGACTGGCTGTTTGTCATTGGTCCAGTCATTTAATCTCTCCATGCCTCCGTTTCCTATCTGTAAACTTGGGGAAATAGTATTTCCCTCCTTTTTCCAGTCCTGTCTATTTACACTATAAGTTCCTTGGAGGTGGAGACTGTCCCTCACTATGCATATGTATAGTGTCTGGCACAATGGAGTCCTGATTCAGACATAAGCATAATACAAATATAACAATGATAAGAGTTTTCCAAAATTCTCTTCTAGTAACAGGGATAATCAAAAAGCAGCTTAGTTACAACTCTAGCTTCCTTTAATTTAAGAATATCACTACAGAGACCAACTGGGTGAATTTTTTATATAACACTTATAGCAAGAAGCAAAGCAAGTGGGCTCACTGTTGGGGTGCAGGATGATTGAGCAGCTGCTGGAAGGAACTGGAATGTTTGTGATGGATGAGGTCAGGAGAGTATGGGCAGCGAGAAGTGGGGTTAGACTGGTTCTCACTTGAGCGTGTCCTTTGAATGGTGCAGTTCCTCCCCTACACAGGTTGCTTCTGGAACCTCAAGCCTTCCATCACCTGGATCTCATCTCTGTTGCTGGAATTATTCCACAGCTCATCCCTCATAGTTAATGAATATACCCTGGTCCAAGAACCTTTGCTCCGCTTGCTATGTTTACTGAAAAAATTCCTGAAGCAAAGTCTAGATCACAAAATTGAACAGCCTGCCTCCTATTTTAAAATTCCCACTGACCCTTGCTGGGTTGGAGGGATGTTGTATGCACCTATCACACACCCTTGCCCTGACATTAAGGCAAGGGTATCTAGTCAGGACCAGGAGAAGCTGGGGAAATACCCCTCAGCTCATGGAATACCCAGCCATCCAACTAAATCTCTTCTTGTTCCTCTACCATGGCCTTCAACAGGCATCATACCTCTGTGTACCACTTAACCAATCACCTCACAGCACAGCCCATCCTTTATACCTTATTCATCACCTACTCCCCTCCCACAGTGTACAATTTACATCACAAACATTAAAATCTTTGTCCTTCTGTCCTGGGAAGGATGGGAAGTATGGCAGAGCATGGTGAGCCCTTTAAGGTCAGGTCCTGTTAAAATGGGGGAGATTACTGGCCCCTTTAATAGAATGGGATTTTGGAAAATGTAGTTTCTCAAGAGTGAAGTGTACTCCTGGATCACCTGATCAAAAGGGAATCATGTGTTGAGTGTACTCGGGCCATATAAAAGCGGAGGGGTGATATTGTTGGAGAAGGATTTAGGAAGTGCTTGGTGGCAAGAAGCCCAAAAACCAGGGGAACAAGAAACTGCCTAAAAGGTTCTGTCAAGAGAGGAAAAAGAAGCATGAAACTCAGGAAGCTGTGGAAAGTGTGTGAGAAGGAAGGTCATAGAAGGCAGCTGAGGGGGGTGCAACAAGAAGGAAAAGGCCTGAGGCAATGTATCATTAGCAGGACTGCCAACCCCAGGTGTTCAAAAATCACAATTCAGGCCCCAAAATGGAATGGGATTTACAAAAATAAAAAATAAAAAAGCCAAACATATTTTGGTTCTGTTTATTTGGTGTCTGAGCCCTTTGGGTGCACTCAGCTCACATTTTCAAGCTTTTCTCTGCATCCCTGAGGGCTAGAAACTTACTTTTGTTTTTTAAATGAAAGTTGAGCTTCTCATGTAATTATTTTGCAAAAGCAGACAATTTAGGGATCTGTATGGAGCAGGAGCTTTAAGTAAAACATTGTATATCATGAGACTTGTGATAAAATCATGGGAGTTAGTCACATGGCACTAGAAGGAGCTGGAGGACTGGTGGGTTTACCAATTTATTCTGGGGCTTCAGGGAGCGGGCTTGCAAGCAGGGCAAGAGAGAGGACGTCCCCCCATATATCATCAGTGTAAGGAACTGCTTAGTTAGCTTGGAGGCTATTTATGGTTGTGAGCCCTGAAAGGGAAAGGACTATACCTGAGGTTTGGCTGGAGGGCTAAACCCTAACAAGCCACATTATCTGCCCAGCGGGGGGGGGGGGGGAGATTACAGACCCCCACAAAGGTAGAGGGCAACTGAGGTGCAGATATGTGATCAGATGCTTGGGAGATGTAAGGATTTCATTAAAAGGATCAACAATAAAGGTTCACCCTTGCTCTCGGAAGTGATATGGTGATAGAACAGCAGTCTGGTGTATGCCTTCTGTCTTGGAAGGGAGCATGATATCTTGCTTATTGTACTTTACTTATTTCTGACCATATAGGGATTTTCTCGTTAAACTCTGACATTATTTGACAAGATTCAACTATTGTTTTCCTTAAGGTAACTCCATTGACTTCAGTGTTTCGGATGTATGTTCACTGAAGATGCAGTTCAAGTAACTTCTCTGTAGTTTTGGGCTCAGAAAAACACAAAGTAGAGAGAAACAGTGACGTGTACTGGTGTAAACAGAATCAATTCCCACAGACTTCAATAGTCTTCAATAATCCTGCTTACTCCAGTGCTGAAATTTGTTCCAAATTCAGTATCAGTTAAAGTGGTATGTCTTCAATGGGGAGATTACCTCCTATGCTTTCAGGATGGATTGTCATTTAATATATCTACATCCTCTCTAATTTCGAATCCTATAGGATTCAAGCAGTTTTGTTAAAGGCTGGGATATTTTAGCTTTATGTAGTCACTTATTTATTAAGCACAGAGCTTACTCAGTCCCATACAAAACACAAGCATTAAGCCAAAGACCAAATACCTTAAGATTCTTTGGTGGAAAGCAAAAAATGAAAAAAATAATTGAGTGGCTGTGCACATGGAGGGAATCTTAAGTCTTGCTCCAAACGACTCCGAGTGGCATGAATTGCCAAATGACTTGTTAGTAACAGGTAACTTCACACAAGCATCATTAATGTCATTTTCTGGAATGAAGAGAGAATATTGGCTAAACATACAACCTAACTTTTTAGGCTCTATTTACATTTTTAAAAATTGAGTGTAAAAAATGACACCTTAAGCAGTATAACCATCTGGTTTTGAGGCAGATCTGCATGAATTTAGCCAATACAGCTATAGCAAAATGAGCCAGGTTTTTTCTGGCTCCTGTAGCATGATCAGCAGAACTGTCTAAGTGCTGATATCTTTGTCCCTATGACTCGTGATGGTGGGTGAGATGGACAGAAGCCAGCTTGACTCTTGGAGCCCAGGCTGAGTTTGGGGGGTGTCAGTTAGAAATGTTTTTTTTTAAATAATAAATGGAGCATATGTGTGCCCTGATCCTTCAGTCACATATGTATGGTTTGACCCTTGGGTCTGCGAGGATCTGAACGCGGATTAAGGCCTCACAGTGGAAGCAGTGTGGGAGAGGAGCATATTTGTTGTCACCTTGGACAGGCTAACACAACAGAAATAAATCAAGTGCACATAACTTGAGATCACTTCTTTGAAGCACCTTTTTTGTAAATGTGCTTAGATTTTAAAGGGTCAAAACATTAGGCAAGGCTGCTAAAAGAAAAACCACCCAGTACCTTCTGTTGCTGTGCATATGTGGAGGGAGAGGTAGTAGTAATGTAAATAAACTTTTAGTATAGGGTGAGCAGGAAAGCTTTGTTACACAGGGCAGAGAACTCTCCGGTTCCTCTAACCACTTGATATTTTCTGGTAGAACTTCAAGAGGTTTTTCTAAAGTGATGTAGGACTCAAGACCTGTGATTAAAGCAAAAGCTGTTTAAGGAATTTACAGTGTTCATCTCAGTACAGGTCTTCAAATCCCCATTCACCCAATAGAACCTCACCTCCAATCCTCATACCAGTTCCTAATCCCCTGCACCCATCAGATTCCCTCACGCCCCATACACCTAAAGGTCCCTAATCTCCCTGCCAACCCCCTAGTGCCCAGACAGGTCCCAAATACTCCCCATATCCACACTGGTTCTTAATCCATGCCATAGATACACTCCTTCGCATAACCATAAAGTTCCCTCATCCCCCTACCAACCCTCCTCCTTCCCATTCAGGTCCCTAACTCCCCACATACTGGTTCTGTAATTCCCCCAAGCAGATGTTCCCCCCGGCCCCCCTAATCCCTGCCTTGAGCAGCCCAGCCCCATCAGTACCTGAGCCCTCCCATGGCCATACAGATAATAACTCCCCACATGCCTAGGGCCGCTCCCTGACCCCCCAGCAACCCCGCCCAGCAAGACCCGCCCCCTACAGCTCCCCGCCCCCTCCTCCGCCCCCAGCAGCCCCCCTCCCCCAGCAAGTCCCGCCCCCTGCAGCTCCCGCCCCCTCCTCCGCCCCCAGCAGCCCCCCCTCCCCCAGCAAGTCCCGCCCCCTGCAGCTCCCCGCCCCCTCCTCCGCCCCCAGCAGCCCCCCCTCCCCCAGCAAGTCCCGCCCCCTGCAGCTCCCCGCCCCCTCCTCCGCCCCCAGCAGCCCCCCCAGCAAGTCCCGCCCCCTGCAGCTCCCCGCCCCCTCCTCCGCCCCCAGCAGCCCCCCCTCCCCCAGCAAGTCCCGCCCCCTGCAGCTCCCCGCCCTCCTCCGCCCCTAGCAGCCCCCCTCCCCCAGCAAGTCCCGCCCCCTGCAGCTCCCCGGCCCCTCCTCCGCCCCCAGCAGCCCCCCTCCCCCAGCAAGTCCCGCCCCCTGCAGCTCCCCGCCCCCTCCTCCGCCCCCAGCAGCCCCCCCTCCCCCAGCAAGTCCCGCCCCCTGCAGCTCCCCGCCCCCTCCTCCGCCCCTAGCAGCCCCCCCTCCCCCAGCAAGTCCCGCCCCCTGCAGCTCCCCGCCCCCTCCTCCGCCCCCAGCAGCCCCCCTCCCCCAGCAAGTCCCGCCCCCTGCAGCTCCCCGCCCCTCCTCCGCCCCCAGCAGCCCCCCCTCCCCCAGCAAGTCCCGCCCCCTGCAGCTCCCCGCCCCCTCCTCCGCCCCCAGCAGCCCCCCCTCCCCCAGCAAGTCCCGCCCCCTGCAGCTCCCCGCCCTCCTCCGCCCCTAGCAGCCCCCCCTCCCCCAGCAAGTCCCGCCCCCTGCAGCTCCCCGCCCCCTCCTCCGCCCCCAGCAGCCCCCCCTCCCCCAGCAAGTCCCGCCCCCTGCAGCTCCCCGCCCCCTCCTCCGCCCCTAGCAGCCCCCCCTCCCCCAGCAAGTCCCGCCCCCTGCAGCTCCCCGCCCCCTCCTCCACCCCAGCAGCCCCCCCTCCCCCAGCAAGTCCCGCCCCCTGCAGCTCCCCGCCCTCCTCCGCCCCTAGCAGCCCCCCCTCCCCCAGCAAGTCCCGCCCCCTGCAGCTCCCCGCCCCCTCCTCCGCCCCCAGCAGCCCCCCCTCCCCCAGCAAGTCCCGCCCCCTGCAGCTCCCCGCCCCCTCCTCCGCCCCTAGCAGCCCCCCCTCCCCCAGCAAGTCCCGCCCCCTGCAGCTCCCCGCCCCCTCCTCCGCCCCCAGCAGCCCCCCCTCCCCCAGCAAGTCCCGCCCCCTGCAGCTCCCCGCCCCCTCCTCCGCCCCCAGCAGCCCCCCCTCCCCCAGCAAGTCCCGCCCCCTGCAGCTCCCCGCCCTCCTCCGCCCCTAGCAGCCCCCCCTCCCCCAGCAAGTCCCGCCCCCTGCAGCTCCCCGCCCCCTCCTCCGCCCCCAGCAGCCCCCCCTCCCCCAGCAAGTCCCGCCCCCTGCAGCTCCCCGCCCCCTCCTCCGCCCCTAGCAGCCCCCCCTCCCCCAGCAAGTCCCGCCCCCTGCAGCTCCCCGCCCCCTCCTCCGCCCCCAGCAGCCCCCCTCCCCCAGCAAGTCCCGCCCCCTGCAGCTCCCCGCCCCCTCCTCCGCCCCCAGCAGCCCCCCCTCCCCCAGCAAGTCCCGCCCCCCGGGCTGGTCCCTCCAATTAACACTCAGCGCCCTCCCTTCTCCCGCCCCCCAGCTGTGGGGGCGGCGCGCGGGCCGGGCCAGGCCGAGGAGCCGCCGCCATCATGGAGCTGGGGCAGGTGCCGCTGCGCTTCTCCCGCCTGCCCATGTTCCCCTTCTTCGACGCGGCGCATTACCTGGCCTCCGTCATGGCGCTGAAGGAGCAGCGGGGTGAGCCCCGCCCCCGCCCCCGCCCCGTGCCGGGTCCCTGGGCCCCCCCGCCGCGCCCCAACCGCCGCGCCCGTCCCCGCCGGGAGCCCCGGGCGGCCCCCCCGCCCCGTCAGGCGGGACCCCCCGGCGGGACACGGCTGCCCAGCAGGGCCGGGGGCGGGACCCCCCGGCGGCCTCCCGCAACCCGCGGGGCGGGGGGTATAGGGTAACCCCCCCCATCTGTCTGCAGCAGCGTCGGCCCCGGGCTTTGGGGGGCGGTGCGCGGGGGCCCCCCACATCCACTTCTCCCCCCCCCCGTCCAGCCTGCCCCCCCCCGCGCGCCCTTTGCTGGGCGCTTCTCCCCGCCCCCCCCCCCGGCCGCCGGCCGCTCGCGGCCCCTGCCCTCGCGCTTCACGGGTGCTTACCGTGTCTGTCTTGACATGTTCTGTTGCCCATTTAAGTTCTAACTTTGTGAGTCCCCCCCCCCCCCCCGCCCATGATTTGTCTTTGCTGTGAACATTTAAATAGATAGAAATGGGGGGGGGGGGATGGTTAAACCCATAATGTTGCACAACCGCCAGTTCTCTCCCGAAGCTTTAGGTTTCTCATGTCTGTTCCAATACAATTTCTAGTGGCCTCTGTCCTGTCTAACTTAGTGGCAAATTAGGGGAAAACTTTCTGTAAAAAACTTTGAAATGAGTGCCCCTCAAGCAGGAAGACCCAAATGTTCTGTAGGGATTTGTAGGGATAAGTCTCTTGTTATTGACTTTATATTTGTGCACTTCAAGTCAGGTGATTGGGCTCTTGCTGCTATTCTTTTACCTAAAATTATAGTGCTCATCCTTTTATCTAGGTGCCTTTTGACAGTTTTGAAATATACAACCATGAAGAACCCCTTCATTAATCAGCATATTCCCAACAAATAGCAATAAATCAGCAACAAAAGGCACATAGTTATGATCTCCTACCAATGCCATGCCTTCCCATTTTCTCAAGCTAGGGAAAATAAATGGACAAATAGTCCAGTAACTTGCTGGTTGAAAGCCTTGCTATTGGTGCTTGATTTTTTTTTTTTCTGCATGGCTTTGGACAGAAGGGATGAGGTGGTTGAAGTTCCTTGGAAATTCAAAACATAGCATTTTTTGAAGGATTGAACAAAGATGGGCCCAGAAACTCTCCAGAGTCAACATGACACTTGGACATGTAGAAGCTAATTCAACTGTTATAAGAGTAAATCCTCCCCTGCTATGGAAAGCTGTGTTGTAGCATTTCCAACATTTTTCTTCTGCATATGAGTTGGGGCAATATTTGGAAAGTCTGTGGTGGAGTGCAAGCTCTGTGGGGCTTGTTGTGCACTATTGGATTTGGGGCTATTAACTAGCCTTCACCTCTCATAGAGTTGAGTCAAGTGTTGTATAGATTAATCCAGCCTTGAGACTGGAATAACTACTGTAGAGTGACTTCAAAGATTGGGAAAGTTCCTCTGCCCCAGAGTAACTTCCCTATATCTGGGTCTTTGGCAGTTCATGACTGTTTTATCAGACTTAGGCAGATTTAGGAAGACCATTGCATTGCTCTGTTTACTTCACATTTGGAAGGCTGTTTGCTACCAGAAGGGCTAGACGCTTTATTTTTGTTTAAAAAGCTTATTCTGCAATAACTGATGAGTAAATTCACCAAGAGAAGTTTTACTGTTTGCCATTAGCATGTGCATTTGCCAAGGCTTGCTTATTACTAACAATGTGTCCAACAATATTTGAAATTGATCTAGGTAAAATAAGTGGAAAAAATCTAAACAAGACTATAAATATATGCAGTGTCAGTTATTTGCGTAATATCAAAGTGTGGTAGGCAGATGCATTAAAAATACCTAAACCACACATTTCTGTCTTCCACAGATACTAATCTATGCTGATTACTCTAATAGTAATGTTAATAGCTTTCTTTTTTTAGTAAACCTCTTGCTTCTCCTGCTAGATTGTAACATCTCTGTGTAAGCCAATTGTGGTAGTAAATTCCCTACTGTAAAAGTGATTGTGATGTCACAAATATTGGCTTATGACATTAAAGGAACAAGCAGTTTAAAAGTGAGAAATCTCCTATGTATAGATAACGGAGAAGATGTTGCATTACTTTCAAGTTCCAAATTCCTCTGAACTTCGGAATTGGGTCCAAATTGGAGATGGACATTAGTGAAGAAAGGACCTACTTCTCTCCCCCTCTTATGGCACATCTTCAGTATGGCTTGAGTAAAATGTTGCATTTTAGAAAGTTTGCTTTAGTGGCAGCAGTTTCCTAGCTCTGGCTAGAGCTGGACAAATAATTCGTAACTACTCATTTGACATATTTTTATCTTTCTGTTTTGACAGGCTTGAACAGAGCTTGATTTTAAAAAATAATTACTATTTAGAACTAGAAGATTTATTCACTGAAATTCAGCTTGATCTGTTACTCGTTTGCAAGCAGTTCATTGTGGCTAGTTGATATTGAAAGTTTAAGCTGTTGAGTAAATTGGGTACTTTGGTCTTAGGGTATATTTTTGTTCCCTGATTGTAATTTTTTGTCTGACTTGCTTTTCTTTCGCATGCCTCACTTTAGTATCTGTGCATCTCACATACATAATGAAATACCCACATTTTACAGATGGATGATCTGATTCAATGATTAAAGATTGGTGCAAGGTCACACAGGAAGTATGTGAAGAGCCAGAAATAGAGCCCCAATCTCCTGTGTCCTCCGTCCACTACTTTAAATACAAGAAGATTTTAGAATCTTCCTATTTTAGAATCAGGTTTCTGGTAGGAACACTTATGTATACATATTCAAAATTTATTTTCCATTAATACTCTCCAGTATTTGCTTAATTTTTTTGTTGCTTCTACACGTACTCCTATCAGCAAACTACAATGCTGTAAATGACCATAGAATCGGTTTGAGCATACATTGTATTCACTTAGAAATTTCAATTAAAATACATAAATTTGTGTTTGTAGTATTTATCTTGGTTTAAGTATAGCTCATTTTCTAATTTGAGCATGGAATTAGTAATTTTTTTTGTGGGGAAAGGGGCATTGAGCGCCCCCCCCCAAAAGAACTGAAACATAAATATTGAAGTTGTGAATGGGTCAAAATTATTCCAGCTGTAACTCAGTCAGTAGACTTGCAGTATATGTGGTGTCCCATCGTGTCACAGCATAGTCAGTCAGCAGCCTGCATTTAGCATCCTATTTTATTACATTGAGGGTTTACCGCATTCTTTTTAGAAAATGACTTTACTTTTTTGAAATGCTTTCTTTGTTTTCACAACTTAAACTTTGGACCATCTGTATTATGTAGGACTCCAAATTTATTCTTTTTCTAAGTACTCTGTAGGGATAATTTGTGGAAACTGTACCTTTTATTAGTAATGGCATGGTTACCTGTTAAAGTATGAGCTTTTTTTAAGAGAAAAAAACTTCTTTACTATACTTTTGATACACTTTATGACATAAGAAACATTTTCTTTAAATTGTGAAGGGAAATTTGGTGTTCACGAGTGAGGTACTGGTGCCACTTGTTAGTCATATTTAATGTAGAGTTTTTTTATTTATAGGATTCTCCACATAAACTGATGTTTTTTCAGGAGAATTATAGAATCCTTGGCATAGGGTTTTGATAAGTGAATCTGATCCTTTTTTTTTTTTTTAGTGCTAAGTTGTTATTGTTAGTAACTATATTCTTACTGATATGGAAACTAAGTAATCTTGAATAGTGTTTAAAAGTATTTTATTTTAAAAGGGTTTTTTATTTCACCCTTTAGGTGTATAACCAAGACAAGCATGGTGTGTGATATTAATCATTAATTTTGTAGGTTGGAGGAGGACAGTGAGGAAGAAGTGACAGGGGAGAGCATTGAAAAGCAGGGCTTTGTCGCACTTTTTTACAAGAATAGTTATTTAATGTCAAACATTTTTTTTTTTTAAAAACCAACAGAAAACTTGTATTCCGCATCAGCCTCTGCTTTTGAAACCTAAACTTCACCCCTAAACTACAGTATTTGCAGACTAGTTGGTTTTGCTCAAATCACATTCTGCATGATTTCATGATGCCTCATTAGCGTTAAAGGATGCTTCATGGGACAAACATAAATGACAGTTAATTTGTAAGTGAATGACCTACTTAAAATTGAATTTCTGTGTTTTTGAAGGTTTTATTCCACCCATAATGTTGTTAGCAATAGTAATGCTAAAGGACAGTTAGCATTGAAGCAACAAGCTTTCTAGCTATGTCAGCACTATAGCAAGAAAACAATGATTGAATTGCAAAACACCAGTGTTTAGAGCCCAGAGACTTTTAATGATGCCTAGCATAATCTTTGCTGGGCTACCTTTATAGTTGTGATTTGTTTGTGATACTTAAACTTTTTATTGCTTAGTGCAGAGATTCCCGAACTTTGATCTCTGCTGGCTTTTGGGGAGCAGGTTGGTCATGTGATGATACAGTATTTAGTTTCCAGCTGCTTTGCTGTCGTCAAAGATTGCTAAGAAGAGCTGAAGTATGAAAAAGCAGGTGGAAACAGGGAAGAAGCAGTCAGTTTATCTACCCCTACTAGGGACTGCTGCTGTGGACGAGGAGGAGACTAAATAGGAGCCATCCTTAGGCCTGGTCTGCAATACATGGTTAGGTCGATGTAAGCTGCCTTGTGTTCTCTTAGCTGTACAAGTGTCTTCGCTTAAATTTGACTCCCGCCTGTGTAAGTGCCTCGCTACGCCAATTTAGTGACACCACCTATCTGAGTGGTGAAGAGTCATGGTTAATGTAATTAGGTTGCCGTAGTGTCCGTGTAGACACTACACTGCTTACATTGACTGTTACTAGCCTTCAGGAGCCATTCCACAATGCCCCACGCTGACAAGATAATCGATACAAGCGGTCCTGGTGAGGATGCGCAGTGCTGACACAAGGAGCCAAGTGTGAGCGCGCACAAGTGATTTAATAACTGTGGTGGCTGTATTCTGATGTAAGTTAGGTTGACATAATTTGGTGAAACTGCCCAACCAGGTTCACAGCCACGGAGGGTACCTAGTCAACATGATGGAGCCGTACTGTGACAGGGAGAGGCTGGTACTGGCCGTGTGTGGCCAGTGGGAGAAGGGAGAAGATCCCCTGGTGGGTCTCTTCCCTGAGACAGGAGCCAGCGCCTTGCTGGAATCAGTTCCCCTCTCTGACCAGCTAACCCCTGCCCAGCAGGCAGGGATCAGAGAGATGCTGCATTCCTACCAACAGCTGTTTTCCAACTGGCCTGGGCTCACTAAGAGCTGGAGCTGTCCACTGTTCAGAGATGGGAGCTGGCCCTCCCATCAGGTGTGCCCCCTTCAGAGTAGCTGGGAACACAGCCCAGGCCCTGGCGGCAGAGGTCAGAGACATGCTGGCTTTAGGGATGATGCAGCCATCCACTAGCCTTGGGGGGCCTCTCCTGTGGTTCTGGACCTCAGGCCACAAAGAATCGGATCAACCCATTTTTCCTATTGGAAGCTCAATGCCATCACACTATGCTGTGTTCCTGTCGACTAATAAACCTTCTCTTTTACTGGCTGGCTGAAAGTCACGTCTGACTGTGGAGTTGTGGTGCTGGGCCCTCTGGCTTCCCCAGGAGCCCCACCTGGGTGGACTCGCTGTGGGAAGTGCACAGTGTGGAAGGGGATGCTGAATGCTCCGAGGTCAGACCCAGGAAGGTCGAAACTGTGTAAGCTGCTTGCCCTGGTGATAGTATGCTCAGAGAGAGGAGGCATGCTCCCCCAGAGTCCTGACTGGCTTCCTACGGAGCAGTTCCAGAGCATCGCCCTGATGACTCTGTGACACACAAGTGATTTAATAACTGCGTTGGCTGTATGCTGACGTAAGTTAGGTTGACATAATTTTTGTCGACATGGCCCTAGTCTGTATCTATACTAAGGAACCTAAATATTAGTGGATTTTTTTTGACAGTATTGGTGAGAGCCCTAATGTAAATATGATTCCAGCAGCATCTGGAGTCTTAAGCACTGTGTTGTTAATTAATACAGCATCTAAGCAGTTCTTAATTAACACATGATAAAAATACAAGAAACTCCTGAAAATTTGGTTGCATTAGGATTCTATTGGTGTTACTACTGGGAAGCTTTTGCTGAAGATTCCTAGTGTGGACATCGCCTTTAGGACTGGAACGCACCGTCACCAGTGTGGAGAAGTTATGTCGTGGGGCTTGTCTACACTCGCAACCTTAAAGCGCTGCCATAGCAGCGCTTTAATGTGGCTTGTATAGTCACGGCACAGCGCTGGGGGAGAGCTCTAAAAAAACCACCTCCATGGTGGGCGTAGCTACCAGCATGACTATCAGCTTTGGTGCACTGTCTATTCTGGCACGCTACAGCACTGAAACTTGTGTTTTTTCACACCCATGAGCGAGAAAGTTGCAGCTCTGTAACGTGCCAGTGTAGACAAGCCCATGGAGAATGCAGCCAGTTGTCAGGGAAGCGCATGGAGGGGGTTGGGAAAGAGGAACAAAAGAGGGAGTGTGATTAACTTCTTAAACAAAAAAACCCGCAAACAAACACACACACACTTACTGCATTAAATAGCTAGAAATACCCTCAAATGTTTTTTGCCCTCCTGTTGCTATTAGAAAGCCTGCCAAACAGAAAACTGAGAATATAGGAGAGACAGTGAATTAGATTACTTGGAAAATGCTGTCAGAAATGCACAGAGTAAACTAGAAAAAATAAAAATGTTTCTCTAAGCTTTCAGGTATAATCTTATTTGTTTACAGTAACAAATAGCACGTACAGTTTTTTGTCAGAAATGTGATTTATTTTGGTGATGCCCCCACTGCACCTCAAAACCGATTGCTGCTGCCTACTGCAGGCAGTCTTACTGTATAGGGTTGTTCTGTTGAGTTTTTATTCATTACCTCTATCACTGTGTCTAGGTGCAGGTACAAAATATAAAAAAACTTTCCCTTCCAGCCCAGGAATGAGAAAAGGAGCCTCAGCTACTAAACTCTGATCTGTTTGACAGCTTAGGGGGTCATCTCTTAGATCTTTTATACATCTACTATAATGCATCTTCTATCTATATCTGAGTTTACACCAGGCCTAGACAGTACTGTTGAACACCTGATCCTGTGTCTGAGGGAGATTGCTAGCTCTTATCCATGCCCCTATCTGGCTAAAACTGACGTGGTGATGGTAGGTTGAAGAGAGCTATTGGAAGATATGCCAAGGATTATTGCTACACCTATGTTTGAGAGGATGTGCCTGCCACTTGTGAAGTGGTGTTACTGCATCCCCAGTACTGTTAGATGATCATATGGCAGCAGTGTCCAAGAATGCTTCTTTACTGTCTGCACCTGGCTGGAAAACTCAGGTTTTTTGGATGTGGACCCTGTTATCTTGATACGTACTTTTGTCACTCCAAGACTGGGTAAGTACAATACATTCTGCATGGGGCTGTAACTTTAATCAGTCCAGAAACTAAGACTAGTGCAGAATGCAGCAGTCTGCCTATTAAATGGTACTTCCCAGTTGCAGCACATGATACCTGTACTCAGTGATTTACATGGGATACCTTTTGGTTTCCTGATTGAATTTTAAATGTTGTGTTTGAACTATAAAGCCCTCAATAGCTTGGGAACTTGCTGCTTGAGATACTGCCTCTCTCCTTGTGCCATATTGCCACAGCTGTGAATAGTGGGCATGTGCTAGGTGGATTCTCCTTAATTTAAGAGGTGGAGCATGGTTAAAAGAGATGGTAGTGTATTCTCTGTGAGGGTCCCTCAGCTCTGTAATAGATTCCTTTCCTCAATCTAAATAGCCATTTGTTCTGATGTGAAGGGCATGCTGCAAGGTTAATCTATTTGTACCTTTTAATGCAGGGGGAGGGAAATAGTTTTGTTGGAGGTTTAGTCCTGTTGGCTGGCAGAGGGGTAAGCTGCTGTTTAATTTATTTCTGGTTTTGTAATGTATTTGGGGGGGCAGGGCAAGAGCTCTGGATAGGTGCCCCTTTTATTATCATAGAAATCCAAATAAATATTTAAAAAACCTAAACTACCCCATATTCTGCATGTCTTCCCCTCCTGTATGTGAATCCTCATTTTATAATATGGGATCTGGATCTAATGACCCTTTTATACACTTCACATGTGTCATTAAGTGAACCTGATTGTTCACCCAGATCATTATCTCCTTTGTTAACCTTGTCAATTACAATTAAACTTAATTAACTGCAACTTTAATGCCCAAAGCACTGATAATAGTATTCAAGCTGAATAGATATCCTCTGATTTTGAACATTAATAATTATTGCAGTGTTGTAAAAACAAATCATGCAATACATATTAAATCTTTAGTCTGTATTTTGTGTTTAAATTTGAAACTCCAAGAAACTAGTTGGTGTCAGTTTTGTAAACTTGGCTTTTGTGCTGGAGTTCAGATATAAAAACTGACTTTACTGGATATTTGCTTGTATCTATGATTAGAAATACCGCCTTTTATGAATATTCCAATTAAGTGAATATAGTAAGGGCTGTGTGTTGCCTTTGATCCACTTGTGCATTTTTTGATATCCATAGGGGTCTTCTCATCGTTCAAGGATAGTTTAAAAAGGATCATTAGAGGGCATCTTTATCTTCTGAATTTCAGTTGCTTGTAATAACCTGTGGGCTGGAAATGTACTTTTTCTCTTAGTATAACTCTTCTCTCTCCCTTTGGCAACCATTCCTTTTCCTATGCTTAGAGCAGAGATTAAATTTAATATTGCTTGCTTTCTTGTTTGTACATCTCTAGGGACACTTTCACTTTACCAAATGACAGGTTTCAGAGTAGCAGCCATGTTAGTCTGTATCCGCAAAAAGAACAGGAGTACTTGTGGCACAAATTTATTAGAGCATAAGCTTTTGTGAGCTACAGCTCACTTCATTCGATGCATAGAATGGAACGTATAGTAAGAAGATATATATACATTTTTTTTCTCCTGCTGATAGCTCATCTTAATTAGCCTCTTACAGTTTGTGTGGCAACTTCCACCATGTGTGTATGTCTCTCTTCTTACTATATGTTCCATTCTATACATCCGATGAAGTGGGCTGTAGCCCACGAAAGCTTATGCTAAAATAAATTTGTTAGTCTCTAAGGTGCCACAAGTACTCCTGTTCACTTTACCAAATGTAGTTTAGGGCTTACAAGAGGAGGAAGGGGAAAAACAAAACTTGATTTTAATTCAAAAATATTTAGAAGCTGCAATGGAAATTGTAGACTGATTTAAAAAGGTAAAATGTGGAAGGAAGTTGTGGTAATTGGGATGGGTTGGACCCCCTTTCTGGGATGACAGCTGATGTACTGGGGTTTCACTGAGCCCCTTCTGATCCACCAGCCTGGATTCCCTCTCTCTGTTGTGTTGAATTAGGCTCTCCGGTCTCTTGCAGCATGCACACACAGTTAGGGCCACACACAGCTGCAGACATAGACTGAAGTGAGCTCTGTGAGAGGATTCACCAAGCACTCACATGCACACCCCCTTTGGGGAATAAACCCAAAATAAAGCGGTCTTGCGCTGTATAGAAAGATCTGTACAGGGCAAGCTCATAAAAATTCCCCGTCTCCCTCAATGTGAAGAGAGAGATGCACAACTTCTTGCCCCCACCCAGTTAAAAATTGCACAAACTGGGTTTAATAAACAGAACAAATTTATTAACTATAAAAGGCAGATTTTAAGTGATTATAAGGGATAACAAACAGAACAAAGCAGATTACTGAGCAAATATAAGAAAACATGCATACTAAGCTTAAGATCATAGAGACTGGCTCACTGATGAAGTGAGCTGTAGCTCACGAAAGCTTATGCTCTAATAAATTGGTTAGTCTCTAAGGTGCCACAAGTACTCCTTTTCTTTTTGCGAATACAGACTAACACGGCTGTTACTCTGAAACCTGGTTTCAAGAAGTCATTTTTCACCCTAAATGTTATTTTAGGCAAGTTGCAGAGTTTCTGTAGCTTGGAGTTCCAGTTATTTCTTCTTACAGACTGGACCCCTTTCTCAATCTGTACTCACCCCTCCCTTTCCCCTCAGGTTAGTTCCTTTGTCCCTTCATCCCTTCAGGTACTTTCAGCAGTCCTTCTTGGGTAGGCAGTGGAGGAGAGTCTAGATTAACCCCCTCGCCAGCCTTAAAAAGGATTTACCTAAGGTGGGAAACTTTTGTTTAATCCCCATCCCTCTACAGGGGAAAAGCACCAGCAGTGTTCAAGGTGGTATTTTGGTCAGGTGATCTTATCACCTGACCTTGCAGTGTCAAAGCAACTGTGAAACCAGATTTATTTGCAGTGTCCACAGGAAGGAACTCCAGGCAGATGGGAGATCCACATCTTCAAAGACTCATTGTCTTTTTCTAATGGCCCAGTAAGTCTGATTGCTTACTGTCTGGTCGGCGTTTCCCCAAGTACACACAGTTGTAATTGTTATATAGTCAGTATTCCTAACTTTAAATACAGAAATGATACATGCATACAAATTGGATATTCATAGTAAATCATAACCTTTCCAATGATATCTTACACGAGTCATCTTGCATAAAGTATATCTTAGTTATGCCATATTCATATCATAGCCATATTTCTATAAAGAATATGGGGTGTAACGTTAGTCATTTCATCTGTCCAGTTCAGCAAAGCAATGTTTTGAATAGTAACTTGAAAGTACGTTTGAATCCTGACCATCTGAGACTTGCTGAGAGTGAGATTAGTCTCCCCCTCATCCCAAAAATATACTCTCTTCTTCCTCTCTCCCTCCCATCCCCCAGTAGTCAGATACACATTTAAGTTGGATCACCCTCTGAAAAATGTCAGAACAGTGTTAGTCTCCCATATCCCTGCAGACAAATTATGTACATATAGTTGCATGGAAAGCAATTTTAAAACTGTCTCCATGAATGCTCATGCATCTGTATAGGGAAGATTTCAGGATCTGAAGGTGGGATTAAATTTTTGCCTCCCTTCTCTACAAACTAGGAAAGGGGGGGAGAATACTTTAGTGTGTAATAGGGGGCAGTAGTCCCAACATTTCAGTCTGAGAGAGTGCAGTGCATGAATGCCCTTAACTTGATTACAAAAATGGGACAGGATGGGAGTGATTGTTTTTGTCATTTTAGGGCTAATGTGACTAAACCAAGGTGTGAGCTGGCAATGCTTCAAAGTAGAATTGATAAAAATCCATAAGTCTTTCTAGCAATCAAAAAGTTATTTTATCACATCCGTAGATATGCAGGGTGCTTATCTCCATACACGTGTTGATCCTTTTAATCAAAGATGCTTTCATCATTTTCCCTGTTAGTTACATACTTGCAATATCAAGAATTTCCATTAAGCCCAGTAGCCATATCTGGAGTATTTCTCAAACTACTGTCCTTAGGCTGGCTGCCATTATGATACAGAATATAGCTGTCAGAACTGGATTATTGACCTGGGAACCATCTCTCACTCAGGAGTTGTAGTAATCAGAGTAATTTATTGTTTCATAATCTGGGACTAATAATCAAGAGTTTAACACTGTCTACTGATATACATTTAAGCCTTTTTTTAAATACAAAACTAGGCAAAGCCATTATAGAGCAAAAGTACAATAATAAGAGTAAATCCAATATCCATAAATGAATGGAGCTAGGCTGTTATCAGTGGTGGCAGATGACAGAACAAGAAGTAATGGTCTCAAGTTGCGGTGGGGGAAGTCTAGGTTGGATAGTAGGAAACACTATTTCATTAGGAGGGTGGTGTGAAGCATTGGAATGAGTTACCTAGGGAGGTGGTGGAATCTCCATCCTTAGAGGTTTTCAAGGCCTGGCTTGACAAAGCCCTGGCTGGGATGATTTAGTGGGTGTTGCCCCTGCTTTGAGCAGGGGATTGGACTAGATGACCTCCTGAGGTCTCTTCCAACCCTAATAGTCTATGATTCTATCAGCTGAATCTCTTGTTATGATGTGTAGACCTGCTGTGGGTATGAGTTCATACCAAATGAGCTCTATTTTTAAGGAGAAACAAATTTATGGTCTGGGCAATATCAGTGTTTAAAGCAAGTATTCCAAAACTGACCACAGATTTACGTGGTGGATGTTTTCTAGGTGCAGGATGTAGGGCAAGTATAGCCGTCTTCAGAAAAAAGAATGAGGAGTACTTGTGGCATCTTAGAGACTAATACATTTATTTGGGCATAAGCTTTCTTGGGCTAAAACCCACTTCATTAGATGCATGCAGTGGAAAATACAGTAGGAAGATGTATATGTACAGAGAACTTGAAAAAATGGGTGTTGCCATACCAACTCTAACAAGACTAATCAATTAAAGTGGGCTATTATCAGCAGGAGGAAAAAAAACGTTTGTACTGATAATCAGGATGGCCCATTTCAAACAGTTGACAAGAAGGTGTGAGTAGCAGTAGTGGAAAAATTAGCATGGGGAAATAGTTTTTAATTTGTGTAATGACTCATCCACTCCGTCTTTATTCAAGCCTAATTTAATGGTGTCCAGTTTGCAAATTAATTCCAGTTCTGCAGTTTCTCGTTGGAGTCTGTTTTTTAAGTTTTTTTGGTTGAAGAATTGCGACTTTTAGGTCTGTAATTGAGTGTCCAGGGCAGTTGAAGTGTTCTCCAACTGGTTTTTGAATGTTATAATTCTTGGTGTCTGATTTGCGTCCATTTAGTCTTTTGTGTAGAGACTGTCCAGTTTGGCCAATGTACATGGCAGAGGGGCATTGCTGGCACATGATGGCATATATCGGTAGGTGTGCAGGTGAACGAGCCCCTGATGATGTGGCTGATGTGATTAGGTTCTATAATGGTATCCCTTGAATAGATATGTGGACACAGTTGGCAACGGGCTTTGTTGCAAGGATAGGTTCCTGGGTTAGTGTTTTTGTTGTGTGGTGTGTGGTTGCTGGTGAGTATTTGCTTCAGGCTGGGGGGGCTGTCTGTATGCAAGGACTGGCCTGTCTACCAAGATCTGTGAGAGTGAGGGATAGGTTGTAGATCCTTGATGATGTGCTGGAGAGGTTTGAGTTGGGGGCTGAAGGTGATGGCTGGTGGCATTCTGTTACTTTCTTTGTTGGGCCTGTCCTGTAGTAGGTGACTTCTGGGTACTCTTCTGGCTCTGTCAATCTGTTCCTTCACTTCAGCAGGTGGGTATTATAGTTTTAAGAACACTTGATAGCGATCTTGTGTTTGTCTTTGTCTGAGGGATTGGAGCAAATGCAGTCACATCTTCGAGCTTGGCTGTAGGTGATGGATCATATGATGTGGTTTGGATGAAAGCTGAAGGCATGTAGATAAGTATAGCGGTCAGTAGGTTTCCGGTATAGGGTGGTGGTTATGTGACCATCACTTATTAGCACTGTAGTGTCCAGGAAGTGGATCTCTTGTGTGGACTGGTCCAGGCTGAGGTTGATGGTGGGGTGGAAATTGTTGAAATCATGGTGGAATTCCTCAAGGGCTTCTTTTCCATGGGTCCAGATGATGAAGATGTCATCAATGTAGCGCAAGTAGAGTAGGAGCGTCACTACATTGATGACATCTTCATCATCTAGATCCATGGAAAAGAAGCCCTTGAGGAATTCCTCCATGATTTCTAGTGCATGCCATGAATTCTAACAGTACAAGAAATACTAGTTCAGACAAACTGTTCTGTAGTCTCCTATACAAATGAAGCTTTGTTTCCCTCAGGGTTTTAGGAAAGTTTGGGAGTAAATGACTTCGAAAGTGCGAAATTATGTAGTAGGGTGGAGAGGATTCCATCGCTGCTTCTTTTTCTGTTGAATGTAGCTATCATTTTTCCCTCTCCAGGCCTCCTTTATTCCAAATGTACTTTTAGGTTAGATGCCGTTCTGAACAAACTGTTGTATGGTAGGTTGTGTTTATCAGATCACTTTCATTGTTGAAGTGTGAACACCTGTCACTGCAGCTGATCTTTCTGCTTTGTCTTGTCGCATGTTTTTTCTTCTCTGCAACCTTTTTGTCTTTTCCACTTTGCCTTTTTTTTCTCCCTCTCCCTGCTGCTTATTTTGCTTCGGGATGTCTGTAGGATCAGCAACTAAAAGTGCATCTCTGTCAGTTTCTCATTGCAGTTCATGCTGTCTTGAAAGTGATATAGCTAGCTGGTGGTCTGTCACCCGTTGTGCATCTATATAGGCTGCAGGCAGACAACTGGTTGGGAAGAGTGATTTGGTGTTAACTATATGTGTGTAGACTTGGCAGACACTAGCTCTGTGTTTGTGAGAATGGGGGGAGATTGGTGAATGCTTTCTAGGGTTTACTTGAGCTAAAGGCTGTGAATTTAATGGGGCTTATGGGAGCAAAATAGGTTTCACATGCTGTTTTATGCTTTGGAAGTGGCAGACCCTAAGAACAGAAGAACCACCATACTGGATCAGACCAATGATCCATCTAGCTCAGTATCCTGTCTTCTGACAGTGGCAAGTGCCAGGTGCTTCAGAGGGAATGAACAGAACAGGCAAACATTGAGTGATCCATCTCCTGTTGTCCATTCTCAGCATCTGCAGTCAGAGTCTAGGGACACCTAGAGCATGGGGTTGCAGCCCTGCCAGCGTGGCTAATACCCATTGATGGACCTATCCTCCATGAACACCTAAGTTAATGTGCTTTGGAGTACGTCTACAGTACAAAATTATTTAGAAATTATTCTATTCGAATTTTTGGAAGCTATTTTATACATTCAGTCTTCTGTGTCCCCACTAAAGCACGTGAATTCAGCAGATTGCGTCCGGAGTACCAAGGCTAGCATTGAATGTCAGAGCGGTGCACTGTGGGTAGCTATCCCACAGTTCCTGCAGTCCCCGCCGCCCATTGAAATTCTGGGTTAAGCTCCCAGTGCATGATGGGGCAAAATCATTCTTGCGGGTGTTTCTGGGTGTGTGTCGTCAGAAAGCTACGGCAGACAATCGTTTTGCACCTTTTTGGCGTGCAGACACCATACTGCTTTCAGCAGATGGTGCACCGCTGCTCTCCTGCTACTATGAGTCCACCTCTCCAACTCAGCTGTGCTCGGCCATCGTGAGCCGAGCAGCACAGCTTCTGTCACCAACTCTGCTCTCCCGCTATTGCTACGCTTCCGAGCTTCTCCATGTTGTCTGTCCTGGGCTCCCACCTCCATGAAAGCCACACAAGACAACCCTTTTCAGCCGTTGTTTGGCTACTGTGAACCGAACAGCACAGCTTCTGCTGCCACTCTGCTCTCCTATGTTTCACGCCCTTTTTCCAGGATTACCCGTGCAGGCGCCATAGCCATGGAGCCCGATCAGATCTCCGCTGCAGTTTTGACCATTGTAAATACCTTGCGCATTATCCAGCAGTATGTGCAGTACCTGCAAAACCGGGCGAGGAATCGACGACAGCGCCATTACTATACTGATGAGGACATGGACACAGACGTTTCTAGAAGCACGGCATGCGGCGATTGGGAGATCATGGTGCTGTTGGGCCAGGTTCATGCTGTGGAATGCCGATTCTGGGCCCGGGAAACAAACGCAGACTGGTGGGACCACATGGTGTTGCAGGTATGGGATGATTCCCAGTGACTGAGAAACTTTCGTATGCATAGGGCCACTTTCATGGAACTTAGTGACTTGCTGTCCCCTGCCCTGGAGCGCAAAGACACTAAAACGAGAGCAGCCCTCACAGTTGAGAAGCAAATGGCCATAGCCCTGTGGAAGCTTGCAACGCGCAACAGCTAGCCAGACAACAGGGTGATTAGAAGAGCGCAGCAGGGCGTGCTGCACATCAGAGAAGCTTTGAAAGCCAGTTTCATGACTGGCCAGGGTACGGTGTGAGAGTTGTTTGTTTCTCTTAGTTACCCGCATATATATATATATAAAGGAAATAAAGTCACAATTGTTTAAAAACCATTCTTTATTATTTGTTGCATAAAACATTGAGAGAAATCAGAAGCTAGATGGGGGAGGGGGAGTATTGGTTTAGGGGGGTGGAGGAGGAGGGAAGGACAAGTCCAGAAACCAAATCAAAATTTAGGATATGCCAGCTTTCTGCTGCTTGTGCAATCCTCTGGGGTTGACTGTGTGGGTCCCCGTATCCTGCCCCCACCATGTTCTTGGGCGTCTGGGTGAGGAGGCTATGGAACTTGGGGAGGAGGGAGGGTGGTTATTCAGGGGCTGCAGGGCAGTCTGTGGTCTTGCTGCCTTTCCTGCATTAGATCCACCATACGGCGGAGCATGTCAGTTTGTTCCCGCATGAGCTTGACCATAGCATCCTGCCTGCTCTCATCACAAGCGTCCCTGCTGTCTTCGTATTCATGTAACGCTTTAAGCGACTCCGCAATTGTTTGCCTCCACGCATTCAACTGGGCCCTATCAGTGCAGGAGGACTGCATGAGCCCAGCAAACATGTTCTCCGAAGTTCATTTTTTCCGCCTTCTAATCTGGACCAGCCCCTGGGACGGAGTGGATAGGGGCCGCATTGAAACATTTGCACCTGCTGCAGGAGGAGAAAAAGGGAGAGTAGTATTTTAAAAGATACATATTAGAGAACAAAGGGGACACTGTTTCTCAGTGAAACAGGCAATTCATAGTACACAGCACATATTCTTTCTGTACAAGGTCTCATTTTGCCTCCTATACTGAAGTGCCTACCACTTTGGTGTGAGTAAGCCATCACATGCGCCAGGCAACAGAATTCAGCTTGCAGGCAGCGGCCACGCAACAGAATTCAGCTTGCAGGCAGCCCGTGGGCTCTCTGGGAAGATTGCTTCACACAACACCCTGCCCCCCCCCCCCCCACTGCGGGGCTCTGATGACGGTCTGAGCAGGGATGAGCCCTGTAAACTAAACGTGAACAGCCCAGCATGGCTGGGTTTCCCCCCACTGCATGGCTCCGATCAAGCTCTCACTCACCAGAAGTGCCTTCTCCAGGGTCATGGTCTGGGAGCATGCTTTGGGAGTAGGGGGAGGCTATTGGCTCCAGCGTTAAGAATAGTTCCTAGCTAGGGGGCAGAACTGATTCTCCACTTGCCATCTGTGCACTGTTGTTGTCCTCTTCCTCTTCGTCCTCCAAAAACTCACCCTCCTCGCTCCGTGCTACTCTCCTCCCCCCCACCCCCTTGCAAGTGTCCACGGGACAATGGTGGGGTAGTGGTGTCGTCACCCCCCCACCCCCCCCCGTAATTGCTTGCAGCTCGTGGTAGAAGCGGCATGTATGGGGCTGTGACCCAGAGCCCCCGTTCACCTCCCTGGCTTTTTAGTATGCTTGCCTGAGCTCCTTGATTGATGTATGACACTGTTCTGTGTCCCTGGAGTAGCCTCTTTCTGTCATGGCCCTGGAGATTTTAGCATATGTAGTTGCATTCCTTTTTTCAGAGCGTAGTCTGCCATAACAGATACATCTCCCCAATATGCAGTGAGATCCAGTACCTCCTGTTCGGACCATGCTGGAGCTCGTCCACAAATCCGGGACTGCATGGTTGCCTGTGATGGTGGACTGTGCTGATGGTCACCTGTGCTGATGGTGACCAAACAGGAAATTCAAAAGTTCCCGGGGCTTTTACTACCTACCTGGCTAGTCGTCGGCGTTCAGAGCGTTGTCCAGAGCGGTCACAAGGGAGCATTCTGGGATAGCCCCTGGAGGCTGGTTTGGTCGTGTGGACGGAACCAGTTTTATTTAGAGGTAACTCGGCTAATTCCACATACTGTAGTCCAGGCCTTAGTGTCTTGTTTCAGCAGGCATTCTTGATGCTTCAAGATCTGCCTTGCACTTTGGTGCTGGGTAACTTTTTTGTCTTGTCATACACCCATTGTCTTCAGGGCGCATAAAGGATGCTGCTCATGGCTTTGAATTATGACAGTGAACTATATCTGTGAAGCAACCATGTTGGTGGTTGTGGTATCTCCCTTTAGTAGACCGTGTTGTGCAGGAATGTTACATTTGCTTGCAAATGTCATCTTAGCCACTAAAGAAATGTATGCAGTCATCATAAGAGGTTCCTAATTGCTTTTATGATGTCTGGATTAAACTAGTATGTCTGGCTCTGTGAGGTTTGAAGACATATCAGACTTTTTTATGTTTGACCTGGCAAGAGGGCAAATTAAGTTTAATTTTGTTTCCATTGAAGCTGCTCGTAGAACCAATCTAGGTCATCATAAAAGGAGGCATAAAGTTATTTAGTTTAGTCGTGACAAGAATTCAATGAGGAATTAATGAATGGCCTATTTTACCTAGGCAATTTGGTGACATGATGCCAAATGATATTCAGTGTAGTTAAGTGCAGGGTGGTTCATGTTGAAAGTAATAATTTGAACTAATCTCAGTAATAAGCTCTAAATGAGCTCTAGCTACTCATGAAAAAAGATCTTTGTCACTGTGAATAGTCCAGTGAAAACATCTGCACCATGCTCAGCAGGAGGCAGAAAAACAGGCAATGTTAGGTTGTATTAAGTGATTATAGTATATATTGAAAATATTCAGATCCAATTATATAAATTACTGGTGTGTATTGTTCAGTTCTGGTCACCTCATTTTAAAAAGTATATAATTAGAACTGGTTGAAAATGCAAAACCGTGTCAAGATTTGAAATGTCATCAAAATGTAACTTTGGAAAATTTGGCCAGCTCTAGATATATCAGAAATACAAAGGGTCTGGGAGGGAGAGGCAGGAATGACAATGATTAGAGGCATTGCAAGGTTTCTCAGTTTTAAACTATATAGTTCATAGACGAGATGAATGCGAGGATATCAGATATAAAAGAATAAATGACGTATAAAAGGGCAGTCATTTTTATCCATTATAATAGAATAAGGGGACACACAAAAGGCTTTGAAAGATTTTAAACTGACTAAACCCCTTTTATGCAACATCGAATTAACCTATGGAACTTGTGGATGCAAGATGCTTGTGAAGCCAAGGATTAGCTATTAAAATGAATAGTAACATCCAGAGTAATGTTAAATAGGGTAAATATTTTTAAGGGTTAACTTTTCTTTCACCTTTCCCTGAAACATCTGTTACTAGCCACTGAAAGACTAGATATCAGGCGAGATGGATCACAGGACTTAATATACTAGGTCAGTCCAGTGTTACTGTAAGTGTCTCA
Source organism: Lepidochelys olivacea (assembly GCF_965140295.1). Classification (NCBI taxonomy): domain Eukaryota; kingdom Metazoa; phylum Chordata; order Testudines; family Cheloniidae; genus Lepidochelys; species Lepidochelys olivacea. Next base: position 133,834,376 of record NC_140415.1, read on the forward strand.
ATTTTCTGTTTCATTTGCACGGTGAAGATACTACCCCTTGTAAAGTGCTTTGGGATCTTCTTGTGAAAGGCACTGCTGAGTACAGTACAGAGCTTTGTTATTGCTGGTAGGTTTCATAGCAATATTTTGACAATCAAGGTCTCATGCACAGGTGTTTCTCTTTTCCTGATCTTTCCTTAGCAGGTTTGCCTTTTGGAGGGGATTGATGTGTAGAATTTTGCAGCATTGTTCATAATATTACCTGCTATTCAGTGCTTATCTTCAATGATGTGTAAGCTTATCAAACAAACCAAGCCCGTGTCAAAATTATTTGAATGTTACTGATATTTTTAAAAAGTTTTAAAATTTGGTATGTTTGATACCTTCTTACTTGTCTTTTACAAATGTCATTTTCAGGTTGCCTTTTTACTTTGTTTTATTTCAGGAGCAGTGGAAGTGTCACGCCAGAGTCCGATTGCATGTTGGTTTAGTGCAATGCTTTACTGCTTTGGTGGGTCTGTTCTGTCTTCCTTGATGCTTGCAGAGCCTCCTGTAGGGTTCCTTGCAAACAGCACTAATGTCTTCCTGGCATCTTCAGTCTGGTAAGCATGCACACGAGTATAAAATAAGTACATTTGTTTTTAGTATTAGTAAAATCATACTTGTATTGTGTGCACACTTATAAAGTGTCGTGTCTATGCAACTGCTAGAGCGCCACCGATAGTAAGCGACAGTGTGGTAACGGTAGCAAAAATCCTCCCTAGGTACAAAATCCCTGCTGTGGACACAGTCAGAGAGGCTTCAGAGTTAACGCTGATTGGAATTAATGGAAGCATCTTGCCTCTCTTGAGGGGGCAAGATTATCTTTCTTTCTCTGTCTTTGGAAGGCCCTCTCATGTAGGGCCATTAATTTGACTTAGGCGTTTTCTTTTTATTATTGGCAAGTGGGTCAGTGGATAAGTCAGTCTCTTCAAAGTTTTGTAAAGAAACTAGAGGGGTAAGTTTGTCCAAAGCAGTGTTTATTATCATTACTTTTAAGAAGTAAGCTAATTTCTAGAAAGATGAGACATGAGGCCTGTCTATGTTTAAAGGATTTTGAGGTAGCTATTGGACATCCAGATTAAACCAAGAGGTAGGTGCTTTCTGCTGCTAGAAAGTAGGGTTTGCTGGGACTGATTTCATCCCCTCTCCTTCAGCTTGTGCGTCCTGGCAGTGATCTGCTTTGTTTACTGCCAGATCCCAGCTTGACTTTATGAAACTAACAGGAGACGTGAGTCATTTTGGGAACGAAGGTGAGGGAAAAATTTACATGGACATCGGCAGCAAGTTTAATGGGAAGGCAGATAAGAAAGAGGCTGTGAATTGGCTTGCTGCGGGAAAGGGTTAGGTTCCAGAGCTTGGGATTGAAGGGTGAAGGAGATCTTGTTTTGTTCCTAAGGGTCTGTCAATGCTGCAAAAAAGTATTAACTCAGGTTAGCTTGCTCGGATTAAAATAGCATTGAAGACATGGAAAATTAGGTTTTAATTTGGTTAACAGCTCAAATTAAAGCCTATAGGGAAGTCTGGGGTTGAATTTAAGCTGCTAACTCAAGTTAAAAGCAGAGTTGCTGTGTCTTACTGCTATTTTAACCCAAGTTCATTAATGAGAGTTAGCTAACCAAAGTTAAGAATGTACCTTTTATTTGTGGTATACCCAAAGAGTGGCTGCTGGGAGGAAGGCAGAGTTCCAGCAGAGAGGGGAGAGCAGAGGATGTATTCTTCTTTAGTATTTCAGTTCAGAACCTGATTCCTCAGTTTTCCAATAGTTAACCTATATTGTATATCTAAATTGCTATGAGATGCATCGTTATCAGATATGGGGTTTGAACCATTTTGTTGCTGAGGAATGCAGACCTTACTGGACCACTTTCAAGAAAGAAAAAAAAAAAGTATCCTTTTACTTGTTTGGATTTTTGCAAAAGCTAAACCTTAACTTACAGCATCAATTTCTGTTCCTTAAAAACCTCTACCCCAATATAACTCGGTCCTCAGGAGACAAAAATATCTCACCACGTTATAGGTGAGACAGTGTTATATCGAACTTGCTTCCCCCCCCCGTTCCTTGTTCCCTGACCGCCCCCTCCAGAGACCCCCTACTCAACCCCCCTGCTCCCTGTCCCCTGACTGCTCCGATCCCTATCCACACCCCTGCCCCCTGACAGGCACTCACCGGCAGTGGCGGGAAGCAGAGCAACATGGCCCGAGCCTGCTCCACCCTGCTACCTCCCATCCATGGTGCTCCGCTTCCCACCGCTAGTGGGTGCGGGGGTTGGGGAAAGGATGCCCCCTGTACTCACCGGCGGCGGGAAGCGGAGCACTGTGGCTGGGAGCTGGAGGAGTGGAGAGGGCTGGGGCCAGGCTACTCTGCTTCTGCCGGTGAGTGCAGGGGGGGATCCCTTCTCCCAAGCCCCCTCCCCCAAGCAACATAGCTGGGGCTGGGCTGAGGGAAGCGGAGCGGGCTGCTCCTGGCCCCCTGCTAATCCCCTGGGCCACTCTGGGACTGCGGGGCCCCCAAAAGTGACCCCCCACAGTTCCTGCCTCCCAGACCGGGAGTGGAGGAGAGCCCCTGACCCAACCCCCCCGGCCCGGCACCCTTAACACGCTGCTCAGAGCAGCATGTCGGAGCTTTACTGCGTTGCACGCGAACCTGCGTTATATCGGGTCGCGTTATATCTGGGTAGAGGTGTAGTTGACATTGCAGACAATCAGCAAAATACACTTAATCTTCTGGGGATCTAATGCAAGTTTCATTTAAACTTTGGAACAAGAAATGGATTGGAACCTTTCACAAATTATAAAATGGCACTAGTTACTTTAAATGGCACTGACCCCCTCCCCACCCCCCCCAGTTGGTAAGGCAACTTCCATCTTTTCATGTGCTATAATATATGTTCTGCTTACTGTATTTTTCACTCCATGCATCTGATGAAGTGGGTTTTAGCCCATGAAAGCTTATGCCCAAATAAATTTTTAGTCTTCAAGGTGCCACAAGGACTCCTAGTTTTTGCTGATACAGACTAACATGGCTACCCCTCTGAAACCTTTAAGAAAAGTGCACTTTCTAAATGTATTTTTTTTTTAAACAAAACTTGGAAAGCACAATATTTGTATATGGAAATGATAAACTGCTACTGGACAGCAAAAATTTAAATCCTAATCCTATTTTCTGGAGAACTTGAAAAACTTGTGACTATTTAGAGTCTGATTTAATTAACATGGTCTGGCTACTTCACAACCAAAGAGCCAGATGACCCTTGGAATCAATTTAATGGGGTTTGTGTTGGCTTCTGAGACTTTTTTGTTTTGTTTACCCTTGGCTTTCTTTAATTACCATACGATGTAGTGAAACTTTGTCCCATATACCTACTTGTGGTAAATGAGGCTTTTTAAAAGCAAAATCATCCAAAGCACAGGACTTGGTGGTGATGGGGGACTTCAACTACCCAGACATCTGTTGGGAACATAATACAGCAGGGCACAGATTGTCCAAGTTCTTGGAATGTATTGGAGGTAACTTTTTATTTCAGAAGATGGAGAAAGCAACAAGGGGAGAGATTGTTCTAGATTTGATTTTGACAAATAGGGAGGAACTGGTTGAGAATTTGAAAGTGGAAGGCAGTTTAGCAGATTATGAAATGGTAGACTTCATGATCCTAAGGAATGGTAGGAGGGAAAACAGCACAATAAAGATAATGGATTTCAAGAAGGCAGACTTTTGCAAACTTGGAGTTGGTAGTTAAGATTGCATGGGAAGCAAGTTCAAGGGGAAAACAGTTTGAGAGAGTTGGCCCTTTTCAGAGAGACAGTTTGCTCTTGTGCCCTTAGCAATGTCTCACTGCGTAGAAAAGGAAGTCTGGCAAGAGACCACCCTGGCTTAGCCAGGAGATCTTCAATGATCTGAAACTCAAAAAGAGTCCAACAAAAAGTGGAAACAAGGTCAAATTACAAAATCAGAATAAAAACAAATAATGCATGTATGTAGGGACAAAATTAGAAAGGCCAAGGCACAAAATGAGATTAAACAAGCTAGAGACATAAAGGATAACAAGAAATTATTGTACAATACATTAAAAGCAAGAGGAAAACCAAGGACAGAGCAGGCCCATTACTCAATGAGAAGGGAAACAGAAAATGTGGAAATGGCAGAAGTGCTAAATGACATTTTTGTTTTTTTTCACCAAAAAGGTTGGTTAGCGATTGGACATCTAACATTGTGAATGCCAGTGAAAATGAGGTATCATCAGAGGCTAAAATAGGGAAAGAACAAGTTAAAAATTACTTAGACAAGTTAGATGTCTTCAAGTCACCAGAGCCTGATGAAATACATCCTAGAATACTCAAGGAGCTGACTGAGGAGATATTTGAGCCATTAGCGATTATCTTTGAAAAGTTACGGAAGACAGGAGAGATTCCAGAGGACTGGAAAAGGGCAAATACAGGAAATAAGAACAACCTGAGGAATTACAGACCAGTCAGATGAACTTCTTTACCCAGAAAGATAATGGAGTAAATAATTAAGCAATCACTTTGCAGACAGCTAGAAGATAATAGAGTGATAAGTAACCGGCAGCATGGATTCGTCAAGAACAAATTATGGCAAACCAACCTAATAGTTTTCTTTTACAGGATAACAAGCTTTGTGGATGAGGGAAGTGGTATTTGTGATATCTTGACTTTAGTAAGTCTTTAGATACTGTCTCACATGACCTTCGCATAAACAAATTGGGAAATACAACCGAGGCGAAATTACTATAAAGCGGGTGCATAACTGGTTGGAAAACCATTCACAGAGAGTAGTTATCAGACGTTCACAGTGAAGCTGGAAGGGCATATCAAGTGAGGTCCCACAGGGACCAGTTCTGGGTCCGGTTCTGTTTAATATCTTCTTCAATGATTTCAATAATAGCATAGAGAGAACACTTACAAAGTTTTGTGGATGTTACCAAGCTGGGAAGGGTTGCAAGTGCTTTGGCGAATAGGATTATAACTCAAAGTGACCTGGACAAACTGGAGAAGTGATATGAAGGAAATAGGATGAAATTCAATAAGGACAGTTGCAGAGAACTCCACTTAGGAAGGAACAATCAGTTGCACACATACAAAATGGGAAATAACTGCCTACGAAGGAGTACTGCGGAAAGGGATCTGGGGGTCATAGCGGACCACAAGCTAAATATTAGTCAACGGTGAACACTGTTGCGCCCCCCCCCCCCCCAAAAAAAAAAAAGCGAACATCATTCTGGGATGTATTAGCAGGACTGTTGTAAATAAGACATGAGAAGTAATTCTTCCACTCTACTCCGTGCTGATTAGGCCTCAGCTGGAGTATTGTGTCCAGTTCTGGGCACCACATTTCAGGAAAGATGTGGACAAATTGGAGGAAGTCCAGAGAAGAGCAACAAAAATTATTAAAGGTCTAGAAAACATGATATATGAGGGAAGATTGAAAACATTGGGTTTGTTTAGTCTGGAGAAGAGAAGACTGAGAGGGGATATAAGTTTTCAAGTCCATAATAGATTGTTACAAGGACGAGGGAGATGAATTGTTCTCCTTAACCTCTGAGGATAGGACAAGAAGCAATGGACTTAAATTGAAGCAAGGGCGGTTTAGGTTGTGGTTGGACATTAGGAAAAACTTCCTAACTGTCAGGGTAGTTAAGCACTGAAATAGATTGCCTAGGGAGGTTGTGGAATCTCCATCTGTCAAGGTTCCTTCCCCACCCTGAACTCTAGGGTACAGATGTGGGGACGTGCATGAAAACCTCCTAAGCTTACTTTTACCAGCTTAGGTTAAAACTTCCCCAAGGTACAAACTATTTTACCTTTTGCCCTTGTACTTTATCGCTGCCACTACCAAATGTCTAACCGGTATATTACTGGGAAAGAGTCCGTTTGGAAATGTCTTTCCCCTGAAAATCCTCTCAACCCTTACACCATCTTTCCTGGGGAAGGCTTGATAAAAATCCTCACCAATTTGCATACGTGAACACAGACCCAAACCCTTGGATCTTAAGAACAATGAAAAAGCAATCAGATTCTTAAAAGAAGAATTTCAATAGAAGAAAAAGTAAAAAAGAATCACTTCTGTAAAATCAGGATGGTAAATACCTTACAGGGTAATCAGATTCAAAACATAGAGAATCCCTCTAGGCAAAACCTTAAGTTACAAAAAGACACAAAAACAGGAATCTACATCCCATTCCGCACAGTTTATTTTCTCAGCCATTTAAAGGAATCGGAATCTAACACATACCTAGCTAGATTACTTACTAAGTTCTAAGACTCCACTCCTGTTCTGTCCCCGGCAAAAGCATCACAGAGAGAGAGAGGCTTTGTTTCTCCCTCCCCCCAGCTTTTGAAAGTATCTTGTCTCCTCATTGGTCATTTTGGTCAGGTGTCAGCGAGGTTATCCTAGCTTCTTAACCCATTACAGGTGAAAGGGTTTTTCCTCTGTCCAGGAGGGATTTTAAAGGTGTTTACCCTTCCCTTTATGACGTCATCCTTGGAGATTTTTAAGAGCAGGTTAGGCAAACACCTGTCAGTGATAGTCTAGATAATACTTAGTCCTGCCATGAGTGCAGGGAACTGGACTAGACCTCTTGAGGTCTCTTCCAGTCCTATGATTCTATTTTATGCTCGTTTTGTTAAATGAAATGAGTTTTCATTGACATACTCAGGTGGAAGAGATGAAAACTACTTTCTGAATGTAGTCTTGTAACAGTTGTTACCGTATATACTCGTTCATAAGCCGAATATTTTTGGTAAAGTGACGCATCAAAGAGCAGGGGTCGGCTTAAACAGGTTTACACCAAAATTTGATGATTTTAAACTCTGTGGAATCATTGAATTAAATATCTAATACATTGTCGTTTTGTTTACCTGGAGTGTGTGCAGGCATGGAGCCCCTCAGCTGCCTGTGGCTGCGGTTCGCTGTTCCCAGCCAATGGGAGCTGCAGGAAGTGGCAACATCCAGGCCCGCTAGCGGTTTACCCTAATGGGCCAGGAGCCAAAGTTTGCCAGCCCCTGAAATATAGGGTCGGCTTATGAAAGGGTCATACAGGTTTTTACTATTTTTACCTATCCATCTTGGGGGGTTGGCTTATAAACGAATGGGCTAATGAACGAGTATATACTGTAGTTTAATTTCCTTTAAAATATATTTTCTGAACAAAACTTCAAACTCACAAATCCCTACTTAGAATTTACTTTTAGAAACTGGTTACAAGAAAGTTAACTATTTAATTTCTTTAAGGACACAGTCTCCTTGAAATCTAGTCAATTATAAAATACTAAACAGTATCAGGTACTAGGTCTCCCCTCAGTCCTCCTACTGGCTTTATAATTGCAGCCTGTTATAAAATAACATTTTTATTTTAAAAAATTCATACTCTTGCTGAATGAGATGCATAAAGGACAGATTCCTGTTTGAGTGCATCCAGGGAAAACAGTAAAATGGTATGCAAACTGGAAAGAAATAGATAAATGTATATTCTGTAATCTTGAGTGTTACATGTGACTAGAATAGGTATACCTTTTTCACAAATGACTTTTTTTATGTTGACAATGCACCAAAAGATGTGAAAGAGCAAAGACAACAGTATATAAACCAAATGTACTGTTAAAACAGACTTAAGTGAAAATGGTGTGTATTGCTCATGACTCAGTACAAACATTATGAAACCTTTAGAACTATTAGTTATGTAAAAAACCTGTCATTCTTGCTCACTACTAGAACTTTACATTGACTTATTATATGATTCCTATTTGGTCTTAAAGTAAAATAAAGCAGAATTCATACCTTAATATATAAACTGGTAATGTGACACTTTGTTTTCTCTATCTGGTAATTCAGGATCAATAACATTTTAAAACATTATGTGGCATAGCAACATCTACTGGTAGCTGTTGGTAGTTGCATAAAATAGTAGTGTTTGGAGGATAGTAGAAAATAACAAGAAGTAGAGAACTGTGGATGATTCTGCCATTGTTCCACAGAATGCTATGCACGGTCTAGTTTTTCAATAAACTATTTTATTCTGTTTTTGATATTGAAAATGTAAATACTATGCTTCATAATTACAGCACGAACACGAAACACCTAAAACTGGTAAAATCCATTTAGATTTCCCCACAATTTATGGGCTTTTTAATAACTTCCATTAATAAGTTAGTTATTAAGCAGGCTGAGTAGTACAAAAATATTAAGGCAAATTAATCCCTTGGAGTAGAGAGGTGAAATTCCATTTACTGCAACACCTGCTTACAAAAGAATTAATTTTGTCCAGTGTAGATACTGTCACTCTACAGTAGTATTATATGAAGGAACCACTAGCATGGGAGAATGCTGTGAAAGTAAAGGTTAGCAATTCAATATTCAGCTACAAAATACTTTGCATATGTAGTTTGTAATTATTACACTGATCACTTACAAATGGCATAGTGAAACAAAATATTAAAATGTTCCCTTGGGCTGGATGGAGGAAACCATGAATTTTTATAAAATGGATTAAAAATACCTATAACACTTGCAATAGGTAGTGCTTGGCTTATTCATTAACAAATTCTTAAACATACGCACATACATGCAGATCAAGTGTCACTGAATTATTAATTTGATTTTAAAAAGATAACCATTTTGTGAAACTGAAGACTAATCTGAGCAGAACTCCTTGATTTTCAGTTGTTCATTGACCATTTAACATTCTTAACTTCAGTATTTTAGTTCAGTTGTGATTTTTATTTTGCATGACTGACCATAGTGGCATGCAGAGTTGCAGCCTTTTGCAGAACGCTTCAGGTTAAAAAAAGCCTTAGTACTGGATCGAACTCTTACCCCCAATATGTGACTACAATTTACCAATGGCCAGAGTTAATATATTCAATATCCAGAGATTTAATTGGCTATTGTAAATAGCAGTCGCACCATACAATCTGCCAGGTTTCAGAGTAGCAGCCGTGTTAGTCTGTATCTGCAAAAAGAAAAGGAGGACTTGTGGCACCTTAGAGATGAACAAATTTATTTGAGCATAAGCTTTCGTGAGCTACAGCTCACTTAATCAGATGCATGCAGTGGAAAATACAGTAGGGAGACTTTATATACACAGAGAGCATGAAACAGTGGGTATTACCATACACGCTGTAATGAGAGTGATCATGTAAGGTGAGCTATTACCAGCAGGGGGGAGAGGGGGTAGGGGGAAAAAATCCAAAACCTTTTTGTAGTGATAATCAAGGTGGGCCATTTCCAGCAGTTGACAAGAACGTGTGAGGAACAGTGGGCCGGGGGGGAATAAACATGGGGAAATAGTTTTACTTTGTGTAATGACACATCCACTCCCAGTCTTCATTCAAGCCTAAGTCAATGGTGTCCAGTTTGCAAATTAGTTCCAGTTCAGCAGTCTCTCATTGGAGTCTGTTTCTGAAGTTGTTTTTGTTGAAGAATTGCCACTTTTAGGTCTGTAATCGAGTGAGCAGAGAGATTGAAGTGTTCTCCGACTGATTTTTGAATGCTATAATTCTTGACATCTGATTTGTGTCCATTTAGTCTTTTACGTAGAGACTGTTCAGTTTGGCCGATGTAAATGGCAGAGGGGCATTGCTGGCACATGATGGCATATATCACATTGGTAGATGTGCAGGTGAACGCGCCTCTGATAGTGTGGCTGATGTGATTAGGCCCTATGATGGTGCCCCCTGAATAGATATGTGGACACAGTTGGCAACGGGCTTTGTTGCAAGGATAGGTTCCTGGGTTAGTGGTTCTGTTGTGTGGTATGTGGTTGTTGGTGAGTATTTGCTTCAGGTTGGGGGGCTGTCTGTATGCAAGGACTGGCCTGTCTCCCAAGATCTGTGAGAGTGATGGGTCATCCTTCAGGATAGGTTGTAGATCCTTGATGATGATCAGACGTCAGGAATTATAACATTCAAAAACTAGTTGGAGAACTCTTCAGTCTCTCTGGTCACTCGATTACAGACCTTTAAAAGTTGCAATTCTTCAACTTCCCCCGTTCCTCACACGTTCTTGTCAACTCGAAATGGCCCACCTTAATTATCACTACAAAAGGTTTTTTTCCTCTCTCTCTCTCTCTCTCTCTCTCCTGCTGGTAATAGCTCACGTTACCTGATCACTCTCGTTACAGTGTGTATGGTAACACCCATTGTTTCATGCTCTCTGTGTATATAAAATTTCCCCACTATATTTTCCACTGCATGCATCTGATGAAGTGAGCTGTAGCTCACGAAAGCTTATGCTCAAATAAATTTGTTCGTTTCTAAGGTGCCACAAGTCCTCCCTTTCTTTTTGCGCATACAATCTGCATCCACACTGTCATGCACTGATGCATGATCAGTCTGTCTTATATACCATGGAACAATTAAGTTCAATAATTGCTTTCATATATAAGAGGGGGGGAAACAGATCACTAGTCAGTGCAAAAGAAAAAAGTGGATGCGGATGTGCTCTTATTTGAACAGTAATCACACAGTAGTGCAACTAGTGACATCTGTTGCACATAAGAAATAGGTTATTGTGCAGATGAAATCATACAAATTATTTTACTCAGTCCTTTCACGTCTCATTTTTAAAGGTTTAGATTATGCTAAAGTATCCTCAATCCTATGTTGCTATTCAGATATATTCAGTGATTGCATACAGTCACAGTCATAATTATTGAATCCAGAACTTCAATTCTGTTGTTTGGGAAAGGGCTTCTACTCTTGCACTGGAGGAAGGCATTCAAAACTATAGGGGGCAGATCCAGATTTTTTGAATATGTGCCTCAACAGTTTCAACTTCCCCGTCACTATTTCCTCCCTTTTATTCCTCCTCTTCTCCCTCTTGGGATTTCAAGGACATGGGTTTAATTCCTGCAAAGACCTAGATCCGCTCCTCTGCCAGCAAGTACCGAGCACAGCTTTCATATGGCATTTTGTCTTCAGAATAGTCACAGGCAATGGTACTGGAATCCTATTTCATAAGTCTCAAGAAATAGGAAGATGTGATAGATCTTAGGCTTTGCAAGGAGGGTGCTTACTCCTTTCAGGGCCTAGCCAAAAGACTCGCTCCCCAGAAGAACTGAGTAGGGACAAAACGGAGTTCCACACACCAACTGTTTCTTGTCCTATTGTGTTGGAGCAGCTATACTGATTTCCAAGGGGCTAGGGCTGGGCTAAGGGTCTGCAGTTCACGTCCAGTACATGATTCCCCATCTTGAGCAGCAATGAAACTGTAAAGACTGATTTAAGTATACAGTCCACAACAATAGTGCACTCAGTTTAAGGCACTGGACCTATGACTGTGAATCAAACCCAGTTAAATAAAAAAAAGGGTAGTATAATCTAAAAATGAAAAGGCTATGAAAATAAAAGATATAAGATTTTTGTTACAATTTTGGTATTGTTATAAAAAGTAAATTGTTTGAACGTGAGTGTCCGTGAATTGTTAAAACATGAGACTACAAAGGACCATCTTGAAGTCCAGTCCACTTGGGGTGGAAATGGCAAGTGGGGTGAAAGAGCCCATTTTGGATAAATTGGAGTCATGGCTGTAGAGTCCTTAAATTTGGAACACTGCATACCAGCGTTCTTCTTTTAAAGAAAACAACACCAGTTTGCTTAGCCCCATAATCTGAAAGTCCAAAAAGTTAAAAGCACTACTCACTGTAAGAAGTGAAATGTATTTGAAAATAGCTTTAAATCACAACTGGTATTGACTTTAACAAGGAATGGCAGTCTTGCTAAAGTTATATAATTTTGTGTCACTGGCAGCATGAGAGCCCTGTGTCTAAATATAAGTGAATTCCCATTCTGCTCCAATACTGTTTTAACAATCCAAAGAAGCTCAAATGTTTATACAAAGTTTACTTTTTTTAAACAATAAACCAACATTTAAGCTGGATAGCAACTTAAGAGAGGAATCTTGGTGATCTATAAGCTTAAAGAAATGTGTTCCATTCCAAGAATGGGTTCAATTTGTTTTATTGTACTTTAAGGAAGCCTTGATAAACAATTTATGATGTTTGGGAATATATATTTTGTGTAATGACCTTATTTTAGGTGCTCAAATATCAGGTGATGGGTGCAGTATAAATACCCAGAAAGAGATTTAATGAGGTAAATTCTAAAAAGGGAATATTCTAATTTTCAGTTTGGACCTAAACCACTAAAAGATATATGGAGTATAGGGATAATATTAAAGAACTCTTAGTTATACTCCAAAATTTATTTTTAAAAGCTGTTTTAGGAGTGTAACTTTGTTGCCAAGAGATTTTTAAATAGAAATTTTCTTCTAAATTTCAGGTATCTTGTATTTTTTTGTCCACATGACATAGTCTACCGATGCTTTTCCTTTCTGCCTCTTCGACTGATGGTTGCAGGAATGAAAGAAGTGACAAGGACTTGGAAAGTAACAGCTGGAATTGCACATGCAAACAGTCACTACAAAAATGCCTGGCTTATCATGGTAGCTGTTGGCTGGGCCAGAGGTAATGTGTAAAATCTCTTGTTCTGATGAATTGTGAAGTTTTAAAGTGGTGGTTAAATTGTGAACCATGATCTACTGTGTGGGAGTGGTAGCCTTAAATTCAGACTGTTATCCCTTGAGGAGGGAAAGTCTGTGTGTCTGTGCAGCAATTTCTCTGGTTAGATGAGGGATGGCATTGACTGGCTTTGGAGGGAACCGTGTCTAGCCCTTAGGAAGGAAGAAGCCTGTACTCATGTAAGTATCTTTAGGATTTGCTGGTTGATGACAAAAGGAATCAACAAGGCTACTATATAACTTGATCGTTATAATCATTAACTTTCCAATGGAACTGTTCTTACAGAAGTTGCGGTTCTATATAGCAGGATTGTTACTTTTCTAATTTTTTTGTATGTCCCAATACTTTAATCAGATAAAATTCCTCTAGTGTGTTCAATCTCATCTAATCGAGTTGTCTCCTAAATTAAATAAGTACAACATATTATATCTAGAAATGTATTGTGCACTTCAGAGCAGCAGTGTTTGCTTTACTTTTGTACTTTATATCCCACTACAGTAGGCATCACTGGCTCAGCTCTGACTTTACTTTTTTAGCTCTGCATTATAGTTTATTTCCACTCTGCTTGGGAGCCCACAGACACGTTAACAAAAGTAATTCTAACTTGTGTTGGGTTTCTTATAGAATTTACTGAACAGAGAGAGTGCCACATTCTTCTTATGCCTTATTTCCTCTACACTCTCACACACATACTTCTAGTAATCTTTGATTGTTTTCCCTATAATGGAAGTCTTCTAGATTTTATTTTGGGATGTGTGGACGCGCGCTTGCTCTCTCCCTCATATGTATATGCCTATATATAAATTGCCATCTGTGATCCTGGAAGAAAATGGATTCTCATAAGAATGGCCATAATGGGTCAGACCAGTCGTCCTTCTAGCCCAGTGTCCTGTCTTCTGACATTGGCCACTGTCAGATGCTTCAGAGGCAATGAACAGACCAGGGCAATTAGTGACTGCTCCATCCCCTATTTTCCACTCCCAGTGTCTGGCAGTTAGAGGCTTAAAACACGCAGAGCCTGGGGTTTCATCCCTGACCATTTTGGCTAATATCCATAGATGGACCTATCCTCAGTGAACTTACCTAATTCTTTTTTGAACCCAGTTACAGTTTTGGCCTTCACAATATCCCCTGGCAGCAAGTTCCATAGCTTGACTCTGCATTGTGTGATGTAGAACTTCCTTGTTTGTTTGTTTTTAAACCTGCTGCCTATTAATTTCATTGGGTGACCCCGGGTTCTTGTTCTATGTGAAGGGGTAAATAACACTTCCTTATTCACTTTCTCTGCACCAGTCACGGTTTTATAGACCTCTATCATATCCATCCTTAATCATCTCTTTTCCATGCTGAAAAGTCCCAGTCTTATTAATCTCTCCTCATATGGAAGTTGTTCCATACCCTTAATTTTTGTTGCCATTCTCTGTACCTATTCCAATTCTAATATATCTTTTTTGAGATGGGGTGACTAGAACTGCACACAGTATTCAAGGTGTAGCATATCATGGATTTATATAGTGTTACGCTTTTTGTCATCTTCTCTATCCCTTTCCTAATGGTTCCTAACATTCTGTTAGCTTTTTTGAGTGTCGCTGCACACTGAGCGGATGTTTTCAAAGAACTATCTACGAAGACTCCAGGATCTCTTCCTTGAGTGGTAACAGCTAATTTAGACCCTATCATTTTGTATGCATAGTTGGGATTATGTTTTCCAATGTGCATTACTTTGCATTTATCAACACTGAATTTCATCTGCCATTTTGTTGCCCAGTCACCCAGTTTTGTAAGAACCTTTTGTAACTATTTGTAGTCTGCTTTGGACTTAATTATCCGAATAATTTTGTATCAACTGCAAATTTTACCACCTCCCTGTTTACCCCCTTTTCCAGATCATTTGTGAATACGTTGAACAGCACTGGGCCCAATACAGACTCCTGGGGGATCCCACTATTTACTTCTCTCCATTCTGAAAACTAACCATTTATTTCTTCCCTTTGTTTCCTGTCTTTAACCAGTTACCGATCCATGACAGGACCTTCCCTCTTATCCCATGACTGCTTACTTTGCTTAAAAGCCTTTGGAGGGGCCTTGTCAAAGACTTTCTGAAAGTTCAAAACCCACTGGATCCCCCTTGTCCACATGTTCGTTTGACCCTTTCAAAAATTCTAATTGAGTAGTGAGGCATGATTTCCCTTTACAAAAGCCATGTTGGCTCTTCCCTAACAAATTATGTTCATCTATGTGTCTGGTAATTCTGTTCTTTACTATGCTTTCAACCAGTTTGCCTGGTACTGAAGTTAGGCCTGTAATTGCGAGGATTGTCTCTGGAGCACTGTTCCCTCTAAGCTGTGCACACGTGCGTGCGAACACAGATCCTAAACCCCATGTGCATGGTGAAACACCATGCCCACAAAATTGCACAGAAGAAATTTTTTGCACGCATGGCCTGTCAAAAATTAGAGGGAACATTGCTCTGGACCCTTTTTAAAAAATTGACATCACATTAGCTATTCTCCAGTCATCTGGTACAGAAGCTGATTTAAATGATAGATTACATACCACGGTTTAGGTTTCAGAGTAGCAGTCATGTTAGTCTGTATCCACAAAAAGAAAAGGAGTACTTGTGGCACCTTAGAAACTAACAAATTTGAGCATAAGCTTTCAAGATCTTATGCTCAAATTTGTTAGTCTCTAAGGTGCCAGAAGTCCTGCTTTTCTTTATACCACAGTTAGTAGCACTGCAATTTCATATTTGAGTTCCTTCAGAACTAATCAGTAAATACCATCTGGTCCTGGTGACTTATTACTGTTTAATTTTTCAGTTTGGTCCAAAACCAATTCTATAGATACCTCAATCTGGGACAGTTCCTCAGATTGGTCACCTACAAAGAAGAGCTCAGGAGTGGGACTCTCCCACACATCCTCTGCAGTGAAGACCAATGCAAAGAATTCATGTAGCTTTTCTGTAATGGCCTTGTCTTCCTTTAGCACCTCGATCGTCCAGTGGCTTCACTGATTGATTGTTTGGCTGACTTGTTTCTGATCGTACTTAAAAAAACTAACAACAAAAAATATTTTATCTTTTGCTAGTAGCTCTTCAAAATCTTTTTTGGTCTGCCCAATTATACTTCCACACTTGATTTGCCAGAGTTTATGCTCATTTCTATTTTCCTCAGTAGGATTTGACTTCAAATTTTTAAAGCATGCCTTTTTGCCTCTAATCTCTCTTAATCTGTTTAGCCATAGTGGCACTTTTTTGGTCACCTTACTATTTTTTTTTTTAATTAGGGGTATACATTTAATTTGAGCCTCTATTATAGTGTCTTGAACAAGTTTCCATGCAGCTTGCAGGCATTTTTTACTCTTGCGAATGTACCTTTTAATTTCTGTGTAACTAGCTTCCTCATTTTTGTGTAGTTCCTCTTTCCCTTGAAGTTAAATGCTACTGTAGTGGGCTTCTTTGATATTTTTCCCTCCCACAGGATGTTAAATTTGAATATATTATGGTTGCTATTACTGAATGGTTCAGCTATATTCACCTCTTGGATCAGATTGTGTGCTTCACTTAGGGCTAAATAAAGAATTGTCTCTCCCCTTGTGGGTTTCAGGACTAGCTGCTCCAAGAAGCAGTCATTAATGGTGTCTACAAACTTGATCTCAGCATCCCATCTTGAGGTGACATGTATTCAGTCAGTATGGATATAGTTGAGATCTCCCATTATTACTGAGTTTTGTATTCTTGTAGCCTCTGTAATCGCTCTGAGCATTTCACAGTCACTATCGCTTTCCTGAGCAGATAGTCAGTAATATATTCCTACTGTTATTATTCAAGCATGAAATTTGTATCCATAGAGATTCTATGGTACTCTTTGCTTTAAGATTTTTAGTATATTTGATTCTATGCTTGCTTTCACATACAGTGCCACTCCCCCACCTGTATAGCCTACATTTTCATTCCTATATATTTTGCACCCTGGTATTACTGTGTCCCATTGATTATCCTCATTTCACCAAGTTTCTGTGATGCCTATTATATCAATATCCTCATTTAATACCAGGTACTCAAGGTCACCCATCTTAGCATTTGTATAAGAGTACTTATAAAATTTGTCATTTTTTTAATTGTCTGCCATTATGTGATGTAATTGAATGGGACTGTCTCTCAATTGACTGCTTCTTTTCAATTCCTACCTGTGCTTTGTCAACTTCTGTCCTCTACTCTTTACTGGGATAGAGAATCCCTGTGACTAGAGCCTCCCTACAGGATGGTTCCATCTGAGCTGCATGCTCCTCCATACCTGTCAGCTTTCCCCAGTCTTTAGTTCAAAACCTCCTCAACAACATTTTTAATTTTACAAGCCAGCAATCTGGTTCTGTTTTAGTTTGGGTGGAGTCCACCCTTCCTGAATAGGCTTCTCCTTTCCAAAAAGGTTCTCCAGTTTTTATAAACCTCAAACCCTCCTCCCTGCACCCTCTCCCACACTGAATCTTTGTTTCCTGTTAGACAAGAATACAGTGTCTAAATTGTCAAGTGACAAATGACTTCGGTGTCTAAGCTTTGTGTACTCAACTTCAGGCACCTTAACGGGGCCTGATTTTCAGATGGCGGCTGCTTGGCAATCAGGTCTCTTTAAGGCGTTAGGGTCACCCGTGTCACTAATCACGACTGAAAGTTTTAGACTATGTTCAAATCTGTACTTTAGGGGTCAGATCCTGCCCCCATTAAATAAAGGGAGTTTGCAGAGCCATAGGAGGAGCACACTGAACTGTGAGGGCTTGTCTACACTCAGGGTGGATTTGATTTAAATCACAAGTCAGGAAGACTCGATTTAATCATGGATTTCTACATAAAAGTGCACTCTTATTAGTTGTTATAACCTTAATATATAGTCTTCACAACTCAGAGATGGGTGTAGGTTTCATTTTTAGAAGCTACACACGATACATTTTTAAAGTGATTTATTTTGAAAACTTTTCAGATTAGTTTTACAGCTATATCAGAAAATGAAGGATTGTTTGGTTATTTCATTTACCAAAGGTAATTGAAGCAGATTTTTATGAAGTCATTGGGAGGTGAACGATCTCCAGTTCAACAGGTTAATCGTTAATATTTGGAGGATTTTCTTGCCATGCTGTATTGGGAGGAGAACATCACCAGACAGATATTTAAATTGTTTTATTTAACTAAAACAACAATGTTATGTATTCTGGATGTTTTTCTTCAACAGAAAACATTTTTATAATATAAAGTTTTATAAAATCAGGTTTGTTTTTGTTAAAATTGTTTTTAACTAAAATAGTTAAATGAAACTTTTTTAAAAAAACAAAACAAAAAATCAACTGTCTGCCAGGTCAGCATGAGAAACTTAAAATATTGGCTTCTGCAGCTAACTCTGTCTTCTTCACCTCCATTTTCCTGTTTGTTCATAATCTGGAAAAGAAAAACAAGCTTTCCTGCTTTTTCAGGTCCAAAACTATTTCTCAATTTGGAATGAATTAGTTCAAAGGAAGAAAATATTCTTTCTACACCGGCAGAAGAAGCTACTGCTGTTAAAAGTGAGATTATCACGTCAACAGTCTCTGAATCCAAGTGCTGAAGTGACTTCCACCAGTTCACTGGTGTGACTTTCTTTAAAACATCGTCAGCAAACATATATTTCTTGAATGGTTCACCCTTAGCTCTGAAGTTTATTACAGTTGGCATTATGGAGGGATGATTGCTGGATGTCCATGTCCTAGGCAACTCCTCTTCTTCAGCAGTTAAGGTTTGACCTTGGTACCAAGTATTGAGAATTTTTGCAAGAAAATAAGCTGGAGATAGTGCTTGTCCCATTTGTTTTTTTAAATGCTTGTAATTTAACTCTGTCTTTGCATATTTCTCTTTTTAAAATGTCACTCAGTTCCTTCCAAATTTCAGCAGCATCAGCAATAAAACAGCTATTTCCCTGCGTTTTGTTCGAGGCTACAGAAATAGGCTTCATGGTACTCAGCATGTGTTCAACATTTCTCTTAAGCCTGCTGTTGAGATCTTTGGCTGTGACAGGGCCATCTATTTTTTTCACAGTTTTGTTCACACACTGTCATCAGATTAGGTCAGTTCTTGATACAGTGCTCAAAACAGTCCACTACTGAGTTCCATCACACGTCTTGAGAGAGTTGGCTTGGTTCCTCCCACTTTTTTCAGAGCACTTGCTGCAAAGTGGTTGTTACGGAAGTATTTTGCACTTTCAACATTAGCCTTTATTACTGTAACACTGAAGTCTTTGGCTGGGAAGTGCATCAAATGAGCACTGCGACCGTATGTTAGCTTGGGACTCTCTTCACTCTTCTTTAAATAATTTCTTCTTATCTTGGATACATTTGCAGCATTGTCCGTGACCAAGCTGCGTTGTAGACATTTGAATTTTTTTTCAGTTTGTTATAGCTTTTATTGTTGCTTCCTGTAAGTATTCTGCTGTGTGTGCATTTCCTGTTGTATCAATTGTTTCTGGAAGAAAGACCTTCCCTTTGTCTGTTGTCACACAAGCACATACAACAGGATCATTGTGGACATTGCTCCACCCATCAAGACTCAGGTTAACTCTAGACCTTTTGCACACTGCTCAATTTCTCTTTCATACACTTTATCCAGAAATGTGCCTGCAACATCCGCTCTGTTGGGTGCACTGTATCCTGGTCTTAATGCCTGAACCATGTAAATGAAGTGTGGGTTTTCAATCATACGGAGAGGAGAGTTTGTTGCATAAACCGGGCAATTTCTTCATCTTTTTGTAATCTGCTGGTTCTTATCACAAACTTATCTATGGTTTTCTCTGGATGATGGTTCTTTTTTCTTTTTGCTACAGGTGATATACTGTGGCTCAGTGACATACATGATGTGACTGAAACACTGTCATTGGCAGATAACTCTGAAACTATAGAAAATGATGGTGATCTTGAAGGTGGATAGTCTTCAGAATCCTGTACATTGAGGATGGATTCTCCTAAACAAAATAAGTCAATGCAGTTGTTTGTTTATTATTACCATACTGCTCATTGAATAATCCTCATTGCATTCACTGACACTCAGCACTACTTTAAAGATGAAATTGTAAAAGGAAGATCTGCCTATTTCAGCTATTTATTTTTTTATCACAACTGCATCTAAAATGCTAGTACCATAGAGTAACAACTATATTTGTTGCTCAAACATGAGAATTCAAGAATAGTCCAGAAGGAAGACAGGCAGTCCTTAAGAAAGAAGTATGAAATAAAGAAGTTTACCAACCTGAAGATCCTGCATGTTCAGATCCTTTCATCATCTTCAGTGCAACTTCCTCCTGAGAAGGAACACTTCTCATGATGTTGTTTCATTCGGGCCTTGCATGTCTTCGTTGCACTGTTTGCATTTTGCACGCATGCCTGTCTTACTCACAGGTAGAGGAACTTCATTAAAATATTCCCAAACTGGGTCTCTTTTACGGCCTGCTGCCATTGTAGGTTTTCCCTTCTAGTGAGAGAATGGTATGGTAGATCAATGAAGGCTACACTCAGAAAGACCTCAAGACTTCTGGAATATGCTGCTCAAACAGTTTCACTTTTGTTTCTACTGTCTGTCCCTCCCTTCTCACATTTATCTCCAGACTTCTTGTCCAGATCTATTCTGCCCCTAACAATCTTCTATTCATTGAACTTTTTAAAACTTTGCACTTTTACAGAGAGATAAGGGATTGACTCTGTGTACACAAATTTGCAGAGGGACAATAGGGCTGTGGTCTGTTATTTCTCACCTTTATTTATTTATTTTATTTTATTTAAAAACGTTTTTGCTGTTAACAAGCATGTTATCTCTGGCGACACAAATCCACAGTTTGAGAACCGCAAAACTAAGCATCTCTGATGGTATCTTCTAGACTGAGCACTGAGTCCCATTGGGTAGATAGAAAGATTAACCTAAATAAGCTATACAGAAGCCCCTGGACCCCATAAGATTGGGTCCCTAATCCATGAACTATTGGAACTCATTTACAAAACTTTTTTTAAACATTATGTGAATATATTGTCTCATACTATTTGAGCATAAGCTTTCGTGAGCTACAGCTCACTTCATCCACAGTATGCATCCGATGAAGTGAGCTGTAGCTCACGAAAGCTTATGCTCAGATAAATTGGTTAGTCTCTAAGGTGCCACAAGTCCTCCTTTTCTTTTTGCGAATACAGACTAACACGGCTGTTACTCTGAAACCTGTCTCATACTATAGAATTAGAATTTATAATCCCTATTCCATGATGAGATATCTTTGAGCTATAATGTATCTTAATTAAAACTATCTTTAGATTGCTTTTTTCCTCAAAAAGCATTTTATCAAAAAAATCAGATTATTTTATTTTATTTTTTTAAGTCATTGATTTTTATCCACCCTGTCTACACTACACAGCTTTTAGTGACATGGCTGTATTGCTACAGCCGTGCCACTAAACGTCGGGCAGTGTAGCTGCTGTTTGTCGGCTCTCCTGCCAACAGCACACTGTTCACACTGGTACTTGTCGCGGCAAACCTTTTGTCTTTCGGGGGAGGGGCGGGTGTTTAATGGCTCTGAAAGACAAAGTTTTGTCGTTCAATTGCCGTTGTAGACATGGCCTTAGTCACTAAGAGACTATACCATTGAGACCTGTTATAATTTATTGGATTTTCAGGAGCTGGTGGTGGCTTAATCTCTAACTTTGAGCAGTTGGTGAGAGGTGTTTGGAAACCTGAAAGCAATGAACTTCTGAAGATGTCCTAGTAAGTTTGTGTAAACCTTTGTAGAACTGGAATAATTGTAATAACTTTGTTCTCTTCGGCTCCTGCTTTCAAATACCTACATGAGTAATTTTTGTGGTGCAGCGTTTATAAACAGGTGCTAGTAGACTGCTTATAAATTCAAAGTAAGTGGGTCCAAATCTTTACTATGTGATGGCTGGCTTGACTTATGTGGAACGAGGAGTTAGTCTAAATGATTTCCTCATGAATAATTGTCTTCACTACAAAATTACCACAGAATTGGAACTAATTGGTAAACGTGTTGGCAACTTGTGCAAAGAGGACAATCATTTGAATGGGCAAGAAAAATTAACCACCTCTGCCAGAGCTCTGGTTCATCCAAGGCAGAAATGAAGTACATTGTGGCAGGGTAATGTGAGTGGAAACTTACATTCCTGCATGTGCTGGTACACAGTCTGAAGGTAGTTAGATGACTTTAGGACTGTCATTCTAGTGGATATATTCTACCAACGCTAAATACTTTAAAAAAGAAAAAACAGTTGCACTCTTCTGAACACACATGCAAGCCATCTGTTAAATATATAGCATTAAAAAACATCAACACATGTCTCTGGTGCATTGCAAGATAGAAGATGCTACTTGAGTTTCAGGTTTCAATTCTTTGTCTCGCAGAAGCTAAATTGGGAGTATTACATAGCACTCAGTTTAGCTTCTGCAAGAGAGAGAATTTGAATTGGCTGGCAGGCCACAGACTACTGCTGTAAAGGGAGATAAGCTCATAGGGGATATAAAATGCCCACTTTGCCCTCCCATGTGACTTCCCAGCTGGTTTCTGTGGAAATGATTATTTCAAAACCAGCGTTATGACTTTTGATGTGATAAACATTTAGGGATGCTGGTTTCATGTAACTGCCCTGGGTAGTAAAGAATGACAGAAGAGAAATACAAAAATTATGAGCAGCACTATTTCCAAAAGGAAGGATTGTGAGGCTTATGGTGTCAGCTGCACCTAAATACTTCAAACTCAGTGAAACAAGTAAATTCTGCTAGTTTAAAATACTGCAGTCACTTTCTTTAAAAAAGTGCTAGCTGAAGGAAGAATGAGTTTTAAATGTTAATTGTGGTATTGCATCTAGTCTCATGAAGGGTAAAAGCTGAGATGGCAAGATGCCAGAACAGAGAGGTGTTGGACACAGATCACTGTCCTCACATCCTGAAATTATTTTGGTTAAAAATTCCCTTGACAATTTTTTTCAAATGTTCTTCTTTGGTTGTAAAGCTAAATGCATGAATCTAATTAAAGGTGTGATAAGAAATGAAACTTGACGAATCCCAAATCGTAAGAATATACAAGTAGAGTTATACTACTGGCTTCCTGATCAGCCTCTTATAAAGTGCTCAAATGTCACAGCGGTCTAAGATTTAGACAAGCAGTTTCTTGACACCTTGAATGATTGGTTCTTAGAACAGCTTGTTCTAGAGCACAATGAGGAGAGCTTATTCTTAACGCAGTCCCAAGTAACACATAGGAGTTGACTGAAGTAATAATTTAAGTTGAATCACTAAGTAATAGCAAAAAGCAAAGGAGGACTTGTGGCATCTTGGAGACTAACAAATTGATTTGAGCATAAGCTTTCGTGAGCTACAGCTCACTTCATCGGATGTGAGCTGTAGCTCACGAAAGCTTATGCTCAAATAAATTTGTTAGTCTCCAAGGTGCCACAAGTCCTCCTTTGCTTTTTGCGAATATAGACTAACATGGCTGCTACTCTGAAACCTGTCACTAAGTAATAGTAACTACAGTAAAATTAAGCTGAAATTCCTCAGGGGGAAGAAAATATCACACAATGATTAGAGGTGTGGCAAAAACTTCCATAAGAAAACTGAGTGTAAATATTGGCACAGTTTAATTTAGAGGTGACTAATAAAGGGATATATCAGATGCATAAATTAAATAATAGTATGGAGAAGACAAATTGGGTGGTGGTCTTTAAATTCAGGAACAAAGATCTAAGAAATTAAAAGCTTGCAAACTAAAAACTAATAGATGTATACAAAACATGTAATTAGCCTGTGAACATGTTGCCGTATTGTTACCACAAGCTTTTTATCATTTACTTTCAGCCAAGCAAATATTGTAGTTATATTTTTGTATGCGGAGGTATTCTATCAGCATAGGAGGGGGAGGAGAGAAAATCCACACGCTTGTCTTTATTTTGTTTGGTTTCCAGCCCTGTAAAAGTGACTCTGGTAGGTGCAGTACTCTTCACATTGCAACATGCCCAGAACCTACCAATAGCAAGACACAACCTTATGTTCTTTTATACCACCTTTCTAGTGGTCACAAAGGTAAGAATTTGGAAATGTATAATTATTTAAACATATGCAATACAGCAATATTTTTCACTGTACTTTCTAAAGTAAGATGTATGTTGTTGAATATTTCTCTTTATACCTGCCACCAGAATTCTAATTTCAGTTTTCTTCTTCTGGAGAGATCTGGTCAAACTCAATTGGTGAAAATGGCATAGCTCAATTGAAGTCAGCGGAGCTACCCCAATACCAGTGGAGGCTCTGACCCCCATGAGCCTTAAGTAACTCTTTCATATCTGAAGCAGACTGACAGGAAGCTCTTTGCACTGTGACCTTTGCTAGTTGTATTAAAAGAATATTTCAGGAATTTGGCACAGGGAGTTGATATTTCAAGTTACTAAATTATTTGAGAGAAAGATACAATTAAGACACAACAGGTTGTCTTGCCAACCTGTTAATACATGTAGAGCAAAAATGAACTGCAGCCAAAGGCCAAGGGTTTCTAGTCAACGAATACATTTGTTTATAAGTGAATAGAACATGCTCTGTTTGTCTTCATGCTGTTTTTTAAAAGTTTTGGTTTTGGACACATCTTTCAACTATATAGAAAATAATGGTGAAGGAGAAGAGAAAAATAATATGAAAAGTGTTTACTATCTCTTTGTTTATAAAAAGTGGATATGTATATCCACACACATGCATGTGTACACATGTGAGATATATGCACACTTATTGTTCTTCCCTTTAATCTTCTTATGGTTGAACTCAAATCTATCATGTTCTGCATTTATCTTCTCCCAAAAAGCTGGGCTATATTCAGGACTGTGTTAACCTTAAAAAAGGCAAAGTTGGAATCTCAGTGTCGTCTGAGCTGTAACAATCTTGAAGGTTGCCACTCTGTTCTTGAGGAGATGTTAAAATACTGGGTGAACTGTAGAGGAGGGTTTAAAAAGAACTGCCTGCCTCCCACAAAGCATCCCTAAAACGTTATGTTTCTAAAATCTGACTAAGATATTGGGTCCCCTGGGTGCTACGGTAATGCAAGTAATCATCATTAATGCTTCAGACTTATCTTTTCTTAAAACACCTAAACATCAGAGGCGCTCAGGATACAAGGGATGTGGTGTTAGGAGATAGTTAGGTGTGGGGAGGGGGTCTGCAGCCTCAGACTCCCTGTACTACTGAAGCCCAAGGTATGGTGACACACAGCTTTGTGGCACCAGTTCTGCATTGGTGACTTGTTAGGAGCTTGAAGTCAGCTAGTAACTAATGCACTGCTAGACTGACACAGTTCATGCAAGTCTGACACACAGACTTATGAAGTAGTGTCTTGCTTTCCAGACACTTCTGAAACCTCTCTCAGAATCAGGGTACTACTCTGGTCTTTAGTGTTGGGTTATAAATACCATATTGGGTCTATTAAGCAGGTCCGTTTCCCCCAGTCCTGGAGGAAGTTCTCCCAATAAGTTGGTTTTAATGTGGGAGTTTTTTAGGATACATGCTACCTAAATCAGTGATGTCCAACCTTTACAGCTTGGGGGCAATTCAAGGTCAAGGGGCCACAAACAACACTCTGGGGCAGATTCTTTCCTTCCTTCTGATCTGCTCAAGTAGTATAAAGGGAGTGGAATTCAGCCACAGGCCCCTCTGAGGATTTACCCCAATGCCTGGAGTCTTCAGTGGTGTAGAACCAACATAGCCTTTTTCCCCACAGCCTCTGGTACAGTAGGTGTGTTGGGAGCAGGCAGGGGAGGAATGGCTGAACCTTAGGATGAAAACTACAACCAGGAACTAATATTCGTGCTGGAACAAATATTTATGAAGAGTCTGTATTAGCATTTAAAAATCTTATTAGTTAAGATGTTAATTAGTTGCCAATTAGCACAGAACGAGACTAATAATTCAAGTCTAGACAAGGCCCTAGAGTATTTTACAGTAACTTTATTGCTTTGTTTTATACATGTCACTTTTTTAAAGATACTTCATTTCAATGGTTAAGATAAAGTTGGAATTTTAGTAGTTTATATTACACCTTTATATGCGAATACGTGTGGTCACATATCTATATCTAACAGGCTAGAAAATGCTTGCTTATGTAGGCAGAATAGACTGAAATGTATGGAAGGTTTGAAGTATTATTCTGGAGATGTGCCAAGGTCAGAAGAGAACTAGAAATGTGGTTCTCCTTAGACTTCTAATTAGGGCCTGACCCAACAAAGCTTTACTTCAATGAACAGTCTCCTCTTAGTGTGAGATTTTTCAGATTTGGACCCATAAATTGGAAAAAGGCTACAGGTAAATAATTCATCCTTTGTGGCTAATTGTGGCTAGAAACATCTATCCATAATGAGTTTTAATATAGCAAGGCTTTTGTGCAGATTTTGGTTTTATGTTACTATGAGTGAAATAATTCTTGCAATGCACTGAAAATTGTAAAGAAGTCTACCAGGCCACTGACTTTTTCCTCTGTCAACAGAGAGCTTCTGTTTTATCTTTCTCATTGGCTTACTCTTCATGCATTTATTAAGCTTAGTTTATTTTCTGTGTGTACACTTAGACTGAAATGCAATGAATAAACCTAAGTTGAAATAAAATCATAGGACTGGAAGGGACCCTGAGAGAGCACCTAGTTCAGTCCCCTGCACTCATGGTAGGAAAGTATTATCTAGACCAGGGATGGGCAAACTTTTTGGCCCGAGGGCTACATCTGGGTGGGGAAATTGCATGCCGGGCCCTGAATGTAGGGCTGGGGCAGGGGTGTGGGAGGGGGTGCAGTGTGCAGGAAGGTGCTCAGGGCAAGGGGGTTGGGGCAGAGGAGGGGTGCGGAGTGTATGAGGGGGCTCAGGACAGTGGTGCAGGAGGGAGTGTGGAGTGCGGCAGGGAGTTCAGGGCAGTGGGTTGGGGTGCAGGAGGGGTGTGTCAGGGGGCTCGGGCACAGGAGAGGTGTGGGGTGCGGAAGGGGGCTCGGGTGCAGGAGGGGGTTGGGGTGTAGGCTGTGGCCTGGCACCGCTTACCTGGAGCAGCTCTGGGGTGGCAGTGACACGCACCGGGGCCAGGGCAGGCTTCCTGCCAGCCCCGGCCCCACGCCACTCCCAGAGGTGGCCAGCACCACAGCCCTGGGGGCGGGCACGGTGGCAGAGGGCTCTGCATGCTGCCCTCGCCCGAAGCACCCAGTGGCCGTGGTTCTCTATTCCTGGCCAATGGGCGCTGCGATGGGCAATGTCTACAGGCGAGGGCAGCACACAGAGCCCTCTGCCCCTTCCTCTCCCAGGGGCTGCAGGGGAGTGGTGCGGGGCCCACAGCTCCACAGGGGTGGCAATCCCATGGGCTGGATCCAAAGCCCTGATGGGCCGTAGTTTGCCCACCCCGATCTAGACCATCTCTCACAGGTGTTTGTCTAACCTGCTCTTAAAAATCTCCAATGATGGAGATTCCACAACCTCCCTAGGCAATTTTTTCCTAATCTCCAACCTAAACTGCCCTTGCTGCAATTTAAGCCCATTGCTTCTTGTCCTATCTTCAAAAGTTAAGGATAGCAATTTATCTCCCTCCTCCTTGTAACAACATTTGATGTACTTGAAAACTGTTATCATGTCCCCCCTCTCTTCTCTTCTCTAGACTAAACAAACCCAATTTTTTTTTTCAATCTTCCCTTGTAGGTCATGTTTTCTAGACCTGTAATAACTTATGATGATCTTCTCTGGACTTCCTCCAATTTGTCCACATCTTTCCTCAAATAAGGCACTCAGAACTGGACACAATACTCCAGTTGAGGCCTAATCAGCATAGAGTAGAGTGGAAGAATTACTTCTCGTTTCTTGCTTACAACCCTCCTGCTAATACATCCCAGAATGATGTTTGCTTTTTTTGCAACAGTGTTACACTTTTAGGATTGTTTACTTCTATTTTTAGTTGAAATGCAGTTATTTTCGACAAAGATTTGCACCAGAGGCTAGAAATGCCCTATATTTATAACATGTAAAATACAACACTGTCTTCAAATTAGGGATATACAGAATTCAGAGTTCTGAAAGCTTAGAGATGGTCTGCATAAACTTGCACCAGAATAAATAAGTTTCATATATATCTTTTGTTATTTCAGTGCAGGTCTTTGTGATTTAGCAGATGAGTGTAATGTAAAATTGACATAGGGTGCTTCTGTTAGAGGAGTGTCCACATGCAGACTTGTGCTGAAATAACAGAAGTGTGAATTAAAACTGGTTTAGGTATTTCAGTGTGTGCTTTTGTGTGCGGACCAGCCCATATGTGCTGATTCTTCTTAAATAGTCTTTTTATTTGGAGAGCTAAGGCTTTCTAACTTAAATTTGACCACTTTCTTTATAGGTAACCATGATGTTGACACAATCTGCAGTTTCTCCATTTGCTCCTTTTGAGTCTGTGCTGGGCCGTATACTCTTTGGTTGGCAACAAACTCCATCTAAAGTAAAGGGTGAGGCCAGAGTATCTTCCAACGGAACCTCTTCAGTCTGTGACCGTTCTGCTGGAGAGGCCAGTGAAAGCATTAAGAAAAGACAGGCAAAGAAAACAGAATAAGTGGCCAAAAAATTATCTTGTTACATGTGACCGTAACACTTAGAAACATTTCTATTTCAAATGATGGGGAAAAGAAAACAGGATGTAAGGAAATACATGTGACAGACTGGCAGCAGTGATGAGCTTTGTGCACTGCTGCCATGAAGCATTTAAAGTATATTTTGTAAATTGTAATTCAAATGTTGGGAATGTGTGTATCATGGTAGACCTTTCTAACTTAAATGGTACTAAATAAGATTTTATAGTGATGATGATTTTATTAAATGAGAGATTTATTGTGATTTTGTTTTTATATTTATGAAAAACTAACTTTTAAATGTAACCCCCCTGAAGTTAGTAACAAAATGACAATCAGATTTGACTATTTTTTTCTTTATAGTTTATTTTTGCATATATTTTCTGTTTTGATTCTTGTTTTTCAGCTGAATAAAATGGATAGTTACACACAGTAGCATATTCCAAGGTATGAAAGGCTTGTGTAGTCGTGTTCAATTGAGCAATGGAGTTAGAGTAAAATTTTACCAAACGTTCACATTGCGTGAATAAAAAATTAACATTGTAAATAGTTTGCACTGCAAAACTGTGGAAATGTGCCAAAAACAAGGCCTTTGTTCCCTAGAAAAAAATGTGAATTACTATTATAATTCATGTTGCACTGATCTTGATTCTTAGTCACAACTAGAGAATATTTTTCATTTTCTACTTTCCAGAATAAAAGTAAATTCTCTTGCACTTTAAAAAAAAAAAGAAAAAAAAAAAGATATTTGGCAAATAGAAAATTTTCAGTACTAATGTTTATCCAGCTAACTCACTTTGATACTGTCAGCTGAAAACTTTTGATTTATGTTTGCTGTTCTGTAGGCAGTAAATCCGACAGTAACGTAATATTACTGTTGTTAAATTGTTAATGTGCATTTATATTGAAGCATATGGTTTTTAGTATTTCTTCCATTTTCATTTTGCTGTGACTGGATGTGTTCTAGCATGGCATCTTATCCCAAATATCTAACCTCTTCTCCTGCTTTCTAAGGTAGACCGTCATTGTGAAAGAAGAATTACATGTTGCAAGAAATACCCATTTTCCCAATCCAGAATGTTTATCACCTTAACCTTCTCCGCGGCTGTAGGGTAAATACATGGATGTCGCCTCCTCCCATGCTCTTGCCTTTTCTGCACTAGTGTTTCTATTAAAGTCTCCCATCATTTTGCTGCTACCGGTTAAGCTGCACCAATGGTAGCAATGGCAACAGCACTGATGCCAAACCTGTGTGTTCATACCTCTATCATTTAATCCTGTTTAGATTAGGGGCATATGATGTGGTGATAAAAATACTTGTGCCCTGTCTATTCTACCACTTATGCTGGCACTAGGATGGGTGGAGCAGTTAGTTGCTGATGGTAATGAGTAAGAGTACTCCTAGTGTAAGATGCGCTGTAATTGTCCATCAGCTTTTGCTGAAATGCCTCTTCCTGTTCCTTGCATATGTTGCACACCAGTTGGGTAACTCATTTCTAGCAGCTATTGTCTTAGTGAAAGTCTCTCAATTCTAGACGGTGGAATTAGCGTTTCAGAGATGTTGCATTTTGTGAGTGGCATCTTTCATTTGGCCTGTCATCATTTTGTCAAAACTGTTTTCTTCTATCAACACCAGTCTGCAAAAGCCTAACTTTTGTCTGACCGTGAGCACTTTTGAAGCATTTCTATAGTTAAATTAAACCAGTTATCTCCATGTGAAAATGGCAAAAGGGAAAGAAAATGTACATTTCTCCTCAGACTGTAGTTCAGCTCTGAAAAATGATTGTGGGTAAACAGTTATCCAAGTTGCTGAGGGGTCAGATCTAAAATCTGCAAATGAAATTCCAGTTGCAAGGTAGACTTCTGAATTTGAGATAATCTGAGTTCGGATATATGCAAATGTGGCACCTTATTCAACAAACCTCTGATATGGAAATAAAGATGCAGATAGAATGCCATGATGCTACTTCAAGTCTCTTCTCAGATAAGAACCCAACTTTATAGTAAGCCTTAGATTTTAGGCAGTATCCAGGTAACTGGCCATGTATTTCAGGTCTTATTAACTAAAACGACAACCTACTTCACCATGGAAACAAACACATGAAATCCAGCTCATCATTGGGTAAAAGTCGTATGAGTCTAGTGCCTAAAGGACAAAATAATGTCAGATTCTTGCCTTATAACCTTGGGGCTCAGTTTGTTTTTCAGTAATAAGTGGTAGGAGCATTGAATCTCCTCATACCAGAATATTAAGTACCCATATGATTTTAGGTTCTACAGGGCTATTTGTGTGCCATTAAAAGTAACTACTAATTACCTAGTTAACAGGCAGCTAAAAATGAGAGACCAGTAACTGCAGTACTTCCTGCACATGTAAAACTTTCAGGTAACTCTTACATCCCTAAGAAATGTATTAAGATTGAGAACAAGTGTTCAAATACTTCATAGTCCTAGACTTGGCACAGTGGGTATGAGACGCTTTTTTCCCCCAGGTGACTATTGTACTACTGTGAAATACTGGCCAATATCTGGCTATTTTTAGCCCAAATGGACATGTGAAAATATGTTTAGAATTACTTTAAGTTTACAGTAATTTGAAGCAGAAAATGTGGTGTGTTTATATTCAGTGTGGATTTATAAAAATTACATTAATAAAATAAGTGGAAACAGTTGTTTTTCCTGATTTTTCTTATTTAGATGTTTTAGACAAATATAAGAACATAAAATCCAAAGCCTGTAATGTTACTTTCAAATAGAAATGCAGTATAATATTTCTGAAAAACTTAATAAATTGTGTTCCCATTCCAGGGGAACTTTGAAACCTCTTCATATTAAAATACTTTAGAGAATGATCTTGCAGGACAGATTTCTAAAAGAACTCTACATACAACAGCTTCCATTCTACCTAAATGAAAATCTGGCCACTCCAAAAATGCCCAATATCCAGCAGCTCCCATTGTTCTCAGGTTCTGGATGCTGAGCACTCTTGAAAATCTGGCTATAATTGTTGGTGCATAGCACTCCTGAAGAATCTGACCCTTGCTGCGAAAGCTGCATTACCATGTGTTGATACTGAATAACAAGAACAATTTTTCAGTTTCTTGGAAGAACTTATACTGGAGCCACAACAGCAGAAAGAACATTACTCCTACACTCAAGATTTTTTCAATTTGTCAGCTCTGGTTTTTAATGTAAAAAGGTGTCTACCTGCATGTCCTTCAGTTTACTGATCATCTGTTTCATTCGTTAATCTTTCAAATCTGATATCTTCTTGTGTCATAGTCAAGTAATTTTTCAACAGTCCTGGAAAAGTTAATTTGGGGATACTTTGCTTTATAAATACTCACCCAAATCCCATCCCTCTTAGGTGTGGATTGGTTCAGGTAAGTATCCCCTTCTTTAGCTGTTATCCCTAATGTACCTTTGCTAAATGCTTCTCTGCAAGGTCGGACACTGTATTCAATGTAATTGCTGTGCTGGCTAGATTCAGGATCAAGTATTCTCGATTAGCCAGATCCAGCACAAGGGCCATATATGAATTACTTCCTGTCTTTCATTTGTCAGATTGTTTCCTTAAATGTATCTTTTTGCTAATACAAACTAAGGCTGTGATCTGCATGGGAGTCCCACTGACTTCTGAGGTTCTGTGTGGGCGGAGGGATCAGCCTGCATGGATCAGATTGCAGAATCGAGGCCTAAATTGACAATAGAAGAAAGTTATAGAGTAATATCAAGGCTTGGGTGAAGTGATTCACATAAACGTAACAAAACAGAACCATTGCTCAAAACTTGGACCCAAATGCTTTTTTGAAGATTATACATTTTTCCTTTTTGTACTCTTTCCAGTACTACGACGTTTTTGGACTGAAGTGGAAATAGTGAAAGCCCACAAGAAAAGCAGCTGCTGCTTTTAATTTGGCTAAAACGAGAAACTAGTGGGAAAGACATATATGTGATCTCTCAAGAATTCCAGCCTCTCTTACCAGGTTAAGTAGGTGTGAATAATCTAGATTTTTATACTGTACTCATCACCGTGCTATATAAATAGAACCCCTGAGTCTTGCCCATTACTAATATCTAAATACAAATTCAAGGTTTTTGAACAACAATTGAAGCTGGAGAGTAAAATAAATCCCTCTAACTAGATTCTAAAAAAAACCAAAGAATGGCCACCAGCAAAAGTAGCATTTAATAGAATAACAATCAGAAAATTTGATGTAAAACAAAATGCTTGGAATTATTTGTGTTCATAAAATGGCCACTACAGACAGGCAAAGACCTTTATTGCAAGCCTACCCACAGCAAGGATAAGGGAACACCCATCAAAAGGTAGGTACCATCATGAGGGTAAATTGTTTAAAGTGATGTACAGAAGGAACACACAGATATTCTCAAGAATAGTATGTTCCCACTCCTGTATTCTGCTTTGAAAATGGATCTTGTGGCTTTTGTGAACAAACGCATATTAGAAGAATGTAGGCTGCATAGAACAGCATCTCAGAAACACAGCCAGCATCCTAACCTAGCTCTCTGCTTCCACCAAGTCTGATGTGTTTACAGCTTCTTTGGAGAGACCAGCAGATGAGCTGCGAACCTTGCAAAGAAGGTCAAGACTGTTTTTTACTTGAGGGAATCACGAATTCAGAGAATGTTCTATGATCAGAGAAGCCATTCATTAAGTCATAAACCTAACAATTACTTGTACTGGAATTCTTAATGTTGGAAACCCAATTCCAGTGGCACTTGGTACTTTTAAAAGGCCTCCAAAAATGAAATGGTGCATAGATTTTCATGGGAGTTGGTTGAAAATCAGGTAAGTAACTGGGAAGAATTTACTACCATAAGATGGTGCACTGTGGTACATTTTGTCAAACAAAGAGAATTTCTTTGTAAAAAGGCCAAATTTTGTCCAAGATGCTGGTGGAACTCCTATTTGATGTGTGTGGTTCCTGTCCGTATAGTATCTATGTGCCTTCCAAGTATTTAAAAATAGAAATCTTCCTTCTCAGGTTATGGAAATCATTAGTTTGGTCAACAGGGTTCTTGTTTGCATGTGAGAAGGAAATATTGAGGGAAGCCAAATCCAAGGAGTTTTGCATTTCTTCTGAAAGCATTTAGTTCCATGGTTGCTCTCATCTCTTGCAGAAGTGAGTTCCATAGTCTAGGTCCTGCTCCTGCAAGAGCTTTACCTTCTGAATGTACAAGCCTCCCCTTATTGGCCATTAGTTCAATTGTTCCAGTGGAAGATTGGCTGCAAGTGGGGAAGGGTTTTCTTACGTAGCTAGGTCCTATCCTGTGAAAGACTTTGAACAGCAGAGGAGCGTTCTTGAACTGGTATTCAGATGTCATAGAATCATAGAATATCAGGGTTGGAAGGGACCCCAGAAGGTCATCTAGTCCAACCCCCTGCTCAAAGCAGGACCAATTCCCAGTTAAATCATCCCAGCCAGGGCTTTGTCAAGCCTGACCTTAAAAACCTCTAAGGAAGGAGATTCTACCACCTCCCTAGGTAACGCATTCCAGTGTTTCACCACCCTCTTAGTGAAAAAGTTTTTCCTAATATCCAATCTAAACCTCCCCCACTGCAACTTGCAACTCCTCGTTCTGTCATCTGCTACCATTGAGAACAGTCTAGAGCCATCCTCTTTGGAACCCCCTTTCAGGTAGTTGAAAGCAGCTATCAGATCCCCCCTCATTCTTCTCTTCTGCAGGCTAAACAATCCCAGCTCCCTCAGCCTCTCCTCATAAGTCATGTGTTCCAGTCCCCTAATCATTTTTGTTGCCCTTCGCTGGACTCTCTCCAATTTATCCACATCCTTCTTGAAGTGTGGGGCCCAAAACTGGACACAGTACTCCAGATGAGGCCTCACCAATGTCGAATAGAGGGGAATGATCACGTCCCTCGATCTGCTCGCTATGCCCCTACTTATACATCCCAAAATGCCATTGGCCTTCTTGGCAACAAGGGCACACTGCTGACTCATATCCAGCTTCTCGTCCACTGTCACCCCTAGGTCCTTTTCTGCAGAAAATGTCAAGCCAATGACTAGAAGAGCATTCTGAGGCGATGTATTCTCACAGACCTGTGTTGCTGAGCAGATGGGCTGCTGTGTTTTGTACTAGCTTTCAGGCTCCGTGGCTTCAATCCTATTTATTAGGATGGTATTTAATGTATTTTTAGCACTCTCTAATGTGAGGTAGCAGCTGGAAATGAAGAGAGCCAGCACCATGTGATCTGCCAGTTCACAGTGGATCCACCAAGTGCTCCATGGGCCACAGTTTAGGAACCAGTGAATCCATCAGCAGATACCTGCAGAGTTTCATGCCCTTATGTGGGAAATGCATGAAGGCATAACAGATGGTCCAATGAGTTTTTAACCATAGATGAGCTTTTAAAAAACCATTTAGCCCATTTAATACGTCTTCCATTTTCCTACTCCTATCCATTTCCACTGTTATCTATTTAGTTTTATTTCTTCTTTTGAGTTATAACCTTACAGTTCATAGCTGTGCCATCCTCCTTGTAGAATTTGATGTCTTTATAGGTATAGCTTTTCTTATGAACTCTTTTGGGGTCTGGATTTGGACTTAAGTCTGACAATGCATGGAAAAATATGGGGATTGGCCTGAACCAAAATCTGGACCTGAATTTTGTGGAAGTTCCCTTCCCTCAAAATTTTAGGGGTGGGTTTCACAACCCAAGGCTTTGATTTCAGCTAGCACAGATATAGGACCTAGGGTTCTGATCCAGACCAATATTGGTTCTGATCGTGGAATCTAAACTTCAGTTCACATGTTTGTATCTGGGTTTTGGTTCCAGGCTATCTCTTTAAATGAAATCCCCTAAATAAAACCTAATGTCAGATTTGGGTGCCCAGTCCTTACTTAAACTAAACATCTGTTGATCTCAAATGGGCGTTTTCCCTGAGTAAGGACTTCCAGAGAAGTCCCCTAATTTTGATAAGCTGAACAAACCAGAAAGACATTGGGATTTAAAAAAAAAAAGTTGTCTTTTCTTCTTGAATAAGACACAGATATTAAACAGTGAAAGTTTTATTGAATGAAGAATCTAGAAGATATGAATAAATGCTAAATGGTCACTCAAGATAGCCACTAAAAAGTAGACAACAAACAAAGCTACTCATTTTACCGACAGAAGTTACCATATGAAGCTAGATGAAACAGGCACATCAAAACTGCAATTTGCTGTATGAGCAATCTCTCTCCTTGAATGCAAACTATACAGAGCAGAAGGAAAGCAAGGTTCGGGCCAAAGTGAAACAAGTTGAAAGCATGCAAGGAATGAGGACAAAGAAAGATAAACAGCTACTGAAACTGCCGATAGACATGTTTCACTTCAGTATTGGCATGCTCCCCATGTAAGAGGGGGAACCCAGAAGGTGTGATCAGGAACAAACTAAGACCATGGACCCTAATGCTTGTCACACAGTCTCATCCCTACTGACCTAGATGAAGATGCTACACTTCTTGTTTAATGTGAATCTGGTCGGTGCAAATGTTCGTGAAATGAACACATCAAAATATTATGAGGAAAAGCAACAATTAAGGAGGTCAAGCAGGGTAAGACCCCTGGGGAGAAATTTTCAGTGTGATGTGCAGGAATGCAATCAGCATATCACATTACTAATAAGATGTGTTTTCAAAAATCCCCTCCATCATGCTGAATTTTTTACCCCCTGGTGTTAAGAACCAGGCTGCAATGACTTAAAAAATGGATTTGTGCTTGACATGCTTACTAATATACAGGAAGCAGAAAACCAGCTTAAATAATGCCCATGGAATGAAATGTATCCCTGTGCAAAGTGCTAGCCAGCATCACATAACTCCTTGAAGCCAGAGGAAAATGAAAGTGCTCAGCACTTCTAGAAATGAGGCCATCAACCTCTTTGTTCTGTCTTCTTACCTGTGAAATGGGTGTCATTCTTTTTCACCTCACAGGGGCTTTGTGTAGCTTAATGAATTGTTTGTGAAATGCTTTCAGATCCTGACATGAAAGGTACTATTAGAAATGTGAAGTATTAATACAGCTAGTCCAATATTTTTCACCAAGACCTTTTTTCAACAAAGTGGATTTCTGACCAAAACAAAACTTTTTGCAAAAAAAAGCTGCAATTGGATTTTTTCCCCTCAATAAAACAGTTTTACTGAAAAAAATTCACTTTTGATTTTTGAAAACTTTTAAAAAATACTGATTTTTTGGAATGAAAAATAGCTTTAGAAGATAGTTATTTGGTTTGATTTTTGCATCCAAAACCAAGAAGATACTGTGTGAGACTTGGGGGAGGGGGGAGAATCAATTAAAAAAATATCATGGAAAAATTGGTATTTTCAACCAGCTCTAATGATTACATTGAATGCTTTTGATTAGGGCTGGTAGAAAATTGTTTGTTATGAAACTGTTTTACAGTTAAAAATTGGGTTTTTAATTGAACTATCTGCTTTCTGTGGAAAATTGATTTCTTTTGACAAATAATAAATTTGTGTTTCAAACTAAATATTTTGGTTCTTGATTTTTTTTGCTATAAATTCAAAATTTTGTGAAATTTCAGTGAAAATGTTTATCAAAATATTCTGCAGGTAAGAAACACAAAAATCCATTTTCTGACCAGCTAATTTTGATTACATTGGCAATATTACTGATGGCTTGAATTAAACAAAATCCTTTAACTGCATTCTGATTTTTAAAATATTACATGACTTACATGAAAACAAAGGTAGTAACTACACAGTTAGGCAGCAAAAAGCTCCACCACCACAGTAAAAACAAGTGAATGGAGCATCACTGCCAGGAACATAATGGAGTATGGTATTTTTATCCTTAAGGCTTATTTACAGCAGTAAGTCAAAACTCCCTATTGAGCATGGCAGCAAGGTCCATACAGCCAGTTAGTGTGCAGCAGACTTGGGCGATGTAGCTCGTGCTCCAGCTAGCCACACGCTTTGTCTCCATCTAGAGAAGCCCCTAGTATTTTATAAATTATTTTGCCCGTATTCCTTCTCATCCTAATCCGATGCTAAAGTAGAATATGTGGATCTGAATCCAGCACAATCAGGTTTTCACAGTTTTAATCAATGCCTGGGAGTTGATGTTATACAGTTGTGCATATTAATCTCCTGATCCTTTTCACTGTGCAAGAGTGGCAGCAATCTGACTCCTGAGCAGGAGGAAGAGGCTAGTGGTTTAAACCAGACGTGTTTGAAAGACCAATTGGAAGTGAAATGTGAAGGTTGTTGGCTATACAGCACCACGACCTCAAGCCACAAACAGGTATGAAGTAAGCAGCAACCACAGTGCAAGCTTCTGCCCCAATAATGTGCCTTTACAACAACCTGAAAGGATCATCTGTAGGGTGAGACTGAAGGTAGGTTAGTCATCTTGTCTATTCAATTCTTGGTGCCTCTGTAGACAGTGCTGACTGGTGACCATTGTGACTGTGCTTTGAGATCTGAACAGCTGTCCACTGGAAATTAGACTAACATGATCAACTCTTTTTTTACATAGACCCATGAACAACCTGCAGATTATAATAACTTTAAGTTGCTACTGATCTGGGGCCCAATCCGTCTTCCATTGGAATCAGTGGGGGCCATTACATTCTGTGGGAGCTGGCTCAGTTATGTGGTCTGGATTCAAACTGGAGAAAAGCTCTAAGCCATCCAGTCTCCTATGGAACTGTAACCTTCTGGTGCCTATTAAGAGCTGCCCATTTCAGTCCATACCAAGAAAAATAGGAAAATGGTTCATTGTATAGAATCTAAACTGTAAATTGTACTCCTACATTTCTGTATCTTACTGATATCTTTTGACTGTTTAGTTGCACTTGATTTGTAGATATGCAGTAGTTTCTCTGGCTAAAAGCTTCTCAAAATCCTCTTCTTTCCAAGACATTAATTTACTATTTTTATGTACAGTATAAGCAGTAGGGCACTTAAATATAAAACATTGACACTGGGCCCCAGTACTGTAGTTTGCAGAAGAACATTGACAGTGCGGCTGAATTCTTTGTAGAGCTTGCTCTGCAAATTCTTGCAACAGTTGCTCAGGCTTTTTGCCAATGGCATTACAGTACTAAACCACAAAAAAAGCCCAGGGTTACATTCTCTGCTGGTGTGACCCATTGGCTTAATAGTTTATGCTAGCAAAGAATTTGGTCCCCTGTTATCAGATTATATTTAAGATGTGTCTTAAAACTATGAAAGGTAAAAAAATCAAAGCAAAAGATGAATCTCCCTCTTAATCATGTTCTTTAGTGTCTAGGCATTGTGCTGCACTGAAGACCTCAGACATACCAAAGCTCAGTGGGGTTTTAATGTGAACACTAAAGGTGAGATTTTCAAAGACATCTAAGGGATTTCAATACCCAGTCCTCCATTGGGTGTCCATCCAAACCCCTTAGGAAGCTTTGGAAATCTCAGACTGAAGCTCTAATCCTGAACGCATCCCATAAGGTGCTGAGCACCTTCTGCTCCTGGTGAATTGACAGCGCTCAGCACCTTGCAGGATCTGGCCCAAAGTATGTATGTACATGCCTCTTTTATTGTACTAGTTTATAAGGGGAGCCAGCTCATGCATGTGTGCGAAGCCATTAGAGGCTATTGTGTAAATGCACATTTTAGGCATTTTTGAAGCCTTTATTTCTCCAGTGAGTCGTCTTTACGAAACAGAATGTAACTGCTCAAACATTCTACTTGGAGCTTTTCCAACATATACCTACAAGCCCATATGGGCATGCTGGGGCTCCAGCTGGAGGAAAGGCCCTGCTGCAGTGACTCCTGGCTCCATATCTTGCTGCCTGTAGCGATCGAAAGGAAGATTTTTCGAAGGTACAAATTGAAATCAGATTCCCAGTTCCCATTGGCCTGGATCAAAGTTGGGTGCCTGACTCTCTTTGGAAATCATCTCTTTTACTATATGATATAAAGGCCTACCACTCTGTGCCCTGGCACCTGAGCCATACTGCTGTCATTCTCTCAACCCATGCCCTCTCAACCTCCTGTGTGGCATTTGTATCTCAGCTCACTTCCCTTGGGGGTTCCTCGCTAGACCACTTTGGAAGAGGAGCTGAGGATTTGTTTCATGCACAGCTAGTAACTTGCATATCTGAAGGGGGTGAAGGACTTGCAGCTTGGCTCTGGGTTGCCCTGTGTGTTTGTATATTTTAATTTCAACTCCCTATGTTCCATTCACTCTGAGCCCCATAGTTGGAGCATTCCAGTGGGGTGAATAATTTTGTGAATTCTGCTCCTGCTATTGAGTTCAATGGGAGTTAAGAGAGCTTGATTTGGGTTTTCAGAGCCTCAACAGTTCTGCCATAGTGTATGTTTCCCCACCATCATGTTGAGCATTCCTAGTACAATGCTGCAGGCCATGTGTATTAGACAGTGAGATGTACTCGAGCATTGGCTTAAAGGGAGAGGAAGATGTAATGGACTTGATCCTGCCACCCTTCCCCCATGTTAGCAGTCTCACTGAAGTCAATGGGGGCAATTCCATGAATCAGGACTATTGGCATGAGGAAGGGCTGGAGAGCAGTGCTGCTATGTGGAAAGTCATAACGTCTCCCAAGTAAAGCTGGGCAGCAAACGGGTTTCCTGTCCTGCAAGAATTTTTGAGATTTTGAACATTTTTCCTGACCTGCATTGGGACAAGACGTCAAAATCTTGAAATCCTTTGTGAACTCAAAATAAAATAGATTGGGTCAACTGAAATGGTTCTTTTCAATCATTTTGAACCGTTTTTGTTTTGATTTTTGACTCCCCCCCTTTTTTTTTTTACATTTTGTAATAAGTTAACTTAGATTTTGCAGTGAAACGTTTCAACCCAAAATAGGAGCTTTCATTCCAAAAATGTCAGAATGACCATTTTGAATCTTTTTTTTTCAAAAAAAATTTCAAAATGGGAAATTCATCAAAACCCTTTCCCACAAACGGTTTTAGTTGAGATGAATCAAGATTTCCCAACAACAAAAAATCCCTTTTGTCAAAAAATTCCCAACCAGTTGTAGCCTTTCGTGTATATTTTACATTTAGTAACTCGAGAGATGCTGCTGATTTACTAATATTATTAAAGACAGTAGGCCAAATTTATCCCTGGTGTATCTCCAGTTGAGCTAATGGAGGAATTTGCTTCTGTACGTTGAGGAAAAATGATGAAATCTATTAAGCCTATATAATAATACATAATTATAAAAAATCATAGTACTGTAGTGACTCAACTCCAAGTCACAAAAAGAACCGTCATCCTCTTATCTATGCGTGCCTGAAAGGAATGGGGGCACTTGTTCTGCCCATATTAAGTATTACAACTTTTTTTCTTTGTGCATTAATATTGACCTGACCAATATAATACACAATAAACATCATTTTAACAGGGTAGGTGTTGTGTATAAAGGCATTTATGGACAGTATTCGCTTCGACACTTTGTATTTTTATCGAAGTAAACAGTCTGATTTTCATGACATTTTACACACACAGATCTTAGAATGAACTAGGATAACCGTTTATAGCTGGGACGCTTTAGGGGTTCTGGGCACGGGGTTGTCGCAGCCTGCCCTGTAACCCTGGATGCTTCTGAGCTTTGCAGCTTTGGCTCAAACCCCCAACACCGGCAGCCTGCTTACAGCAGTGACCTCCCCCTGGAGCCTAGTTTCTCTTGCTCTGTGTTGGATCCTGGCTAAGGACTGGCCAGCCATGCTGGAAGATTGACTGTGGTAAGAAAACTACTCTGCACAAAAGAACTCTAGTTTCCTCGGTTAGGTGATAGTCTTATAAGCATACAGTAACTCCTCACTTAACGTTGTAGTTCTGTTCCTGAAAAATGCAACTTTAAGTGAAACAATGTTAAGTGAATCCAATTTCCCCATGAGAATTAGTATAAATGGGGGGCAGGGGTGTTAGGTTTCAAGGAAATTTTTTTCACCAGACAAAAGACACACTCTCTATCACACAGACACACACACTATACGTTTTTACAGTAATTTAAAACAATGTAATACTGTACTCACCGAGGATTGTGAAGCTTGGTTGAGGCAGGACTTAGCGGGGTGGAGTTCAGGGGCTTGCACCGCTCTGCCTCCTGGTGCTCCTGCCGGGGTGCAGGGTTGGAGCATGGGGCTTGCCCTGTTCCACCCACCTGATGCTCCTACCGGGGAGTGAGGTTGGGGGCTTGCCTGCTCCCCGGCAGGAGCACCAGGTGGGCAGAACGGGGCAAGCCCCCGCGCCCTGACCCCACTCCCTGGCAGGAGCACCAGGCGAGCAGAGCTAGCCAAACAACCTTATAAAGGAACTCTGCATGACTTTAAATTAGTATGTTTTCTAATAGATCAGCAACCTAATAACAAAACAACGTTAACTGGGACGATTTTAAGTGAGGAGTTACTGTATTTTTTAGTTTTTTGTTTGTAATGATTTCGATCCCAGTTCCTTCTACTTGGGATCATTTAAATATCTGTCCTCTGTTAATAAACTTCATCTTGTTTTATTGCACAACCATCTCAGTGAGGTATTACAAACTGTAGAGTAAAATCCTCAGCCAAGCTAACAGGCGGATGCTGCGTACTGTGTATCTAAAGGAGAAGCAAACTTGATAAGGTTTTGTGAGTGCTACAATGAGGAGGGCTGAGCACTTCATGGGAGACAGTTTTGGGTAGACACAGGACCAGAGGGGCAGTGAGTATCACCCTGCATGGAGTAACCAGGCTGGTGGAAGGCAGGGTGGGGTCACTGTGCTCTGAGCAGGCTGCTGGTGTCAGGCCTCTGAGCCAAAGCTGCACAGCACAGAAGCACCCAAGGTTACACAACTCCTTCCTGGTCTGGTTGAACCCCAGAGCACCACAATAGCCCTTAGTTGGTATTGTTTTTTGTCTTTGGGGTTGTTAAATTAATTCTCAAAAATGGAACCATATGGGAGCCCTCCACTGTTGAAAATTATCATTGGGAAAAACATCGTGTGGCTATTGCTAGTTTTAGATCATCAATCCCTCACCCTAGAAGGTGGTAATATATAGAGAGAATAGCCGGTGTGAGAAAATACACACACCGTAACCCAGTCTCTAATTGTTCACATGCAGCTTGAGTGCACATAATTACCACATCTATGTTCATAAAAAGGAATATACCTATGCAGACTTGAGCACATTTTTCATTGTCTGAGCATGGACTTAAGCTGCTGCTGGAAAGTTTGGCCCCAAATACCAGATCCGTATTGTAAAAGAGAGTGAGCTCAAATCCCACGCAAGTATAATTTTATTAAACTTTGTATATATTCTTTCCTTTGATGTGATCAAAGATGAATTCATGCTTATTCTTATCTCTTTATTAAAGTGAAGTGCAAACCAACTTAGACTTCAGTGGAGCAATGCCAAAGTGCATCAGCTGATGATCTCAGCTAAAGTATTTAGGAAAACCATTTTGTCTGTTTTTTCCCTGAACCAGGAACGGGTGAAATCCCTATAGCAAGAGAAGCTCTTAAATGATGCGGAATAGAAGTCTGACGTTCAACTTCGCACATTTAAGATGTCTGTTGCATTGCTACGCAACAAGCAAAGCAGAAAGTCTCAACAACCAAAGAGAGATGCTGGTTGATTTTAAAGCTCTTTTCACCATTGATTTCAATGAGGAGTTCGGCATAAAAATTGATGGCT
This sequence comes from Lepidochelys olivacea, assembly GCF_965140295.1. Lineage (NCBI taxonomy): Eukaryota > Metazoa > Chordata > Testudines > Cheloniidae > Lepidochelys > Lepidochelys olivacea. The sequence continues at coordinate 133,877,217 of NC_140415.1, forward strand.
CAGTGTTAGTGCCTATCTCATTTAGCAGCAAACATGCATTTCACGATCATCTATTTGTGCCACAGCAATTTCCTCTGGAAAGACAATGGGCCAGACTCTGCTCTAATGACAGGTTTCAGAGTAGCAGCTGGGTTAGTCTGTATTCGCAAAAAAGAAAAGGAGGCCTTGTGGCACCTTAGAGACTAACCAATTTATTTGAACATAAGTTTTCATGAGCTACAGCTCACTTCAGCGGATGCATGGCAATAGCTCACCTTACCTGATCACTCTTGTTACAGTGTGTATGGTAACACCCATTGTTTCATGTTCTCTGTGTATATAAATCTCCCCACTGTATTTCCTACGGCATGCATCCGATGAAGTGAGCTGTAGCTCACGAAAGCTCAGGCTCAAATAAATGGGTTTGTCTCTAGGGGGGCACAAGTCCTCCTTTTCACTCTGCTCTAAGTTACCCTTCTGGAATAGAGTTCTAGAATTTAAAGGGAAATGACCCCCCTTTTTAAAGGGATTCTTGTACCATCCTTGAACTATATCCGTTCTGTTGATCTATCTGACAGTTAAAAAAGAAACACACATCCCTCAGTTTTATAGGCCCAGTGTAGCATTGGATCAGCTGCGCATTCACGCACAATCCCATTGACTTCAGTGGTACTCCATTCAGGTGCAGATGAATGCACTAGCAGCTCTGGATGAAGGATTAGGGCCATAGAAAGGAGAGAGTCTATAGACCTTCACAGTGATTTTTATTCAGTCTCATCCCTATTAAATTCCACAGGATTTTTCCCATAAGGATTACACCCATGCAGCCCTCATGGATTTCAATGGGATAGCTCTGGTATGACAGAGAATTTGGCCAAGTGTGCATGTTGATAATTGCCTTGTCTGAACCCACTTGCATATGCCAATTGTGACCCCCTAAATGGCAATATTATGTAGACATCCGGCCCACTTCGCTGTGTCTTCATATGTATAATATGTGCCAGGGATGAAGTGCAGCGTTTGGGAAGTTCCAGTGGTAACTCGAGCGATCTTGGATGGCTTCTGTCAAAAGGAATTAGTATTTCAGCAGCTCCTTGGCCACTTCCAAGATGGTATTTAAATAGCTAACTTCCTTACAGATCAACTGTTCTTGTTGAGGAGGAGCAAGTCCCTGTTTTTAAAGCAAAATAATGATCAGTCTTCCACTTTGCCTGAAAGCTTTTAGTTCAATTAATTTAAAGTAATAAAAATGCACACCTTCCTACTTTTCTATCTGCCCCTATTTATAGCATTCAAGTGCTGGAAAATATGTGACAGAGGCCAGGGAGGGGGAACAGGTTTAAGATTTTAAGATCCAATATTTTGTTCTGCATAGGGCTGAGCTGCTGTTGGTGAAAATATCTGAAAGAAAAACAAAGGGGCAGCATAGGGAGGAAACCCATGTGGTGCATGTAGGGCACAATTTTTTAACAGAGTGGGTGACTGACCATAGGAAGAAACTATCTAAGGCTATCGTGGATCTCCAGCTCCTAAAGGGTTCAAATCGAGACTGGATGCCTTACTGGAAGAGTGCTTTTAGACATGATGAAATTCTATTGGCTGTGTACACCGGAGGGTCAGACCAGGAGATCTGATGGACCCTTCTGTCTTAAAATCTGTGTCAGGAGAAACAGAGTGCTGTATTATGTAAAAGAGAGAGTCCCACGATAAATGGAGACGTTTTTGGCCCAACTCAACAACCCTTATTCACACTGCTTAGTATTTATTCATGTGAGTAGTCCCATTGTAACGGAGTATGTACGACTCCACATCAGTAAGAACTGTTCAGCATAAGCAAAGGTTGCAAAATCATCCCCTCTGGACTGGAGACACACACACACACGCACACCACCCACGCTTTTCCTTGAGCACCACAACCTACAGGGCCTAATCCCCGTGCAGCAGCGGCCCAGCTGAGCTGTGCTGAGTGCAGACCCACTGGTTTCTGGCAGGTCTGTACTTGGCACAGCCAGGGCTACCCCGGCATCACAGCTGTTTCTACTCATGCTGGCTCCATGAGAGCGAGCACCAACGTGTACACGAGCAGGGGACTTGCACCCCGAGCTCCTAGTGCAGACACAGCCTGAGAGCACAGCTGTCACTTTACATCCAATCGCTGAGTGGTGAAATTGATATCTGCACCTGGCAAATGTGAACAATTGCCCCCAAAGTTGGTGTCTCTTTGGGTCAAATATTTGTGCTACGGATAAAAAGCATTATATAATATCTAGGTGGTATTTCTGCAAGGAAACCCTATTGCTACAGTATGTTACAAGTGTAACATTATACTGTGATAAGGACACACTGCTACTATAGATGACTGGAGACAGCCGCATTCTGGGACACGTTCCTTTCATTCCAGTGCTGTTTCCCTTGATGGTTATGCCTAATGATGATCCCATTCGGTAAGTAAACAGGAGGTTGGATCCACAGCTAATGTAAGCTGGCATAGCTCCTTTGAAGCCAATGGAGCCAAGCTGATTTACACCAACTGGGAATCCTTCCAAGGGGCCATTTCAAAATCTCTGGCACTTGGGCTACCAACTCTGATCCCCACGGCCCAATCCTCCTCCCATTAAAGTAAGTGGCAAAACTCCCATTGGCTTCAACAGAAGTAGGCCCTGTGTCATTACTGTTCAATCAGCTCTCGGAATCAGTTTAGTCTCTGCAGCATGCAGGTATCTGTCAGATGTTATTCTGTTGCCTGTTACCCTCAAGTTTCCTTTCCTTTCCTTCTGCTGTGCTATTGGAAATTATTTCTTTCATCCTCACTGTTTTAAACTCCACCAAGACCTATTGAAATGCCTCAATAAATTCTATGTAAATATTGCAAATATCTTACGCCTCCTGCTTTTCATCTACCCTGCCCGCTTCCCCACTCCCTTTCTAGCAATTTTTGGTTGAAATTGGCCTTGAGCTGCAAAGTTTGGATCAGTATACAGATCCAATCCTCCCAAGGGTGTGCAGAGCTTGATTCTGGTTGAAGCAATTATAGAGATAAGGGGCCAGTTGTGAAATGTTAGGCCAGACCAAAACTTTCTCAAGAAGTGTTTGGATCCATTTTAGAGGTAGCAGCCTGCAGGAAAATTCAGGTCTAGACTGTGCTGCAGAACTTTTCTAGAGCTTGCCACATTCAAATCTGCAATTCTGGTTCAGAGCCATCTTTCCTTTCTAGTAACTACTGGTAAATGAGCTTAAAATGTGTTTAAATCACAAGGCTCATATATAATTCAAATGACAGACTGGATGATCCCAGAGAGAAAATGGTCAGAATACCTTCTGTATCACTGTTGTCAGTTTGGTTTGCATGTGTAGACGAATGCATTCACTTTAGTTACTAATTACATACACTGTTTGACTGTTAGAAGAGGCTTTGACTCTGCATCCTTATGTTTGAAATGAGAATAAAGCATGTGTGTGTACATGTGTATAAAAATATAAATATAAAAAACAGGGTATTTGTCTTAACATTCTAAAAAGAAACGCCCTGTGTTTCTCTGTGCTCTGTTTAAAATACAGTTGAGATTTATTTGATAATACTGGTGTCCCTGATAACTGAATCTGGGCTATTGCCCATAGACTGTGATATTTGATTTCTAGGCAAACTGCATACATAAATATTGTGATTTATTTTTCAAACTACATATACACACTTTATTGTGTTAGTCTCCACAAACACTTTATGGCTACTGTTCATCACCAAATTGAATATATGAGGCCATCTATATTGCAAAACCTGGCAGGTCATGTTTTTTGGCTGGCTCCCCACTGGGCTGAGCCAGTCACCACAAACTTGGCTAAGCTATGCATAACTGCATGCAAGTATTTAACAGAGAATGTCAGAGAGTTCATAAAGATTCCCTCTTCTCCCAACACCCAGAAGTACAAACTGACATTTGATTCAGATGATTGTTGTGAACTTCTTTCCTTTTGAGGCTACAGAAATTTGTTTCTGAGGCAGGGAGTCAATCCACCCGAAGGTCTGCACACCTGTTTTCCAAACACAGAAAGGATCCATATTTAAAGTAAATACACCTTTGTCAAGGCGGGACTTGTATGCTGTCCACAAATAATTTTAAGAACTTCTGTGCCACTGTCGTTCCATGTGTGTCTCCAGCTGTTGCACAGCTGGCTTGGTCTCAGTCTATGGTTACCAATAATGATAGTAAGAAGCTTCAAAGGAAATCTTTTGAAATCTCCAGATATAATCTGCAATCTTTGCTAATTTAGTGCTGTCACTTTAAAAGTGTGGACTACCCTGCCACCAACCAACCAACCAAAAAATCCTTTACAACAGTTCTGATCATCTGAAGGAGAAGAACCTGCCTTCATTGGAGTCTCTGGAAGATACTTCTGGAAACTGGGGCTTGGGATCTCACCCGTGTTTCTCTTTGCAAAGGAATGTATGTGTCCTATGGCTATCCCTGTGATTGAAAAGTTGGAGCAGGAGGCCAGAGATGAGCAGTTGTTCTGCGCACCACAGCTCCTATTCAGGTATTTTGACAAGGAGTGGCACCATTGATTGTATGCGTCTTTGAATTCCTAGAAATAATTGCACCCTGACTGACACTTTGCACACACATGGCACCTTTCCCCAAGCCGCTCGAAGTGCCTCTTACACATTAATTAAGCTTAAACAACCCCCCTATGAGAGAGATAATCATTACTGTACTCTGCACATTAAGAAGCTGAGGCACAGGGAGTTTAATTGATTTGCCCACGGTTTCACAGCAAAGGCCTGATCCAAAGCCCATTGCAATCAATGGAAAGACTCTATTTGACTTCAGTGAGCTGTGGCTAATGTCCTAAATCAGAGCTAGAACCTGAATCCACAAAGGAGTCCTGACTGCCACGTCCGCTCTAACCTGTAAGCACTGCACGGAGGAAGAATTAACTTAGAACCCTCTGCTTTGGAGGCTGCGGGCCTGAATAGTACATTCATCAACGAGGGGCCAGATTTTTTTAAAAAGTAGGTACCTGGAACCCCCTGACTTCAATGGATCTTAGGCACCTAAATACATTTAAAAGGGGCCTCAAGATATTGTTTAATCTGACTAAAAAGTTACTTACATAAAGTACTTGGCTAAGTTTGCAGTGCTGTTCTGATTTAAATCTCCCTTTGCTCTTTCTTTTTATTTCACCCCTCTTCCTGTCAAGCATCAATACCTGATTCTTCACTCTGAGGGTTCACCTCTTCCTCCTGCCATGTGCACTTTTTACTCCTCAGTTCTCCTGCATGGCCCGAGTCCCCTTCCTTTGGCTTGGGGAGCTGGCTGCTTCCTGCCTGTGCTAAGAATAAACCCCACAGATCAGCTGACTGGTGGTGCTTTGTTCTGAGCTCAGCAGCTTTCCTTTTGCTGTTTCATCACAGACTCTGGACCCAGGAGGCTGGAATGTCCCCCTCGCCCTGAGAGAACAGCACTGTTGTTCCGCCATTTCTGGCCAGCACACTGTGTTCGGGTTAGGATGTCTGGCACCCATCCCTAGACATATGAACTCAGGGGGTGCCTTTGGTTTCTATAATCACAGGAAACAGAATATCCAAGGTTCTCCCAGGTCTCTACGTAGCTAAACCACTGCTTCTGTGCCTCCTTGCTTCACTTTCATCAAAATATGCTTGACTCCCCACCCCACTCATCAGCTGTTCCTTCAAACTTACAATTATCTCATGTAAGGGCATTTACTTCTATTCCCCTGCCCCAGTGTACTCACAATTCTCTAATACATGTAAAAATATAACCCTCAGCAGCAGTCTTCAGTCCACCTAGATGTAGCTGGTCCTGAACATACAATGAATTTATCTAATCTAGGTCTTTATACGGTGCCCATTACTGTGTTATCTTGGCTCTGAAAAGAACAGACATTGCCACTGAAACAAATTCACAGAAGGTAATCCGTTATTATGGATACTCTACACACAATGGCTAACACATCTGTAAATATTAACACTGTAGAGTGGGTGCCATTAAAGATTCAACCTTTACTGTCAGAGATGCCTGCAGTAACCATGGTATCTTTCTGTACCTAGAACTAGGAGGTACCATAGTAGTACCCCAATCATTTTGGAGAGGCAAATGTGGAGTATTTACAGTTGGTGTCACCTGTATGTGAGTGTGTTTTTCAGGCCACAGCTGGAAGACATAGAAGATTAAGAAAAATATCACAATGTTTTGGATAACCCCAGGCCTTCCACAACGATCCAGTTGGAACTATACACCTGAAGAAGACTTCATTGGCTGTATCCTCAGCTGTTCTGCCATGCCCGTAAGGAAAAAAAAATACACAATATCAATTCCAAGAATGTAGATGGTGGCATGAAAGAATTGTTTATAGCAATGATTCTGCACGGGGATATTTTGTAATGCATTACTGGCAAACCAGCATGTAGGCGGGATCTCAAAAGCCTATACTGTTCTATCAGAATAGTATAAAACATAAAAATAAATAGTTAATAGAATAATGAAAGATGCGCCCTAAAATTCATAGGGCCAGATCCTTAGCTGATGAAGGATCTAGGCTCATTGACACCACCTGAGAATCTGGCCCATAGTATTAAATTTCTCATTTGTTTTGGCATTGTACTAGTGCTACTGTAATTAAGGCTGAGACTTTACAGAGGTTCTTCATAGATGGTGTTTCTATCAGTCAGTTATAAATTTAGCAGAAATAACCTATTTTTGCTGAAATTTCCCCATGCTTAGTTCTCATCTAGTTTTGGCTTAGTTTTACAGAATTTGGTTTGACTATAAATCACTGGAATGAAAACAAAATGCTTTAAATACTTATTTTTAAACAAACCAAGTCCAAAATGTTTACTACTGCGAGAGAGCGAGAGCTCAATATCTACCATAGAGAATCTCCTTCCTTAGAGGTTTTTAAGGTCAGGCTTGACAAAGCCCTGGCTGGGATGATTTAACTGGGAATTGGTCCTGCTTCGAGCAGGGGGTTGGACTAGATGACCTTCTGGGGTCCCTTCCAACCCTGATATTCTGTGCCCTGGTCTACACTAGGACTTTAGGTCGAATTTAGCAACGTTAAATCGATTTAAACCTGCACCCGTCCACACAGTGAAGCCCTTTATTTTGACTTAAAGGGCTCTTAAAATCGATTTCCTTACTCCACCCCTGACAAGTGGATTAGCGCTTAAATCGACGTTCCCAGCTCGAATTTGGGGTACTGTGGACACAATTCGATGGTATTGGCCTCCGGGAGCTATCCCAGAGTGCTCCATTCTGACCGCTCTGGACAGCACTCTCAACTCAGATGCACTGGCCAGGTAGACAGGAAAAGAACCGCGAACTTTTGAATCTCATTTCCTGTTTGGCCAGCGTGGCAAGCTGCAGGTGACCATGCAGAGCTCATCAGCACAGGTGACCATGATGGAGTCCCAGAATCGCAAAAGAGCTCCAGCATGGACCGAACGGGAGGTACGGGATCTGATCGCTGTTTGGGGAGAGGAATCCGTGCTATCAGAACTCCGTTCCAGTTTTCGAAATGCCAAAACCTTTGTGAAAATCTCCCAGGGCATGAAGGACAGAGGCCATAACAGGGACCCGAAGCAGTGCCGCGTGAAACTGAAGGAGCTGAGGCAAGCCTACCAGAAAACCAGAGAGGCGAACAGCCGCTCTGGGTCAGAGCCCAAAACATGCCGCTTCTATGATGAGCTGCATGCCATTTTAGGGGGTTCAGCCACCACTACCCCAGCCGTGTTGTTTGACTCCTTCAATGGAGATGGAGGCAATACGGAAGCAGGTTTTGGGGACGAAGATGAGGAGGAGGAGGAGGTTGTAGATAGCTCACAGCAAGCAAGTGGAGAAACCGGTTTTCCCGACAGCCAGGAACTGTTTCTCACCCTAGACCTGGAGCCAGTACCCCCCGAACCCACCCAAGGCTGCCTCCTGGACCCAGCAGGCGGAGAAGGGACCTCTGGTGAGTGTACCTTTTAAAATGCTATACATGGTTTAAAAGCAAGCATGTGAAAGGATTACTTTGCCCTGGCATTTGCGGTTCTCCTAGATGTAGTCCTAAAGCCTTTGCAAAAGGTTTCTGGGGAGGGCAGCCTTATTTCGTCCTTCATGGTAGGACACTTTTATCACTCCAGGCCAGTAACACATACTCGGGAATCACTGTAGAACAAAGCATTGCAGTGTATGTTTGCTGGCATTCAACCAAAATCCGTTCTTTCTCTCTCTGTGTTATCCTCAGGAGAGTGAGATATAATTCATGGTCACCTGGTTGAAATAGGGTGCTTTTCTTCAGGGACACTCAGTATAGCCCATTCCTGCTGTGCTGTTTGCCTGTGGCTGAACAGAAATGTTCCCCGCTGTTAGCCGCGGGGAGGGGGGAGGGTTGAGGGGGTAGTCACGCGGTGGGAGGAGGCAAAATGCGACCTTGTAACGAAAGCACATGTGCTATGTATGTAATGTTAACAGCAAGGTTTACCCTGAAAGAGTGTAGCGACTGTTTTATAAAATGTGTCTTTTTAAATACCGCTGTCCCTTTTTTTTTCTCCACCAGCTGGATGTGTTTCAATGATCACAGGATCTTCTCCTTCCCAGAGGCTAGTGAAGCTTAGAAAGAAAAAAAAACGCACTCGCGATGAAATGTTCTCCGAGCTCATGCTGTCCTCCCACACTGACAGAGCACAGACGAATGCGTGGAGGCAAATAATGTCAGAGTGCAGGAAAGCACAAAATGACCGGGAGGAGAGGTGGAGGGCTGAAGAGAGTAAGTGGCGGGCTGAAGACAGGGCTGAAGCTCAAATGTGGCGGCAGCGTGATGAGAGGAGGCAGGATTCAATGCTGAGGCTGCTGCAGGACCAAACCAGAATGCTCCAGTGTATGGTTGAGCTGCAGCAAAGGCAGCTGGAGCACAGACTGCCACTGCTGCCCCTCTGTAACCAACCGCCCTCCTCCCCAAGTTCCATAGCCTCCACACCCAGACGCCCAAGAACGCGGTGGGGGGGCCTCCGGCCAACCAGCGACTCCACAACAGAGGATTGCCCAAAAAAAAGAAGGCTGTCATTCAATAAATTTTAAAGTTGTAAACTTTTAAAGTGCTGTGCTTAAAGTGCTGTGTGGCATTTTCCTTCCCTCCTCCACCACCCCTCCTGGGATACCTTGGTAGTCATCCCCCTATTTGTGTGATGAATGAATAATGAATGCATGACTGTGAAGCAGCAATGACTTTATTGCCTCTGCAAGCGGTGATTAAAGGGAGGAGGGGAGGGTGGTTAGCTTACAGGGAAGTAGAGTGAACCAAGGGGCGGGGGGTTTCATCAAGGAGAAACAAACAGAACTTTCACACTGTAGCCTGGCCAGTCATGAAACTGGTTTTCAAAGCTTCTCTGATGCGTACCGCGCCCTCCTGAGCTCTTCTAACCGCCCTGGTGTCTGGCTGCGCGTAACCAGCAGCCAGGCGATTTGCCTCAATCTCCCACCCCGCCATAAACGTCTCCCCCTTACTCTCACAGATATTGTGGAGCACACAGCAAGCAGTAATAACTGTGGGAATATTGGTTTCGCTGAGGTCTAAGCGAGTCAGTAAACTGCGCCAGCGCGCCTTTAAACGTCCAAATGCACATTCTACCACCATTCTGCACTTGCTCAGCCTGTAGTTGAACAGCTCCTGACTACTGTCCAGGCTGCCTGTGTACGGCTTCATGAGCCATGGCATTAAGGGGTAGGCTGGGTCCCCAAGGATACATATAGGCATTTCAACATCCCCAACAGTTATTTTCTGGTCTGGGAATAAAGTCCCTTCCTGCAGCTTTTGAAACAGAACAGAGTTCCTGAAGATGCGAGCGTCATGCACCTTTCCCAGCCATCCCACGTTGATGTTGGTGAAACGTCCCTTGTGATCCACCAGAGCTTGCAGCACTATCGAAAAGTACCCCTTGCGGTTTATGTACTCGGCGGCTTGGTGCTCCGGTGCCAAGATAGGGATATGGGTTCCGTCTATAGCCCCACCACAGTTAGGGAATCCCATTGCAGCAAAGCCATCCACTATGACCTGCACATTTCCCAGGGTCACTACCCTTGATATCAGCAGATCTTTGATTGCGTGAGCTACTTGCATCACAGCAGCCCCCACAGTAGATTTGCCCACTCCAAATTGATTCCCAACTGACCGGTAGCTGTCTGGCGTTGCAAGCTTCCACAGGGCTATCGCCACTCGCTTCTCAACTGTGAGGGCTGCTCTCATCCTGGTATTCATGCGCTTCAGGGCAGGGGAAAGCAAGTCACAAAGTTCCATGAAAGTGCCCTTACGCATGCGAAAGTTTCGCAGCCACTGGGAATCGTCCCAGACCTGCAACACTATGCGGTCCCACCAGTCTGTGCTTGTTTCCCGAGCCCAGAATCGGCGTTCCACAGCATGAACCTGCCCCATTAGCACCATGATGCATGCATTGGCAGGGCCCATGCTTTCAGAGAAATCTGTGTCCATGTCCTGATCACTCACGGGACCGCGCTGATGTCGCCTCCTCGCCCGGTATCGCGTTGCCATGTTCTGGTGCTGCATATACTGCTGGATAATGCGTGTGGTGGTTGATGTGCTCCTAATTGCCAAAATGAGCTCAGCGGCCTCCATGCTTGCCTTGGTATGGCGTCCGCACAGAAAGAAGGCGCGGAACGATTGTCTGCCGTTGCTCTGACGGAGGGAGGGGCGACTGACGACACGGCTTACAGGGTTGGCTTCAGGGAGCTAAAATCAACAAAGGGTGTGCCTGTACATCAAGGAGTATTTCAGGCAGGACTGCACGGAGGGTTCCAATAAGAAATGGTGCACCTAAGTTATCGTTGTTATTGGAACAAGGAGGTTAGCCTGGCCTCTGATTGATACATGGCTAGATTAACCTCGCTGCGCCTTCTCTGTGACTGACTGCAGTGTGATCTAGACAGGGGAGGAGGAAAATGAGTCCAAAACAAATCTGGTCTATTTCTTGTTCTGACCCACTCCATCGATCCTTTACATCTTTGGCTGGCAGCAGACAAAAAAGGCGCGAAATGATTGTCTGCCCTTGCTTTCACGGGGGGAGGGAGGGTGGGAACGGGGTCCTGACGATATGTACCCAGAACCACCCGCGACAATGTTTTAGCCCCATCAGGCATTGGGATATCAACCCAGAATTCCAATGGGCAGCGGAGACTGCGGGAACTGTGGGATAGCTACCCACAGTGCAACGCTCCAGAAGTCGACGCTTGCCTCGGTACTGTGGAAGCGCTCCGCCGAGTTAATGCACTTAATGCACTTAGAGCATTTTCTGTGGGGACACACACACTCGAAGATATAAAACCGATTTCAAAAAAACCGACTTCTATAAATTCGACCTAATTTCGTAGTGTAGACATACCCTGTGATTCGCTCCAGACCTGCTCATGCTCAGTGATCATGTAATACTTGAAGAAAAGAAAAAGTAAAGTGAGACTTCAGGATTTATGTACTTTAAAGCCCAGAGCTCTTACACCTACAAAGAAAAACCAGTGCCAAAAAATAAACCCAAAGCCAAAGAGGAGAGGATTTTAGAGTACAACCACTGCCATCTTTGGCCTTATCAATGTGATTTCAGATGCTGAAACTAAGGACCCCGTGATTACAGATATCTGAAGATCTCCTTAGCCAAACAGGCTGGCAAAAGCTCTGATGGCCCTGGATGGCAAAGCTGAAGTTCTTTCACATAACCTCACTAAATTGGATACCTAGGTGGCCCAGAATGAAAAGAGGGACGACATGTATTAGAGACGCTCCGAGATAAAGCAAGCATGGGGAAAAAAACAATTAAAAAAATTACAGCACATATTAAAGTATTAGCCAATGTTGCAATACAAAGAACAACTCAAAAACCAAGTTTGGGTTTGGAATATAAGCAACTTGGGGGGAGAGAGATGGGGAAAGTTACCGACCCCTGTAGACTTTCTGGGATGGTTTTTTTGAGCTACACTAATCCACCTGAACACCAAGAAACCCCTCTGTTCACGGGAAAAGTCTACATCATTCTCTCCTGGCTGGGCCAATGTACTGCTGGAAACAGTGGCACGTTAATTATCTCTTTGACATGCGCGACAAGGAGAAAATGTTGCCGCAGAAAGGGGTTAGAAGTGATCTGTGATATGAAGGTGGGAAAACATACGTTTGTCTTCACCTTAGCACTATGCCCCAGAAGGATGAGGGGAGCATGTTGCTTTGAAGAAGTGACAGCAAAGGGAAAGTGTGGACAAAGGTCTGATTCTCATTTACACTAAGGTTTCATTGTACTGCTCGATAACTGAAGGAGCCTTAAAGTGGGTATAAGGTACATTTACGTGCACTTTAAAGCCTCTTTGCACCTTCATGTAATTGAGAATTCAGGCCCAAGCATTTCTTTTCTGGGATTGAAACTCAGCACTGCAGGGAGACTTGCTGGACAAGAGTCAGGGGTATCTGTGCCAGAGCTTGTAATTCAACCTCAGGTTTGGACTCAGCTAAGCTGCTTCCAGGCCTGATCCTGCATAGTTCTGAGAAGCCTCCACTTGCACTGGCTTCCGTCACCACTTCAGAGGATTGGGTCCTAACAGCGGAGATGGGGGGAGGCCTGAGGGGTGGTCTTTTCTCAACTCCTGTTTTGCTGCTTCTGTCTCTGTATGCTGCCATGAGCATGGAGATGGGTTGTTATAGGGAAGCAACAGCGGTGAGAGGGGGAGATTCAAATGTATCTGTCAGAGCATGACTATGCTCCAAGTTTTATAGGTTTCAGAGTAGCAGCCCTGTTAGTCTGTATTCGCAAAAAGAAGAGGAGGACTTGGGGCACCTTAGAGACTAATAAATTTATATGAGCCTAAGCTTTTGTGAGCTTCAGCTCACAGCATTGTAAAGCTTAGGCTCAAATAAATTTGTGAGTCTCTAAGGTGCCCCAAGTCCTCCTGTTCTTTTTGCAAGTTTTGTAGGAGAGTTTAGAAAGCGGAGTTATCCTATCGGATTACAATTGGTAAATTGTTGTGTGTTTTGACATAATCCTATAACCTATAATTGCCTGGCTTCCACCCTCTCCCTTTCCCTTTTGCCTCTTTCCCCCAAAAGTGAAGAGGGTGGGGGAAACAACTGTAAAGTTTATTTTGGAAACTACACCTTCCTCGGGAAGGTTTAAACCCAGTAAGGTGTGGGCTATTTGGTGCTGTAGAAAATGGCTGCCCTATGTTGGCGCCTGCTGCGACCTGCACAGGCCCCTAAAACGTTCCACAAAAATATCCCTTTAAAATGTTTCACAAAAGTAAAACCGAAGTGGCCCCTGGCTCGAGCCACGTATAACTATGAGGGCAAAACCCCTCCCCAGCCATGGCTTGAGGTGGAAATTGAGCTCAAAGCACAGAGCTGTCCTTCCGGCGGCAGCAGTAGGCACGAGGCAGGGCAGCGACCCAGCAGCAGCAGGGAGGAGCGAAGATCGGGACCGAGCAAAGTCATGGCCGGGCAGGGAACAGACTCAGCAGCAGGAGCCACTTGGGGCACAGGCCCAGCTGAACCAGGGCCAGTGAGGGCATGGAGCGGGCCGGGCACACAGCCAGCAGCATGGGCTAGCCTCGGTAGGGACCCAGCAGCGCCATGGCTAGGCAGGGCATAGACCCAGCAGCGCCATGGCTAGGCAGGGCATAGACCCAGCAGCCTCAGGCGTGGGTAGGGCTTGGACCCAGCAGAGCCACAGCCAGGAGGCAGCAGGGGCCAGGCAGGGCATGAACCCAGCATAGGCAGCGTGCAGGGCTGGGTAGAGGGCCAGGCGGGGCACTTGAACCCAGCAGTGCCGGGGCCAGGCACTGAGCAGGGCTGGCCACGGGGCCAGCAGCAAGGGCCAGTCTGTGCACAGACCCAGCATATCCAGGGCCAGGCCGGGCATGGCGCAGGGCTGGGCGCGGGGCCAGCACTAGAGTCCAGGCAGGGCATGAACCCAGCAGACCTGGCCGGGAGCAGGGGCCGGGCCCCGACCCCGCCGCGGGGACCGAGCAGGGGCCGGGCCCAGACCCCGCCGCGGGGACCGAGCAGGGGCCGGGCCCCGACCCCGCCGCGGGGACCGAGCAGGGGCCGGGCCGGGAGCAGGGGCCGGGCCCGGGCCCAGACCCCGCCGCGGGGCCCCGGCCGGGCTGCACCTTGCGGTAGCGCAGCAGCCCGGCGCGCGCTGCCGGCCGGTCTCCCCCGCGCGGCGGGAGGGAGCCACGTGGCCGGGCTGCTCCCCGCGGGCCGCCCCCGCCCCGGCCGGCGTCTGCCGGCAGGTGGCGGCCCCGGCGCGCGGCTGCTTCTCCCGCGCCGCAGCGTCTCGCGCCTCCCCCGGGCGGCCGCAGCAGCGGCTCGATGCCCGTCGCCGTGCGGGGCCGGGGCCGGGGCCGGGGCCGGCGGCAAGTGGCGCGGAGACCCGCGGCCCTCGCGGGGGCCTTCTCCCCGGGACCGGAGACGCCCCGGCGGGGTCCCCCGCGCAGCTCCCCGCCCCCGCGCAGAGCGTGCCCGCCCCACAGCGCCCTCTGCCGGCCTGAGCCCGGCGCGTGGCGCGCCCGCCCCCCGCCCCCCGCCCGCCCACGTGCGCGCGCGCGCGCGCGCGCTCCCGGGCGTGTAACCCACTCTCGCGCTTTGCACCAGGGAAGCCCTGCTTGCGGGGGTGCGGGGGGCACAGTTCCCAGCCTTCCTGCCCGGTTGTGGAGCCATGGCTCATGTGCAGCCTGAAGAGGCACGCGCACCAGGGCAAGCAGGCCACCCATCCTGCATATAAGTCACACTCCTTTTTTGTCACCTGATGCAATCAAGAGCTACTACAATGCACCTGAAGGGATTAAAAATATGTTTTGGAGCAATAATGATGCAAATTATACCCTGTGATACAGATGTGTAGGAACAAACAGAATCCTGACAATGGGTCCTGGTCCTTTACTAGTTGGAAATGGTAGAATTACCACTGATAGTAAAGGAAAGGCAGATGTGTTCCATAAATATTCCTGTTCCGGATTTTGGGAAATATCAGATGCCCTAGTGTCATATGGTGATGACCTCACTCTTTTCTTTCCCCTAGTATCCTGGGAGGATGTTACACAGCAGCTATTACAATTAGATATTTTAATATCAGCAGGTCCAGGAGTTTTACAAGAGCTGTCTGAGGAGCTGACTGGATTGTTAATGCTGATTTTGGATAAGTCTTGGAGCACTGGAGAAGTTCCAGAAGACTGGAACACAGCTAATGTGCCAATTTTTAAAAAGAGTAAATGGGATGACCTGGGTAATTATAGGCCTGTCAGCCTGACATCAAACCTGGGCTAGAAAATGGAGTGGCTATTATAGGCTGTTATAGGATTAATTTAAGAACTAATGGAGGGCAATGTAATTAATGCGAATCAACATGAGTTTATGGAAAACTGATCCTGTCAACTAACTTGGTAACTTTTTTTGATGAGATTATGAGTTTGGTTGATAAAAATAATAGTCTTGTCATGCCATACTTAGACTTCTGCTTGGACTTGCTATCGTACAACGTTTTGATTAAAAAACTAGAACAGTGTAAAATTAGCATGGCACACACGAAATGGATTAAAAACTGGCTAAGTGATAGGTCTCAAAATGTAATTGTAAATGGCAAATCATCATCAAGCAGGTGTGTTTCCAGTGGGGTCCCTCCGGGATCAGTTCTGGGCCCTTTGCTATTTAACATTTTTGTCAATGACCTGGAAGAAAACATAAATTAATCATTGAAAAAGTTTGCATATATCACGAGAAATGCGGGAAGTGGCAAATAACGAAGAGGACAGGTCACTGATTCGAAGCAATCAGGATTGCTTGGTCAACAGGGCGCAAGCGAACAATATGAATTTTAATATGGCTAGATGTAAATATAGCATCTAGGAACAAAGAATGTAGGCCACACTTACAGAATGACTTGAAAAAGATTTGGGGGTTGTGGTAGATAATCAACTGCACAGGAGCCCCCAGTGTGATGCTGCAACCAAATGAGCTAATGACTAGAGCTAAATAGGGGACTCTCGGGTAGGAATAAAGAGCTTATTTTCTTATGTTCTGTTCTCTATATTTGGCACTGATGTGACCACTGCTGGAATACCAAGTCCAGATCAAATGTCCACAATTCAAGAAGGATGTCAATAAATGGGAGAGGGTTCAGAGAAGAGCCATGAGAATGCTTAACGGATTAGAAAACCTGTCGTATAGTGATAGACTCAAAGAAATCAATCTATTTAGCTTAACAAAGAGAAGGTTAAGGGGTGACTTAATTACAGTCTATAAGGACTTACATGGGGAACAAATATCTAATAATGGGCTCTTCAGCCTAGCAGAGAAAGGTCTAACACAATCCAAATGCTGGAAATTGAAGCTAGACAAATTCAGATTGGAAATAAGGTGTCATTTTTTGACAGTGAGCGTGGAAAGGCTAGGCTGATTGGGAAAGCAGCCACAGCTGGCCCTACAAAAGGGCTGTGAGCCAGGAGCTGAGAGTCTCTCTCTAGCTTTGGAGAGAGATGGACCTATCTGCCTGAAGGAGCAAAGGGTACCGTGGACAGAGCAGTGCTGGGGAGCTCAGGCCTGGCGACCTCCCAGGCTGCGGCCTGACAGGAAGGCCTAGAGAGGTACTGGGCTGCAGGGAAAGGCAGCGGGTCCAAACCCCCCTTGCCAATGATGAGTGGCCATTATATTGCAGTCTGCCCCAGTGAACAGGGGCTAGATGATGACTGGCAGTAGCCACTGAGGTGAGGTGGGCTTAGAGGGTTGGAGTTCCCCTGGGAGGGGAGACCCAGAGAGTGGGAGCGGTGCTGGGGCAGAACCCCAGGGTAAGGGGCACCAGGGTCCGGGAGGGACACGGGGGCCTGAGACAGGTGAGCCATTGGCCAGCAGAGGGTGCTCCGAGCTGGAATTGAGCTAATTCCCAGGGCAACCAGCAGGAGGTGCCGCGCCAGTGAGTCTCTACTACGCTACAGTGAGGATAATTAAGCATTGGAACAGTTTGCCGAGAGTTGTGATGGATTCTCCATCACTAAGAATTTTTAAATCAAAATTGGAGGTTTTTCTAAAAGATCTGGTCTAGAATTATTTTGGGTCAGGTCTCTGGCCTGTGCTGTACTGGAGGTCAGACTAGATGATCACAATGGTCCCCTCTGGCCTTAGACTTGATGAATCTTTGGTACATGTTATTGCCAATCCCAAATGTTTAAAACTTACACGTTCGAGCCCCAAAATCATGAGATTGGTTTAAATATCAATAGATTTTAAAAAAATAATTAAATTTGCATTTTTTAAAAATTTGCCTTCTGTTTTCTGAACCAGAGGGTTCATGTTTTCAAGCTTTTCTCTGCAAACACGAAGACAGGAAACTTACTTTTTAAAATAAGAGCTGATATTATCACATAATCACATGACTCCAGGAATTGGAATTTTTAAGGAAAAGCTATCACAAGAGTTGGTAACACTGAATACAACATTGTGAGGTGATTTTTTTTGTAATGCATTTTGCTTTTAGCTTCTTGAAATACTGCCTGTTGTCCTTTTTCCATCTGAGTACATCATATGGTTAATGTCCAAAGCTCCCTAAGCTTTCTGGGAGTTTAGAGGGAAGAAGCTCATTCCAGGCCACCCATGTTATTGATTTTTCTTTTTGCAAAACCAAAACTTGACAGCTGATGTTTTGCAAAAGTAAAAACAAAACCACTGCTGGTTTTACACATCTCTAGCAACACAGCCCTCTGTAAGTTATTGATTATTATAAACATTTATATTGTGGTAGCACCTAGAGGCCAATCAGGCTGAGCTCCTCTGTTCTAGGCACTATACAAACACATAGTAAATGACAGCACTTGCCCCAAAGAGCTTGCAGTGTATTCATACCGAGTTCTGATTTTATGGTGCACAATGAACACGGCTGTTCAGGAAGGAGGTCACTGATAGCCACAGAGTAATCTTTGCTTATTCCTAATTCCAAATTATTAATAAACTTAAACATCTTCTCTAGGCAGCTTCCTGCTTTTACCATGCTCTTTGGACATATCGCTGTAACTGTAAATTTCACCAGAGCAATCTGTAATGCAGTGGGTGCCAAGCATAACTTTCTTCTTCCATCGGATCCAGTATCTGTCTAGTTTCAGAGTAGCAGCCGTGTTAGTCTGTGTTTGCAAAAAGAAAAGGAGTACTTGTGGCACCTTACGGACTAACCAATTTATTTGAGCATAAGCTTTTGTGAGCTACAGCTCACTTCATCTGATGCATTCAGTGGAAAATACAGTGAGGAGGTTTATACACACACAGAACATGAAAAAATGGGTGTTATCATACACACTGTAAGAGTGATCACTTAAGATGAGCTATTACCAGCAGGAGAGTGGAGGGGGGAGGGGGCGACCTTTTGTAGTGATAATCAAGGTGGGCCATTTCCAGCAGTTAACAAGATCGTCTGAGGAACAGTGGGGGGTGGGGTGGGGGAATAAACATGGGGAAATAGTTTTACTTTGTGTAATGACCCATCCACTCCCAGTCCCTATTCAAGCCTAAATTAATTGTATCCAGTCTGCAAATTAATTCCAATTCAGCAGTCTCTCGTTAGAGTCTGTTTTTGAAGTCTTTTTGTTGTAATATTGCGACTTTTAGGTCTGTAATCGAGTGACCAGAGAGATTGAAGTGTTCTCTGACTGGTTTATGAATGTTATAATTCTTGATATCTGATTTGTGTCCATTTAGTCTTTTACATAGAGACTGTCCAGTTTGACCAATGTACATGGCAGAGGGGCATTGCTGGCACATGACGGCATATGTCACATTGGTAGATGTGCAGGTGAATGAGCCTCTGATAGTGTGGCTGATGTGATTAGGCCCTATGATGGTGTCCCCTGAATAGATATGTGGACACAGTTGGCAACGGGTTTTGTTGCAAGGATAGGTTCCTGGGTTAGTGGTTCTGTTGTGTGATGTGTGGTTGCTGGTGAGTATTTGCTTCAGGTTGTGGGGCTGTCTGTAGGCAAGGACTGGCCTGTCTCCTAAGATCTGTGAGAGTGATGGGTTGTCCTTCAGGATAGGTTGTAGATCCTTGATGATGCGTTGGAGGGGTTTTAGTTGGGGGCTGAAGGTGACGGCTAGTGGCGTTCTGTTATTTTCTTTGTTGGGCCTGTCCTGTAGTAGGTGACTTTGGGGTATACTTCTGGCTCTGTCAATTTGTTTCTTCACTTCAGCAGGTGGATATTGTAGTTGTAAGAATGCTTGATAGAGATCTTGTAGGAGTTTGTCTCTGTCTGAGGGGTTGGAACAAATGCGGTTGTATCGTAGAGCTTGGCTGTAGACGATGGATCGTGTGGTGTGGTCTGGGTGAAAGCTGGAGGCATGTAGGTAGGAATAGCGGTCAGTAGTTTTCCAGTATAGAGTGGTGTTTATGTGACCATCACTTATTAGCACCGTAGTGTCCAGGAAGTGGATCTCTTGTGTGGACTGGACCAGGCTGAGGTTGATGGTGGGATGGAAATTGTTGAAATCATGGTGGAATTCCTCAAGGGCTTCCTTTCCATGGGTCCAGATGATGTAGATGTCATCAATGTAGCGCAAGTAGAGTAGGGGCGTTAGGGGACGAGAGCTGAGGAAGCGTTGTTCTAAGTCAGCCATAAAAATGTTGGCACACTGTGGGGCCATGCGGGTACCCATAGCAGTGCCGCTGATCTGAAGGTATACATTGTCCCCAAATGAGAAATAGTTATGGGTGAGGACAAAGTCACAAAGTTCAGCCACCAGGTTTGCCGTGACATTAAGTGGCATTAATTTAATGAGTGGCAGAATCAGCAATGAAAAATATTATGCTTCTGTTTGAAAAAAAAATCAAAAATCCTCATCCGTGACTAACAAGGTTAACCCCACCAGTGTTGCTTGCTTTCTTGTTAACAAAGACCACTTGTCATTGGACTTCAGTGCAGGCAAGGCCTTAAATCTCCAGGGGAAAACTTTTGTGTTATTTGTGAATCAAGGTGACCACAGCAAGGGCTGTGTCAGTGATTGCCATTTATATAACCTTCCCTCATTCCCTCATCCTCAAATATTTTGCTTATTGGGTTTTCAACAGTATAAATTAGCTGTTAAATGTTGTTTCAGTTTGAAGCTTGTCACCACTTGAGATTAGTAGTTTTGTGAAAATCTGGTTGAAATCCATTTGAACATTTTTAATTGGAGGTGGTTAAAGTAAATAGGATTTAGAGGGGCTCCAGACCTTTTTTGTTTTCTTTCATATGCTGTAACTCATACTAACCAATGGGCAGAGCAACACTAGGCAAGAATAAGAAATTTATTTGAGCATATATTCTCTAAGGTGCCACTAGTACTCCTTTTCTTTTTGCGAGTACCGACTAACACGGCCGCTACTCTGAAACCTGTCACTAGGCAAGAATGGGGCTTTATGGCTTTGTTTTTACTAATGAAAATTTGCAGGAGGTTAGACTTTAACATGAAATCTGTTCCTTGGCGACTTTTTAAAGACTCCAAAGCCCAGGATAGTATGTAATTATTATCTTTTGAATGTTCAGTGGCTTATGTGGAATGAATTGGCAAAAGTGCATTTCTTAAGGTTTTTCTGTGGTAGGAAAAGTGATGGTAGGTTGAGGTTAGCTAACGTGTCAGAGCTATTCTTGTCCTAATCCTGACCTTTACGTTAGTGGAGATGCAGGTTAGCACCTTCTGCCTTGATCTGTCTGGCTGAGGTTAACCCGAGGGGAAGCCAGTGTGTAGACATACCCTTGTGGACATGTATCCATGGGACAGAGGCTACCATCACCAGCCATTAGTTGGTAGTCAAGAAAGGTTGAGTGAGTTGGGGGTTGAACTACAATTTCACCCATAGGCTCCATCTGCAGTAAAGGCTTACATTGTCAGAGCACAGGTGCGGCGTGCTATGTGTATACAGACAAGGGAGAAAGTGAAGAGCAGGGTAGAGCTCACTGGAGAACTTACTGAGAAAACTGCTGCAATGCCTGTCATTACTCCTGCCTTGAAATACGAGTAAGGCTAAAGAGGGGAGTGCAGCTAAGGCCTTTTGAAGTCTATGGCGTAAACCCAGGCCCCCTCATGCACACCATTTCCCATCAAGGAGCTGGCTTATTAGGGTCTGGATACATCTGCTCTGTACAGAGGCTTACACTTAGGCTCAGCTACTCAGAGGCATTTCGGCACCGAATTCCCATTGGTTTCAATGGGAATTAGTGCCTAAATACCTTTGAGGATCTGGGCCTTACTTGTGTTCACTGTGGCCTCTGCTTGCTGGAGCAGAACAGCTTTGCACTCTCCCTTTTCAAGTGCGGAATAGCTTGCAGGATCAAGGGCTAAGTGAGTAGATCATTGCAGAGCAGCCATGAATGCTTTGTATAATGGCCTCCAATTTCAAATGCAGTTGGGTGGCAAGGGAAGAGTCACAGCTGCTGGGAGTGGAATTTGCTAGGGCACGACAGGTGGGGGACCGGAATTTTGTGGCATGAGGCTTATGGCACGGTCTCAGGACAAGCCCTGAGACACGCAGCAATTCTAGCAGCCTGATGTTAACACCCATTTGGCCTGCTCTACCGCTATCATTCTTGTCCAAGTATAGCACAGATGTGGGAGCAGGCCCCCAAATCCACTTATCATGCAGGAAATGGGGGGTGCAGGGAGCAGCTAAAGAATGTCTGAATGAGGATAGCTCTGTGATTAGCTCTGTATGGAGGATGGCCCTACATTCGAACAAGAATCTCTCTGGAAGGGTGTCCAGTTCTCCATGGGAGAGTAATAGCCAATGGTTTATGGGGACTTGTGACAAATATAGTGTACCACTAGCATGTATTCAGTGCGAACAAGCCAAAAATGTGGGCTATCCTAGCAAAGTGAAGCCCATTGATTGCATCTCTGATCTTATTCCAGAGTTTTCTTTGCACAACATTTGTGAGAGGGAAGGTTTTCTCTCCCAGCCTGTGGGGTGGAATTGTCCAGCAATGATGTTAGGAGTTCTGGCTTGGTGGTACAAGGTTCTCTCTGCCGTTTCTCAGCAAGTGCAGCAACAGGAAGAGAGAGAAACTTGAACTGGAATCAAATAGCAAATATTGGTAATGATGGACTATAAATGAAGCTGTGTATTAACTGATTTTTAGATACCTGCTTCCTGATTATGTGCAGTACTTGATAATTGCATCCTAAGTGGAGAGGTGGGGGATGAGGGAAATGAGGATGATTTCATGAGGTATAATTATCAGTTGGGTGAGATTTCTCTAATGCGGAGATGCATTAAATCTCTTCTGGCAGCAGTTTCCTCTTTTTGTTGCCTAATTAACCCCTCCCCCCCACTCCAGCATATTTTATAACAAACCTTTAAATAAACAATTAAACAAACGTAAGTTGAGGGGGCTGTCGATAGGGCTGCAGAGCTGCAATGTGTAGTATCTGATTTAGCAGAGCAGGAAGAGGAAGGGGTAGCATAGCATGGAGCGGGTTCGGGAGAGGGTGCAGGGGGATGGGTGATAAGGACCAGGGCAGTCTCTAGGATGTGAAGTGGATAAAGGGGTGTTAGGTTGCCAAGCCTTAATATATTCTTGCTGTTCGTGTTTGTCTGATGGCAGTAAAGCCCATATCTTTCTGTCTGAGATGAACTGGCATTTCAGCTCTCTTATGCACCTCACACAGATCTTGTGCTCCATGTGTTTGCTTTATCTTTGGGCCTTTTTGTCCACCTGCAGCTTCAGTCTTTGCCTCTCTTGTGCATCCTACAATTCCCTCTACATGCTCAGCGTCTCCTTCTGCACTCTTTCCTCCTCCGGCTGCTGCTTCATTTCCAACTCCTTCCTCATCTCCTTCTGCACTTCTAAGAACATTTTATCTCTGATCATCTCTTCCTGAGGATGGGGATTTTCAAAGGAGCCTAAAGGGAATTAGGCACCTCAGCTACCAGTGCATTTCAATGTGTTTGAAAATCCCAGCCTAAGTCGTTAAGAGCCTCTGGGTTTTCCCCTTCCTTCTGTATGCCCCTGCTGGGTTGTGGGGTGGAATTTCCAGGGGTTCAACCTCACCTTCCCTACTTTGCATGGTGGTCCCTGCAAAACCGGCTGCAATGGAGTCTGTTGGAGAAAGCAGGAGAAAGTATTTAACACCGCATTTGTATCTAAAATACATGGACTGGATTGCAGCTGAGTATTTAGTGCACAGATACGACGCTGAAGGACCCATCCCTGAGATATCAGTAGTAAAATGTAGAGGCCCAAGTTGAGAAGTTCATATCAAGAGATGAATAGTTCCAAAATCCAAATCTGGATTGGTTTGGGTTCAGTCTGCTAATTTGGGTTCACCTATAATGATATATGCTGCACTGTATGCTCTCCTAAATTCTGTTATTTTGGGTTTGTTTGTCTGAGGTGAAAGGTTCATTCTTGCCTGGATCATTTAAGAAGAAACAATAGGGAAAGAAATGCTGAAGATCGTCAACAATCATTTAACTCCATTGGTTTATTCAATGCTGTACAAACACACAAAAAGTTCCCTGCTCTGAGGGTTACAGCCAATGTACTTTGCCCCAAATTCCTTATTACCTGGCTTTGGAAAAAGCTGGGCCAGATCCTCAGCTGGTGTAAATCCATGTTGCTCCATTGAGGTCAATGCCAACTCACCCCAGTGTAACAGGCTAGCTGAGTGAAGTGAACAGGCTAAAGGAGGGTACTAGCATGTGTTGCAGCAGTGAATATTCCTTCTCTCTTCTGCTTTCCCCGGGGCTTGTTCTGTCATTTTCACGTGGTCTGAGGCTGCCCTGATGCTTCTGGACCCAGACGTTGTGGGATGATGATGATTACAGATGATACCGTGGTGCAGTGAAAGGGGCTCGTAGAGTTTAACAGCATGTGGGGAAAGAGTGTCTTGTAACCTCTAACGCTGGAGGAGTGAAAGGCTGAGAGACTCCTTGTGCTGACAGCGGGAGATCTGAGAGAGACTAACTCAAAGATAGAGTGTTGGTCTCTTTAAAATAAAGAGTTTTATCTGTGCTAAATATGTGTTCCAGTGATGCCCACTTGCCAGTGAGGATGGACTTTGGCCTCAATATACCAGTGAGATTTTCCTCCCCTGGGCATGATTCTGCCTGTCAGACTTGGGTGCAATAAATAGCTTTGCCTTTTTGCTTGCCCTTAATATTGTGTGTGTCTCTTTTTTACACAGGGTAGAGCTTAGCTGCCACTGTGGGGGAGTGAAGTAATGGGGAGCCTTCACACTCAATAGATAGCTATTTCCATCCTTCTCCATGTCTATCTAGACCAATGACAGTGCACAAAATTGCTTTTTCTATCTGCATTTTACTAGAAGACTGCTGCCATTCTTCCCCAGTGCAGACCTCACCACAGTGATCTATGATTTTTGTACTTGAGGCTTGGATTGCTGATATGTGCTCTACTTGAGGCTACCTCTGAAAACCATTTGGCAATTTCAGCTGGTGCAGAATGAGGCAGCTTGCTCATATAATAATGCTTAGCTCTTAGATAGCGCTTTTCATCAGTAGATCTCAAAGTGCTTTATAAGGGAGGTCAGTATCATTACTATCATTTTATAGATGGGGAAACTGAGGCACAGAGCAGTGACATGATTTGCTTGCTGGTGTTTCTTCTGCGGAGTGTGTTGAGTGGGATGGGGTGTTTACCCCACACCGGAGAGGAATGAGCTAATAGAGGCCTCATGGGCCTTCCACACCCTGTCCCAGAAAGGAGTGTAGTGGGGAGTCCTTCAAGCAGCCAACTGGGGAGACGCTGCACAGAGCAGCCAATCATGGCCCAGTGGGCTAGTACAGAAGGAGCTGCAGGGCAGAGCAGGGTCAGTAGCAGTGGGAAGCCCAAGGAGAGAGGACTGTGTTCCTCGCAGGCTGCAGCAAGGGTAGCACCTTGGACTGAGCAGCTGCTGGCAGGGAGTGGGGGAGCAAGGGGGAGCTGCGGGCTGGCTGCTGGGACTTGCTGGCTAAAGGCCCTGAGAAGAGGGCAAAGACGGTGCTGGGGCTGTGGGGAAGTGGCCCAAGGAATTGAAGCAGCATTCAATGAAATTAAGGAGACGCAGCAGGAGGCCGCTATCTACAGGATCCTTGGATTAGGACGCGGAGTAACGGGGGGACCTGGGCCCACCCATTAGTCCCAGAGGAAGTGGCTTGGTTGGTGGACAGAGATACCTAACCCCTGGAAGGGGACAACACTGATGGTGACCTGGCCGGAGGGCCGAGTCATGAAGACCTACCTGCTGCTCACAAACTGGGAAGAATTAGTAGGGGAAGCAAAAGTGGATGGGAACCTGGGAGGCAGTGACCATGAGATGGTCGAGTTCAGGATCCTGACACAGGGAAGAAAGGAGAGCAGCAGAATACGGACCCTGGACTTCAGAAAAGCAGACTTTGACTCCCTCAGGGAACTGATGGGCAGGATCCCTGGGAGAATAAAATGGGGGGGAAAGGAGTCCAGGAGAGCTGGCTGTATTTTAAAGAATCCTTATTGAGGTTGCAGGGACAAACCATCCCGATGTGTAGAAAGAATAGTAAATATGGCAGGCAACCAGCTTGTCTTAACAGTGAAATCCTTGCTGATCTTAAACACACAAAAAAAAGCTTACAAGAAGTGGAAGATTGGACAAATGACCAGGGAAGAGTATAAAAATATTGCTCAGGCATGCAGGAGTGAAATCAGGAAGGCCAAATCACACCTGGAGTTGCAGCTAGTAAGAGATGTTAAGAGTAACGAGAAGGGTTTCTACAGGTATGTTAGCAACAAGAAGAAAGTCAAGGAAAGTGTGGGCCCCTTACTGAATGAGGGAGGCAACCTCGTGACAGAGGATGCAGAAAAAGCTAATGTACTCAATGCTTTTTTTGCCTCTGTCTTCACGAAGAAGGTCAGCTCCCAGACTGCTGCACTGGGCAGCACAGCATGGGGAGGAGGTGACCAACCCTCTGTGGAGAAAGAAGTGGTTAGGGACTATTTAGAAAAGCTGGACGTGCACAAGTCCATGGGGCCGGATGCGCTGCATCCGAGAGTGCTAAAGGAGTTGGCGGATGTGATTGCAGAGCCATTGGCCATTATCTTTGAAAACTCATGGCGATCGGGGGAAGTCCCAGACGACTGGAAAAAGGCTAATGTAGTGCCCATCTTTAAAAAAGGGAAGAAGGAGGATCCTGGGAACTACAGGCCAGTTAGCCTCACCTCAGTCCCTGGAAAAATCGTGGAGCAGGTCCTCAAGGAATCAATTCTGAAGCACTTAGAGGAGAGGAAAGTGATCAGGAACAATCAGCATGGATTCACCAAGGGCAAGTCATGCCTGACTAATCTAATTGCCTTCTATGATGAGATAACTGGCTCTGTGGATGAGGAGAAAGCAGTGGACATGTTGTTCCTTGACTTTAGCAAAGCTTTTGACACGGTCTCCCAAAGTATTTTTGCCAGCAAATTAAAGAAGTATGGGGTGGATGAATGGACTATACGGTGGATAGAAAGCTGGCTAGATTGTCGGGCTCAACGGGTAGTGATCAATGGCTCCATGTCTAGTTGGCAGCCAGTATCAAGTGGAGTGCCCCAAGGGTCGGTCCTGGGGCCGGTTTTGTTCAATATTTTCATAAATGATCTGGAGGATGGTGTGGATTGCTCCCTCAGCAAGTTTGCAGATGACACTAAACTGGGAGGAGAGGTAGATACGCTGGAGGGTAGGGATAGGATCAGAGGGACCTAGACAAATTAGAGGATTGGCCCAAAAGAAATCTGATGAGGTTCAACAAGGACCAAGTGCAGAGTCCTGCATTTAGGACGGAAGAATCCCATGCACCGCTACAGACTAGGGACCGAATGGCTCGGCAGCAGTTCTGCAGAAATGGACCTAAGGGTTACAGTGGATGAGAAGCTGGATATGAGTCAGTGTGCCCTTGTTGCCAAGAAGGCCAATGGCATTTTAGGATGTATAAGTAGGGGCATTGCCAGCAGATCGAGGGACGTGATCGTTCCCCTCTATTCGACATTGGTGAGGCCTCATCTGGAGTACTGTGTCCAGTTTTGGGCCCCACACTACAAGAAGGATGTGGAAAAATTGGAAGGAGTCCAGCGGAGGGCAACAAAAATGATTAGGGGACTGGAACACATGACTTCTGAGGAGAGGCTGAGGGAACTGGGAATGTTTAGTCTGCGGAAGAGAAGAATGTGGGGGGATTTGATAGCTGCTTTCAACTACCTGAAAGGGGGTTCCAAAGAGGATGTCTCTAGACTATTCTCAGTGGTAGCTGATGACAGAACAAGGAGTAATGGTCTCAAGTTGCAATGGGGGAGGTTTAGGTTGGATTTTAGGAAAAACTTTTTCACTAGGAGGGTGGTGAAACACTGGAATGTGTTACCTAGGGAGGTGGTGGAATCTCCTTCCTTAGAAGTTTTTAAGGTCAGGCTTGACAAAGCCCTGGCTGGGATGATTTAGTTGGGGATTGGTCCTGCTTTGAGTAGGGGGTTGGACTAGATGACCTCCTGAGGTCCCTTCCAACCCTGATATTCTATGATTCTATGAGTACTTGGACTGAGGCAGATCTGCAGGCAGAGAAGATGACAGGAAAGGCACCAGCAGGAGAGGGTGGTGGCCACAAGAGGAGCCATTGCGGTGAGTGGCGCCCATCACATTGAGCCTTTGCACAATGGGATCCTGGTCCTTGACTAGTGGTTCTATGTGCTGTGATAATAAAAATAATAATAGAAGAGAGAAATGGTGAGTAGGGTCTCCAGGGCAGAGTAGTGTGCTGGGGGAGCAGAGTAGGGGAAGGAGGTGTATAAACAATGGAAATCCTACATGATTTCTGCCATTTGATTCAGATCCTGGATCCAAGTTTGGATCCAGCTCATTGTTAGGACTCGGATAAGAGCCAAAGCCTGTAGACTGGGATTTTCAAAGGAGCCTAAGAGAATTAAACGCCCAGCTCCCATTGCATTTCAATAAGATTTGGGTGCCTACGTCCCTCAGGCTTTCTTGGAAATGGTCCCAGCTGCAGTACAGAAACTACTATTGACTTAAATGGAACTTGGTGTTTTGACTGCAACAGCTGTTTGGACTAAACACCCTTGAATTCACACTGAATAATAGTGACTGCATACTGTGGATAGTATGGCACAAGCAACAGAATGCAAGATGCATATGAAACGGCAGAAATAACCACACATATCCAAACACGCACAACATACGCTATCCAGCGCTAAATATATTGGTCTCTAGCTTGCCTCCCCAGGTGTTAGATCAAAATTTCATACCATGTCTAAATTTCTTGGAGTTTTTCTGAAGCCAGGTCCAAATTTCCCCGTACATCCCACTTGAGTGCATCTAATTATGCTTGGAGAGATGGGAAAAAAATTCTAGTGCATGCGTCTTTTTATTTTATATTTCCAAATGTTGCATTGTATTTTCCAAAGCAACATTTTAAGCACACTCAGATGTTTTTGAGAAACATGAATCAAACCCCATAAAAAGAAAAGGAGTACTGGAAAAGCCAGTTTCCACAGTATGCATCCGATGAAGTGAGCTGTAGCTCACGAAAGCTCATGCTCAAATAAATGGGTTAGCCTCTAAGGTGCCACAAGTCCTCCTGTTCTTTTTGCGGATACAGACTAATCCGGCTGTTACTCTCAAACCCCATAAGTTTGTCCATCTCTATGTGCTCTGATGAAATAGCTATGTAAACACTTGCACTCTTATTTTAGTGGTACTCTTGAGAGGCCTGTGAGTGTTGGGAGAGTTGTTTGATGTACGCTGTTTTGATGGTAGTCACAGCAGAAGAGGTCTTAAAACAAAGGCCCGTGTACGTTTTTGCCAAGAGAAAGTCACAGTAACAGGTTTCAGTGTAAATGAGAGTTGTATTGCCTTCCATCAGAGATGACTTGAAAATAAAGTGCTTTGATGGTAATACTGCAGATGTCTGCAGGAAACCCAGCATAGCCTTGAACGCTGTAGTTAGATAGCTGTGCAAAAAAGTACCTGAAGAGAAGAGCTAATGTGCAATACTTCTATTTAAGATAGAGGGAGGAAATAGAAATTGTGATAGCCTGCTATTTCAAGTAATAATAGAAAGTACTTGATGTTTACATGGTGAATGGATCAATACTAATTCTGTAGTCAGAGCACATACAGTAGTTTGGATTATACAAGTGATAGATGCATTCGGTATAGCTGAAATTTCTACCCTGCAACATTTATTTCTCACTGCGTGTTAGATGGAATTTTCCACCCAACTATCTGGAAGGATTTGCATAAGAATGGTGATAGAGCAGTATTCTTTAATGATGTGCTTTTCTTTGTTAAACTTCAAAAATGTCTACAGTGCATGATGAGGTTTGGATGAATTGCCAAGCTAATGCTTTTATATTTTCTTTAAAGAGCTTATCTTTGCTGCGTTGTGGGAGTTACTTTATACTGTTGTCATAAAGGCAGTGGCAGTAAAGCCGACTTTATAGCAACCCTAAGAGGTGCCTCTTCCCCCAGCCTTGGGTCTTCACTACCACTGACGGCAACAGATTGAGACACCCCTTAGCTGGCACCTGTTTTGTGCTGCTATTTGGTCATTTGTACTCCTCTTTTATGGGACTATACATGGCATTACTCACTGCTGTGCTGTGCCATTTTACGTTCAAAACAATGACCTCTTGTGTTTAACCTAAATCAGCACAGGTTGCTGTAATGTTTGCTGAAACTGGGTCAAAACTGGGTTCTTTGCAGAATAACATTCTTGAATTAATAGAAGCGAAATATTAAACCACATTTGGAAAGCCTCTGCTGGTTACGGCTATTGCAGAGATTGTTATAAAATGGTACAGCAGACTGTTTCCTGCCCCCCTTCTAACAAAAGGCTAATTTCTAAAACAGGAGGGGGGAAGTGCTTGAAATGTGGTGAATCTTAGGAATGTGACTGTAACCTGATGTGAAGCAATATTTCCTTCCTGGGGTGCTGGCCCTATGAGTCACCTGCCAGCCTGTGCTGAGGTTATCTGGAAATCTCAGGACAGCATGAAAAATTAGCAGGACCAGTATCTGCAAGATTTGTCATCAAATCTGGTTGCATATATGGGACAACGATTTCCCTTATACTTCTGCATTAGATAGAGAAGGCCTAATTCTGCCCACAGTCACACTAGTGGGATTCCATGGATCCCAGCAGTACAGCATGAGTGTAAATGAGAAAAGAATTTGGCCCAGGTTTTTTCTTTTTGTTGCCAGTTAGCAGCAGTAAGTGTATAAATGTATTTTTAATGGGCATAATTCTTCTCTAATAACCATATGCCAGGGCCCAGCTCCAATATTCTGCTTCGCTAGCATGGGCAGAACCAGTGCACTCCATGTATTTATTTATTTGGATTTAGGGAATAATAGTAGTAGGTGGGCATCCCATACTCTGGGCAACCTTACAGTGCATTACAACATACAGGATCACCTACCATCTCTTGATACATTCAGAGAGATAATCAGTCGTACTCACAGGACTTCCATTGTCCTCTTGTTCCCCCAATTTTCCCAACCAGTCCAGGTCAGCCTCCAAAGCCCTGGAAAACAGATGTTCTTTGGAGCAAGAGGAGAGCATTAATATCTGAGTTGATATGTACCATCCTCTCTCAGATCCCTTTTCAAGGCCAACTTTTGCTGCTCTGCCTACAAAATAAATAAATCAACACACATACCATGACTAGGATTAGGGGCAGTTAGGGAAGTCTGTACTTATGTAATTACAAAACAAATTTGGATGTATATAAAATAGATTGTGCCTCTCTCTCCAACCCTTACTATATAATTGCCTTAAGCCCTCTTTCAGAAAAACACTTAAGTGTGTGCTTAATTTTAAGTCAATGGAATTTAAGTGCATGCTTAAAGTTAAGCAGAGGCTTAAGTGCTTTGCTAACTTGTGTGGGTGGGGGCATAGATTGTAAATGCACTGGATTAGGGACTATGCCTACTTCCAGTCTGTACAGTCCCAAGGACAACGGGGCCCTGATCCTGGCTCAGTAAACATTAAATAATGATGTAGATAGAATATACACTAGACCTCAGAATTACAAATACCTTAGGAATGGAGGTTGTTCATAACTCTGAAATGTTCATAATTCTGAACAAAACGTTCTCGTTGTTCTTGCAAAAGTTTACAACTGAACATGGACTTAATACAGCTTTGAAACTTTACTGTGCAGAAGAAAAATGCTGGTTTTAACCATGTTAATTTAAATGAAGCAAGCACAGAAACAGGATCCTGACCTTATCAAATCTTTTTTAAACTTTCCCTTTTTGTTAGTAGTTTATGTTTAACACAGCACTGCACTGTATTTTCTTTTTTTTTTTTTGGCTATGCTGCGGCCTGAACTTCTGGTTCCAAATGAGGTTTGTGGTTGACCGGTCAGTTCGTAACTCTGGTGTTCGTAACTCTGAGGTTCTACTGTAATATTAGAGTTAATATTCACTGTGGATTTGAGAGGGGAAGGTATCCCATATGTATGGACCTTCTCAGTCACCAAACTTGAATTAAAAGAAAAAAATATTAGGGAAATATTGGAATCCCTGGAATAATGGAATTAGAGAAACACTTAAGTTCTCACGGATCATTTTAGAACATAGACAAAAAGTGTCTCTTGCTAATTTATTTGATTTAAACATCCTATGTGAACCCTCCCACCATTCACATGACAAAAGAATTCCTCTACAGGATGCTTATTCCATAATTGTCCATTATAGGAATTTTTTTCACCTTCCTCGGAAGCATCTGGTCAGACACAGGGATACTGGACTAGATGCACAGTTGATCTGTTCTGGTATGGAACTTCCTATGGCCTTATGACTAAGAAGACCCCACAGCTAATTGAGGTTGCCAATTCTATAGTTAAAATGGTGGAGAATTCTTTTACAAATTATTAACCTGGCTTCAAATAGCAGCTAACGCGACGATGGAAGATAGAATGGTGTCTGTGCATTTCCTGCTATGTTTTACACCCCCCTTGCTAGATGCTTTTCTTGCTACACCCGTCTGACCTCTCAGGATTCCTTTCTATATTTTACACACCCACTGAATCCCCAAGTAGTACAAAGAACATCACTTTACCATGTACACCTGTTTTTGACCAATTTCTGCCCAGTGTGGAACTAGGCATCCCCACTTACGCTATGAAGTGAATTTGGCCCAATATAATCTGTGGTGCTATGAGATCCAGCCACTTAGATTTTACACCAGTCCTAATACTGTTAACTTCAGTGGAGTTAATACTGATTTACAGTAATGTATGTGAGTGGAAAATCAGTCCTGGAATAAAGGGTGTTACTCCAAATCTAACTGATATAAGTGAGGGCAGTGTTTGGCTGTGTGAGTACAGACTGTGATGGGCACGGCAACCTACATTCAGCATTTCCTTGCTCTTTGGAGTTGGTGTCTCTACTACAATGTTATGTTAACACAGATTTTGTGTTTAATTAACTTGAGTGGTGGAACTGAGAAATGAATGCTGTCTCTACATAGGTAGGAGATGTGGTATTTGTAAAGCTGTTGATCCCACTTTATAACAATGCAGGCAATAGAGCCCACAAAATGATCTGAGAAGCCCCACCGTCCAGGATATATGTTACAGGAAGCATTAACCATCCATAAAAATTCCTTTGCTACTCAGGAATTTAAACCACAGCTACTGATATTAAACCACAATTGCATTCTGTAACGCTTTCTTTAAGAATTAGACATTCGGAAAACCTTGGCTGACTGTGGTTTCTGATATTTGTGTTATGACATTTATGTTACTTATTTTTTTCCTTTGCATAATAATTATTTACTTAATTAAATACAAATAATGTAAAATTAAAATGTGATACTTATAAAATCTGATTTGGTATGTCTTTGTGAATGTGTAAATATATCAAAATCGCCTGTGTATTTTTTCCCTTAATAAGCACTTGGAAAAGGATAAATTGAACAAGCCTGCTTGTAGCGACAGTAATTTGGAACCACAATTTAGCCTGACAGCATTGGAGACTGAAGTTCTCTGTTTATCGGCAGAACACGCACAAGTAATGATAACTTCCTTTCTGCACCCACAATATGCTGCTACCATAACTGGAGGTGAAGAAAGCTAAGCCAATCAGTGCCCAAACCTGCAAGGTACTGTGAGGCCTGAACTCCTATTGGTTTCTATTGGAGTGGATGGTGCTCTTTACAGTACCTGGCAGGATTATAGAAGATCAGGGTTGGAAGGGACTTCAGGAGGTCATCTAGTCCAACCCCCTGCTCAAAAGCAAGACCCATACCCAATTAAATCATCCCAGCCAGGGCTTTGTCAAGCCTGACCTTAAAAACTTCTAAGGAAGGAGATTCCACCACCTCCCTAGGCAACGCATTCCAGTGTTTCACCACCCTCCTAGTGAAAAAGTTTTTCCTAATATCCAACCTAAACCTCCCCCACTGCAACTTGAGATCATTACTCCTTGTCCTGTCCTCTTCCACCACTGAGAATAGTCTAGAACCATCCTCCCTGGAACTACCTCTCAGGTAGTTGAAAGCAGCTATCAAATCCCCCTCATTCTTCTCTTCTGCAGACTAAACAATCCCAGTTCCCTCAGCCTCTCCTCATAAGTCATGTGTTCCAGACCCCTAATCATTTGTGTTGCCCTTCGCTGGACTCTCTCCAATTTATCCACATCCTTCTTGTAGTGTGGGGCCCAAAACTGGACACAGTACTCCAGATGAGGCCTCACCAATGTCGAATAGACGGGAACGATCACGTCCCTCGATCTGCTTGCTATGCCCCTACTTATACATCCCAAAATGCCATTGGCCTTCTTGGCAACAAGGGCACACTGCTGGCTTATATCCAGCTTCTCGTCCACTGTCACCCCTAGGTCCTTTTCCGCAGAACTGCTGCCTAGCCATTCGGCCCCTAGTCTGTAGCTGTGCATTGGGTTCTTCCGTCCTAAGTGCAGGACCCTGCACTTATCCTTATTGAACCTCATCAGATTTCTTTTGGCCCAATCCTCCAATTTGTCTAGGTCCCTCTGTATCCTATCCCTGCCCTCCAGCGTATCTACCACTCCTCCCAGTTTAGTATCATCCGCAAATTTGCTGAGAGTGCAATCCACACCATCCTCCAGATCATTTATGAAGATATTGAACAAAACCGGCCCCAGGACCGACCCCTGGGGCACTCCACTTGACACCGGCTGCCAACTAGACATGGAGCCATTGATCACTACCCGTTGAGCCCGACAATCTAGCCAACTTTCTACCCACCTTATAGTGCATTCATCCAGCCCATACTTCCTTAACTTGCTGACAAGAATACTGTGGGCGACCGTGTCGAAAGCTTCGCTAAATTCAAGATACAATACATCCACTGCTTTCCCTTCATCCACAGAACCAGTAATCTCATCATAGAAGGCGATTAGATTAGTCAGGCATGACCTTCCCTTGGTGAATCCATGCTGACTGTTCCTGATCACTTTCCTCTCATGTAAGTGCTTCAGGATTGATTCTTTGAGGACCTGCTCCATGATTTTTCCGGGGACTGAAGTGAGGCTGACTGGCTTGTAGTTCCCAGGATCCTCCTTCTTCCCTTTTTTAAAGATGGGCACTACATTAGCCTTTTTCCAGTCATCTGGGACTTCTCCCGTTCGCCACGAGTTTTCAAAGGTAATGGCCAATGGCTCTGCAATCACAGCTGCCAGTTCCTTTAGCACTCTTGGATGCAACTCATCTGGCCCCATGGACTTGTGCACGTCCAGTTTTTCTAAATAGTCCCTAACCACCTCTTTCTCCACAGAGGGCTGGCCATCTATTCCCCATGTTGTGATGCCCAGCCCAGCAGTCTGGGAGCTAACCTTGTTCGTGAAGACAGAGGCAAAAAAAGCATTGAGTACATTAGCTTTTTCCACATCCTCCGTCACTAGGTTGCCTCCCTCATTCATTAAGGGGCCCACACTTTCCTTGGCTTTCTTCTTGTTGCCAACATACCTGAAGAAACCCTTCTTGTTACTCTTAACATCTCTCGCTAGCTGCAGCTCCAGGTGCGATTTGGCCCTCCTAATTTCATTCCTACATGCCCGAGCAATATTTTTATACTCTTCCCTGGTCATATGTCCAACCTTCCACTTCTTGTAAGCTTCTTTTTTATGCTTAAGATCTGCTAGGATTTCACCGTTAAGCCAAGCTGGTTGCCTGCCATACTTACTATTCTTTCGACACATCGGGATGGTTTGTCCCTGTAACCTCAACAGGGATTCCTTGAAATACAGCCAGCTCTCCTGGACTCCTTTCCCCTTCATGTTAGTCCCACAGGGGATCCTACCCATCCGTTCCCTGAGGCAGTCGAAGTCTGCTTTCCTGAAGTCCAGGGTCCGTATCCTTCTGCTTACCTTTCTTCCCTGTGTCAGGATCCTGAACTCAACCAACTCATGGTCACTGCCTCCCAGATTCCCGTCCACTTTTGCTTCCCCTACTAATTCTTCCCGGTTTGTGAGCAGCAGGTCAAGAAAAGCTCCCCCCCAGTTGGCTCCTCTAGCACTTGCACCAGGAAATTGTCCCCTACGCTTTCCAAAAACTTCCTGGATTGTCTATGCACCGCTGTATTGCTCTCCCAGCAGATATCAGGAAAATTAAAGTCACCCATGAGAACCAGGGCATGCGATCTAGTAGCTTTCGCGAGCTGCTGGAAGAAAGCCTCATCCACCTCATCCCCCTGGTCCGGTGGTCTATAGCAGACTCCCACCACTACATCACTCCTGTTGCTCACACTTCTAAACTTAATCCAGAGACACTCAGGTTTTTCTGCAGTATCGTACTGGAGCTCTGAGCAGTCATACTGCTCCCTTCCATACAGTGCTAACTGCTCCCTTACATCCAGTGCAACCTCTGCTGAGGCTGTGGGGGAGGGGGAACAGTAGGGGAGGAGCTGGGGACTAGACTCCCGGGCCAGGAGCTCAGGGGCCGGGCGGGAGGGTCCCTTGGGCCGGATGTGGCCCGCGGGCCGTAGTTTGCCCACCTCTGCTCTTGACCCTATCCCTGCTCTCCAGCATATCTACCTCTCCCCCCAACTTAGTGTCATCTGCGAACTTGCTGAGGGTGCAATCCATCCCATCATCCAGATCATTAATAAAGGTGTTGAACAAAACCGGACCCAGGACTGACCCTTGGGGCACTCCACTTGATCCCAGCTGACAAGTAGACATCGAGCCATTGATCACAACCCATTGAGCCTGACAATCTACCCAGTTTTCTATCTACTTTATAGTCCATTCATCTAATCCATACCTTTTTAACTTGCTGGCAAGAATACTGTGGGAGACCATATCAAAAGCTTTGCTAAAGTCAAGCTATATCATGTCCACTGTTTTCCCCATATCCACGGAGCCAGGTTTCTCATCATAGAAGGCAATCAGTTGGTCAGGCATGACTTGCCCTTGGTGAATCCATGTTGACTATTCCTGATCACTTTCCTCTCCTCCTAGTGCTTCAAAATGGTTTCCTTGAGAACCTGCTCCATGATTTTTCCAGGGAAGTGGTGAGGCTATAGTTCCCTGGGTTCTCCTTCTTCCCTTTTTTAAAGATGAGAACTATATTTGCCTTTTTCCAATCTTCCGGGACCTCCTATGATCCCCACGAGTTTTCAAAGATAATGGCCAATGGCTTTGGAATCACATCAGCCAACTCCCTCAGCACCCTTGGATGCATTAGATCTGGACCTATGGACTTGTGCATGTCCAGCTTTTCTAAATAGTCCTTAACCTGTTCTTTCACCACTGAGGGCTGCTCACCTCCTCCCCATGCTGTGCTGCCCAGTGCAGACCAAGGCAAAAAAAGCATTGAGTACTTCAGCTTTTTCCACATCCTCTGTCACTAGGTTGCCTCCCCCATTCAGTAAGGGGCCCACACTTTCCCTGACTTTCTTCTTGTTGCTAACATACCTGTAGAAACCCTTCTTGTTACCCTTCACATCCCTTGCCAGCTGCAACTCCAGTTCTGTTTTGGCTTTCCTGATTGCATCCCCACATGCTCGAGTAATATTTTTATACTCCTCCCTAGTCATCTGTCCAAGTTTCCACTTCTAGTAAGCTTCCTTTTTGTGTTTAAGCTCACTGGAGATTTCACTGTTAAGCCAAGCTGGTCGCTTGCCATATTTTCTCTTCTTTCTGAACATCAGGATGGTTTGTTCCTGCACGCTCAATAGGGCTTCTTTAAAATACAGCCAGCTCTCCTGGACTCCTTTTCCTCTCACATTAGCCTCCTAGGGGATCCTGCCCATCAGTTCCCAGAGGGAGTCAAAGTCTGCTTTTCTGAAATCCAGGGTCCATATTTTGCTACTCTCCTTTCTTCCTTTTGTGAGGACCCTGAACTCAACCATCTCATGGTCACTGCTGCCCAAGTTGCCACCCACTTCTACTTCCCCTACCAAATGGCCCCTGGTTGGTTCCTCCAGTAATTGCACCAGGAAGTTGTCCCCAACACTCTCCAAAAACTGGATTGTCTGTGCACTGCTGTATTGCTCTCCCAGCACATGTCGGGGTGATTGAAGTCCCCCACGAGAACCAGGGCCTGTGTTCTGGAAACTTCAGTTAATTGTTCAAAGAAAGCCTCGTCTACCTCATCCTCCTGGTTCGGTAGTCGATAGCACAAGCCCACCACGACAGCACCCTTGCTGCTCTCGCTTCTAAACTTAACCCAAAGACTCTCTGCCTCTCCTCGTAAGTCATGTGCCCCAGCCCCCTGATCATTTTCCTTGCCCTCCGCTGGACTCTTTCCAATTTGTCCATATCCCTTCTGTAGTGGGGGGCCCAAAACTGGATGCAATACTCCAGATGTGGCCTCAGCAGTGCCGAATAGAGGGGAATAATCACTTCCCTCGATCTGCTGGCAATGCTCCTACTAGTGCAGCCCAATATGCTGTAAGCCTTCTTGGCAACAAGGCACACTGCTGACTCATATCCAGCTTCTCATCCACTGCAATCCCCAGGTCATTTCCTGCAGAACTGCTGCTTAGCCAGTCGGTCCCCAGCCTGTAGCGGTGCCTGGGATTCTTCCCTCCTAAGTGCAGGACTCTGCACTTGTCCTTGTTGAACCTCATCAGATTTCCTTTGACCCAACCCTCCAATTTGCCTAGGTCACTCTGGACGCTATCCCTACCCTCCAGCGTCTCTACTTCTCCCCCTAGCTTAGTGTCATCTGCAAACTTGCTGAGGGTGCAATCCACACCATCCTCCAGGCACGGCAGTGTCTGTGGCAGGGGAGTGAGGAGGCGAGCGGTGGGTGAAGAAGTGAGGAGGAACACAGGAGGCAAGCGGCTGGTGCATGGGCAGTGGATGGAGCCCCCCTTTGGGGAGGCTAGCTCCCAACTGCATCCCTTCTGCCTACACTCCCGGCCCCCAGCAGCTGGAGCCCCGAGATCCCCCCGGCCCCTGGAGCCACAAGCCTCCCACCTGGAGAAGCCCCGAGCATCTCCTCTGTGGGCGGAGGAGCCCTGGGCTGGCCAAAGCCCTGAGACCCACTCCCCACATCTGCCTGAAGCCTGGAGTGGCCCCGACCCCTTGTCCAGAGGAGCTCCGAGCTGGCCGAAGCCCCGAGCCCACACAGCTGCCCGGAGGAGCCCCGGGCCAGCTGCAGGCGTGCCTCCCTTCCCCAGACCCAAGCCACCCAGATATGTTTTTCATTATTATTGGGACTTCTATTATGTAAAAGCATTTTTAAATGTACTTCAGAATTGTTATACAGACAACCACTTTTACCAAAAAAGCAAAAGAAACCATCAGAAAACAAGAACGTGCAAAGCACCTTATTTGTGTTTCTATTTTGTTAGGTCCATTAAAGAATAGAGATAACTGTGCATGACTTTTATTATTGAGTCTGAAAAAAAAACACCCCCAAACCTTACATAAATAAATTACAATGATTTGGATGTATATATGTCCATATTACTTTATTAACTTTAGGAAAAATAAATAATTTTAGGAAAAAGTGTGAGTTCAGCCACCATCAAGAGTTACTTGACCAGAGAGCTGTCACCAAGGAAGAAGACTACCCAGAGTCCTGGAGGGTGCGATTGAGACGACAGGCTGAGTGACCGCAGGAAGGGGTGTCTGACCAGTGGTGAGTTAATCCCCAGATGAGGCACTGGCAGTGAGTAGTGAAACCCGTTACACTCCCCATTTATTCTGGATCACCTTTTACTTCTATGATTCATACATTGCAAGTATTTAATAGATGTTCCAGGCCAGAAGGGACCATTTTGCTCCTGTAGTCTGGCCTCCTGCATGACACAGGCCATAGTGTTTCACTTGGTGATTCATGCATCTAGCCCAACTGTTAGTGGTTGAACTAGAGTATCTGTTAGAAAGACATGCAATTTTAATGGGAAAACTCCGGGTGATGGAGAATTTAGCATGTTCCTTTGCTCCTAGTCCACTTCTCCCATATCAGAGTTGCACATATGCTGTCTCCAAATTTCATATCTACCCTGTTGTTTAGAGGGCAAATAAAGTGAAGAATATCCCCTCTATTTCACCACGTGGTTGAAGATTGAGCCATCAGCCAATCCATCTGGCCGGTCTTAAAACTGGATGGTTCTTCACGGCAAGGGATTTTTCTGGACAAAATGACTGACTACAAGGAAATACCAATTTTTGAGTAGTCTAACCCCCAGAGAACTGAATATTTAAAAAAAGCAATTATCCCTCTCTAAAGTTTCATGAAGCCTTCCAGAATAATAGTTTGTTTTAAAAATAAACATCTGTAGTTATTTAC
This sequence comes from Lepidochelys olivacea, assembly GCF_965140295.1. Classification (NCBI taxonomy): domain Eukaryota; kingdom Metazoa; phylum Chordata; order Testudines; family Cheloniidae; genus Lepidochelys; species Lepidochelys olivacea. The sequence goes on from NC_140415.1 coordinate 133,916,944, forward strand.
TTATGTGTAAATGGGTTTAAACCCTCGTCTACTCTTCCAATTTTATTGGTTAAAAGAACAGAAAACAGTGCCCAAGACTTTCAAATGTCGGTGATTTTGGGGACCTCAGTTTGGGATGTCCAATGTCAGACAGCCCAAAGGGGCCTGATTTTCTAAAACTGCTGAGCACCTGACCTCTGAAAATCAGACCCTTTTAAGGTTTATCAAGTAGGGTTGGCTGGGAAACAAGAACTTCATTTTGTGAATAATATTGAGGTTTTGGAATTTGGTTTTGTTCCCCATCAAAGTGAAAACAAGACCATTAGAAATTTTTAGTGAGGAAAAGGAGTCCCCAGAATAGTCTGGTTGTTTAGGCACCCCCCTAGGCTGTGGGAGGCAGCTGCTGAAGTCCCTGCTCCGCGTGAGTCAGGCTATTGGCTGTGTTGTGTCTGTGTGCACACCCCCACATCTTTTTGACCAGAAATCCATCCTGGACTGAAAAACCCTTTTTGATGAAAATTTCATCATCACGGATAAACTTCTGCAGAAAGATTCCGTTTAGACTAATCAGCATTTTCTGATGAAAAAGCATTTTGTCAGGAATTTTCCTGACCGGTTCTACTTTCAATTTGGGAACCCCAAATCAGTAGTCACTTTTGAAAATCTTTGCCAGTCCTCTTAGCACTACATGATTGTTCCATTACCTCACAGTTGCTGCACCAAAGCATGGTGCAAACGGTTGGTTTGTTCCATTTCACTTTAATTGTTTTAAAAGGAATGCCAATATAATTTTGCAGTGAGGAAGGCTCAACACATATTGGCATTTCAAAATAAAAATAAAACGGACTGAGATTGTCTGTGAAGGGTGGGAGTGGAAACAAACACAGAGGTTGTTCATTCTGTTCAGTTTTTTATGCTGCCCTCATGCATTGTGGTATCCTCCAGAAATCCATTGGGACATGACTCATTTTTTGTGCACGATTCTCTTTCTTTCTCTTTCTCTCTGCCTTCCTTTTCTTTCCAAAGAGAAAATTATGTGATGTTTGGTTTAACTTTTAAATTTATTTATGTATTTGGTTATTGCTGTGGAGGGTGTATGTGTGTGTGTGTGTGTGTTGAAGTCAAGGTCAGAAAAGTGCGCCCTGCAATTGGCATGGAGAGTGATGAGGTTGGCGGCAGTCTTTACTCCCTGTAGGAGTTTGTTCTACCACCTTTGGCTGGCCCAGAGAGCTCTGTCTCCTGCAAAGAGGAGGAGTGAAGCTGGCCACGGTCCTCAGCCTGGAGCGTCAGGCAATCTGTTAGGGACCCTGGCCCCAGACCACTGGCTGCCTTGAAGATAAGGACAGAGACCTTGAATCTGACTCAATAGTCTATGAGAAGACAAGCCACTGTAGAGAGCAGAGGACAGGTCTGAGATATTCATGGTAGCTTGTGTTGCTGAGGAGGTGTGCGCCTGTGTTCTGCATTAGATGGTGTATCCTATATGCTGATGGCTTTGTCCTGGGTATGTTCCATTGCTGAGAGATGAGGAAGGTATGCATTACTAAGGCCAGGTCATTGCCTGCCAGGATGTCTTGTGACAGAGACTTGCTCCACATCACAAAGCAGGGCAGTGGCAGAGCAAAGATTAGTACCCAGGTCTTCTGAGTCCCTGTCCAGTGCCCTGTTCACTACGCAACACTCCCTCTCATTCGCGAAGTAGAAGGAATCCATGCTGTTGGTCAGTGTACTGACAGCAAACTTCCGTCTCCTGGGAGGTTCTAAATTGGGCAGTTTATATTCTTATATAAGATGAGAATAAAGCCTTATAGAGACCATAATTGGGCTTAAACTTTTTAAGAAACAAAATTGAAATAGCAAGGTATCCAAATATGCATGTAACCATCACTATGTTCATCTGGCTAGGAGCTGCTCCTTCAGATCACCTTCTAGTGTTTTTGATATGGAATCTAGTGAATCATTTTCCTTCCCAATAATTTCTCAGATTGGTACTCCTCCTGAGGGATCTTCACTATATTACTTCAAGTTTGCTGTGTCTTTATCTATTTATAGCGCTTGCAAATTCATTTAGGCAAAGCTGGAGTTTCAATCTATTTTTTAGAGGCTCTTCAAAGGTGCTGAAATAGTATCTGAAGGAGATGTCACCCGACTAGAAGAGACACCACCAGACAATATTATAAATGAGAGACAGATGGGTTGCCGCTCACAGACAAAATTATGGCGAGAAACCTGTTTACCTTTTGCAATACACCCGTCAAGCTGAACAAGTATTTGGAACAGAACTGAGCTGAATAATGTATATCTCTACTAGTCTCTAATTCTCATAACTCCTTACCCTGAATCCTATAATTCCCCCTCTCCATGTTTGCAGAATTATCTAGCTCATTTGTTTCAGGTTTCGTTTTAACTTTTTGTAAATGCAACACATTGCTAAGAAATGTATTCATTTGCTAAGAAATGTATTTATTTCACTTTAACAATGTACCCATCTTGTTACCCACACTTGGATTTTTCTGATTATTCATGTGGAGTGGATGGACGCCCCCTTTGCTGTCAAAATGGTTCCTTCCAACAGTCACTGTGTGTCATAGATAGGCACAATGAGGCCCTACAAACCACAAAGAGGAAGCTAACTAGCCCGAAGTTTGATATCCGGATGTGATACAGCCATTTGGTTGCATCAGGCTACCAAAACTAGATGATAACGCTAGCAACCCCCAATAGTGCTGAACTGCCATGCTAGCTTTCTCAGGAGTTAATGCGGGGGCTTTAGAATACTTGCTCTGGACAGATAAGGTGTTTAGAGAGAAACCTCACTGGTTCCTTGTACTATCTGAGGGGCTAGATTCTGCCATCCTTACAGTGAGTGAACCTTACTCCATGAACAGTCTTAGTGGGCTAGACTGTGCCCTTGTCTTACTCATCTGAGCAGAAGAGTAAAGTAGGGCAAGCTTCCCCCCCATCCCTCACCCTACTATGGCCTTCCCAGAGGTTGCAGGTCCGGTGCAATGGGCAGCTCCTGCTCTCTGATTGCTCCTCTCTCCGAGCAAGTGGGTGGAGGAAGGCAAGGGGTAGCTGGAGCGCTCTCTCTACCTCCCTGCTTGCTAGCCAGGTGCAATGAGGAAAGTGAGCTACGCCCTTTAAAAAGGTTGCAGGGAGTTATTAGCTCCCTGGAGCAAGAGGGAAGCAGGGGAAATGTCATGACGCTCTGAATTTCAGTTGTTTCCCAGGGCTGTTCTTTTGGGGGTAGGGGTGGGGGGCGGGGAGGAAGGGAACAATTACATGCCACTGCCTACATGCAGTAGAGCCTGAAGTCTTCATCTAGTCCGTTATTCTCAGTGGGCCTAGTCATGGAATAAAGTACTGCTCAGCATGAGCAAGGATGAGGGAAGCTAGCACTTAGGGAGCTAAACTAAACTGCCAGACACCTGTCTGTGTGCAAAGTGAATGTTGAAAACAGTTTGTAGAAAAACCTGCCACTGTCTCAACTTTTCCCGTCAGTGTTAACGATGGTAGGAGTGTGTGCGTGACAGTCTTAATAGGAGCTGGCGTTCTGTACTTCCCAGCAGGAAGTCCAATCTGATTATGTAGAGTAGGTGTTGGAGAATCAGCACATTAATTGAGAATGGCAAATCAGTAAGAGACTCAAAGCTCTCCTAAGGTAAATTCTGCTCTTTATTTTCTGTGGTTAAATGACAGATTCGGGTCTTACAACAGTTTTACGGGTGAGATTTTCAGATGTTGGACTTCAGCTGGTGAAAGGTTAGGTCAATGCTGAGGGCTGACAATTCCACCAGGAGAGTCTGAGTTCTCCTGGGTTCACAGAGCAAGCCAGTTCCCTGAGTCTGGCTCTACGTAGTCAGCCTGTTAAAATGGCTGTTTGCTAATGGAATGCTAATTACCCTTCCCCAATCCTGTTTAAAACACTTACAAAACACTTCTGAGATCTGCTCTTTGTTGTCGCTAAGGGCTCAGTTGTGCCTGGCTCTGTGTGCGTGGCTGAAGCGAGGAGAAGCAGGAAGTGCCTCCTTTCCCCTTGTGTCTTGGCACAGGGGCTGGACACAATAACTCTTAGAGCTCGTATCTACGATACAACCGCATTTGCTCCAACCCCTCAGACAGAGACAAACACCTACAAGATCTCTATCAAGCATTCTTACAACTACAATACCCACCTGCTAAAGTGAAGAAACAGATTGACAGAGCCAGAAGAGTACCCAGAAGTCACCTACTGCAGGACAGGCCCAACAAAGAAAGTAACAGAACGCCACTAGCCGTCACCTTCAGCCCCCAACTAAAACCTCTCCAGCGCATCATCAAGGATCTACAACCTATCCTGAAGGATGACCCATCACTCTCACAGATCTTGGGAGACAGGCCAGTCCTTGCTTACAGACAGCCCCCCAACCTGAAGCAAATACTCACCAGCAACCACACACCACACAACAAAAACACTAACCCAGGAACCTCTCCTTGCCACAAAGCCCATTGCCAACTCTAATAGAACCTAATCACATCAGCCACACTATCAGAGGCTCATTCACCTGCACATCTATCAATGTGATCTATGCCATCATGTGCCAGCAATGCCCCTCTGCCATGTACATTGGTCAAACCGGACAGTCTCTACGTAAAAGAATAAATGGACACCAATCAGACGTCAAGAATTATAACATTCAAAAACCAGTTGGAGAACACTTCAATCTCCCTGGTCACTCGATTACAGACCTAAAAGTCGCAATACTACAACAAAAAACCTTCAAAAACAGACTCCAGTGAGAAACTGCTGAATTGGAATTAGTTTGCAAACTGGACACCATTAACTTAGGCTTGAATAAAGACTGGGAGTGGATGGGTCATTACACAAAGTAAAACTATTTCCCCATGTTTATTTTTCCCCGCTACTGTTACTCACACCTTCTTGTCAACTGGGAAATGGCCCATCCTGATTATCACTACAAAAGGTTTTTTTTTCTCCAGCTGATAATAGCTCACCTTAACTGATCACTCTCGTTATAGCGGGGTATGGCAACACCCATTGTTTCATGTTCTCTGTGTATATGTGTATCTTCCTACTGTATTTTCCACTGCATGCATCTGATGAAGTGGGTTTTAGCCCACGAAAGCTCATGCTCAAATAAATTGGTTAGTCTCTAAGGTGCCACAGGTAGTCCTCGTTCTTTTTCCTGCTTCTGATGTACTTAAATTTTTTGCTGTTAGTTTATTTTGCTATTTGCCCTTCAAATTCTTTTGGGGCTGCCAAATTATATTTTACACTTGACTTGCTAGAGTTTATGCTCCCTTCTATTTTCCTCAGTCGGATTTAACTTCCAATTTTTAAAGGATGCCTTTTACCTCTAATGGCCTCTTTTACTCTGGCTTTGTAGTAGCATTTTTTGTCCTTTTTACTGTTTTTTTCTTTCTTTAGGGGTATACATTTAGCTTGAACCTCTATTATGGGTTTTTTTAAATAGTTTCCAAGCATTTCACTGTTGTGACTGTTCTTTTTAATTTTTGTTTACCTGGCTTCCTTATTTTTGTGTAGTTCACCTTTCTGAAGTTAAATGCTACTGTGATGAGTATTTTAGTATTTCCCCCAGGATGTTATCTGATTAGAGTATGACCATGAAAATCATTGTGTCTACCACGGGGATTGGTACAACTTTCTTATATGATGAATAAGATTTTCAGTAATCCTCATCATATTTGACTTGGGTGTCTGGGTGGAGGCCTAAGGCTGGGTTGCTTTAAGGGAGCTGTGTTGTTGGCTTCTGGGTAATCAGTAAGGTATAGCTGTTTAGTGCTGGTTTGGTAAATTTAAGTATTGCAATATCCACCAGCTTTGGGGGTTTGTCTGCCCCATTCTTTGCAGTTCACCCTAATTGAGTAACTCCAGTGTGGCCCCCTGAAACTCTGGTCACACCCCCCATAAAAGGATGTTACATTAATTACATTATGGTCATTATTATGGAGTGGTTCAGTTATATTCACCTTCTGTGCTCCACTTAGGACTAAATCAGGAATTGCCTCTCCCCTTGTGGGTTCCAGAACTAGCTGCTCCAAGAAGCAGTGATTAATGGTGTATAGAAATTTTATCTTTGCATCCCATCTTGAGGTGACATATATCCAGTCAATATTGGGTAGTTGAAATCCTCAGTTATTACTGGGTTTTCTGTTTTTTGTAGCCTCTCTAATCTCCCTGAGCATATCAGTCACCATCACAAACCTGACCACATGGTTAGTAATTAGGGCTGTCAAGTGATTAAAAAAATTAATTGCTCGATGAATCGCACTGTTAAACAATAATAGAATACCATTTATTTAAATATTTTTGGATGTTTTCTACATTTTCAAATATATTGATTTCAGTTACAACACAGAATACAAAGTGTACAGTGCTCACTTTATATTTTTTATTACAAGTATTTTCACTGTAAAAAACAAAAGAAATAGTATTTTTCAATGTTCACCTAATACAAGTACTGTAGTGCAATCTCTTTATCATGAAAGCTGAACTTACAAATGTAGAATTATGTACAATAATAACTGCACTCAAAAATAAAACAATGTACAATTTTAGAATCTGCAAGTCCACCCAGTCCTACTTCTTGTTCAGCCAATCGCTCAGACAAACACGTTTGTTTACATTTGCAGGAGATAATGCTGCCTGCTTCTTGTTTACAGTGTCACCTGAAAGTGAGAACAGGTGTTCGCATGGCACTGTTGTAGCTGGTGTCGCAAGATATTTATGTGCCAGATGTGCTAAAGATTCATGTGTCCCTTTCTGCTTCAGCCACCATTCCAGGGGACATGCGTCCATGCTGATGACGGGTTCTGCTCGATAACAATCCAAAGCTGTGTGGGCCGAGGCATGTTCATTTTTATTATCTGAGTCAGATGCCACCAGCAGAAGCTTGATTTTCTTTTTTGGTGGTTCAGGTTCTGTAGTTTCTGCATCGGAGTGTTGCTCTTTGAAGACTTCTGAAAGCATGCTCCACATCTCGTCCCTCTCAGATTTTGGAAGGCACTTCAGATTCTTAAACCTTGGGTCGAGTGCTGTAGCTATCTATAGAAATCTCACATTGATACCTTCTTTGTGTTTTGTCAAATCTACAGTGAAAGTATTCTTAAAATGAACATGTGCTGTACTGTAGATGCAAACATCCAGAATATTTAATAAATTTCAATTGGTATTTTATTGTTTAACAGTGCAACTAAAACTGTGATAAATTGTGATTCATTTTTTAAAATTGCAATTAACAAAAAATATTAATCGTGTGAGTTAACTGCGATTAATTGACAGCCCTATTAGTAATATATTCTGACTGCTATACTCTTATTGTTTCTATCCATAGAGATTCCATGGTAAAGTTTTGATTCATTTAAGACTTCTAGTTATGTTATTTTTCTCAAAGGTCCAGATTCTAAGCTCATTACAGTAATGCAAACCTATAGTAACTCTGTTGACTTCAGTAGAGTTGTACTGATGTAAGTGAGAGGAGAACTTGGCCCCTAGATTTCACCATGGAAGTATTTGTGGAAAACAATGGGATTTAAAAACTCATGGAAGATTGGCCTGCTGACTTAGGGCTAATACAAATTACTTTCATATGTAAGTACTCCAGGTGAATGAGTGGAAGAATCAGGTTGTAAATGGGGTAGTTTGAGCATCATCTCTGTGAGGTTGCTATTACTCCTAATCATCACATCGTTAGTTAAGGACACCTATTTTACTTCTGACATGAGGAAGCATGACTTAACGGAGGGGAGGATGACAACCAAAAGGCACTGAGAGTGATATATATGCATCCTTGTGCCATTGGAAGTGATGAATCAAGGTGCTGTTGGATATTATCCTGGTCCCTCTCATCTTCCCTTTTTTCTACAGCGAGTGCTGTAGGCGAAAGTTGATCACCTGGCATCTGTTTGAATGGGAATGGAATCCATCTGTAGGCGTAATACTGTAATGTGCGGAACAAGGCTTCCCAGGAATTACTGAGGAAAAACTCTGGAAACCTTTAGAAATGTGACACATTATCTCTTTCTGGATGCCCTTGGACCTGGAATACTGATCTTACCATTCACTGGCTATCCAGTACGAATACCAAATAATTCTGTGTGCAGGAGGTGTATATAATGAATGGAAATGCAACACAACATTTGTCGTAGGGCGGCAGGATTCTTTCTTGAGATCCAGCGATCTAACAATAGAGGTAACTCCTGGGCCTTCTGAATAAAACTCCTTCAGTTGGGACCTGTGCTGGAGCATGGGATCCCATCTGCTTCTTTCCCCACAGACATAGGGGAAGTGTGGATTTGGATTCAAATCCAGATTCTAACTCCATGGTTTGGGTATATTTGTATTTATTACATTTAGTGCTTGCTTGATGTTGTTCCTGGCCAGCTTTTGTTGTGGAGCAAACTTGCCACTTGACAGATATCAACTTGGTATTTGTCTCAAAGTAGATGTTAGACAGCTATCAAAGAGCTAGATACATGGACCAAGTGACTAATTAGTTCATGAATCAGTAAAGCTAGAAGTAATTCAGCAGAATTCATACAGTCAGCAAGGATGAGGGCAGTCCTTTCTGTGACAGCTTTCCCTGCATTTTGATCATTAAGCAATTCACAGTTTAGCCCATCCATCTTGTTTATGTACCCTCGGGGGAAAGTAGTCCCTGCATCCCAGCATCTCGACAAGTTTGAAATTCAAACATATTTTTGGGACTGTCAATAAAATATCAAATAGGCACATTTTGATGTGAGCACTGACATATATAACACTACTGGCGACTTTTGTAATGAATGATATAAGGAAAACAAATCTTTATTCCCTCTGCCTGCTAGACCGATCGTAACATCTTAACATCAGCTTGATTGCCCTGCCCCCTCCTTGGAGGAAAGCTAAGGGGCTGCAATGAATATAGAGGTCATTTTTTAAAAAAATGGTTAGAATAAAACATACTAATCATTCCCAGCAGCAGTCCCAAGGCAAGCCAAAGCCATCTCCAGTGCAACTCCACCTTTCTGTGTCTTGGCAGATTTATTTACGCTCACTTGGGTAAGAGATACAGCTTAAAATAATCAAGTCACTATTTATTTTGGCTTTCCTTGGATCTCTTTCCCACAAAAGAAATCCATCCAGTATTTATTCAGGGAAATATAGCTTTACCAGATGCCTGCTCCAGTGTCCGTGTAAAGGGGTAGGTAACTTGGTCACTCCAGAAAGCATATTCTACTAGTGTAATGCCAGGGCCGATGGTTTCAGAGCTTGGTGGGCAGCCTTTTTTACAGTATTAATTACTCTACACGTTGATCCTAGCATCCCACTTCTCAGCCTGCCAAGGCCCAAATGTGGGATACAGTGTGTGACTCAGAACATATTTACACTGCAGTCAAAAGTGTGACTGCAGCAGGTCTCCTGACTGGCTTTTCGTCTCGGTAGTTTGAGTAACAAGAGCAGTGAAGCTGCGGCAACATGGGCTGTTGAAACCCACCCTGGTATGTACTCAAGAGGTTAGCCCATGCTGCTAACTGTGCTGCTGGAGTTTCATGGCTATTGTTACTCAAGCTACCTAGATTCATGCTAGCTTGGCTGTGTCTGCATGTGATGCAGTCACACCTCTGACTGCAGCGTAGAGCTACCCTAAGATCAAAAAATTATATATGCAGAAAAATTGTTGGATTCCTTCCAGTAGGGTAAATGGTTCCCTGAATAACCTCCGTTTCAGAATTCTTTATTTCTGATGCAAATAACATTCAACAACAAGAGGAAGCATTCACCACATGTGTGGAACCTAAGGAACTTTAGGGCCTAAATGAATGATGTCCTTCAAAGACAGGTACACATGAGAGGTATAGGGTTAGCATATTACCACCTGACCCACCAGACATTGACGTCAATGGGAAGACTCCCAGTGACTTCCATGGGATGTGGACATGTTTGCATATAAGTATATGCCCTTAGGGTATGTCTACACTACGGAATAAGGTCGAATTTATAGAAGTCGTTTTTTTAAGAAATCGGTTTTATATATTCGAGTGTGTGTGTCCCCACAGAAAATGCTCTAAGTGCATTAACTCGGCGGAGTGCTTCCACAGTACCGAGGCAAGCGTCAACTTCCGGAGCGTTGCACTGTGGGTAGCTACCCCACAGTTCCCGCAGTCTCCGCTGCCCATTGGAATTCTGGGTTGAGATCCCAATGCCTGATGGGGCTAAAACATTGTCGCGGGTGGTTCTGGGTACATATCATCAGGCCCCCCTTCCCTCCCTCCCTCCCTCCGTGAAAGCAAGGGCAGACAATCGTTTCGCGCCTTTTCTCCTGAGTTACCTGTGCAGACGCCATACCACGGCAAGCATGGAGCCCGCTCAGGTAACCGTCACCCTATGTCTCCTGGGTGCTGGCAGACGCGGTACGGCTTTGCTGCACAGTAGCAGCAACCCATTGCCTTGTGGCAGCAGACGGTGCAATACGACTGGTAGTCGTCCTCGTCGTGTCCGAGGTGCTCCTGGCCACGTCGGCTGGGAGCGCCTGGGCAGACATGGGTGCAGAGACTAAATTTGGAGTGACTTGACCAGGTCATTCTCTTTAGTCCTGCAGTCAGTCCTGTTGAACCGTCTTATGGTGAGCGGGCAGGCGATACGGACTGCTAGCAGTCGTACTGTACCATCTTCTGCTGGGCAGGCAAGAGATGAGGATGGCTAGCAGTCGTACTGTACCATCTTCTGCCGAGCAGCCATGAGATGTGGATGGCATGCAGTCCTTCTGCACCGTCTGCTGCCAGCCAAAGATGTAAAAGATAGATGGAGTGGGTCAAAACAAGAAATAGACCAGATTTGTTTTGTACTCATTTGCCTCCTCCCCTGTCTAGGGGACTCATTCCTCTAGGTCACACTGCAGTCACTCACAGAGAAGGTGCAGCGAGGTAAATCTAGCCATGTATCAATCAGAGGCCAGGCTAACCTCCTTGTTCCAATAAGAACGATAACTTAGGTGCACCATTTCTTATTGGAACCCTCCGTGAAGTCCTGCCTGAAATACTCCTTGATGTAAAGACACCCCCTTTGTTGATTTTAGCTCCCTGAAGCCAACCCTGTAAGCCGTGTCGTCAGTCGCCCCTCCCTCCGTCAGAGCAACGGCAGACAATCGTTCCGCGCCTTTTTTCTGTGCGGACGCCATACCAAGGCAAGCATGGAGGCCGCTCAGCTCACTTTGGCAATTAGGAGCACATTAAACACCACACGCATTGTCCAGCAGTATATGCAGCACCAGAACCTGGCAAAGCGATACCGGGCGAGGAGGCGACGTCAGCGCGGTCACGTGAGTGATCAGGACATGGACACAGATTTCTCTGAAAGCATGGGCCCTGCCAATGCATGCATCATGGTGCTAATGGGGCAGGTTCATGCTGTGGAACGCCGATTCTGGGCTCGGGAAACAAGCACAGACTGGTGGGACCGCATAGTGTTGCAGGTCTGGGACGATTCCCAGTGGCTGCGAAACTTTCGCATGCGTAAGGGCACTTTCATGGAACTTTGTGACTTGCTTTCCCCTGCCCTGAGGCGCATGAATACCAAGATGAGAGCAGCCCTCACAGTTGAGAAGCGAGTGGCGATAGCCCTGTGGAAGCTTGCAACGCCAGACAGCTACCGGTCAGTTGGGAATCAATTTGGAGTGGGCAAATCTACTGTGGGGGCTGCTGTGATGCAAGTAGCCCACGCAATCAAAGATCTGCTGATATCAAGGGTAGTGACCCTGGGAAATGTGCAGGTCATAGTGGATGGATTTGCTGCAATGGGATTCCCTAACTGTGGTGGGGCTATAGACGGAACCCATATCCCTATCTTGGCACCGGAGCACCAAGCCGCTGAGTACATAAACCGCAAGGGGTACTTTTCGATAGTGCTGCAAGCTCTGGTGGATCACAAGGGACGTTTCACCAACATCAACGTGGGATGGCCGGGAAAGGTGCATGATGCTCGCATCTTCAGGAACTCTGGTCTGTTTCAAAAGCTGCAGGAAGGGACTTTATTCCCAGACCAGAAAATAACTGTTGGGGATGTTGAAATGCCTATATGTATCCTTGGGGACCCAGCCTACCCCTTAATGCCATGGCTCATGAAGCCGTACACAGGCAGCCTGGACAGTAGTCAGGAGCTGTTTAACTACAGGCTGAGCAAGTGCAGAATGGTGGTAGAATGTGCATTTGGACGTTTAAAGGCGCGCTGGCGCAGTTTACTGACTCGCTTAGATCTCAGCGAAACCAATATTCCCACTGTTATTACTGCTTGCTGTGTGCTCCACAATATCTGTGAGAGTAAGGGGGAGACGTTTATGGCGGGGTGGGAGGTTGAGGCAAATCGCCTGGCTGCTGGTTACGCGCAGCCAGACACCAGGGCGGTTAGAAGAGCACAGGAGGGCGCGGTATGCATCAGAGAAGCTTTGAAAACCAGTTTTATGACTGGCCAGGCTATGGTGTGAAAGTTCTGTTTTTTTCTCCTTGATGAAACCCCCCGCCCCTTGGTTCACTCTACTTTCCTGTAAGCTAACCACCCGCCCCTCCTCCCTTCAATCACCGCTTGCAGAGGCAATAAAGTCATTGTTGCTTCACATTCATGCATTCTTTATTCATTCATCACACAAATAGGGGGATGACTACCAAGGTATCCCAGGAGGGGTGGTGGAGGAGGGAAGGAAAATGCCACACAGCACTTTAAAAGTTTACAACTTTAAAATTTATTGAATGACAGCCTTCTTTTTTTTGGGCAATCCTCTGTGGTGGAGTGGCTGGTTGGCCGGAGGCCCCCCCACCGCATTCTTGGGCGTCTGGGTGTGGAGGCTATGGAACTTGGGGAGGAGGGCGGTTGGTTACAGAGGGGCTGCAGTGGCAGTCTGTGCTCCAGCTGCCTTTGCTGCAGCTCAACCATACACTGGAGCATACTGGTTTGGTCCTGCAGCAGCCTCAGCATTGAATCCTGCCTCCTCTCATCACGCTGCCGCCACATTTGAGCTTCAGCCCTGTCTTCAGCCCGCCACTTACTCTCTTCAGCCCGCCACCTCTCCTCCCGGTCATTTGGTGCTTCCTGCACTCTGACATTATTTGCCTCCACGCATTCGTCTGTGCTCTGTCAGTGTGGGAGGACAGCATTAGCTCGGAGAACATTTCATCGCGAGTGCGTTTTTTTTTCTTTCTAAGCTTCACTAGCCTCTGGGAAGGAGAAGATCCTGTGATCATTGAAACACATGCAGCTGGTGGAGAAAAAAAAAGGGACAGCGGTATTTAAAAAGACACATTTTATAAAAGAGTGGCTACACTCTTTCAGGGTAAACCTTGCTGTTAACATTACATACATAGCACATGTGCTTTCGTTACAAGGTCGCATTTTGCCTCCTCCCACCGCGTGACTACCCCCTCAACCTTCCCCCCTCCCTGTGGCTAACAGCGGGGAACATTTCTGTTTAGCCACAGGCAAACAGCCCAGCAGGAATGGGCTCCTCTGAGTGTCCCCTGAAGAAAAGCACTCTATTTCAACCAGGTGACCATGAATGATATCTCACTCTCCTGAGGATAACACAGAGAGATAAAGAACGGATGTTGTTTGAATGCCAGCAAACATACACTGCAATGCTTTGTTCTACAATGATTCCCGAGTACGTGTTACTGGCCTGGAGTGGTAAAGTGTCCTACCATGAAGGACGCAATAAGGCTGCCCTCCCCAGAAACCTTTTGCAAAGGCTTTAGGACTACATCTAGGAGAACCGCAAATGCCAGGGCAAAGTAATCCTTTCACATGCTTGCTTTTAAACCATGTATAGTATTTTAAAAGGTACACTCACCAGAGGTCCCTTCTCCGCCTGCTGGGTCCAGGAGGCAGCCTTGGGTGGGTTCGGGGGGTACTGGCTCCAGGTCTAGGGTGAGAAACAGTTCCTGGCTGTCGGGAAAACCGGTTTCTCCGCTTGCTTGCTGTGAGCTATCTACAACCTCCTCCTCCTCATCATCTTCTTCGTCCCCAAAACCTGCTTCCGTATTGCCTCCATCTCCATTGAAGGAGTCAAACAACACGGCTGGGGTAGTGGTGGCTGAACCCCCTAAAATGGCATGCAGCTCATCATAGAAGCGGCATGTTTTGGGCTCTGACCCAGAGCGGCTGTTCGCCTCTCTGGTTTTCTGGTAGGCTTGCCTCAGCTCCTTCAGTTTCACGCAGCACTGCTTCGGGTCCCTGTTATGGCCTCTGTCCTTCATGCCCTGGGAGATTTTCACAAAGGTTTTGGCATTTCGAAAACTGGAACGGAGTTCTGATAGCACGGATTCCTCTCCCCAAACAGCGATCAGATCCCGTACCTCCCGTTCGGTCCATGCTGGAGCTCTTTTGCGATTCTGGGACTCCATCATGGTCACCTCTGCTGATGAGCTCTGCATGGTCACCTGCAGCTTGCCACGCTAGCCAAACAGGAAATGAGATTCAAAAGTTCGCGGTTCTTTTCCTGTCTACCTGGCCAGTGCATCTGAGTTGAGAGTGCTGTCCAGAGCGGTCATAATGGAGCACTCTGGGATAGCTCCCGGAGGCCAATACCATCGAATTGTGTCCACAGTACCCCAAATTCGAGCCGGCAACGTCGATTTAAGCGCTAATCCACTTGTCAGGGGTGGAGTAAGGAAATCGATTTTAAGAGCCCTTTAAGTCGAAATAAAGGGCTTCATTGTGTGGACGGGTGCAGGTTTACATCGATTTAACGCTGCTAAATTCGACCTAAAGTCCTAGTGTAGACCAGGGCTAAGTGTTTTTGTTTACTCTGTGTAAAGAAATGTTTCAAATAGTTATAAATACTATTACTAATGAAAAAGGAATCTGTATAATTGCCATTGTAGCCCATCTGCCGCTACATTTGTGGGGTAGATGTCTTTCTCAGTGTCATGTTTGCTCATGTTGGTGCTCTTCAGGTGGCCTGTTTTTTCTTGCCTGTCACAAGTCACTCATTCTTATTTTTGTGTTGGTATTTTAGAAGATGGCCCTCTCCAGTCTGAGTCAGTGGTGAATTCTGGCCCCGCTATAGTGCTAAGAGGGCATAGTGTTGCCAATGTGCCACCTGTTTGTAACAGATCAGTGGCCATCTAGGACTTGAGGGTTGTCAGCATGCTTCCCCCATGCCTTCATAGTACAGCTGGGATAGAACTCAGAATCTTCCAACCTCCCTTCCTAGGCTTCAGAGCCCAAGGTCAGCCTGATCCACAACATCAAAGCACTGTCTACATAGCAATTTTTAGCCCAAGTCTACCAGCCCTGGTTGGGAGGCTCATTCCCGCTCACTCCAAAATTCTGCATAGGCATACTCTGATCATTCAAAGCAACATTCTGATTGACTGGTTGGGCCTTTTGGATGATGCCATAAGTATGGATCTGTTCCCAGTGGTGCACAGCTGGGCCCTCTCCACTGAAAGAGACACAAATCCCCAAACCTCTTATGTGAAATAAATGGGAGGAGGGAAAAGGGCGAGGTGGAGGACAAAACAAAGGCACCCTATGAAGATATGGATGAAGACAAACTGTGGGATTGGGAGAGAGTGAGAAACTGAAGGAGAAACAGGGACATTTGTAAGCTGTCCTCTTCCTCCAAAGTGTAGGGCTGGAATTGCAGCAGAGGCTTCTGGCTCTCTTCATTAACTTTCTGAATCGTCCAGGAAACTTCAAGGAAAAAAAGGGTTAAGGGGGAAAATATTCTGCGAGGAAAAGAAATGGTATTCATTACCTCTTCTCTTCTATTGTCTCTTGCCTTTCTACCAGGAACTGTTTTTTCACAGTGTGGCATAAATCACTGCAGGACTGATTATTAAAGTTGTGTTTATAAAATGAAATAAAATGAATGAGACCTATTCTGATAACAGTAAGCCACTTCAGCTGTGTGCATTAGCAGTGTGTGCATTACTGCACATTTTGGGTGGTTGGAGACGGGTGGCTTTCAGCCTTGTCCTTCTCCGTGCACAAGAGGCTTGCACCAATGACTGACTAATACCCATTCTGTTGGGGCTTACCGCACCGTTCTCTAATCTTTCTTTCTTTCTGGCTAATGGGCGAAATTCACGCACGTGCATTCACACCGGATGTGGAAGCAACTTCACCGAAGCCAATGGAAACGGCAGACTGGGACATGGGTAATCTGCGTTCAATACCCACCTCTGCCACTGACTTCCTGTGTGGCCACGGGCAAGTCACTGTCTTTCAGTGCCTCAGGGATGACAATAATTATTTTCTATCTTATCTACTTACACTGTAAGCTATTCAGCTCAGGGCCTATCTCTTACTATGTATTGGTGCAGTACCTTGCACAATGGGGTCCTGAATTTCATTGGGATTCTAAAAGCTATTGTAGTGCAAAGAAAGAATAATAAACTATGACCTTCATCTTACCCGCACAAACTTTTAGGGCAGTTCTGGTGCTTTTCATGTTACAAAACATGCTACATGTAATACTGTCTTATAGAAATCAGAAGGATTTAGTGGGACACGGGAAGTAACAGTTCCAGAACTACAGGCAGGATGTAACTTCCTACCCAACCCTCCCACCCCCATTGGATACAACCACATCCGATCAAAATACGACAACAACTTAACCTAATGGTGCAGCACCACCTGTTGGAGGAGATGCTTTGAGCACTGATCAGTGTTTAAAATAGTTAAGGAAGTCATGCAGTACAACGGGAGCATCTTGCTCTCATATCATCTGGCATATTGTTTTTTGCCATTTAAGATTAAAACACACGTGGAACTTGCTTTAATATGTCACTTTTATTTTCTGAGTTGCTGAGTCCCAGCCTCAGCTGGGGTGTCACATTAATTCTGTGTAACACTTGGGAAGTAGGCAGATTGGTTTGAATTAACTATGTACTGTAACTATGTTCTGAGCTTAAGCAATATTATCTCCAGCAAATGTCTTTGCTACACTAGTCATCTGTGTGGAGCCCTGGAGCAATTCTTGGCTTTTTTACTTGTATCATTTCACTACCAAAGCTGAAATGATTAATATTCACAGAAAAAAAAATAGATTCTCCCACAGCAATTCATCCTTTCTGTTTCTATTTGGTGAAAACCAAGCCTTCTGCATACGTTATATGGTCCTGCTAGAACTAGTTCTGGAAAGTGAGGAAGTGTATCTATGACAGTGCTTCAAATACATCGGAGCTTAGGCATGGACATTGGAATGGAACTGTAAACATGTCTAGATTCCTGCCTCATACCTTTTCTGGTACAAAAATACTGACCTACACCTCTTGGTCCTGAATCTCCTCTTACTTATACCCTTGATGGAGTGACATCATGAGAGAGCACAATCAGGCCCTTTGTAGGTATGCAAACTGATGGCTGTGATGCTTTGTGTTACTAACTGGCTACGATGAGCACAAAACAGACCAGCTGACTGGCGAGAAGCGGGTCAACCACGTGATCACCTTGATCTTCGCCCAGTTACACTGGGAACGAATCAAGGTTTAAGGTATTTGCAAAGACTGAGATTTTAGGTCCATATTTAGGCACCTAAATAAATTGCCTGACTCTCAAAAGTACAGAGGACCCAGCAGTTCGCATTGACCTGAAAGTGCTCACCACTTTTAAAATGAGATCACTTAATTTGGCGTCTGAATATGGATTTAGGAGCCCAATTTAACATACCCATTTTTATTACCTTAGCCAAGGTATTTATGCTGAGTTTACAGCCCTTTATAAGAAGGGACCACAAGTCTGAGTCCGAGTCCACTGAAATAAATGGGAGTTTTTCCATTGCCTTCAACGGGCTTTGGATCAAGCCCTAACAGACCTCAGATAAGGTTCAGGTATAGACCGCCTTGATTCTTCACTCCTGAAATATTTGGGTGGTCGTTCCTTTAACCATTAATCATTTGCTTGCAGAAACCAATGCTCCTTGATGGCGATGGCTTCTCCATTTTCCACCAGTTTCAATCTAAACTTAAATATATTTACTTTCACTGACTTATAACAGATTTCAATTAACTCATTCATATGGAAATAATGGAATAAAATCAAGCCCACGATGAATAAGGGCCTAGTCCTGAGGCTGAGCTGACCAAGAGAAAGGAGAATACAAGTGCCTTATTGTTGCCTATGAGAGGTCTGTGCAAGTCTGAACAATCATGAGCACAGACAGGCTGAGCATGGGGTCAATCCTATTTGTAGGTGCAGCATGTGGCCAGCCAGTCAGATCCTGGAGAGTTGCAGGAGGAGGGGATGAGGAGCTTCTGCTACCCTGAACTGGCCCTTTATGGATGCTGGCTTTTGGTGTCCCACAGAGTAGTTAACTGCAGGAGAGAGGGACAAACGGACACGGGTGAGCACATTCAAAGCCTCCCAGCACAGGTCATTGCTTGTGTGTGGGCACAGGTGGGGCAGTATCATTCCCCCATCCTATGCCCGTCCCAGGGAAGGGGTAATCCACCACTCCAGCAGGCCATTCGTGTACAAGTGCCCATTCCGTTTTAGAGCTGTCACTTGGCTCTGCAGGCCAGGGGTGCTCTTCTCCGCCCTTTACTGCCTCTTCAGCAGATGGAAACGCTCCCTCACCAAACGCTAGAGCACTGGAGGAGGTCTCCTCTCACCCTGAAATCACTCCTCACTACGCGTCTGGGGCTGGGCTAAGGATTCACATTTGTGTTTTGGATTCAGTCACAGCTCTGTTGGGACGGAGTCAGCCAGGGCTGCAGACATCTGGCTGGCTCTACACCCACTCTGTAAGCAGGTCTGGATTTGACCTTAATTGATTTAATTAAGTCTAGTAATAAGACTAGTTTATTGATGCTACTAATATTGTACAGCAGCAACCTAAGGTGGTACAGGAAGATTTTGACCCTTGTCACTTAGCCAGCCAATAACCCAGGCAGATAACACAGGAAAATGTAAAACCAGAAACCTGGGATCAATACCTGGCTAAGGAAAGCACACTGTGTGGGATGGAACATGCCGGAAGGGATCAAGAAAGGACTTGAAAGACTTGCTTGGAAGTACATCATCAAGTCCAGCAGAAAAGTCAAACTGGATTTTGGGATGCATTGCTGCAGGGACATAATTCAATCAGAAGGAAGGGTTGTTGATCTAGTATAAGGCAATGCAGAACTTAATATTAAGAGTTTAGGTCATTTATTTAGCAGCAAGAATATTATTGCCTTGGAGAGGGTGCAATAAGACGGATGATTTCAGATATCAAGAATGTTCTAGAAGAGAAGGCTAATGTGGCTGAGAAAAAAGCTCTTGCAGATGAGAAGCAATAGAAGTGAGCTGGTATCGGAGAAGGTTTAATAAATGTGAGCAAGGTGAACTGGAAAGGAGTTCTTAAACAGTCTAAAAATTAGGACTAAATAGGGAATTCAGACAAAAGACTTTAATTTCTAGGGCTGGATTGGGGTACTTCTTCTCCCAATGAATAGCATCCTACATCATGTGTAGTCCCACTGAAGTCAATAGAATCATAGAAGATTAGGATTGGGAGAGACCTAAGGAGGTCATCTAGTCCAACCTCTTGCTCAAAGCAGGATCAACCTCAACTAAATAGGTCTGTATGTGGGGTAAGGATATTAGAGTTTGGCCTCTAATTATATGAAATGCTGATGTCTTCTCCATTGACTGCAGTGGAGTTACACCAAGGATCTGTTTGCCTCAAAAGCTCTATAGTAAGTTGCAATGTAAAGTATTCAGAACTAGTTTGGGAAACCATCAGACACTTTGTGGAAAGAGTTTCTAGAATGGTTACAGTGACAAAGGGGAGAGGCAGTTGTGATGAACTGATGGGAAATAGACCTATAAGGTTATGTGGCCTTTTCCTATCTAGCAAATCCTTCTGGTATGGTGGTAGGAGAATGCTGAGCTGGAAACACTAAGGGCCTGATCCTTATTTACACTGAGGCCCCTTTACATCACTTTGGCAATGTAAATGTGATTTATGATCACTTAAAGGCCCACTTTACACTGTCAGAACAGGGTAAAGATACCTGTAAGTAAATGAAAATGAGACCCTATAACCTACGTTGGATGTTTGTTTTGTGGCATGTAAACACTGGACCTCTGATGGACTTTCCATGGAAATAATTACCTGCCATACCTACTTTAAAGTTGGTAGGCACCACAATAAATCAACCTAAGCTACATCGACTCCAGCTACGTTATTCATATAGCTGGAGTTGCATAACTTAGGTTGACTTAACCCTGTAGTGTAAGACCTGCCCTCAGAAAGACCGCATAACCATTATTAGTTAATCCCACAATGTAAATAGATAAATTTAGAGAGGGCATCTGACCCAGTACAACGAGGCTGTTGTCTTACCCATCTACCCACTATATTTCCATTCATTGTAAGACTCACTCACTCCCACCACTTTTAATTTAACAGTTTGAGTAAGTACAGGAAATAATAACAAGCTATGTTCAGACAGTATAGCACTTGCATAATGAGTATACAGAAATAACAGCTAGAAGGCTGATGATATTATAAAATAGTGTGTGCTTGGAGCTCTATGCAGAGTACTATGATAAACCTGTCATTACTACAGGACTGATTCTGATGCAATTCCATGTGTGGAATTCTCTTGGAAGGCAATGGATTTTAGCACTTGTTGGAGCTGCAGCCTCAGGCCAGACAAAGAATACAGTTAAGGAGTTAAGGAGTAGGCAGATGCAGTCAACATGTTCCAGAGTATGAAACCAAAACCAAAATTAAAGTCCTTCGTTGTTCCTCTGTCTGAACCTAAATGATTCATATGCAGTACATAAGCAGTGAGTGGTTCACCCTTAATGCATTTCCTCTTGTTAAAGTAGATCCAGGAGTAACTTCCAGGTGTAGTCCTAAACGACCATTTAATTATTACAGGTGAAGGGAATTCACTCAAGTGTAGTTGTATCAAGAGGGTCAGATCGATGAATCAGTGTCTGACATCCATCTGCTCATCCAGTTCACCTGCTCAATGTGTTTGGCTGCCAGTACAGTCCATAGGACCCATTGCCCTTCAATTTATAAAAGTTATAGGAAGTGAGTTATTGTTGTTTGTTCCCAGACACCCAAACTGATGGGTTCTTAGCAAGGTGGTTTGGGGGGAGGGAAGTTAACAGGCACTCCCAAAGCATGTGCTAAGCATGGCTTTCTCCATATCATATCTCCATCACTTGGAGACCACAGGACAGTAACTCCTGCTTCCTATGGGGATCCTTGGGTGTCATAGAGCTGCCATAGCTAAGGACCAGATTAATTATCTGCAGGCAGTAGTGGACTCTTAAAACTCATGTAATCTAGCCATTAGAGGGCAATGAAGATACTTGTCTAAGTGTTACAGGAATATTACAGACCAAACGGTGCCTGTTCAGTGCTGGCCTATGATTTGGTATAGGGTTTTGTAGCTGGGGAACTGACTGGGTGCTGGCGACGGCTGTTCCCTTCCCAGTGCTCACCTCAGGGCCTTCCTGACTCTGCCTGGCCCCAGATGACTCTGACACTCTGCTGTTTCCTCCACACTCAGTTCTTGGACTCATCCCAGGCCACAGTATAGACTGAAAGCTGGAGCTATTCTACCTAATGCAGAAAGAGAACAAACCCGCCCTGGGAATGGCTTCCTAAGGGCTGTCAAGACTTACCAGTGTCCCAAGTTACTGACATCTCCTCCCATGGCATACCTCCCTTCAGGCAATGTGGGGAGGGAACCTGATAGTACAGATTTCAGAGTAGTGGGGAGAAGAATCAGAGGAGTGGGAAGAAGGGCAGTTTGGATGAAGAGATGGAGGTATGGGGGGGACCACCTGCTGGCTGTATTAAGCAGTAGAGAGCTGGACAGAGAGCTGCCTGAGGAGCCCAGAGGGCTGGTGGGGGACAAGGGGGCAGCAGGCAAAGTTACTGTGTGAATCAACCATGCTGGCATGAGTAGAGAGTCCTCCTCCACTCTGGGCTCTCTGCAGTGCCACTGGGGCCTGTGAAGAAGGGTGCTGACCAAAGGACTGTGGAGAGGGAGAAGTAGCATTTATAAGAGGGAGCCAGGGCTGGGAAGAAACAGCCTTGACATGGTGGGGGGGGGGGGCGGGAGGGTGGAGCAGTTCAAGGGGTCCTGAGGGAGCAACTGCAGCATAGCAACTGCACACAGCATCCGAGCAGGGGGAGAGACTGCAGCGGGCTGAGGAGCTGGGTGAGTGACTGTGGGCCTGAGAGAGGAGCCAGGCATTGGAAATGTAAGCTACGGGGCCTAGTGCTAAAAAAGCAGTATACAAAGTAAGCCTCAGATGACTAGTCCCCGCCCAGGGTTCTCTCTTGAAGGGGCAGCAACACCCCACAGTGTACCCTGGATGAGGGAGGAAGAAGATGCTTGTTTTCCATTGGTTACCACCTGGCTAAGGTAATGAGGCCAGACTACCCCATCAGGGGGCACTGGTTTAATAGGGCCACTGAGCAGAATGGTCAGGTAATACATGGCCTTTTCTGAAGACCCGCTCTCACACACAGCAAGTCTTGTTAGCCTGAGTCTGACTGGGGGAAGGTCTCAGCGTAGGCCTAAGTAGGAAGAATTCCTTCCTCCTGGCTTGCCCAGCTGGGCTCTGGTCCAGGAGGGGGAGACTCCTGGATGCTTTATATTTAATTGCATTTTTGGACCTGTGCGACAATCCTCTTGCAGTCATAGGAATCCAATAATGGTATTACACTTGCCTTACCCAACCTGGGTAGCCTCATGGTCTCTTTCCATATTAGCTAGACTCCTCTTAACATCAAGTGGGTTGACGAAAGATGCCATATCTGTATTCTCCTTAGCTTCAGATCATGTTCCCAACACTCCTGCATTGCACTGGGGTTATTTGCTGTATTCATTAGGTTCTCAAGCCTAAAATCACCCAGTGCACTCCCTTTTTTACTCTTATGCATACAGACACCTGAGACTGCTTCCCTCCTCCCGCCCCCGATCATAAATCCTGGCCTCAACTTCATCCTCCTTTTATCATCGCTCACCTCTCTGTTCGATAGCACCCTGTTTGGGACTTCTCCAGCCTTTGTCTATGAGGAGGTCCATGTTGTTTTTGAGTATATTGGGAACCTAGGAATTTCCAGAATAGATCAGAGCTGTGGTCCAAATAGTCCAGAATTCTACTACTGACAGTGGCCAGTTCCAGATGTGTCAGAGGCAGCTGGAAGACACCCTGCAGTAGAAGCTATGGGGTGGAATGTTCACTTGGAAAGTTTTCTCCTAAACTTCAACAGATAGAGATTTGCTTATCTCCTAAATCATGAGGGTTTATATCCCTTCCCAAACCTTGTTTGTTTTTAATATACAGTTATACCTATGGATATTCAAAGATTTCCTTGTTTTGAACCCTGAAAAGTACATGGCTTCAATAACCTCCTGTGGCAATGAGTTCCACAGACTAATTATGTTGTGTAAAAAGCATTACCTTCTCTCAGGCTTGAATTTGCCATCTATTTCAATGATGGTCCTTCTGTTCATGTATTATGAAACAGGGTGACTAGAAGCTCCTGACCTATCTTCTCTGTGCCATTCGTTATTTTGTAACCTTTTATAAACCTCTGTTAGTTGCCACCTCCTCTAAGGTAAACAAGCCCATTCTTTTCAGTCTCTCCATCTGAAGGCTTTTCTGCACCCCTAATTGTGCTCGTCTGTAATTAGGATGCCGAGAGGGATTTTCAGAAATGCCTAAGCACCTAACTCCTGGCCAGAGAAGTGAAGAATGAAATTTTCCAAAGCTCTCAGCAGTGATCCTACTCTGCTTCCAGTACTTCAGTGGGAAAAGACTTAGGCCAGCACTGAGCCGTTTTGAAAATTCTGTCTTAAGTGACTTGCCCAAGGCCATAGACGAAGCCAGTGGCACAGCTAGGAATCGAACCTAAACTCATTGTTGCAAGCCCAGCACCTTAGCCTATCTTTTCTCTCAATCTTTTAAAAAAATCATTTTTTTCATATTTAGTGTTTCTTCTTTCTACAGTAGGCAATCAGAGCTATTTGAAGATCAACAGCAATGGTAAGAAATCTGCAACTGAATGAAAATATGCCTAAATATCCTATACTTACCACAGCAATTCAGGAGCTACTGGAGGGCATGATGGCTATCCTGAGCTGTGACTTGTCTCCATCGCCAGTGACTTATCTCCATTTGAGTGCTTTTGAAAGAAACTCAGTCTGCCTGAAGCCTGCAGAGGGGCATCTTATGGCATTATCACTTCTTGGGAACATGGCCTTGCTTTGCATCATTTATAGAGTATGCATTATTCTGGGCTAATGCGAAACTAAGCCTTTGACTTTACTCCACTGAGCCAAACGAAAGAGCTGTAACTGTTTAAATTCCGTCCTCTTTTATCATGCCACAGTCAATAATATTGCAGCCTTCTGTTCCTCCAAACCCCTCCTCATTTGTAGTTTCTGGGACAGCTTCGCCGTCCTTCCGGTATTCAATTCTGCTGCATTCCACAAGCTTTCAAGAAAGGCTTTCGACACAAAAAGGAGAAAATACATTTCATAATGCAAACATGCACCGCTCAGCACTTTGTTATCTTATTTATACACTGCAGCACAGCTTTCTATGACCCAATGATTATCATTTCCCAGAGCTATCATCATTTTAAAGCTACCTCTGAATTGTGCTCCAGCAGATGGTACAACTCTAGGAGTACCGTGTGAGAGCTGTAAAGGGGGAGAGGGGAAGAGGAACCGATACACACCGTGCTGTTGCCCCAACAAGAGACAGAGCTCAGACTTGCATTGTTCCATTTACTGTTCAATTTCAGCATGCGTTGTTGAGTATTGTCAGACTGTTAACCACAAGGGAAATCAAGGTGATTGTTTTTTCTTCTTTTCTCTCCTGTCTGCCCACCTGAGTTTTGCTGCATAACCACCGGGCTGATTAATTCTAAGATAGAATACCAAATAAGTAAGTAAAGACATTCACTATTTGCAGTGTTCTAATAGATTTCAGGATGATCTAAACTTGGACTGAATACTAACCCATTGATTTGCTGCTATTCAGTTGTCTAAGCAGCTGGGCTACTAAGCTGAGTGATTGACTATGCTTTCTTTCTTCCTTCAATCCTCCCTTTCTCCCACCCCTGAAATTGCTAGCCCCTCATTTTACATATCCTTCAGTGGACTATGGCCTTTTGGACACTTGCTAGTCAGTCACCAGCCAGACAGTTAAAGCAGTGGAAGAGATCAGTATCCACATGTGACTAGGTGGTGTTCCTGGGGCATTGCACTGTGTAGGGAAGGATGTTATCATTCTGGTTGAGATAATAATGAAGGGGCATTATTTGCTGCTTACATTGTTTTAGAGCAGCAGTTCTCAAATTTCATTGCTCCACGACCCCCTTCTGACAAAAAAAATTATTACACCCTCCCCAGCGAGGGGGGAACGAAGCTTGAGCCCAAGTCCCGCTACCCTGGGCAAGGGAGCCAAAGTTGGGGCCCACTTGCCCCAGGCTGGCGTGTGCGTGTGTGTGTGTGGGGGGGAGGGGTTCTAACCTGAGCCGCGCAGAGCTGAAGCCCTCTGGCTTTGGCTTCCACCCCAGATGGTGGGGCTCAGGATTCGGCTACAGTCCTGGGCCCCAGCAAGTCTAACACTATGCCTGGGGACCCCATTAAAATGGGGTCGTGACCCACTTTGGAGTCCCGACCCATGTTTGAGAACCACTGTTTTAGAAGCATCATTTGAACCTGGTGGTATGTTGTTGTTTTTTCTCTCCTTAATGGGAAAGTAGGTGTAGGTACTGAAAGGAGTTACACAAAGAACTTTGTTAAAGAAGTGTGGGACATTTAAATAGACTTTCTAGACAAAAACTAAAAAACCCCAGCAACCCATGTGCCTAAAGTGAGTTCCCATAGACGCAAAATGAAGTTGTTGGTGTTTAGCCCCTGTGAAAATCAGGCTGCCTTTAGGCCTTGGTTCAGCAATGCACTTAAGCATGGGCCTAACTTCAAGCCCTTTACCTTCAGTGGGACTACTCATATGCTTAAAGTTAAACACATTGCTCAAGTGCCTTGCTGAGTCTGGGACTTTTATTTAGTATTTAGCTTCACAAATGCCTGGCTTTGTCGACAGCGGTCGTTCTTCCTGAGTTTGAGGGGTCAGGACCTAATATTTTTGCGTGTTTTGTACTATGAAACCAGTGAGCTAAAACACTGCAACATTCACATGTTGCTACTTATGCTGCAGCCTTTTAATAATTCCAGAGGCCACCTACTCATATTTTACATCATTGAAAGGGTTATTAGCACAGATGGTCTCCTGCGGTTGGGACCATGATGTGTCAAAATAATATAAGGGAGGAATCCTTGTTTAAAAAGCACCAACAAAAGAATCTTTATAGTGGGATTCTATTACACTTTTTGTAACTTAGCTCTGGTTGAATTCCTTATGAATTCTGCTGACACTCCTCCAAGGAGTCAAAGTAGAACTGTACTGTGATAGAAAAAATTCAGATCTTTCATATTCACCTAGTTGGGTGCCAAAAATGGTTAGTGCCAATGGCCATTCTTGCTATAACATGTAATGGAGAGGAAATAGCTGCAAGGAGAATCGGGGGATGGGGGTGGGGGGGGACAAGACAGCTGGCTTATGGGTTAACCGTGAGATTCCTGCTAGGAAAGAATTTCTTTCTTCTTTCTGTAACGAAGCCCATGGATGATAAAGCTGAAGTTCTACATCATAAATTCCCATTTGGACATCCAGTTTTGAGAACCTACATCCAGCATCCTTATCAATTTGAAGCGAAGTCACAATCAGTAATGAAATCTGCTTGCTTTTCACACACTGAAATTAGCTTTGATTCTTCGCCTGAAACATATGTTTAAAAGGCAACATGCACATACTGTACACTGACCCTATCAAAGCAATAAATACCCTTGAAGCCACTTTCTGGAGATGCCTGGAACATTAGTTTATTTTTAATAAGGTCCCTCTGAAGGAGGAGCTGAGGAGTACTTATGGGAGCTTTTCACTCACTTGACTGAGGTGAAGCCCCCACTTTGCCCTCTTCAGGAAGAAGGTGAGAGCGGACACTAATTTCTGATGCCTACTATGAAAGATAATGTTTGGTTTCCTTCTTTACTAAAAAAACAATGTCCTGTTTGGATGAGAAAAATATTTCTTTAATGCTTAACATGACTAAGCCCTGTAGTCAGGGATAAGGGTGCAGCAGTGTAGCTGAGAGCAGAATACAGCCCATTATATTGTGATTCTTTGCTGTAACTGATCAATAACTTTTATTTTTCAATATTTGTATTATAAGCCCACCTGGAGGCCTCCCTCAGGACTGGAGCCCTATTGTGCTAAGCAAACCTACCAGCACGACACGGGGAGACAGTCCTTGTCCCAAATCTAGCTAAACAAAGAAAGCCCTCCCCATTTTGCAGAGGGGGAACTGAGGTACAGAGATATTAAGTGGCTTGCCCCAGGTCACACATGCAGTCAGTAGCAGAGCTGGGAATTGAATCAGTCCTAATTCAGTGTCTTATCCCCAAGACCAGCCTTTCTCTCTTTCCAACCCCGAACTGTTATGGCATGCTGGAATTACTCTCCTCCCCATACAGTGCACTTGTGCAAGGACACGTTTTTCTCTCTTTTCATTGGAATTACACTTTAGATATTTCAAATCTGAAAGATCAGTTTGCCGGAAAGGGGAACACATTTTTCGTCACTCATGGTGACAATTAGAATGACAACAAGGCTAGACTCTTCCATCACTGTTCTTTAACGCTGTCAGCACCAGCTTTGCCAGAATTATCCTGTCTGATGCATGAATGGACGTACTCATTTCTCACATTGTTTGAGCCAGGAACCCAAGATCTTTCAGATGGCAAATAGGTTGCTCTGTCCTGTGAGGGAGTGATGTTAAACTAGATTCAAATGTGTTCGCCTACCCGTGAAAGGTTAATTTTATATGTGTTGGAGATATTTGTAGAGTAGCTCTGCTGTGTTTTTTGCTTCTAAATATCTCTTCATGTCATATAATATGGCTTAAAATCTGTCATCTCTTAGGTTTTGTGTTTGCAGAGGAGAGAGAAGGCCATGCAGGAAAGAGAATATAGTTTTAGGAAAACACTTTGATTAAATTTTTTGCATTTTATTATTAGAAAGACTTGTATACTCAGGTCTTATGCTGAAGACAAATTTTTCAGAAGACCGTGGTTTTATCATAAATGGGTCGCTGGAGAAAATGGTCTCAGGCAGGGAAATGCGTGAGATGCTTCCAAAGAGATATGAATAATCATTGTTTCTGCAGCAAATTTCTATCGTGTGCTAATTATTTTATGGACTGCAAAATGTAGCTCATGTTCATACACTGCGAGGTAGAAGTACAGCCACATCTGGGGTGAAACACATCATCAGCCATTTGATACTTGAGTTTGATTATATCTTATCTTTAAAACTCTAGTGTCTTTTCTTGACTGCCTCCCAAATTATCTCATGTGTATTCACAGCCTTTTAAGGCTGAAGCAAATCTTACATTGCTGGTAGTTTTTGGGAGAGTGGAAGGGAGGAATAAAATCCATCCTCAAGGAGAGATGCTGAGACCACAAAAACTCATTGCATGGGTCAGTGTCAAACCCAGATTCCAAAACTGAAAGGCAGGCTATTTAACAGATACATCTTAGGTGTATAATCCCAAAGTGCCTCAGTATAAATAGATTATGATACCCTTACTCACACTGAGAAGTATGACAGGTTTCAGAGTACCAGCCGTGTTAGTCTGTATTCGCAAAAAGAAAAGGAGTACTTGTGGCACCTTAGAGACTAACCAATTTATTTGAGCATGAGCTTTCGTGAGCTACAGCTCACTTCATCGGATGCATACTGTGGAAACTGCAGAAGACATTATATATACACAGAGACCATGAAACAATACCTCCTCCCATCCCACTCTCCTGCTGGTAATAGCTTATCTAAAGTGATCATCAAGTTGGGCCATTTCCAGCACAAATCCAGGTTTTCTCACCCTCCGCTCCCCGCCCCCCACAAACTCACTCTCCTGCTGGTAATAGCCCATCCAAAGTGACCACTCTCCTTACAATGTGCATGATAATCAAGGTGGGCCATTTCCAGCATAAATCCAAGTTTAACCAGAACGTCGGGGGGCGGGGGGGGGTAGGGTAGAAAAAAACAAGGGGAAATAGGCTACCTTGCATAATGACTTAGCCACTCCCAGTCTCTATTTAAGCCTAAATTAATAGTATCCAATTTGCAAATGAATTCCAATTCAGCAGTTTCTCGCTGGAGTCTGGATTTGAAGTTTTTTTGTTTTAAGATAGCGACCTTCATGTCTGTGATTGCGTGACCAGAGAGATTGAAGTGTTCTCTGACTGGTTTATGAATGTTATAATTCTTGACATCTGATTTGTGTCCATTTATTCTTTTACGTAGAGATTGTCCGGTTTGACCAATGTACATGGCAGAGGGGCATTGCTGGCACATGATGGCATATATCACATTGGTGGATGTGCAGGTGAACGAGCCTCTGATAGTGTGGCTGATGTGATTAGTAATGTGATGGTGTCCCCTGAATAGATATGTGGGCACAGTTGGCAACGGGCTTTGTTGCAAGGATAGGTTCCTGGGTTAGTGTTTTTGTTGTGTGGTATGTGGTTGTTGGTGAGTATTTGCTTCAGGTTGGGGGGTTGTCTGTAGGCAAGGACTGGCCTGTCTCCCAACAGACTCCAGCGAGAAACTGCTGAATTGGAATTCATTTGCAAATTGGATACTATTAATTTAGGCTTAAATAGAGACTGGGAGTGGCTAAGTCATTATGCAAGGTAGCCTATTTCCCCTTGTTTTTTTCTCCCCCCCCCTCCCCCGATGTTCTGGTTAAACTTGGATTTATGCTGGAAATGGCCCACCTTGATTATCATGCACATTGTAAGGAGAGTGGTCAGTTTGGATGAGCTATTGCCAGCAGGAGAGTGAGTTTGTGTGTGTGTGTGTGTGGGAGGGGGGTGGGGTGAGAAAACCTGGATTTGTGCTGGAAATGGCCCAACTTGATGATCATTTTAGATAAGCTATTACCGGCAGGAGAGTGGGGTGGGAGGAGGTATTGTTTCATGGTCTCTGTGTATATAATGCCTTCTGCAGTTTCCACAGTATGCATCCGATGAAGTGAGCTGTAGCTTACGAAAGCTCATGCTCAAATAAATTGGTAAGTCTCTAAGGTGCCACAAGTCCTCCTTTTCTTACTGAGAAGTATTTAACTCTGCAAATAGCCCTCTTGAAACCCGTGGGCCCACAGGTGTAGTAAGGTGGTATTCACTATGAGTAATTTCATCACAGTCCAGCTCTTGAATAATTTTGATTCAATACTAAAGGTTAGATCATGAACCCCTTTCTTAAATCGAATAGTATATTACACCATGAGTTCTCATCAACGCTGATGGGACTATCTGCGCAGTAAGGTACTACCCAGTAGAAATGAAGTTATCACGTCTGGCCCACAGTCATGGCCCATATGTAATTGCTCTCTTCAATGAATGACTCTGCAGAGCTACTCTAGGCGTTGTCTTACTATGAAACACAACTACAACATGTATTTAGCGATGACATTTTCTGAGCCAATGGTACTTTCTCCCTGAGATATTCCAATGCCGAGGTTCAGGTGAGGGTTTGTGGAAATTTCAGAAATTGCGGGATGAGCTGTATTCATAAATCATTCAGGTAGAGTCAAGGGAAGTTTTAGGCATCACTAGGCAACCATCAATCACAACATTACGCAAGTCAGTGATAGTTTCACATTTCATTGTATAGCTTGTTGAATGATTATGTGGTTTTTGAGGATTTTAGGGAATTGCATAGTGACACACTCTTCACCCTCAGCTATTTGATTTCCATGAGCGGCTGCTGTATTGTTAATGTGTGATGTTAGGAGGGGTTGAAGACCTTGGTAGATCATGAACAGCCTGGATGTAGCTGTAATGCTGCCAAAGAAACCTGTTGTCGCTCTGGCATGAGGAATACTTTTGTGTGGTGTAGAAAAGTGAGTTCCCTGTGTAAGGAGTAGAAATATTTTTTTTTAATAAATATTATTTTTTAAAAAGAATTAACATTGAACTTTTCCATGATATTTTTACCAACATTTTTACTGAAATCATAGAAAATTTTTATTTACTGAAAACTGTTTTCCTACTGAAAACTGGGGTTTTGGTAAGTTGGAGATTTTGAAAATGATTTCAATAAAAATGTTGATAAACATTTGGTTACAAATATTGTGGATAATGCAGCAAAAACATCAAAATGGGTTCATTTCAAACCTGGTGAAATGGAAACAACTTCAAAACTTTGAAATTTTTCATGAAATCTTGGCCCCATTTTTCAACCAGTTCTAGATCCCTCTGTGATTGGCTTACAAAATATGTGAGATCTTTCTTGGTGGACTTGCTTGTGGAGAAGCTCTTTAGCAATAAGGTTTCCTGTTGTGTATGGTGGTGATTAACCTTATGATATGTCAAAAAGATTAGCATTACATTGCGTAGTTTCTCAGCTGCGACGTTGTTTGATTCGTTACTAGGTAATGCAGGAGTTAACCCATGGTATTATCAATTTTTTGTCCCTTCCTACAGGGTATACTTCTGGTTACTCTACATTCTGACACTTTGACTTGTGATGAGTATCACTCTACTCCATGAGTGGGCCCACAGTAGGATAAGGTGACACTTAATGTATGTAAGGGTATGAGAATCTGGCTCTCAAGGGCAAGGATGTCAGAACTAAATCATGAGAAGTTTATTTAAAACCAACAAGACTTCCAGCCATTTCCAAATATAAGGAATTGCTGTCCCCACACTGAAATCCCTGGGGTCCCCCCATGACCATATCTAGGTGTCAGCAACATATATAGTCTGTCAAAGCTCTGGAAGCAGTTGTCATTTGTGCACTGGCTCCTGCTGAAATTCATGGCAAAGATGCCATTGACTTCTCAGGATACTGGAGTTAGACTCTGGCTCCTGACATTCATACAAAGCTCAGGCTCTGTAGGGTTACTGCAGTCCAAAGGCAAAGTTCTTGAACATAGAATTGTAGCTGTGTTAATCAAAACACTGACTGAATATCAGAAATTTTATAACCAAAGAATAACATTCCCGTCTTCCCCATTAAAATAAAGGATTTGGAGCCTATCAATGAAAGAGGAAAGGAAGAAAATCCAAATGAATCATGCCTAAACTGCCTAGTTTCTCCTTTATCAGGATGAAAAGAATGCTATCTCTACGAACACACTCACGGGTAATGAAGATTCGTCACTTAGCAGCCAAAATAAAATCAGATTTCCATTTTGACAGATGCATGCTTGTCGAGTGGCTGAGGCTTGGAAAAGGAACATTGCAGATATTTTGCTCCCCACTCATATCAAGCATCTAAATGTTGATCTTAAAGGCAAAACAAAAAAGAATCTGTTGTCACTTTGAACCACCACATTATTTTTTGCATTATTGATATATCTATAATTTTCTTCTGCCCTTCCTTCAGCATGTATATTTATGTGTATTTTTTTGCGAACCTGCAATGCAGTGCAAAGCTAGATTTAAATATTTTCAGACTGACGGTACCCATCATTTGCATTCCACTGACTCATTCAGAGCAAAGACATCTGAGCAGAAATACAGCAGATAAAAGAGAAACTATTAATCCAAGGAAGATTACTGGCACAGAATCTTTATCCTGTATCCTCCCTGAAATGAGACAAAGATCTTACTATGTACATCCCTCTGGCTTAGCTTCAGAAAGTAAGCAATGCAGTAGTGTAGACATGGTACTTTTTAAAGGCACATTACATTGGACTGGAACTTTAACCTTCTGACAGACCTTATTTCAGCTTGTTGTTTGTTCCAATAGTTGCTTTCTCAGTAGAGTTTTTTCCCCTCTCCACCAAAAAACTGCTTTCCAATACTGACTCTGAATTTAGTGGAAAAGACAACACATCTCTTAATCTGATGTAAATCGTATGCCACTCCTGAAGATTGGAGATTGTTCTTTAGCGCTTTAGTCATATGTATATTTTGCAGGGTTCTCTCATTTGCTGGCCATCCATCCCTGCGTTAGCTGTGCATGTCAGTTAGATCTTAATGAGTCCAATAACCCTAAGGCTTTCCAGGTATTGAAGCAGGGGTTTTGGAAAGGAGTGGGCTGAGGGTGTTGAACAGGGTTGCTCTTTTAAGGAGGCATTCATTCTAGGTGACTGGCCATATTAGGTTTTAAACTGCAGCATGCTTTCATCTCCCTTTGCTGTGAATGTGGCAAGCTGCCGGAGCTTTTTCCTCTCTGTCTCTGTCTTATTGATCCTCAGTAAAAACAGCTAAAATGGTTCAAGCTTGTGAAACATTCCTTTCTTCTGTGGTAATAGGTGGAAAACCTACTTGGTATATGATCACTGCACTGGCTCAGCTGGTATTGGTCATTGTCCGTCTCCTGCGGTACTTATTTCCATGTCATAACAATAACAAAACGGACTGCATTCAATTAGGTTTCAGCTTAAAGCAGCCCAGAGAGTTTGATAGCCTTCTGAAGATAGCTCCATGTGTTTTTGACCTTATCTCACTATAGTTTGCATTGAGCTATGAAATTAAATTGCAGGAAATGATTCAGTTTTGAATCATTCTATTTAAGCTGGCAGAGGCCAAAAGCCCTCCTGTGAGCTACAACAATGTGGACTGCTATTTAGATGGGAAAGGTAAATACTTAAGCATGGCTGATAAATTGGACCAGAACAATTCTGGGCTTTGGATTTTTGAGCTTTGTTCCAGACACTTTTGTTTCCTTCAGAGCCTCTTGATCAGGTGAAACTTATTTTTCCCTTTGTTGTCTAGATCTAGGATGCATGGATAGTTAACCACCCCAACAAAACAACACACAACAGCAACCAAGAAGTGGAGGAAGCTTCTTTCTAAACAATCCAGCATCTCCTTCCAGTTCACAGCAGAAGAACACTTAGGTACATGGGGAAAAAACGTAATGTAATGGAAAGTTATGCTTACCCAGAACTAAAACATGATCACTTTGTTTTAAACTGACAAAAGGTGAGGTCAGAAGTAAAGCTTGTTGTTCCATAATCCAGAGGCCGAGAACTGTGACTCTCTCACCAGTAATGTTCATATTATCCATTCAGAGTGATTTGATTTCAGTTTTAAAGCCCAGAGGTCTCCGTAATAATCTTTCTCAGTATGAAGCACTTATTTATGGAGCTGTTTTTGCCATTTTTAATTGCACTCTTCCCCTCCTCCACTTAATAACTACCACTCCAGCTCCTTTTAGACCCTGTCACCCTGCCAGATATCGAAATAGGAAGGTTTATTTATCACAAAGGATATGAAAAAAAAAAAGATGTCTTTCACCATGCTATCTTGCTCTTTATTGTTCTACAGATTTGAAAGGCAAAACGGCAACTCCGGTAAATGTGGGAGCTCTTTGGATTTCCTGTTGGAAGTGGTTCTTTGTGCCCGGCCACATTGTCTTGTGGTTGTCTTTGTAAGTGTGGGCTTCTCAGAGTCCCTCTGAGCCAAAGCTGGCTGTTTTAATTGTGCCACAGTTGTTCAGACTTTGACCAAAGGACATTGCAGATGAGCAATGGGATAAACAAGATACAAAGGAACTTCAAATCTTAGCTCAGTCAATCATCAGCCGCAGCATGTTACAATGCAGTGTCTGTTCCTGGTTTGGATGTCAGTACATGAGCCTTTGAACTTTGTTTTTATATATTCTACAGTGTTACCTAGAGGCCCTAACCGAGTTCAGGGCCGCATTGTGCTGGATGTTGCACATACACCTATGAAGAGAAAGTTCTTGTCCCAAAAAGCTTAGATTCTAAATGTTTGATTCGACAAAATATTGGAGGGGAAACCGACCTCCAAGGTCAGAAAGCCACAAATAGAACCCCGACTCCCAGACGCCAGTCCACCGCAGCCTCCTTAAGGCAGCCTTGGGACTGTAATGATAGCGTGAAATTCTGTGAGCCCCCAGAAACAACTCCTACCTATTTGCCAGACTTGCAGGGAGCGTGGTGTCAATTAAGAAAGCGGATGTGAGGTTTTGCCGAGAGCATGAGAGCATCACAGGCTGGCCAGCTGTTTAAGAGGTGTCAGGCTTGGCCTTGCCTGTGAGGCAGCCGTTCTCCCTCAGCTGACCCCGATCGGGTGGCTTAATTACCATTAGTGATCCCTGCTGTGAAAGGGGCAGGGAGCAATTAAAGAGGAGACCTCAATCCGAAAGGAGAGACCTAGCAGGGAGGAGCAAGGGAAATGTCCTCTCTGAGGAGAGGCTGGTGGGGGCAGGCTGGAGAACCCCAGGGAGTGAGCCAGGCTGCTGTGAGAGGTCTGGTGATAACAATAACATCAGTACACTTGCATGGTGGAGGTCCATAGCACTGAGTGTCCATGCCCACATGACACAGCTTCATTCAGGTGTCTAAGGGGAGGGCTACACCGCAATTAAACACCTGCAGCTGGCCCAATGCCAGCTGACTTGGGCTCCTGGGGTCCAGGCTAAGGAGCTATTTCACTGCAGCATTCAGTGAAACATTCAGGCTTGGGCTGGGGCATGGGCTTTAGGACCTGCAAAGTGGGAGGGTCCTAGAGCTCGGACTGCAGCCCAAGCCTGAATGTCTACACTGCAGTTAAACAGCCCCTTAGCCCTGAGCGAGCTGTCCTGGATCAGCTCTGGGTATCTAATTTCAGCGTAGACATACTCTAAGAGCTCTAGAGCAGTGGTTCTCAAAGTTTTGTCCTGGTGACCCCTTTCCCATAGCAAGCCTCTGAGTGCGACCCCCCCTTATACATTAAAAACATTTTAAAATATATTTAACACCATTATAAATGCTGGAGGTGAAGCAGGGTTGGAGTGGAGGCTGACAGCTCGCGACCCCCATGTAATAACCTCCCAAACCCCGGTTTGAGAACCCCTGCTCTACAGGGTGGTTTTTATTGATCTGGTGCAGCTAGATTGTGGGTGATCTGGACAGTGACTGGGCAGAGGCCCAGCACAAAGCCTATGCATCTCTTGTCCCATGTAAGCCCATAGAGTTTAAATGGGACTTGCATGGTAGATAGATCTTGTACTAACTCACTACACAAGGGTGAATTTCACCCAAATAAAGAGGCATCTTCTAAAATAACCCATGCCCAAGCCAAAAAGGACTTTATATCTGTAACCAATGTTGAAAAAGTATGGGGCTTTGTCACTCTCTGGTGACTGGACCATATGAGAAATTTGAGTCTGTAATGCCCTTTGGGTAGTGGAGCTTGTCCTTTTTAACTCGAGCACTAGAGACTCATGCGTTTATGCCAAGGGGTTCTGGGTTCAATACCCAGCGATGACCCAATATGTGGGGGTGTTGCCTGTATAACAAAAGCAATGCCACGCATTGCACCCAGGAATAAAATGAAAGATAGTGCTGTCAATGAAGCATTGACATTAACTTAACATTTCTGAACCTTCTTAGTATGTGTTATGCAGTTTCTCAGTACATTGCTAGTATGTACCATAAGGTATAATTAAGGCTACTTTTTAGTGACGGGTATTTTTAGTAAAAGACATGGACAGGTCACTGGCAGTAAACAAGAAGTCACGCCCCGTGACCTGTCCATGACTTGTACTATATACTCCTGACAGGTTTCAGAGGAGCAGCCGTGTTAGTCTGTATTTGCAAAAAGAAAAGGAGGACTTGTGGCATCTTAGCGACTAACACATTTCTTTGAGCATAAGGTTTCGTGAGCTACAGAAAGTGAGCTGTAGCTCACGAAAGCTTATGCTCAAATAAATTGGTTAGTCTCTAAGATGCCACAAGTCCTCCTGTTCTTTTTGTATATACTCCGGACTAACTCTTGCAGGAGGGGCGGCCCGGGGGCAGCCCAGATGCTCGTAGGGGGGCAGCGTGAGTGCTCGGAGGGCGGCTTGGGTGGCAGTGGCCCCGGGGGCGCCGCGGGTTCAGCAGGCAGTGGTGCATGGCCCAGGACCCTCACTGGTGCTGGGTGGGGGAGGTTGGTGGTGCTGGCAGGCTCCCTATCCGGCTCCTTGCAGTTCCCTGGAAGTGGTGACATGTCCCTACCTCACCTCCTAGCTCTGGGTGCTACCCCAGCCCCAAGTGCCAGCTCCGCAGCTCCCATTGGCTGGGAACTGGGGCCAATGGGAGCTGCGGGGGTGGTGCCTGCCTCCAGGGCAGCCTCTGAAGATAAGCACCATCCAGAGCCCTCACCCCCTCCCGCACTCCATCCCCTGCCACACACCCCCAAACTCCTGCTGCTGCTGTGGGGCGGAAGGGGGATGGATGGCCTGAAACTGCCCCAGCAGTGGCCAGTGTGGCTGGGTCAGGGGCTGCCCGAGCTCCTCAGGCATGCCCCAGGCCAGTCGCAGTGGCCACTGCAGATGTCCCGGAGCTCCCAGAAAGTCACAGAATCCGTGACCTCCATGACAAAATTGCAGCCTTAGGTATAATCATTTTTGTTTTAAAATCCTTGCTCTGGTTTTAGGTAATCACAGTAAGAACATAAGAACATAAAAACGGCCATACTAGGTCAGACCTAAGGTCCATCTAGCCCAGTATCCTGACTTCCGACAGTGGCCAGTGCCAGGAGCCCCAGAGGGAATAAACAGAACAGGTAATCAGCAAGTGATCCATCCCCTGTAGCCCATTCCCAGCTTCTGACAGACAGAGGCTAAGGACATTATCCCTGCCCATCCCGGCTAATAGCCATTGATGGACCTATCCTTCATGAATTTATCTAGTTCTTTTTTGAACTCTGTTATAGTCTTGGCGTTCACAACATCTGCTGGCACGGAGTTCCATAGGTTGACTGTGTGTTGTGGGAATAAATACTTCCTTTTGTTTGTTTTAAACCTGATGCCTATTAATTTCATTTGGTGGCCCCTAGTTCTTGTGTTATGAGAAGGAGTAAATAACATTTCCTTATTTACTTTTTCCACACCAGTCATGATTTTATAGACCTCTATCATATCCCGCCTTTGTCGTCTCTTTTCCAAGCTGAAAAGTCCCAGTCTTATTAATCTCTCCTCATATGGAAGCCGTTCCATCCCCCTAATCATGTTTGTTACCCTTTTCTGAACCTTTTCCAATTCCAATATATCTTTTTTGAGGCGAGTATTTAGTATTCAAGATGTGGGCGTACATGAATGTATATAGAGGCAATATGATATTTTCTGTCTTATTATCTATCTCTTTCTTAATGATTCCCAAAATCCTGTTCACTTTTTTGACTGCTGCTACACATTGAGTGGATGTTTTCAGAGAACTATCCACAATGATTCCAAGATCTCTTTCTTGAGTAGTAACAGCTAATTTATACCCCATCATTTTATATGTATAGTTGGATTATGTTTTCCAATGTGCATTACTTTGCATTTATCAACATTGAATTTCATCTGCCATTTTGTTGCCCAGTCACCCAGTTTTGAGAGATTCTTTTGTAGCTCTTCGCAGTCTGCCTGGAACTTAACTATCTTGAATAGTTTGGTATCATCTGCAAAATTTGCCACCTCACTGTTTACCCCTTTTTCAAGACCATTAATTAATATGTTAAATAGGACTGGGCCCAGTACAGACCCCTTGGGGACACCACTATTTACCTCTCTCTATTCTGAAAACTGACCATTGATTCCTACCCTTTGTTTCCTATCTTTTAACTGGTTACCAGTCCATGAGAGAACCCTCCCTCTTATCCCATGACTGCATACTTTGCTTAAGAGCCTTTGGTGAGGCTCAAAGGCTTTCTGAAAATCTAAATACACTATATCCACTCGATCCCCTTTGTACACATGCTTGTTGACCCCTCAAAGAATTCTAGTAGATTGGTGAGGCATGATTTCCCTTTACAAAAACCATGTTGACTCTTCCCCAACAAATTATGTTCATCTATGTGTCTGACAATTTTGTTCTTTACTATAGTTTCAACCAGTTTGCCCAGTACTGAAGTCAGGCTTACAGGCCTGTAATTGCCGGGGTCTCCTCTTGAGCCCTTTTAAAAAAGTGGCGTCACATTAGCTATCCTCCAGTCATTTGGTACAGAAGCTGATTTAAATGATAGGTTACAGACAACAGTTAGTAGTCGTGCAATTTCACATGTGAGTTCCTTCAGAACTCTTGGGTGAATGCCATCTGGTCCTGGTGACTTCTTACTGTTTAGTTTATCAATTTGTTCCAAAGCCTCCTCTAATGACACCTCAATCTGGGACAGTTCCTCAGATTTGTCACCTAAAAAGAACGGCGTGGGAATCTCCCTCACGCCCTCAACTGTGAAGACTGATACAAAGAATTCATTTAGTTTCTCTGCAATGGCCTTATCGTCCTCGAGTGCTTCTTTATCATCTCGATTGTCCAGGGGCCCCACTGGTTGTTTAGCAGGCTTCCTGCTTCTGATGTACTTAAATTTTTTTTTGCTATTACTTTTTGAGTCCACTTCATCCATAGATGTCACAATGCTTTACCAAAGTCAGTGAGCAATATTATCCCTCTTCTACCGCTGAGGAAACTAAGACACAGAAGGGTGATTTGGCTTCTCACAGGAAGCCATTGGCAGAGCTGGGACATGAACTCACGTCATGTGGGTCCTATGCCAGTGCACAGCCCACTATAAATTGGGAGCCATCTGTGGGCTGAAAACTCAAGCTATGGAAATAGTTTTCTTCCTCAGGTATGCCTCCAATTTTTGATTTCTGTTTATTTGCCAATTAAGTTGGTATCTGTAACTTGACATTTCTGAACCTTCTTATTAAATCAACTGCTTCCTGAACATTAGCTGGTCAAGTTGCGGGAGAACCAAATGTATTTTCAAGGGACACTAATACTGTTAAGGTGTTGGCTGCTGGCTGCCCAGTTATTGACAAAATTCACCCTATGTCCCTTGAGTATAAATCACCTTTTGATGGAAAGCATCTTATACTGAATACTGCCAACCATTAGGAACTGCATGTCACTTAATTGCCAAAACATTGATTGCACCATGCATACAGCCTGTCTGTGAAAATGCAATATATTTGTAGGAGCATCCTTCCAATAGGACACCACTGTCTATGCAGTATTTATGAAGGACAAGGCAGTACTACCTGTGAATGGGTGGTCTAGTTTTTCTGATGTCCCACCCTGTTAGCAGGTGTTGGAAACTTACAGGGAGATGCTGAATGATTCAAGCAGATTCACGGTGGCATGTGAAGCGTGTGAACTCCATCCTGGATACGCAGGGCATGGGGAAGCACCTTTGGTTGCAAGCTTAGGCTGCGGCTGCATGTTTGTTTATTTGTTAGAGTTATTAGTAAAGCCAGGCCCCAGCAAGGGGATAAGGATGTCTTAAAGGCAGTGAGTGAGATCTCCAATGCATGAATGCTGGCACAGCTCTGACTGCAAATTGCGGATTTACACCAGGTGGGAATCCAGCCCCCTGGGTGAGGGAAGGTTTCTGTTGGAGCAGGTTGGTAACTGCCGGGCTGCTTGGGCACTAGACATGGGATTCCTCAGCACCTTGCGTGTAAAGTGAGGAAACGGAAGACAGAGCCGCAGACACAGCAGAGGCAAATCTTGCTGCAGTTTTTGCCCTATCTGATCACTGCTGAGCTGGCTGGGGCTGAGTGTCAAAGGGAGGGCTGTCTGGAGCTCAGCCTCCAAGAGGAACCATCACAGCCACACCTTAGAATGGAATGGCAGTCAGTTGGGCAGATGCCAGGTCTGCCCTAGAGAAGAATCAGTCCTTTGGTGGAGTGCGTCTAGGGCGGGTGTATGAGGTTTTATAGAGTGTACAAAGGTCAAAGCTCACTATAACTCTCTCAAGCCAGTTAAGCTGGAAGGGCAGCCATTTTAGGGTAAGGTGGTTCAGTCAAGACTGAGCTACTGCAGGCAACAGAACTTGTGTGAGTAGCTGTGTCCCTGGGGACTCTGGGACATCCCCCTATGAGGTGAGGGTCAGAAGCATCTCCAGTGTGTGTGCGTGCACACACATGGGGAGTAATCCTCTTGGCCTATTGTCTTGGAAAGAGACTATGAACGTTTTCTTGCTCTCCAAGAGTCCAAGAGGTAACAGACACCACTCAGATCTTGGGAACTGCTACAAGAAACAAGGAGACCAGATCTTCTGACAACAACATAGGACTCTGGGCGTAAAGATGCACGGGGCTCAGCAAAAGTAGCCACACCCAGGGCATTGCTGTGTGAGGGAAGGGGTGTATCGATTAGGCCCCTGCCATCAGTGGTTCTCCTGTTGAGCAGCCCTGTAGGGAGACCCTAACTGATTCCTTCTCTCTCGCTGTGGCAAATGTGGCTCATTAATCTCATCCTGGATATTAGGGAGATTGGCTCTGAGCAGAAGGAAGTGGAGTCTAGGGAAGAGAGGTCTCTGCAGGTAACCTTAGACTGAGCTTCATGGTCATGTTTGAGTAACCAATAAATCCTAGGAAATGGTGTACATTTGAACAAAATATAGTGTGCGTTGCTTTGTTCAGAACAGGGTGGGCACTCCACCTGCTTACACCATCTCGGGCAGCAGTCCTCCCAGCTGTTACACACTAAAATTGTTTGGGTTAGGTCAGTACTTGGATGGGAGATTGCAGCTGATTGCTGGAGGAAGCTGTTCGGTAGCACTCTTCACAATCAGTCTTGGCCTTGGCAAGGTATCAGTGACACTTTCTGGAGGCATTGCTTTTTTTCAGATGAGATGAACAAACTGGTTTCTGATTCCTCGTGTCATTGAAGAAACTGGGGTGCTTTCTGTTTGAGTTGGGTTGTTAGCCATGGGGTCCTGGACACCTTCCAATCTGGGTAACTAATTGCATTCTACCAACTTTATTTTTGTTCTGAGTTGCTGAGTGCTCTGTGTGTGCTTGGCGCTGCATGAAGGAGGCTCTCTGTCCTGCTGGTATTAACAATCTAAATTAGACCAACAGGACAATATAGATAGAGAATACACCGGATGGACACATTTCAATGCAGTGTGGAGATTCGTTGCTTTACTGTATTAAAGGATGGATTGTACACTACTTTCCTTGGCAGGTTACCATTGATAGGCTTCGTAGAAGAAGTTGCATTTTAAGGATTTGAATTCTCTTGCTGTTTCCATTGACTAGGGTGTTCTTCCTTGCTTCTTTCTCTAAACTGTTGTGTAACATAGCTGAGACTTGTCAAACAGCAACCTTGTTTCTCTCCAGAAGTGGCTGTATTTCATCAGGTGAAGGAGTCAGTGGCCAGATTCTGCCATCTTCACTTGTGTTGATTAGTAACTTACTCCAGGAGAAGTTCCGCTGAGATCAGTGTAACTAGCTGTGGTGTAAGGTGCTATTCAACAGGCATAAGGATGGCAGACCCTAGATCTGGATATAGTTAACCGGATTCTGCCAGTCTTCCTCATGAGTAGCCCCACTGAATTGAAATGAACTGCTTGAGGAGTAAGGCACTACTCAGTGTGAGTAAGCATGGCAGAATCTGTCACTTAATTTGCAGAGTGTTTGGGGATCTTTTGGGTTGAACGGTTCAATGTAAATTTCAAAGTGTTACTGTTATGGCTAGTGCATGCATCTTTGCTTTGCATCCCTAGAACCTTCTAACTAGTCAGTGTGTGCAGAGGTCTCTGAAAGTGCCACGCATCCTCGCTTATTGCTGTAGTAAACACACTTCATACATTTATTTGAAACTAACCAACCTAATTGAAGAATTACATTTGCTGTCCAGAAGGCATTGCTATCATTTTTCCAAGGAATAAGAATTGCAGTACAAGCTTTAGAAAAATATCATATATGTTCCTCAGTGCTGCATAATGAGTAGACAATACCTTCTTACAGAACCTGTTCTTGAGGGTACTTCAGAGGCTTACATTGCCCTGCTTCTACATCATGAAAAAGGAGATCCAATCTCTGAAAAGCATTCTCCGCATCACTTTATCTATCATGTGTATTTAGCAGTAGTCCCCTCAAGGACAATAGTGGTGGATCAGCATGCTAGGGGGCTACAGTCTATAGCCTGTAGTTTTTCATTTCACATTGCTAAGAATGGTCCTCTTTGTTTCCGTTTTGAGCCATGGCTGAATTCTTATGTTCTCTGATCTTCAGGCTGAAATACCCAAGAGAATAGGCAGCTGTGAATCAACCCTCTGTGTGCTTTCCTTGCAGATAGTATAAGCAAGGAAGGCAGTCTACTTCTCCTTATTTCTTTACGTTGATAGGGATTTAAAGGAAAATACTTTAATAAAACAGACTCATGAATCTTTTTCCCTGCCATAAAATAAGACAGTTATGAATAGCATGTAGAAATAGAAGCTCCCATTAACAGAATCCTATGGGTTTAAACCCAGTCCTTAGATGTATAATTAAAGCACAGTGTCTATATGCTTATATGCTCTACACCTTATGAGAAAGATCACATTGCTGATACACAATATAAGGAAGTCTGTTACGTGCTTTCACTTAGTATTAATTTATATGGTTGCGTATCTGTTTTATTTTGGTTTCCCCCCCATAGATTCTATATTATGCTTTGGAAATTTGACATGATCTATATATATTTTTCAGGCCAGATGTTTCATCCTGCTATGTTAAGTAATCTTCACATGCTGCCATGAAATGGAAACAACTGCTAGTTTTAATATTGCTCCGTTATCTTTATTAAAAGCTATATCCCATGCATCTGAATTCCTCATATACATGTGCTCTCTTTCACCCTTGAAGAAGGCATATTATCATTTTCTTGCTGTTCTCATTAGTTGTTCCGGCAGGTTCTAGATAGCATAATGAATATGCACTGCTATTGATTCTGTATGTGTGTGCGCACGTGTGTGTCTTTAATCACAGCTGGAATGCAAAATCAGGCTCCACCTTTCAACTCTATCTCCATCATGCTGAGAGAGCGAGAGAGAGTGAGACTGAGACTGCTAGACAGCTCGAAAGAGATTGCAGTTCAGATGTCCTGGAAAACAGCAAATCCCACAGACCTGGCAGATTCCGTTACCATGAGAACTGCAGATATTTCCATTGTGATGGCTTGCTCTAGCAGCCATCTGTTACACCCATTTGATTAGGAAGTACAGTTCAGCTTGTATGGGATTTTCACTGCACCTTATCCCATGGCTGTGTACAGAAACGCTTGCTTTTTATATGCTAAACTCAGTGGTTTTAAAGAGCTGTAATTTACGGAGTCTGAAGGCATTTAATGAAATGCTCTGAGGAGGTCACTGAGGGACAGTATCTCTGAGAAGAAAGAAGCACATGAGATATATGAAGGGATTAGTGTCCAGTGTATAAATAAGATCATACCAAAATTAATTGTATTTAGCAATTCCTCATACTTGCCATGGAGAGGATCTTGATATATAAACCTCATGAAGCCATAGTAAAATTAATAATAGCCTTCTGGTAGTTAATCCTGACTTCCATATGTATTTATCATGTGCATGCAATAAATGCATGCAGCAAATATATTTCAGGGCCTGTTGGAAATGGGAAAGGTGAAACATTTAATGTGATGTAATGAATGCGTTGTATAACAATTAGATTAGCTCTAAATTTTTAATGGTCCTCTCTGACTCTTTCCTAGAAACATGGAACAACCTTAAAAGTTCCTTGAAGCCTTGTTGTAATTTACTGATTAAACCAGTTGTTTGGCCTAGTTGCATCTTTTGGTGTATATTTGTGGTGCAGGAAATGGTTGGCACAACAAACAGATATTAAAACAGAGGAATCCCCTTCAGTTACTCACCAAACATTCCTCCTAAGTGGTAGGCATTCCAGACTCGGAGTAATCTAATGCGTGGGGGAGTTGCCTGGAGTGTCTTAAGATGACCGAAGTTCTTGTAAATGTAGTGAAGCTAATTAAATGCCTCACACTGAAATGAATTTTTGATTGCCGCTAAGGAGATATTAAGGTCAACTCCTCTTTCATTGCCCACACTTTATGGGCGATGCCAAATAATAAATAAATCAGATTCCCAGGATTGGGGGCTGTGTGTTTTTTG
Organism: Lepidochelys olivacea; assembly: GCF_965140295.1. Classification (NCBI taxonomy): domain Eukaryota; kingdom Metazoa; phylum Chordata; order Testudines; family Cheloniidae; genus Lepidochelys; species Lepidochelys olivacea. The sequence goes on from NC_140415.1 coordinate 133,961,869, forward strand.
TTCCCCTTATATATTCTGCCACCTGGCCGAACATAATTCCTTATCCGTCTTCATCTCAGCATAAAAAGTTTTTCCTTCCATTGTTTTTCTTCACATAGCACGAGATTGCCATGGAGAAGACTATGATATCATAAGAAATGAATGAGCATGTTCCTCACTAGGAGTGGAAAGACACATTCCAGGAAGCAGAGGACCTGCAAGCTTGCTTAGTAATTGTAAATATAGTTACTGTTTAAGGCCCTGATTCAACAAAGCAACTAAGCATGAGCTTAAAGTTAAGCAAGTGCTTAAATGCTCTGCTGATTAAAGATGGATTTAAACATGTGTTTAAGTGCTTTGCTGACTCGGTGCCTAAAAAAAAATCCATTCTTTCTTAACTAAAAAAAAAACCCTGTATGATATCTTCTGTATAGTTAATAAGAACATTTACTTCCTGTAACTTAACATCATACATAATAGTGGAGGCTGAATCACAGAGGAGAGACTTCTTTTCAGACAGGGGACTTGTTTTATGAATGTGGTATCTGCCTTCGACAGGCAGCAGATGTATGGAAGCCCTGAAATCTGAAACAATAAATACCATTCAGACTCTCACCGCTGAACCTTATAGTAGTGCCTTTGTTAAATGAAACATTTACAAGAATACTGGTTCTCTCTCCCCGCCCCCCCCAGTGCCCAGGCTAGGATCTGAACTGTGTTTTTAAAGTAAAGGTTAAGTACCTGAGGCATGAACAGTTGACATACAAAAGAAGCTAAAGTAAATTTATCATTCATTTGCCAGCAATGAGGTGTGGGCAAGGGTTTTTCTCTCTGCAATGCATGAAAAAACAAACCTGGAAAGTGTATACAAAGAATATTTTTCTTCTAAGCTTGAATGTTAGCATTTGCACCTTCTGACTTAATACTGTATATTTCTTTAGAGTCATCAGTCTTATGAGAGTTGTCTTGCCATCTGTACCAGCCCTGCTCCAGGCTACCATATGAAAGTCCAATCTGGCAGCTGAAATATTGGCTAATGAAGAATAGGTGTTAGCTTCTGACTGGTTGAGAGATGAGTTTGTGTATATGAAAGAGCTAAATTCATGTGTTAAACAAAATCTACATTAACATGGAACCAGAAGCAACATGAATGTTCTTCCTCACTCACTCTCAATTTCTTCCTTTCTCTCTCTGTATTTAATGGAGTTCATTCAAGATTTAAGAGGAAAAATTGTTAGGAAAAATTGAGGAAAAATTGCAAGTTATATTTTGGAGATTACAACTAGGGCCAACATGTTGACTTGCTATAATTTAGGTTCCTTCCCTTCCTTTTTGCTCTAGGAAAGCTTATAACTACATAGATTAACAAAACTTTCGCAAGAACGGATGTAAAACAGATTTATTTCAGTGTCAGTTTTATCTGATCCATTCGGTCTTGCAGAGTTTGGATGGCTTCCTTTGTTACAATAACCAGCTTTCAAATATCTATATCCTTAGAGTATTAAATGTCAGCCTCTAGTGTACCATTCATGGATAAAGGATTGACAATTCTGAGGTACTCTCTCTGTTTTTTTCCCCCCTTGTGCACTGAGAGGGTCTTTATTGTGCACCATTACTGACCCCAGAGATGACCTACAGCAGCTACTTGTGAAAAGAGTGAAAAGGTATTTCAGTTTACAGGCGTTAGAAACTCTCTTCATTAGTAGTCTTTTTGCAGACTTCTCAGATTTCCTGTCATTGCTATGAGGATATATTTGTAACTAGGTCCCCTAAGTAAATGGCCAGTGGATAATTAATAGAGCTAACTAGGACTTCCCGTACTGTATTTCCTTTTTTATTCTCCCTGATGGTCCCATGTCCTCTGACACTTCTATAAAATACTGTGCAATACTCACACATGTTGTTGGCCAAACCCTTCAGTCCTTACTCTGACAAAATCCCCATTTATTTCACTGGGATTTTTTTTTTTGAATGAAGAAAGAATGTGCTCAAAGAAACACACTCAAAAGGCAGGAGACGGAGAGATGGAATCCTTAGCCCCACACAACAGCAGCTGGTGTGCAGCAGCAGCCAGTCAGACAAGCTATGGGAAAGTAGTGGGTGTGTCTTGCTTCACCCCTTCTTACAAACCCATTGGCCAGGACCGTGCTACTCCTCCAGCTGGCCCTTCCCTCCCCCTGTCCACTTCCATGCAGACAGCTGCCCCTGAGCGCGGCTCTACAGAACTCAGGAGGATGTGGGCAGTTGTTGGCTCTTCTTCCGACACATCAGAAGAGCTACATTTCTGAGGCATTGTTGAATCCTGCTGGTGGACTGGGAAAAGGGGGCAAAGGGACTGGATTTGTTCCTGAGTAAGGACTGCACCATTGGCAATGAAAAAGCGCCAGATAAAGATGTTGCTTATAATGTGCTGGTATATAAATGATCTGTATCTATAGATAAATGTGAACAATGTAACATCTATAATACAGTTTGCACAAGGGGAATAAATATTTGGACTAGATTCACCACTGACTATTTGAGCTTTACACATTTTGCTATATTGAAATCAATGGAGCCACACCCATGGAAAACTAGTAATGTTGAAGCAAACCCATTCTATTTTTCAGTCCTAGATTATCATTTTAGCCCTATAAACGAGGTTAGGTCAGGGGACTCTCAGACCCTCTTAATTAAAAGCTTGCAACCACACACACCTATAAATAGCTGTTGACCTTCACAGCTGGTTTTGAATCAGCTGCACAAAGAAAGATGGAAGTAGAGCTGGTCGAACTTGTTTGAACAAAGATTTGGGGGTTTTTAATTGAAAAATGGCCATTTTTTCTTTTTTTGTGCAAAAATGTCATTTTTTCCATGAATTTTTTGACATTTTTTACTGAAATATTTTTTAAAAGTTTTATCAAAAATGTTCTCAATTTTTCATTTATGGAAAGCTAAAACATTTTCATTTACCAAAAACACTGTTTTCAATAAACAAAACACATACACACAAAAGCATTTTGATGATTTTAATGAAAACGTTGACAAAAGCAATTTCCCCCCAAAATCTTGAAAAAATGAACAACGGTTCCATTTTGAACCCTGTAAAATGGAAAAACTTCATTTTTTTTCACACACTGTAAACAGGCAGTACACCCAGTTGCCTTAGGTAGCAAACTATTGCGGACTACAGAACATTCCCAAACTCCTTATGTGGTGCCTTTTGGGGTGCTACAAGGAGGCTTCTACAGTCACAGTTCTTGGCAGGTGCTGTTAAAGTCCCTTGGGTACTGTGATGGGGTGTACAAATCCCACACTAGGCAGCAAGGGGTGGAGGGATTATTTTGGACTCAGCCAGCTGCACCCTGCCACACCTGCAGCAAATGCTCCATTTGCTGGAGCAATTAAAAGGCTGGGAATTAGCTCATTTGGGTGGCCGAGTTAGAGGTGAGCAGACTTGCAGCTAAGAGCTCCAGCAGAGGAGGGGGAAGCCTAAGACTCTGATACAGCTGCCCAAAGGGGCCCTCCCTGAGGGAAGGGGGGACCCACCCTGGAGACAACCAGAGAGGGAAGTACCCTGTGGACATTGCTAACCCCCTCTTACCTATTGTGGTTTAGGGTTCCCCGCCAGGGGAAAACCTTGGACTAAGCTGATCCAGGGGAGTGGACAGCCTTAAGCAGGCTCCTTGGTTGCCAGATGACTGGTAGCCCAAATGGCCCTGGGTCGGAGCCCAGTGGAGTCAGAGGGCCTGGGCTCCCCTCCCCACAACCCCCTTGGCAGTTAGGAGTTATAGCCATGACCATTAGGCCATGCTCCCCAAGTGGGAACTGTTACTGGTACCCAAGTACCTGATTATGAGCTCACATCAGGCGTTCTGATGGCTAAATGTCCTTAACTGCACCCTGTTTGCCACCACAAACTAGAGGTGCAAAAACAAAGGTCTAATTGTAGGCAGTGTGAAAGCCTGGCCTGCTATAGGTCATTGTGTGTCTGCCTGTCTCTCTTGATGTTTGCAGTGGTGGTGTAGCCATGTTGGTCCCAGGATATTAGAGAGACTAGGTGGGTGAGGTCATATCTTTTATTGGACCAACTTCTGTTGGTGAGAGAGACACGCTTTTGAGCTACACAGAGCTCTTGATGACAGATATAAAACACATGTGGCATGATTTTTGTATCACATACACCACTGTAAATCAGGATTAACACTTTTGATGTCAGTGGAGTTACACCAGTGTTTGATGCTAGAGTGAGAAGAATCAGCCTTATTAATCCTGAATCAGGCTTACAGTTTTTGTGTGGGCAAATGAGTAGGGAGGGCAAAAAGTAACTTAGATGCCTAAATACTTGGGGCCTGATTCTTAATTACACAAAGTGCTTTACTCTCCTGAAGTTATGGTCCCAATCAAGTACTTGAACATCCAAATTACTTTACCTGCACCTTCTAATAATTGTGGGTGCAAAATAGCATATGTCTCTCCTTACCAGCCCCCTTCATTCATGCAAGTAGTTATTAAACACGTTGGTGCCCCTAATATTTTCCAGTCCATTCCGCTTGTCGATAGCTGGTGCATTCCATACCTGCATACCAATCCCTGGTTACTTCTCAGCCACATATTACTAATATTTTAGTAATTACTAATATTTTAGAGCATTTTCTTTAAGGTAAACTGTTAATGCAAGAGAGATTTTGGATCGTTATATGCAATTAAGCATTTCTCTCTGTATGGCTTGAAATCAGTTATTTTTTGGAATCTAGGCAATCTCACTCTTTTCTTCCACGCATAAGTAGTGAAAGTTGCAATATTAATTGCTGCATCAGCCACTTTAAGATTTAATATTTTTTTGCCCATTCTATAGGCAATGTACCTCTTGCATGATTCCCCATCCAGCCTTCACTTTCACAGGTGTCTGAATGATAAGCACCAGTAATGCCTTTGGAAGTGATCCATAAATCATATTCAGATCCACACATCCTATTTTTAATCTCTAAGCTACTGCACTCTGTGCTTGCTGGTGAAGTTTAATTGGAAATATGTTTCCCACCTACATGTTTGTGGTGCACCCAAAAAAACCCCTTGTGTAGTACACCCAAACAACCCACAATCAAGGAACTCCTCAAATGAAATAAGAAACGAAGCTATACTGCAGATAATACAAATGTTTTTTCAGAGTACTTAGAAGTAGGGTAGTCTTGTGGTTGAGACGCTAGATTGGAACTGAGGTGCTCTGGATTTTCCTCCTGGTTTTGCCACAGACTTTCTGAATAACCTTGGGCAAGCTGTTCATGTGTCAGGCTTCTCCAGGCAAACCTCTTGTTAATGGTTTCTATCTAGATGGTCCCTCTGTAGGTTGTATTGGCCTCCAGGAGCTATTCCAGAGTACTCCATTGTGACTGCTCTGGACAGCACTCTCAACTCAGATGCACTGGCCAGGTAGACAGGAAAAGGCCCACGAACTTTTGAATTTCATTTCCTGTTTGGCCAGTGTGGCAAGCTGCAGGTGAGTGCAGAGCTCATCAGCAGAGGTGACCATGATGGAGTACCAGAATCGCAAAAGAGCTCCACCATGGACCGAACAGGAGGAACGGGATCTGATTGCTGTGTTGGGAGAGGAATCTGTGCTATCAGAACTCCGTTCCAGTTTTCGAAATGCCAAAACATTTGTCAAAATCTCCCAGGGCATGAAGGACAGAGGCCATAACAGGGACCCGAAGCAGTGCAGCATGAAACTTAAGGAGCTGAGGCAAGCCTACCAGAGGCAAACGGCTGCTCCGGGTCAGAGCCCAAAACATACCGCTTCTATGATGAGCTGCATGCCATTTTAGGGGGTTCAGCAACCACTACCCCAACTGTGTTGTTTGACTCCTTCAATGGAGATGGAGGCAACATGGAAGCAGGTTTTGGGGATGAGGAAGATGATGATGATGATGTTGTAGATAGCTCACAGCAAGCAAGCGGAGAAACCGGTTTTCCCAACAGCCAGGAACTGTTTCTCACCCTGGACCTGGAGCCAGTACCCCCCGAACCCACCCAAGGCTGCCTCCCGGACCCGCCAGGACCTCTGGTAAGTGTATGTTTTTAAATAGTATACATGGTTTAAAAGCAAGCGTGTTTAATGATTAATTTGCCCTGTCATTCGCGGCCAGTACAGCTATTGGAAAAGTCTGTTAACATGTCTGGGGATGGAGCGGAAATCCTCCAGGGACATCTCCATAAAACTCTCCTGGATGTACGCCCAAAACCTTTGCAAAAGGTTTCTGGGGAGGACAGCCTTATTCCGTCCACCATGGTAGGACACTTTACCATGCCAGGCGAGTAGCATGTAATCGGGAATCATTGCAGAACAAAGCATTGCAGTGTATGTTTGCTGGCGTTCAAACAACATCCGTTCTTTATCTCTCTGTGTTATTCTCAGGAGAGTGAGATATAATTCATGGTCACCTGGTTGAAATAGGTACTTTTCTTAAGGGGACATTCAGAGGTGCCTGTTCCTGCTGGGCTGTTTGCCTGTGGCTGAACAGAAATGTTCCGCGCTGTTAGCCACGGGGAGCGGGGATGGGTGAGGGGCTAACCACATGGTGCGGGGAGGCAAAATGCGACCTTGTAATGAAAGCACATGTGCTATGTATGTAATGTTAACAGCGAGGTTTACCATGAAAGAGTGCACCCATTGTTCTATAAAATGTGTCTTTTTAAATACCACTGTCCCTTTTTTTTTCTCCACCAGCTGCATGTGTTTCAAGGATCACAGGATCTTCTCCTTCCCAGAGGCTAGTGAAGATTAGAAGGTGAAAAAAATGCACTCGCAATGAAATGTTCTCTGAGCTCATGCTGTCCTCCCACACTGACAGAGCACAGACGAATGCGTGGAGGCAGACAATGTCAGAGTGCAGGAAGGCACAAAATGACCAGGAGGAGAGGTGGCGGGCTGGAGAGAGTAAATGGCAGGCTGAAGAGAGGGCTGAAGCTAAAAGGTGGCGGCAGCTTGTTGAGAGGAGGCAGGAATCAATGCGGAGGCTGCTGGAGGATCAAAGTAATATACTCCAGTGTATGGTTGAGCTGCAGGAAAAGCAGCAGGAGCACAGACCGCCACTACAATCCTTGTGTAACCAACCGCCCTCCTCCCCAAGTTCCATAGCCTCCTCACCCAGACGCCCAAAAATGCGGTGAGGGGGTCTCTGGCCACCCAGCACTCCACCCCAGAGGATTTCCCAAGCAACAGAAGGCTGGCATTCAATAAGTTTTAAAGTTTTAAACTTTTAAAGTGCTGTGTGGCCTTGTCCTTCCCTCCTCCACCACCCTTCCCGGGCTACCTTGGCAGTTATCCCCCTATTTGTGTGATGAATTAATAAAGAATGCGTGAATGTGAAGCAACAATGACTTTATTGCCTCTGCAAGCGATGATCGAAGGGAGGAGGGGAGGGTGGTTAGTTTATAGGGAAGTAGAGTGAACCAAGGGGCAGGGGGTTTCATCAAGGAGAAACAAACAGAACTTTCACACCATAGCCTGGCTAGTCATGAAACTGGTTTTCAAAGCTTCTGTGATGCGTACCGCGCCCTCCTGTGCTCTTCTAACCGCCCTGGTGTCTGGCTGCGCGTAACCAGTGGCCAAGCGATTTGCCTCAACCTCCCACCCTACCATAAACATCTCCCCCTTACTCTCACAGATATTGTGGAGCGCACAGCAAGCAGTAATTACCGTGGGAATATTGGTTTTGCTGAGGTTTAACCAAGTCAGTAAACTGCACCAGCGCGCTTTTAAACGTCCAAATGCACATTCTACCACCATTCTGTACTTGCTCAGCCTGTAGTTGAACAGCTCCTGACTACTGTCCAGGCTGCCTGTGTACGGCTTCATAAGCCATGGCATTAAGGGGTAGGCTGGGTCCCCAAGGATAACTATAGGCATTTCAACATCCCCAATGGTTATTTTTTGGTCTGGAAAGTAAATCCCTTGCTGCAGCCATTCCCACAGACCGGAGTTCCTGAAGATGCGAGCATCATGAACCTTTCCCAGCCATCCCACGTTGATGTTGGTGAAACGTCCCTTGTGATCCATCAGTGCTTGCAGCACTATTGAAAAGTACCCCTTGTGGTTTATGTACTCACCGGTTTGGTGCTCTGGTGCCAAGATAGGGATATGGATTCCGTCTATGGCCCCACCACAGTTAGGGAATCCCATTGCAGCAAAGCCATCCACTATGACCTGCACATTTCCCAGGGTCACTACCCTTGATATCAGCAGATCTTTGATTGCGTGAGCTACTTGGATCACAGCAGCCCTCACAGTAGATTTGCCCACTCCAAATTGATTCCCAACAGACCGGTAGCTGTCTGGCGTTGCAAGCTTCCACAGGGCTATTGCCACTTGCTTCTCAGCTGTGAGGGCTGCTCTCATGTTGGTATTCTTGCACCTCAGGGCAGGGGAAAGCAAGTCACAAAGTTCCATGAAAGTGCCCTTATGCATGCGAAAGTTTTGCAGCCATTGGGAATCGTCCCGGACCTACAACACTATGCGGTCCCACCACTCTGTGCTTGTTTCCCGGGCCCAGAATCGGCATTCCACCTCATGAACCTGCCCCATTAGCACTATGATGCTCACATTGCCAGGGCCCATGCTTTGAGAGAAGTCTGTGTCCATGTCCTCGTCACTCTCATCACTGCAGTGATGTCGCCTACTCGCCCGGTTTCGCTTTGCCAGGTTCTGGTGCTGCATATACTGCTGAATAATGTGCATGGTGTTCAATGTGCTCCTAATTGCCAAAGTGATCTGAGTGGGCTCCATGCTTGCCATGGTATGGCGTCTGCACAGAAAAAAGGCGCGGAACGATTGTCTGCCGTTGCTCTGATGGAGGGAGGGGTGACTGACGACACGGCTTACAGGGTTGGCTTACAGGGAATTAAAATCAACAAAGGGGGTGGCTTTACATCAAGGAGAAACAAAAACAACTGTCACACAGAATGGTCCCCTCAAGGAATGAACTCAAAACCCTGGGTTTAGCAGGTCAATGCTCAACCCACTGAGTTATCCCTTCCCACAGTATTTCAGGCAGGACTGACTCTCCATTAAACTTTTCAAGGTGCCCCTGACAGACCTCACAGAAATGATTGTCGGCCGTTGATTTCATGGAGGGAGGGAGCGGGGGAGCAAATGAATACAAAACAAATCTGGTGTATTTCTTGTTTTGAGCCACTCCATCTATCTTTTACATCTTTGGCTGGCAGCAGACGGTGCAGTAGGACTGCTAGCCATCCTCATCTCCTGCCTGCTCAGCAAAAGATGGTACAATAGGACTGCTGGCAGTACTAAAGAGAATGACCTGGTCGAGTCACTCCTATTTTAGTCCCTGCGCCCATGTCTGCCCAGGTGCTCCTGACCGACCTTACTGAGGCGGCCAGGAGTACCTTGGACATGATGATGATGATGGTTATCAGGCCTATTGCACCGTCTGCTGCCACAAGGCAATGAGCATCTGCTGTGTAGCAATGCAGTACCCCGTCTGCCAGCACCCCGGAGACGTACGGTGACAGTGAGCTGAGCGGGCTCCATGCTTGCCGTGGTATGGTGTCTGCACAGGTAACTTAGGAAAAAAGGCACAAAACGATTGTCTGCTGTTGCTTTCACAGAGGGAGGGAGGGCCTGACGACATGTACCCAGAACCACCCGCAACAATGTTTTTGCCCCATTAGGCATTGGGATCTCAACCCAGAATTCCAATGGGCGGTGGAGACTGCGGGACCTGTGGGATAGCTACCCACAGTGCAACGCTCCGGAAGTCGATGCTAGCCTCGGTCCTGTGGAAGCACTCCGCCGAGTTAATGCACTTAGGGGACACACACAATCGACTACATAAAAACGATTTCTAAAAAACCGACTTCTATAAATTCGACCTAATTTCGTAGAGTAGACATACCCTATGTAAGGACTACACAGAATCCCAGCCCTTGTCCTGGGAAAGAAGCACTGCCGGATGCCACAGAAGGGGTGGGGGAGGTGGAGTTAAGGCCCTGCTTCCTCTGCACAGGACCTTGGAGGAGGCCGCAGAGGTGACGGTAATAGATACACTTTCCCTGCAACACAGGGCGCTCCTGGGGCATTCTGCAAATATGCCTTAGTACTGCAACTGCACCCTGCCCCTTACTCTGGTACGATAGGCACAATCCTTTCCTGAATGCTGATATTGTGAGTTAAAAAAAACAATTCTGTGCTAACTGCATGTGCTCCTCTGAAGAATATCACTGTACTTACTGGTTGAAGACTTCCCTTCATGGCTTGAAGTAGTTGGGGGAGCCTATAAATGGGTATCCCCAGCAATTTTTCCAAACATAGAACAGTAAATCTTGTTTCAGATGCTGTCAATTAAGAAGGAGTTGATGCTTTTGTATGGCAAGGAAACCTATAGGGCCCAAACTTTTCAAAGCGTTTTGGCATTCCTTTGCATGGTTAGTGTATTGATGCAGTTATGACACTTGCACATGCTCAAGACCAGACTGAGCTTTCCGAGCATACGTATAATGACCAGATTTTGTTTATGCAAACTTGCTAAGGGCACAAAGTAGATCTGTAAATTAGGGTTGAGATTTTCAATGTTTCCTAGGGATTTCCCGTAGAGCTGTGTGGGGAAATGGTTTCCCTATCTCATGAAACTGTGATTTCAAAACCGTTCCCATTCCGCATTGGGACAAAGCAGGGACCTCTCGAAGATTTTCATTGAAACACCCGAAAGAGACTCATCCGCCACAGAACAGTGAAAATGTTAATTTTTAACGAAGCGCCGTTTTCTGATGAAAAATCATTTCTTTGAAAAATCTTCCCTCCTCCCAGTTCTCATTTCCAGGGCCAAATCACATCAGAAGGGCGCTACTGGGTCAGACCAATGGTCCATCCAGCCCAGTGTCCTGTCTTCCGACAGTGGCCAGTGCCAGGGGCCCCAGAGGGAATGAACAGAACAGGGAATCATCAAGTGATCCGTCCCCTGTGGCCCATTCCCAGCTTCTGGCAAACAGAGGCTAGGGACGCTTCAAAGCATGGTTTTGCATCCCTGCCTATCCTGGCTAGTAGCCATGGATAGACCTATCCCTCCATGAATTTATCTAGTTTTTTTTTTAACCCTGTTATAGTCTTGGCCTTCACAACATCCTCTGGCAAAGAGTTCCACAGGTTGACTGTGGGCTGTGTGAAGAAATACTTCCTTTTGCTTTTTTTAAACTTGCTGCCTATTAACTTCATTGGGTGACTCCTAGTGCTTGTGTTCTGAGAAGGAGTAAATAACACTTCCTTATTTACTTTCTCTACACCAGTCATGATTTTATAGACCTCTATCATATCTCCCCCTCCCCTAAGCTGAAAAGTCCTGGCCTTATTAATCTCTCCTCATATGGAAGCTGTTCAATACCCCAATCATTTTGGTTGCCCTTTTGTATATTTTTTCCAATTCCAATATATTTTTTTGAGATGGGGTGACCAGATCTGAACGCAGTATTAAAGAAGTGGGTGCATCATGGATTTATATAGAGGCAATATGATCTCTTCTGTCTTATCTGTCCCTTTCCTAATGATTCCCAACATTCTGTTCACTTTTTTGACTGCCACAGCACATCAAGTAGATGTCTTCAGCTAACTATCCAAAATGATTTCAAGATCACTTTCTTGAGTGGTAACAGCTAATTTAGACCCTCTCATTTTATGTGTGTAGTGAGGATACCCCTAGGTATCTTTGAAATAGTATGGCTCCTAGGCTGAGCTATGTGGATTATCTTCTTCAGGCATGTTATGATTTCTACAGTGTCTGGCTCAATATTGAATGCATTGCAGTATTTAATTGTTTGTCCCATTGAAAGCAAATCAATACAAATATTTTTAACGTGAGAAATTCTCTAGGTAACATAAACAGTTGTTACCATTAGGAGTTGAAGGGGAAAAGGCCCTAGATCAGGTAGAGTATATGTTTTTGGATAATATCTAAATCATTTTTTGCCACATTTGATGTGGACCGCACATCCAGGGTTTAGCAGAGGTGGATATTCACATCAGGTTGCAACTTCCTTCAGATTTTTTTACTGAGTTCCCAGCTTTGTGGAATATCAGTGAGTGAGTATGTAGAATTTTAATTCAAATACGACTTTGCTTAGCATGAAGCTTAGGCCCAAACCTGATACAGTTTTGAATCTGGGTCTGAACTTCTTTAGGGCATGATGCATTTGGATTCATGCCCATTATAGAAGAAATAAGGACTAAGTTTGAGGTCCAGATTGCAAGTCAAACCTCTCTAGTTTGGAGTTCTTGTACAGTCCTATCTTTGCTCAACACTAGTGAGGACTCTTACATGACATCTATCTGTTGAGAAAAATGTTTTAATACTCGTTTTTTATTTTCATATAAATATATTCAAAAGTATCTTTTACAAAATGTTCTGTTCTCATTCAGTGTCAGTTGATTTATCTTCTATTACAATAGATTGGAAATGTAACAAAGAATGTTATTTCCAGAGAAATCATCAGTGTCCTACACACAAATCTAATCTTAGAGGTGACTCTATTGTAGGTTTCTTTCCAAGTATTTATGGGTGGCAATATATCTTTCAGCCACAGTTCTTTAGAGGAAATAAAAGCATCTGTAACTATTGCAGAAAAACACATTTACCTCCAAATTATATATATTTTTTCCAGTTAAAAGTATATAATTTCACAAGGAACACATTGGGACCCATCCTGCTGTGAAACTATTGCTCAATTATTCTCAGCAGTGGTAAGAAGCCTACAGTTCTTTAACTGCGGTATAACCCCTATGTAAGCCAAGACTCAGGTACTGTGGATGACAGCTGATGCTGCGAGAGTGGGGCATGGCTCAGAATGTTGTAACAGCATGGGATTCTGTTCCAACATTCCCACTGCCTGCACAGTTCATATATGTCAGGAACCGGGTTAATCAGAGTTCACTTGCACTATATCAGGAGCACATACTATTATTGACTTGTCTCATATGAATCAATTAATTTAAAAGGGGAAAACCAACACTGTGCTCTCTATCTTCCCCATCCCAAAATATCCGTGCAAATTCTGATGGCCTGGACCCAACTTATATTATAACTGTAAGGCAGAAAGCAGAAAAGAGACCAAATTAGAAGATGGCTTACAGGCCAAGGCTAGTGCAATTTAGGAGAATATGCAGTGAAAATAAATAGTCTAATAAATTCAAAGGCTGACTCGTGTTTGGAGTTTAAGGTTTGGAAAGCGAACGCTGATTCTTGTTAAAGATGTATAAACAGGGCATGTTTCCAGTCAAATGTGGTATAGTGGGAAAGGGAAAAGCTAGGGTCTTTGACTCAAAGTGAGAGGCTATAGCTCTGCTAGCTATCCTGGGAGGGCGAGGGGGAGTGTCCCTATGGGGTGTGTGTGAATCTGTTAAACAGCACCTTTGGACGTCGGGCTTTGGGTTTTTTTCAGGAAAGTTCTGAGAAGGTTGAAGGAAAGTCACAAATTGCCAAATTGAATGAGGAAACAAAGAATGGTGAAAGGTTTGTGCAAACATCATAAAACTGGGTGGCTCCAGAATACAATTCATGGATTAATTACAAGTGTGCAGCTGAACGAATGTTAAGCTCTGAGCAGGAAACAACACTGCAGTGTATTTTCCCCTTAAATTAAACTTTGCCTGCATTATTCAGGACTGAATGTTGTTGTCTTCCTGTACCCTGACCTCACTTGCACTCTCAGCCTCCATTCTTGTTCAACCACCTTGTTATTAACCATGCTTGGAGAGACCCAAGCAATTCTGGGGTTTGGCAGTTTGAAACCTCTTAGAATACCTCTTGTGTGGGACACTGACAGCTCTTCTTCCCTGACCACCAGTTCAGAAGGAAATTATCCATTCTTACTGGTCCAGAGTGAAATCTTTGCAGGCATGATGCTGCCATATTCTAACAATGGGTCAAAACATGTTGGATAAAAGTTATGCCATATTTTCCTGTTTTTCTTTCTGTAAGAATATCTCTGGGAACCAGAAGGGAAGAGGGAGATGCATATGCCTCTGTGTAGTAGCCTTATAACACCCTGGTCATTCATTGTGTGTCCAAAGCCCATTGACTTTAGTAGGAGGATTGAGGGGAATAGGCAATACATGATTAAAACCCATAGAGCCAGTACTGCACCATTGAAGTCAAGGAGGATTTTGCTGTTGACTTCAATGGGAAGAGGATTGGAATGCAGCAAAATGCTTAAGTCTTTGTCTACCTCTCCCAGTGTCTCTCACTTCAAAGGAGATCACACACTTTGTTCCCAAAGTTACCTATGTTTCATACAGACTTGGAATCCTCCCTCCACTGTTGAAAATTGCTTACCTCAAAAATAGTGAATCATGAAACCGAGGCTATAGAGAGGTACTTACACTGAAGGAACAGATCCCACGTTACGCTTCCTGTCTGAATAATTCCGGAATGTCCCTCATTTTGTGTCTTTGTCACATGGTATGTCCTACTTCTGGTCATTGGTGAGCTGGGATGGAAGAGCGTGTGCATGGCTGGACTGTGGTCACAGTGCCTTTTTATCTTCAAAGGCAACCTTTTTATTTGCTTTTGTATTCAGCAGAGCTTGTGCCATTCTAAATAGATACATGAGATTTCCTCTATTTTTCTTGGATATAACTCCTTCCCTTCTTCCCTGTAAGGAAATTTTGAAACTTAATTTTGAAACTTGAACCCAAATCTGCAATTAATGCTGGTTGACATTTTTTGTTAGAAAATAACTTCATTGAAAAAATTTATTTTTTACCTAAATGAAAATAGTCATTTATTTTGAAAAATTTCCAGTTTTTCAATGGAAAAAACAAATGTTTTGGTTTTGGAAAACCAAATATTTTTTGGGGGAAAAAATTATGTTTGATTTGAAATTTTCCCTGGCAAATACTTGCCATTTCCCAACTAGCTATCTCTGTAATGTATATTTGGGGATGCTTTCCACCAATTACACTGCATTATTTCCTCTCAAATATGGTAGCTCTCCAGCACTAATGTTCTCCTTTGTTTCTGTAAGCTATATACAGTGTGTCATGTTCCCTGACCCTTTACTCATACATCATATCTTCCAATCCTCTTATCTTCATCGTTCTTTGTATTCACTGCTTTATTGCAATCCTCTTTATATTGAGTTGTCCAAAACTGATCAGTTTTCCAAGTGAGGCCTCACCAGTGCTGTGTAAAGAGGAATTATTACCTTTGTAGTCTTACAAGTAATTCCTTTCCACATCCCAGTATGGTATTTGCCTTTTTCTGTTACAGCCTCTCACTGTGAGCTCATATTTAATCTGTCATCCACTATCACTCCCTAAATAAGTCCTGCAGCACTTCCCCTTTAGTAATAAAAACACAGAAAAATGTTTGAAGAAAAAGTAAGTTATCCCCTTGGGTGGCTCTTTGAGAAAAAACAGGTTTTTTTCATACAGCTGCATAGACACTGAAACACAGCTACACATATCTGGATTTTCCAGCTCTAACGCCAGCAGTAAAACAGATATGGTATTCCCCGTTTATGTGGATTTTCCGACCATTCACTTGTTGCAGTCCCGGCCTATCCACAACTTTAGCATTGTGAGGGAATGCCATATCTACTCTGACTACTGGGTTTAAGACTCAGAATTCCTGGTATATTGAAGTAGTTCAGAGGTGTGTGTGTTCTGAATGTCTTTCCAGCTGCATGACATCTTATGAAAATTGGGTGAATGCTACTGTAAATGGGCAAAACCAGAACATGACTAAATGCATCAAGATATACCACCTTTAGGACTGAAGTGTGTTTCCCTCCTTTCCATCTAAGATTCCATTCTCATGTTTCTTTTATGAGCATTTTCTGAATTGCTCGTCTGTCTTTTCTGCTGATGACTTTATTTAGAAGAACTTTGTTAATATTTGAGTTTGAAAAGCTTGCATAGTGTTTAGTATCTGCCTTTTTTTTGGCCAGTGAATTGTCCTTCTGAACTAAAAATCTTCTTCTTCTTAGTTGATTACTTAATCTAATTAATTACTGTGGGGGGAAAAACTAGCAATCACATGTAAATCTTATTGTGAAGGAAATATGATCGCCACATGTTTCTCTCTGATAACTACAGGAATTATGGTATGTCAAATCAAGGAATACTGTATATGCAAGTAGCAAATTATCTTTAATACTTACCCATTAATTTTTCTTTATGTGAATCAGTTTAAGACCATTAAGACCTGAAAATCTGGGTCAGTCTTTTTCCATATTTATAAGGACTTCCTGCTGGTTTCTCTCTGCTCTCATGTCCTGTTGGGGTGAAAACAAGTGTCACAAACTTACGGTAAACAGTTTTTGGAACTGCCCAAACAACACGTGAAAGAAACAAATGACACAGACAGCAGGAATCATAGAATCATAGACTATCAGGGTTGGAAGAGACCTCAGGAGGTCATCTAGCCCAACCCCCTGCTCAAAGCAGGACCAATCCCCAACTAAATCATCCCAGCCAGGGCTTTGTCAAGCCTGACCTTAAAAACTTCTAAGGAAGGAGATTCCACCACCTCCCTAGGTAACGCATTCCAGTGTTTCACCACCCTCCTAGTGAAAAAGTTTTTCCTAATATCCAACCTAAACCTCCCCCACTGCAACTTGAGAACATTACTCCTTGTTCTGTCATTGGCTACCACTGAGAACAGTCTAGAGCCATCCTCTTTGGAACCCCCTTTCAGGTAGTTGAAAGCAGCTATCAAATCCCCCCTCGTTCTTCTCTTCCGCAGACTAAACAATCCCAGTTCCCTCAGCCTCTCCTCATAAGTCATGTATTCCAATCCCCTAATCATTTTTGTTGCCCTCCGCTGGACTCTTTCCAATTTTTCCACATCCTTCTTGTAGTGTGGGGACCAAAACTGGACACAGTACTCCAGATGAGGCCTCACCAATGTCGAATAGAGGGGAACAATCACATCCCGCGATCTGCTGGCAATGCCCTTACATATACATCCCAAAATGCCATTGGCCTTCTTGGCAACAAGGGCACACTGCTGACTCATACCCAGCTTCATAAATCCAGGAGCTTTATAAATATTACAAAGTGTGTGTGTGTGTGTGTGTGTGTGTGTAATATATACATAGTCCTTCACCATTCCTGATTATTTAGGAGACCTAATGTGCCTGAGGCCTGGCCAGTGCCAACTGAAGTCAATGGGAATCTTTCTGTTGACTTCCATGGGTGTTGTACTAAGCCCTTGGGGTGTTAGATGGAGAGACGTGAGCCCCTCAGCTGATCCAGAGGGACCCTTATTACATTTTAATTAAAATATAAATCTTTTCTCTCCAGCTGGAATAGGGGAATCTCAAAGCACCAGAGCAGTCTGAATAATGGATTAATTAACCAACAGGTTTACACTCCCTAGCCCAGCCCAGTACTAGCCTCCAAAGCTGTGTAAACCCACAGGACTTGCACCCAGGCTCTATTGTATCACCCAGAGTGAAGAGCCCCTCACATGTTCCATTTAAAACCCCCAGGCTTGTTCCATTTTAAAATGTGGGAGCTCATTGCCTGAGCGCCCCCATCTTGTTGCAACTGCTGTGGAATAATACTCCTGCTGACAGAGTTCAAAAGGGAGATGAGAAATTTCAGTTCATGTTTCTCTCTTCCCCTCCCCCTGGCAACTCTTTTTACAGACCCACTTTCATCTCCAGTGTCTGTCCCTCTTACACCCAGCTACAGAATGATACCTCTTATACCTCCCTACCAAAAGCCGTAAAGGCTGCATTAATCCGAGATGACTTCCTGCTTCCCATGCCTTTCGTCTCTCACCCAAAGGCTAGCCTCTTCAGCACAGAAATCCCTTCTGGAAAGTTCTGTCCCTAAAATAATGCTGGCTTTCTGAGCTACCTACTCCTGGTGGTTCCTGGTAAAAGGTAGGAGATAGGACCCGGAAAGAGAGGGAGGTGGAAGAAGTCTTATGTGGAGGCCAAGGAAGACAGGTCAAGAAGGTATTGGAGTTGAAGGATTCTAAAAAGTGGCTAATGTCTGCCTCGGTGTTGGCACAGAAATTCATAGAGACCTACTCCAGTCCCAGGAAACTGTTACAGGATAACTGTGGCCTGGCCAGAGTACTGAGGATTAACACATAATACTTTTTACGAAGAGTCAGAGTTCACGAGTGTCCCAGATGTGAGCACCCTGCTTTCAAGCTCTGTTTTTCTATTTCCTGGACTTAGATATGGATACAATAAATGTACTTCATCGTGACAGGTTTCAGAGTAACAGCCATGTTAGTCTGTATTCGCAAAAAGAAAAGGAGTACAAGTGGCACCTTAGAGACTAACCAATTTATTTGAGCATGAGCTTTCGTGAGCTACAGCTCACTTCATCGGATGCATACCGTGGAAACTTCATTGTGCATGGATAAGTCAAGAACATTAACGAGCTGGCGATGCATTCACCATGAATGGTGTCTAAGACTGGTTAAAGCAGCATGCAACTCACAGGGCAGGTCTTTAATAGGAAACGCAGTGTCCATAAAAAAGGCTATGGGATTATAGACACAGACTGAGTCATGGCTGCATTTACTTAAACAAGATTCTTGTTTGGTTTCTAGTTCATTTTAGACAGGAGACTTGGGAAATCCACAACATGGACAAGCTGCTTCCTCACTACTGTGCCATAGGCCTCCTTTAATGCTCTAGGCTGCAAGCTAACAATACTCCTTTAGGAAACTACTGGAAAGATATTGTTTTTGTGCATTTTCCCCAGATCGAGTAAATTTGCGTTCCTCAAAAAAAAAAAAATCAGATAAAGCTTTATTAAGGAAGACATGGGCAAAGGTGTTGAGTGGTGGGATAGACTGTGGCATGACTGTTACACAGGGTTCTTATTTATTTCCTTTTCATAAGGTTCAGTTCATTCTATGTTTGAATGTCTTTCTGTCTGTCTACATCTTCTTACTGAAAAGGACTATTCCTGCAGGAATTAGCTGATCACCAAAAGTGTTTGAATGGAAAATTCCTCTGTGCCTTATACCGCATTACACAATTGATTAGGCGCATCATGGTTACTTTGGCTTCTTTTGAAGCATCGGTAATGTCTAATGAGAGAGACTGGACATAGAGCCCAGTGGACCATGTGAAAAGTTCTGTTTTCTTTTACTTTTTCCACCATCACCTCTCTTCCATTTTCAGTTCTGCTAGTTTGGATGTAGAGCAGATTGGTTCCTTCCTTCCTTTGTTTATTTCACATGGGACCAAAAGGCTCATCCCCCGCCCCCCACTCACTCCCACTGGTGTGAAAAATTTTCTAGTTGTTCCAGAATATATTATGCAATACCATCTAGAGACTTTTTTCCTCCCTGCCTTTACCATGGATTTTAATCTGTCTGCTCTGATTAGATTCACCCTATAGACTCACTGCCAAATTCTGGTTGAGGCAGAAATGTTTAGTCTTCAACCTGGGAGCTATGTACAGTTCTTTTAAGATATTCATACATCAATATCAGACCTGACTAATCTCAAGCAGTTTTGCATGGCAGGAAGAAGAGAGACTTCAGGTTAATTGTGCAAGTTATGGGCCAAACACTGTACTCTTTACTCAGGCCAAACTCACATTGAAGTCAGTGCAGGTTTCACCTTAGAATAGGAGCTCAGGATCGGATTCCATATGAAGCTGTATTCTGCTCACCTTTATATCACTAAGGGCCAAATTCTACTCTCATTGAGAGTTCTGTCATTGATTTCCATGTGATCCATATCGGGCCCTATTTTTGTATGTGTTAAGGAATTAACCTCAAGGGAAATTCACTGATGTCATGTTTCAGTTGAAGAAATAAAATCCTTTTCTCACATTTTTCCTTAAATGTAATTGACCCTAAAGTAAATATAATAATTAATCTTATAATCTATAATTTGTTGTTGTTTTGTTTAATGTTTACATTGCAATAGCCCCAGTCTGGTTGGAATCTAGGCAGTTCTTTGTGTTAGGCATTGTGTGTGTATAAATGGATAGTAAATGAAGTTCCTGAACACTATATGAGTACTTTGATAAACAGCGTGGTGGACTTAGAAAATTGTATTTAAATATTGATAAAATTCCATAATTTTTTTTAGGAGTGGAACAACTACACCAATTTGGCAATTAGTCATAATACTGGCTTTGCTTCCCATAACATGTTATGATAAGGACGGATGGACTGGCTGAGTTGGATAATCCTGCTGTCACAGGCAAAGAATTAAGAAGGCGACTTGACGTGGGAGTTGTGTTGGTTGAGGAGGCCACTCAGTGCATTCTTTACCCAAGCATTCAAGAACGCTCTCTCGCAACTTGATCCTCGTTTTCCCAAACACACGAAGGAGAAGAATGTTTCACTGTCCAGAGAGTGCCTGGGCCTCGAGATAAATTAGAATTGAAACAAACGTTCCCATTCATTTTAGGGGCCCCTCCTCACTAGTGTTCTCACTGTTCTGTAAAAACCTTCTTTGTAAGTAGTTTCTAAAGCATAATCTGTGCTTTTAAGATGTTTGATTGGACAATTCCAATGCATGGTTGTTGTTTTTTAAAGTTTGCTGCTTAGAATACTTTTTTTTAGTTTTGAATTGAAATCTGAAGCCAAGGGTTGAGGAAAATTTCTTTCCTCCCATCCTTGTTGTTCAGAAACCATGAAAAAAATCAAGTCTGAAGGAAGGAAGGCCATATGAACAGCTATGAGATGGGGTTATGGAACTTAATTTCAGTAATTGCAGTGAAATTAATCTCAGTAGAGAACAAAAGGCAGAGGAGAAATTTTCACTCTAAAAGTTCCAGTAGACTATAGCTGAGCCCCACTTGCTTTTATAAACAGGCTTGACAGATCTGGGCATAGAATTAAGTTACAAAAGCAAAACATTTTTCTTTCTTTGAGATCTATTCTTTCTCTGCTTCTCCCACCTCATCCCACCAGTCCACACCAGACATTGAGTTAGCTATACAGGGGAACAGGCTCTGTCTTGATTTAAAATAGAAGACAAAGCGGGGTACAAATGTGCAATCTTTTTTTTTCCAGGCGAAAGTGTGATCAGTTCAGCAAAAGGTCATTCACTTCTTGGTAAAGTTGCAGATTAGAGGTTATGTTACAGCTACAGAGAATTTGGAAAGCAACATGTAGGCTTGAAAAATGAACCGTCCCGTTGCGTATATACCTTAGTATATCCCCTTCAATCATAATTATAGACAGATTTGGATTGAAGCAATCATTAAATGCATTGTCCTTAAAGCTAGTCAGGGACATGACCACTAGTGACACTGTGGTGGAAAGGACTAAACAGTGCAGTTCATCATCTTAGCCCTTGAAATGGCTGAGATATGCAAAAGTGCATGTTTTATCCAAGAAATATAAATAGCACAAAAGGAGGAAGGTGGGGGCGGGGGAGAGGGGGAAAGAGAAGGAGAGTCAGGTGCCTTTGTAGACTGCTGTGTTTGAGGAACAATTTGACAGAGACAGAGCAAGATGATGATAACTTGAAAAAAGTATAATTTGTCATGATTACCTCTTCCCCCCCCCAAAGTAGTACGGTTTGCAGTTTGCACCCATTGCAATTTATACCTGGGTAAAAAGATGGCTTGGGTAAAAGGTAGTTTACTTGGGAACATACTTGGGTAAAAGATAGCTTACCAAAGAAAAGTATAAATTTATCCCTTCAGTTAGCAGGACCTGCACTAAGAATATTAGGTGTCTATAAAACCCCATTTAACAAAGCCCCTTATAAAATTCCATTTAACACATGCTGGGTGGGATTCTTTCCTTTGAGAACATTAAATATCATAGAGGAGAGATTTCAGAGTGCAGGATGATTCAGATAATGCTATACTTCCTCATCCTGTACACAAGTTTCTTTTGCACTTTCATTAGTCAGTACTGTCCACCTCTATAATTTTTCTCCAGACAAAAATCATACATTCTATTAAGTAAAGTGAGCAGTTGATAATGTTGCTGTTAGCTAGTGACACTTTCATTTTATAGACCAGCACATCTGAAGGTTGGTGGGTTCGGATTGTCTTGGAATATAAGGTGCATCTGTGAAAGAGTTAAAAAAAAAAATTGGGAGCATCCAAACCTGGGGGATCAACTTCATTTTATGTTGCCAACTCTCATGCTTTAGTCTTGAGTCTCATGATAATTATAGTTTTCCTTAAAGCCCTAGCTCCTGGAATCACGTGGATATGTGATGATTTCAGCCTTCATTCTTAAAGACAAAGTAAGTTGCTAGCCCTTGTGGCTGTGGAGAAAGCTTCAAAATGTGACCCCAATGCACCCTAAAGGTTCAAAAAGCAGAGGGCAAATAAAAAAACATCAGATCTATTATTTTTCCATTATCTGATGATTTTTGGTGACCCTGAGTCAGGATTTTTGAACATTTGGGGTTAGCCATACCAAGCCCATCACTCTACGATGTGGGGAAAAGTTGGGAACAAACAAGCTGAAAAACTCTTCCAATAATGGGTGCTTTGTTTGGTGATTGAAACCAACATTTGTTTTCTTTAAATGAAAATGTTATATAAGTGTCACTGTCATGGGGGATCTTTGTTTTGCTGGAACATCTGAGAAGTCATTCGTTGTTCAAACCAGCACTGGACACGTAACCTAATACTTCAGGCTCTGTAGTTCAGCAACAAAGCTGAGCTGTGCATTTAGACCCCTCATTCTGCAAACACTTAACACATGTATCTTTACTCACCTAAAATATCTCACTGGCTTAAGAGGTCGCAGATTTAGGGCCATGCTCAGTTTTGCTTGCAAGTGAAACCAGAAGAACAGCTGCACAAATTTTAATTGCGAGGCCATTCTTCTTTGCGCACAGATTGTCCACTCTCTTTGTCCCCAAAAGCTGCTTCCATATTTCTGCATGCCGCGCAAAAGTCAGTTTTCAGACCAGCAGGGCAGCGACAGGCCCTGCAATAGCGTGCCCACCCACCCCGCCCTCCTTAGTTTAATCCTTTAAATCAGGCTCTGACATTTTGAGGTGAGCAGCACGTGCGCCATAGAGGAAACCTTTTCTACCCTTCCCTGCAGCTCATCATTTCAGGCCCACATCGCTGCTCCCTCCCTTGCTCCTCTGCATCTCCCTTATTGCCTGGTGCACTGCTTCTTCACAGGGCACTGGCATTGTGCACTTGCAGCTCTTCCCGGAGTCTAGCAGGTACTGCTGCAGCTGCTATTCAAGTGCAAGCCAGGCAGCTGCTCCTCGGCCTCCTGTTGCCCTCCTGGTGCCCCTTGCGGTTGCATGGCTTTCTCTCACGCCCCAACAGGCATCTTTTAGCTCCCTTCCGCATGCTGCCCCACGTTTGCCAGTAATACCCACCCTGATTTTCTTCCAGCCTGTAAGCACCCCAACACCACACATACAAAGACACCCTTCATCTTGAAATGGGGAGGGTATCGCAGTAGGTGTTGGCACAGGGCCGAGCACAAGGGCATTGTGGCCTCTAGGTGCTACCATAATACAAATGATAATTGTAAACAGACATGGCCCCCAACTTTGTATATTCAGGCATCACCCAGAGTCCTGGCTGGATGATGCAGCTGGTGCTCTTGGTTCCCCTTTCTCCAGATGGGTACTTGATGCATCATGAGCTGAGAGAGGGGAGGTGGTGGGGTTAGAGTTATGAGGTGTCCTGTCCCCAAGGCAGAGTTGTGTGCATGTGTTTACTCTGCATGGATCCTGAAATGGGGTTCAAGTGAGAATGCAGGTTTGGACAGGCTGCTTCTCTGCCCTTCAGAACTCCCATCCCAGCTCACCGCGATTTTGTCACAGCTCGAGGGTTGCATTGGTGCTCACGCAGACAGGAGCTTTCCGGGCTTGGCTAGGGACCACAGCGAGCACCGCTTCCGTCTCTCAAACAAGAGGCTGTTAGGTCTGTACTGCTGAAACCATTTCTGGACACGAGCAGTCTTGGCAATTATCACCCGGTCTCCTTTCGGGAAAATTATTTAGGGGGGTTGGGGTAAAGCCTAGGAAATCCTAGGTTTAACCATGGAAAAAACCCTCAAGGGGCCAAATCTTCAATTGGGGGAAATCAGTGTAGTTCTGTTGACTTTTGGAACTAACCCATTTACACCACTTGAGAATCTGGCCCCTTGGCTTTTCTTCATGATTAAACCTAGGACGCACTTTCCTGCTTAGAGATTCTGTATGGAATTAGCAATAAGGGGGAGGTTTTCTAAAGCACAGAGGGCAGTGAAGCATCCAGCTCCTATTGACAGTCAATGGCAGTTGGGCACCTAATTCCCCTTTGCGCCTTAAAAATCTCCCCCCAAATATCTACCATTAAGAAAAGCTTCTGGGGCTTTTGCTATAAGTCTAAAGACTTACAGGTATAAAACTTGAATGAAATTATACCACATCCAAATATGGTGATGAGCAGGAGGAGATAAAGGGCCCGATTCTCCATGGCATAGCACTTCATGTAGTCATTTACATCAGTGCATAGTGAGTGTGAAACCCTCTCCTCCTGCTTTGGTGGTATTTCACAGTCGCATGGCATGAGCATAAACGATTACCTAAGGTGTACAGCTTTGGTGAAGCAGGTGTTTCGTAGTACAAGCTAATACAAGGTTAATATGAGGTTTCACTCTTGACAGAGAGAAAATCACAGTTCAAGGCCAAAAGCTTCCCTCTGTTGTTCTGGAACTTATTTCCTATAAGAATCCGAGGCATAACATGGAGAGATTACCTGTAGTAACCTCTTCCTGCCTGTAACTTCCTTCGCCTAATGGTTTTTTCTGATGCTACAAGAGATTATAAATAAATAAATCAAAAGAAAAATCACCACTTTTCTCCTTGTCAGTAAGTCAGGCCCAATGAGTAAGGCCAGAGTGGAGTCCGAATGGGAAAGTAAGAAAGGAGTCCGAAGGGAAAGTAAGAAAGGGATGGACAACCAGCAATACCCGGCAGTGGAAACACACTGAGGGTGTTCAGGAGATACCTCCCAGGATGTGGTTTTCTCCAGGCACTGACCTACATAGAATCATAGAATCATAGAATCATAGAATATCAGGGTTGGAAGGGACCCCAGAAGGTCATCTAGTCCAACCCCCTGCTCGAAGCAGGACCAATTCCCAGTTAAATCATCCCAGCCAGGGCTTTGTCAAGCCTGACCTTAAAAACCTCTAAGGAAGGAGATTCTACCACCTCCCTAGGTAACGCATTCCAGTGTTTCACCACCCTCTTAGTGAAAAAGTTTTTCCTAATATCCAATCTAAACCTCCCCCACTGCAACTTGAGACCATTACTCCTCGTTCTGTCATCTGCTACCATTGAGAACAGTCTAGAGCCATCCTCTTTGGAACCACCTCTCAGGTAGTTGAAAGCACCTATCAAATCCCCCCTCGTTCTTCTCTTCTGCAGGCTAAACAATCCCAGCTCCCTCAGCCTCTCCTCATAACTCATGTGTTCCAGACCCCTAATCATTTTTGTTGCCCTTTGCTGGACTCTCTCCAATTTATCCACATCCTTCTTGAAGTGTGGGGCCCAAAACTGGACACAGTACTCCAGATGAGGCCTCACCAATGTCGAATAGAGGGGAACGATCACGTCCCTCGATCTGCTCGCTATGCCCCTACTTATACATCCCAAAATGCCTTTGGCCTTCTTGGCAACAAGGGCACACTGCTGACTCATATCCAGCTTCTCGTCCACTGTCACCCGTAGGTCCTTTTCCGCAGAACTGCTGCCTAGCCATTCGGTCCCTAGTCTGTAGCTGTGCATTGGGTTCTTCCGTCCTAAGTGCAGGACCCTGCACTTATCCTTATTGAACCTCATCAGATTTCTTTTGGCCGAATCCTCCAATTTGTCTAGGTCCTTCTGTATCCTATCCCTCCCCTCCAGCGTATCTACCACTCCTCCCAGTTTAGTATCATCCGCAAATTTGCTGAGAGTGCAATCCACACCATCCTCCAGATCATTTATGAAGATATTGAACAAAACCGGCCCCAGGACCGACCCTTGGGGCACTCCACTTGATACCGGCTGCCAACTAGACATGGAGCCATTGATCACTACCCGTTGAGCCCGACAATCTAGCCAGCTTTCTACCCACCTTGTAGTGCATTCATCCAGCCCATACTTCCTTAACTTGCTGACAAGAATACTGTGGGAGACCGTGTCAAAAGCTTTGCTAAAGTCAAGAAACAATACATCCACTGCTTTCCCTTCATCCACAGAACTAGTAATCTCATCATAAAAGGCGATTAGATTAGTCAGGCATGACCTTCCCTTGGTGAATCCATGCTGGCTGTTCCTGATCACTTTCCTCTCATGCAAGTGCTTCAGGATTGATTCTTTGAGGACCTGCTCCATGATTTTTCCAGGGACTGAGGTGAGGCTGACTGGCCTGTAGTTCCCAGGATCCTCCTTCTTCCCTTTTTTAAAGATTGGCACTACATTAGCCTTTTTTCAGTCATCCGGGACTTCCCCGGTTCGCCACGAGTTTTCAAAGATAATGGCCAATGGCTCTGCAATCACAGCCGCCAATTCCTTCAGCACTCTCGGATGCAAGTCGTCCGGCCCCATGGACTTGTGCACGTCCAGCTTTTCTAAATAGTCCCTAACCACCTCTTTCTCCACAGAGGGCTGGCCATCTCTTCCCCATTTTGTGATGCCCAGCGCAGCAGTCTGGGAGCTGACCTTGTTAGTGAAGACAGAGGCAAAAAAAGCATTGAGTACATTAGCTTTTTCCACATCCTCTGTCACTAGGTTGCCTCCCTCATTCAGTAAGGGGCCCACACTTTTCTTGGCTTTCTTCTTGTTGCCAACATACCTGAAGAAACCCTTCTTGTTACTCTTGACATCTCTGGCTAGCTGCAGCTCCAGGTGCGATTTGGCCCTCCTGATAACATTCCTACATGCCCGAGCAATATTTTTATACTCTTCCCTGGTCATATGTCCAACCTTCCACTTCTTGTAAGCTTCTTTTTTATGTTTAAGATCTGCTAGGATTTCACCATTAAGCCAAGCTGGTCGCCTGCCATATTTACTATTCTTTCGACTCATCGGGATGGTTTGTCCCTGTAACCTCAACAGGGATTCCTTGAAATACAGCCAGCTCTCCTGGACTCCTTTCCCCTTCAAGTTAGTCCCCCAGGGGATCCTGGCCATCCGTTCCCTGAGGGAGTCGAAGTCTGCTTTCCTGAAGTCCAGGGTCCGTATCCTGCTGCTTACCTTTCTTCCCTGCGTCAGGATCCTGAACTCAACCAACTCATGGTCACTGCCTCCCAGATTCCCATCCACTTTTGCTTCCCCCACTAATTCTACCCGGTTTGTGAGCAGCAGGTCAAGAAAAGCGCCCCCCCTAGTTGGCTCCTCTAGCACTTGCACCAGGAAATTGTCCCCTACGCTTTCCAAACACTTCCTGGATTGTCTATGCACCGCTGTATTGCTCTCCCAGCAGATATCAGGAAAATTAAAGTCACACATGAGAATCAGGGCATGCGATCTAGTAGCTTCCGTGAGCTGCCGGAAGAAAGCCTCATCTACCTCATCCCCCTGGTCCGGTGGTCTATAGCAGACTCCCACCACTACATCACTCTTGTTGCACACACTTCTAAACTTAATCCAGAGACACTCAGGTTTTTCTGCAGTTTCGTACCGGAGCTCTGAGCAGTCATACTGTTCCCTTACATACAGTGCTACTCCCCCACCTTTTCTGCCCTGCCTGTCCTTCCTGAACAGTTTATAACCATCCATGACAGTACTCCAGTCATGTGAGTTATCCCACCAAGTCTCTGTTATTCCGATCACGTCATAGTTCCTTGACATCACCAGGACCTCCAGTTCTCCCTGCTTGTTTCCAAGGCTTTGTGCATTTGTATATAAGCACTTGAGATAACCTGTTGATCGCCCCTCATTCTCAGTATGAGGCAGGAGCCCTCCCCTCACAGACATTCCTGCCTGTGCTTCCTCCCGGTATCCCGCTTTCCCACTTACCTCAGGGCTTTGGTCTCCTTCCCCCGGTGAACCTAGTTTAAAGCCCTCCTCACTAGGTTAGCCAACCTGCTCGCGAAGATGCTCTTCCCTCTCTTCGTTAAGTGGAGCCCGTCTCTGCCTAGCACTCCTCCTTCTTGGAACACCATCCCATGGTCGAAGAATCCAAAGCCTTCTCTCCGACACCACCTGCGTAGCCATTCGTTGACTTCCACGATTCGACGCTCCCTACCTAGGCCTTTTCCTTCCATGGGGAGGATGGACGAGAACACCACTTGCGCCTCCAACTCCTTTATCCTTCTTCCTAGAGCCACATAGTCCGCAGTGATCCGCTCAAGGTCATTCTTGGCAGTATCATTGGTGCCCACGTGGAGAAGCAGGAAGGGGTAGCGATCCGAGGGCTTGATGAGTCTCGGCAGTCTCTCCGTCACATCGCGAATCTTAGCCCCTGGCAAGCAGCAGACTTCTCGGTTTTCCCGGTCAGGGCGGCAGATAGATGACTCAGTCCCCCGGAGGAGAGAGTCCCCGACCACCACCACCCGCCTTCTCCTCTTGGGAGTGGTGGTCGTGGAAATCCCAACCTCAGGACATCGCATCTCATGCCTTCCAACCAGTGGAGTCTTCTTCTGCTTTCTCGCCCCAGACATATCATCTGGTCCACTCTCCGCAACGATACCTGTGGAGAGAACATGAAAGCGGTTAGTTACCTGTATCTGTGTTACTGGAACCCGGACATTCCGCTTACCTCTTCTGGAGGTCACATGTTGCCAAGCTTCTTCACTGGCCTCTTGGCTCCGCTGTGCAACCTGCTCTATATCTGTAGAGCTTTGTGCCCCTAGAAGCCTATCCTGAGTTTTGTCCAGAAAATCCTCAGTTTCCCGTATGCAACGCAGGGTCGTTATCTGTTGCTCCAGACCTTCAATCTTCTCTTCCAATATGGAGACCAGCTTGCACTTTGTACAGACAAAGTCGCTTCTGTCCTGTGGAAGAAAGACAAACATGGCACATCCAGTGCAGGTCACAACGGCTGAACCCCCCCCTTCCATATCACCTTCCTACTATGAGCTTCCTCAGAGCAGTTTGCAAGACGTAAGCCTCACTGGGCTCACTCCAGGTGAACTCCCAGGCAAACTCCTGTTGTGAGCTGCTCTGCTGTCCCCCGCTGCTCAGCTGGTTCGCCGCCGCTTACATAAGTAAGGCCTTTTTGAAACTGTGTTCAGTCAGCTCCAGAACCTCTTTAGTGCTGCACTATTTAGAGAGTGCAGCTTGGAACTGCAAACACAGAAAGGGTCACGGAGCCAGATCTCCAACAATCTGGCCACAGAGCTGCCAGTTCTCACCAGGAGGAGATTCCTTTGCTTTGGAAGTATCTGCAGTTGGAGTAGAGCCCGCATAGCAGACTTCTCTTCCATCCGTCCCTTAAGGCCCCCAGTGGAAAAGGTGTGTTCAGAGCACTAGTGTACTCCGGCACTCCCAGAGCATTTGTATTACCTTAGCACCTAAAGGCCCTTACTGAGATCAGGCCCCATATAGGCACTGTACAAACACCCAGAGAGTTTACAAACTAAAAAAGACAGACTGGGTGGCAGGGGAAATGCAGACAGCAAGAGATAAAGTAACTAGCTCAAGGGCAATAGCATGTCAGTGGCAAAGCCAGGAATAGAATCCAGTTGTCCTGAGTCCCAGCGCAGTGCCCTATCTGCTCGACCATACTGCCTTTCACAATCCAGGGTTAACCCATAATCCAATAAACAGCAAGAACTGAAGGGTAGGAGCCACATCAGCTGGTGCTCTGTGCTCGCAAGATTAAATCTCAGATGAAAAGGAGCAGGTAGATAACAGCTGTCAAACAGTTGAGGAAATTTCTGCCTTCTCTTGCTGTGTCTGCTAACAAAGTCCAAGCCTCCAGAGCTGATCCTGCACATCAATCTTCCATAGCCCAACCTTATAGTAGCATCTCTTAATCCTTTGGGCAGCTGCTGGAGGAGGGCAATGGTCACAGCTAGATGTTCAAATAAGCACCTCCAGGGTAGGGTAAATATCATCTCCTGTCAGAAGACTCTGTCCCTCTCCTCCCCCAATGCTGCACACACACGACAAACCAGAAAGCCCCCAAACGAGATTGGGGGAAGTATATTTTGTGCATAACACAGTATTTCACCAAGGATAACATTACTGAACCAACAGAAAAGGTTTGGAAGAAAACCCAACTGCAGCTCATGTTTCATATTTGTGTCAGTGCTTTATTTTTCATGTTAAATTTGCTAGTTAGACAGGAATCTGTGTTGCTTGCTCATCTGTGTACAGGGGAAGAGAGAACATGTGTGACAGAGGAAAAGTACTCACAAACAACAGTAGGAATTAAAATTAGGGATTTAAGAATTACCCCCCCCCCAGCCAGATTAGTTTGGGGAGAAGATAAATGACTTCAACTCCAGGCTCCAGGCTTGCTCAAGGTCTGAAATACATTTAAACCAGCTCCCAAAAGCCTGTGCACATTTTTAATCAAAACCTGCTCTTTTGGTTGCTTTTGTTAAAGAAATGCCCCGACTTGATAGAACACCAAAACCTCATTAAACTGCAATCACTAGACTACAAAAGATGGAAAATGAGCAGTGCCATCCAAGCTACTGCAACTGTATACATACTGTGTTAGAAAGACAATGAATTCTCGGGTTCAAGGTTACACATGGCATCATAAGCAGTTTTCCCCGCCTCATCTAACTCTAAACAGGGTTGGAATGTGGCCAGCACAAAGGAATCTGCAGTCAGCTCCTTCAAGAATGAAAAATAAACTTTTTTTTTCCCTGCAGGGGAAAAAAAAAAAAAAAACCTGAAGAAAAGCAGACAGCTGCTAACTAGTTGTCTAGCTGTCTATTTGTGGACATTTTCTTTCATCTTGTCATACCTTTTGTGCTGTTTGAAATGTTTGGAGCTTAGACTTGAAGAACACTCAGTGGATTCCAGACGTGTATTAAAAGACAGAAAAAGGAAAGGCAGAAAAGTTCTGATAACAAACGTCTTTGTGTGTTGGGGCCACAGTCACTCTAAGTATCAACTAGAGCATTGATTTTATTTTCAGCAGAGGGAAGGAAATTTTTCGAACTGGGAAAAATACTGGAATAATGCAATTCAGAAGGAAAGCACATATGTCTTGATTATGAGTAATAGTGATATACAGTGAGGCCTCTTCAGAACAAGAAGAGGCCATTCGATCCATCTCACCTGCTCCTTTTGCGGTTCTGGTTATTTATTCTTTCTCCGAATGGACAAAGTCAGTCTCTCTCTAGGGGATGGTTTTCACACACTTCACATGTGAACTGGTATAAGTCAGCAAAGTAAGGGCCTGATCTGAAGCCCATTAAAGTCAATGGACATCTTTCTATTGACTTCAGTGGGCTTTGGATCCGGCCCTAAGTACAGAATTTCTGAATGCCAATTCAGTTTGCCTTGAGTCAACAGTGTGCCCTTGTTTAGTCAACAGTGTGCCCTTGTTGCCAAGAAGGCCAATGGCATTTTGGGATGTATAAGTAGGGGCACTGCCAGCAGATCGAGGGACGTGATCGTTCCCCTCTATTCGACACTGGTGAGGCCTCATCTGGAGTACTGTGTCCAGTTTTGGGCCCCACACTACAAGAAGGATGTGGAAAAATTGGAAAGAGTCCAGCGGAGGGCAACAAAAATGATTAGGGGCCTGGAACACATGACTTATGAGGAGAGGCTGAGGGAACTGGGGATGTTTAGTCTACGGAAGAGAAGAACAAGGGGGGATTTGATAGGTGCTTTCAACTACCTGAGAGGTGGTTCCAAAGAGGATGGCTCTAGACTGTTCTCAATGGTAGCAGATGACAGAACGAGGAGTAATGGTCTCAAGTTGCAGTGGGGGAGGTTTAGATTGGATATTAGGAAAAACTTTTTCACTAAGAGGGTGGTGAAGCACTGGAATGCGTTACCTAGGGAGGTGGTGGAATCTCCTTCCTTAGAAGTTTTTAAGGTCAGGCTTGACAAAGCCCTGGCTGGGATGATTTAGTTGGGGATGGGTCCTGCTTTGAGCAGGGGGTGGGACTAGATGACCTCCTGAGGTCCCTTCCTACCCTGATCTTCTGTGATTCTGTGACTCTCCTGCTGGCTTAAACAGGTGTGTTCTGCCTCACAAACTGCAGCTGGCACAAGGCATTGGCTTTCACACTTGCTTCCACTATTCTCCTGAGCTGCTCTTCTCCCTCAGTTTAGTTAGCTCTCCCACATGGCTAAGAAGTTCAAATGACAGTTAAATGATTTGTGTTTGGGGAGAACTCCATCTGCTTGGGTCTCTCTGTCCCAACTGCTGTAAATCAGCCCCTCAGATTTTCTACAGCCCAACAGTAACAAGAGAAAGCAGCCTTCAGCAGCTCTGGGTTCTCAGAACCACGTAGGCTACAGTTGTAAGAAAAGAACTTGACCTCAGGGGCATAACAATCCCTTCCCCCATTCCCACCACACTCTTCTCCTCTTCTGGGCAAGGCCTTAGTCGTGGGCAGGGCACAGCTGAATGATAACTCCTTCACTCCTCTTAAGGCTAAGAAGCTGCTTGCACTTAAGAGTAAAATGCCTATTCTATTAGTCGAAGTTACTAAGGAACCCTACTCCCATAGTTCTGTTCCGCTGTGGGTCTCCTCACCAGTGAGCTATTGTATCACAGCTACCAGCCTTGATCTGTCTGCTATTCCTGTAATCCCAATTGTGTCATTGAACAGGGCCTTGAGTTCTCAGACAGAGATTGCCTCCAGAGGTGGTTCTTGTCTCATTTGTATTTTGCCAAATAGATCAACCAGTCTTATGCCTGAAATTGCTAAGACGGACCCTTCCCCCCTCTTACTGAAGAGCCAAGGACAATTGAGGAGAACAAACCTGATGATGCTCTTCTCCTTCATCCTGGCATGCAGCTGCTGATTAACAGTACTTGGGTTCCTGCTTCAGCATCCTAGCGAACTCATCCAAGCTCTACAGTACAAACTGTCAATGAGGAAAGCAAAGATGAAGGATAAAGACAAATGCTTCATTTAACATGGCCTCTGCAATAGATAATTACTGTCTTTCTTGACAGAAGGCAATGCCAACTCCATGGATCTCCTAGGACAGTGCAAAGATAGCACTTTGAAGGGATATTATGAGTTATGCAATGCTGGGATGCATAAACAGGGGAATCTCAAGTCAGAGTAGAGAGATTATTTTATCTCTGTCTATGGCATTATGCAACTGCTGCTAGAATACTGTGTCCTGTTCTGGTGCCCACAGTTCGAGAAGATCGTTGATAAATTGGAGAGAATTCGGAGAAGTGCCACAAGAATGACTGAAGGATTAGAAAACATACCTTATAGTGATAGACTCAAGGAGCTCAGTCTAGTTAGCTTAACAGAAGGTTAAGGGATGACTTGATCACAGTCTATAAGTACCCAGGTGCAGAACACATATTTAATAGTGGGCTCTCCAATGTAGCAGAGAAAGATCTAACATGATCATCATAGATGATGATGATCATGTTGATCCGATGATGGAAGCTGAAGCTAGACTAATTCAGACTGCAAATAAGGCATACATTTTTAACAATGAGAGCAATTAACCACTGACACAACTTACCAAGGGACAGGGTCGATTCTCCATCACTGACAGTTTTTAAATCAAGATGGGATGTTTTTCTAAGAGCTCTTCTCTAGGAATGATTTTGGGGCAGGTCTCTGGCCTGTGCTGTACAGGAGGTCAGACTAAATGATCACAATGGTCCCTCCTAGCCTTGGAATCTATGAGTTGGTGTTGGTCCTGCTTTGAGCAGGGGATTGGACTAGATGACCTCCTGAGGTCTCTTCCAACCCTAATCTTCTATGATTCCTATGCCCAGTCAGCATTGCCTGCCTCCCAGCTAGACTCTGCCAGAGCCCTTATAAACTGATTGGCAGAATTCCACTTGCTGCCACGGAAGACCTCTCTCAAGCCGCTCTAGACGATGTCGACTTCATTAGATGTGGCATCAATGAAGTTCTTAGGTAGAAACTCTGAAGACTGACATCACTAGGACGGAGGGGATGGGGTTGGCTTAAATCTTGTTCAGTAGAAGAGCTTTCTCTTAAATACAAGGCAATGGGTTTTCCTGCTGCCAGCAGATGCCTCTTTGGGGAACCCCTTGATTAAGCCCTGAAGGCTTTAGGGGGAGATTTACATATACAACCTACTGGAATTTCACTTCTCTTCCCTCTCCTATGGTCTGGAAGAAATGCTAACTGTAGCTAAGAAGAGATTTCAATTAAGCCCATAGAATGTCTTCTCCTAAAAATTGAGGAATCATCAACTCTTTACAATGTCAGACCTCCACTTTTGGGGCCAATTAAACTCTTCAGGGGTTCACTGTATGCCAGCACCCCCTTTTCCCAGTGGCTTTATAGAGCCCTTCTTATGATTAAGCCCCCATCAAGCAGATTATCTTTACACAGAGGCTGGATCTGCTGTTGGCAGCTGTTACTGACTCTTTGTTATCCCCTTGGTGAGCCTGTGTGAGTTTTTCCTTTGCAGTTCGTCACCCCTAAGGCACTTTATCTTGTAGCTATTGTTTCTTCTCAACAGGTGTCTGAGATGCCTCCTCTGCAACACTCTCAGCCACTGTTTGAGCACCAGCAGCCTCGGCCAACTCCCTCGTAAAAGAACTGAGCAAACCAGAACTTTGAAGTATGAAGACGGACAAAAATCTCTGGATGTGCATCAAAGGGCATTAAGAGATTCTAAAGCAGATTTCTTTTGCTTTCTGTGTTTAATATGGAGGAGACTTTCTAGCTGGAAAATCAAGCTTTTGTGCAATGATTGTGTGATTTCCTTTCTGCAGCACATGGGAAGTCTTGGATTATACTCAGGCAACGAAAGGCCATAATGGGGTCAAGTGAGAGAGCGAGAGAGAGAGACAGTGTACGACACCCAAGCCCACTGCTGTTGATAATATGCGATTCACTACTATGGCCTGCTGTACCTGAGTGGTACTGTTCTCCAAGAATTCCAAGAATTGAAACTTGATCTCCCTTTCTAGATATTTCTGCTGTCTGTTCTTAATCAAATCATGCTTTTCTAAATATTTTTCATCTTGATGTCTTAACATAGTTTTCCAGGATGTCTCTGTTGCTGACATTAACCTGATTCTCTCTGTATTTCTTCTACATTGTCTCTTGGCCATGTTTTTAAAAAAAGAATAATCACCTTGTAGTACTCCGTTTGCAGTCCATAAGAAATCTCTTCTAAACAGAGCAGACATGTTTAAATGCCTATTGAAGCTTCTTTGACTTTTGATCTCCATTGACTTTTGAAATCTTTAAAGTATTTCATCACCAATTCTCATGCCCCTAACACTATAGGGCACCATCTGTATACGTCCTAGTTCCTCATCTTCTCGTCCAAAGCAGACATTTGATTTGAGCAAAAACGCATCCTACTAATGTAGAAATAAACCAGAAGCAATAGACCATGACTGCTGTAAAAATAATCATTTGCCAACAGTTACCACACAATAGTGTCTGCGGGTATCCATTTTTTCGCTGGGATAACTCTGTAGCATCTGTTGATAGGTAAATGCTCATTTTCTGACTGGTGACCACTGCAATCATTTAAGATATTTGTTATTTTCTTGTCCTCCATCATTATTTCACAGCACATCCAATTCTTCATTTACCATTTGTCTGCTATGCATATACTTAAAATAAAACCTCAGGCAGATTGCTGAGATATTATATGGTATTTGATTCTTACAGCTTTC
Source organism: Lepidochelys olivacea (assembly GCF_965140295.1). Taxonomy (NCBI): domain Eukaryota; kingdom Metazoa; phylum Chordata; order Testudines; family Cheloniidae; genus Lepidochelys; species Lepidochelys olivacea. The sequence goes on from NC_140415.1 coordinate 133,997,528, forward strand.
TAGTTAGTTTAATGTTTTTTTCTCTCACACTTTTCAGTTAGTTTTTATTCTGTTAAATCTAGCTATTCCATTTCCAAATCCATTTACACCTCTAAACTGCTTTTAGTTTATCTTTTGATATTGTCCCCTCTTCCTTTTCCATGACTTCCTTTTATCTCATGTTTTAAATTGGTAAATATGAGTGCTTGTGAAAAGTGAGGTACATAACACTCTTTTCTGTAGTTGTGCAATCAAATATATGTGTGGCTGCCTTTAAATAGAATGCGCCAATTCTCTGATCTCTAAGATTTCCTTTAATAGGGCTGTTGTAACTTGTCTCCTGCTACACTGAAATACACGTTAGGCACATTCTCAGTAATAAGCCCATCATACATAAATATATACAAGTAGTTCCATAGAGTAAGTGGGGAATGACAGCATTAGAGATCAGTAGGCAGGATTAAATCTCTTTATAGGTTTTTTCCCCACGTAAATTTTTTTACGCACATGAGAAAGCATCAACTGATCTGGAATAAGAACCTCTGCACGTAATTTAGATTAGTGTCCCCACATACCAGTGCCGGGACAAAATATTAGGCCTATCAGGTATGCTGTATTTGACTGGAATAAGTGACCCATTAGTAGGAATAAACCAGATTGTGTATTTAAGCAAACCCATCTGAGTGCCACGGCATTCCTTTTCTTTCCTTCTGACTTCTCCCCTGAATGCCCTCCAGTATTCTCAGCTGTGTATTGTATTTTCAACACTCCGACTCTATTCATCTGGCATTAGATAAAACAATAACATACATATAATCATGTTGCTCTCCAGTGTCTGCCGGCCTTTATTTTAGTTCCCCTTTCACTCAGGTGCGTCTCCTTTAGCTTTGTTGGTGGAGGCCTGTGTTCCTGGACATGAGAGTAATGGATTCTGTCCCCAGTGTTGCATACTTGTGGTTTCGCTGTGGCAGTGATATCACGAAGCATGCATGTAGCTGCAGATTTATTATGTGATGTTTTTCTGTGGGTCAAGAATTGCATATTGCTTATTTCATGTGAGTTCATGAGCACTGAGGCTGGAGTGAAGATATCAGCTCATCATTATTTTTGTCTGTTCCTTTTTTCTGTTCCAACATGCACATACAAACATCAGCTAATGAGATTAAAAATAATGTAGATCTCTTGCACATTTCCGTTCTGATTTAATTCCAGTGAAGTCAATGGGCAGACTGCTGTTCACTTCAACATGGGGTTAGCTCTGGCCTGAGCGTACTTAAAAACAGTAACCCTTTGAAAACGTCTTCAAAGTGTTTCCTAAAGTACTAAAATGGTATCATTTTGTGAAGAGTTTTCATCTCTTTTCCATTTTGCCTCATAATCTTTCCTTTCGGACCAGCTGGTAGAAAAACCAGCAACATGCAGTCACAGCAGGTCTTTCCACATTTTATATCTGTGGTAATCTGTATCAGTCTTTTGCTGACACAGTCTGCACATTCCCTGACTCACCTCTGGTATATTCCACCACGTTACTCTAAGATGAGGTTCCTAGGTCAATAAAACAGATTTGAAACAATATCTCTTGCAAAAACCAAATTGTGCTTGGTCCTATTGAAGCCCCGCAAGGAGGTAAGGAGTAAAGACACCTCCACACACACACGCACGTCTCTGCGCAGCTACGCTAGATCTCATTTGATCTTAGGGAGTGTGTAGGCAATTCCTATCTCAGCAGGTGGGTGATGAAGGGGTGGAGAGTGGGTGGAGTCTTGGCTCCACCTCAAAATGTGTGGGCCAGCAGAGGCCATCCAGCATCCGGTGGGGAATACGCTACACACAGTTAAAGAGAACCCACCAGCAGGGGCAAAAAGAAAAAGCAGCCTAGGGCAGCATCATGCCATGGCTCAATCTAGTCCTTAAAATCAAAATACCGAGGGAGTTCTCTTCTTTTTCCTTTCGGGAGGGTAGGGGGTGAAATTCATCCAGGATGACTCTGTTGGGGTTTTACTGGTGCTTGTGGGAGAAATTGCTAGTGGCAAGCAATGGGTGAGCTTCCTTCATTCATGGCTCTTTGCTCTATTGAGCTCTGCAGTGATGCCCTCTAGAGTTGGGAGAAACAACTAAACAACAAAAATTAAAATGAGGATTGACTGTTTTATTTAATTTATTTCATGAAATTAATTCTACAATATTTTTTGGACAAATATATTTGGACATTATTCACCCACCTCTATAAAAGTTATTAAGCCATCTGTATTTCTCCTATAAACTTGCCACTCCTCACTTTGGAATCATGGTCAGTCACGAAGACATCGCGGCTGCTGCTGCATTGCTTGTGGAGAAGTCAGAGAATTTCAGCCCTGCCCTCCAAGGTCTCCAAGACATCACCCACGCTATGAAGTTGAATGTCTCATGGCAGAAGATCAAGGTCCAGAACCTCAGAGCTGGGCCACCAGAACCCCTTGTGTAGGTGGGGTTGAGTATTATGGCCAGCATTGACGAACTCATCTACTGTAAGCAGAATTCAAGCAGTTGCTGCAAACTGAACGTTTTTCGACAAATAGATCTTCCTGCCTCCTACATGAAGTCCATGTCTCAAGTAGGGACACAAAAACCTCTTTGCGCTGAGACAAAACTCAGAATCTATCAAACCTGTGCATTAACTGTATTGCTATATGGGTCAGAAACCTAGACCCTCTTACAGGCAGACTTGGAGAGGATTGAGGCATTCCATATGCTTTTTCAGCACAAAATCTTGAGCATAAAGTGGTTTGACTTTGTTTGAAAAGTCCTGATCTTGCAGAGACCTGGCCTTCTTTCTATTAATCATTACATCCAAAAGCAGTGTTGCATGCTTTTAAAGCCATGTAGACAGGATGGAAAAATACACCCCAGTACCCTATGCTCTCACTTGCTCCATCAGTGCACAAAGTTCCTTGACCCTACTTGGTGCTACCTGTGGGACTGCCCCAGAGATTCACGGATTTGCAGGATTGAGCTGGATCTATGAACTTCACTGCATGATACCCGGTGTGACACCATCAACCATAGTCACTCTGGCTGGTTTAGTGGTCCTCAGTATACTATGTGTGTTTGATGATGATTCATCTATAATGGAATAGAAAAAAATTTTCTCTGCTGAATTTATTTGGACCCCCCCACACACCCCATTATAACATTTGTGGAACTAGGGTCTGATTCAAAGCCCACTGAAGTCAGTAGAATAGCTCCCATTGAATTCAGTGTGCTTGGGATGAAAGCTGTAAATGACTTGAGGCTACTGTAATGGAATTACATGAGAATAATGGTTAAAAATTATTTAGCCATCTCTAATCCCTACTCATCAAGTAAGGAAAAACATTATCGTGGTAGGAAAAGGGTGAGGAATGCTAGGTGACCTGGAGTGCGGGTACCCTGGCTCTGAAGTTGCTGTCTTTGCATGCCCATTTAACCTTTAACATGAGTGCAGAGTCAGTATACTGAACATCTCCATCAGATTGCATTCTTCATTTGGGATTTATTAAAGAATATTGTACCAAAGTTTCCTCCTATCCAGAACCCCACAATTCCACTCAAGTCTGTGAGTGCTGCCTGGCTGGGTTGCACAAGTGTAAGTGAGGGCAGAATTTGGCCCCATTTTTCCCCCTGCATACTATATTACATACGGTTCAAACCACACTTAGGGCCTCATTCCCCTTGCCTTGCACCAAATTTGTCATTTATGCATGGGCAAAGATGTAAAGCCAAAGCTATTCTGACCTGGCAGCCTTTTACAGCTGCTGTGCGCCGGTGTAAATGACTAAACAAGGCATGGGGCAGTGGAGAATCAGGCCCCATATCTACTTCTCATTACATTTGGTACCTTTTGGAAAGTGTATTTTACAGGATTTGCAGCTGGTGAAAACCACATGCCATATGTTGTACTATATTTAATTTGGTAAAATGTTTTTCATGGTCATATAGCTCCCAGTGTGTGCTATGCCGGGTAATCTAATGTTAGAGGATGAAAGGCCTTTGGGTTGGTCTGCATTTCATAAAAGGCTTCCTTTTATTAAGAACTTTTAATTCCTAATATCATGTTTTTCCTTATTGATTAGGCACTGCCTCCCACTGAGAGATCAGTGATTCTGAACTGGAAAGTTCTTAGGTACAGCGATAACTAAAGGATCCTGCAAACTCTTTCTTTACCTTAAGCAGATCTATACTTGACCCTCACTACAGGATGCTTGGAGCTAAGCATATTGAATATGATAACAAGAAGGATTATAAAATAGTTGGGATCCAAGGAACTGTGTGCTTGTGAAAAGGTTGCAACTGATTCTCATAGGGCTCAGATCAATTCCCACTGAAGTCAATGGGAGACTGTTTATTGACTTTAATGACAGTTGGATCAGGTCTGTAATGAGGATGAGGTCACCGTTATACAGTTGCACTTTTTGCTGTATCTTCAGGTGACATAAGTGCAACTCCTTAGTGTCGTGTGATGAAGTTTTGTCTTTATTAATCTGAGTGCCTTTAAGGACACCTGTAATAGACCTCTATCACTGGGGGCACCAAACTGGCAAATTGCCTTTATAGCATAAATATAGATAACAGTATCTATTCTGCAGACAGACAATATGCTGCAGAGTCATTCTGGTGAAATCCTAAAATCATCAATTATCCTAATGCAGAAATAGGACTGGTGCTGAGTATTTTTGGAGAACAAACTGAACAGCAATGGGGATCCTCTGTAGAAGCTCCAATAAGTTATTGGTAAGTGAGAAGGATGCTGCTTTATATTTCAGTATGGCAGTCAGATAGCTGTAAATCTAAAGGAGACAAATTCTTTGCTTAATCCTTACTGACTACAGAGTCCTTCAATATACAGCAATCTTCATGAGAAAAATGCATAGAGGAAGTGACAGAAAAAAATATCATTTTTTTTTCTCCTCAGAGGAAGTATATTTCATGAATGACTCACAACACTAATTGTCTGCCAAATTGTCTTTATGCGTAGGAAGAACCTTCATTTCCTTTCCTCAATCTGAATGTATTGTGGCTAGTTACCACCCTAGTCATGATTTTAGAAGGATTTCTTTTTCACTTGATAGGTTCTGCACCCTTAAGAAAAGAGAAGTGAAGCTCCTAAAACCCCAACACCCAGCACGGCTGAGAAAGAGTGTTAGCTTTATTTTTATATTGTGAAAAGTTAAGGACGTAGGTTGCCATACCAGATCAGAGCACTAATTCATCTCATCCCGCTTCACACAGAGGTCAATAGCTAATGAAGAACTTCCATAATGCAGCTAGCCAATTGTACAGAGGAAGTTACCATTTTCTTCCTAACCCGCAAGAGCAGATTTCACAGTGAAGTCTGATGTCTGATTACCAGCTTTGTAATATTGTCTTTAGAGCTGGTTGGGAAAAAATAGGGAAAAAAGCAGAAAATGTTTGTGCCTTTCCCCCCTCATTGAAATTTGAAATTGACGGAAGGTTTCATTGAAACTTTTAATTTAATAATTTTTACCTGTTCATCTTAGCTGGTGTAGCTGCAAATGTGATTAATGGTTGTAACAACATCCTGTGGTTTTTAGAAGTCCTGTCCCATTATGTATCCCAATGACCTCCTGTGGGAGCAAGTTTCACATGCAGCATCTGTGGCACTGGGGACTCTGACTTTTAAGGGCTGAGTTTCCCAGACAGAGAGTCAGGGCAGGGCACTGTGAAGCTCTTGTTGTCAGGCACAGCTAGTTGGAACCAGATGCAGAGTAAAGCTATTGCAAGCTCTGAGTGATCACTGAACACCGTAGACTCTACCATATGTTCTTTTGGTTTCGTCTTGTGTCTCTCCTCACCAGGTGGGACAGAGCACCTGATCAATTTTTACAACACCTTTATTGTTAAACCCCTTTTGCATATTTCATCTTTAAATAACCCCTGTCTGTGTTGTCTCAATATATGTCACTCAGCACCCATTTGCCAGGCATCCAGCCAACTTCCTGAAACTCAGCTCTTCTTTTTTCCAGAAAAGCTTTCATAGGAGAATGAGGGGAAAACTTTACATGGAATAAATTAATTGAGTTTAAGGCCAGGATGGACCAGTATGATAAGATAGTCTAACCTCCTGTATAACACAAGCCATTGGATTTCCCCCTGAAATTCCTGCATTGTGAATCCAGTTTTATCTCCATTCAGTTGACAACCTTGTGCAAGGGAACTACGGGAGTAGATTACATTGATGGAAGGCCAAAATGAGCCATCTTTTCCATTACTCTGTGGGGTGGAATTTTTTGGTCTGCTGTTTCAAGATGTTTTACCATTTGTGACACAGGCACTGTATGCAGCTGAATAAATGGAAGGTTTTTGACCTCCTAAAGGTCATGTGAAGTCATTCAAAACTTGGGATCAGAGTGCGACATTGCACGGAAGAGATGACATACACCGTACACTAAGCCAAGGAGGGGAAACATGGCTGCTGGATGATCTCTGAGCTGACCTTAGAATGTCAGGAACCCTGAAGCCATGGAAATGACTATTGGAAACCAAACACTTGCTCTTTATTTAGCCTTCTTAAAATATTGGTTGTGCGTATTCTGTTCAGCAAACTTCATCATACAGGCGGTGATTATACAGGACAATGACAGCCAGCTGTGGTGAGTATGGGTAGCAGAGACTGAAGAAACCAGATGAGATTATTTTGAAGCATTAATACAGCCCTGCTGTGCAGTTACAAAGCACCTTACTTTTGATGAGATGATGGTGCTTTACAAGCATTAATGAATGTGATCTTCATGACAAAGTTGTGTGGCAAGCAGCTGTTATTGTTCCTGTCTACAGATGAAGAAGTTATATTTTACAATAAAACCTGGGTGAAATTATTTTGGCAAATAGTAAATTTGTCAAAAAATTCATTTTTTCGGGGGTACCAAAACTATGTACAAATTTGGGTTGACTTGGGAAATAGTTTCTGCCAGCAAAAAATGAATTTTTAAAAAATAAATTTGAAATTTTGTTTCTAAATGATATTCAACGTGTTTCATTCAACACTAATGATTTTTTAAAATTCTTTGTTTCAATAAGGAACCATGAAAAAACTCAGATTCAGTCTGAAATGAACCTAACTTTGTTCTCCAATTGTTCGGTTTGGTCACCAAACCAAAAAAATCAATTATTCACTCACTGTTATTTATAATAGTAAAATTTTTGGATACAAACCTTGGGGAATTTTAGGCTAAGATCCAGGTTTAAACTTGAAGGCTCAGACCCATCTCTACAAATGTCAGAAATGTTCTGTGTCTTCCTAAACTCCCTTCCTGGTTCAGTGGCACTGGAAGGCCTTTAAAAAATGAAGTTGTATTGGTAATATTATGTAGGAAATGGTCAGATACTTTGGTGAAGAACACTAGTATAATTCCATAAAATAAGCAGATACTTCAGGGCAGAAAGTTATGAGAGACCACTATAACCCAATGAAGTTCTGTGGAGAATATTAGCTGGACTTTGACCAGAACACTGGAGTTAGTACTGCTACTCATGGGATCAGAGACCTGATTTAAAAAACAAATAAAACAAAGGAGAACCACTTATTTCTCACTTACATACCTATGCTTGCCCGTGCTGTTATCATGACAGTGTGGACAGGGCAGTTGGTTGAAAAACAAGGGGGGAAATAAAAAATTAATGATCTGATTTCTTGGGTTTTTTGGTTTGTTTGCTGTAACTATCTGGAGTTCACAAGTAGAGCAGTTGCATTCACAGATGGCACATCCGACGTCTAAATGGTTGTTTCCATGTGAAAATACCTTACGTGTGCATGCACTGCCTAACCTAGTGCACAAATGTAGGCCTACAATTGCAAGGGCATATTTGCATTCACAAATAGAGCTCCTTTGTTTGAACATGTGTCCCTTTGTGGTCAACAAATCACTTTTGAAAGACAGGCCCTTCAGCGGTTTTGTCCCCTGCTACTGTACTGGGAAATGGGTTCAGTACTGTCACTGCCAATGAAAAGAGAGAACTATTACTTAGCGTTCTGGTTCCATTTTATAGACCAGATCTGCAGCTGGTGTAAATCAGTACAGTTCCCCTGGCCTCGGTGGGGTTATGCTGATTTACACCAGCTGTGGATCTAGCTCAAGTTGGCATAGGTGCATTGAAGCCAATAAAGCGATGCTGATTTACACCACTTGAGGATCTGCCCCTTACATCTTCAGAGCACTTTGTGTACATATTAAATAATTAACCTAAACAAACCAAGTCGACGCTGTTTGAGCTCTGGCACGTTTCTGGAGAGAGTGCATGAGTTTATTTCATTGCACAAGGTGCAAAAGAAAGACTATCCTGACAGAGTCCTTGGCATGCATATCACTCCCATCACATAAAAATGGAAATCAGCCATTCTTACTAAATCTTTAGTTTTGATGAGGGGAGTACTGGCATGCTGCCATCCAGCTAAGGAAGACCATGCATGCCTCAGAACAAAAAAAAAAGAGCTTTCTACTTGCCGGTGTCAGAGGAATCTGGGAGAAGATTGACACCAGTGCTGTATCTAACCACAAAATTCTAAGGTCCCAATTCTGCTCTCTGCTTCACTGGTGTAAATCCAGGCAATTCCCTTGACTGCTGTAGAGGTGCTCTGGATTTACACTAGTGTAACAGACAGCAGAATTTGGCCCATATGTAAGTTATAAGTTCTGGAGGTTCATTTCTCTGCATCTGCCTTTGTAAGTTCATAGGAAGCTAACAGAGAACCAGACCTTGCACACTCTGTGCATGAATTAATGTATGAATTCCAAATTGTTACCAAACAATAACTTGAAAAATATGTTGAAAGCAAGTAAAAGAATATATCCCTCCAATCTGCTCCTGGTGCATGGAAATAACCCAGTAAGGCTGTGTCTTGTTCTAATTGAGCAAAATGAGGGAATTAATAAAAATAAAATACAACAACAAAGTCTGCTTCTCGGATCTAATCCTGCAGGAGGAACAGAGGTGATGCAAACGGAGGGAAATGAAGCGCAGTGCATCCGATATCACTAGCAGGAAGATCTGTATAGGCCTAACCTCAGGCCAGGGTTTAAGGTAAGTGTCCTCCTGCTCAGAATTAATGTCATGAGATCCATTCCTGGCTTCTTGATTGGTTTGCATCCTGATTTGGGATTTGCTAAAACAAGGAACAGTCTAAGCAATCTCAGCACATGCTTAGAGCTAAACCTTTGACTGTCCCAGCTGAAGATCATCACCTCAGCTGATGGAGGAGCCCTTCGTCTGTCTAATGCTGCTACAGAAGTATGTAGCTAACAGGGGTAGCCAAAGGCTTCTCTGTCAGCATTAGATAAGGATTACTGAGGTCACTCATTCAACAAACTTTGCATCTCTTCTTTCACTCAGAACGCCCCAGCAATAGCAAAACCTCAGAATGGCTCAAACCACTGTACAAGAGGAGACTTGTTTTAAGACCTGCCTCAGGCAATCGTTCTGAAGAGCCAGGCAAAATAACTTCCCCACCCCCAAGTTATCTGAGAAGCGGGTGTAGTTCAACTCTTACTGAAACCAGCATCTGCAGTAGTGTTATTATTCATGGAGATAGTGAAACAATTTCACCTTTTAGATCCAAATTGAAATTTGATAACAAAACCACCTTGGCAGCAGCTGTTCTGGAAACAGCATATGACATGTCAGGACACTGATACTGGGCCAGATCCTGGAGACCTTTCCAGTCGGACATCGAGATCTATGCTAGTGGGGCCCCAATGCAGGATACCTCCTTGGAGCAGGGGTCATGTCTTCTTTCTCTTTGGGGAGACATTTAGGGCAACTTTGAGCCCCATAAATGAAAGAACCTGACTGCATCTTTTTACATTCCTCTTATTTCTCATGAAAAGAATATCTTTGGTGCACACCGTTGGCTTATCCCTGCAATTTTTGGCATCAGATGACATTTTTCTAGGCCCCTCTGGGAAAATAAGTGTTATCTGTAGCAATTCCTTGTCAAAACTCTATGACCCAGTAAATGCACAAAATTTTATTTGCATCCAAAAATAGTGAGAAAATAGCATTTTTCAGGGAAGCCCTTCCTACACAGGGTGATACATTTAAATATTTTAAAAATACAGATGCTAAAAATCACTCAGAAAGTTCTGTTCTTTGCTGCAGCCATGTCCCAATCATCCAATCATCGTGTGGCTTCCCCCAGTATGGGAACTCACCTATGCAGAGATCATTGCAGGTTTGGGGACGATGTAATTTTGTAGCATATGGATCATTTGAAAGATGGGTTCTTGTTCATGTGAAAGGCCACTCTGGTGTATGAGGAACATTCTTTGCATTAATCGACAATTTGGGAGATCGATGGGTTTCTTCACACCATCATGGCTGCAGGTTTCTTTCAACTAAGCCATTTTATTGTTGTTTCTCAGGGAGAGGGAGAAGATGCTGCATCTTTTGTTCCAGGGCCTCAGGGTTAGAACTTCATCTCCAGCTGTCTTGAGATTGCTACATCAAAGTAGACAGTAAGAAATTAAAACTGCCGGTATAACATAATAAAAACGAACAAGCCATTAAAAAAAGGGGAAAAAGGAATAAAAAAATCAATATTTTGTCTTTAAGGTTCCCAATGAGAAATACTCGTACAGAAAAGACAGAGGGAAAAAAATGTGAACAGTGACTGGGCTTCTTCCACACTAATTGCAAATAGAGGAAGCACATCAGCGTGTGCCCGTGAGAGATGAGGGGCCGGAATTGCTTTGTAAACACATGCAGAGTTTGTGAAACAGGACAATGGCTAAGAGTCAATTTCTAGCAACAGGTGGCCGAAAGACAAACAGGTAGAGGTAGCCCAGCAGCTAGGGCCCTGGACTAGGACTCAGCAAGACCTGCGTTCTAGTCCTGGCTCTACCTTGGGGTGATCTTCGGCAAATTGCTTCCCCTCTTGATGTCTCTCTTTCCCCTTCCACCCTTTGGCGTGTTTTGAGATTGTAAGTGCTTCAGGGCAGCTGTTGTCTCTTATTATGTCTGTACAGCACCTAGCACAACGGGGCTCTGATCTTGAGCAAACATGCAGCTTGTGGAACAGTTCTGGCTTCCAGGACACTTGCTTCCAGCCCACAATTTTCTCTTTGCTCCTCATAGCCATCTGGCCTCACTCTCCTGCCCTTGAACTCCACAAGGGCAGGAGATCTAAGTAGAAAGAGCTGAGGAGAGAGCTTGTGTCTGGTTACAGGCAGCTAAGCCTCTCCCCCTGCTAACTCTACAACTCTCACCTTGCTACATGAGCAGCCTTTGTTGCCAGGACCCGACAGACTCAGGATAAAGAGGAGACTTTTCCCCCAACCTCTCTACCCCACCATCTGCAAGATAGAAGCCAAGTCCCACAGCAATGTGCTTAGGAGAGCAGCTCTTTCTCCTCTCTGCTTTTCACCCTTTCCTGCTAGTCTGAGCATCCCCAGCCTCAGGGAAGGGATGGCGGCATTACAAATGCACAGTTCGTATGGCAGATGCAATTCTGTTTCAGAGGGCGGTTACCATATCACTAGACTTGACAGCAGATGTACTGTAGAATCCCAGAAGTTAGAAGTCTAGTCCATGTTCCTGTCAGTGCAGAGTCAGTCCTTAAAGTATATCTTCCAGGGCAGTTTTAAGGGCCTGATCCTCCAAACACTTATACACAGAAGTAGCTTTACTCATGCGGGTCATCAGTGAGGTCATTTGTGAGGTCACTTGTGAGAATAAAGTTATTCATGTGTAAATATGTGCAGGACTGGGGCTCAATTTATGGAGCTGATGGGGTTTCCATCACATGTTCCCACCAACAGTGTAGCTCAGCAGACACTGAAAGTGATATGTAACTCAGTGCTGCTAAAGGTGGATATTATATACAAAAAATGCAGCCAAGCGAACTACCTCGGATACGGGTGGTTCCTTTTTGTTGGTCATAAAACAGCTTCCAGGACCCTTTTGAGTGTTAACTATTCCAGGTGTGAAATCTTTAACACTAGAGCTGGCTGACAAGTTTTGTACAGACCATTTTTCTGACAAAAATGTTTTTTAATTTGAAAACATTTTAAAAGAGCTTTTGTTTTTTTCCTTCAACTCTTTCATTTCGTCATCAGAGTTCTCCCCCGAAAGCAACAGAAAGTATGAGGTCAAGGGACCCCACCCTCATCTTTCCATCTATTTTCACTCTAACTTTTGAAAATTACAGAGTGGCAGAGTAGTTTCATTTTTCCTTTTGCTATTCTAGAACTCTTCAGAGAGTTCGAGTGTGGGAAAAAAAACCACTCTGGATATTATTATTGTGTTGTACTCTGAGGCCAAAAGGAAACAGGAGAGAGAAAAACAGCCTCAGAGATTTGGAGATTTGCAGAAGAGTATGCCACAAGCCATCTTGAAAAGCTGTGTACATTCAAATGCTGTAAAACACAAAATTGGGATGTTTTTCCTAAGTCCCCTGTACCCCGATTTTGGTCAGCTCTACTTCATACTTTGAAAGTTCTGTTTTATTGAGGCTGGAGAGTCCAAAATAGCTATTTTACAAATCATAGAGGATTAGGGTTGGAAGAGACCTCAGGAGGTCATCTAGTCCAACCCCCTGCTCAAAGCAGGACCAATCCCCAATTTTTGCCCCCAAATGGTCCCCTCAAGGATTGAACTCACAACCCTGTGTTTAGCAGGCCAATGCTCAAACCACTGAGCTATCCCTCCCCTGGAAAAATGAAATCATAGAATATCAAGGTTGGAAGGGACCTCAGGAGATTGAAGTCCAGGACCTCCATGGTAGCATTCTCTGAAATGCTTACAGTTCCACGCGTAGGGCTAGTTAGTCAGGCAGAACTGCAGGGTCTCAATGTGTGGATGAGATAATGGTGTAGGGTAAAGGGATTTCAATTTTTTAGAATCTGGGGAAATGTTTGGGATAGGGGGAGCCTATACAGGAAGGATGGGCTCCACCTAAACCAAAATGGAACCAGATTGCTGGCACTTAACATGAAAAAGTTCATTGAGCAGTTTTTAAACTATGGGCTGGGGGAAAGCCGACAAGTACAGAGGAACACATGGTTCGGACAGAGACATCCCTCAGGGGAGGATCTATTAATGGAGATTCTCTATGTCCTAGTAAGGAGGAGAGGATGGAAGATGATAAAATACAGGTATGATCTGATCAGACTGAAATGAAATGAAAAAAAGTCCCATTCAATTACATCATGTAATGGCAGACAGCTAAAAAGTGACACGTTTTTAAAGTGCTTATATACCAATGCTAGGAGTCTAAATAATAAGCTGGGTGAACTAGAGTGCCTCGTATTAAATGAGGATATAGATATAATAGGTATCATAGAAACTTGGTGGAATGAGGATAATCAATGGGACACAGTAATACCGGGGTACAAAATCTATCGGAAGGACAGAACAGGTTGTGCTGGTGGGGGAGTGGCACTATATGTGAAAGAAAGCGTAGAATCAAATGAAGTAAAAATCTTAAATAAACCAAACTGTATCATAGAATCTCTACAGATAGTAATTCCATGCTCTAATAATAAGAATATATCAGCAGGGACATATTACCGATCACCTGACCAGGATGGTGATAGTGACTGGGAAATGCTCAGGGAGTTTAGAGAGGCTATTAAAATAAAAAACTCAGTAATAATGGGGGGATTTCAACTATCCCCATAGTGACGGGGTACATGTCACCTCAGGACGGGATGCAGGGATAAAGTTTTTTGACACCTCAATGAGTGCTTCTTGGAGCAGCTGGTCCTGGAACCCCACAAGAGGAGAGGCAATTCTTGATTTAGTCCTAAGCGGAGCATAGGATCTGGTCCAAGAGGTGAATATAGCTGAACCACTTGGTAATAGTGACCATAATATAATTAAATGTAACATCCCTGTGGCGGGGAAAACACCACAGCAGCCCAACACTGTAGCATTTAATTTCAGAAAGGGGAACTACACAAAAATGAGGAGGTTAATTAAACAGAAAGTAAAAGGTTCAGTGCCAAAAGTGAAATCCCTGCAAGCTGCATGGAAACTTTTTAAAGACACCATAATAGAGGCTCAACTGAAATGTATACACCAAATTAGAAAACACAGTAAGAGAACCAAAAAAGTGCCACCGTGGCTAAACAACAAAGTAAAAGAAGCAGTGAGAGGCAAAAAGGCATCCTTTGAAAAGTGGAAGTTAAATCCTAGTGAGGAAAATAGAAAGGAGCGTAAACACTGGCAAACAAAGTGTAAAAATATAATTAGGAAGGCAAAAATAAATAAATAAAATAAAAACTGAAGAACAGCTAGCCAAAGACTCAAAAAGTAATAGTAAATTTTTTTTAAGTACACCAGAAGCAGGAAGCCTGCTAAACAACCAGTGGGGCCACTGGACAATCGAGATGATAAAGAAGCACTCAAGGATGATGAGGCCATTGCAGAGAAGCTAAATGAATTATTTGCATTGATCTTCATGGCTGAGGATATGAGGGAGATTCCCACAGCTGAGCTATTCTTTTTAGATGACAAATCTGAGGAACTGTCCCAGATTGAGGTGTCATTAGAGGAGATTTTGGAACAAATTGATAAACTAAACAGTAATAAGTCACCAGAACCAGATGGTATTCACCCAAGAGTTCTGAAGGAACTCAAATGTGAAATTGCAGAACTACTAACTGTCGTCTGTAACCTATCATTGAAATCAGCTTCTGTACTAAATGACTAGAGGATAGCTAATCTGATGCCAATTTTTAAAAGGGCTCCAGAGGTGATCCCAGCAATTACAGGCCAGTAAGCCTGACTTCAGTATTGGGCAAACTGGTTGAAACTATAGTAAAGAACAAAATTGCCAGACACATAGATGAACATAATTTGTTGGGGAAGAGTCAACATGGTTTTTGTAAAGAGAAATCAGGCCTCACCAGTCAACAAAAATTCTTTGAGGGGGGCCAACAAGCATGTGGACAAGGGGGATCCAGTGGATATAGTTTACTTAGATTTTCACAAAGCCTTTGACAAGGTCCCTTACCAAAGGTTCTTATGCAAAGTAAGCTGTCATGGGATAACAGGGAAAGTCCTCTTATGGATTGGTAACTGGTTAAAAGATAGGAAACAAAGGGTAGGAATAACTCAATTTTCAGAATGGAGAGAGGTAAATAGTGGTGTCTCCCAGGGGTCTGTACTGAGCCCAGTCCTATTCAACATATTCATAAATGGTCTGGAAAAAGGGGTAAACAGGGCAGTGGCAAAATTTGCAGATGATACAAAATTACTCAAGATAGTTAAGTCCCAGGCAGATTGTGAAGAACTACAAAGGATCTCTCAAAACTTGGTGACTAGGCAACAAAATGGCAGATAAAATTCAATGTTGATAAATGCAAAGTAATGCACACTCGAAAACATAATTCCAACTATACATATAAAATAATGGGGTCTAAATTAGCTGTTACTACTCAAGAAAGAGATCTTGGAGTCACTGTGGATAGTTCTCTGAAAACATTCACTTAACGTGCAGCGGCAGTCAAAAAAGTGAACAGAATGTTGGGAATCTATATAAATCCATGGTATGCCCACATCTTGAATACTGCGTGCAGATGTGGTTGCCCCATCTCAAAAAAGATATATTGGAATTGGAAAAGGTTCAGAAAAGGGCAACAAAAATGATTAGGGGTATGGAACAGCTTCCGTATGAGGAAAGATGAATAAGACTGGGACTTTTCAGCTTGCAAAAGAGACGACTAATGGGGGGATATGATCAAGGACTATAAAATCATGTGTGTGTGTAGAAAGTGAATACTGAAGTGTTATTTACTCTTTCTCATAACACAAAAACTAGGGGTCACCAAATGAAATTAATTGACAGCAGGTTTAAAACAAACAAGAGGAAGTATTTCATCACACAACGCACACTCAAACTATGGAACTCTTTGCCAGAGGATGTTGTGAAGGCCAAGACGATAACAGGGTTCAGAAAAGAACTAGATAAGTTCATGGAGGATACGTCCATCAATGGCTATTAGCCAGGATGGGCAGGGATGCAAAATCATAGAATCATAGAATCATAGAATCATAGAATATCAGGGTTGGAAGGGACCCCAGAAGGTCATCTAGTCCAACCCCCTGCTCAAAGCAGGACCAATTCCCAGTTAAATCATCCCAGCCAGGGCTTTGTCAAGCCTGACCTTAAAAACCTCTAAGGAAGGAGATTCTACCACCTCCCTAGGTAACGCATTCCAGTGTTTCACCACCCTCTTAGTGAAAAAGTTTTTCCTAATATCCAATCTAAACCTCCCCCACTGCAACTTGAGACCATTACTCCTCGTTCTGTCATCTGCTACCATTGAGAACAGTCTAGAGCCATCCTCTTTGGAACCCCCTTTCAGGTAGTTGAAAGCAGCTATCAAATCCCCCCTCATTCTTCTCTTCTGCAGGCTAAACAATCCCAGCTCCCTCAGCCTCTCCTCATAACTCATGTGTTCCAGTCCCCTAATCATTTTTGTTGCCCTTCGCTGGACTCTCTCCAATTTATCCACATCCTTCTTGAAGTGTGGGGCCCAAAACTGGACACAGTACTCCAGATGAGGCCTCACCAATGTCGAATAGAGGGGAACGATCACGTCCCTCGATCTGCTCGCTATGCCCCTACTTATACATCCCAAAATGCCTTTGGCCTTCTTGGCAACAAGGGCACACTGCTGACTCATATCCAGCTTCTCGTCCACTGTCACCCCTAGGTCCTTTTCTGCAGAACTGCTGCCTAGCCATTCGGTCCCTAGTCTGTAGCTGTGCATTGGGTTCTTCCGTCCTAAGTGCAGGACCCTGCACTTATCCTTATTGAACCTCATCAGATTCCTTTTGGCCCAATCCTCCAATTTGTCTAGGTCCTTCTGTATCCTATCCCTCCCCTCCAGCGTATCTACCACTCCTCCCAGTTTAGTATCATCCGCAAATTTGCTGAGAGTGCAATCCACACCATCCTCCAGATCATTTATGAAGATATTGAATAAAACCGGCCCCAGGACCGACCCCTGGGGCACTCCACTTGATACCGGCTGCCAACTAGACATGGAGCCATTGATCACTACCCGTTGAGCCCGACAATTTAGCCAGCTTTCTACCCACCTTATAGTGCATTCATCCAGCCCATACTTCCTTAACTTGCTGACAAGAATACTATGGGAGACCGTGTCAAAAGCTTTGCTAAAGTCAAGAAACAATACATCCACTGCTTTCCCTTCATCCACAGAACCAGTAATCTCATCATAAAAGGCGATTAGATTAGTCAGGCATGACCTTCCCTTGGTGAATCCATGCTGGCTGTTCCTGATCACTTTCCTCTCATGCAAGTGCTTCAGGATTGATTCTTTGAGGACCTGCTCCATGATTTTTCCAGGGACTGAGGTGAGGCTGACTGGCCTGTAGTTCCCAGGATCTTCCTTCTTCCCTTTTTTAAAGATTGGCACTACATTAGCCTTTTTCCAGTCATCCGGGACTTCCCCGATTCGCCACGAGTTTTCAAAGATAATGGCCAGTGGCTCTGCAATCACAGCCGCCAATTCCTTCAGCACTCTCGGATGCAACTCGTCCGGCCCCATGGACTTGTGCACGTCCAGCTTTTCTAAATAGTCCCTAACCGCCTCTATCTCCACAGAGGGCTGGCCATCTCTTCCGCATTTTGTGATGCCCAGCGCAGCAGTCTGGGAGCTGACCTTGTTAGTGAAAACAGAGGCAAAAAAAGCATTGAGTACATTAGCTTTTTCCACATCCTCTGTCACTAGGTTGCCTCCCTCATTCAGTAAGGGGCCCACACATTCCTTGGCTTTCTTCTTGTTGCTAACATACCTGAAGAAATCCTTCTTGTTACTCTTGACATCTCTGGCTAGCTGCAGCTCCAGGTGCGATTTGGCCCTCCTGATAACATTCCTACATGCCCGAGCAATATTTTTATACTCTTCCCTGGTCATATGTCCAACCTTCCACTTCTTGTAAGCTTCTTTTTTATGTTTAAGATCCGCTAGGATTTCACCATTAAGCCAAGTTGGTCGCCTGCCATATTTACTATTCTTTCGACTCATCGGGATGGTTTGTCCCTGTAACCTCAACAGGGATTCCTTGAAATACAGCCAGCTCTCCTGGACTCCTTTCCCCTTCAAGTTAGTCCCCCAGGGGATCCTGGCCATCCGTTCCCTGAGGGAGTCGAAGTCTGCTTTCCTGAAGTCCAGGGTCCGTATCCTGCTGCTTACCTTTCTTCCCTGCGTCAGGATCCTGAACTCAACCAACTCATGGTCACTGCCTCCCAGATTCCCATCCACTTTTGCTTCCCCCACTAATTCTACCCGGTTTGTGAGCAGCAGGTCAAGAAAAGCACCCCCCCTAGTTGGCTCCTCTAGCACTTGCGCCAGGAAATTGTCCCCTACGCTTTCCAAAAACTTCCTGGATTGTCTATGCACCGCTGTATTGCTCTCCCAGCAGATATCAGGAAAATTAAAGTCACCCATGAGAATCAGGGCATGCGATCTAGTAGCTTCCGTGAGCTGCCGGAAGAAAGCCTCATCCACCTCATCCCCCTGGTCCAGTGGTCTATAGCAGACTCCCACCACTACATCACTCTTGTTGCACACGCTTCTAAACTTAATCCAGAGACACTCAGGTTTTTCTGCAGTTTCGTACCGGAGCTCTGAGCAGTCATACTGCTCCCTTACATACAGTGCTACTCCCCCACCTTTTCTGCCCTGCCTGTCCTTCCTGAACAGTTTATAACCATCCATGACAGTACTCCAGTCATATGAGTTATCCCACCAAGTCTCTGTTATTCCGATCACGTCATAGTTCCTTGACATCACCAGGACCTCCAGTTCTCCCTGCTTGTTTCCAAGGCTTTGTGCATTTGTATATAAGCACTTGAGATAACCTGTTGATCGCCCCTCATTGCCAGTATGAGGCAGGAGCCCTCCCCTCACAGACATTCCTGCCTGTGCTTCCTCCCGGTATCCCGCTTTCCCACTTACCTCAGGGCTTTGGTCTCCTTCCCCCGGTGAACCTAGTTTAAAGCCCTCCTCACTAGGTTAGCCAGCCTGCTGGCAAAGATGCTCTTCCCTCTCTTCGTAAGATGGAGCCCGTCTCTACCCAGCACTCCTCCTTCATGGAACACCATCCCATGGTCAAAGAAACCAAAGCCTTCTCTCCGACACCATCTGCGTAGCCATTCGTTGACTTCCACGATTCGACGCTCCCTACCTAGGCCTTTTCCTTCCACGGGGAGGATGGACGAGAACACCACTTGCGCCTCCAACTCCTTTATTCTTCTTCCTAGAGCCACATAGTCCGCAGTGATCCGCTCAAGGTCATTCTTGGCAGTATCATTGGTGCCCACGTGGAGAAGCAGGAAGGGGTAGCGATCCGAGGGCTTGATGAGTCTCGGCAGTCTCTCCGTCACATCACGAATCTTAGCCCCTGGCAAGCAGCAGACTTCTCGGTTTTCCCGGTCAGGGCGGCAGATAGATGACTCAGTCCCCCGGAGGAGAGAGTCCCCGACCACCACCACCCGCCTTCTCCTCTTGGGGGTGGTGGTCGTGGAACCCCCAACCTCAGGACAGCGCATCTCATGCCTTCCAACCAGCGGAGTCTCCTTCTGCTTTCTCGCCCCAGACATATCATCTGGTCCACTCTCCGCAACGATACCTGTGGAGAGAACATGAAAGCGGTTAGTTACCTGTGTCTGTGTTACTGGAACCCGGACATTCCGCTTACCTCTTCTGGAGGTCACATGTTGCCACATGCTTTGAAGTGTCCCTACCTTCTGTTTGCCAGAAGCTATGAATGGGCAACGGGGGACGGATCACTTGATGATTACCTGTTCTGTTCATTCCCTCTGGGGCACCTGGCACTGTATCCTGTCGGAAGACAGGATAGTGGGCTTGATGGACCCTTGCTCTGACCCAGTTTGGCTTGTCTTATATTCTTAAGATCTTTTAAGCATGGGAGGAACCTTCCTCCCAGCATGCTGTTCTGCAGGTGGACTTTTCAAATAGGGCAGGAACGAGCAGCTCTGGGCCTTAAAGGAGCCATCTTGAAAGGACTTCCTGTTTGCAGCATGTTCCTTTCTTCCAGCAAGGGAAGCGTTTGTCATGTATTTACGTGGGTTTCCCTTTCTTATTCCGAAGGAGAATGGCATGTTCTCAAAAGAAGCAGTTTTTTTAAAGTGTATATGTGCCTGCAAGTATAGGGAAAATATGATGGTACCTTTATGTTTATCAAGGTTTAATTGGCTTGCAGTTGGATTGATCCATTAGTTACAAAGGTCATCCTAAATGAGTACCAGCAAACTGTGTATACCACATCAACAGGTTTACTGCATGGACCATGGATATTACCAACAAATATTGTAGAAAGCGTTACAAGTTTATATCTGGGCTATTCTTTTGTATCTCTCTATCTGTAAAGTCAGGGCAACTTAATTATCAAGTGTTGGCTTGTACAGGGATCAAAAGAAAAGGAAAAATAACTAGTCCATTTAAATCACCTTCCTAAATGATGTAAAATAGTTATAAACATAAAAATGTCATGATTTTAAGGGCTTGATATCTTGAGACCAGAGCTAGAATCAAGTGGTGTGTTTGTCAGTGTAAAACTAGGATTCGTGCTGTTTCCTTGGTATAAAGCTCTTTTCTAGCTTGGCAGAGTCCTGTGATACTGTACTTTAAACTGGTCACTGATGATAACACTTCCCACCCTGAACCTTGGGCAAATACAGTCTTTTTGGGGAGTAGGATGGGAGGAGGATTAAACCACCTTTGGGAGGAAGACAAAAACATTTCTCTTACAAGCTGATTTTTCTGATAGGCAGCTGTTAATATATGATATAAATTGGTGGGAATCCAGCAGGATTCAAAACTCCACGCTTAGCAGGTGAAATTCACTTCTGCTCAGAGGGCAGCATCAGGTCGTATGAACCATTTAAATCCTACTTGAACCCCATTTTGAGATTTCAGGTAATTATTTTGATTAGTGCTATGTAGCAAAGTAATTGTGGATTTAGTAATCCCAGTAAGAAGATCACAATATATGTTTTTAGACTATAATGAATCCTCACTTACTGTAAAGACAAATTTTATGGTGAGAGCTGCAGAAGTGTTTATCATTATCAACAATGGCAAAACTCCCACTGACCTAACACTGCTCCCATTGAAGTCAATGGTAAATCTCCCATTGGCCTAACTCTGTTTCAAAAGAAGTCAATGCTGAATACTCCTGAAAATCCCACCCTCAGCTCTCTGCAGAGTGGTGGATTTTCAGCTTGTTTTGTGTGAAGTATTGGGAGGATCTGCCTTGTTTGTTGCAAAAGGTATTATTTTTAAAAAGGCCAAACACCTGACTTCAGACCAGGACAAGTTTAGCTGTTGCCAGTTGGCACGTTTCAGGATGCATGTCTACCTAGTAATCAATCCAGTGCTGAGTGAACTTTTCATAGTAAAAGACAAATTCTCAAATAATAAAAGGAATTTTGTTTGAAATGCAGCCAAGGAGGAAAATATCTTTTTTGTGAGACATGCTTGTCCTTTCCTTCCCTTCCCCGTCACCCAACTAGAGAGCTCTATTTGAAAGATATTTTTCCATATCTGAAACCCATCTACAGTCTTTCCTAGGAGTTATGCCATCAAAACAAGAAAATGACACTTTGCCTCCTCAATGGTTGGTTTTTTTCCTGCATTTTTTAAAAAAATGAGAGTTCTCATCACAGTTCTTATCATCTGGTAGCAGAGTTTCAGTAGAGCTGAAACTTTCCTTATCAGCTTACGTACATTTGAAGGAGATGACAAAGTCCATTTCTGAAACCCTTTAAATGGATTAATTGTGGATTTGTCTTCATTGCATGGTTAGCTTGAGTTATAACTCCAGAGTTGCCCTGAACTCAAGTCCCATCCACACACAAAACCCCCTAACTTTGAGTGTGCTGGTACTTTTTACTTGAGTTGGCTGGCCTGAGGGGGGTATAGCCTACACGCTACAGCTTGAGTGAGCAGAACTTGCCAGCTCTTAATACAACCACTGCAGTGTGGACACAGGCACAATCCACAATCCACCTGAACGCTGCTGGTCTTCCAGTGCCTTCCCACAATTCCTCCTGGGTGCTCAGAAAGGACAGACAAGTTCTCCCACAATTCAATGAGTGGCTCTGCTTACTGTAGCGCTGAGTACCATGGGATGTGATCCCAGAAGTCTTAGTGAGTATCAGAGCTGGTGCTAGCCCATTGGGGGCCCTAAATAGGAATATCCCACCCCCCAATACTAAAAGAGGCAAGGTTTTATAACAAAAAGTGAATAGGAGGCCCCGTGGAACTGCTCAGGGCCCTAAACAATTGGTAGTGTGCTTATGCCTAGCGCCAGCTCTGGTGAGTTTTATGGCCAATGAGGCGATATTGGTATGTAGACAGCTATTATGGTTTTGTCTCTATTAATTCTGCCATTGGACGCTATTCTGAAGGTTCCTTGTTCCACGGGGCTACTCCTTAGTCCTATGGTGCATCTCCTCATTAGGGGACACGCTGGAGCACACTAGCGCTATGGTACCCCATGGCATATTGAGGAATCCAGTAAAGAGACAGACAGGCCCATTGAGAGAAATTTGAGACCCAGTACATCATGTTCACTGGGGCCCCATCCCATAGCCAGCCTGTGCTCTTTTGGCTTATATTTAGCTTGTAATTCAGTCTTGCATTCATCATCTCTTTGTTGTATTCATCAGTCTAATTTATTTATTTATGGAGATACTGGGACCTTATTTTCATAGACCTTACAGATGGTTTGGGGAGGGCCTCAGTACAGTAGTCCCCTCCCTTTTCCCACCTCTTGTCAGCCCTGCATCGCTTTGTTGGCGGCTGGCTGTGGAGCTGGTGGAGATGATTGCCTGAACGTGTTGCCGAGGATAGAGTCCAAGAACTCAGTTGAGGTACTTACTGATGGTGCCCAGCTCCATGCTGGAAAGGCTGCGTGTCTGGTAATGTATGTGAATTTGCTGTGACTTACGGGACCTCTCCCAGCAAGTGTCTCACTTGAGTCAAAGCTCCATTTGAAGGGAAGGATTTTACCACGCTTCTCATGATTAATCATTCCCAGTTCATGCATTTCAGGTATGCTAGACCTTCTCCCTTGCTTCTTTCCTGCTTCTGCTTGTCAGCTTCAACTAAGAAGCTAAGATGCATAATGGTGCTGACTCACTAATACTTTCTATTCTGGTTTGTATTGTGTATTATCCACTTCAATTGTATTCTTGCTAGGTTACTGTGATCTCTGCATGCAAATACATGGTTAATGGCATGTATGAGAGAGAGAGAGTGTGTGGTGTGTTTGTGTGTGCATACACGCGTGTGCGCAGGGAGAAGTTTGAATAAGTGTCTCTTCTGAAGTGTAAAATGTATGTTATCTGTGATTGCAGTCCTTTCTTTCAGAATAATCATTCCTATCTATCTGACCCTCACCATATGAATGTTTCCTTTGCTTTCAAAGTATGATTAATTAAAGGATTTCACAATTTCCCCATGTATCTTTTTCTCAGGCTAATCTTTGATTAATAAGAAATGTGAGCATATGAAATGTCTGTGTTGTGTATTTTTCTTGCATTAAATCTGATAATTATTTGTCCCCCTGCTCAATATATTTCCCTTAAGGTATGCTGAATTGGATCTAATCACTATGCCACTGGAATCATGAATGTTGTCCATTGGTGTGTTAATTATTCTTAGTGTGTCCTTTTAAAAACTCCTTCAGTTAGCCTTTATTGAATTGTCTGCATTAGTAGCAGAGAGGAGAATCTTGTAACTGGTGTAATGGTGTTACAGATTGCTAAATATCCTTTGTTTTGAGGCAAAAGTGAATGAAATAATTTATCTTCATTAGTAACTATCAAAATCTGTAGGTTCAAGTGAAGGGATGTGCAGAGAAGGTGGGGTAACCAGGCTTTTTGTAGAAGTTATAGCTGTTCACACTTGATTGAAACTGACTCTAAACACCTCTTTCATTTCAGTGTTTGAGAAGGGGGCCATGCAGCCAGCTGTCTTGTCACACCGCTTCCAAGTTCCACCCTGAAATGGCTGCCACCTTGGGCCAGATCCTCAGCTGGTAGGTAGCTCTATTGACTTCTTCTCTCATTACACCAGATGAGGGTTCTGGCCCACTGTGATTAGAGTGAATTTAGTGTTGAAAGGTGATAGTGTTGAAAGGTGTTGGCTTTACAGCCCTGGAGACTATATCCTCTCTCTGTAGGTCATGGACAGTGACTATGCAAGCTTTTTACCAATTTTATTCTAGAGGGTCTACTTAGAATCATAGAATCATAGAATATCAGGGTTGGAAGGGACCTCAGGAGGTCATCTAGTCCAACCCCCTGCTCAAATCAGGACCAATCCCCAATTAAATCATCCCAGCCAGGGCTTTGTCAAGCCTGACCTTAAAAACTTCTAAGGAAGGAGATTCTACCACCTCCCTAGGTAACGCATTCCAGTGTTTCACCACCCTCCTAGTGAAAAAATTTTCCTAATATCCAACCTAAACCTCCCCCACTGCAACTTGAGACCATTACTCCTTGTCCTGTCCTCTTCTACCACTGAGAATAGTCTAGAACCATCCTCTCTGGAACCACCTCTCAGGTAGTTGAAAGCAGCTGTCAAATCCCCCCTCATTCTTCTCTTCTGCAGACTAAACAATCCCAGTTCCCTCAGCCTCTCCTCATAAGTCATGTGTTCCAGACCCCTAATCATTTTTGTTGCCCTTCGCTGGACCCTCTCCAATCTATCCACATCCTTCCTGTAGTGTGGGGCCCAAAACTGGACCCAGTACTCCAGATGAGGCCTCACCAATGTCGAATAGAGGGGAACGATCACGTCCCTCGATCTGCTCGCTATGCCCCTACTTATACATCCCAAAATGCCATTGGCCTTCTTGGCAACAAGGGCACACTGCTGACTCATATCCAGCTTCTCGTCCACTGTCACCCCTAGGTCCTTTTCCGCAGAACTGCTGCCTAGCCATTCGGTCCCTAGTCTGTAGCGGTGCATTGGGTTCTTCCGTCCTAAGTGCAGGACCCTGCACTTATCCTTATTGAACCTCATCAGATTTCTTTTGGCCCAATCCTCCAATTTGTGTAGGTCCCTCTGTATCCTATCCCTGCCCTCCAGCATATCTACCACTCCTCCTAGTTTAGTATCATCCGCAAATTTGCTGAGAGTGCAATCCACACCATCCTCCAGATCATTTATGAAGATATTGAACAAAACCGGCCCCAGGACCGACCCCTGGGGCACTCCACTTGACACTGGCTGCCAACTAGACATGGAGCCATTGATCACTACCCGTTGAGCCCGACAATCTAGCCAACTTTCTACCCACCTTGTAGTGCATTCATCCAGCCCATACTTCTTTAACTTGCTGACAAGAATACTGTGGGAGACCGTGTCAAAAGCTTTGCTAAAGTCAAGATACAATACACCCACTGCTTTCCCTTCATCCACAGAACCAGTAATCTCATCATAGAAGGCGATTAGATTAGTCAGGCATGACCTTCCCTTGGTGAATCCATGCTGACTGTTCCTGATCACTTTCCTCTCATATAAGTGCTTCAGGATTGATTCCTTGAGGACCTGCTCCATGATTTTTCCAGGGACTGAGGTGAGGCTGACTGGCCTGTAGTTCCCAGGATCCTCCTTCTTCCCTTTTTTAAAGATTGGCACTACATTAGCCTTTTTCCAGTCATCTGGGACTTCCCCCGTTTGCCACGAGTTTTCAAAGATAATGGCCAATGGCTCTGCAATCACATCCGCCAATTCCTTTAGCACTCTCAGATGCAACGCTTTCGGCCCCATGGACTTGAGCACATCCAGCTTTTCTAAATAGTCCCTAACCACCTCTTTCTCTACAGAGGGCTGGTCACCTCCTCCCCATGCTGTGCTGCCCAGTGCAGCAGTCTGGGAGCTGACCTTGTTCGTGAAGACAGAGGCAAAAAAAGCATTCAGAGTAACAGCCGTGTTAGTCTGTCTTTGCAAAAAGAAAAGGAGTACTTGTGGCACCTTAGAGACTAACCAATTTATTTGAGCATGAGCTTTCGTGAGCTACAGCTCACTTCATTGAGTACATTAGCTTTTTCCACATCCTCTGTCACTAGGTTGCCTCCCTCATTCAATAAGGGGCCCACACTTTCCTTGGCTTTCTTCTTGTTGCCAACATACCTGAAGAAACCCTTCTTGTTACTCTTGACATCTCTTGCTAGCTGCAGCTCCAGGTGCGATTTGGCCCTCCTGATTTCATTCCTACATGCCCGATCAATATTATTATACTCTTCCCTGGTCATTTGTCCAACCTTCCACTTCTTGTAGGCTTCTTTTTTATGTTTAAGATCCGCTAGGATTTCACTGTTAAGCCAAGCTGGTCGCCTGCCATATTTCCTATTCTTTCTACACATCGGGATGGTTTGTCCCTGTAACCTCAGTAAAGTTTTTTTAAAATACAGCCAGCTCTCCTGGACTCCTTTCCCCTTCATGTTAGTCCCCCAGGGGATCCTACCCATCTGTTCCCTGAGGGAGTCGAAGTCTGCTTTCCTGAAGTCCAGGGTCCGTATCCTGCTGCTTACCTTTCTTCCCTGTGTCAGGATCCTGAACTCAACCATCTCATGGTCACTGCCTCCCAGGTTCCCATCCACTTTTGCTTCCCCCACTAATTCTTCCCGGTTTGTGAGCAGCAGGTCAAGAAAAGCTCCCCCCCTAGTTGGCTCCTCTAGCACTTGCACCAGGAAATTGTCCCCTACGCTTTCCAAAAACTTCCTGGATTGTCTATGCACCGCTGTATTGCTCTCCCAGCAGATATCAGGAAAATTAAAGTCACCCATGAGAACCAGGGCGTGCGATCTAGTAGCTTCTGCGAGCTGCCAGAAGAAAGCCTCATCCACCTCATCCCCCTGGTCTGGTGGTCTATAGCAGACTCCCACCACAACATCACTCTTGTTGCTCACACTTCTCAACTGAATCCAGAGACACTCAGGTTTTTCTGCAGTTTCGTACCGGAGCTCTGAGCAGTCCTACTGCTCCCTTACATACAGTGCTACTCCCCCACCTTTTCTGCCCTGCCTGTCCTTCCTGAACAGTTTATATCCATCCATGACAGTACTCCAGTCATGTGAGTTATCCCACCAAGTCTCTGTTATTCCAATCATGTCATAACTTCTTGGGTTGAGATGATCATTCAGCTTCTGTGCTGAAAGAAAAGGAGTACTTGTGGCACCTTAGAGACTAACCAATTTATTAGAGCATAAGCTTTTGTGAGCTATTTCTGTGCTGAGTCACTCTTTGCCTCCAGTTGGGGTGCAGATGAGTTGTTCATTGTGATAGATTACCTCAAATCCTAAAAATTCCCTATGTGCTAGGGTCAGAACTGAGACATTCCCATTGCAGCGTTCCAATGATACAATGTTTGGTCACTAATGCCATGGGGGACACATTGCCTGATGTCCAAAAAGGCAAAAGGTTGAGTTATCTATTCCCATCCCCACATTGGCAGGGAATTTTACAGGGCAGAATATGGACTCCAAGTCAGTGAACGAGATCCATACAGCTCAACCTTTCCGTTTACATTCTGTGCAAATCCAAGACCGGCAGCATGCCATTAAAAAGAGTATGCTGCCAATTATGCGTGTTCCAAAGAATACAAAAAAATTGTTTTAAACCACATTTTCACTGAATGCAGAGAACGTTTGCCACCAGATACTAATCAGTAATTAGTGCTTTGTACCCACAGAAAGAGGGCATGAAGCTGTATTTAACCTAGCATGGGCACAATAAGGGTTACACTTCATCTGCTGATGTCAATGAAGATTTTCCTTGAATTATTTGACCTCATTTATTGTTGGATACTTAATAGAAACTGGACATTCGACTCACATACTTGAGAGTCTTATCTAGTTATAGCATAGTAATTCGTTTCACTATTATTTGCAATATTACACATTTAGGGAGAGTGGGGAAGTGTCACTGAAAGAAGACACAGTTCTCATCCTGATCAGAAAAAAGGGCACATTGATACATACATGATACATACAGCGATCATTAATGGGTGTAATTTAGTTAGTCCCACAGTAAGAATTCCTCTGGTAATTCTTTCTGTATGAGAAAAGGTGGAAAAGCTGATGTAAAAAGGTTGCCACCTTTTAAAAAGTGTATTCAAGTTCTGAGAGCTGAGAAATTCAAATAAATGGGAGTGATATTACTACTGATGGCTTTTCTTTTCTTTCCTTTTTTCTTCTTCCCTCCTTTCCTTATTCAGATCAGGAATGTCAGATAAGATATGTCCTAGGACTGGAGAGCGAGAGAGAGCGAGAGAGAGAGAGAGAGAGGCTACATGGAAAAAAAAATATACTCAAATGATGAGCCTCAACTTGTGAACAGGTTTGCCAATTTCCAATGGCATTAATAGGGGAAAAAGAGGCCGGGGTGTGAAGTTTGGACTGTCTGTTGGATGAGACATCAAGGGCATCTATGAAAACGAAAGAAAGGAAAATGGCTGTTTAATCAATAAAGTTGCTCTGTTTAAATTTTTTATTTGTTTTTGAAAACCAAGTTTTGGCCGAGCTCATAAACGAGGCTAATATTTAACCTATAAAAGAAGCAGCTGTGTCTCTTGAACCTGCCACGGAATGAGGAATGAGACGGCAGTGTGGCAGGGGTAGAAGGAAGGGGCTATACAGTAGGCTACTTTCACCAGTTATGATGCTTAAACGCTGGACACAATTAGGGGCTGGGAATGGAGAACACTTAAAGAATTAAAGCAAGAGGCAGCTGTTGGTCTGTGGGGGTGACAGCCATGCAGTAATTTCAGAGCATTTATTTTACCATTCTCAGTCCTAGAGGTGAGATGAGGATAATTACAGTGCAGGGGGAAAGGAAATAAGTGGAACAAACAGTCTGAAGTGACCAAAGGGGCAGTGGGTTTGAGGTGCTGTGTTTTTGTGCAGACTCTGTCACAGTGGAATGTTCTGTCCGTTTTTTTCTCTTTCCCAGCAGCAAGAGGTGAATGTCCTCGTCCCTGTTCCAGTCCAGAGAATAGGAATGGAAAAGGAAGGTTCCTCCCCTGTGTGCATCCGTTAGAAAAGCGTGAAGGGATTGAAAGCAAGCCTGATGTCAAGAGGAAGGTTTGGAAAGGCTTGTTGGAGCTTGTGGAAAGTAGGCACTTGAAAATGTTCAGGCACTGTTGAGAAGAGTGACCCTCGAGCAGCCTGTAGCCTTATACTGCGCTCAAGAAAGAGAGTGTTGGCATCATGACACACACGGGACCTTGTAAAAGACAGAGGGTGGTGGCCGAAGGCTCAGCCCAAGGGGAGCTGGAACAGTTTGTTTAGTGGGGGCGCTGAGAGCCATTAAACCAATCTGTAAACCCCAGGTATGATGGAAACTACTGCAATCCCGGGGGTGCACCCCACAGCACCTCTAGTTCCGTTGCTAAGGCTCCGTGTTTGCCAAGGAGGTCGTGGAAGTCACAGCCAGCTGCTTGGGGGACACAGCGACCACCTGAGCAGCAGGCTCCGGGGTGGCGGGACAGCCACAGCGCAGGGGCTCCCGGCAGCGATCCTGGAGGAGCCAGAACAGCAACTGGCCCTGAGGGTCCACTCCCCCACAGTTAGTGCCATGGGCCCTCTGGGGCTCCCTCTACAGCTGGTGCCATGGTCTCCCTTCCCCCCACAGCGCCCCTCTCACAGAACCACCCCCAAGATTCAATGAGGGGTATTTATGATATAAGTCATGGACAGGTCACGGGCTGTGATTGTTTGTTATTTGCCCATGACCTGTCCATGACATTTACTAAAAATACTCGTGATTAAGTTGTAGCCTTAACCATTGCATGTCATTCTGCTGCAGTTGTGTGAATCTATTCTCCGTGTACGCTATGCACTTGTAAAGACATCCAAGGCGGGGTCAGCTGTGGTGACTGAACCCTGGACCACAGGATCTAAACAAATGAGCCGCTGCTGCTTTGAACTCTAGGATCAAGTCTCTTAGCTTGGACTCAGCACTAGACTCATAGACCTCCTTACATGGTCCAGCTACAAGAGAGGGATAAAACCCCTCCACGGGGTTAGCTAACATGGATTCCACACTTCAAGACAACCTCTATCACTCTCAATTGCAACACATACAGGGCCAAATGCTGCTCTCAGTTGCACCAGTGCAGCCCCAGTTCCATCAATAGCAGCACTGTTTAAACGCCAACCCTGTTGAAGATGCTGTTACTGAAATTAAAGGGTCTGCTCTGAGTTCTGAGTTTGGCATATGTTGTTGTCTGTCCTTACATCCAGCCTTGGCATTTATACTGCACTCATATACTAGCTAGGTATATGTTTCAAGGCGCTGTACTTCATTGGGGTCTGTCTCCATTATTCATGTGGATTAAGTCAGTTAATTTATCTTGTCAATGAAATCAGCCCTCTTTATCATTGTCTTTACTCCAGTGGTCTAGTCAATGATTGCATAGGGTGTCATCCTGGCTCTCTCAGCTATGTTTGGCTCACTCTTTATATACTCCTCATTTACCACTTGTTTCCTGTTACTGCCTTTGGCAACTGGTTCTGTGATTCAGATTTGTGTGTGTAAAGAAATTCTGTCAGAATTGGTGAAAGACTTTTCCTTTTCATAACTTCAGCTACCACCTTGCTTTTTTGGAGTTGTTAATGACCAGCTAGCTAATTGGGGTCCTTTGCTCCTCTCCTTAATAGTCACCAAAGTTTAGTAGCTTACAGAGATTCTTCCAGTTTCAGCATTCTTTTCTTAAAATGTGCAAACCAAATTGTTCAAGATAATTTATAATTCACATACTCTAGGTCTTCGGTTAGCATGGGTGCATGGCAATTTTGTTTTTCAATTTATTCCATTTCTCTGCTGTCTTTCTCACACTGTCTCAACCCCATCTAATTTTACCCCGAAGAGCATTCATCCTATCAGAGTTGTTCGAGGGGAGTTAATGTTTTATTTTTAGGACATAAGGACCTGCTGGAGAGGGAAAGGACACTTGACCTTACAACCTTGTGCCTTGTAATTTAATCTCATTCATACTTTCCTGCTTTCACTCTCAGTGTCTCTTCCCATAAAAACATCTTTGCTGTCTTTTATAGTCATTTATACTGCTTGCTATGATCTTACTTAATAATTTTATCTGCAGTAGGCCAGATTTTGCCCTCAGAGATACATATTGAGCTCCCTTTGACTTGTTTCCTGCTCTAGACAAAATGTATAGTGGCTACAGATAAAAAGCACTGAATGTCAGAGTGGCATGGATAGGGGCATGACACTAGGTCTAAAAAGACTTGGATCCACTCCCAGCTCTGCCATTAACCTCTCTGTGACCTTGGGCAAGACACTTCACCTTTCTGTGCCTCTTTCCCTCCTATACAAATAAAAATTTGCTAACAAATGATCAGCAGTAACATCTGAGGCCTGGTCTACATTGGGGGGAGGGGAGGAACGATCTAACTTATGCAACTTCAGCTACGTGAATAACATAGCTGAAATTGATGTACTTAGATCTACTCGTCACGGTGTCTTCACTGCGGTGAGTTGACTGCTGCCACTCCCCCATCGACTCTGCCTGCGCCTCTCATGGCAGTGGAGTGCAGGAGTCGATGGGAGAGCTCTTGGGGGTCGATTTATCATGTCTACACTAGACCCGATAAGTTGACCCCCTCTGGATCGATCGCTGCCTGCCGATCTGGCAGGTAGTGTAGACATACCCTGAGATAGAACAATTATTTTTTATTCTACATGGACTTTCTCAATGTGGTAACCATTGTTAAATGTTGATGTTTTTGATGACTACTGTGATATATGCTGCTTGTATTTCCTATTTACTATTAACATTGGGCCAGATTCTTATAATCTCAGACAAGATGAATAGCTCCTTATTCCACAAGTGGTCCTGTTGGTTCAATGGAGCCGTAAATGGAAGAAGATACCGTGCAACATGACTAAGGGTATGTCTACACTAAGGAATAAGGTCGAATTTATAGAATTCGTTTTTTTAGAAATCGGTTTTATATATTCGAGTGTGTGTGTCCCCACAGAAAATGCTCTAAGTGTATTAAGTGCATTAACTCGGCGGAGTGCTTCCACAGTACCGAGGCTAGAGTCGAATTCTGGAGCATTGCACTGTGGGTAGCTATCCCAGTTCCCACAGTCTCCGCTGCCCATTGGAATTCTGGGTTGAGATCCCAATGCCTGATGGGGCTAAAACATTGTTGCGGGTGGTTCTGGGTACATATCGTCAGGCCCCTGTTCCCTTCCTCCCTCCCTCCCTCCTTGAAAGCAAGGGCAGACAATCGTTTCGAGCCTTTTTTCCTGAGTTACCTGTGCATACGCCATAGCACGGCAAGCATGAATCCCGCTCAGGTAACCGTCACCGTATGTCTCCTGGGTGCTGGCAGACACGGTACTGCATTGCTACACAGTAGCAGCAACCCATTGCCTTCTGGCAGCAGACGGTGCAATATGACTGGTAGCCGTCATCGTCATATCCGAGGTGCTCCTGGCCACGTCGGCCAGGAGCACCTGGGCAGACATGGGCGCAGGGACAAAATTTGGAGTGACTTGACCAGGTCATTCTCTTTAGTCCTGCAGTCAGTCCTATTGAACCATCTTATGGTGAGCAGGCAGGCGATACGGATTGCTAGCAGTCGTACTGTACCATCTTCTGCTGGGCAGGCAAGAGATGAGGATGGATAGCAGTCATATTGCACCATCTTCTGCAGGGCAGGCAAGAGATGAGGATGGATAGCAGTCATATTGCACCATCTTCTGCAGGGCAGGCAAGAGATGAGGATGGCTAGCAGTCGTATTGCACCATCTTCTGCCAAGCAGCCATGAGATGTGGATGGCATGCAGTCCTTCTGCACCGTCTGCTGCCAGCCAAAGATGTAAAAGATAGATGGAGTGGATCAAAACAAGAAATAGACCAGATTTGTTTTGTACTCATTTGCTTCTCCCCCTCCCCTGTCTAGGGGACTCATTCCTCTAGGTCACACTGAAGTCATTCACAGAGAAGGTGCAGCGAGGTAAATCTAGCCATGTATCAATCAGAGGCCAGACTAACCTCCTTGTCCCAATAAGAACAATAACTTAGGTGAACCATTTCTTATTGGAACCCTCCGTGAAGTCTAGCCTGAAATACTCCTTGATGTAAAGCCACCCCCTTTGTTGATTTTAGCTCCCTGAAGCCAACCCTGTAAGCCATGTCATCAGTCGCCCCTCCCTCCGTCAGAGCAATGGCAGACAATCGTTCCGCGCCTTTTTTCTGTGCGGACGCCATACCAAGGCAAGCATGGAGGCCGCTCAGCTCACTTTGGCAATTAGGAGCACATTAAACACCACACACATTATCCAGCAGTATATGCAGCACCAGAACCTGGCAAAGCGATGCCGGGCGAGGAGGCGACATCAGCGCGGTCACGTGAGTGATCAGGACATGGACACAGATTTCTCTGTAAGCATGGGCCCTGCCAATGCATGCATCATGGTGCTAATGGGGCAGGTTCATGCTGTGGAACGCCGATTCTGGGCTCGGGAAACAAGCACAGACTGGTGGGACCGCATAATGTTGCAGGTCTGAGACGATTCCCAGTGGCTGTGAAACTTTTGCATGCGTAAGGGCACTTTCATGGAACTTTGTGACTTGCTTTCCCCTGCCCTGAAGCGCATGAATACCAAGATGAGAGCAGCCCTCACAGCTGAGAAGCGAGTGGCGATAGCCCTGTGGAAGCTTGCAACGCCAGACAGCTATCGGTCAGTTGGGAATCAATTTGGAGTGGGCAAATCTACTGTTGGGGCTGCTGTGATGCAAGTAGCCCACGCAATCAAAGATCTACTGATATCAAGGGTAGTGACCCTGGGAAATGTGCAGGTCATCGTGGATGGCTTTGCTGCAATGGGATTCCCTAACTGTGGTGGGGCCATAGACGGAACCCATATCCCTATCTTGGCACCGGAGCACCAAGCCGCCAAGTACATAAACCGCAAGGGGTACTTTTCAATAGTGCTGCAAGCTCTGGTGGATCACAAGGGACGTTTCACCAACATCAACGTGGGATGGCCAGGAAAGGTACATGACGCTCGCATCTTCAGGAACTCTGGTCTGTTTCAAAAGCTGCAGGAAGGGACTTTATTCCCAGACCAGAAAATAACTGTTGGGGACGTTGAAATGCCTATATGTATCCTTGGGGACCCAGCCTACCCCTTAATGCCATGGCTCATGAAGCTGTACACAGGCAGCCTGGACAGTAGTTAGGAGCTGTTCAACTTCAGGCTGAGCAAGTGCAGAATGGTGGTAGAATGTGCATTTGGACGTTTAAAGGCGCGCTGGCGCAGTTTACTGACTCGCTTAGACCTCAGCGAAACCAATATTCGCACTGTTATTACTGCTTGCTGTGTGCACCACAATATCTGTGAGAGTAAGGGGGAGACGTTTATGGTGGGGTGGGAGGTTGAGGCAAATCATCTGACTGCTGGTTACGCACAGCCAGACACCAGGGCAGTTAGAAGATCACAGGAGGGCACGGTACGCATCAGAGAAGCTTTGAAAACCAGTTTCATGACTGGCCAGGCTACGGTGTGAAACTTCTGTTTGTTTCTCCTTGATGAAACCCCCCGCCCCTTGGTTCACTCTGCTTCCCTGTAAGCTAACCACCCTCCCCTCCTCCCTTTAATCATTGCTTGCAGAGGCAATAGAGTCATTGTTGCTTCACATTCATGCATTCTTTATTCATTCATCACACAAATAGGGGGATAACTACCAAGGTAGCCCAGGAGGGGTGGTGGAGGAGGGAAGGAAAATGCCACACAGCACTTTAAAAGTTTACAACTTTAAAATTTATTGAATGCCAGCCTTCTTTTTTTTGGGGCAATCCTCTGTGGCGGAGTGGCTGGTTGGCCGGTGGCCCCCCCACCGCGTTCTTGGGCGTCTGGGTGTGGAGGCTATGGAACTTGGGGAGGAGGGCGGTTGGTTACACAGGGGCTGTAGTGGCAGTCTGTGCTCCAGCTGCTTTTGCTGCAGCTGAGCCATAGACTGGAGCATACTGGTTTGGTCCTGCAGCAGCCTCAGCATTGAATCCTGCCTCCTCTCATCACGCTGCCGCCACATTTGAGCTTCAGCCCTGTCTTCAGCCCGCCACTTACTCTCTTCAGCCTGCCACCTCTCCTCCCGATCATTTTGTGCTTTCCTGCACTCTGACATTATTTGCCTCCATGCATTCGTCTGTGCTCTGTCAGTGTGGGAGGACAGCATGAGCTCAGAGAACATTTCATCACGAGTGCATTTTTTTTTCTTTCTAATCTTCACTAGCCTCTAGGAAGAGGAAGATCCTGTGATTATTGAAACACATGCAGCTGGTGGAGAAAAAAAAAAGGACAGCGGTATTTAAAAAGACACATTTTATAAAACAGTGGCTACAGTCTTTCAGGGTAAACCTTACTGTTAACATTACATACATATCACATGTGCTTTTGTTCCAAGTTCGCATTTTGCCTCCCCCCACCGCGTGGCTACCCCCTTCCCCCACCCTCCTCCCCGTGGCTGACAGTGGGGAACATTTCTGTTCAGCCGCAGGCAAACAGCTCAGCAGGAACGGGCTCCTCTGAGTGTTCCCTGAAAAAAAGCACCCTATTTCAACCAGGTGACCATGAATGATATCACTCTCCTGAGGATAACACAGAGAGATAAAGAACGGATGTTGTTTGAACGCCAGCAAACATAGACTGCAATGCTTTGTTGTACAATGATTCCCGAGTACGTGCTACTGGCCTGGAGTGGTAAACTGTCCTACCATGAAGGACGTAATAAGGCTGCCCTCCCCAGAAACCTTTTGCAAAGGCTTTGGGAGTACATCCAGGAGAGCCGCGAATGCCAGGGCAAATTAATCCTTTTACATGCTTGCTTTTAAACCATGTATAGTATTTTAAAAGGTACACTCACCGGAGGTCGTTCTCCACCTGCCAGGTCCAGGAGGCAGCCTTGGGTGGGTTCGGGGGCTACTGGCTCCAGGTCCAGGGTGAGAAACAGTTCCTGGCTGTCGGGAAAAGCGGTTTCTCCGCTTGCTTGCTGTGAGCTCTCTACAACCTCATCATCATCTTCTTCGTCCCCAAAACCTGCTTCTGTGTTGCCTCCATCTCCGTTGAAGGAGTCAAACAACACGGCTG
Organism: Lepidochelys olivacea; assembly: GCF_965140295.1. Taxonomy (NCBI): domain Eukaryota; kingdom Metazoa; phylum Chordata; order Testudines; family Cheloniidae; genus Lepidochelys; species Lepidochelys olivacea. The sequence continues at coordinate 134,033,677 of NC_140415.1, forward strand.
GGGTAGTGGTAGCTGAACCCCCTAAAATGGCATGCAGCTCATCATAGAAGCGGCATGTTTGGGGCTCTGACCCGGAGCGGCCGTTCGCCCCTCTGGTTTTCTGGTAGGCTTGCCTCAGCTCCTTCAGTTTCACGCGGCACTGCTTCGGGTCCCTGTTATGGCCTCTGTCCTTCATGCCCTGGGAGATTTTCACAAAGGTTTTGGCATTTCGAAAACTGGAACAGAGTTCTGATAGCACGGATTCCTCTCCCCAAACAGCGATCAGATCCCGTACCTCCCGTTCGGTCCATGCTGGAGCTCTTTTGCGAATCTGGGACTCCATCATGGTCACCTCTGCGGATGAGCTCTGCATGGTCACCTGCAGCTTGCCACGCTGGCCAAACAGGAAATGAGATTCAAAAGTTCGCGGTTCTTTTCCTGTCTACCTGGCCAGTGCATCTGAGTTGAGAGTGCTGTCCAGAGCGGTCACAATGGAGCACTCTGGGATAGCTCCCGGAGGCCAATACCTTCAAGTTGTGTCCACAGTACCCCAAATTCGACCCGGCAAGGCCGATTTAAGCGCTAATCCACTTGTCAGGGGTGGAGTACGGACATCGATTTTAAGAGCCCTTTAAGTCGAAATAAAGGGCTTCATCGTGTGGATGGGTGCAGGTTTACATCGATTTAATGCTGCTAAATTCGACCTAAAGTCCTAGTGTAGACCAGGGCTAAAGGTCTTGGAATTTGGCCCGTAAATTGTGTTCTCTGGTTTACCCTGTTAGACTTCACTGAAACCTTAGATTATTATGCCTATTATTAGGTCCCTAAGCCTAGTAGTGTTCTTCAGTGTTGCTTGATACATACATACATATGATTAGAAATAAATTCTCTTCCAGATTCACTAACATTTGCTTCTGAGCTTACATTCTCCACTTAATGTATCCTATAGGATGTGTGTCTGATCAAATATGATAGATTGGGGTGATTCTGTCCATAATTCATAGTTGATATACAGTAGTGTAAAGTTAAGAATTATAAAGTAATATAATTGCTTTTCCTTTTAAACCAGACTGAGCTGGATTCAGATTGACACCTTCAACCAGAACATTTAACATGCAAATACTAGACCAATGAGCATAGGGAATGAGGAATGCTAATTTGGAATTAAGAGCTGAAGGCAGGTAGCTATTGACATCTTCAAAGGGAGTCCACGGGGCCTGACATTCAGAGGTGCTGAGCATCCATAGCACTCAATAAATTCAGCTGGAATTGTGGGTGCTTGGCACAATCAGGCTATTCAGCGGGACGTGCAAACCGGGATCAGGTCACCTTAGAACTGTTGAAACTGCCTCAGCTGAAAGAAAAGCCAAAGGAACAGTTGAAATGCTAGGTTCTGAGAGAGGAAATGGCGAAATAAAACCACAGCTCGGTGAGGTGGTTGTCAGAGGCTATGTAGGCAGCAGGAAGATTATGGCCTTCCCTTCCCAGCTTCGCTAACTCCTCTGGCAAAATTTAAAAAAGGCTGTGTTAAATCAAAGACCAAATTGCTTTGATTAGTATAGAGAAATAGGTATCAAGAGGGCTTTTGGGAACAGTCCTGGGTATTGGAGATAGAAGGCCTAGGAAACCTTCCAGAAGTGATTAGCGGATAACCTTGGGAGGGGGGACATGGTCTATGCCACCTTGGCATGTGAATAAAGCCAGGAGTGTTAGAAAGAAGAGACCAAAGGTTAAATTAAAATAACCAGTTCTGCACTATAGCTGAGGTTTTCAAAGCTGCCTTGGGGATTTGGATGCCCGGTTTCTAACAACTGGGCCTCCATATCCCCTCAGCAGCTATGAATATCACATCCTACCAATCTGGACTTCCTCTATACCATTTTTAAACAGAGAAGAAGGGACTGATATCAGGAAGGGGGAGAGCCTGGAAGCCAAGTGGAGAAAAGAGAAAAGACTCTAAAGGTGGGAGGTGGAGCTCTGGTTGTAGAAGCATCTGAAAAATGCAGGGATCAGGAATCAGACTAAAAAAGAGAGAAGAGAAGTCTAAAATGGGGGGAAGGGGAAGACAGAGATGAAAACTGAAGAAAACGGAGCTGCTCCCTAAGTAGGTTTAAAAAGATAAACAGGACCAAGGAATATCAGTAAGGTATGCCACTGTGAGAGATCATTTATTTTGTTGGTGACTGATTGAAGGAATAGGGAAGTGAGGCTGAGATATTAAGTATAACATCCACCTTGTGGCTTGTTTTGCATAGGCCAGAAAGGTGATAAGCAGCCATTAAAGAGGAGCGGGAGCTCTTGTGGGAACACTGTTTGCTCTAATTCAGGGTCTCATCCTTGATTCACCCTCTAGGTGCTACTGAAGTACAAATAATTATGATAAATAACTTATACAGAACACCTTTCCTCTTAGAGGATTCCAAAGTACTTTGGAAACAATGGATCAAATTAAAAATTCAATGGAGTCGAATCCTTAAAATTCCAGGTCTAAATTTGGCCATGTCTGTATTGGCTTTGTAATGGAACATGGCAATTATTTAAAAAGCAGATGGCAATGCTATGGACCTGATTCTTCTTTCACTTGCACTGGTGTAAATCAGGAATTACTTGGCTAAACTGAATAGAATTTTCCTAGGGTAAAACTGTTACAAGCGTGAGGAGAATCAGGCCCTGGTGTTTGGATGAGGAAAAGCGTAAGAATAACAGGTCCGTAGAATCATAGAATCTCAGGGTTGGAAGGGACCTCAGGAGGTCATCTAGTCCAACCCCCTGCTCAAAGCAGGACCAACCCCAACTAAATCATCCCAGCCAGGGCTTTGTCAAGCCGGGCCTTAAAAACCTCTAAGGATGGAGATTCCACCACCTCCCTAGGTAACCCATTCCAGTGCTTCACCAGTTAAAACAAGGACCAGGTTCTGATCTCAGTTACACCCTTGTATATGACAGCATAATTCAGCCACAACTGTTACTTTTCTAGTGGTGAGATGTGGCCTGTAGAGATGTTTGGAACATTTTCACTGAAATATGCTGCTTCATAAAGCCAAAATGTTTCAGGAAGGTTTTTGAGAGCAAGGGAGAAAATGTCTATAGCCTGGTGGTTAGGGTACCTGCATGGGTTGTCAAGTATCAGAGGGGTAGCCGTGTTAGTCTGGATCTGTAAAAGTGGCAAAGAGTCCCGTGGCACCTTATAGACTAACAGACGTATTGGAGCATAAGCTTTCGTGGGTGAATACCCACTTCGTCGGATGCATGTAGTGGAAATTTCCAGAGGCAGGTATAAATATATAAGCAAGAATCAGGCTAGGGATAACGAGGTTAGTGCAATCAGGGAGGATGAGGCCCTCTTCTAGCAGTTGAGGTTTGAACATCAAAGGAGGAGAAACGGCTTTTGTCGTTGGCGAGCCATTCACAGTCTTTATTTAGTCTGAGCTGATGGTGTCAAATTTGCAAATGAACTGAAGCTCAGCAGTTTCTCTTTGAAGTCTGCTCCTGAAGTTTTTTGCTGCAGGATGGCTGCCTTTAAATCTGCTATTGTGTGTCCAGGGAGGTTGAAGTGTTCTCCTACAGGTTTTTGTATATTGCCGTTCCTAATATCTGATTTGTGTCCATTTGTCCTATTACATAGGGTCTGTCCAGTTTGGCCGATGTACATAGCAGAGGGGCGTTGCTGGCACATGGTGGCATATATTACATTGGTGGACGTGCAGGTGAATGAACCGGTGATGGTGTGGCTGATCTGGTTAGGTCCTGTGATGGTGTTGTTGGTGTAGATATGTGGGCAGAGTTGGCATCGAGGTCTGTTGCATGGATTGGTTCCTGAGTTAGAGTTACTCTGTGGCGGTGTGTAGTTGCTGGTGAGAATATGCTTCAGGTTGGCGGGTTGTCTGTGGGCGAGGACTGGCCTGCCTCCCAAGGCCTGTGAAAGTGAGGGATCATTGTCCAGGATGGGTTGTAGATCACTGATGATGCGTTGGAGAGGTTTTAGCTGAGGACTGTATGTGATGGTCAGTGGAGTTCTGTTGGTTTCTTTCTTGGGCTTGTCTTGCAGCAGAAGGTTTCTGGGTTCACGTCTGGCTCTGTTGATCTGTTTCCTTATTTCCTCGTGTGGGTATCATAGTTTTGAGAATGCTTGGTGAAGATCTTGTAGGTGTTGGTCTCTGTCTGCAGGGTTGGAGCAAATGCGGTTGTACCTCAGTACTTGGCTGTAGACAATGGATCGTGTAGTGTGTCCGGGGTGGAAGCTGGAGGCATGAAGGTAGGCATAGCAGTCAGTGGGTTTTCGGTATAGGGTGGTGTTAATGTGACTGTCACTTATTTGCACCGTGGTGTCTAGGAAGTGGATTTCCCATGTAGAGTGGTCCAGCCTGAGGTTGATGGTGGGGTGGAAGCTATTGAAATCGTGGTGGAATTCTTCCTGTGCATCCAGATGATGATGTCATCAGTGCAGCATAGGTAGAGAAGGGGAATGAGTGGATGAGAGCTGAGGAAATGTTGTTCCAGGTCAGCCACAAAAATGTTGGCATATTGTGGGGCCATGCGGGTGCCCATAGTGTTGCCACTGGTCTGGAGGTATATATTGTCACCAAATTTGAAATAATTGTGCTTGAGGATAAAGTCATAGAGCTCAGCAACCAGTTGTGCTATGGTGTCATCAGGGATACTGTTCCTGACAGCTTATATTGCATCTGGGGGGAGGGATAGCTCAGTGATTTGAGCATTGGCCTGCTAAACCCAGGGTTGTGAGTTCAATCCTTCAGGGGGCTATTTAGGGATCTGGGGCAAAAATTTTGGATTGGCCCTGCTTTGAGCAGGGGGTTGGACTAGATGACCTCCTGAGGTCCCTTCCAATCCTGATATTCTATGATGTTTGTGTAGAGAACCCCTGCATCCATGGTGACTAGGATGGTGTTTTCTGGAAGATCACCAATGCATTGTAGTTTTCTCAGGAAATCAGTGGTGTCATGGAGATAGCTGGGAGTGCTGGTGGCATAGGGTCTGAGTAGAGAGTCCACATATCCGGACAGTCCTTCAGTGAGAGTGCCAATGCCCGAGATGATGGGGCGTCCAGGATTTCTGGGTTTGTGGATCTTGGGTAGTAGATAGAATAACCCCGGTCGGGGCTCTAAGGGTATATTGATTTGTTCCTGTGCTAGTGTAGGGAGTGTCCTGAGTAGATGGTGCAGTTTCTTACTGTATTCCTCAGTGGGATCTGAGGAAAGTGGCCTGGGGAATTTGGTATTGGAGAGTTGTCTGGCAGCCTCCTTTTGGTAGTCAGACCTGTTCATGATGACAACAGCACCTGCTTTATCAGCCTCTTTGATTATAATGTCAGGGTTGTTTCTGAGGCTGTGGATAGCGTTGCTTTCTGCACGACTTAGGTTATGAGGCAAATGATGTTGTTTTTCCACAATTTCTGCCTGTGCACTTC